>NC_140085.1:22625496-23825496 GCF_964237585.1 Gallinula chloropus
GTTTTGTGCTTATTGTTTTCTGACAATCCTGCCCACAAATTGAACACCTTTAGAGACAGGTCTTTTTGATCTGAGAACCCACCAGAATACAACTGCCTCCTGAGTTTCCATAATAGAGTATGCAACTGAAAATAGGCTTCAGACATATAATTCCTAGACTCTAACATGGAAAGATTAAATATATCAATGGCATGTAAAACATTCCCAAGAGAAACTTGTGCATCTAATGATAATTATTTTGAAATATATCTAATTCCCATTTTAGTCACTAGGAATTCCTGAATCACTAGTGGTTCAGGATTTTGAAAATCTCATTAAAATATAAAATATCTGGACATTTCCTGGAAGTATAAAAAATTTTCAGAGAGACTTATTGCCTTTAAAGTCACTGAAGATGCTCAAAAGTATTGTATTAATAAATAATTCTTCTGGGTCATAACTAGATATATGAAAGACTGAACTAATTTTTAAAACTGTTTAGAAATAAAATGACAGGTCTGCTCTTCTGAAGACCTCAACTACTGAGCAGTTTCTGGTTTGCTGAGGTCTGGGTTCTTCTGTTAGGCCTTTGGGCTCCAAACATCAGATCTTTTTCCTGTTAGATTGCACATCATGTCTGGATAAAGTGAGAAGGTATCACCGATGCTTTAAATAGATTTCTGTTTGGGAAGGCTTCTTATCTCTTTAGAATTGGCCCATCGTACTTCTGAGGCTCAATTTCAGGTGGCCAAGTTAAAAAATGCATCTTTAAGGAGATCCAGGTGCCATAAGCCTACCTACCTGTTGTAGCTGCTATGACACCATACTCTGGGGACTGATTGCTGACCGGCGAGGGGGCAGAGGGCACTTCCACTGAGGTGGCAGATTTAGCTGGGGAGAATGGCACCGGGGAGGGAGTCGGAGGAGCTGGTTCACTCAGAATAATTTCTTCTCGTAGTTCTGCTTCAGGATGAGAGAAAAATAAATATAGTTAAATAAATATAGTCAAGAAACACTGAGAAACTAAAAAGATTAGATACATTAAGTTAGAATTCCAGTCTGAATCAAGCACTCCTATTCCTTCTAGAGACATTGGGAAAAAACAGGCATCTCCAGGGGATTCCAGGGACTTTTGTCCATGACTTTCTCCCTTCATTCACTAAACAGGAGGACACTCTGGATAGTTCTAGCTGCTAAAGCTATGTGGAAGTACACAGGGATAAGGATTTGTTTGTCAAAAAACAAGAGGTTCTGGTAGGACGATGAATTAAATCCAGGTCTTTCAAAACTTAGCAGATATTACACTAAACACTGAAATGTTCATCTTCCCATAAATCTTGGGTGACAAACTAAACCATAGCTAAAATGAAGAGTGGAACTTTCCAAAGGTGACTTGCCAAAATTAATAGGAGATGCAAGGTAGATTGCTTAGGTCCCTCATTACACAGGGCTCCCCTGAGAGGAGAGACTAAAGGCAATCTCTGTTCTGGCAAGTCAGTGCAGAGCAAGTGAAGCAGGACTCGAGATCTGCTGCTGTACAGGCCCTTTGAACATAAGTGTTTCAGAAATTATAGCTTTGTTTTTTGTCTTCACTCACTTCTCCCATATCTCCCTCTTATGTAGTCTGGTAAAATCAATTATTATCAGTGAATTTATTTATTGCTAAACCAGCATGAGAGAGAGAATCAAGACTGTGTTCATTGAAGCACAACAGTAGCTAACAGAGGTAAAACTCTCAGTGCAAATATCTTACAGGAACACCAAGCGTGTGTGTCAGAATTGGGTTCAGACACCCAGTTACATCACAAATCAGGCAGGCCTCTTTCAGAATGCATTAACCAGGGACACTCCCCTCACAAATTACTAGTTTCAAATCATGATGGATCTGAAAAACACTTTGCTCCTTTGCCTCACTGGGTTAGATAAGGACAAAGAAACGTCCTAGCTAGAAAATAGTGAATCCAGTGGAACAAGAAAACAAACGATGAGTAAAAGAACAAACTCACCTGTGCTTCCTTCTCCTTTCATTGCCCTCATTAGCTCATTAGCTCTCTCCTGACAATGGAGTGATTCTAGCAGGTATAATACGTAGTCATCAAACATCAAGTGAATAAGGTGAAAAGACCCTGGTAATAAAGTGAACAAACAGAAAAGCCATTGACTGTTTCAATACTGTCATTAAACCATTGATTACAGTATTCAACACAAACGGTACTGAGTAGGACTGCCTCCATATTCTACTGGCACTGAAGTATCTCTCTTGGGGTAAAAGAGGTCAAAGTAAAACTAGCAAACTCTATTCACTCCTGCATTTATACAGGCTTATACAACCAATTATTGCGGTTTAGGGTGCAAGAGCTGTGGCTTGATGGAGTTGCCTTCTCCTACATTAGCACTGAACCATTTAGAGAACTACACTACGATGCAACTGTTTCCCTTATCTAAAGGACCCGATATAAGTTTCTGTCAGAAGTTGAATACTGATTTGGCTGCCTTAGCAAAATGTTCAGGTATGAATTTTCTGAATTACCTGTGTCATTGGACAAAGAAAACCCAAAAAACAAAACCCCCAAACAAACAAACAGAAAAAAACCAAACAACAACACAAACAAACCCAAACCCAAACACAACAAAAAGATAGACTAGTCAATAGGAAGATAGAAACAACCTTCCAAGTCTCCTGACAGTGTATCTCCAGTGCATTGCCTGGAGTAGGTGAGACATCCATTAGCTGCCAAACATGCAGGTATTAGCAGCCATTGTGGATGACTTAAAGGGAAAGACTTGCATCAAAACTTCGCTCTGTCATACTTCTCTTACATTACCTTTTTCTAATTATCAGTTTGAATCATATCAGCATAACATTGGCCTGTTTCTGTGCTTACCTCTGAAGATGCCGTGGATAGATACTACCTTTTAACTGCCATGACGGGAATGAGAAAAACTTAAATCCTTCGCCCCTTAAGGGAAGAGTATGGTCAAAAGAAAATGTGGGAGATGGAGTCAAAAAACACTTTAAAATTAATAGTAAAAGGAGATTATATGGGTAGCTATCGGCCACAAATCTTCAAGGAAGATTTGAGTACAGATAGAAAGCTTGCTAATGTTTTTAGGTGATGCTATAGACTAAAGTAACAGAAATGAAATCTAATGGCACACTGTAAAAGTCTCATCCTCTGATGTATATACTTCCTCTGTAGAAACAGAAATACTAATTACACCAGCGTCTGATGAAACCTCACTTAGAATATTTTATAGAACTCTAGTCACGCAAGTTCAAGAAAAAATTGTACAAGTTGAAGCTGGTATTGAGAAATTACCAGGAGGATGCAGGGAATGGATAAGAGGTTTTAAATTACTAAAAATATATGTCTGGCTTAACTTTGCAGAAAGTGGGTTGCTTCCTGTAATTTAAAAAGAAAGGTACATGTCAGGGATAATGAAAATGGTTTGTCCTAAAGTACACATAGCCACAAAAACAGATGTGTAAGAAGAGACCACAGGTGCATTTCAGAGGAAAACTAGAGAAGCAGAGCATCAGAGATGAGGCATTGTGTAGTGTCCTCCTAAAAGGAGTAATGTTCATCTACAGTGGAAGATATGGAGTATCTGTGATAGCTCCAGACAGGATTTGATCAGTGTTTGCTTTTTTCTTTTTTAAAATTTCTTTTTAAAGCCCCTATGTTTGTTTAGACTTACACAAAATATTTAAAACATGCTCATGTAAGTCATTAAATAACTCTAACAAGCACAAATTCAGTCAGGTTAAAATAACAGCAAGTCCAGGAGCTAACTTAAACCAGAGAAAGATCACCCACTGAGAGCGAAACAGATCTACTCCTGCCAGACAAAAAACAAACAAACAAAAAACCCCACCACCCCACAAAACCTCCCACCTCACCTAGATGTGTTCCTTTCAAAATTCTATTACTACATCTTGAGGAAAAATACTTCCATGGGAAAAAGATGTGATAAATTTCAAATTCAATAAATTTTATACTGATTAGTTCCTTCACAGGAAAGTTAGTTTATGTTGGGATACTGGCTTTTACCACACAAAGTGTAACTACCCCTACTCCAACTTCTCAACGCAAACATACTGTTGATGGGAGAAGTGGTTTGAAAGATCCTATGTCCTTATACAATTCTGGTTGGCAGTTCAGCTTTCAAAGCAGCTCTGAGAACATTCTTTTCCTTTGTGACCCGGATGGTCTTTGTGTTTCATTCTCTCACTCCACGCCTGCATGGCTTCTGTCATCACTGATACGAGCTTAGCACACGCACTGGGAGGTGAACGTGTGCCTTTGTGTTCTTGGGCCAGGCAGCACAGAAAAAGGACATACAGGATTGCAGTATCTTTTCTATGGGGAGGAAATCTTTGGTTGTTGATGAACCTGAAGCATTCAGATTTTCATTTTTTTCATGTATCCATGCAAATGAAATGGTAACAGGTTTCCCATGGGGGAGATCTTAACTACCACAGAGAACTTGTTTTCACAAATCTTTTGAGCTCAAAGTCTTGTTATAAAATCCTATTCAATTTAGCAGTACAATAAAGACAGCAGACCTAGCTGATCACCTTGTTACTGACCTAGGATTTCTCCACTGGGAACCTAGATTATCAAGAATCTCCACAAAATGTTTTCTTCTGCCTACAGTTTTTCAGTGGAAAGTTCCTATTGATTTTAATGCAGTTACTACTGTTAAGTATTTCCAAGGTAAGAAAACCAAGCCTAATGCTTGCAGACTTCATGCAGTGTTATAAAACTCAGGGTATTTAGTGTTTCCTACCAGTCTCCTTGCTCAGCTTTAATTTTAAAAATTTTTTAAGGAAAGTTGCTTCCAGTTTCAGAAATATGTTTGTAAGTACCAACCCTAAACACTAAAATGCTAGCAAGCAAACAATAAAAATCAAAGATTTGGTATTTAAAAAAATAATATTTAGGGGGGCAGTGTATCTAATGCTTTATTTTGAAGACTTGGGGTTGGCAATACTGAATGCAGCATTTAAAAACACTCCAGTGCCTTTGTCAGTCTTTTGAATTTCTCTCTTCCTCTCCTATTATTTCTCCCACTGTGTATTTTTAAACTCTGTATAGACTTTTTGAGCTCAAAATTTGCATGAAAGACACCAGACAAACAAGTTGTTGGTCCTGAATGAATGCAATATTTTTACATTTTTAAATGAGTCAAATGAAATGTAAGCTATAGACTGAAACCAATATCAGGGCACACATTTCAGCTACACACTGAATAGCTATTCAGCATGACGTACAATAATTTATTCTGTGTTTGCAAGCTACTGTTTTTTCACATAGAGATACTCTTGTAAGAATCACATAGCTTCAAGTACTGGAATGGATCAACCCATGGCTGGCAAACTATAGATTTCTTTAGGAAGAGGTAAGACATCATTCAAGAGTCTGCAGTTACAGTAACAAATAGCATTTGGCTCTAATTTTCAGGAGTTAACAAAAATCATGGCACTGATTACCCAGCTAATGTACAGTAGGCATCAGTAGCTATTAATAGATACAGGGATTAGGTGTAAGTAGCAAAACAACAGTAAGATTTCCGGATCTGGAGAAAATCATGGCACTTCTATTACTAATTAGTTACTTTATATAGGGTGCCATTACCCAAACACTGTCACCAACAGTGCCTTTTATATGCATGGACAGGAGAGAGGGAAGCAGGTGGAGAGGGAGGAGTTTTCTTTCTGCCAGGGATTTTTTTTAACCTGCCCATGTCACCACGCTTAAAAGCTCTGCAGAATCAAATCTCTGTGCTAGCCAGTCCAGCACCAGGTACCCAACTTCCTCCAGCTTCCTGTCTCATAGATTTCAAAGATAAAAATATACCATCCTGTATGTAGTAAATATCCCAAAATTTAACACATTATTTTACTTTAAAAAAAAATATACTGTGAGCATCTGAGGCTGCATATTGCTTGAACTGGAAAAAAATAATTAAAAATGAGTCCACTGGAACAAATTTTAATGGAGTAAAAATGCAAAAAAAATTATTGAAGTTTTATAGATGTACACACTTAGATTGTCTTTGTTTCTCTCCATCAAGCTCACTTAAATGCACACATGACTTTGTAAAGCTGGAAGGAACTGTGTTAAGCCAGAAGAGTTTCTGCCACCTAACTCTGAGCTGTTTACATCCAAGGGTTATTCTTGTGGAACTTGCACAACTCTAATTCATGAGCAATGTGTCAACGGGCTTTGCAGTGAAAAAGTAGCATAATTAATACAAATTACTATACATTTGTGTCTGTGACTAAATAACATTTGGGACATTTTGGGGGGAAACAAGGTAGGGATAGCCCAGGCTTCTGTCTGGTAGGATGAGGATATGGTTTTGATCACTTTGAAAACCTGAAGGCTCAGATCTTCTCTTATCTCCACTGGAGTTGCACCTGAGCAGGAGAAACTCCACCCTGTATAACAAGAACTGAACCAACGCTTGTCACATCAGGAGAGAACCCACCTAGCAGGCTGCAGACCTCTACAGCTCACCAAATAGTTATGTGGTTTGTACAAACTGAAGCAATTTCAACAGAAAAGGTGAGAAAACTCTCCTGCAGAAGAAATCCTCCAGGCTTTTGTTAGAAATCTCTGGTGGTGATTAACACTGATTCAAGACCGCTGAGGCTGGCAGCAGTGGTCTAAGCATCAAAGCATGACAGATGCAAAAGAATTCTCTTTGATTTTACTTTTTTTTTAAAAAATAAAGAATTCTGAATTGATTAAAATCTCAAACTATCTCAGCCTCACACTGAGCACTATGAATTAATTTTTTTTCAATTTTGGATTAATTGCCAAATTTTGATTCAATTACCAAATTGAAAAGCAGTTATTGATACATTTATAATTTTAACACCACACACCCTTGAAAAACACATCAGGTATGACCAGTACATTCTTTTCCTGTCTATGATTACATAGAAACATATAAAATTTGTGTTCAAAGGTGTGTGTCGCCCATTTTGTATACAGATACTCTCACAGTGAACTAAAAAGACAGAAAAAGACAAAACCCTAAAAATTTAGCTGAGCAGTTAAAGTTCTCAGAAATGAGAAACTTAAGACCCAACTTTATAACAGTGACAACAGGTAAGTTATTCTGGTAGATCTGCTATATTGCATTATATTATATTAGGACTCAAACCAATGAATAATTTCTGATCTTCACATTTTCTCACTACATGCCACATCCAGAATTATTTCTGTTAATAAATAAAAAAATCACAGCTAAGTATCACTCTACAGACATTCCAGACAACTGGTGGTATAATAACTATTTGGGGAATCCTTATTTGATTAGAGATGGTTTTGGTGACTGATGCTTTGAAAAAAAGAATGCTGTATTAGGTCACAAACATATCCTGAACAGGAATAAAAATAATAATGTTGTAATGTGTGATTCAGTAGCAATAATGTATCCTTAGCGGTACTTCAGTGTCAGCATTTCGTGAGTTGTAACAGCTCAACTTCAACACTTCACTTGTGCTGATATTTTTTCATTTGTTGTGTACTGGTATGTTTCCCAAATTAGGATTATGTCTGCAGAGAGATGAGCAGCACCACAAAGTGCTAGAAAACAAAATTCAGCATTTATGCAACATCCACATAAAGGGATTTTTCAACACTGGGGGAAAGTATGGGGTTAGGCAGTATTAGTTACTTTTATGCCCACAATAAAAGAAAGCTGCAGTGACTCAAGAAGAAAATGAGTCCTAGAGAACGTGGAAAATTCATGTGACCAGGATACTCATTGTGAAAACACTGGAAACTGTGGGGATGCTCACTATCCTGATGTCTAATGGTCATTGACTGATACCTGTTTGGAAAACTCTTTGCAATGGGAAGCCAATGAAAGTAGTTTCAGGTTAAAACATAGATGCAGTCTATACTGTGCCTGCTTCAGATGATATCTGACTTTATGCTATTACATTGTTCTAAAAGCATTAAGAACATCAAAGCTTAGCTGGCAGAAAACTTTGCAGTTGTTCAATGCTGTGCCTTCATAAGTTAATTTTTAATCTTCTACTAAAATATTATGACAAATGTGCATTTATAACAAACATTCCTTCATGCAAAATCAATCCCAACAGACTATGAATGATCACACTCATGTTCCAGCAGTGCATTTTCAACCATTCCTGTCTTTAACAGATTTTAATCTAAACTGTATCTTGGGATTCAAGACAAAACCCCATTTGAAACTGTAGAAAAGCAACATGCTGGGGGTTTTTCATTTAAAAAGTAAAAGTCTATTTTTCCACCCTAACTGAATTATAATAAATGGAAGATAATCTGTCCAGTGTATAGAAACACACTCATTTTGCAAAAACTACTTTAAAATGCTATGACGTCCTTTAAAAACAGGGCTGGCAAAGTGGTTCACTGGAGAGCTTTTCATCCACTTCAGTACAAGTCTTCTCTCTCAGCATAATACATGGTTAGACTGGATTGGGTAACTAGGCTCACTTTGCACAGAAGTGCAATAGGGAATGCTCCTGTAACCACTCCTCCAGCTGACCTGTGACTGGCAACACCAGCTCCTTGCTAACAGCAACAGAAGGAAGCAGTAATGTTTTCAGCACCCCTGGCTTGATCTTTAAGACAGATATCTGCCTAAGCATTATTTCCAAATGTCAGTAGCCCCAACTCTTGTTAACAGAGCCCTGGATATATGAAAACTGCATATGTTTTGATTTAAACTATACAAGCCAGGATACAATTTTAATTTATGGGTTTTTTTTAATGTGGCATGCAATTATAGCAACAAAGGGAAAGTACCGAAGCTGGGTGCACTGTGCAAAGTCATGTCCCGAATCACTCGAGTGCCAAAACAGGACCACATCAGGAGGAACTGCTGAGCTACTTTCTTCAAAGAGCCTTGTCTCTTGGCAGCTACCTGCAAGTAAACAGATATATCTGACATGGAGAAACTTTTATTCCTACTGCTTGATACAGCTGAATGATGGACATTACTGACTTCCTTTTTTATACTGAAAAACTACTTATCACAACACTAAGAATTAAAAAAAAAAAAAAAATCAAAACCCCTTACATAGAAAGCCACCTGGTAACTACACAGAACCCTAAGAAAGAAGAAATCACAAAGTATTATTCAGCAAGACTGGATTTCCTTTAGAAATGATGAAAGGACTGCCCCAAAATTGCTCTGATCTTCATCTTAACCTAATTACATGTTCATTCTTGCTTCCTAGTTAAGGAAGCAATTTCTAATCAAGAATACCTGATCTGCACTGAACATTTATATTAATATTTCAATTGAAGTTTACTACTGAGTATAGATTTTTTTGTTCATTCATGTTTTTATTTTTCTGAATTAACATCATCACTTGACTACTGAAAATACTTTCCAGAAAGCACACTTTTTAGGCATTAACTCTTCTGAAAATGTATTTACTGTAGCCACATGTGAGTTAAAGAATTATGTTAATCCATCTAGCTAATAAAATTCATGTCACGTTCTTAATTAAATGAACAGCTGTGGTTCGAATTTCAAATTGCATTCCACTGACTAAAAAAAAAGTTCCCCAAAACTACCCAAATCTTTCAGGTAATCCGGGGGTGTATCTATTCTTTTCTGTATAGATCTTCTGCAGCAGAGAGAAAGGCAGCATTTTTTTCTACTTCTTATACCTAACAACTGGAATGAAGAGTTGAAATTCTACTAGGACATCCTAATAAAAAGTATAGTTGATGATAGAAGTTAAAATCATCAGTCACAGAGTTTCATAGTCTATATAAAATTGTGGTAATGCCTAATCACTTTTGAAAATACTTTTAGAAAGATTTGTTAGTAGGCTGCTGCATGCACTTAAATTAAAATAAAATACAAGTCCTTGCTATCCCAAATCAGCTCAAAAGGCAACATACTTGACTGAATGGTAACATAGACTTTCTTCTTTACATTCAAATGTATATAAAAGAATTAGTTAGCCTAAATACAACTTTCATTAAAATCTTAAAAGGCTAGACTGGATTATACTTTTTCTTTGCACTATGTAGTTATGATGACTCTGAACTCATCTCTCCATAGTCCTGAAATATTAATTTGATTGGAAACGTCAACCCTGTTCCATTCTTGAATATCATCTTTTGGGATAGAACAAAGAACAGTAGAAAGAAACAGAACCCTGAATATGAGCAGATCGCATACTGAGCATGAATACCAATGAGATATTGCCCACTGATGTTTTACTCTTGCTTATTACCAAAGCCTGGCTTATTTGCTCCCTCCCCCCTTTTTTTTTCCCTTCCTATTGTTGCTAAAATCCTGTGACCCAAATAGAGTTCCTAAGGCACATCAGTGATTTCAGCTCTTACTCCTGTTTACCAACCTTTACAACACATCTGTCCACCATGGAATCCAGCCACTCGATGTACGACTCAATAGGTGACTGCTCCTCCAGAAGATGATCAAACTCCTGATACACTGGCAGAGAAAGAAAAAATAGCCCACCTCAGTACTTGGATTCCATTTCAAACAAAAGAGCAACAAGTCCCGAAACGTGGCCAATAACATCACAAGTTTACTGTGGTTTTAAAAATGGATTGCTTAGCTCTATCTAATATATCTGTCTTTCCTGCTGCTGAGCCAGTACATTTGTTTGGCCTCATCTTGTTTCTACTGAAAGTGATGGAATCATTGAAAGTGATATTTTAATGTGAGCAAATTGTTTAAAGCTTCAGCTGTCTGGTGTGCCCGGAAGTGAAACTTTCATGGTGTTCACTAGGAAGAGTGTGAAGCTAGGCCTTGACCCCGGTGATGAAAAAAGGTCATGCATGAAATTGATTTAGAAATGCATAAAGAATCTTCTAAGCACCAAGTAGATGAGTATTGTTGATAGGGCTCTCATCTGTATAATGCTTTAGTTGCAAAAACATGATTTAACTGCTGCAAATCACCTATTTGCAATGCCAGACACACACACAGATCATGTCCATAAACTTCTTCACAACAAGTTGTTACCAATGCACAATGCTATACTTAATTTATCAAGAAAAGTTTCCAAAAGCAACTTGTATACTTCAGAACCTCTCCCAAGTACATATATTCATATTTTAATATGAATACTTTACAGAAAGTAAAAGCAATCAAGTCACCAAGTCATTCAACTGTAGCTCTTAAAACTGCAAGCCTTAAATTTATTTATGAAAATCAATGGCTGGAAGACAATGAATCATGTGCTTTGACACCTTAAGAGACTATTCTTCAATTCAGCTAAAATAAAAGGTCCAGTAACTCAAGAAGAAAGGTATTTTCTACCTGCTGTGTTACAGTATGATCTCAATGTGCTATGCATTTTCATTTATGCTTTATTATAGATAATAAGGGATTTCCCACCATAAGAAAGATAGAGAGGAAGGTGAAGAAGGCAAAGCTTAGAGAAGTGAGCCAGAGAGGCTGAGAACAATGCTAAGAACAAGCTCCCTGGTTTCTAAGTTGGATTAGCAAGACAAGCAGGAATTCATTTGCTTCACACCTGACTTGAACTTTGTTTAACTTGCAAAGGCTGGATGTTCAGAAACATTAGTTGGAGAAGAAGGGAAATAATTAAGTTTGGACCACACTTATCTTGATTCATCAAATGGGTAGCCTCTCTCTATTCAGAACAGGATCACAGAGAAATCTAAATGTTGTCTCCTTACCTGAGTATTTGGCTGGACAAAAACTGCCTGATACAACAGATGAAGTAATTCACATGCTGTGCAAAGAGGAGAGCAAGAGTGGAAAAACAAATCAGTTGCCTGCTTTGCTGCTGGAGCAACGCAACTGTTTACAATGACCTATTTGAGGAAAGTAACCGTTTAGCCTTTAGTGACTGTTAAAAATACCTCAGTGAGATCTGAGAAAGAGGAAATAAAGAAGAAACCATGACAGAGTCAGCTACTATAGAAGAGCTAAAGAGCTTTTCTTATACTCAGTGGTTTTCCCCTGTTTTTCTCCAAGCTTGCTCATAGGCTTACATTTTTTTCCAGCCACAGTCACTGGAAATTGTACTTTCTTTATTATTAATATCAAGAATGTGAAAGCAGGCCTTAATTCCATGTCATATGAGTCATACAGAATGTGATCTTTTAAAAGATGTTCGGCCAAGTAGAATAAACATCAAAGATAGGGGGAAACATATCTAAGTTCTCAAATAACCTCTATATAAATCTGCATATCTCACTGGAATCCCATGTCATGTCAAACATTCACACTAGATTCCCATTCCTGGGGTATTATTATATGGGTCTAAAATATGGAAAAATATTTTCAAATCCATTAGTATTCAGAAAAAAATTCATTTGATTTGATCACACTTAAGTTTGTGTTTAAATACCAGATAAACAAATACCTTTCCTAAACACCAAGGATTTTCTGAATGATAGCCAAAACTGATGCTGCTACTAGGGATTATGCCTTTGTGAACTCTCTTTTTTGGACAGTGGAAGAATGTTGGGTAGATATGGAAAACATGACAGATGACAGAAGGATGCACCCAGCTCTGGACTTCTGTCTCATTATGTGCTACCTCCCCTGCTGCCATGTCAAGTTTCTATCCTTGAAAGGGAAGAGGGCTATGTCAGGAAATGAATAAAAGGTTAAGAAGGAGATGAAAGAGTACCAAGCACCTCTCACTGGAAAACAGAGAGAAGAGAAAATGCAAGGCCCATCTCTAAACTGGGAAGAAGACTTCTGTTAGCATGATGGGACAAGTGCCAAAGTCAGCTGTGCAGGCCGCATCATATATGTGAAGGTGTCACCCCTCCTCTTCCCAGCCACTCACTGAAAGAGTTATCCCACTAGCAAACCTACCCTTGCAGGGCTCCCACAAGCGGTTGCCCGGGTTGCTCCCCAATAAGGCTGGTTCTGGTCCTCCTCAGGAGAGAGATGGCTTTACAACAGGTGGGTTCACAGGGAACTGAGGTTATGAATGAAGCTAAAGACAAAGCAGGTCACCTCTGGTGCCTCAGAGGGACAAACTCAGTATGCTTAGGGTTACACATAAGCTTACAACCACACACACTTGCTGGACAATGAAAGTTGAATTTTATATTTGCAAAAGATCTTGGACTCTAAAACCAATTTACCAACATCTTCAAAGTCACTTCTGAAAAGTCTTCACACCATTCACCATACTTGACAGAATCTAAATTAGTCAACGAGCTTGCTGAATATGGGATAAAAGTTCAGGCTAAAGTTTACTCCATCAAATTATCTCATTTATGAAAACCTGTGTAATATGGAGATTTTAAGTTCACAAGGGACTCAATTACACAGTCACTTTAGTGTCAAAGACATTCAAAAGACAAGTCTCCTGCAATTCTACAGCAGGATAGATTGGACTTCATCAGATTCAATGGTCAACTCATAGATTTAGTTTGCTCAAAGTTCATGGAAAAAATCCTCCTGAATTTAGGTGCAAGTTTTGTGTCATTGGATGTTCTGAATATTAGAAATAAATTTGGTAATGGAAAAGTGCCCAGATCCATGCCTCATAACATAGGATCTTGACAGGGCTTTATCTTACATTTTGATAAATATCTTTATATTTATATTAAGCTTCCAATCTAATAATTTGCTGCAAAAATAGTCACTGAGCTTTGTTTCCAACAGGAAACCAAGTTCATCTGTCTTTATTTGAGGGTTCTGCTCTTACATTGTATGATGAGCTTTCTGTGTTCTTCCCGTGAGTCCTCCATAGTATAGAGGGTTTGTTTGGTAATGCTATTCAGATCCACATTCCTCCAGTCCTCCAGCATTTGAAAAGTGATGTCTGCACTGTGGATCACCGTTCTTGATGCCTGTAATCCAATCCAATCTATTCATTAGTTCATGGTTTATTAGGTTAAAAAGTAGCCTTTATCCCCTTTTACGCTTCCTTAGATAGCTTACTAAGTTGATTCTCCTCATGAACCCCCACCCACCAGCCTGATGTCTTATGGACATTAGAATTTTTAACTACAGAAAACTCCCAACTCATTTTGCCTACTTTAATCAATTGCAAGTATTTTGCTTTCATCCACCACAAAGCCCAATAAACTACACTAATCTGGTGGCACTATTGCTAGTCTCCTCAATCTCTAACGGCTCAGTTGGTTTTCTTGACCAGCTTCAGATCAAAACCAAAAAGCAATAGGAAAAATTAAGGCAAAACTGAATAAACCCCACTCAAGTTTGCACCATCCTTTTTATTTTTCCCTCAGCCACATGAAAAGGTTAAAGCTCATTTGCCTCTGTGTCAAAACTTCTTCTTGGCTAGCTGAGACAGGGGTCTGCTGTTGATGGGGAGGATGGGCTGAGAGGAAAGGAAGGGACACGAGGTCATGGTCATATAACAAGGATGATAACCCACACTAAGGTTATCAGCTTTCACAAGGACATTATGCATCTGAAGAGTCCTTCATGTCAGTAAAGTGTTTCATCCCTGGTCTGATCCAGAGTATCATGGTCTCTGTATCTTGATTTCCTCCAAATCCCTATGGACCTTCAAAGTTCAACAATGATCCACAATGTTGGGGAAAAAGGACCACTGGTATCTCTGCCTCCACCACTAAAATAGTAGAGGAAGAAATCTACAAAGAAGTCCTTGCAGGAGTGGGTTTTTTTTCCCCCCAGAGCTTCCTCCTGTGGGCCTCACCACTCTCAGGAGTAACCTGGGGTGTTGGATACCCTTCCAAAAGTGGTGCTTTCAGTGTGACAGGGAAAGCAAACAGTCTGTTCCGACACACAGGTGAAACATCAATGAATTCAATGCACCCTCTTTCTTTTAATACTAGACAGAATTTGGCCTCATGAATTTTGCTAGGTAATTGTAATTAAACTAACTGGGGAAAACCAGACATTTCAGAGTAGTTTTAATATTCACTTGCTATGGTTGCAAGAATATTTCTATTTACCCCCCCCCAGCGGTTCAATATTTTTTTACTAATTTGCACTTGATTTATAATATACAATTAGATTTTCAACTTTTTTGCCAGGAATACTGAAAATCTTTGTTGCTTTGCAATAGACCTGATACAAACCTCTCTGAAATCAAAGGGATGCCTCTAATTTATTTAATGAAAATTAATCATCTCTTCAAATCAAATAATAATTTTGTTTCATAAAAGTTCCTTGCTGAATTTAAGGCCAGGGGTTGCCAGTTGTCCAGAAAATATTTTTTTGCTGATTACTTTTTGATACTGTAAATATGGTGACAGTAAATATTGTGGAGAGAAACTGCTAACATGATCTCTTCCTCTCTGGGCAAAGCCCAGCCTGCCAATTCATAAAATGATTTGAAAAGTCATTAAAAATGGCATTCATCAAACTTGGGTAACTGAAATATTTACTTGACAGAGATGATTTAATGATGTCTGTCGCCGGAGTATTTGTGAGAATCTTCTGGACACTGCAGGAAATAAGAGAAACATATTTACACACCATACTAAATAAAGAAAAATTCTTTCTGAAAATACTAAACTGAAACAAGAAAAAAGAAAAAAGAAAATCCAGCTTCCTATCTACAATTGTAGCTGCATAAAGTTCACTCAAATAGCCGAGTTTTAACTTAGTTTAAACCTTGACCTAAAACCTTAAATCTGGATGCTCAATCATTTTTACAGAGGCATATTACATCAATGATTTATAGATGCTGTGAATAATGAGATGACAAGAGAAAAGTAGAGGACAATGGAAGAGTTCCACTTGTTCAGCATAGCAAATTTTCTCTTGAAACACAAAGGAACTGAAGACCAGACAGAACTATTTAATGGAAAGAAAAATGTTGGTGCAAGAACAAGAGAGTGTAAAATAATGATAGCTACATTATGTGTGGAAATTAGAAAAGGTTGCTAAGTCTTAATGCTAAATCTCTAAACAAGTTTTGGAGGAGTTTTCTTACTGGACCAGTAGGAGCTAAGATCAGTTTCAGGTAGAAATTTCAGATGAAAGTTTCTGAAAGAGATTACATGACGTACTAACATGCTACAGGATAAGATGGCCCTGAATGTTCCAGTCCTCTGCCCCTACTTTAGCTCTTGCAAAGCAATATGGACCTTGTTTTAAGATACTTCTTATACTTGGATTTTTAAAATTTTGTATTGTTCATCTTAGTCTGAAATTTGTGACTTGGGAACTGCAAACCGGACCAAGGCTTGTAGTTATTCCTGTCAGTACCTCCCTTGGCTGTGTACACTATCACAAATTATGATGAGAAGGAAACAATTGAAGAGGCAACAAAGGCTTATATAAAAGTTATGATGGTCTCAAGTTTTTCCTTATACTAAAATCATGATGTATACTAAAATCTGGCATTAGATGTGGCCAGAGAGCAGGTTTTCCCTCTGTACTGTACATAAAGGCAGTTAAAGCAGACAGATTAAGAATGACTACAAAGTGTATTGTCTGTCTATCCCACTCTCCCTGTAAGATCAGAAAAGATTTTGCTGTTACAGATTCTCAATATTTTTCAAGTGACAAAGATGCAATAAAGCATATTTTCAGTTCTGACTTTGTGTCATTTAAAAAAGAAATTAGGAAATGACACCAAAAAAATCTAAAATTAGTTGTTCCAACTTACGTCCTGACTGCTCTCAGTAAAATATACACCTAATTTTCCATGCTGATCAAAATAGTTAATCCTTCTTCTAAATTAGTTTTTTTTTTTTTCCCTTTAACTTTGTGGTGTGGAATTTAGTGCTCATGAAAGGCAAAGAATTGAGAGCCGTGAAATAAAGCAGGCTTTATCAATAGGTGATGTGCACTGCAGGCATCTACAAAGCATGTCTGAAAAGGACTAGTGCCCTTTCCTGTGGTGACAGGGTAATTTGATCTCCTTCATTTTTAACTCTGGCACTTTTTTGAGTAAGGGCCTCAAGCTGTATTCAAATTGTGCTAGCCTAAAGGTTTGTTTAATAATTTCCTTTGCCTGATATCATCCCTAATATTTGCTTACTATCAACAAAATTAATTGCTTATCAGAATCCACAAGAAAGGAGAAGCAATTCTTCTCATTTTGAGCAGTGCCTCTTTTTACTACATGAAATTAGTTCTCAGGAACAAATGGAGATTGTAAGTGAATGCAAGATTAATAATCCTGACAGGTTTTAATTCCTAAAAAAACACTAGTCTCACTTCCATTTAATTTGTAATCAAGAAACACTGTATACATCCCAGGTTAACAGGAGAGAGATTGAGCAATACATACATTCAAATTTGATATTTCGTAGATTTTCTGGTAAATCATGGAGAGCTACTTTCAGCCACTCATCCAGTTGCTTTGCAAACTTTCGGATGACCTGTGTCAAACTGAACAGAGAAACCACTACATCAGAACACGTTTGCACTGTGCTTTATACTACAAATTCATGAATGTGTGAAGGCCAGTCATTTACAACTCTGTTGTGCAGAGTTGCTGATGTATTTCGGTTTGTAGGCATGAAGAAAAACAAAATGTTTGCAGGGAAAGGAAAACATATCATTGCATTTAAAACCTCACAAAGAGTGAAAGTCTCTGCACTGCACTGCTTACATACTTACAAACAGTATTCCTAGTGTGAAGTAATATCATTCCCACTCTGTACAAATATAAAACCACAACTCTTTAAAAAAGACAATAGATCAAGCTTTGGACTTCAGCTCAGCTGTGCCCACATTTATGCAGATGTACACAGTGATGTGCGAGTGAAGCAACAACCAGCTTGGCTGCAGGCTGGAAACAGTGAGTGGGTGATGGTGGGGAGGAATTTCCAGGCCAATCCCACAGGTAGGGGAAGTGGGGGTGGAGCAAGACCTGTCTGCTTAGCTCTGCACAGGGCAGAAACTTCCCCAGGCAAGTGGGGTTTCTCTCTTCTCCCTTACTACCCTCTCCTGATGGCTCCATCATTTCCTACCAAGCTTAACAGGCAGCTCATTCTGCCCTTCCTGGAACTGCTCAGTATAAAATGACAGTTTCCAAGAAAAGTTGCTGGGTGTTGTGCAAGGGAGCCTAACAGTTGGTCCTGCCAGATCAAGCCTCACTGCCTGAAGCAACACTCAAGATACACAAATGAGAGAGAGAGGAAAAGAACTTTCCCTCTTCCAACCAGGCAGCTTTTTCTGTTTACACTGAACTGAGAACAGAGCTGCTAAAATAAACATGGCCATAGGTCTGTTCTGCTCCACGCAGACACCTAACAGGACAGCGGATGGCTGACAACTGTGGCACCTACTAAAAAGTGGCTTTTCTGGACAGCCAACATTTGTTCCCAGGAAGTCCCTCAGAGGATTCTGGCTGAGTCAGCAAGATTTCCTCCAGGACCTTCCATTGCAACAAGACCCTTCTTCACCCCCTCCAGTGCAGGCTATGGCTTAATAGCCACAATCTGGCCCTTTATATGCATTACAAAAGTCTATATTCACACTCAAGTCTCTCCTTATTTGCTATGAAAGAACTAAGCAGCTTGAGAAAAGGACTGCTGTTCTGTTTAATCCTTCCAATGAAATAGATTTGGGGGGGTTGGAGGGCAGTGAGGGGCAAAGCCTGTAAAAATGAACATGTCTTATCAAGGAAAGCCCATGCTTTTCTTGTGAAGAAAAAAACCAACTTCACCTGTACTTTAGCAGCCATACAGTGTGTAAAGTAGAGCAGAACAACATCTTTAAAATATTTTCCATTACTAGAGCTGCTTTAAAATCTTGAGTGCCAAATATACAGCATCAATAATAAACTCATAGACCAACATTCTTACCAAATTACTCAACCTCAGGAAAGCATCAGTCAAATAATACTGAAGGTATACAAGGTATACACCTATATTTAGAAAGAGAGTTTCCTGATTGGGAAAATCAAAGAGGGAGACTGGTTGGTTGTGCTCAGTGATTACACTTTTTACTGTAAACTAATGATCTCTGTCCTATTTTACCTACATAAACAAGACTTCTTAGACTCAGATGAGCTTTGGGTAAGAAGATAACAGCTGATCTACCACATGGAATGAAAAAGTGAATTTAACTTTGAAACAAAGGACGCTAATACTTGTTAACACTAATAAAGTGATCCTAAAATAAGTATGCAGCTGTTCTTCATAGGATAGTATGTAAATTAAACTGTTTTGTCCAAGGCTTCACAAGCATGATCTTCATGTTTTATACTCCTGGTAAGCAGAGTAACAGTAGGTTTCTAAAAGTGTAAACAGAGAAAAACGCTTAGGTTGCAGTGTCTGAACATGCAGGTGAGTAGTGACAAGCAGAGCAGCCAGGCCAGCTCGTCTTGTCACCAATTCAGAACGCTGTTACGGTGTTATCCCACAGCAGCAGAAAAGTGTCTGAAATTTTCAGAAGACAGTGTGGCACTCTGCAGCCTGCAGATTTCTGACATTACCTGAAAGTTTGGACATGACATTCAGCTTCGTGTTAATAAGCAAGAAGAAGGTAGTATGTTTTATCACACAAAAAATAACAAGTTTTTCACAATACAAGTCTGTTAAAATCTGAAGATTTCTTCAGGAGCATGTCAGCTCTTTGACTCATCTGAATTGATACTGTGATTCAAACTCAGGTGGTAGCAAGCAGCTTTCTGAGAACTGGTGCTATTCTTGAAGAAAAGATGTATAACAAAGACAGCTGAGCTAAAAGTGGTCAGTGCTGCTAGCTGTACTGACCTGTCAGGTAATGCTTGTAGTACTGTTGGCATCAAAACTCCAGAAATTGCTTTGTACAGAATTGAATCACAAACTCCCACTATATTCACTACAGTTGAAGATCCCAATACGGGCAGCATATGTGGAGGCATCCCTTGCCAAAAGTGCAGAAGAAAACTTTGAACCTGCAATCACAAGAAGAAGCAGGAATGTTTAAGTGAAAAGAATCAAAGGCCACAAATACCATTTTCCATAAATGACCCTGTTTATACAGCATTTGTTTCAGCCCCAGTGCTGGACAACACAGGTAAGGTATATTCCTTAACTAGACAGGCTTATACTCTAGCACAGCAGACAATGAGATAATCAACCCAAGGGTGAGGAGACACTCTGACTTGGTGACAGAGTGTATTTGTGTTACTACAGTAGAGAGACCCATGGGAATCATTGTATTTTTACCTTCCATCAATGGCTGGTGAGAGTAACTGTCTGGCTTCCACATGTCAAGCCTTTTTCTCTCTCTTTGCTCTGTGTATACAGAGGACTGCTATCTAGGGCTTGGTGTAGGGAGGGAGAAGAGGATAGCACATGGCTTACAGGGGTCAATATAACATTTTCTGTCTTTATTTTGGAAAGAAACACTATGCTTTTTGATGTCTTCTTTCCTCCATTAAGAAAGAAAAAGAAAGAATGGAGAAAGACAAAAAAGAAAATGCAGGGGAGATTTCAGACACAACCAAATATACCTCAATTTAGGAAATAAAGGTGTTATTCATTTCTATAGTGGTCAGAACACCAGCATTCCTAAGTGACAACATTTTGCACATATTCTGTATTCTGTACTGACATAAGTAACCACAGCAGCTGCAGTAAAGAATATTTGCCATTTATAATTCTTGTCGCTAAGTACCTTCCCCATGACTGATCCTGGCAAACAGATTCCCTAAAAAAGCCCATAATATCCTGCTCTTAAGAAAGTGTTCCAAGACTCATCCAGCAAAACTTCCTGAATACATGTCATATATTTCTCTTACATGGAAATATCTAGACTGGGTACTATGACTCAAAACAGCCTCGGCTTTAAACCATAAGAGAGCGAGAGAAAAAAAAAAGCAGGGAATTTTTTGGCATTGTTCAGAAGGCAGAGGCAAAAGACTCATTTCCTTTGCTTATTTCCAGGACCTGGATGTCATATATAAATCAGGGCCCAACCATCTCTATAGTCAGCTTTGTTTTCCTGGGCTAGAGGCCTTCTCCACATGCGATATAGAACTGCTCGCATTCCGGTATGGTTTATTTTTCAGCTCTAATTGCAGAGCTGTCTGCATGCACTGCCAGAAAACCTCCAGGTTCAGTCAGATATGCAGCAGATACACTCTATTAGAGAAGGATAAGGTGTGTATCAACTGCTGAGCAGTGTGTGTGTGTTCCTCGCTGCCCTGCAGTAGAACTGAGCAAGTGGGGACTTCAGCTACAGCTTTTTGGGATGTCTGGAAGGCTGTAGACCCCCCACTACCCTGCACCTTTGTTAACAGACCAGTAGAACCCACCATTATGGATGTGGCACCTGCCCAGGATTTGTGTTGAACACTCAGAGGAATTCCTTCAAATAGAACTCAGTCCCAACTCAGAGCTTAGAAAAGTGATGGTGGACACACTCCTTGAGTTCTAAGAACCAGATTGTGCAGTATCTTGTAAGGGGGTATTGCTACCTTAATCTTGCTGGAGACTGGAGAGACAAAAACATCCCCACTACTTTCATTCCTCTAACTTGTGCAGTTTTATAAATGAGATTTAATGCTATTGGCCACATATTATCCACTCAAGTACAGCTATTGTTCACTGTTCACGAAAAAGATCAGCCACCACAAAACCATAAGTTTGTAACAGTCATATTAAATATAAATTCTCAGATCCATTAATACCTTCTGTATCATTAAACGACAACTGTAGTTTCCAACCATACCTCATCAAAGTTTGCTCTTATTACAGTGTCTAGTATCCTCTGACAGTGAGTTCTATACATCATAATAAAGGTAGAAACCTGAAAAAGAATGAGCGGGAGAAACACAAAAGACCATTTTACTTTAAGAAATCCACTTTTAAAACTATCTGAATATAGAGTAAAAAAAAAAAAAAAGTAATTCTTTTCTTATTTTACCTATGCACAATTGCAAAAATAATGAATTTGGTTAGAGTTTGGCTAGATTAGTTAGATTAGCTTTAAGAAGAGTTTTCGTCTTAAAAGTAAATTCTCCCTTTGAATTCATGGATTTTTCTATGTCAATGGAGATTCTTCAAATGTAAGAGGAGCAAAAAGCCTCAGTGAGATCAAAGACGAGAATGTGGCCCTAATTAGGACATAAAGAACTATAAAACCCTATTCTTTTGTCCACCTTACATTGATACTACACATGTGAACAGCATCAGAAAACTAGCAAGCTCAGCCAAGAGCAGCCAGAGCGCTTTTGTCATATGTGTAGATAGGATTCTCTTAATTTCTAGTCTAGAAAGACTAAGTTCCTCTCTGCTGCTCCTCTCTGCTGCACCAAGTTCCTCTCTGCTGCTTGAGAAAGCATCAGAACTGTTTTTCAGTTTGCTGTCAAAAGCGTTCACAAATATAACTTTTAAAAACTTACCCTCAAACCTCACCTGCTGTATGTAATGTAACTTTAAAAAAAGCATGCATAAGCTTTAGAAATATTGTACAGCTGATAGTGTCAACTGCTTACTTTAAGAGAAGCTATTTCTTCCTGTTATATGAAGCAATAAATCCCCCATATATAAAGTCAAAGCATTATTAAACTTATTCTAATTTAAAGTCTTTATATTTTAGGTAAAGCTTTCATCCAGAGCAGGGAAAAAAAACCAAGACAAGCTGAGAAAAGATTTCCAAAGTGTTACCTTCTCCTCTGGCAGACTGGCTGGCAGATTTAGATCTTTGACATTTGGAAACTCTGGCAGCAATGTCCCTAGTTTGGATCGTGGTGAATATGCCACTGTCTGTTTGGTTACTTCTTTTTTTCCTGTTTCATTGACCCAGGCTGCTCCTTTTTTAGAATACATCACATCATAATACTGGGAGTTTTCTTTCACTGCAATTCCATAATAATGGTACCTGATACATAGAAACAGATGTATATTTTATAAAACAGTTTGTTTTTTTTAAAAAAAAAGACCAAGAAAAAGTTGCTGGGTAAGAGAAACTGATAATGCTTTCTACAGCAAAACAGGCTGCAATATTTTATGTATTAGCAAACACTGATTCAGTAGCATAAAATTGCAGTAATATATTGGCTTCCAATTTTCATTCCTTCTGGTAAAAGCAGCTCTCCAAAGTTAATAAAGCTGATTCTGTTGCAGGGCAGGAAGTTAATAGTCTTCCATTTTTTTCTTCTTAGAAAAAAGCACATCCTAAGACTACTTGTTGGCAGATCTCTGCTGTGCAGCTGCTCCTTTAGTTTAGCGATAAGCAGAGGTACGGAGCCTCAGACTGTTGAGAGCTGGTTTGATCCTTGAAATCACGAGTCTTTATTGCAATTGGGTTGATCAGAAATATTTTAAAAATTGAAAACAGGGGGGAAGGCTTGGGCTGGAAAGCAATGAACAGTAAGTAATGCACAGGTCACAATTATTAGCTTCATACCTTTGCATCAGCACTGGGCTTAGATCAGTGAGGGTACTACACAACCCTGTAACTCTCTCTGTGCAGACCACAGTGGGAGTTACGTAGTGTGGCTGTGCTACAAAAACAGATGGATGGAACAAGCTTATGCTACAACTTAGCTTTATTATACATGTTAATAGAAGCACTGATTGTGCAGTCTAACTCTTACATCAGAACAGAAAAGGCAATCTGATTCCTTCCATAATTTGCAAATTTTTATTTCAGTTTCTTAGCTGTAGGCACACCCAACCAATAAGCTAAATTTTTAATGACTACAAAAGACATTACAAAATTCTATTACTCATATACTTTTGATTCACCCTACATTTCTAGAGGGAATTTTCAATGATCTTCCAGTTCTCTTTGTTACAGTCTATCCAAAACCTATCAGACCATGATGAGACACTGTCTTCTGGATCCCAGTACGATGGATGTTACCATCTCCAGATGGTTGTTGTACTTCCCATGCAGTTACTGATTTCAGAGTGCTGCCAGCAGATCTGTTCCCTTGAATAGACCCTTGTTTGCTTTAGGAAAGTCAGCTGGTTTTACAAAGGTCATAAATTAAATAAGTGAAAGAGTAGCATCTAAATGATGGTAGTTTCAACTAACTCAGATGGTGGCAAAGAGCTGGAAGCCTTAATCTTGTCTCCCAGCACAAACGGGCTGAGGAGACCTGGGGAGTTGTAGCAACCTCCTAGTATGTGTCTCCTTTGCCATGCCCACCAAGGATGTTCTATTAAAAATAAAAGCTATCTTGAACTCAATATTGAACAATCCGGGTGAGATTTATTAAAACTTTAAACTGACATGGTATGAGTGGGATTTCCTGGCTTTAATACCTTCAAAATCCACACTATCAGCTCCAAATTTGCCCATCAGGACTTAGGCCAAAATGTATATTCCACACCAAAAAACAGGCTCCAGAACAGTCCTAACCTGTTAGATAGATAATGGCAAGTTTGCTCTAACACTGGAATTAAAAAAAACCAGCTGTGGAAGTCTGCCTTTTTAGCTTGAATGGTTACAACTCCAGTTTGCAGATCAAGTTCCCAGTTTGGTGCCTAGCAGCTGTCATGCATCCACAATGTGAAAGAGCGGTAAAGCTCACGTTCACCCTGTGTGGTAATTCTGGGGCTGGGGAAACCAGAAGGAAATGCTGCAGGTAGCTACCACCAAAAACTGCTGGGGGAAAGGAGCTGGAAAAAAGGGAAAAGGTCACAGCAGGCAGGACTGCCAAAGTTCCAGGTGGACTGGACTGGAAGGTTTGCATAACTTAAACAGGGGTCAGTGTCTTATATCAAGCTTCCTCTTAAATCCAAGGGAAAAAAATAATGTAAGCCTGGAAAATGTATTATAATTTTATTGTGCATTATTTAATTTCTGGTATATTGCACTTGGCAGTAAACTTCATAAAAGAGTTTTCCAGGTATCTTCAGCAATAGCCAAATTAACTCTGAAGTTTTTCCAAATAGCTTCCTCTTTCAGTAACATTACCATCCAAATGGTCAAACCTCACTGGTGCAGTTTACAAAGATTCTTTTCCAAGCACTTTTCTGTATTTCTATCAGAAAAAAAAACCCAAAACAACTCGCCCAGCTCACTTAATTCAGTAAACAGGGTTTGAAAGTTTGATCTGTAAAAGAGTAACATGCAGAATACACAATTAGTTTTGTGGTAAATAGAGGAATGCTTTCTCCTCTCACGGATCCAGTATCTGCAGAACTCTTTCTAAAAAAACAAAAGTAAAATTCCTTTCTCAGCATATAGTTTCCATCCATTTAACTAACCTCTTGTGTACATAATTGAAGAGTTTCAAGCTGTAGTACAGAAAGAAATCAGCTTTTATGTTTAGTTGCCTTCTCCCAGCTCACCTGTGGTGGAACTGTTTGTAAGCTCAGTGCAATAGAGAACAGCTGCATGCTTACAGCAATAAACCCAGCTGCAAAAAAACAAAGCCTCACAACTGATGACGAAGAATATAGCACCATTGTAGCTCTGAACTCTGTAATGTTACAAGGCAGCCATGCTATAAAAAGACTGAAGGCCAAACAGTGTGAAGTCAGATAATCTTAACCACTTCTATGGCTGAATTTCTTCTAGCAGTAGCAGGAAGTGGAAGGAAAATCATACTGGCAGCACTCAGTCAGCACAACTGGAGATAAAGGGACTGAAGTGTTAATGCCTAAAGTAATTTCTTTACATAATGCTTAATTGGAATGCAGTCAGAGCTTAGTTACAGCTGTGCTGGGTCTAGTAAGGAGTGTATTTATTTAAAGAAGTGTAGTGTGCATGTAGTGAATGTGTTTATACCTCTCCTTTTCATTGGATCAAATGAAAATGACTCCTCCATATGCTGTAATCCCTGGAGTAACAAAGATGTAGATACCTTCTTTTGGAGCAGAACTCAATTCCATACCTACTGAGGCTGTGAAATTTGTGTGACGCTGATTTCCCTCATAGTGGTGACAAGGAACTCTCAGGGGCCAAAGATTTTGCACAGCACAGACAGCACGCTTTACAAAAACTGCCCATTCTCTGGGTAGGGGCCAGAACCGTTGCAAAGGTGGCATGAGAGGAACATGGGACCTGAAAGCTGCTGATAGGCATGCAGCTTAGGGGGAAAATATGCAAGAAAGATTATCTCATTAATTTTTAGCCTCATTGAGACTAAAGAAACGTAATTTTTGGAGACACAATTTTTGGACTAGCCCAGATTTTGCACCTGAGAGATATCTGGTAGCTTTTATGACTGATGTTACGGTAGCTCTGAATTTGCGTTTGGGAAGAAAATTCAAATTTTCAATTAGCTGCTTAAATATGACTGTTCTAGAAAAAGAAAGCTTACTTTTACAAATTAGGAGCCCCTCAAGATGGGGAAAAGGACACTTAGTCCCATCAAAGAGGTCCTGTTTGGCATGGACCACTTGTTCAAAAAGCACAGTAAAATTAATTTTAATTTCTTTTACCATCTTAATTTCTTTTTTCCTTTAAAGAGTGGGTCATTCTAGCTTCAATAAGTTCAATTCTCATACTGTATTTGTTTCTTAGCATCTAGCAATACTGTGTTTCTAGGCTTTGTTTTGAAAGACCTCTTCCAGCAAAATTTTGCAATTCTGTGAAATCTAGACAAGAAAAACACACACACACATATATATATATATATATATATATCTTTTTAGGGGGCTTGTCTTTACCATAAAAAGACCCAAAGCTCCACTGGAAATATTTTATGCACTCCACAAGCAGAAAAAAGTATAAAAATGTCACTGTATCCGTTTTGTAAATTGGTAGAATCACATCCTGTCAACAATTGGAAAAAGTCAAATACTCCAGGAAGTGCATTGTTCTTTCTGAATCAATT
The DNA here is from genome assembly GCF_964237585.1 of Gallinula chloropus. Lineage (NCBI taxonomy): Eukaryota > Metazoa > Chordata > Aves > Gruiformes > Rallidae > Gallinula > Gallinula chloropus. Next base: position 22,652,144 of record NC_140085.1, read on the forward strand.
TCTCGTTCTGAAATTAGGATGAATTGTGTTCAGGAAATACCATCTTTTGGGTAAAGCAGTAAACTAATTCTCTGAACACTTAAAACTATGTAGGATTTCATTAGGCAGGAAAAACGGTGGTAATTGCAGGTTTGTGGACAATTTCAGTTCAGGCCAATGTATGTTTGTACCTAAATTCCAGGTAGCACTGTGCCACTTGTCCTCTAAATTGAAACATGATGTTAGCCAGCTGCCATTTCCCTGCCTCAAGAGTAGCTCCATCACTGCTGGGTGTGAATGCCCTTTATGTTGTGTAAAGTGAGTTGAGATGAAAAACATCATAGGAACAATATGGAAAATATTACAGATAAAATCAATAAAGTCTCCATTAGACTACCTTTGCACAACTGTTGCTGTTGAATCAATAAGACAACATAAAGAGTATAATGGAACCTCCATCAAAGTTGGGTTTTAAGTTCCCGAAAGGGCACGTTCTCTGATCTTATACTATTCTTAGTAAAGCCACAGCCAGATGGGGCCCTGTATGAGAGGATAGTAATACCATACACTGCTTACTTTGATTGGCCTCTGGTTCCAAGTCTTCTTGTTGTTAGCTGTGGAAACTGTTGCCTTATTATCTGCAAAAAAGTAGAACTGATGTTAGAAAAAAATGAAAAGGCTGTTTACTAGGAATTTAATATAGACTAAGACAGAAAATCAGAAAAACTGTACTTCAATGTATAGCAAAATACATGGCAGGATAAATAAAAAAGAAGCTTTTGATATTTTCTATTACTGGAAGAGGAGAAATAGATTTCAAAATTCAGAGGAATTCCATTAACTACCATTACTTTAAACAAGAACTCTCTGAAGTTACAGAGGAGAATTCATTTCCTTAAAATCTAAGATCAAATCTGCCCCTAAATTAAGGAGGATTGTGCTTAGACTTGGCCTACTATTCATTTATATCAGTTTGCAGGCTCAACAAACTTGGTTTAGCTGCAAATAGAAGAAATTCTCCTTTTGAGAGTTTTGAAAGCCACAGTTCTCTAAAGACCTGCCACAATCCTGCCATTAAAAACTCCTTTTTCTAAAAGATGATTTCCTAAAAAGATTTTGGAATTTGACAGGGGCACCACTTCTACCAGGGAAGACTCGCTGTTGCATTTGTAAAGACAGCTCATAATCAATTTATCCTCTATGGAAAAAACAGTGCATCTCAGAAACACATCAGGAATCTGGATGCTTGTCTACCAGCAGAGATTAAAAGAACATTCTACTGGAAACAAAATTTCTTTAGTGCCAGATGCCTTTAAGGAAATGGATCAATTAATGTAGATCGTGCCTTCAGTAATCAGAACCTCTGTCAGCTAGGCTAGTCATCATGTAAAAGCTCTGCTGTAGCTGCTGGAAAGGCAGCACCTCACAGGATAGAACCTGATTCTCACTGTGGTCTGCAGTAGGAGGAAAATTCTTCTGGCAGAACAATGATGCAATAAAGACTGCAGTAAGCCTTGAGGATTCGCTTGCAAAAGCATTGTCGTCCTTTTTAAATTTATAATCCGTTTTAATTGTGTTTACATTATAAAAATTACTAGTGTTTCCTCTTTTGGAGGGGGGGACCAATTGATACTAAAGGAAAACAGACATACAAGTGGAATAAAACTGGTCAATCAGAAGAAAAAATCAATTAAAATCAATTAAATAATATAGATTTTTTTCTTCCTGAGCTGTTTTGCCTTTGTGGTAAATATTTAATCCTGATTGAAGACTGAAAGCTCTGGAACACATATTTGGATCAAAAGGTGCTATACAAATAAAGACATTACAATGTCACATATTTGACTGTTTCTTCAGTAATATTTTCTTCAGCAAATGTACAATCAGCTCCCCTTTGTATCGTGTAAAAATTGACCTGTGTTGGTTTCCAAGTGCTTTGCACAACGTGGCTGATGTCAAAAAACGCAGCGTAGACTCAGAGTCGCTGGGTTGTTCAGCTTTAATTTCTGGAGCAAAACTTCAGCAAACAGTAAAACACTTTTGTGGAGCTGTGAAAGTTCAGCCTAGCTGTTTGATAAATGAGCAGACAGGCAAGCAGCCCTTCTTTCTTTTTTTGTATGGATTCAATGAAGCCTGCCTAAAGAACACCACATGCTGTTCCAGCTACTGATCTAACATTCCGCAACATCTCAGCCTTCCAAATTCCCTTTAATTACACATTAATCCCACCCCTCTCTCTTTCATTTTCTCCAGACAGGGTTGGGGGCTCCACAAGGCTGTGGGAAAAAGGGCAGTGTTGAAGAACTACTTTCTGAGGTTGGGTTTTTTGGGTTAGGGGATTTTTTTAAATTTCCTTTTTTCTTTTTTTCTCTTTTTTTTTTGGTGGCAGTTATCATTCAGTAAATACCCTTTCTCTCCAAAAGCTGATTCTACAGCAGTATACTCAAACCTAAATCTTAATATTAGAGATAATTTCACCCTATTTTTTTCCTTTTGGAACGACATGAACCCATATTACTTTCAAAGTCTTTCTAGTAGTGATGAAGTGTTACAATGCACACTGTAAATGCTACTTTATGAACCATATGCTGTGGGAGTTCCTGGGATTTAAATAAATCAGCCAATTTCTACATACCAGGGCAGAGGTGATCAGTAAAAGAAAAATAGAGCAGTGATCAGAAGATCCCTTTTTCTTTTCTTTGTTTCTTTTTTAAAGCCAGCACAGTTAAACAATAAGATACACCTTTCAGAATACAGCTGAAAGGTATGCATCACTTAAAATATTCTTTACAAATAGTATACAGAAAAATTGTAAAGGAAAATTAATAATCTAGCAAAGCTTCAAAAAAGTCAGAACTTTTTTTATCTAATGCTGCATATGTAAAATACATATAATATGGCATACTCATGTTTGGGTGCTTGTACTTCTGAGCATGGGTATGTATGTTTGCATTTGGAATAAAAGTGAAGTACTAAATTAACTATGTGTTTGTATAAATGTTCATATTCAGCAATGTTCATGTGAATCCCTGTGCAATGATAATGCCAAAGGCAATGAGATTTCTGTGAAAGGAGAGAGGAAGCCAGATCAGCAGGACAAAGTAAATCAATGGAAAAAGCAGAGAGTCCAAAATGTTGATTTTTAAATTGTACTTTCAGTCTGACAAGTCACCCTGTGAAATACATCATCATTGTGTTTCATTTTTATTCACTTTTAAAGACCTACAGAGAAAATGACTGAAGTTTACAGCTGGGTGGGAGGTGAACGGGTTTCTTAATTATTGGACATGAAAATACCAGTTCAGATCTGAAAACCAAGTTGGATGATTTTCCTTTCATCACTGCAGTGGGGTTGCACAAGGAAATGAATCAAGAACAGACCATACAGTTTGAGCTGCTTTCCAAAGGGTATCCAAGGGAATATTGAAGCACACAGGCCTTTTACTACTGTCCTTCAATGGAACTGAAATTTCATCTCATACTTCCCCAAAGCGACCACAAATCCAGCTACCCTATGAGATCTGCTGAGTAAAAGGGTACATGTTTCACATTCCCAAGTAAAATTCCACCTAAATTACGTGCCAGATTTGACAAGTTAGGCGTTATTTTATGCTACTTGGCTTTTTGGGGTTGAGACAGATGTAGACCAGAAATTTCATTCACATAGAAATAACTTCTTTCCCCACTTATATGAGCCTCAGACACCAATGCTCTTTCAACTTCTTAGTTAACTTCGGTTGTGTTCTCCATCTCTTCCTTCTGTGCCCTGCTCAAGACCTGATCTTGCCTGCTGTCTACAGAAGATCCTGTATGCCTTTCTTGATTTAAAAACAAAACAAAACAAAACAAAACAAAACAAAAAACCTGTCTTTTCTTTTTGTAACTGTAGTCTTTTTGGTGATTGCCTACTGTATACATAAGAGCCAGATAGAAGAAATTACACTATAAACCAGCACATTAATAGTTTATACCTTTTCAGGGAGCTAGTATATCCAGGTCAGCATTTGTTTAACCCTTTTGCAGACAGTCCTGATATACAGTTTTAGGAATGCCTAAACACTGACAGGCAGTAACCTTTCTACTCTGAATGTATGGGGCAGCCAAAGTGAATGCAGGAAAGAAAAGTTCTCTCATGTTGTTCTCTCACACAGAGATTACAACTGGTAGTACAACATTTAACATATATTACACAGATCTTGGAGCTAACAGGATTTTTATCCCTTTTTGGCTCTTTAAACAAAGTAGAGGTGTCTGAATAAACTTGAATTCAATACCTAATTATTTGTAATTTTGGTCATTCCTAATATGGAATAAAAATGAAGTAAGTTGCTTAAAGCATCCATGCAAAATAGAGAAAGCTTTATGAGCAACTAGTAGAAAAATGCACTTCCTCTGTAAGGGCTGTATTGCAGCCTGCACAACCTATTACCCTTAGACATGGCTAACTAGAGGAGTTGTTACACACACACCGGTGCAAAGGTGCATTCCTTCATCCTGATTACTGACAGCTGTAATTTCTGCCACTGCATTTGTCCCTATCTCCAGCCCTGTGACATTCCAACACAAGCAGAGCCAGCCACAGTTTTAAAATGAGGACTGTATTGTCATTCTGCTATGATATAACAAAACAGATTGTGGGGAAAAAACAACCCACCAAACCATCTTATGCAGCATCTTATGTGTCTTGTCTTCATGCCAACAATTAAGGATGGAAGAAACCAGAGATGTCTGAAAACTTCTGAAGTAATTTTTTTCTTCCCTCCCTGTGCCAAAATATTAAATTTTTCTTAGGGGCAATAGGCAGAAGGTGACTTTTAAAAGTCTTTTTCCTGGAATAATTGAAATTGCTACTTTTCAAAAGGTTGTTCATTTAGTTACTTCATCTGATCTAGTGGGATATTATTCTTCATGACTCTTGTTCCTTTCTATTTGAAATAATCTAGCTGTGCTTCTAGAACTTCTCAGAATAATGAAATAAAGTCAAATTAATTTACAGCCCAGAATTTGTAATCTGCCAGAATAAGAAAGATTTCAGGCTCCAGGTTCTGGAGCTCTGGGATGCTCTAGAGATATTCTAAATACAGTGGAAGAAATACTCTGATACCAATTCTTCGTAACAGGGCCTGGCTCTATTTGTCTCAAGTTCCAAGTCCCACATCCAGAAAGCCTACTGTGCTTTCGTGAAGTCAGGTACAGAAGATCTGTGTTAATTTACCAAATTCTATTGTAGGGCTCCAGTCTTCTTTGCTATGGCAGCAGGAAAGAAACCAGTGAAGCCCAATATAGCTATACTTGCACACAACTATGCTTTCCTTATTCTCACCACTGTGAAACACAGTAGCCTCAATCTTACATGAGAAGCGTAGGATTTTTAGCCTCATTTGTCTCTGGCCTGGTACTGCTCCTGCTAAATCATTCTGGGGTTTCTCCATCTGCTTCAGAGCTTTTTGGAAGTCCCACCTTGAGACAATCTGTTATTAAAACTTGTGCTAACAGGTACCTTTTGGCTCAAAGGTGGCTTGGGGTCTCCTTAACAACAAATTACCTTGAGGAAAAGATCAGGAAAGCTTTGCCGTAAAACATCCACAGGTAGAAAAGAGCATAATCAAATTAGTCCATAACAAAATATCATTCCTGCCCCCCAAATCTGCCAAACTTAAAAGAAAAGAGGTGTGACTGTGCCCATACCCTCTCTACTCCTTGCTTGCTTACTTTCATGCATGGCTCAGGAGAGAGTACTGTAGGGTACAGTAGACTACAGTTCCAGTATTCTTGGCACCAGATCTGTTGTCTGTTTAGATTGAATAACTTTCCCATTTCTCTCCACTCATTTTCATTCTTTTGTGGAACAGGGCATGGTCTACCTATAGGATAAGGTCTTATTTCCAGCACTGACACATCTCAACCAAAACCAATACTGCAAAGCAAGTCAGAGAAGCTTGCTGGCACCTTAATGTCTGTGCCCAATTGTGCCTCCTATGGAGATTAGCCACTGTGAAACTCCAGCTGATCTGGACTCTTTAGAGAAGCCTGTGAGACCTCTCCTCAAATCAACTATGTACAATAATATACCCCTTCAGCAGCTCCACTGGCCAGATGGAATCCAGCCTAAGGCATGATCAAACAGATTACTGCATCCTAACAAAGCTGCAAACATCGAATGCTTTGACTCAGATGCTTAGCTGAGCTTCAGCCACTTTCAGTGCTGACTTGCTGAAGCCAAGCAGATCTAAAACCCTGCACAACTCCCCCTCCTCTGTACTGATGCCAGCACACTTACTGCCATCACCCAGCATATCTGTGGGAAAAGGCTGGGCGCCAGCATCCCTGCACTCTGGCAGACCCTGCGCTGTAAGAACGGCCTCCGGGACGTGTTGACAAGACATGAGGTAAAACAGCCCAGAGGCTGCTCTACTTCATGTGGAAGACCTAGCTAGAAGCCAGATGCTTCAAGTGGCAAAACCAGTAAAAATCCCTTTGCTAAAGGGCAAGTCTTTGGGAAAGGGAAAATCACCCCAAAGAAACTGAGGTGTCCTTGCTGGTTTTCTTACTCCCCAAGACCAAGGAGTAAAACACAACAGTCAGCAACCTGCAATAATACAAGGGATCTGGGAAGCAAGGCCAAGGGTGCAAGAGCTTCCAGCTACACTTTAAGCCCCCCGTTCCCCACCCCTCCCAACTGCTTACACCTGTGGTACTTATGTTATTAGGGCCTCCTTAGATAACTTGGCTGAGAAGATTATTGCATCAGGAAGAAAAGCCATACTGGTGTTAATTGTTCTTCAGTCTGGAACCTGAGTTATTAAATAGGGATGAAGGAAAAGCAGGGCCTGCTCAGATAGCACTGACAAACTGATACAGTCCTTTGATGCAATAACAGAAACCATACCTTCAGCTTTAGATGGATTTTTCCCCAATTATATTTTTCTTTTCTATACTGACTAGAAGAAAGTCTAATAAAAAATTTCCATATGTAGTAACTGTTCATAATAAAGCAAGTGCTGTTTTAGCCTATCAGAAGAAGGCATTAAGTAAATTTGGCTTTGCTATACCACTTACTATTGAGGTAATTTAGGAGCAAATTGAGATTACAGGGGAAAAAAGTCTTCAAGAGAAGTGTCTCCTTATGCACAGTAGGCAATTCCAGATGTGTGCATTTCAACCAAAGGCAAAACAGAATGCAATCACATCACAATGTTGTTATCAAAGAGGTTTCAATGAGGCCACTAGTCTGTCCTTTTTAAATATTATGATAACATGACACTGTAAATCTTATTTATTCTAATCATGCTTGGAGGAACAGTCCTTCTGGCAAAACTTCTGGGCAGAAACAGTACTTAGTGATAAAAGAGGACTCTGGCTGGTACAGCTTGTACCTCCTGAGAGCAAAGCAAACTCTTAGGAAAAACCCCACACTTTTCTATCGGTATAACTGTGCCTTAGCCCATTGTTTAGAAATGGGGTGGGAATATTGGTGAAAAATGTAAAATATCTCTTTCCTAACTAATATTAAAAATCTATGGTGGACTTTACCCTTCTTTATTTGGTAAGATAAATTTATTGGAATCTAATTTTCGCTAACAGCAAAACCACTCAGGGAGCAGTAAAGAGGTTCTAAAATTCGTGTGAGTATGCATCCACGTTAAACCTCTTTATGCTGCCAGAGTGTTGTAAAGGGACCTCAGGCTGGGGGAGAGCTGCCCTGCAGCGTCAGCATCCTTTGCCTTCCTTTGCAAATATTAATTTACTATCGCTTGAGAAAAGCCGTGGCAGGAAGCACCGAAAGGAAAAAAAGCAACACAAAAGAGGGAAGTATTTAACCTCCAGGGGGCATGTGGGAGTTGTGGGAAGAACACTTCGTGGGGATGCAAAAGAGGTTGTACCACAAGAAACTTCAGTGTTCTGCATGAGAGATACGGCAGGGTCGGGGAGGTGACTTAGCACGGCACAGTAAATTTAAAGCTGTGAGCTGAGGACATGGAGAACAGGGGAAACCGGTATGGAGGAGGAAGATAACATCTTCAGGAGGCTTGATTGAGAAAGTAAGGCTCGTGCAGGGTCTCAAAAGAAACAAAGAACAAAAAGGAATGTTGGCTGAGGAAATAAAAGCGCAAGAGAAGCTCAAAGACCTGCCAACCCAGCTGAACAGCTGGGTGACATGCTACAGCTAGGAGAGAATCAACGAGCCTTATGGAAGCTATCCACATGCAACAGCTACTGAGGGGCTTGGAAATGCTCAAAACATTCCTGCTTTTTAAGTAACTTATTTAATTCAGTAAAGGTCCCAGTTTAGAATGATTTAGTGTTTGCAACTAAAGTCTGTGAGAATAATGAATTGAAGTCTTCAACCACCATTCACTGTGAAAAAGCTTTTCTCATAAGCAACATTCTATTGTTAATAGTTCCAGCAACGTGCCTGTCCTTCCTCCCTGTTCCCTGTCTTCTCACTGGTTGCATGGGATGGTTTTACTCATTCTGCTTCACTTTTGGGTGACATCATGAGCCCAATGAATATATGTTTTGCTGCCTACAGTAAGAGCCAAAGTTTAACACTGGAGTCTTTACTTACTGATGCTCATTTGTAATCAGCAAACCCAGAGCCCTCCCTAGTTGGTGTTTAGGTAAAACTATATAGCCAAAAGAGTGCTTGGTCCTGCCTGTTGCAGGCAAGAGAAAGCTCTGGAGTAACAGACTAGGTAACAGAGCTATTAGCAGATTGGCAAATGCTGGTGTAGACAGAACTGCCTGTAGTTTTCATGTATCGTGTTAGAAAGCACTAAAATCTTGGGTAACACATTAAAGTTCCAGCTCCCTTTTTCACAGAAGAATATAATCACATTAACAAGCGTATTAGAGTCATGCTTATTATATATGTACTTATATGTTACTTTTATAAAGGGGTTTATTTATACAATAATTCTATTATTTCCCCTCTTATTACTTTTGTTGCTATTAGGCTGGTTTCCTCAGGAAACAGTCTGTGAGATATTATTGTTTCTCTGTTAATCTCCCCACCTCCCCAGATGAATTTTTGTTTCACTAATCCAATATTACCAAATGCCTGAGGTCCAGTCCATGTCCTCAAAGTTTAATAGAAAACATTGGCTGGAGTAGACCATAATGATGTTAATTCCAAGGACAAGACAGAGAGGAAAGCTTGGTCTTTAGCTGAGCTGTTTGGAGCTGCCTGATGGACAACAATGAGTTTGAGGGAACCAGTCAATATTCCTATTGCTCTGAACCAGCCACCCCATGTGATGCTTCTTGCTCAGCTGTCAGCATAGGGGAAGGAGAGGGAGACAGGCAAACAGACAGACAAACTTGAGAGAACCAAAAGTAACATAGAAAGAAGGTGCAGCAGATATGTGAGAAAACTGAAAGAATCGAGAACTTGACATAGTGACTGGGACCTGGAAATAATTGAAAGGACTGCAGGGAAACATGGAGGTGTAAGATTTAGGTAAGGATATGGATTTAGGGAACACAGGAGATGGTAGGAGACTAGGTCCATTATTTCAGCTGTTCATGAACAATTTGTTTGTTCTCCCTTCCATGCACTGTTCTGGATATGTTTGACTTACAGCAGGCTTACAGTGGGCTGAAGCATTGTCTACAAAACCTTAATTTGGAGAGATCACTTTCAGGCAAGTTTCACATGTCTCCAGTGGTATGTTTAAAAGTGACATCAACACTGTTCTGTTAATTGAGATGTGAGTATGTAACAATACATTAGGATGTTACTTATTACAGATTGTTTTAATGGCTGAACTCCATGTCTCTATCTAAAAACTACCAGTCTGTTAAAGAAAAAGCCTAAATATTTAACATTGCCCACAGAGCTAAAGTTCAAAGATGAATCATAAATTCAATGTGGTCTATTGAAAGGCGAACTGTCTACAATTTCACAGAACAACTAACTCCTTTCTCTGGAGGAGATGACAGCTGCAGGGCTCTTGATGATTCCCAATGAGGACAAACATGTCTGGGGTCTGTTTCCGCAGCTAAATGCAGAAGCCCTCAAATAGCACCTATTTCTCTGCACTGCCTCCAAGGCATTTATGCAACAGACCTTGCCAATATGGTATTTAAGTCATCATGTGATAATAACTCAGTTAGCTAAAGCTGTGTCTGTGTACCTGTTCCCAGGGAGAAGCTGACTGCAAACCATTGATTGAATGAAGTGGGTGTCTGCCTTGCAGATCTTCATGACAGTGAAGTACATTTTCCTACAAGAAATAGGTTGGAAAGGAGCCCTGGGGTCTGCTTCAAGTTCTGCAGATGCAGAAGTTTGTGTCACTGCAATGTTTCTGTCAGTGTTGTCTGAGGTTCCTAGACACACCTGTGCAGAAGCCTCAGTTCCCTGATCCAAAGGTAATGGCCACATGAAGCACTAGTTTGAGACAGTACTAGGAAGATTCTGTATGGCTTCCTCCCCACAAAAAGGGAAAACAAATTTCATGCATCACTGCTTCAGAATTTTATTGCAATCAAGTGGAAAACACTTGGAACACAGCACATGAAAAAAAAATTTGAAATGTCATGAGTTTTGGATGGAAGACACTGTACCTGTCCTGCCAGGTCAAGCTACTCCTTCTGATAAATGTATGCATATGAGGGGCAGGGAAGAAGGAGGATGCAGTAATATATGATGCAAAAAAACTGTTGTGTAGTGAAAATTGGTGGTGAGGTCACTGGTAAATTTATGTTCTGCTGAAATAATTTCAGAATATTTACTCCTTACAATTTACAGAAGTTTTTAGCAGTAGCAAAAGTAGCATCATGTACATTTTAGCTGCATTCCAAATGTGTTAGCCTGCATGAAATCTGTTTCTTGTTCTCACTATTCCTAAATCACACATTGCCACTACACTTACCACTTGATAGCAATAATACGTACAACAAACAGTTTCATTCACACTTGTGCAGTGTATTGGAACAGTAACCTGATAGAAAATCAGCTATGCAGGTTTTTTAAGACACAACACAGAAATGTTACAACATGGTATATTTTACTTGCCTTGCTAAACTGCCTGCAGAAAGATGCACTATAGAAAATGACACCTCATTAAAAACATTCTTCTCCTTCACCTACTCTTTACACAGTCACTTACCCCTTGGAACATTTCTCCTTCTTTGAATACCCAGCACTTCTATAGAATAAATGTTGCAAACACGAGAATAGAATAGCTTGCAGGACAATCAGCTTCAGATTCATGCTTGCAAGCATTTCAAAAACAGTGGCAAACTCTGCACTTTGTTTTTTTCACAGCCTACAAGTTTTAAAAGCCTGTGACACATTCTGTAGTAAAATTAGTTTTCAATAAAAAATATAAAAATATCATCCTAATTTTCACCGAGAGGAAAATATCACCTGACAAGCAAGTCCAAAATAAGAACTTTATGCAACATCTTAGTTAGTCATTAACATCTGCTAGTGATGTATAGCATAGGAGCTTTTCTGCTCACATCTGGACAACGCACAGCTACATCTGTGCTAAGTATGTCTATTGACTGTGAGTCTGGAGATAAACACAGTGGGTATTCCTAGAGCTGGACTAGGAAACAGAAGCAGAAGGAGTTACAGTGCAAAGATAACTTGGCAGCCTGTATCTGGAGTGTCACACAAATGCTGTTAGATGCTTTCTGAACTTTTACATCTGGAGGCATTGCACTCTACTATCTGGATTTGCCAGTGTGGGCTGATACTGTTACTTCGGGGATCTCCGTACCGCGCTTACAGGAACAACATAGACAGGCCCAGTATAAATGATTGATATTTTACCTTTCTATTTTTAAAAAAACACGTATTCATTAAACAGATATCAATGCAGATACATTTACACTGTCTTGTATTCAACTTCCAAGCTGCCAATATCGTACACCATGTCCCTGACAGCTCGTCTGTGACCTGAAGTCATAGAAACAATTTAGTGCATTCTGGAGCCGAGTCGGGATGAAAAATTATTCCAACCTTCTAAAAACTTAAAAACCTTAGCCTTTGTCCTTAACTGGAATACATGTGAGATTTCATTCATACACTTCTATCTGTAATGGTAAAAGATGTTTTAATTCTTCCAAACTCCGCTGAACCAGACGAGAGCTCAAAGCATCACACTGCTGTTCAGACTCACCTTTCCAAAGCTGGCAGCATTAACAGGTTGTGTGTCATTTTTCTCACAGAAGTCCAAGTAATGCATGTAGAGAGCACTTCGAGGAATGCAAACACCTTCTGCAATCTCATAGTTCTCCTCCAGCCTTAAAAAGCAAATATCAAACAGAGAGAACTGCAAGTATGTTGGATGTCCTGTATGGTAAACAGTATGCAAAGCTGCATCTTTAAGACCAAACATTCTGACTTCCGCTTGTCTAGTAAATTTTCTCTGCTTTGTTCCCAAGTGGTCCTTCCAATTCCTTTCTATAATGCTTAATTGCTTCATTTGGTTCATGCTTGCTATCAAAAATATAGGCTGTGAGTTCTCAAGCAAGTAGAGATTGGTACAAAGAGAGAATTGTTTTTTACTATGATCCAAAGGTGCTATTTTTAGGAAAATATATACTAATAATCTGTTATGCCCTAAGAACATCCTGTGGTAAACAAATACATGTGCTACTATCAAACAACAAGCATTCACTGATGTGAATCATTCTCTCAGTCTTTACAGGACTCTTCACTCCCGCCTAGCTGCAAAATTACGTACCTTGAAGAAGCAGATGTGCAAGTTATTTACAAATACCCAAGAGTGTGCATAAAATCATATCTGTGTAATGTTTTCTTTGGATTGCTTATGTACAAAGTGAGAAAAGGGTCCATGATCTGAATGCAATGCTGAATAAAACAGTGAAACAACATCCTCTTCTGCCTTGTAGAAACTGCTATTATTCATTTACACATAAAACCCACACAACTATAAAATTTTAAATTATGCATCAAATATATGAATAGACATATGCTTCATCTCTAAAATACAAAACTAGGCTCATTCTAAGTCTAGAGATTAGAAGAAACTTTCCTTTGAAATTATATTTTTAAGGTTGCTGGTACAACAAAGTTCAAGAGGTATTTATATACACACTTTAAACCGTAATTAATCTTGTCATCTGTGGTGTCACTCATAAGCATACAGTGATATGAGATATGTGTGCTTGTCTGCCTTGCTGGCTAGGTGAAGAAGGTAGGTGCAACTTCCTCTTAACTATATTAGAAAATTATTATATATTCTCAAAACCCCTCAGTTTTACAGTGAATAACTCCCTGCCATTTGATAGCTGTAGAACACCTTCGAAATATCTAGTTTCTCTCCTTCATTGCCTTTTTCAGCTCCTACCTACCTTCCATTTCGGTTATTGTGATCATTTGTGACTGCAAACTATTTTAATAAGATATCCGGCCAGATGAATGGAATCAGTTTGTATGGGCAACATCTATTCTTCCTTGGTTTCTACAGAAATATCATCACGGCATCTTTCCTCAAATTCATAGCGCTTTAACAAAACCTCCTTTCAAGACCTGGAGAGTTCGTTTGTATACTATAGCTGCTAATTGGAATGTCAGCTTCCGTGACCAAGACAGGACAGAAAGAAAAGCAGTTAATTATTTCTGTTCATATCTGATGAATTTTTCTCTTTTTGTCCTCTCTTTCACAGAGAGTCATTAGTCTGACACTGAACAATACCCCATTATACCTGAACTTTTTTTTTAATGATCAAAACCCCATCTTGTTCCACTTCTTTTATTTCCCTGTCTTTTATTTAACAACTTTATCATATTTTGAATTCAGCTTCATTCCTCAGTATTATAGAAAGATAATGAACTCAATCTTCTACCTAACAAATCATTATCAGAAATAATATATATATAACATTTTAAATGTCCTAGTAAAGCCATGTGAAATCCAGTTGTTCACAATGAGACCTTTTGTAGCACTACAGTATAGTAATAAAGCCCCTAATCCTTCCACAGGAATGACAATTTTATCTGTCCCTATTACTGTTTCTCCCTTTACACTTATATACTTCTAGATTAAATGAGATTATCCTATAGCAGAGTCAGGTTTGTAGCGTTGTTACAGACTTGTTTTCAGATACAAAGGTAACGGAACAACTGTGATGTTACCACTGCTAATCACATAAAGGATTTTAGAACAGATTAATTTTGATGAATTATAACAATTTTTGTGAAACTACTAACCTGGGGAGAATCCATTACCTAGCAGTGTTTTACCCTTATTTTTTAATTCTTTTTTATGAATGTTGCAAAAAAAAAAGAGAATAGAATAGTTTTGTTGAATTTAGCTTCACAATACTGTTGTTATTCGGAGCACCTACACTGTAAGCCACCAAACTGCATGGAATTAGGCTGCCCGTGCTTTGAATAATTCTGTGTTTAGAGAAGTAGACATGCACATGAACACCAAATTCAGGTAAAAGAAAGTGTCACACTTTCCATTCAGTCAGTTCACCATTGAAATAGTCATAAACATTTTAGAGCCAAGTGTTTAGCAAGCTATAGCTTTACAGATAATAGGGATAAGCACAGGATGTTATGTCCTGGTATATTCATGTCTTAACAGTTAAAGTCAAGCTGGTGCAGTTTCCCCAGTTATGATGCATTTGGCAGCAATGCAGCATTTAGCAGGCCTTTCAGTTCATTTTGTATCATCAATGAAACTTAACCAAAACATCATTCCTGTTTCCAAGAAAAGGATATTTAGCCAGGCTGACAGTCATCCAGACGTGCTTCTTGGCATCACCTTCTACTTCTTCCCCCTCCTCATTTATAGTGCTTAATGTACTTTGCCTTTGGAGAGGCATAAGCATTAAGGATAGATCCCCATGGGATTGATATTTGCTCTTTTCAGCAAGATGCCAGATAAGGAATAACTAAAAAAGTTGATGGCAATATGAACCATGTGATAAAATGTATGTATTTCCCTTATGTCTTGTTTCACTTTCCTTACTACTCTCTTCCTGTTCTTTTTTCCTTTCTCCTGACATTCCCTTTGTTTCTCTTATCCAACACTCCATTGCCTTCATTAATGATAGCATCTAACAGTAAAAACATGACCAGGTTTAACTTGTCAGAGACCAGATGTTGCAGACAATTGTGGTGCTTCAATTTGCACAAACAAGGCAAGTACGGGACCATATCCTGAAATCTGGTCAATAATTTACCCCACTGCTTCCACCTCTTGAATCTGGCCCAGAGATTGCTGTAGGAGGGTAGGATACAGCCTTAGCCAAGGCATATTCAGGTAAATTTAGTCTTTTGTCTTTCTTGACTGCACAAAACCTTGGCCTGAGCAGGCAAAACTGCCAAACATGTAAAGCTAAACCTACAGGAAATGCTCAGAGTAGCATTCGTACAGTGCTGCCCACAATAGTTTACTGACCCATGAGGTGCTAGACCTACTGAAGTACAAAGAAGCTGATGCTAATGTGTCTGACTTTCCATGACAGTGGATACTCAACATCTTCAGACAAAGCAAGCTCACCTTCAACCATAACTGTTGAGCTTGTAATTTTATTTAGTGTATCAAACCCAGCAGCACAGTATCTTCAGGAAATACTGATTCAAAACAGCTTTGCATAGGCTGAAAAGCATAAGGAAACCACAAGAAAACTATTTTATGTTATGGTTACTAAGCTGGGAAATTTTTACCAACAAGTCTTTTAATAAATAGGCTGATTGTATAATTCAGTTTGACACTGGCTAAAGAAATTGATTTGAAAATTTCTTTCCTTTCTGTTCCTTCCAGAATTTTTGGGTGAAAATACTGAATGAAGGAAATTGCAGATGCTCCAAAAGACTCAAAGGGGAGAATGTCTAACCTACCCAAGCATGTAAGAAACTTAACACAATGGACAGGTAGTAAGTCAGTACACTAGCAAGGGGGAAGGGAAGATGATGTAAGCAGCCTTTTCAGAATCAAAATTCTAAGATTCTATTGCATACATTGCTGAATGGGCATTAGTGTGCACACTGCATTCCAGCAGGGCTCAATATCCCAGGAGTTTAGGGATTTACTAACCTTTATGACCAAGGAAGCTTGAAAGTATTTGGCAAAAGATTGTTTACAGTATTTGCATGTTTTCTGTTGGGAACAGTATCATTGGCATGTTCTAATTAACTCTGACTTCTTGGCTACTACATTATTTGCTCCTGTGGAAAAGACTCTTAACTGACTCTACTGTGAAATAAATGGTTCAGAATTTGGGAATGGTAAACCCTGCCTGCTCTTTTACTTTAGCCAGATAGTTCTTCTTTATCCTGTTTGAACTGTGGTGCAGTTGTGTCAGTGAAGAATGGAAAATAAAATTCCTCTATGACATTTCACTATTTTAATAATTTTCTCTCTGTCCATAGTAACTCCTTTATTCACTTTTCTTGAACCTCTGAAAAACAACACTTTTTCTGATATAAATAGGTACAAAGAAACAACAGTTCAGAACTCAACTAAATACCTTTATTTATATTTGCCCATCTCATGATTTGCAATGGAAGTATTTGCAAGTTTCTTCAAGGCAGAACACGGGTCTTAGGGTTTTTTTTAACATTAAAACTTAACTGATCAACTTCAAAAAGCAAATATATATTAAATATTTCGTATATGTGTGTGTGTGTGTGTGCATCTATTGCATGTTTCTCAGAATTTCACAGGCAGAGAAAAAGTAAAATTCACCAAATGAATTATTCTTTGCTGTTTGTTCAATGAGATCTTCCAAGAGACTGACAGAAGCAGAAAAATAATTTTGCTAATAACCTCACTTTTTAAAAACCTTTTTCCCCAATAATCTTATATTTCATAAAAAAATCATAAATATTTACAAGTGAAATAAAGGAGTTTCTTTAAAAGACTTAAAATAAGCTAAGAAAGATGGGTTTTCTGAGGCTTCTCTGTTCTGCCAGACACAAGAAACCTCCTGAACAATGCTTGACCACTTACAATATTAAGAAAGCTAAGCCAGAATTAAAAACACAAATTAAAACTCAAAAGTCTATGAGATAACCTATAGAAAGGGATGTCAGAAGTATAAGAACTTGCAGCCTAAAATACTGCTGTAAACAACAGCAAACAGCACTTGTTCATTTTTTGTAGCTCGGTAGACTAACTCACGGACATTCCTCTCCCCATCATCACTGTTTTCTTCCCCTCACTAAATTTGCAAGTAGATTTTGGCAAATCAACCAAACCTCAAACTCTTCTTTTGTTGTCTTCTATGTTAAATTAGAGAATTCTCATTTCAGTAAAATGGCTGGTAAAAGGTGGGCTTCATCATACGCTGAGACAAATCTGAGTCTTGAAATAAATGGTCAGTACTAGTTGTCTTTTTGTAATAAACATAACAATGATAACAAACCACAAATCACCACCTGGCAAGGAAGCAAACAAATATGCCAAGCAGACCTTTCAAACTATATCAGATGTTTCCTGCGCTCAAAGAAATCCCCAAAGAGTAAGACATTTGTTGAGAAATGCTGTATGTGATACTGATGAGCAGATTAAATACATACAGTAAAACTATCTTTAGAACTGTATAAGATATCCAAGACCTCTATTCTCTTCAGCTGGAAAAAATAAAGGAAGGAAGAAGCACTAACAGGTTTTCTTTTTTTTTTTTAAAGAATCTTACCATTGCAGTGTAGCTGGAGTTGAGTGTGGTTTTGATGCTCTATTATTTTCTTTTTCCTCATCTGTTAAGAAAGAAACAGCAACACAAAAAATAACATTATTTCAGTGGGAATTGCTCAGGCATTTATGAACTCATAAGGAATTATTTGATGAAAAAATTCTTCTCAAGTGCCAAAGGTTTCTCAAAATATTGGCTACACTGTGGAAATGTAAATAATGATATTCCCTAAGCTAGCATCTGTGCATACTGCTTAAGGCAATAAACCTTGCAAACATGACTGATAACAGGAGCAGAGTAGTGCATAGGAATAATGACATTGTAAAGGATAAACTTAAATATATAATATATATACATTTAAGAAAGGCAACTCTTAGGCCTCTAGCAGCATGTCAGAACATAAAACCACTTTTGCATGTTTTAAGGGAATAGTGGCCTTGCCCAAGTTTTATATTAGATGAGACATTTAACTTTACAGGGTTCCTCCACTGTTGTGATCCTACCATATGATATGTACTAAATATTTATAAATTAACAAACAATAATTCTGAACAACAAAAATTGGAATTAAAAAAATATATAGTATATTTTATTCCTTTTCAGATAATTTTTCTGACAGTATTCCTCATAAACTGTTTCCAAGGTGACTCTCCAATTTGCCAGCTTTCCAAAAATTTGAATAAAAGATGAATAAAGATAATTAAAATAAATCTCTTTAAAATACTGGTTTCTTCCTAGTTCACATTAGTTCTCTTGAAAAATTTTAAAGTACACATAGAATAATTCCTATTAAATAGTGATTTGGAAAGCATATAAAGCATTCCTATGTGAAAACTGGAGTTAAGCACAATCAGCATCTCCAGAAGGGTATTCTTTGGGAAACACTGTTGTATCAAACACGGCTCGATATTTTAACAACTTTGTCCCTGATGAAAGCACCGAGTGTAGGAGGCTTTGATACCTAAACATCAAAATAAACCACTGCACCTTTACACCACCCTGCAACTTTCATTTCTTCATACAATTAAATTTTTTAGAATTGATTTAAATGAGCTTTTAGGATGCTGAATCTTAAGTGAGCTGTGCTATCTCCCCTGAACATCAGATCATGTTGGAGGCATTTTGTACAGTCGCAAGAACTGTCGTACACAAATAAAATACCACTTTGGAAAACTCCATAATCAGTCCTCACTCCACAATATTTCTTCCATTACATATAGGGCAAGTTGTGTTCACAGAACAACCTTTAACCTGTGAGGCTGGTCCCCTGAATGTCAGGGAAATCCAGACCTACAGTTACCCGCAGACACTGCACTACGCAGCCCCTCTTCTGCATCTGCATGACAATAGGCCTCTAATTATTGGACTGCACACTTCTTCCTGCCTTTCAGGGGCCCGCTTTTATTCAGTACATAGGACCAACATACACATTTCAAATCACTTTTAAATTGTGGTTTTCATTTGGTTTTCCTAAACAAATGGTAGGCACGTAACAAACCTTCGACACACAGAGCTTGAATGCTGAGTAACTGGGGCTGCCGCAGGCCGCTGATGCCCAACAACAGCCCTCAGCCTTGCCGGCGGCAGGACAAACACCATCTCCTTAGTGGGAGGCAGAGCCATGCAGCACAGATTTAAACCACTGGATGGATAAAATATTTGGGGCTGTCCCCTCTCACAACACTGACTGTTTTGGTCTTCCCATCCTTAACTGACAGCACAGACACTCTAAGACCATGCCTGACTCCAGCCTTCCCTGAGGAGGAGGGAGCAGCCATGTCTGCCCTGCTCTGAGGTGGGAAGAGTCTTCTGGATCTAGAGTTCACGAAAAGGGACCCCAGAGAGGTGGGAGGGCACCGGGTGGAAGGGCAAGTGAGCCCCTGCAGGGAAGGCCCTGCAGTCATTTTCAGTTGGCCTGACCAGTTCTGCATCCTGTGGTAACTTTCATCATGCCAGCCAGGGAAAAAATAGGCAGCAGGACAGAGAGGAGTTATGGCAGCTCCCTGGGCTTGGGGCACAGAGGCTGCTGCAGCTTCCTTCACCCACGAGCAGGCTGGCCTAGCCTGCCAAGACTTCACATGTGCCCAGCAGCCAGGTGCCTCACAACCATTCCTGAGGTAAAAGTGAAAGGGGACTAGGTATAAACACTACATCTCAGCAAAGCATTTCAGGGGGTAAAGTGCCGGCAGAGGGCAGGTAGGGGTGTCCCCTGCTTTAGTAATGAAACTTATTGCTGGCCATCATGGCCATCAGGCCTCCCCAACAGGGACCCATCACACAGGGCACTGCAGCACCTTTCACCAAACCAGAGGGAGTCAGGCCTTTGCTGTTTTGGGAAAGGAGACACCACAACGAGGTAGAGCCACCAAAACTACCACCTTCAGGTATCAGCAGCTCAATCCTCCTCCTGGGCCACACCAGTCTTGTTCAAATTAAGGTTATTGCTTCCCAGGTGAAAGTCATCCATTCTCTCAATCAGTAGTTTCACTGTCAGTGTCAAAGCCTACCAGTCACTGGTTTAAGTTCAGGATACAGTTGGTTTCTGCCTCCCTGGAAGTTGCTAGGGGGGTGAAAACTGGAAAGTCTGAAAGCCACTAATCTAAATAACCCTTTGTCTAACTAAGGTGCAGAAATCCTGAACATTTGCCTGTGAAACCACGAGGTAATACTCCCCCTTCCCAGATAAAAATTTTTGTTTTCTTTCTTGATTTACTAGATGGCTTTCATCTGTGCTAACAAAACTTAATTTTCTTCTGGATATGTGACACTCTATCAAACATCAAGCCAATACCTAAATTATATTAGAGTCTCGACACCCCATCCCTCCCCCGGCTGTTTTTCACTCACAATAAGAGCAAGCTCCTGTGAGCAGTTCCTTTACCTACCCTGCCCTCAGACATACTACAAGTTAGCCACAGTCAGCTCCTCCCATGTAAGTATTTAACAGCACAAACTAACAATACAATCATTTAAATCTCCCTCTCTAGAAATGTTTGCTTCCTGGGGTCCATCCTGGGGCTCCTTCTTCAAGGCTTTTCAACATCATCCACTAACTGTCCCTTAAAACCGTTTCCATCAAAATATTCCTATTGAACTGATGGATTTTCAACTTAAACTACATTTTTCACATTTGTCTCCCTCAAAATCACATCTCTCTATAAGAAAGCAGAACTTTTTTTGTTAGCTCTTTTTTGCCAAAGAACCATCTGCTATCCAAACTGGTTTTCATGTATCCAAACTGGATTTTCATGTTAGTTGGCTAAACTATTTATTTTCAGAAAACTTTCACTTTTTTATTACGTAGATGGAAAGAAATACACATGGTGTAGGAATGGGGGGCACCTAGAAATACAAACTTTCAGTATTACATATAGTAGCACTTTATTCTACCTTGCATAGTTTAATTATCTCATCAGATAATTGACTAGCAGAACATAATAAATACCCCTTTTCCTTATATTTTAATTTGTAGCAAGGCACTTAAAGGCTTCCTTACTGAGCAGGGAATGTTTTGTGACCTTGACTAGGGTCTGATCCCAGATCTGTTTGCACAGCATGAAAGAGGTAAGGAATCCTGTTTTCCCTTACTTTTTGGTCTGTCATTTTATCAATTCCCATCAGAACAACACTGTAGATTAAAATGAACTCAGAACATTTAAAATCCAATATTTTAAAAGTCAAATCTATTAAAAGAAAAGAAGGCACTGAAAAGAAGTCTCACTTCCAGTCAATGTCAAAGAGCAGAGCTGGCAATTCTTCCATGGAAAATGCAAAAGGACTTCAAGCCGCAAGGAAAAACCCTGCTCCTAATGCACAGCTGCAGGTATTCATATAGATGGCAGCTGCATAGCACTTCAGAGAGAAACCCATTTGCCAGGATCAGATCCAGTGTGTCCACACAAGGATTTCAAGGAGAGGTATCTTCAAGGTACGCAGTTACGTAGGAAACCCGGTACGTATCCCAAGTTGAATACAGGTAATAGATTTGACAGTCGAGAGTAAAACTTTAAGCACCAAAGAAGCCTTCAAAGAAATTCTAACAAAGTAGTATTTCTTGGCTCCCTGAGATATCAGAGTAGGTTTTTCTTCCCAAGCTCCATGAAAGTTTCTTTGGTAACAGCCCTGTTTTTCTCCTTTCAAAATTCTGTTTCAAAGCCACCAGAAGAGAGTTCTCTCTGTACCTTGTGCATATGTTTCTGGCTTTTCCTGAACTCTCAGTAGAATTCTCTAACTTCTGCTGTCTGGCTTTAGGTCCAGCTCAAGCGATTTTCTTGCTTATTGGAGCAAGATATGGGGACAATAGAAGCTATGCTCAGCACCTCTTTAAGCATGTTGTCTTCAATACAGTTAAGTGGAACATCCACAAAGTGAAGACCCTGCATTAGCACACATTTTTCTAACATGTCTGTCATAACTAAAGTGGAGTTAAAGCTCTGCTTTCTGCTGTGGAGCTAAAAGAAGAGTCCCATAGTTTCCAGTGCTGCCTGCATGTGTCTCCAAACCATTAAGGAGCAAGCACATTATAAGTAGCTTTATATGGACAAAATCCTTCCCTTAGTTCAGGTAGCTCCACGCTTCACAGTGCGCGTCCTGAGTTTTCTTAAAAGTGATTTGCTCTGAGCTAAAATTAAGTGACAGTAAGAAGCTGCCTTCTTTCACATATGTTGCAATAAATACTGTTCAGGCTCGTTAGCATGTATTTCATGCTTTTCAAGTATTGGGATTTTTTAAAACCCTCTGACAAACATGGAAGTGTAGTTCTAATTGAGTAGTTACGGTTGGAAAAGGAAGAATTTCCTCCAAGGACACTTTCAGTGAAATCAAGTAGCTCTTTTCTAAAGATTTTTTTTTCCAATGGAAGACTAAGAAGTTCAGTTCAAACAGAAAGAGAAACTATTAAGATAAATCTCCTATTTCAGCAAGTTGAAACATGGATTTTGTAGTCTGAATCTTTTTTTCTCTCATGAACTGTCTACACATTCACATTTCTGAATATGCAAGGAAATTGGGACAAGCAATCCTTCCACTTCATCATATAAAGTCATGACTCCTTCCCCAGGGAACTGAAGTTGGAACTTTCGTAACCCTTGAATTGTATTCTTCCAGACCAGTATTTCGGTTTGGAGAATCTGGCTGTCCTGGATTCAGCCCAAAACACTGGCTCAACGCACAGTACATAGGAAATGCTGTGATTGTTTGTGATTGGGGTTTTTTTTTAATTATTAGATATGAGGTTATACCATTCCCTCTTCCTGTGGATCTTTTGACTCACAGAGTGTAGAAGTAGTAGAAGGAAAAATGTTGAAAAACCTGGAAACTGAAATAAAATGTATGTAGAATTTTTCTATTAGAGTGTGAAAGCTGTGTTTTGGGAGAGGTCATAAAATATTCCAAGAGAGTACGAAGCACCCCAAGAAGAAGAGAGACTATAGGAATCCACAGCTGTGAGTCATTGCTTCCCTTCAAAATGTAAAGCAGGTTCAAGAGGCCTGGACATGTCTGGATGAGGATAGAAGATCATGGCCTGAAGTGTGGTTCTGTAGCACAGTCTTACTATAGAAAAGGTGATCAGCAAAAGCATTATTCTTGTTCTAAGTAATCAAGAGAAAGATGGATCTTTGCCTCCTGCTGTTTGTAAATGCATGACAGAGGCTGGACCAAGAGTGACACCATGATTTGGAAATTTATTGGTTGACTTATGGACGCTGTTAGAGTAATGTTAGAAAGAACTCAAGGGCTAGAAAGGAGCACATAATACAATGATGTCTAAGATGAAACTTCTGGTTTGTTCTGGGTTTCACAGATTATTGGTTTTATAGCAATAAGCTATAGCTAGGCAAGTAACTTAGTTTGCTTTCCTAGTCCTTCCTCTTCACCCTTTCTCCTCCCTTTCACCCCCAAAACCAAGGATGACTTTTCTCATGGATTACTTTTCTTATCTGCACTGCAGTAATGCTGATATCAGTGCAAAGGAAGCATCTGGAAGAAATACCTATTAAGAAAGAAGCTAGATGAAATCACAACCCTCCCTCTCGTTTGGGTTTCCGATACATACTGCAACAATGTCTTCTGCACACAAATTAATTTATGTATTTGTTTTATCAGTACTAACTTTGCCACCTTTCATTATCATCACTTGCCCCTTAATTCCAGTACCAGAAAACAGAATTAACAACCACCCTATTTTCGCAGTGCCACTGTCTGAAATACCTGCTCTTGTTAACCCGTGCAAGTCCACTTCTTACTGCCCCTACGTATGTGGAATTTTCCTCATGTTTCCATTTAAACTGAAAGCACACATAGAACAAGCTACCGCTAGTTTTGCTACAACCTGTTTAGACTAACATACACAGAACAGAACACAGGAGGAGAGTTATAATTATGATTAATTTTTAATATAGCAGGTGGTGCTAAATAATTACCTTGACAATACCGTCTCAAACTGTGAATCTTAAAGAAAAGGTCACTAAAGTTAATAAGGTTGAATCCTGAATTCAAACATGTGTCTGAAGTCACATCTTGTTCATTACAGCTTCTTTCCATCACTTTCTCAGTAGCATCAGAGTGAAATGAATTTCATAAGTCTCACGGGTTCTCATGAAATGCAAATAAGCAAGTAGATTTTTTTTGCATTCATTCCGATTTTAAAGAGAAACTAATTTCTAATTCCTTAATTTTTAAAAACAGAAATTCCCAAGCCTGTCCAAGCTTTATTTTCTGTCTTTAAGGCTTCTTAGACACTGTCCTTAGCTTAGAAGTCATGAATAAAATCTCCTTTTTCCTTCAGAAGATATATTGACTCAAAAGAGAGCCCTGGACAAATAGGGGTAGGGCCCCAATATTCAAAATTCTGTGATCCACTAAAACATCGTGCTGCAAGGCATGTAATTTTACTGTGACATCACAATAAAGTAGTTCTCTTAAAATGCAAAAAATGTAAAAGGGGGATTCAGCAATTAAAAAGTAACTAAAAATACATTTTCTAAACATACATGCTTGAATATTATAAAAATGTGAGTCTTTCTGAATTAAAGAATTCAGTCAGCATTAATATGAACTAACATGAACTAACATGAAATACAGAGAGGAAAACTAGCGTGAAGAGTATTTTGCTTTAGGCAAATTAAGTAGAACAGAAATTGCATAAACAAGGAAAACTAATTGGTAAACTAAAAATTATCTTACACACTTAAAAGGAAGCAATTAGGTTAAAGTATTTTGTGGTCTTTTTAATTACCTGCGGTTCTTAAAAAATAGAGATCTAAAATTATCATAACTAGAAGAAAAAAATAGCTATTTAAATCAGCTAAATTTAGAATCACTTCCTATGACAAAAATGAAGCAATATCATGATTTAATATATACTTTAAAAATACTATTTTTTTAAAATTCTTAACATGAAAAAATTGTATGTATTATTTTATATAGTTGTATTGAAAAGCAGCACAATTTTTCCTGTATTTCAACCACATGGTGTTCACCAATGAAAAGAAAAACAGATGGTTTTACTCGTGAGCTAATACTTTCAGCACATTTTAGAGGTCATCCAGCCTTTACTCAGTGACACACAAATTCTTCTGGTTGTTTTAACTAATACATACTATTACATCCTCTTAAATAAAACAAAATAGGAAATATTCCAGAAAAAGAAACAAAACCAAAAAACTATTGGATGTGTCAAGTGAGTTGCCTCTTCAAATTACAGAGCACTAAAAATATCACCAAGATGTAGCAACATATAGCAGGAAATTAGCACTCTAAGTTCACACTCATTTTAAATGAGTAAGTTACTTACTTTCATCGTTAGAAACATTCCCCAGAGATGTGTGACTGGAATAACGTTTGTTTTCACTTTCATTGAGACATCGTTCAATCCAACTCTCTGCAAAAGAACAAAGATGCTCTTTTTTTGTGTTTGCCTTTGCATAAAAAATAAACTTCCAACATTAAAGCCAAATAAAGGCCCAGTTTTCAACAGATGGTGTTCGCTAGCATTTCTGCTAAAACACGCTCAGTCTGAAGTTATTTAACAAGAAAATCCTTTCTTGCTTTCAAACCTAGCTGTTGCTTTTTAGTTTCATTTTTAGTTTGTCTGTTTTTAAATGACAGAGGCTGAAACACATGCATATAACAAAGCTTCTTGGGATATTCTCCCCATTACATGATTCATAAAAAAAAAACAACCCACAACCCTCATGTGGGCAACTGAAACACATAAATTGCATTAATTTCTAAGTCTTAGTCTGCCAAATGCTTATGTACTTGAGTATTTCCACTGGTTTTGAAAGGACTCTTCACATGTGTAAAACCAATGTGAATGTGAATTTTTGTTACAGTGGCACTCAAACTGTGTTCTCTGAAGTTCAGTCCTACAACCCCAGTCACCCTGGTGGGGTCCCAGGCCCTGTCAAGACCTTTCCATGCTGCTACAAGTCCAACATAGCAAGTCAAGCAGCCACCAAGCTACTCAAACCTTTCTCCACGACAGTTATTCAACCATCTGATGAGGTACAGCATTACATTGATTTGGCTCTGCTGTTCCTTTCTTAAAGTTATAACATACATCCCCTCATGACTTTAGAGGATACGCCAGACTCAGCAGAATTTGCTGTTACAGGTCTTCAGGGCAAAAGTTACACCTTCCTATGTGTTTCCTTGAACAAAGTATGAAAGTTTGCCTGGAGTCCATGGATATTACTACAATGTCTTAAGATTATTTTTCAAGGGGACACATGTGGGCAGAAAGGAACTTGTGCTCCCTGTGGTCAAAGCAAGGGGAAAAAAGAAGGGATAGATGGGAAGGCTGCAAGGTAACCCCACACATTACAACAGGAAACAACCCCACCAGGCAGTGAGGTGCACAAGAAATAAGGGGAATGAAGCCTGGCTGTGAGCAAACTGCCAGAGCCAAAAACACCTTCAAAGACACAGAAATGGCTGCAGATTCCTTTCCATAAGCTGCTCCCCAAGCACATCGGGCTACCCGCACAGCGCAGGCACCAGCCTGCCAGCCAGAGAAAGCCCATCGCAGCAGCAGGCTTGAAGGGAGAGCAGAAGCCCAGTGTCTTGGGAAAGCTGCCCATCTATTTTATAGAAGGTAAAAGTTTGGATTACTTCATTTTAGCACTAGATGCCAATAAACAACTCCGTGGATAGTCACAGCCAAACGCATCCTGCAAAAAAAATGCTTTTTCACTCCAGGCAGTTGCACAAACACGTGTGTATTCCCCAGTATGCACACTCTGGTCTGCCACACAAATAAAAAGCATCTGCACAGGACTTTAGAAAGATCTGGTGGGAGCCCTTCAGAGTTTATTTCCAGGCCCCGCCATGAGACTCGAGATACTGTTCTGTGCACTTCTAGTGAAAACTAGAAAGCAGTGTAAGAGAGGTTGTGGCAGCTCCAGGCCATTCCCTTCCCTCTGCCTGTTTGCCCACAGCAAACACACTGCAGAGCTGCCTTCACTGGTACAAGTGTCTTCCTCATTCACCATCAAACTGCCTTGTACTTATGGAGCCTCACAACTACGCTGTCTCTTCTTTATAGCCTACTCCTTTGAGATACTGTGTTGAAAATCCACAAAAATAACTCCTGTGAATAGATTTCTCAGGATATTTCTTCTCCCATCAAATTCCATGTGGCCTGGTATAAAAATCATTTTAAGGTTGCTGACACCGCAACTTCAAAACCTGCCAGCGAGGCCTGTGCTGTCTAATCTGCCCCTGCTCGGTTAGTAACCCACCAGCCTGTGGCGACTCTAACTTCGAGGCTTTCCCTTCTCATGCTGCTCAGCTGCATCGGGTGGGGGTGTATCACCTCCTTGTCTAAAGGCCAACACAACGAGATGGCTGCTTTGTGCCAGATTTCTTCTGCTGCCCTAGAACTGAGCTAATAGCGTCTCTTCTTTCCCATTTTAGTACTGCGAACTGGGGGACAGGAGCTTGGATCCTCACACATCACTGCAAGGTGAAGAGAAACTTGGTGCTGAGAACAGTATCAGAGAGAGGTGCAAGAAGCCTGGCGAAGGATTACCCTACCTCCTGCTCTTTTCAGTGCACAGCCATGGCTGTATATAATTCCCTTGGCTCTGAGCCCAGCTGCAGGGAGTAAAAGCAAAGGCGGCTGCCATTAGCGCCAAGGAGAGACCGATGCCCAGCTCTGCCCTTTCTTTTCCTCCCGGCGCTGAGAGCTGGGAAGCTGGGATGCATCCTCTTCCCTCGGCAGCAGGGAACTGGCAGCAGCCATCTTTAGTCATGTTCCCTGCCTAAGTAACAGGGAAAATAAACTTTTTAAGTGCCCCTGGGTAACAATTTTCACCATCCTTGTTCAGGTACTGTCTCCAATAACTGTGTATGTACCCCTTTTTTCACGGGTAAAGCATGCAGTTTACACTGCAAGTTACAATGTCTCTGGAGTAGGGTGCAGTTACTGTTTAATTATGTGCTGCAACTCCTTTGGTCCTGAATCACCCCGGTTCAGCTCGCTGCAGCCTGAGTCTGGCTTTGTCTTTGTGGCCTTGCATTTAAATAGCTGATAGAAATTCTTCAAGCCTGAAAAGATACATGACCTGTCTGGCAGCAAAGAATGAAGAAATCTAACTCTTTTGAGCAAAAATGCCATGGAATTTATGGCAAATTTGACGAATTATTTGGTAGATGACAAAATGTGAAGAAAAAAAAAAGCCAACTAGCTATTTAAAGGCTGTATTATCTCATAAACTGAGTGATGTAAGTATAAATAAATATTAATAAATAGATTTTTTTAATGCTGTATAAAGAAAAAAGTTTTTACAAAGCTTTATAGCTTCAGGCATTGAAAGAAAATACAACCACAGTTCTGCCAAAATTGAAAACATTCCCTTCAGATTGCAGATATAATAGCACCTGCCTAAAATAAAATAAAATAAAATAAAAATATAGAGGCAGAGCAAATAAAATAAAAAGTCAAAACTAAGTAAGGTCAGTATGTTTTTTAAAAGTTCTTCCAGAGTTAATACTGGGTAGAGCCCTGCGCACATCAAATGCTCTTGTCCTCACGACACATGAGTGTACAACCCACTGTCTGTCCCAGGCAGTCCAGCTGCAGAGCCAAAAGAAGAGACCCATGGCTAACTTTCGGTGTCCCTAGTCTGAGGCTTCAACACTTGCTTCCCAAGGCTGATGCCAATCACACCACACTGCTGTTCAAAACAGACATGGAGTCACACATTACAGTATGGAAGTTTTTATATGATTAAAGCCTAAATTATTGCACTTGGAGCTTACAAGCATCTCATAGACAGCATTTCACATCAGGAACAGTCACAGAGTAAGGCTCGAGAGTTCAGGTGGTGATTAAGCAGAAGTGTGTATCAGATGTGATTACAATGATAAATTAATAACACCACATGTAGAACCCCCAAATTTCTAGTGGGAGGTGCTTGTGAGGGTGAAAGAAAATCCATCTCATCTTATACAGGGTATATTTTTATTCCTGAATTTTCAGTGTAACCAAGTCTTAAGGCACTTCCCCTCCCTGCTCCCAGGGCTCCTTCCCACCCTGAGCCACACCATACTGTACCCTCATTTGGAGCAGCACAGTCATTTGAGCAAAGATCAGAACTAGCCAAAAAACATCCAGGCAAAAGAAGTCAACTAATTCATACCTACTAGTAAAATGTAGGTAGCCACATGCTGATAACTCTGTATTGTGACACAATATGGAAGCTGTTACAATCTTACTAGTAAAAAATGCATCTAAGGTGTATTTAATGGTGTTTTGAAGACAGACCTATAGTATAGGACGTATTTAATTTTTCAGGGATCAAAAGGGAATTATAATGAAACACACAACTGTGTCACTCCACCTTATAATTTTTAAATATAATTTTATACACCACTAAATACAAATGCATTGTATCTTCTGCAGGATTCCAACATGAGGGAAAGGAGATATTCATTCAAATTACAGTAATTTTTCCAGTGTCAATCTTCTGACAGACTAACTTGTCACAACAGAAACAAAAAATATGAAATGTTCCCGTTGAAGTGCTGAAAGATGGATTAAACGTAACTATGGAACTCCTTCTGGCCCTCATTTCACCTCTCTTCTTTTGGGCCCTAATCATGTTAGGACTGACACATCCACTGAACCTCAAGTGTGAGAGTATTCCTTTTCCATTAAATGTGTCCACCACACATTTAACAACAGGAGTTTAAACTGAGCTTGTTTTCAAGAGTAGCCCGAACAGAGGCCTGCTTGGCTTTTCCTAATCCCCACCACGGCTCTTCCCTCCGCACCAAGGATATTTTTATTGTTACAGTTCTTCAACCACCATGCTGGGAAGGCAGCCCTGGGGCTCCCAAAAAGAGAGACAAACACACGAAACCTTTTGACAAATTATTTTGACACACTGTCTCCTTCAGAAGGAAGGGTTTGCCCCTGGAAGACAGGTTTGAAAGACTTCTCCCTACAGACCTTCATTTGAGATGAGAGGATACAGCAGAGGTGCCTGCATACTGCCAGTACGTTTAATGAGATAATTACTCTGTCTTGTTTGTATAATGGTTATTGGCTTAGCATATTTGCTGCCCAGAAAAGAAAGCACTCCTTGCTCCCACATGTGCACAACCCTAGTGAGAGCAGTATGAGAGCCACCTGGGCTCTGCTCTGCAGAGGGAAAGAGAAGGTAGGGAGGGGAAGAGAAGGTAGGGAAGGGAAGAGGAGGTGGGCTTGATCCCAGCCAGCACTGGCTTCTGCAGCTGCTGTCCAGCCAGGAGGGGTAAGAGCTGCTGCAGTATTAGCATAACCTGTAATCACAGCCTCTTCTGGCCTTTGAGAGCCACTGTGTCCTGCTTAGCATCCAAGCAGGATGGCAAAAGCAGCTGGAGGGGCTGTGCCACACAGCCGGGAGGTGAGTGTATGGGAGGTGAGTGTACCCAGAGCTGCTGGCTGCAGCCCTTTGGGCATGTCTGTGCGTCCTGAAAGGAGATTAAGAGATTTTACAGGCAAATGAAACTCTGTGGTCAGCTAATCCGAGCTGTATTTTGCCTCACCTCATTACCCTGCAGTGGCACTAACCACACTGGCTTTCCCCAGTTATGCCATATCCTCTGATCTGGACGCAGCCATATCACTGGCGCAATTGTGAATCACTATGTTTCACTGACATTGTATGAGATAAGAATCCTCATGATCTAGAAACAGCCAAGGCTTTGTGGTAATCACCATCTGCTTATTTGACCACAGCCCTAGCAGTTGCACACCAATCCCTCTCATACACCTTCATCTCTAGATTAGCTCCCATACTCCAAATTTTAAAGCACTTTGCCAACAAGCAATTTACCCAGCGCTCTGCACAGGGACCAGCAATACTTCCACAGACGGTTGCTTCTCACTGAAATAGAGCTACCTCTGGAATAAGAATTTGAGAATTGCCAGGACCGAAACTATTGCCTGAGTCATGCAGCAACTTAGATGGTGCAGCTGCAACAGTCCAGATCCTTATTTCTATTTACAGCTGCTCTTGTAATTTTTCCCCAGTTTCTCAAGGCAGACATAGAAAAAAAGTAGAAAATAACTGTGAGCAAAGGTATATAAAATATAGATAAAGGGACCACCAGTTTTTGACCACATGAGAACCTGTTAGAAAAATGAAATATGACAGACCAAATTTTACAGGTCCTATGACAGAGGACAAACTCTTGTCATGCACATGGAGTCTTAGCACCCCTCTGAGTTATTTTTTGCTGCACTCAGAGGGTAGAGTTACTCATCTCTTCTTCAGCATCTCTTTGCCAAGGGTCTCTGTACTGAGCTGGCCAGCAATGTTACCTAGCTGCTCATCTGAGCTGTTAGGGCAAGAGAAAGGGTTTGGAAACAGCAGATTTAGCAGGTAAAAGCAGTAGCTTGAAAGCTCAGGAGGCTGACTGAAGGTCATGGAACCTCCTGTTCTCAGTTTCCTAGCCTATGGTACTAACCAGATATGATATCAATCACAAAATCTTTCAGTGGTGTTGATGGGATTATATTCTATATATTTTTTTAGGAAAACCATCAGTGCTCTGACAGCTTCTTCTACTCTGTCTCAGAATAAATGCTGAGGTCTGCATGATCTAGTGAGGCTTTTCTCTGCAGATTTTGTCTTGCTGAATATGGTCTGAGACACCACCACCCAATAAACCCTCTCTTCATGCAGTTGCTGTTGCAGCACTGCTGTGGACAGAGAACTTCTTACCTCTGTGGCTGCTAAATTCATAATATCCAAACAATCTGTTTGCTTTGAAGACCCCTTGGTGTGCTGCAAACCCAATATCTAACTAGGTCTCTCAATACTACTTCCACATGAATGAAAGTAAAGAGAAAAATGAGCCAGTACATTCAATATTTTCTCTGGTGGAAATGAAAACTAAACCTTAAAACACTTTAGTGTTTCAGATCAATTGGTCACATCAACTTAGAAGACAAATCACAAGCTTAAAACAGTCTCTTAAAGACAAAAGAGAGGATCCCTTTCTGTCAGGGGTAATGATAATGAGATAAAACTGAAGTTAGACCCTCAAACTATTAAAAGCCTGCTCTAGCACCTGCTGCACATCACCTGCTCTGACTGGCAGCAGAGGATTTGTGTTCTGAATCCCTCACTCCCCTTGAAGCTCAGCATCGCTGGTTGTAGGTACGTCTGGGAAGTGTAACACTGCCAGACTGCTGTGAGAACTGGTCACAGCAGCACATTTGAAGCTTTTCAAGAACCACACTGTTTAAAACCGAGCAAACAAACAAACAAAAAAATGCTTTATCTCTGAAACCTCAGTCTGCTGTAAAAACACAACCTGAAGAAGATCTCCTAGCCTGGCCTCTGCACAGTGTTACAGGTAACTGTGCACCTGTAATGTGACAGGGCTTGGCAGCCACTAGCTCCCATGGAGGGCTTTAAACTTACCAAAATCAACTAAAATCAGGCAGAACAAACTATTAGGGACAGCTAAACATACACACATGGGGATCTTCTAAGACTGAGGCTTTCATAGGTGATATAAGCTCCCTCCTATCCATTGTCAAATGAAATGTTTGTGAGATCATACCAGGGCCATCATGTACCTGCTCCAACTAGTCCATTGCATAGACATTTCTCCTCTTTGACCATCAAGGTGGGCCTGCCACACAGAGCCTGGTTTTGCTCCTCGCTGCCTCATTCAGTGCCATCAGCTGGCAAGGCACATATCCTTCAGTCAGTGTGTGGGAGCTGCCAGGAGCATCTTCAGGCTCCACAAGAAATCATGCCGGTGTCCTCCTTGGTCCTGCATAGCCATCTTCTGTTCTTCCAAGAGACCTGCTCCTCAGGGATGAGAGTGACACATGGCTTTGGTGCAGATGGTAGAGCTGCTACCCTGAAAAGCTGCCAGATACCTTGGTGCTTTGTTTGCTAATCTAACTTTTTAGTTCGTTTCCAACAGGGCAAAATGTCAGGCACTCTTCTTGCAGCCCTTTCTTTTGTTCTCATTTCTTGGCATAGAGTTCTCTTGGAACTACTTCAGGGTTAATGGACATTGGTCCAGGGCACTTACTAGACATTGGCAGGAATGTTTTTGTCCTTTTTCTTTGATTCGTGATTCTGGTGAACTATTGTGAAATTCACCATGATAGCATAAGAATACAGAGAATGAGCTCTTTGCCAGGTTTTCACTCCTAGTACTGAGTTTCTGTTAACCCATTTGATAAGGTACAGTTAAAAATTTGCAGCCTGTGTTTAAAGAGGTATCACAAAACCCACCATAGTTCATAGTTCTTTAATTCGCCCAGAATACTTGGGTAGGAAAACTGGAATTTATGAGATGCTGTTTTCTTGTTACTCCATGTACTACACACAAGGTCATCTAAATGTGATACTTTTGCTGAAGTGCTGTCAACAATATTCCTCATTAAGAGGCTGCATCCCAAATGTTAACTGAGCACACCTAGAAACCCTGGGATACAAGATTCCTCTGAATATTGATTCTGGCATTTAGGGCAGCCTCCAACCTAGATCAGACAGTACTTCAAAGTCCTACTTGTTCCCTTTTCTGGAATCACATACCATATTTCTATTGCACTTCCAACTCAGCATGTGTGTTAACTGGGAGTAGCCATTTCCCTCTCCCAGTCACACACAGATGCTGGCCACCTTTTTATTTTGAAAAGTTTCACTGAAGCAGTTACCAGCCACTCAGGCTTCCCCACACTGAGGCCATTCCTTGTTCAATAGGAAAGAGAATCTCACCTGGTCCAATTTCAGTGCAGCAACGTTTCTTCACAGTCACCCAGGATCATTTAAGCTAGTTACCCCAGGATCTGACCAGTTCAGCTCTTACAGGGCATTTAACTTATATGGGTGGGCAATATACAACCAATCTTTTCATCAGTAAGATAATCACGTCACATGCTTTCCAAGCACCAAGTCTGCATACTGCAAAGTGTACCCTCGTGCTTCTGCAACAGGATGTGTCAGAGATCTTCAGTCCTTCACGGTCTATTGCAGGAACCAGTGTAACTGCTATTGTTATCTCTGATTTATCCTCAGTCTTTCCTTCCAAGAAAATGCAAACATGCTCCCTGAATAAAAGGAGGTCTCTTGATGCCCTTTTTGCTCCAGATTTCATTAACTTCTTATGCTATGGAATTAACGTGACGCACATGAGAGCTCATAAGAGGACGACCTTCCCTTCTGGGTACCTATCACAACGTCTTACACTCCTACCCTGCAGCAGACTCCGCTCACTAGCTCTTGGGTTAAACATTCCTGGCTGCTGCCATGGTACCTCACCAGCGTGCATGAGAAGACATGGAGTCCTCAAATCCTTAATTCAGCTCCACTTCACCAGTGCACAAGGCAGGAGTCATCTGGCTGAACAGGAAGTCTGTGACTTTACAAGAAATGGGATTTGCACCAAGTACCCATGAAATGCTTCCCTCTGCCTCAGGAGCCAATGAATCCAGCAGACAGGACAATTCAGCACAGGAATGGCATCACATCAGTAAGACAGGCCCACAAAGATGACAAAAGAAAAAGATGGGAGATGCAAGAAACACTGGTTGTGGGGCTCGGGGAGGTGAGAGAAGAGGGAGAAGGCTGGTTGTCGGAAAGGGGATGAAAAAGGAAGGAAACAAAAAATGAATGACAAAGAAAAGTGCATGGTCAAAAATAAAGTATAGGAGGGAAGACTAACTTTAGAGAGGAGATTTTTTAAAAAAATTAGAAGAAAAGAGGTTACCTCCTGAAAAAATAGGACTACGGTAAATATTTCTCATCAGCAACAGCATCTAGTGAGGCAGAGTGAAAGAACAAGAGAAATGGACACCTATGTGCAAAGAATACTTGGGTGTCAGGGCGTAATCATAGCAGTAAGAAAGAGACAATCACTTGATTGAAGAAGGGCTTGAATCAAAGGAACAAAATGCTGTATTTACTCAAGTGGTGGCCACTTTTCCTCACCTTATGTGCATCTACTCCAAAACTAGTCCTTGTCCACTACTGTCAAAAGATGTGGCCGTTACATTACTCACAACCATTTTTGTGGGGCAAATATGGCACTACCTAGATAGAAACAAATTTCTTTCAGGTCTCAACATGCACCTAGAAAATATATTTAAATCAAAACTAGCAGAGAGGACATCAATGAATCAGCGTAACATGCTCCCACAAAGATTGGTACCTCTCAGAACTAATCTGCTATTAAGTTTACAGCCTAAACATGCTTGTTGGAAAGTCTTCACTCAGGCCTGCTATGCCTAGACTTACAGATTCATAAACTTTATATGAATTTAGTCCCTTCCACGCTGTGTCTTTCCTCCTCTTAGAAAGTACTATGAAACTAGACCAGTGCTTTTAAAACAAGGAGCCTGGCTTTTCTGAGAAGCCTCCAGTCTCCTCCGAACAATATGCAAAGCAAACTCAGGGAGGGAACATGAGAAAAAAAGAGAAGTCTTCTTTCCTCCTTCTTTTTTTTTGCCTAAGACTCACCAAAACAAGAGTCTAGTATTGAATATTCAGCACTGAATACTAACTGCTCAATAGATGGTCTGTTTGCAGAGCTCAAAGTGGAAATGACCCAGCAAGGAGGAGAGGTGAACACGCTGCTCCATCCATGTGATTAAACTGCTCTGTAAATGCAGTCCCCCCCAGTTCTCCCCACCCCATTACAATGGGGGCCATTTGCCTCTCCTACCACAACTCATTTTAAAAAAATGTTTGCATTAGTGGGGCCCCCACACCAGTATTGTCCCCATGACTCTGTGTTTAAGGGAGGAATGTGAGCACCAACATTGGGAAACCTGTGCTAGCCAGTTGATCCAACCGGTGGGATCTGCTGTTGCCACTGCTTGGGAGGACGGCTGAACAGGGCGCCGTTAATTGAGAAGCAGAGCTCTGCCCTGTTGGGTGCCCCAGCTCCCAGCCTGCACAAGGCACAGACTAAATCTCACCTAGCACAGGCCTCTTAAGCGCTCCTCCTCTGGGTTAGTGTGTTACGGTGTCACACTGAGCACCCAGGAGGCCCAGCTGGGCCACAGGCTGGCGTGCAAACACAATGCACCATTTTAGCAAACGTGTCATTTGCACACAGCCTCTCATAAGGACAAATTTTCCTCAATAATTAAAATCTAGCTCATTCCACCCCTGACCCCAGCAGGCCCAGAAGCAGCAGCCTTTTACAGGCACAAGGCACGTACCGCAGACCTGCCGTGCTCAGCGTGAGAACTCCCAGCCTGGTTCTCATGCCACGTCTGTCCCCAGCGGATCTCCGTCTCGCACTCAGCACCAGGCATGGCTCCTCTCCTGCTGACCCTGGGGTGCCAAGCATGTTAGCCAGCAAACCTCTGAGCCACTGCCTGGCCAGCTCTGACATACAGAGACCTGGAGCTGAAGGGAGAGTGAAGCTCTGCAGGAAGGCAAATCCTTCCAGCCACCGTATGAGCCCATGCACCTGGGACAAGCATCTCTTCTCACAGACCAGCGTGCTTCGGCTCTACCTTGACACATAGCACTTGTGGAGCAGGAGTCTGCTTCCATGTTCACTTGCACCACTTTTTTGTTTATTTACCATGTCTATCAGACCACTATCACCTCAATGACCAGCCAGAAATTTTTGTTTTCCCATATTCCTTAATTTTGCTGAATTAGGACAACCTGCCACACATTCATAGCTAAACGGAATGCCAGATGAGGTGGGAACCACAAAAGTCAGGTTGCTGAGAAATTTTTTTCCACTTTGAAGGACAGGATTAGGTCTATTCCCTACAGCCATCCATGAATTTTATTCAAACATCCTCTTTTGGCAACATCCAACAATATTAGCAAGACATGTGGCCTTTTCTGCTTATCCTCTGACACTCAGGAGCTTTAGGTTGTTCACAGAACATTGCTGGAAACTCTGATGGGTTGCAGAAGGGGTGTTCTCTGGGGCCTTTTGACTTAGGCATGCACTGCTGTCACCACGAGGGACTTAGTTCCAGGACATGGGAGGTTCCTCCCAACACTGGACGACTGACTGCTCATGAGATCCCACATACGAGCTGGGCTCCGTCTCCATACTGCCCTTCCTCGGCTGCACGTGAGGTAGTTTTTGCACTTTGAAATAGTTTAGTAATGAATAGGGAAGTATGCTAACCCTGCTGGCATGGCATTTAGGCCGTGTCTGTATTTACCCCAAATCTGGCTTTTTTCACTCCTTTGAAACTCCCCTTGCCGCTGCATTTGTGCCATTTTTTTGCTTTCCAAGTTTAGCACAAGCTAGATCTGAATTGATCAATCTATCCAAGAACAGAAAGCTCCTGCCTGTTCTGTTGACTTCTACATTTGCATGTCAGACACTTTGAAGACGAGCTCTACCCGACTCCTTGTGCCTTTAAGTCTCGCCCCAGTAGCCAAACCAGTAAAAACGGCTGCGTTGGAGAAAACAGGACAGTCTGACAGTATTATTCAAAGGAGTGAAAGTTTAAAAAGGGAAGAAAAAGGAGGTCAGTAACAACAAGTAGTTCTAGTTCTACTGAGAGTATTTTAAAAAAAAATAAAAGGCAAAGCAAACCAAAATGCCCCCTCCCCCCAAAGATGCAGTAATTTCTAGCACTCAAGGCTTGTAGCCCTTACTTCTGGGCAAATCTTTTATTTTAGACTCAATCTCAGCAAGCAAATCAAAACCCCAGAGATGACAGGTTTCTAACTGTTTGAGTCTAGGCCATGGGGTTCATGACCACCCAAAGATCCAGCGCAAAGTTTGTCAGAGCAATGGCCTCAGCATCAGCCTACAGCAAGCCTCGAAAAACGATGAAATCCCACATTAGTCCCCAGCCTGCTGCTCTGAAATTAATTCCTCGGATTCCCATGGCTGTGAGTTTCAGGGATTCGCTCATTCAGAGAATGTTCCAGCTACCTAAAACACATTGTTTCCCATTACCATAATATTTGGGATCCTGCGCAAAAATGCTCCGGATAAGCCGCTAATTAATTGTGCACCCGTCATTCATAGCTGTGAATTGACTCCTTGGTTCCTGTAACAAATTCCATCTCAGAGAAATTAAGTTCACTTACCAATAAAAGAAAACAAAGTGCTTAACTGCAGTTGAAGTGAAGGAAGCGAGACAGCGCTGAGCCTCCTGTTTCAGTCTCCAGGCAATTTAAGCTGCAAATGAGCTTTTTCTCCCTTACTGGGAGACAAGGCTCTATTTAACCCTCTCCCCTTTTCCTGATTTCAAGTTTATCGGAAGGGGAAGAATAGGCCAAAAATATATAACCCCACACTAACTCACAGATGGAGAATGAAAGGACAGCTCTTGCAGCAAGCCAGACGGACTGCCGCTGACTTGCAGCACCATTTGTGACACTGGCTGGCATTTTATATCTAATAAACTGCTCTTGCTGCAAATTTCCTGAAGAAAACAGATGTAAATGAAGACAGGCCAGGGCTGCTCATTATGCATGTAAAATAGCTGCAATTACCTTATTACACATTCCCAAGGGTTGGGAGGGATGGCTGGGAGCTAACCCTGGGTACCTGCCCTCTCCGAGGCACGCATGTAGACTCCAACAGGTGTTTCCCTTGAACAGCCATCACAGGATCAGGACCCATCTCTAACAATAATTTGTACTGTGGGTGTAAACACTCACAGAAATGCTCTGAGGTGTATGCACAATTCTATAGGACCTCAAAGTTGTGCCTGAACATGTTTTTTTAGCACATATTAAAATAACCTACATAGGCCTTCATCGGCTTAATCGTCACCACGTACCCTTCCTTCCTACGCTCGTTATCTATAGGATCGCTCAGCCATCAAATATCCTTTATGCTATCTATCTGCCTAACTAGAGTGTTGGCAATCAAATCCCCTCGGCCGCCGGGGCGCTGGGCTCCAGCGGGGTCGGATCGCACGGGGTATTCATGTTCAGACACAATGAAACAAATAGAAAATCCAGCACAGATGCAGGGAGACAGGCAAGTGGGTGAACTCAGAAAACTCACAAACTTCAGCGCTCCTGGAATTGTGAGCTAATGATTTGGACTGGAATGTCACATCAACTATTCCCAAAGGACTGACCTTATATTTGCATTAGTTACGTGACAGCCCACTGCTGCTCTAAAGGCATTGTGGCGAACCATCAAGACCCGGCTGTATTTAAGGCCACCTCTTTGAAAGTCTGCCCACTACTCCTTCATCACCGCGCCGACTTCAGTGACTGCGCGATTTCATC
Source organism: Gallinula chloropus (assembly GCF_964237585.1). Classification (NCBI taxonomy): domain Eukaryota; kingdom Metazoa; phylum Chordata; class Aves; order Gruiformes; family Rallidae; genus Gallinula; species Gallinula chloropus. The sequence continues at coordinate 22,691,452 of NC_140085.1, forward strand.
TTCATTTTGCTATGGTGAAATCCTATGCACAGAGGATTCTCCTCCTTATGGCTGTCTGAACTTGCAACCTACTTGCAAATTAAGCTAGAGAAATGCAAAGGCGTTTACATTTGGAGATGCCACAGATTTGACGGCTATAACAACCCTCCTCCTTGCCGGCACACTCACTGCACCAGTGCCTGAATTCCAGCTTTATTTCCTACAAGCAAACAAGCCAACGACCCTGATGGCAGCAGGATGCTGTACCGGTGATTTTCTCTGGGACAGCTCTAACCCCTATCACATGTACCTTAGCACAAAACTGTCTCTTCTAATTTCCAGAAGATCTTTTGCTTGATTGACATTTACTCCAGTAAAGGTGCAGGTGCAACAGCTGAGGCTACAGGTTTCTTTACAGTCTCACAGACAAAAACTTTAATCTGTTTGCATCCAGGGTCCCTTCTTAAATGAGGGGTTTACCCAAAGAAGATCTTGAGAACTGTAAGCCCTAAACTGTAACTTAAATAAATGAACTAGCTCCCTAGAGTTGGCTGGCTATTCTTACGCAAAAGCTTGGTTTAGTTCTTTGTTTTCTTTCCGTCCTTTTAAAGAACTTTTTCTTTCTTGCAGGTGAAGCAGAGATTGCAGAGCAGTGATAAGTACTGTGATTTCCCCCTCCCTAAGTATTTTAGAATGAATTCATTAGCACACAAATAAATCATAAAATCATTCTTTTCTTTGGGTCAGACTTAGAAGATGAACTTCTTAGTTCAAGGTAATTTTGACCAATTTACAAACTTCTTAAAAATCCTCTCGGATTTTACAAAGTTATTAAAACCCCCTCAGGGATGAAGACCTGATCCAGTGCAGGGACTGGCATGTAGATCCCAGTTTTGCTGCTACTGAAGGCAGAGGGAGCTGCCAAGGATCGGGCCCTGCTGCGCAAACATTGTCCGCGGGAACTCCGCAGCCAGCAGGAAAGAAACATTTTTAGTGTGGGGTTTGGGCTTTTTATTTTTTGGGGGGTGTCCCATTTCTTTCACATGTGAAATACTGTAAGACATGAAATGACATAAGACAAATAGTAAGGTTCAATTATATAGAGAACCAGCGGTATTTCCTTCAGACGTCTGTATGACATCAAATTTAGGATCTGAATGAAACATCCTAACCGCTCTGCAGGTGAGAGCCTTTATAAACACAAATCCTGGGGCAGCAAAGAACTTGTTAAAATTATTTACTGGAGCAAAAAGAAATCATGTTTTTGCTCAAGTGTGAAAAGTACTCCAGGAAAGTAAGAAAAAAAGCCAATAGCAAGTTCCTCTTTATCTATCAGTAAACTGTGTTGCAGAATGCAAAGCAAAGAGTTTTCAGCAGGAAAATTAACCACTCATTTGGATCAAAACACTCAGGACCTGGGATCACACGCTTCAGCATTATACAACTGCTCTGAAATGCCACAGCAACTATCCCAACCAGCATCTAAGTATTTATTATCGATATTGGTAGTATCATCAATTGCACTGGGATATAAAAGTCATTATTTCTCTTCAATCATCACTTAGATGTTAGGTCCTTCCTAAATGGCAAGCTCCTAGGGAAGGTCACCCACTGCTGTCGCAGCACCTGCGTATTGGTTAGTACACGGACCGAAATCTGGCCACCACCACGACGTGTTTGGCTCGGGCGCTGGAACCCGCTCATACAAACTGCTTTAAGGGCCTAATCCCAACGTCCGTGAGAGCACTGGAAGGCTTTCTGCTGATTTTAATGGGGTTTGGATCAGCTCCTAACTCCTAGCTCCACGTCCCAAGGATCTCATCCATCCAGCACTTTGAAAACAGCAGAGTTTTTGCCTGGCTCCAACGTTGAAATAACGAGGGATATTTATTGAGTGAGGCGGAAAAGTTGCACTCCAAGAAAGCGCCTCCTTTTCCTTCGGCTCCCGCTCCCTGATGCGGTGCGGCGGGGAGCTTCCCCAGGGGTGCTGCGGGGAAGGGGAGGGTGGCAGCCCCCCGGGAAATCCGCGCTGCTCCGCAACTCTCTGGCCGGCCCGCACCTCGGAAAACCCGGGGGGGGGGGGGGGGGGGGGCGTCCTGCGTGGGGACACCTCCGTCGGGGCGGAGGGGTGACGGACGGACAGACGGACACACCGGGGCCAGGTTGCCAGTCCGCGGTGCGGCCGCGGTCCCGGGCGCCCCATCCCGCCTCCGGGCGTGCACCCCTCCGGCAGCGGATCGCACTCACCGCGCCGGAGTCACTAGGGGGGGCTGCGGCTGTGGAAACCCTTCATTAACACACGGCATCTCCCGCAAAGTCTCCCTCCCCCGCTCCAGCCGCCCTCCGGAGCTCCCGGCGTCCTGGTCCGACCGGCCCCCGAGCTCCCACCCCACCACCGCCCTCCCTCGGGCCCCGGCTGGCTCTGCCGGAGGAAGAGACGGGGTCCCGGCAGGCTGCGGGCACGGAGGTGTCCGAGCGCAGGGCAGGCGGCGGCGGGCGCCCTCCTGCAAGCCCCAAAAGCCCGGCGCGGGCCCCCGGGGCGACCCCTTTGTGCCCCACAGCGAAGGGGCGGACGGGTGATCCGCGGAGAAGAACTGCAAACTTTCCCCGGCGGCTCCCGGTCCGGCTCGGGGGAGTTACGGGCTTTGGAAACCTCGCCTGAGGGCGGGCGGACGGGCGGGCGCCCAGTGGAGGTGACGGCGGCGGCAAAACGATGTGAGGCAAAGCACCGCTAACAGCCCGAGAAGGGCGTCTGCCCCGGCCCCGGGTGGGAGCTCCGAGGGCAGCTCCCCGTCAGCGCCGTCGGTGCCGCCGCGCCCTGCCCGGGCCGAGCCGTCGAGGCCGAGCGCGCTGCCGCCGCCCGGCCCGCCACCTGCCAGCCCGCCCCCGGCGCCCTGCCTCGGACGGGGAGCAACTGGGGTGGGTGTTTCCCGGGGCCCCAGACCATCAGAAATCGGTTTAAACTTCGTGACAGCCCCCGTGGGTCACTGCCCAGGTTAGGGGAACATGAGCTAAACTCGATGGAAGCAGCCGGCGCTGCTGGGGGAAGGGGAAGGGACCTGACCATCCCCTGCCTGAAAGTTAGAGCCGCGGGTGATTTATTTTTGTTTTAATCCCGCTGTTTTAGGGAAAAACTGTTTAGGAGAAATTAAAACATGACTGATTTTTTTCAATGAAGCCATATTTTTCCACAATGCAAAAGGATCTTTACATAACAACTGAAACTCGGGAGAAAAGCTAATTGGATTAAGTTCTCTGAAAGGGGGGTTAAGGTGTCTGAATGAGACAACTGCAAAGCTCCACTTTTCTTGCCATCTGTTTAGCAAGACTAAAGTGTTTTCTGATTAATATTGTCTTAATCAATCACGCTGCCATTTATTATAACCATACTGAATTTAAGGAACGAATAGTACGGAGGCTCAGCCCGAGGATGAACAATTTTGAAAGCAGGGATTGCAAACACGGGGTGGTTTTTTGTTTGTTTTCTTTCTTTCCTTCCTTCCTTCCCCAAAGACCCGTTACTATCGACAACGAGAAGTTGCCAGCAGTGCCCTGAACTCCGTCCCGGCAGTGCCGCCGGACAGAAGGACAACTTTCTTTTACACCCAAGGAACTCCTGCGCACGCTCTGACATGGACACAACGATTCCTTACCCGCCGAACACTTTCTCCACGGAACAACCTCCCCGGGCTTTGTCCCGGGGCCCTGGCAGTAAAACTGGCCCCAATCCGGCTGCTGTCGCCGGTGGCCGGCGAGGGGCCGAGCCCGCCCGGTGCGCCGAGCCCCGCGCCGGGACCGCGGCAGGCGCCGCCGGCCGGGCCGGGCCGGGCCGAACAGCCTCCCCTTATCTCTCTTTTTTTTCTTTTTAAATTTAAAATTAAATTCTACGAAATGTCCCTCGGGCCGCGCTGGGGGCAAGAAAACCCTTGGCGGGGCGGCGGGGAGCGAAGCGGCTCCGAGTCCGGGCTTGCCCAGCCCCGCCGCCCCTTTGCCCCGTCCCCTCCCGCACCAGCTACACCGGGCGCGGCGCCGGGCGACCCCGGAGGAGCCGGGGCTGAGCTGCGGACGCCCCGGGGGAGCGCCGGGACACGGCCCGTCGCGGCCGTCGCGCAGGGGACCCGATCCCGCTGCGGGCTGCGGCGGCGCTGGGGCAGCTCGGCTCTCCGCTCCCCGGCCACCTCGCCGCCGTGCCGCCCTTCGCAGCCGGGCACGGCGATCGCAGCCGGCACAGGGGCTGCAGGAAGGGACGGGACAGGTCATGAGCGGTCACCGGGGAAGCCGTCACCGGGCTGTGCCCTCCCTAACCTGAGAGCTGTCCGACTGCGAAACGCCCTGACGGGGAGGGAGGGAAGGGAGGAGGGTGTTTTCCGGCGCTAATAAAATAATTGAAAACCGCAGAGGTTACTGTGGCGGCCGCCTGCGCTCCGCTGCTGGAGCTGCGCTCAGGACAGCGCGTTGCGGCTGGTGGAAACCGCGGGGAGCAAGGGCACGGCCGGCGGCAGAGAGCGAGAGAGAAGGGGCCGTGGTTTCGGGAGGCTGCCGGCTGACAGCCGCGGTGGGAAGACCTAGGCCTGGGCCCTGCCCCCGGGGAGAGCCGGTGCACTGCCGCCCCGCGTCCCCCGCCGCCGCCCCCAGGCCGCCCCAGTGGCGGCCGTCGGGTGGCTCGCTGGCGGGGCCGCAGCCGCCCTTCTCCCCTCTGTTTACCGGATCGGCAGAGTCATCGTTTGGGTGTGCGGAGGGAGAGACCCTCCCTGCCCTTCCCCAAACTCCCTCCCCTCCAGAGCAGCCCGGCCCCGGCTCTGCCTGCGGGACAAGACGACCTCGGTGCTGAGCTCGCCCTAACCCACCGACCATCTTCCCTAATAAGCCTCGTGTTCTCGCCCCTCGGCAAGGCTTGGCTCAAACCTGAGCGAGCGCCTACAACTAGAAGAGGGGAGGGAATCAATGGGTCTGCCGGCCGGCAGCCTTGTGGAGGAGAAAAGAAAAAAGAAGAAAAAAAAGAAAAAAGAAAGGGAAAAAACCACCATCGTATCAGCAAGTGCAACCGCAAGACTCCATCCCAGGGGCGAGAGCCCCCCACCCCCCCCACCTCCCCGCGGCCCCCGCACCCCGCTCCCCCGCACACGCCCGGGCTCATTTGCCTGCGAGGCCGGTAAGGCGGGCGGCTCCCCCCGCTGCCGCCCGCGCTGCCCCCGCCGCCACGGTCAAGTTGAAAAGTCCTCTCTGGCGTGCGAGAGGAGCCCGCTGCCTGCGGGGGGGACACACACTTACCTGTGGAGTCCATATCGGGTTCCTCCAGCAACCCGCAATGCATGCTCTTCCCATGGACGGGACGGGAGCCCAAGGTCCCGGGGTGTGGAGAGCCCCTATCTCAGAGATGCGCGGGGGAGAGGGAGCAGGGTGGCGGCGAGGGGGTGGGGAGGGAGGGCAGAGGCAGATAGTTGGGGGGTGGGGGGGGTGGGGGTTAGCGCGGGAGAGAGGGACACTCCGTAATCCAGCAGGGCAAAGCCAGACCCGTCAAAATGTTTGCGGATGTTTCATGGGAAAAAGCATCATTTTATAGAAGCCCTGATGGGAGAAATGTCATTGATAGGCCAGCCAGCCTGATGAATGGCTGCTACTCAGATGGGGATGTGGCAAGGCTCAATGTGAAGCCCATTGTGATGCTGTTTTGAATAAGAAAAGCTTTCCTCCAAAAAGGGGGGCCTTAGATCTACGCAATCCCAACACTTCGACTTCCCTCTTCTATTAGAGCATTAGAAACGTTTTTCTTATTTAAAGTTCCAGCGGCCTTTCCACTCCTCCCTTCCCTCCCCCAGCCCCCACCCAACGTCTTTGGCTCATTACAGCCCGAGATCAAAATTGGCTTAGATCTTCAAACGGGCAGTAGGTTTGGGGTTGTGCTCTTTGGGGCTGCCGGGTGTGCGTGCAGCGCCGCCGAGCTCCCCTCCTCCTCCTCCTCCTCCTCCTCCTTCTCCTCCCGGTGGGCTCTGGGTTGGGATCCTTCGCGGGCACATGGCGATGGAAGCTGCACAGCTTCCCAAAATATCCCGTAAGCTTAGTTTATTGGGAAGAAAAGAGAGGGAGAAAAAAAAAAGAGAAAATAAAAAAGGGCGATGTGTGTGGGTAGGGAAGGGGGGGCTGTGAGGGGGGAGAGGAGCTGCCAGTGTCTCGGCGAGCGGTGCGGGCGTTGCAGGTCTGCGGCGGGGACCCCCGTGCATCTCCCGCGGCCCCAGGGAACGAGAGCAAAGCGGGGTGGGGGCAGCCCCGCCACCGGCCTGTCTGCCCGCGGAGAGCGGCTGGCCCGGAGAGCTTTCCGTGGGACTGTGGGGGGAAAGCAGGGAGCGGGGAGAACCCGATTGCCAAGAGAAATGAAGGACCAAAGGGGAGCTTTTTCAAACTTAAGCTCCCTTCCAGCTTTAGCCCGAGGATGCGAGGATCCTTTTTCGGGTTAGCACGTTGCGAGGGGGCGGGGGGGTGGGGGGTGGGGGGGGGTGAGAAGGGCAGGACGGAGGCTGGAAAAAGTTGCTTATTCTGCATGCGGTTGTATGTGCTGGAAGTGGAAGTAAAAGTGCAAAGCTAGGGCTCTGATAAAAGTGGCTGGTTTAGGGAAGGAAAAGCTGTGATTAGAATATGAATAGAGCTCCAGGAGAGGAAGAGAAAGGGGGATTATAGCTGAATTACTTTGACCATGGACAGAGCCAACGTTTTCCACTCTTCTCCCCCTCTCCCCTCCCTACACCCAGACTGCCCCCCTTCCCTCTCCCCTTCAGGGGGAAAAAAAAAAGAAGAAGAAAAAAACCCCAACAAAACAAAACCCCAACCACCAACCCCACGCAGCAAAACAAGCGGCGAGGTTGCTAAAGAGGAAACCCAGCGCTGCGCGGTGCCTTCGCACCCCTTGGCGGGCCGGCAGCGGCAGAGCCGGCGGTGCTCCCCGCCCCGCGCATCTCGGCCCCCGCGGGACGGGGCCGGGCGGGGGGCCGGCGCAACCCCTCCAGGTCCCCAGCGTGCCTGAAGAGGGGGCCGGTAAAAATAATACCGGGGCGAGACAGTACAAAAAACGATTCCGCGGGAGGCGGCGGTTGAAAAGCGCCTGAGGTGGCGGCAGGGAAGCCGGCCGGCCCGCTCTGTCCGCCGCGGGGACGGGCCCGGCGAGGCGGGGGCAAGGCCCGGGGAGGCTGACGCTTCTCCTCACTCTACCCCACATCACCAGAAGGCAACCACAACACAAAGTAAGGGCTGTATTCTGTACAGCTTTCCTGCTGGGGAAGCCCCTTCCATCCCCCGCCCGTGTGCTGCCGGGCTGGCTCTGCTCTAGGCGGCACTGGACCGGGGCCCCGACGGGGCGGGTACGGCCGGGCCTGCGGCCGCCACACGGTCCCCTCGACGGCGCGGCCCGCGGCTCCCGCTCCCGGCGGCCTCTGCCCGTGGTCCGCTCGCCCCCGAGGCGGGGGCCATCTCCGCCCGTGCCTCCTCGGGCCTCCCCCGGCCACTTGTCCCGCGGCGGGACGGCCTGCTGTCGCCCCCGCGGGGGCGCTGACCCGCCCGGCCCCCCCCAGCCGTAGCAGGCACGGCACCCGCCCCTGCCCAAACGCCCGATCCCGCCGCCAAACGCCCCTGCAGGCCTGGCCGTGTGCGTGAGGGTACCTCTGGTCCCCGCTGCCAAACCGGGGTCTTCTCCCGCGAGGTTTTACTGCCGAGCCCTGAGGGGAGCCCGTGGGACGAGGGCCCTCGGGGTCCGCCTGTCCTTTCGGGGTAGGCACGGGGCCTGCGGGAAAACTGAGGCCCCACGAAAACACGAGGGATGTTTTTGGCTTTAAGCAGGGCTCATCCCCGAGGTCTTGAAATGGGCACTAACTTTAGGAAGTGCTGGCTGCACTGCAGGGAACGGGGTGCCATCTGTAAGCAGGGAGGTTACCTGGTGCCCAAATGGCTTCCAGCCGCGGCCCTGGCCCAGGAAGGGATGGCCCTTAGCACAGCCTGCATGTCTAGAGGCTTGGCTCTTCTTCAACATGATGCACAGATGTATGTTCTCTCTAGGTGATGATGCATGGGTGGGATCATCAGCAGGTCTGTTAGACCAGAGGTACTTGCTGCGATCTCCTCACTCCCTGCCTCCCCGGATTTGTTCCCATCCCCATGTTCTCATGGAACACACCAAAGCTGTTATCTTCATGCTTACCTAAACCCCCCTCAGTGTGCCAGATCGCCCTGGCATACTTCCCCAGCTCAGTCACTGTTCCTTCCCTATGAGGAAAGGCTGAATTAATTGGGGCTGTTCAACCTTGAGAAAAGAAGACTGAGAAGGGATCCGATTAAAGTTTATAAATATCTGAAGTGTGGGACACAGGGGGAATCAGCCAGCCTCTTTTCAGTGCTCTGTGGAGACTGGACAAGGGGCAATGGCTGCAAGTTGGAGCACAGGAAGTTCTGCACCAATATCCGGAAGAACTTTTTCACAGTGAGGGTGACAGAGCCCTGGGACAGGCTGCCCAGGGAGGTGGTGGAGTTTCCATCTCTGGAGATATTCAAGACCCATCTGGCCGCCTACCTGTGTGACCTGTCCTAGGGAACCTGCTTTGGCAGGGGGGTTGGACCCGATGATCTCTGGAGGTCCCTTCCAACCCCTAAAGTTCTGTGAATCTGTGATTCTGTATGAATTTGTTGGGGTTTTTTTTTACCTTTTAAAAAAGCATCTTGTGCTTCTGGATATCCCACAAGACACTGAATAAAGAACTTTACTCTTCTGAAAGCATGGAGCATCTCCTCCTGCTCTGCAGGTTGGCAGTTTACAGATGGAAGCACTCCAAGACCCCCCCTTTTTTTTAACATTTAGGCTGCAGGATTTGACTTGACAGAGACTAAAAGGCAGGTCTCGACATAGATGCAGAAGGTGTAGAATTGGGAATTTTTCACTCTGGATTCTTGCCTACACAGAACATCTACAAGCCATAAAATAAACCATATAGCCCTATGCAGCATCAGATGATGTCCTTTTAGTGGAAAGGGATGCTGTTGCTGTCGTGAACGGAACAGCACCTTTACTCAAGAAAGAATACAAACTTGTGCTGGTGCATGGAGAGAAGAGCAGGGTCATCAAGAGACCAGAAGACACATTCTGGAATACATCTCAGCTGCCGAAGAACTGGATATGAAGCTCTCATATACTTTTAGGTGACTGACTCATAATATGAGTTTCTTTTGGTTTTGGTGGTTTAGGAAAGCAGAGGCAGAGTGGAAGTACAACAGCTCATGTCAACTTGCCACCCAGAGAATTTGAGCTATTTCCAAAACACGTTTCCACAGCTGTCTTCCACTCTGCAGCTGACTGTCCCAATGGGCTGCGACCACACAAACTTTTCTTGCCACAGAAAGTGCCTGAGTATTACAGTAACATGAATATTTTGGGCGTAAATACCAAGAAAAGCTTTTTCAATAGAAGAAAACTGTTGATGCAGGAACAGAAAAGTATAAGCTGTTATCTATTAATTTAGCTAGAATATCCCAGGCAGCTTTAGGCTGAAGTTCTAGGGATGTTTTCCCTTAGACTACGAGGGACAAGAACCTGTATGAGTTTTAGGAACGAGTGTGAATGGCTTGTGAGAGGACTCACGTAAAACAGCTCTCAGGGATCTGAGCTCAGTGACTCAGGGGATTCTTTTGGATCTGGTGTATCTCTGCACGGATGCTAAGATTGCTGGCAGCAGCCCAACACACAGTGACACCTCATTATTTTAGCAGTGGCCATGGTCTGCAAGTGGTTCCCTATTTTCTTGCTTACCTGAGCCAGCAGCCTCCTCCTCCCAGAATGATCCCACACAGAAGCCCACCCCGCTACTCAGCTCTGCCTGTTTCTGCTGCCTTATCTACTGGACAAATCCTGGGAAGGAAGCAAGAGAGGGATCTTGTTTCTCTGTTGGCTTCTCTTTCCCAGTTACTCATCTTTACTATCAGAACAGGAAACATTATTTTACATATATTAACGCCCACAGGGAAGCTACACGCATAGGTGAAGAACAGGGTAGGAGTACACTGACAGACGACTTTCACAGTCAGCTCCGTGTATGCACGTGGGGAGAGTGATGCTGGCAGATGCAGGGACTGGAAGAGGAACATCAAAAGGCTGCCTAGCTAAACACAGACACCGGTTCCTTCAAACAGCTTTAACTGACACAAGGGATGAGAGAAAGTGGCTGGCACAAGTACCCAGGAGAAAAGCAGCAGAAGAGCCGAGGCACACGAATGATGGGTTGCATGTGCACTAGGCAGGGCATACCTGCTGCTTAAAGAAGAGCAACGTGAATCGCAGCTGTCTAGCTGCAGCTGCAGACGTGTCTGAAGCCAAGTTTTGTTGAAGATAAGCATAGGTCAGCCTTCAACGATCTTCTCTCATTAATGCTTGTGAAAGGAGCTTTGCTCAGCTCCAGTTTGCAGGCTGGGGGAGAAGCACAGTGCCAGTGTGGCCAAAAGGGATCCATGAAAGCGCCTTGTTCATGCTGGTCAGCTTGTCTGCACACAGGAAGGGAATTCACCCTTTTGGGTAGCATCAGTGTCCACAGGAGTCTTCAAGAACCACTCTTGGGCCTGGGAGCCTCTTGCTGACGGGAGCATGAGAAAAGGGCAAGCAGTCGTCGATCTCTGAGCTTACACCAGATTTAGCCGGCTTTTGTTGTGTGTGGCTGGTACTAGTTACCAGAGGATTTGTACTGTGTGTTGGAAGAAGAGCCAGCCCTAAAAACTATTATAGACAACAGACACAGAAAAGACCATTCCAGACTGCATCTAAGCTGCCGAACAACTGGATGTGAAGCTGTCATATCCTTTCAGATGACCGGCTGATAATGAGTTTCTTTTGATCCTCCTGGAGCACAGAGAATTACCTTCAGTGCCTGCCTCAGACTGGCAGGGAGAGGCCTGGATGCAGAGTCTGAGCTTCTGATTCCCTAGGAGTTCAGGGGAAAACCACTTCCATTATGACAAGATTATTTTAGCAGGAAACTTTGCTGTTTAGCACACTGATTTATTTTCTCAGTTTTTGAGTTATTTTTCGGTTTATAACATTTTGTTGTTAAGTCTGAGTGAACAAGAACTACCGTGCACCATCCGGAATGGCAAAGCATATGCACAGGTCAAGCAGCTCTCCCAAAACTCATGCTAAGGAAAAAGGTTCCGCTGCAGTTAGCAGCAGGGAGTTGCTTTTGATTTGGAACTAACGTGCTCTTTATATGCTGATGGGGAAGACGGGACAACGGTGTGCACAATGAAGCTACTGGAAAAAATACGTGGTCATTGGAACCGTCTCAGAGGTACCTGTCCCAGGAAATCAGGGAACAGGGGCAACTGCAATCAGGAGACATCCAGAGTTTGGTTTTGTGGGTTTGGACTGCTCACAAGCTTGGAAGGATTTTTCAGCAGATGGAACAAAGGCCCAATCCCATTCGTAGGGTAGCCAACAGAAATCTCTGCTGTTGACTTCAAGACAAGAATAAAGCCATACAGACCTTTTTCTTTTCTTTTTTTTTTTTTTTTTTTTTTTAGAAACTGCAATTGCAAAAGAATAAAAAAAAAATCTCTGTATTGGCTCTGACTTGGGTTTGTAGAATTTAACTGTGAGTTCTGGGGTTCTGAGATGAATGTTCATACACATGGAAGGTAGAGAATGTGTATTTCCTTCCTGGGTCCATACAGTGAGTTTTTAAATGACTGCTGAGAGGCAAAAGTGATCCACTGGCTGATTCATAGTCTTTGCTACCTGGAAGAAGAGAGTGTGACTGGGGCCACGTACACACAGGGCGGTGTGTAAGGTTGACAAAGTAGCCAGTCCTTACTCCTGTGCCTCTCTACCCTTTCCCAAAGAAAGAACTCCCCCACTGAAACTGGTGGCTCCAAGCTGAGATGGAAACATTTAATGAGAAGGATGGACCAAAGTCAGAAGTTGGGTTCAAGCCCACTCAAGTTTCTAGCAGCACTTAGGTCTAAAACAGGGATCCATTTCCTGGGGTTCTGAGCCTTAGACACAAACTGGAATCCAGATCTTCACCGTGCCTTGCACACGTTAAGCCTCCCAGCACTGGTCCAGATAATAGCAAAGAGTCACCATCTGGCTGGATTTTATGGTTTGATGAAGTGCTCAGTTTTAAGGCAAGCACGTGTCTGGCACCTGGGGACTGCAGAGCCCTGATCCCAGTTCTGGCATGGTCTTTCTGTGGCCCTGGGCAAGTCACGTCCTCTTCGGAGGAGGGAATTCATCAAGTGCCCTGTGGCCCCGCTGAATCGGCAATGGGCTGTAAAACAATTCTCAGCTCCAACCGGAGCGGAGGCCGTCTGAGGGGCCTCGAGGCCACAGCTTGTGCTGGGGCATGGCTGAGGAGGGAGGGCTTGTGCTCCTCATGCCACTCCCACGGGTCACCGTGGGAGGGCTGTGAGCCAGGTAAGTCTTCTCAGAGCTTGTGTTCCCTCACCTTAGGGCAGTCCTAGCCCTTGTGAGCCTCGAGACAGGGAAAGCACAGACACGTTTCCAGCCCCTCTCAGTTTGGCTTTACAGCTGTGGGATGCTGGTAACTCTTACCATCAGGCTTTACAGAGGTGTTCTGAGCAGGGTGGCAAACCCATTTTCAGATGCACAGCACTACTAGTTAGTTTGCCATTTGTTATTACTAATCTGTGAGATATTCTTCAGTCGTGTTAGGCTTTTAATTATGATGCACTCCTGTTTTGCTGTAAACCAGAGATATTTTTTCTACTTATCAACAGAAAATCCAAGATGAGGTTGATTTCTCATCATCATGGGTCTGTGTTTTTCATTGGTTTTCCTCCCTCTTTAAGCAGCAACCAAAGAATTAAAATCTCTCTTTGCTGCACACTGAAGCTTCCTTGTAAGCAAAATCTTGATGAGATATGGACATTAAAACAAAACCTATTGTGCTTAGCGGGGGCCCTTTACTTTCCACATCTTAAAATTATTAAATCTCAGTGTGCCTATATTTCATATCACATCCTCCTTGAATGCCAGAATTGCCCAGTCTGTTTTCTGTTTTCTTCACAGTTTGTTTTTCTAGTTTTGATGTTTGGAAACATTTACTTTAAAAAAGAAAAAAAAAACCCCACCCAAACATTGTAAGGGGCATGTAAAGGATTTGAAGTGAAGCTGTTCTTCTGAAGTCTGAACAGTTGCCCCCAGGTCCAGAACTGGCTAAAGGTCCCGGGCTTTGCTGTGCCCGTGGCATCCCGCAGCCTGTCCCTGGTTTGATTCTGCTTCTCACAACAGAAAAGTTCAGCTGGATGCATACAGTGCTTGAAGCTTTTAATTAATGTCTTTGTTTTGCAGTAAAATAATAGACTTGATTGCAGAATTCCAGGTCTGTAAACGCTCCTACCTTTTATACAGCAATTAATCCTTTACCTGCAAAGTCAATGGCAGCTTAAGCATACTGTGTGGAGTTCGGTCTCCAGCAGCAGCACAGACCTCTAGCCTATCTCAGGAAGTGGAGAGTATTCTGCATTTCAGCTGGGACACGTGTTAGTGACTGTCATGCTGACCAGCATTTCCAGAAAGCCTCTCCTGGGCACTAACAAGAAACAAGCTACAACAGAATGACAATTTTATAGCAGTTTTTCTAGCCATGTGTGCTACAGTCTTACGATTTCTGTCAAGTGTTCTTCAGAATATTGCATCTCTTTCAGTGATCTGACAAAGTCCTGGCAGGGCTGATTTGGGCAGGTCTAGTACAGCAGTACAGCCGTTAGCTGACGTGAGACCTCTTTGTGAAGGCATTCACTCTATAAAAAGGGGGGGAGGGGAGGTAGGCTGGGAAGATGATTCAAAGGACTGCAAAGATGAGGCTCACAAGAGGAAAGCAGTGTGACAGCTCCGGGGTTCTGAGGATGGATGTATTTTATCTCATCAGTCGATGCATCATCATCTTTCCTGGCTGCAGCAGGGTGCCACTGACTAACCTGTTCCAGGAATCTGTAGCTGCTGGTTTCTGTCATGCTTATTCCATTGCCAAGAGATCACTTGCAGGTGTCTATTACCATGGAACACAGGTAGCCTCTTAGAGAAAGGCAAAAAGTAAAACTCAGTTTCAGCTCCAATCTGCACTCAAATGAGCCTCTGGTGTACACACAGGCGTAGGCTAGGCAGCAAGCGCAGGTACATGGAACCGACGTAGGTATCACTGGAAGAGCAGATAGCTGGTGACCCTTGCTGCCAGACATGTCTAGTTTCTCTGTTGTATTGGTTCCATCATTGCCAAGGTTGCCCTTTTCTTCCTAAACTTCAGCTAGTGCAGAGGCTTTCCTTTGCCCTCACAAGACCTTTCATTCCCATGCTTTCATCAGCTTGAGGTAAACCAGCTGCAAAGTTACCCCTTGGGCTTGTGAGTAGACATGTTCTCTCACTCATGAGCACACTCCTCTGCTCCTCCTCTCCACCTCTGTTGTGCCTGCTTAAATTTCTGCAGGTGTAAATGTACACATTGCTCAGTCTTTCCTGTCCTGTAGCTCCGGCCATCTGACCTGTGAGAACACTTCAGAGAGGATTAGCTAGCAAGAACACCTTATCCTCTGCGCAGTTTCCGGGATGCAGGTGAACCCCTTCCCCCACCAGTAGGCTGCAGCCCTTGAGGCTCACTCCCTCTGCTGGTGCGGGAGCCTCAGCCTGCCACTCTCAGGGAGCAAAGCAAAGGCTGTTACTTTGGTTGGGGCTTTTGGTTAACCTCTTCCTCCAGCCTGAAGCAGTATGTCACTCTCTTATTGCTCTATGTAAATACCCCTGAGCTGTTCAGATCCTGGTAGAGGTGCTTCAAGAAATTTTCCAGTCCAAACGTGCTGTGTTGATATATGTGTTGTCCTCAGTCCAACTGTAAAAAAACTCCACCAAAAAAGCAAACCCACAACCCCCACCAAAAATCCAACTTGATTTGTAGAGCCCTGACACAAACCTGCAAGTTTAAGCACTTTGGTGGAAGCTTACAAAGCAAGTCTACTCAAGCTGACACTCATCTGTGCTTCTCAAGCAGCTAAGAGAACAGCAGCAACTTGACTGCGAGAGTAGTGTCAGGATCAGCACGTGCAGTTCAGCCATACGAGGAGCCAAAGAGCATCTCAGGACTTTCAGGTCACAGGCAGCTTTCTCTGTCCTCAGTGATCCCGTGCTGCCTTTCTGTGAGGCACCTGAACGTGCACATACTTCATCTCAACTTCAGCAGGACTACTCCTTTCCATAAAAAGTCAACCATACACTCTGCTGGTTAACTGTGTCCTGGCCAAAGCTAGGACAGGGCTCAAGTGAGTTTAGGGCACTAAGTGACTTAGTTCATCCACCACTTTAATTCTAGGCCTTAGATCTCATGAAAAAATTCAGCCGCTCCCTTTCTAAATCCTTTCTGGTCATTCAAACTCATTTCATTATCAGTGGAGGGTTTGTTGTTCTTCATGGGGCTTTTTTTTATTCCTCTGCTTTTAAAAAAAAGTTGCAGCTATTTAGCATATTGAAATAAAAGTCCTCAAGTCCCAGGACAGCTTACATCAGTACCTGGTGTTTGCAGCCTGTCTTTTCAAGGCTGTGGGGCAGTGTGTTGGGATTGAATCCTCTGTAGGAATTGAATGGGTACGTGTAAGCTGCAGCATGCATTTGGTGCTCATGCACTCACCTCCCTTGAACTTCATGGGAGCTGCATGTGTTTAGTTGAGAGCAGCCTGACTGTGTCCTCACACGGCTGCTTGCACACAAATACCTCTGCATATTAAAATCCCAGTCAAATGTCCAATTCTGAGGCGAAGAAAGTGGAGAAAGTGGTTTAACTTCTCTAAGCCTGACACTACTTAGCAAAACTTTAAATGCTTTAACAAAATGCTTTAGGGATAGGAAAATGTTTTGGACATTGTAAGAAGGCTTTACCACCCTTACGTGACCACCAACGCATACTCAGGCAGTGTTATTTAAAACATTTATTAGTATTTCTGATTCCACTGGTCTGGCAAACATTTTTAACCTCTATGAATTTAGCCCAGCTCAAGCCCTAGTCCAGCAAAGTACTTTTCAAAACCAAGCAGCTGGATCATAGCCTTAATCCACAATCCCCACATGTCCTGTTCACTCGGACTACTAAGGCTTTCAGCTGCTCCTGGTGTGCTCTACCAACAGTATTGCCCCTGTCAAAACCATGTAGGATGTGTAAGAAAGATTTCTTACACTGTCTCGCACCTCCCTTCTACCCAGTCAGGTTTTAGTTACTCCTGCTCACCAAAAACCCCCCCAAAACCTCCAGCTGAACATGCTGGATTTCAATTTCCATAAAGTACTTCTTTTTTCATCTTGCTCATTCATTGTACTTAGCTAGTTTTAGCCTAGGTATGATGTTCATTGACTGCAGTTCTTGGAATAAGAGTTTACAGGCATAAGGTATGCGCAGAGAAGACACGTGACATGATGATTTGCAGTAGTGGCACCTAGGGAAGCAAACAAAAAGAAAGCCAGAGTTGGTGCGTAAGTGAAACTCCACAGAAAAAACCCAAAACAAACCCCAATCAAAACCAAACCACAAGAAAACCCCAACAGTTGTGACTACCCACTGTTTTCTCTGTCCGCTTGCGTTTAAACACTGGTCTCAGTCCTAGAAGAAGCCAAATGCTCGAGACATAGTTTAGCACTTAACCAAGTCATAACTTTAAATCCTTAAATAATGTGACTGAGGTCAACAGGAGCTTAATGTTAAACCTGCACTTTTCTTGGAGGAGATGACAGAGCTCAGTAGCTAACGGGACTGACTTCTACTTCACCACTCACACGACTGCCAACACAAACTCAGCATTGTATCATAAGAGAAAGGAGGGGAACAAAGCTAAATATTTCTGAAAACATGGTTAATGGTCCAGTTTTTTGCTTTATATATAGTCCCAAAAAAAGAGGCAGGAAGAAAGAAAGTTCACACTTTGGTTTGCTTTGGGTTTTTTACCCTTATATGCAATATAAGTTCATATTCCTAGCTTGGGAAAGGGGCACCTCTCATGTCTCTTTGCATGAACAGCCAAAGCTTTAGTTAAGATGGGAAACCAATAAAACTAATACAAATTCCTTGGACTGTTTGCTCAAATAATGACCTTAAAATCCCTGGGGAGAGAGATTTTTTTTGTCATATTGATACAATTTTGACCATATCAGGAAGACAGGCTGGTCACTCAATCTTCTTTTCATTATTGGGACTCAACTTCAGTGGTGGTAACCACTGTGTAAATTATTTAATCTCATACTCCAGGTATACACAAAGGAAATTTCAAATCTTCCTTGCAAGGTCAGTTTCCTACCTCACTATTTCCTCTCCTGTATATTCCATCTTCTGGTTTGGGAAAGTTAAGAAAGTCAGGCCTTTGGGAATGCAGAGTGACACAGCACTTCCCTAATGGTTTAACAAAACTCTTATTTTTTAAATTTCTTTTTTTTTTCCTTCTGTGATTTGAATTTGTATTTCTGACCAAAGTCATGTCAGTCTGGAGTCCCAATTAAGGAAGAATTAACAAAATTCCTACGTGTTTCCATGGTACAAAGTAAGGCTAAGAATTAACATCTGCAATAAAGCCAATGCTTAGTCACTGCTTCTGTTACCAGTGAACTTGACCTAGAGCACATTTAAGTCAATAGGCCCAGGTCCAATGAAGCTGGTAAGTGTTAGCAAGGTTATGAGACTCAGCATTAGTCTTCCAGTTATTTTTTCAGACTCTGCTACTTCTCTTTTACAAACATAATTAAAGAGTATGTTGAAGAGCTGGTTATTTTCCAAGAAAACTGTGCTTGCTCTGACCTCCATGTGCTCCATACTTGGGGGAGTTCTTTCTTTATTTCAAACTGTTAGGTAATGGCACCTTTACCCTGTACCACTTCGCTTTATGGACCTGAGGTCAAGGCTTTTTTCTTTTTAAATATGAAACATGGCAAATTCACAAAGCGAGGAGGGGACCCCATGAGTTACACAAAGCATTACAGCTGGACAACTTACCAACCAGAGTAGCCCAGCAAGCCACACTGCCCACAAACATCCACTTCAAAGGCATCACTTGAAATCATCAGTCTCTCCAATAAGAGCATGCTGGCTCCATAACCTATCAAGCAGTCCCGTTCCATCTCTCCAAGCCGTAACCCACCATCACGGGATCGACCTTCAGTGGGTTGCCTTCGAAATAAAGATTTGAAAAAATATGTAGTGAGTTTTCTAGAACATACATTATACAGCTCCAGGGAACACCCATCTTCAAACTGTAGGAAGAGTACAGGATCAGCAGACACCAGTGTTCTACAGGCTGGAGTTAGAGGTAATAATCTCAGAAATGTACTACTCAAGTCAACACGATTCACCTTTGCTTCAGCACGGTACGGTGCAGTTCTGTGAGCTGCAACTGCAGCATCAGGCCACGAGTCTTTACCTCACAGAATGCAGCTAAGTGAAAAGAAAATGAGATCAAACAGTATCCCAGACAATCTGGACACAGATTTAGGACTCTTTTTTGACGAGGCTTTCCTTATAGTTGGTAGCTAACTAAATAAAACAATATTTAGCAGGTAATGAGTGAAGCATCAAGCTAATGTTTCAGCTGAACTGCAGCTAAGACTAAGTTCTTAAACCAGTTTCTGATCTGGGAGAGAATACCAAAACTAGGCAGCAAACAAATAGTACAGATATTACCAACTCATTATGGAAATCCTAAATTCTACCTTTTTTTTTTTTTTAAAGTAACATTTCTTTATGTCTGACAGTTAATAGACTGATTTTCATCTTGTATAGTCCCTGAATTTCCAGTTCCTCAACACAAACCAAAGTCTCATTTTTTGTCTGTAAAGATCACCTGTCCTCATGGAACATGAGCTAGAGGAAAGTTTTAACAAAGCAATGTAAGTATAGGCTAAAGATTTTGATGTAAAAAGGCAAGGTATGGTACATTATTATATATTTTCATTCTTGATTCCAATTTTTTCTTGTGGGCCACAGTCAAAACCTTTAACCTCTTGTTTGTCATACTGCAATTTCATACAGTACCAGTTTTACTCCCATGCACTAACACAATGCTCCAGTACTTAGGTTGCAAATATTAGAGTGAACTATGAAGCAAAACCAATCTTAAATTCCTGAAGCACTAATATATTACTTGCACTTTGTTAAATATTTCCATCTTAGTTTACTCCCTGAAACACGACAGCAAAGAGAAGGAATGAAAAAACCTTACTGGGAGTTGTAAGAGGCTTCACTGCTCAGTGAAACCCCATGTTTACGTGCTGCTTCCAAAACCTGCAACTCTTTAATCTGCCTAGAATACTCAATGAGAGAGCTGGCCCATAACTTTTAAAGTATATTTCACTTACATTATTTCAAACAACTGAATTTGTTTAAGCAACATACTAAATACATTAAAAGTAACTTTTTTTGCCAATGTATTGCAACTCAAGAGAAAAGGATTTCTAAAAACCTTCAACATCTAATAATCTTTTCTAACAACTGTAAAAAAAATAAAATAACTAATCACCAGGCCAAAATATCTTCTAAAGATGCAAGGTGTGTTTGCTGTTAGGGGAAAGTAGTTTCCCTTGCTCTGACCACACTGGAATCTTAAAACTAATCTGCTTGTAATTCAAACAGTCCTTTTCATCCATGTGACCTTCTATTTTTCCCACTGTTAGGAGAATGGATAGAAGTTGTTTACATCCTGATTAAACTCCCTAGGGCTCCCCTCCCCAGATGATGGCACCATCACAGTTCAGATGCTGTTTTAAAGGACTAACCCTGCCATGAATGCAGTTTCTCTTCTCAAGTCCCAAAAGGCAGATTTTAAAAGCAGTTGGGGCCTCCAAAGATACACACACATTTGCTGTGCTGCAAGAAGTGCCCGGGTTCCTTTTACCAAGTGACTTCTGTAACATTAGTTAATGCACAAGCCTACTTTCCACAGTTTCACCAGGTGCTGCTCCACAGGATAAAACGACACAATGGTTTCATCAACGTGAGCCCCAATAAAGTCACAATCCAATTAAGGGAGGATAAAACATCTTGAAAAACGACCGTGTCTCAGCTCCAGCCCTTTAAGAGTTGATAAGCCATGGGTGTTCTAATAGATACAGGATGAAGATTTCTAAAGCAGCTAAAATCCCACTAAATAAACTGTCATGGTCAACCCACCACAGAGCTATTCGGTCACTGCCTCTGCCCCTGGTGGGATGGGGAGAGAATCGGAAAAAATAGGTAAAGCTCAAGGGTTGAGATACTGACAGTTTAACATGACAGAAAATAATAACAGCAATACACAAACCAAGTGATGCCAGCACAATTGCTCACCACCTGCAGAGCAACAATGCTCAGCTAGTCCTGAGCTGCAGTCCAAGCCCCTGGCTAGTGTCCCTGAAGCTACACACTGACCATGCTGTCATATGGTATGGAACATCCCTGTGGCCAATTTGTGTCAGCTGTCCCGGCTGTGTCTGCTCCCAGCTTCTTGTGCACCCCCAGCCCCCTTGCTGGCAGTGCAGTATGAAAAGGTTAAGAGTCCTGTGTAAATCCTGCCTAACAACAACCAAAACACCAGGGTGTTATCAATGTTATTCTCATCCTAAGTCCAACCCACAGCACTGTTCAACCGCACCAAAGTAGAAGGTAAAGAAAGCCAACAGGATGCTGGGTTGCATGAACAAGGGCATCACCAGCAGAGAGAAATAAGTCATTATCCCACTCTACTCAGCAACTGTCAAGCCACACCTGGAATACTGTGCTCCGGTTTAGTCCGGAGATTCCATCTGGACACAGGAAAATTTTTCGCAATGAGAACAATCAGCCATTGGAATAATCTCCCCAGGGAAGTGGTGGATTCCCCAACACTGGATGCTTTTAAGATTCAGCTGGTCCTTCTTGTCTAGAAGGTACTTTTGTTTAGACAGAGATTTTGCCAAGAAAGGTTTAGCTAGGTGATCCTTGAGGTTCCTTTCAACCCGATATGCTATGATTCTGTCACACTAGGAAGAAAAATAACTCTATCCCAGGTGAAACCAGGCCAAAACCCCAGAAAAAGCTCTGGTTTTCTCAAGTAAAAAAATTTCAATATTGACATTAGGCCCTTGAAGAGACTCCATCTTATGCACCCTAAGTCCATCAGATTTTTCTTCTGGTTTACATGTGTGTGTGTGACAATTCCTCACACCAAAGGTTGTTTAAAATATCCAAACAGTATTTATAAAGCATTTGTACTTGCCCTTTCCTGCTATACACACATACACTGCAGCTGTTGCTCTGGGCAACTACTTCCATTCTTTATTCTAAATATAATATTCTGAAAATAAAGCAGACTCTTGCAAATAAGGTTGGGAATATCATTAAAAAGAGGTATTTTTCATATTTTTAAGAAAGGTCTCAAAATTGTAAAATGCTAAATAAAATGTTGTTATTCTTTAACTAAAAAAAGTAAGGCCAAGTGGTCTTCCCACTATTAACTGCCAAGTTTCGAAAAAAAGCAAAGAACAATTAACTTCAGTGGTCTTAAGCACATTAAGAATTTATTAGCACTAATTCTGCATTTTCTGGAAGAACAGTTATTTTATAGTTCTCTTCCTTGTTTCATTAGCCAGTGGGGTGAAATAAATCTACCCCCATAAATATGAGCAGGCCTTCTAGATCTCAGCAGACCTCCCTTGTGCCTGTTGTGGAAAACCAGTTGCCAACTCGAAATGGATTCATGGGCTGAAACACTTATCTCCAAGATGCAGAGTATTACCTAGGAAAACACTGCCTGAGGCAGAAGGATGTACCATGCTCCCACATGACAGAGAAGCCCTAACCAGCGTCATCACATTACCCCCTTGCAGTGTAACAGGAACTGACATATCTGATAAGTTCAAAAGGCATGCAGGTGGCAGCTCTGCCAACGTCCATCAAAACAACTATGCTTGCACAAAGCTTATATTGATCTCTTGTAAGGAAAGCTAAAAGCAGTTTATCTGTTCAAAAGATTTAGCAGGACTGGGTATCCAGGCAACACCATATATGGAACTACGTTTTAAATTAATTGTCAACGACTCATGGCAAAATAAATTAAGTATTGCATTTCATTTAACAAATACCAATTAAGAGGACAACATCCTGGTGGTTCTGAGTGTGTTGACAGTGCTGCTTTGCAATTCTACAAAGTCTTGTTTTAATCAGGACAATCGCGAGAATCGGTGACATTCAAGAAACTCAAGTCTTCTGCTTTACTGCAGATGGGAAGGCAGCTTTGCTCTGTCAGTTAAGGTACACTTGATATATAATAAAACCCATTGCAAAAGAGCAACAGTCAAATGCCATGTTGCAAGCTGTTACAGCATTACTTTTAGAAGTGAAAAACAATGTTAGAGGCAATCTACTTTCCAGGAAGTGCAATGGATATTAAAACAATAGTGAGTGTGAAAGCTGGCAAAGCAGACTCTCTCAGCAGAGGCGAAGGCAATAACAAAAGCTTAATTAGTTGAGGAGAAAAAAGAAAATTCCTAAAAGACTAGTCAAGAGGCAGCATAAATTGAACATCTACCAGCTTTCCTGAAAGTCAAATAAAGAGCCCTAGCCACATAGTAAGATACTACTGACTGGAACAAAGAATTCAAAGAAAAGTAAGGGGTTGGGGAAACCACACCACCTTCATCTTTACATGAAAACTTTACCTTGACTTGGGATTTAGGTTTCATTTAAATTCAGTATCTCTGAACAGTTGAGAAGCTGGGGGCACAATAAAAAAGGAGATCAAGGGATTTGGGTAAGCTAGAGCTCCAGTAAGCCAATTGCATGCACCATTAGCTGAGACAGCAAGTTTTCATTTTCGTATGAAGCAGCAATACCATGACTAACACAATGAAGAACAGAAAATGGGGCTGACAGCCTACTGTTTGATTATTTGGAAATATTACTTATGTTCATACCGGCAAGCAGCTGTGGTAAGGACATAATGTGGTTGGTGGAAAAGTTCAGCCCAGAATTATAAACTTTTCATAAGTTCAAACATTGGTATTTACTTCCATGGAGAGCGTGAGACAACTTCATTTTGTCCTAGAAACAGCATGAGGTTGGAAAGCCAAAAGGCATAGGAAATATTCAATGAAAAGCAAAAGAGAAAGATATTTAAGTATTAGGTACAGCAGAGACTGGCCCCTCCATTCTCTAGTAGCACATTGATAGGTAAAATCCCAGGAGGACAGAGTTGCTGACTTGTTATGCAGTCAGGTCAGGCAAGAGAAGTGCATCAGCACATGATAAGAGGTGTGAAAGTAAATTAAGAATTGAAGAATATGAAACATGCTTGTTATAGGGAAGAGTAAGGGCAGGAAAGTCATGAATTCGTGCTTACATCTCACAAACAGTACAAAGGGGACTAGTGAAAAAGCAGAACACCATCACGCAGCAGTTGAGGTATAAATGGTCTACCTCATAGTCCTGAAAGATTGACAATGGTAATTTTGAACAGTCTTTGCTAGAATACTCAAGACTAATGGGCAATTAACTTTCACAAAATCTAGCAAATAACTCTGCTGTGGTGGAAAGAGGTGATCTGAATGATCCACTAGAAGCCTCCTCAAAGCAAAGCCTGTGCCACTGAACTACTTCTTGTGAGCCAGAAATACCAGCAATTTAGAACACATGTGCAAACAGTCACAGAGCTTCCTGTCAAGGAGAAAACAGCAACATCATCAGTGAAAGCAGGATGCTTCAAATTCCCCATAGGTCCAGATAATATAAACCCACCTCCATGGGCTTGTATTGCCTATTACACATGCATCTGCTTGACTTCAAAATTTGACACCAGAAGGCATCAACATGGTAATCAACCTCTGTTGGAGAGAAAACCAAGTTCAGGCTTAGTGTAATCATCATGACATCAGTATTAACCTACTGAACATCAAAGGATGCTGAAAGATTAAAAGAAATGTCTTCCTTCTACTCATACCCCAATTCTGTAAAAGTACAAATGTTAAAGAAAAAAACCCAAACTCCTAAAATACCTGCAATATGAGTGATCTGACAGGAAAGGGCCACATTGTACACTGTGAATCAGCAGATACTATTTTTACAAACTGCTAACAGAAGTCTGAGAAGCAAACTGGTCTGGAGCACACAGAGCACACTTGGACGTTCAGAACAACCTCCCTCCACAGCCTACCATGAGACCTTGCAGTACAAAACAGTGTACTAACAGGTAACAGCATTTTGTGTCAAGTACCAGAAGGTAAACTAACTTTTGGTTTATATCTGTCAGTCAGCTGGGCACACTTGTGAATTTTGTGCTTGGCCTGTAACAATACCTGGTGAGCACTGCTCGGGGTCCTCGAGCTCTTGCATGCATTTTATCCAACACCATGTGCTTTAGTTTCTGGTAATACACGGGACCAAAATAGATATATGCTTCCAAAGGTTCCCTGAAGGAATAAGAAACAGAACAAAACCAATATTCACAGTTAACACACACTGGTACAGGAGGAATTTGAAAAAAAAGGGCAATCATGAGTCACAGAAAAATGTGTTTGGGCTTTCAGGGCAATCAGTCTGAAAACCTCACAGGGAGCCCTTGTGAAGGCAAAAGCTGCAGACTTCCAGCACCTGTATCCACCCTAGGCAGAAACAAGCTCTTGACCTCTGGCCATATGCTGCATGCTGCTATAGCTCCAGGTACCTGGTATCAGCTGCACCATGTGCCTCCTCTGTCATAATTTTTACAGAGCATTTTAAGGAACTTGCATTTGCAAAGGTAGCTTAGCACTGGCACACTGTCACCTTGACAGTTCTTCCCATCTGCTAATTCTCCCAGCAGACCACTTCAAAGTACAACCCAAGGCCCAGGAGGGTGGAAGCTGTCTCTGAGTGGCTGTGCATCAGCAGGGCTGCTCCTGCAGCACTGCTCAGCAGCTGCAGCCATAGAACACAAACTGCTGCCCTGCCTGGCGCCGGCGGCTCAGGCGAGACAGGTAAAAGGACTCTTGAGAACCACATTTAGGCACTTGCATCAGCTTGGAAAGATCTGTAAGCATTATGGAGGGTGTGACTCCGTTCTAAGAGCTGGAGTAATGGCTAAAGACTTCTGTGTTTAAACCACCTCCAGCTGTAAGAACCACATAAGCACCTGAAGACCAGAAAGCATCAGTAGAAAGCACTCAGTCGCTTCCCAGCTGCCACCTTCAGGAACAGAACCACCAGATTTAACACAGACAAACTCAGCACGGCCACTGATTTATTCCTAAAAAATGCAATTGCAATATAAAAACAAGCAGGAGACAAAAGCATTGCATGTCCCATTCAGAGTCATTACTGACATGATGCAGGGTTATTCCAAAAGCCGCCTATTGAAGAAAATAATAAAAATTAACTAGACACTTGGAATGTGCAAGCTTCCACATTGTTATGAAATATGCCTTCAAATTTCATAACAAATAGACGAAGCATTTGAAATTTACTTGGAAGAATATCAGTGTCCTAAAGCAAAATCTCTAAATAGGGTACTACAAAGTTTGGGGATGGAGGATTTTTAGGGCTAGATGATTTTATTCTCCCTAGGAAACAACATCAGTCAGATTTGTTAAAAGTTACCGTGATATCAACAAAAAGTGTTTCAAACACCAGGACACTTGACATACAGTTTATGGAATATAAAGTGAGTAAAAAACCCAAAATCATCCCTCTGAAACAAAAAGAGAAACAACATGTGGAATAACTTGGTAGGAAAAGCAAAAAAAAAAAGTATTAAAAAAAAAAACCCCTTACAAAAGAGACCAAAACTCGTTCCTTGAGAAGAGAAGGACTGGGAGGATAATAAAAATAGCAGGAGAGTAGGATTAAGATACATTTTGGAAGGGCAGGCATGTGAAGCCATATGGCCTTTTCCTGTTTCTAAACTATCTTATGTTCTTTGAACTCTGTGTCTCAGAAGCCAGTCCGATCAACACAGCAGGAAGTTTGCAGATTAGAGTATTATGCTAGACTGAATCATTGTGTAATCGAAAGAAGGAGGAAAAAAGGAAAAAAAAAAAAAAAGAAAAAAGAGCACACACAAAATATTCCCAAGGAACAGACACCTGTCTCCAGATCTGTATTTTACAGTTCTATTAAAGTCAATATGAAAATGTTTATCTGATTCCAAGCACATCTAAGATTTGCTGCCAAAAGAAACTTGAAATTTCTTAGTCTTTCTGAAAGAAAACCTTGATTTTGCCTTTTTTGTCACTCAGTAGATGTTGAGAAATTTTACTATGTACTACAAGGGCCATTCATGTTACAGCCACACATACTAGTAACTCTTAAAACGTGGAACCACAAAATACTTCTAAGGGAAAAAGGAAAAAGAAGAGAAAAAGAAAAAAAAGTAAAAAAAAAAAGTACACATTCTTCAGCCCTTTCTCTCCATCTCACAGACCAGTTTGTAAAGAGAAAGTTCCTGAGGTCCAAGACATCAGAAGATTTTTCAGGTGAGCCTTGACAGGATTTCCCCACTTCCCTGAAAAATCTGAATCTCTACAGCAGATTCTTACCCCGTGATACCAGATGTTACATAGTCCTTCCCTAGGTAGTTATAACCATGGCGAATAAGATCTTCACACACATCCTTAACTTTACTGCCTCCAAAAGCTGTTCCATAGTGAAATCTGCCATCGAGGACCCCGGCCTTTCCAGCCAGGAGTTCAATTAACTTTCCTACCTGTGCAAAGGAAAGCAGAGTTAACAGCCTGCTCACTAGTACGGGCACGTGGTTGGGTTGGTCACAGCACACGTTAGCCAGGCAAAGTGTCTGAGATAGCAGCCTGGATTACTGCATACAATGCAAAGAGTGGAAGAAGCCCAAGAACAGGGAGTACACCAGTGTCAAGGGGAAAAACCAGACTCAGGGTATGAGAACATGTTTAAGTTCCAGAGTCAGGCAGCTCCATTTTTTCCAGCTGTCTGGAAAATGAGCAGAATCCAGTGTGGCCTTCTGCTCTGGAAGACAGCCTCAGAGATTGACACGCTCCAGTGCAGCTGGGGGAACAGAAGGGAAGAAGCTAACAAAGCAAAAAAGATCAGAGGCTGTACAAAGTAATCAGTGGAGGTCCCATACAAAGGCCAGGCTGGGAGGTATTCAGTGTGACTGTGCGGCACAGGTGCAAGACTTGCATCAGGCCCAGGGAAGTGTATGTAATCTAAGAAGTTATATAGGTCTAGAACTACTACTGAAACTTCTCTCCACCCAGCCTGCTTAGTGGGCATAGACAACAGGGAAGGAAGACGGTGAGCAAGAAATTTTCAAATGGTGCAAGTGAGGCATTCAGTTGCTTTCCTATTAGCTTGATACAGAACAAAATGGGAATGATGCACAAAGAGCCCACAGCCCAACTCCTTTGACAGTAGGATGTTTCAAAGCTTGCAAAACAGAAGGCTGAATACTTAAATGAGAGCAAGCCCGTGGCATGATGACTAGAGAATGTTCTCAGTGAAAGTGTGTTTCAAACTTTTTTTTTTTGTTTCTTCTGGCTAATCTACTTCACTTTGCCTATCAGGGGCCGCTGCCTCTTTAATGATAACATAGCCACTAACCGTCATACGCGATGGGAAGCCGTGAGGGTTCATTATGATATCCGGACAGATTCCTGTATCACAAAACGGCATGTCTTCCTGAGGAACAATCAGTCCACACACCCCTGCAGAAGAGAAAACATTTCAATTCACAAACAGCAAACCACCAGCAGGGCTGACGCTCATCACCAGATTTTCTTCGGTGTTTTCCTCCTCCTCTCTTTCTCATGGATCACTTTTTACCCAGATTCATTACCATGACCAGTGCTCACAACCTGCAGGCTAGATGAGAGCCCTTGTGACAGGACTGGCAGAATTAGCATACCCTTACATAATGCTCCTAGTGATTTGTGAGTTAGCAAATTAGGGAAGAAAGCTTTAGATAGAGTTTTCAGGGGCAACCAGAAACTTCTGACTAGTCAGACTGGAACATCTCAAGGGAGACCTAGTTTTAAAAGCTGATGCTATGATTTCTGGCAAATAAATAAATAAATTGTGCCTCTTAAGAGTATTACTTTGGACACACAAAATTATTATTGCTTTAAACTCTGTTTATCATATGTATCTTTGCTAAATACTGCGAATAAAAACAAATCAGGTCAGGAACTTGACAGGGACTGTGAGGAAATAAGGAGGGGTAAAAAAACAAACCAAAACAAAACACCAATGATTTTTTTTCAGGTAGAATTCATTTGCTAAGCAAAAACTGCTTTTGATGAATTACAATGTACAGTCCACTCTCTAGACTGCTTATTATTTTGTCAGTCCACGAACACAAACTGTACCCTTAAAACCCTTGAAGCTTTTTTCAGTCTCATCAGTACTGGATGCAAAAGAAACAAAAATCAAACCCAAACTCTAAAACTATTACAAAAGATTAAACACACATGAAAGCTCATTTAAAATAGCCTGTCATACATCCCATCATTTTCTTTCCAGTCCTCACAACTGTTTCTATAGTGAATTCTGCAGATCAAAATACTGCAGCTATAAATGACTAGGAGATCTAACATTCAAATTCAGGTGCTAAAATGCAGCTGCTTAAGCCCATATTCCTTTGAACCAAAGCTACTGTTTCAGTTGGACAATTTCTTCCAGAAGTCCTTAGAGCTGAAAAAGTCTGCAAGCTATTTGAGATCAGCCTGTTGCAAATGCCAGAGCACGCTTTGGGAACAGTCCTGGAGCGGAGGGGGCTCCTGGAAGACTGAGGGTGCTGGTTACATCCCTAAAAAGGCATCCCCCGACCAGCCAGTTCACAGGGGGATATTGGCGTCTGCTCAGGAGGGAGCTCCTCTTCCACTGTCCAAGCAAGACAGGGATAGGTGTATGGGACAGTACTTAATAGAATAAGAATGGTAAGTATGGGGGAAGGGAGCAAGGAAGAAAAACCCTAACGATTGCAGTGTCTGAGGCAAGGGGGGTAGTGGTGGCGTATTTAGTTTTAAAACCTATTGAAACTAATTTTCATTGTTCTACTATGATAAATCAATAACACCCTTCTACCCCTCCCCCTAAGGCAGCACTCACTTGGTGAAACTGAAAAAACCTCCAACCCCAACCCACTGTCTCTTACGCACACAGCTTTTTTAACCTAAAATTGTATACCTAAATACTTTATTAATTATAGATGTGTTATGGCAAATCATTTTGCCTGGTTCACATTCACTTCTAAGAAAGCATTAAGTTGCATCTGGACTTCACGGCACCTGTAAGCCAAAAATTAAATCTTAGCTAACTTAAAATTACTTTAGGCTCTGAAAACCTTTTATATGCCAAGCTGGTTCCCATAGCAGACAGCCACTGTGTTGTTTGTTTTGTGTGAAAGTGAATGATAAAAGATCCATGAAATCGACACAGAAAGGCAGAACAGCAGAAAGAACTGAGGGCTCTCCATCATAGCGGCTTCTACCCTCCGCTGACTTGTATAACAATGGGACCTACACACCCAACTGCAGATCTAACACAGCTGTGCATTTCATTAGATGAAGAGCACTAGTGACACAAGTAAATAATTAACTTATTCTGGTCCGCTGACTGTGGTTATGAGACCAGTCATAGCTGACAGATTTTAATACAAGTTAACACAAAGACAGCATAATGAGCTTAGAAGTTAAAAACAAAATATTTAGACAGAATCCAGCAATGTGAAGCTCACTAGGCCATTTATAAAGTTTCTATTTTACAGAAGAGGGGGGGGAAGTAAAAAGAGAAAGCTATAAAACCTCAATTCTAAGCTTCTGTATTTTAAGAAGCCACTGAGTTTACAACAGTTCTGTAGCATGTCCATGAGTATTTAGAGAACAGGACAGAGAGAAGTTTCTTCCTCCCCTGTTTTACAGAAGTTCATTCTTTCTCATAAAAAAACTTGTTTAAAAACTGAAAGATATCTTTCCTATATACAGTTCTATTTCTAAAAGCAAGTAACTGCAATTCATTTAAAAATGCAAACTTGACTTCCTTTTGCAGTCACTTGCCTTTAGAAGCTCTTCAGAGACTAATGCTTGTGCTGCAAGCTCCTGAATTTAGTTCTATCTTTCAGCCCCGATTGCTGAGCTGGGGTTTGCAGCAAGGCAGCAAAAGGCAACTCCAGCAGTGCTGCACTGCCAAGCAGCTGCAAAAAAGTGATCAAGTGAATTAATCCAGAGAAGTGTAATTATCACTTACAACTGGTTAATAAAACAGTAAAGGAGCAAAAGGGCTGGATTTAAGACAGCCTAAATTCCAAATGTTCCCCTGTTGAAGTATAAATTGCATCTCATAGCTGAGCTGCTCAACTACTCCCCATTCAATATTCATAAATAGGGGACAGTCAAACTAGCAGGTAACTTTTCTTTATAGCTCTTGCAGCAGGTTATTAAGATTTCCTAATTGTTATTGATTTAGATATCACATGAAATTTGTTCCCCAGTATCCACGCAGGACATACAAAATAATTTCTCTTCCCCTCACAATTTTTATATGCTGCATCTGAAATTCAGCAATACAATTTCAGACTAAATGCTACGCTGTGATGTGCCTGAATCTGCTCTCACATATACACTCTGGAGTTCTCATTTAGGTACAGAATCAAACATTAACCACAAGAAAAGGCTGTAATTATTTTTCCAGATAAAACAAACAAACAAACAAAAACTCTATGCTTTTTTTTAATGTCTGGACTAAGAAGAGGGTTGTCTGTCTGAACAAGAAAGCACTCAGCAGCTTGCTACATCTCATTTCTTTTCAATTGAAAACCAATTTGCAAACTAGAAAAAAACTTTATCAAGTTCATTACATCATCTTAGACGAAAAGTTAGTGGAAACGCTTAACATTTTTTCTAAGATGTCCCTCTCAAAAAAAGAGAGCAAGTGGATTAATAGGCACAGCAGTTTACTGCAAGGATAACAATTCAAATTACCATAAACTCAAATCAGATATCTACAGTGGTTTAACATGCAAGTATAAACTAGCCATAGGCAGTGTTTTCTAATGCTATTGTATGCCAGCCAATAAATGACAGCCCTCTGACTATGCATGATGGCCCCATCCTCACAGCACTATCTGCATCAATCCCGACGGCATCTCAACACCCTCGTACTTCCACAAGGCCCTGACAGAACACACAGATCCCTCACCCCTGCACTTCTGTCCTTAAAGAGCTTCTTTTTCTAATCAGGAGGAATTCCAGAATTGGTATCCGTTATGTGGTGGCTTTTACAGTTTGCTGACAAACACCAACCTACACAGACTTGTAAAACAGCAGACAGGGGAAAGGGGGGCAGCGTGGAGGGGGCAGGGACAAAACACAACGGTATGGGAAAGTTTTTCACCGGCTCCGATAAGATGCCTTCTATACACACACATGCCAAATGAAAAAAAAAATAATCAAATAAGTCAAAACAACCTAATACAGAAAACTAATTACTACCAGCAGGAGGGACATTAGAGAGCAAAGGAGACGAAGTGAATAGAAGTAGCAGCAATACCAGTTTCTATCAGCAAGATAAAAAGAAGCGCATTACTAAATGTGCTTGTTTACTTATTCTAATGATACGGTGGTGAAAGAGCTAAAACTAAGTGAAAGGCATCTATTTTAGATTTACTACATTTGCCAGAATTTGAAAATACTCCTGAGAAATAAGCCTGTAATTAAGAGAAGCTGTAGCTATACACAGAGCTGTATATTGTGGACAAGTGACAAAGAAAACTGCAAAAATTAGTAAGGTTAAACAAAAATGTACATCTGCTTCAGAACTCTCTAATTACATACTGTGTTGGCTAACTAAGCATAAAACAAGTCCAGAAGAAAAAAAGTGCTGCATCACATAAGCTTTGTTCAATATTGAACCATTCACTGATCTATCATATCACTTGCTACATCCTATTTGACATAAGAGGTAAAGAACAGAATTAAAATTAACAGATAAATAATGCATAAGTAAACTTGATTAGTTTTCTTATTAAAAACATCACTCTAAATGAGAGGAGGTGCTAGAAGACAATACAGTTTGTACACTGCTTTCCCATGAGCTGCTGAATGGTCTGATGTGATAAATTTGCATAGTCTGAAGCACACAAAGAGCTGATTAATTGAAACCCTTACAATGCTTCTGGAAGCAGCTATTGTAAAACAATAACCATAGGAACTTTACAAAATACACATGGCTGAATGAGTCAAGAGCTTAATAAAATGTGTGTTCAGGATACACTATTTGGAAACAGAATTAGAGATTTTTATTCTGTGCCATAAAATGCTAAATCACCCTAATTTCAGAGGTTCAGTTGAGGATTTTCTGAAAAGGTCAGAAGGTTACCTGTTTGCTGCTTGAGATAAAAAATGCTCTACTTTTCTTCTTAAGACAGCAAGCTAAGCAGCAGTTTTGTAAAAAAAAAGAAAAAGTGGTATGAGAAGTTTTAATGGCATTCTGACACGTCATTTTCTCATACTCAACTTCCAAAGATAAAAACAATGTAAGAAATAGCTGCTTTTCCTGACACCTAATGACTACTAATCATCCCACATTCCTGCAGTCGATAACAAATTCTTCTTAATACCACTTCAACCACTTAATTGCTATAACCCCACTGATGTTTTATTAGAGATAAAGTACTAACTCTGACTTGTAACATGGGGGAATATGACCCAAGCAGCTATTTAAAATGTCTTACTTTTCATGTTCTGCTTATATGCGTCCTGTACAAGTGCCCAGGAAAATGAGAAAGATAGGTTGTTCTCCACTGTGAAGTTAGGCAAGCAGAAGACAGGTGCTCAAACTAGTAAAAATTTTAAAAAGTAAGTAGGGCCAGACTTTGGTAGATGAGTGGTATTGTCATGAAGTTTATGTAGTTGACAATGCTGTGAAGGGATTTTGTTTTGACACTGAAGAACATGGTTCATTTAGGAAAACAAAGACCATCTTTCATGAATTTAAACTCGCTTCCTTGTCTTTAGAGTTGTTTAAGTGCAGATACTTCAGAAAGGTTTAATCCTTTATCTTAGATCTTCAGCTATTAAAAAGCTTCTGTTTGCCAGTTCAAACAATCTCTTGCTTAAATACAGTTTTTCCACTCCTCAGGAATACTGTTCAGTATTGCTGCTTAGTTCTGTGATCTACAGGACCTTTGTTGGAGGTGTTAATCCTTTTTCACATGAGAGACTGAGAAATGTTCTTTCAGAGAAGTGATATATTGCTTTTTTTCACATCAAAGGAGCCCAACTTTTTCCTCATTGTGACTTGTAGCAAAGCAAGAGGAAATCTGGAAATATAATAATTTAGTTTGTATGGAACTCAGATGAAGCTTCTTTAGTTTAACAATCCTTTAGCCTTCTGTGCTTTGAAAAGAGACTTTGCTTGAAGAATGCAAGATTAAAAAAAAAAACCCACCAAAATAATTAACCAAAAAAGTTTCTTTGTCCTTATGGAAAAATATAATACAAGGCAATATAGTTAAAACAAAGTCCTACAGCTCAAGAATAGGCCTTCCTGGTAGGTATAAGTTTTTATGGGAGACATTAGAGGCTTAAAGTCTTACTTACAGACTAAAGTGACAGTCCTAGTCCCAGAGATCATCATTTGAAGATGACTATCGAGACAGAGCAAAGTATTTGCTGACGCATTTCCCAGCACAATTCGATGGCCTGATTCAGGTTTTTTTTCCTCCTCATCCACTTCTTTGTTGACAGGTGTTGAAGGAAAGGCTAACTTTAACAGGCAGCTTGGAAGAAGTGTGCTTAAAGTGTACATGGACTTGAATGAAAGGAGAGTGTGGTGGACAGGCCAAAAGTGGTGACCCTTGCCAATACCATGTTGACATGCGAGAGGACACAAAGCAGGTTGCAAATACAGAGGCAGAGATCTGTATTACTACAGAGGCCTACAAAATCTACCTACATATTTAACAAAAGGCTCTTCTGTAACAAAAGGTTTGTGGATTTAACCTGCCATATCCCAGGCACTTTCCAGTTCTGTTACTCTGCTTCTTTCTGTCCCAGTGACAAACACATTTGGAATACAAAACAATTTGGAACACAGGAAAAAGCCTGTGAAAAACCTGAGAAATGTGGTTTTTGCAATCTCTTATTTTTCACATGTTTTATTATTTTAGAACTTCTACTACAATTCCATTAAATCAAATCTCATCTGCATGCCTTCCTTCTAGAAAACAGATACTTCCCAGGAAAGATTGACAATAGAAAAAGGAGAGAAACATGCTTTGCCTCCTTCTCACTGAATCAATGTACTTGTTAGTTTAAGCTCATCACAGGTTTAAATGGCCCTGTGATGGACTTAAAGCTAACATTCACAAATTAAACTTGAAGTGGCAATCGCCTGCATTCAGATGAAGATGAGAGAAGAAATCCAGGGCTAATTATAAATTCTCTAAATGGAAAATGTTAAACTGTTAGTATTATGGTTTCTTTTCCACAATTCTCCGTATTCTCAGTCTGCTATGACTGATTTCAGAGATAGATGATACCAGCTGTGTTTTTCAACAGCTATCAAAGGAAAGGTTCCCTTTCCATCCATTGTCTCCAGTTCTATCACTGCCTGCAATCTAAGATTAATATCAGTATCTGGTTCTTCACTGTATCCTAGTAGCATGTAATAATTTAAAATATGATCACTGTCCCCAATCACAAAAGATAACTACAGATTCATGTACTGTACAGCAAACAATCACATGCCTGAAACTCTAACACAACTGCTGCAATGCTGCCCACTTGTATCTCCAAAACCAAGCTGAAAGGGACATTTGCTATTCTGAGTAATTTATATTTTTGATGACTTATTGCTCTATGTCCAAAGCACAGATACATGGGGGATCAGTCTAACCTGATGAAATGTCAGGCATAATTTTGCGCACCCTCAAAGTTCCCAAAAGCATTTCGGATGTTGTTTTTCATTACCATGAAACTTCCACTGGTATTTTACTTTGGAAAAAGTATTGCTAACTTTCTATGGCTTTCGGGACATTAAGAAAAATACCACCAGTCTCCAATACAGAGCATATTAGTTGTTTCTGCATTTGACCATGAATATCAGGGTTTCCTGAGCAGCACAAGTACTCATGAGATGTCTGTCCTTCAAGACCTCCAAAATGAGCTTGCTCTAGACCGTGAGATGCCTTATATGCCTATGGAAGGCTCTGCACCCTAAAGCTAGAATGCTGCCTGCCTAAATCCTCTTTAACTATTTCTACAGGTGTGCCTCAATAGCCCAAGCTAGGAGAAAAAGCTTACCTGCTTAAATCTTTCATGCAAATGTCTGTAAATATTTATCACAATTAACTGAGCAGCTTCTTTAATGTGACTTGTAGGCTCTTTTTTTTTTATTCTAGTAGGAAAATTTGTCTTGCACAGTACTGATCGCATTCTTACATAATAACGTGCATAAAAAATGCCATATGCCACTTATAGGGAGAAAGGACTAATTAGTCTAATTAGACAAAGGTCAAAATATATGAAGAAGTGGGCTTTGCTCTAAAAGCGGCCATAGGCCTAGTTCTGCACATCTTCACTGTGTACGAGATTAAACAAGTATTTGAAAGAGACTACACAACATCTTCCTGGAGAACTTTCCTGGAGAGAAGGAAGGAAAGGGGCTGTTGAAGTCACCTCTAGCTGTTTGCTTCTGCAGCTAATGATCTTCCCTCTCACTGAAACTATCCTATATGGCTGTAGTGCAAGAATTAGACTGGATTTTAAAAGGAAATTCAAGAATGTACTGATGCTTCTTTACTTTTTTTAAGTCTTCAATAGGTACCGGTTTCCAAATCACTTGGACTCAGTGAGAATCGCTTCCTATTTTTAGATCAGAAGCCAGCTTGAAAATATCACCTGGAAAAATGTTTCAGTGCTTATCAGAAAAGTTTCTATTTCTTAACAACAGAAGAAACAATGGAAGGAATTCTTCAGAACACAGAGTTTCGAGATTCAGTTTGATGGGTCTACTGAAAGAAAGATACTGCAGAAGTAAGGGTGATCTTGGAGAGAGCTGAGCCTGTGCTGACCGCACTCCATAGAAAACACACGAAGAACTTGAGGCAACGTCTGTTAAAAGCTGACATTATGATCAACTAGTGCTCTTCGTGCCCATTTCACCTCTTTTCATTTGCTCCAGGTAGATATCCCAATGACCAAACCTGGAGATTGCAGAAATGAAGATTACTCTGGTTAATTACTGATGGCTAATCCCATCTCATGACATGGATGCAGTCTTTCATTTTAGTTACACCTGGTCACCTCACTGCCAGTGATGCTAATGTACTTCCATAGCCCCAGAAAGTCATAAATGACCTCAAGTTCGACTTAAGGCCACACATGTGAATAAAGAAGTAAATGGTGGCATGAAGCAAAGAACAACTTCTAACTTGTCCAACTATAAGCAACCACTCTTCATACCTCTTCTAATCATGCAGGCACTGAATATGCTGGAGATGATTCTTTTTAAATTCCAGTTAAGAAAGCTCTAGAGCTGGATACTGCCTGTGTACTGCTGACATCTGTTGCCACTCTGAGAAGAGTTTTATCTCTTTTCACTGGTTCAGAACTACACATGGATGTTGTGCAAGTACCAGCTCTCTGCTGACTGACTCCAGGGCGTATTTGTCAGAGTTCTCTGGTTCTGCTCCAAGAATACAAGGTCAAACCACACATGATTTTGGGAATAGAGTGG
Organism: Gallinula chloropus; assembly: GCF_964237585.1. Lineage (NCBI taxonomy): Eukaryota > Metazoa > Chordata > Aves > Gruiformes > Rallidae > Gallinula > Gallinula chloropus. The sequence continues at coordinate 22,728,126 of NC_140085.1, forward strand.
GACCTTGTCACAGATTGCTGAAAGGGATGCTTTCCAGGAGCTCCTCCTTACAAAAACCACTCTCTCTTCCATGTGTCTTCTAACAAAGAGAACACTGCTCGTGAAAGGCCAGTTTGTTTGCAAGACAATGTCCCTTAGCTAATATCCTAATTTGATGCATTACTGCGAAGTTCAGTGACTACAACTAGTTTACAGGATTAATACTTCAAATTGAAACAGTGTCCTCTGTAATTTCCTCAGTTCCTTCCCTCCCCCACCCCCTAACTAGCAGATACTTGTATTACCACATGTAAGAGGCTGGTGTGCTTATACTTGATCCTCTGGTTCCAGTTCCTCAGAAATCACAGAATCACAGACTGGGTTGGGTTGGAAGGGACCTCAAGGATCACCTAGTTCCAACCCCCTGCCATGGGCAGGGACACCCTCCACTAGCCCAGGTTGCCCAGAGTCTCATCCAACCTCGCTCAAAGCAAGGAAGTAAGAATTCTTGTGTGTTTCAGTTGTTAAGACAGTGTAACATATGCCCAGTAACAGGAGTGTATGTGCTGCAATGGAAAGGATTTAGTAGTATCAACCTCCTTGCCTCCCCAGTGCATCCGACAAGAGACCAAACAAAGTTCCCAAACCAAAAATAAGACATAAAAACACAGCAAGATGCAACATTCAGGTTTAGCACAGCACACACACAGTAAGGCAGAGGGTGATGCTGAAAGTACTAAAAATCTTGATTTTCCAAGTGTACAGATTGATGAAAACATGTCAAAGCTGCCCCACACTGGGACCAACAGGATTCAAAACACTTTTAAGGCAGTTACAGCCAGGCTGTTTTCAGTCACTTCTTTTTTAACATCCCTCCTACAACTCACAGCCCTGTGTGATTCACAAAGGATGTTCTGAGTCACTTTTTTTATTTTCTTCCTTTAAGGTCAAAGGGAGCTCACTGCTTTGTTCAACAGATATGAACACAGGATCCTGATAGTCACCTTGCTTGAAACATTAACAATAGAGAGCTACATGCCATGAAGCAGCTTCCTAGTAGGAAGGATTTTCAGCTCTCAGTTTGAAGATCCAGAGCTGCCCCAGATCATGTCCCAGATATATTTTTGAAAAAATTTTCTCCTTTCCAATCTCTGCTGGTGCACTCCTAGTTGCAGTCCTGCTGTTTCTCCCTTTTACACCATGGCTCTGAGCTACCTATCTGCAGTCTTGTCTTTAGAGCACTATGTCTGTGATATGTTGTACACATCCCATTCCACATCTGTTTTTCTGTCCATTCAGAACAAGAACTCTTTCCTCCAACCTCTCTCCCGATAACCCACTGACAAACCTAATACCAAAAAGCAAATTCACATTACAAAACCAAACAAACTCAAACCCCTGTCCTTGGTTAAAACGGGCAATTATTGTATTGTCCAGATTTGTAAGTCAGCACAGAGGTATGTTTGCCCATTCATCTCCGGAGTCCAGAAACATCACTGCTAAATTAGGCGAACTTAACAAAAAAAAAAAAAAAAGGACATGGTCTTCTGCTGTTGCATTCATAAATGATCTGAACCAATCAATGGAAACATACATCATGTTATTATGATGTGTTGTCGTGGTTTCACCCCGGGACCAAAACCAGGACATACATACATACAGATATACACGATACTATGTATATAAATGACACACCCAACATGCATTTATTTTTATTAAATATGTCGCTTACCTTTCTGCCCATGACGACTGCTAAATTTATCTCCAATTTCTGGACGCCTAGTTTGCCTCAGCAACATTTTGATCAAGAAAGCATCCTCTGCATTTGATGAAATCATTACTTTTTCAATATAAGAATCAGTTGCACCCTTGTAGCTAGTACGAGAAGAGAAAACATGAGTTTTACATCTGCAAACCTAACATAAGTTACAAACAAGTGCTGGGAAGCTTAAGGCTAAACTGCAGTCTTCTTGGAACTTACACGTGGGAGGCCACTAGCTAATTTGATCACACAAAGGCTGAGAGCTGGGGCTGTTCAGCCTGGAGAAGACTGAGATGGGATCTCATCAACACTTCTAAATATCTAAAGGGAGAATCTATATAAAGTTTGGGCGTACAGTATGTTTCTGGAAAAGGTTTAAGAGATGCAGTAGAAACAAAGGGAGAATTAAGCTGAACTTGTAGAGAACAAGGTATATTTTTCTGTCACCTAGGCTGCTCTTGACAGAAAAAAGCTTCCTAGTGTACTCCAAATGAACTTATAGTTGAAGAGAGCACAAGGAATAAACAAAGATAATTTAAGAACGAAGTTAAGGCATAATATCCTGACTGAAATTTTGCATTAGATGCAGGTGTGGAAGTGAACCAAAGGCAGAACCTCATATGAGGATGAACTCTTGAGTCTGAGATGCAGATATTTTGGAATGGGAGGGGGAAATAAAACAAAAAAAGTAAACATGACAGAACAGGAAGAAAAAGGAGATTATTCTGGTATCATGTCATCTGTTTTTCTATATATTGCAGAATGAAGGTAGAGAAGATACTGATACTTTATTTAGGAGATTACTTTGTATCCTTGTGCAGGTAGCTGAGATGTCAAACTATGACACCTAAACTCATCCACATCTTCACCTGGCAACTGTACTTCTTTCCTCTTGGTAATTACACTGTACCCTCACTTCTTTATTAACATCTCATAGAGGTAAACTTAGATCTTTCTCTTGGTTATGAAACACACAGAAGTGCAGCAAAGTTAATGCTGCCTTTCTGATCTGGGCACCAATTGCTTGCCTTGCTCTCAGGCTAATTTACCAAATCATCAGGGCTATTCCTGACAAAAAACCCCCAGTGAAAACCCCTAGTTTGTTTCTTTATTTTTACATTTAATGCATAATTTTAATCTCACTGCTCAGAAGACCTCTCCTGTTCTTTAAGGACAGGATGGGAAAAACCCCTCATTGACCATCCTTTACTTGTGCCTTGGTAAAGAACATCTCATTGGAGTGGCCAGAATGAGCTGACTGGCAGTCCGTGAGATAGACAGGCCTCTATCTCTTGGCCTCTTGATTGGCAAAGTGAAGGCTGAGCATGAATCATCACTGGCCATTTTCTGTGGGAGTCCATATGAAGGAGATGTGCCGGCTCACTAAGTATGTGTATATTCTCTGTCCTCAAGCTCATCCTGCTTTTCTCGTGTTTCTCCATCGCTACATCCATGAGTGACTTCTCTCGTCCCTACCAGAGTCTTAGCTCTCTTCTCCATACCTGCTCAGTGATTCCTCTCTATGCATGCATTTTCTGGAGGGTTACTCCCTCTTTTTGCAGCTCCAGCCCTTCAGGTGCCAGAATCAACTTATTACTGATTAAGCAGCTAGGTACTTCTGAAAATCACCGAGGCTCTGAAAAACCAAAACCTAGAGAACTAGGTCTGATTTGAAGATGGATTTTTACTCCTTTGACTTTTCTAGAAGTGAACATTTTCTCAGCTACCTTTCCTCCATGTACAGTCCCCAAATAATGACACAACATACGTTACTGGCACGTCTTTGTACTGTGGCTGCTGAGGCACACTGCTTCCTTCCAGAGACGTCTGGGTCACAGTTGGCATAGATTTGTTCACAAGGACTTGCTTATTCTCTACTTTTTCACCTTCAAAGAACAAGAAAAAAACCAACATGGAAACATATGGGTAAGCTGGAAGACAGACTGGGAGGAACATGCCCAGGAAACAGGCCATGTTACTTTATTAAATATTGGATGGTAAGGGAATCATTAAACGAGATTTGTTTTGTAAACCAAACCAGAATAGCTTGCGTGCTGGGCACACTTTGTGAATAGCTATTCAAAATACCCTGGGTCTAAAGAATACACAAAAGGATCTAAAGTCATCTGCTGTAAGGAAGGAGAAAATTAACAAGCAACACTGTAACTGACAAATTTTAGAGAGTCACACTTAAATTAGGGACATCACATCATTTCCACAATGAGTTGTGCAAGCCTCTCCTTGCAATTACTGTTTCCTATTGTTTCTGGTCTCATATATCTGTTGTTCCATGCCCTCCCCACCCTCCCCTTTCCCTTATCCTACCCTTCATATAGAAAACCAGATCAGTAACGTGCCCAAGGACACCAATGCACATCAGGTACCTCCCACCTCCTCCACAAAACTACACTGAACTTCAGCCTATGTCTGTTTTCTGTCCAAAGGAGCTCTTTCAAAGAGTTTTTTACCTACATGCTGAGAGAACAGCCTCAGTCTGGAGTCCACCCCAGTCCCATCTATCCTAATACTTCAGAAGATTCTTGTCTTTTTTTTTTAATTAACTTTGAGAGCTGCATTGTGATGTGCTAAACAGCAAAAGTGACCCAATTGTGTTGCTATAACAGAATTTAGTGCTTTTTACAGCACTTTTCTTACTAGATCTTGGCAGATCTATTAAGCTGTTTCCTAATTGAAGTATGACAGTGTGGGAGGATTCTTTCTCAAATTTATTTCCACTGGAAAGTTATGCACCTATCCTCATAACTAAATGTCTTTATCTTCTTCTCTCTCTCCAAACATATTTCTGAAGTGTTAAAAACACAAGGTTTTACTTCCTCAAGAATTGCATTAACTGACAGCATGCTGGGAGGTTTCAAGATACGAAATCAAAAGGATTTCTAAGGAACCTATCTGTAAAAAACAACAGAACAGAGGAGAGACAAACAGCAAAAAACTACAGTATTAAAAATTTGCCAGTTTGGAGATGCAAGAAGAATACAAGTTCTGATGTTTCAATGGATTCACACCATTTAAAGACCTCCTATTTACTAAATATAAAACTCCATTTTCTTGTGCACAAAACCCTCCTCAATGACTGGTATCGCGCTGCTTTCAGAAGCTAATATTTTTAAATTTTCCATTATAATACCTTCATACAATCATAGAATGGAATCATAGAATGGTCTGGGTTGGAAGGGACCCCAAGGATCATAGAGCTCCAACCCCCCTGCCACAGGCAGGGACACCAACCTCCAGGCCTGGATCTACACTAGGCTGCCCAGGGCCCCATCCAACCTGGCCTTGAACACCTCCAGGGACGGGGAATCCACTACCTCTCTGGGCAGCTTGTTCCAGCACCTCACCACTCTTTCTGTAAAAAACTTCCCCCTAATATCTAATCTAAACCTTCCCTCCTTTAGCTTTAGTCCATTCCCCCTTGTCCTGACATTATCTGCTCTTTTAAAAAGTTGAATCCCCTCCTGCTTATAAGCTCCCTTCATGAAAAAAAATAAATTACACAAAATAGAAACCAAGGTGCACAAGAAATATTAACAGAACATTAATTTCTACCTCAGATTATGAACATGCCATGACTGAGCATGTAGCCCGACTTACCTGGAGAGCAGATACCATCAGCATCTAAAATTTCATGGCGCCAGATTGGTTTGCGGGTAGCTGCATCCAGCATCGGACCCATCACTTTATCAAATGTCTGGTTTGTGTAGCGCTTCAGTGTACACTTGGCATTCTTATACACAAGACACCTTCCAAAACCTAAAATGTAACACAAGCTCATCTGCCTAGGAGTTCAAATATTCTTTGTAGCACATTATCAGAGTAAAGCAAGAATGCTGAACCACCTGCTGAGCTAGACTATAAAATATTTTGTGATTATTCACTCCCTTGAATGTGCCTAACATTGTACATGGGTACCTTGTAGCTCACAATTTAAAAATCAGATCATGTGTGCTACTTTTTTTAGACATTGGCCTATGGCCCAGTTCTAAAGTCGTCCTAATCCCCTTCTATACTTCTGTACACACATGCGCATCATTTCTCTTACCTTTGGTGGTCCACAGGGAAATATAACACAGGAGAAGAGACTAACAGGATGAGAACAGCACCTCTTCCTTTCAGGAGTTCTCAGAAACCTGAACTTTTAGTCATGTTTGTTATTGACACAAGCTAGCATACCAGGAAAGTACTAATCGAGTGTTTCATATACTCACCCCCATTACTCACATTTTTCCCAGCTGAACAAATTCTGAATTACATATAGTATTATATAATAGGTTTGTTTGGGATTTAGATGAGAAAAGCAGCATCTCTGGCATTTCTCACCAAGTACAGCAACTAGCCACAATACTAAATGCTTTCATCATGTTTAGAAATACAGCCAAGAGCAAGGCTTTCTAATAACCCTGTGTTATTTTACTTATTTGAAAGATGGTTGCAGCCACATACAGTAGATCTGTATCTGTAGATTACGTCAAGTAACTTCTGACAAGCACCACAGCTCTCCCTGTAAATGTTACCAGTCTACCAGAAAAGAAAACATTCAGTTTTAAATCATGCCTGTTGTTGTTTTAGAAAAGGAGGCATAAATTAAATGCGGCAGACATTAATGCCAAAGATACATGTCTAGCAATACTGTTATTGCTGCCTAGCAACTAGGAAGAAGGGAGTGTGTGGAGGAAGAAAGTCATGGATGAATCGGACTTTGGCCACCCGAAACTAAAAACAATTTTATCACACTGCACTACATCTTCTCTCAAGAGCATTTATTTAGAAAAGAGAGATAAGTGAGACAAAGTTTTCAAGCAACTCTCCTCCAATCTCCAACCCCCAGCAGCATTAACATAGAGCACTGAAGAACTGTGGAGTGAGCGAGACAGGCCAGACTGGCACAAACATAGGTTTCACTTAGTTACTTTCCATGTGGTGCTTATGTACTTCTATTTAAAATACAGTGCACTGCATAGATTGATTTATTTTTAAGGAAGTAGACTATTAGTTTATCTCTGAATAAACACTACATTATTTTGGTTTAGACAATACAATTATTTTCCCCTCAGAGATGAGGCAATAGCGTTATTGCTCCATCAGAGCATCAGTTCACAAACTCCCATGTGTTCCATTCCTTCCCAAAAACATCTAGAAGTCTAATTTCATCTATTGCTTTTCTTACTGGTGGAAATAAGAAGACCCTTCTGTTTGTAATGAACAACGGTTCAGGTAACTATCTAAAAAGCAAGCCCACCAGAACAGATTATCTAATACCTTACATTTTATATAAACTAAGTATTTTCAAATAGGGACCATTTATACTTTTTAATTTCAGGTGAAAAGTTAGACATTTTTTCTTATAATATCCTCACTCAGAAACTGGCAACTTCACCACACTAGAGCCAGCATGGAGTTACAATCACTACTAGTGCAGAAAATAAACAAAAGTATCCAAAGTAGTTTTGGAATTTGGTTTCTCAATTGGAGTTGTATTGTTATAACTGCAATTGAAGTTATGATACGATAACACCATGAGACAAGAAGTTTATTAAAACATGTATTAGAACACACACTAGAGAAGTGGGAAAGAATTGATGGATCTTACCTCTGTCCAAAGAGGCCTTGTTTAAGACAAGAGCATCTTCGATATCGTAACCGCTGTAGCTCATCACAGCGACTGTGGCATTCTGTCCAGCAGGCAGCTTTTCAAAATCTATCAGTTCAATTGTTTTTGTTTTCACCATTGGCTTCTGTGGATAGGCTAGAAGATACATAAGAGTATCTATCCTGTTTCTCTGATTGTATCCGATGGTACCTGTAAGAGAAAAACAGAAGTGTGTGAACACTGGTGAGTTCCCTAGAAATGTTTTGGCTGGAAACCTACCAAAATGCCAACCAACTAAAAGGACAAAATGAGGAATTTAGTCTAATGATAGAAATTCTTCAAGAGAAGGAGGAAAAAATAAGAGACTGAACCAAAAAACCCTTTACATTATTATATATAAATAAAGATGTAAGTGGCTTATACAACCTTCCAAGAATTAATTATTTTTGCTTAAACAGGGAAAACCTAAGCATCAAGACCAAAAGAATAACAGCAAAAGAAAACAAACTTAGGTTCTATATGACTGAATGCAACTAAGATTTCTTTTTCCATCATGACACTGAATATCAGTGCAAGTATGAAGTTTACTTCTATTGTTCCAATAACCATAGGGTTTTTTTAGAGAGCTGAACTTGGGTTCCATAGACCTCATCCAAAATTTCACAGGAATTAATAGAAAGACTCCCATTCAGTTTAAGAGGAACCACGGATCAAATTCTGCATCTTCCACATCATATTTCCTTCCTTTTTCTGGGCAATAATTAGTTCAACAGCAGCCTGTGTTAGAATGTCACAGAGCATGAACAAAGCATACAGTTAGCAGCAGCCAAGACTGATTTACTTTCTGAAATTAGAGGCATCATTGCTAGAAAGACTACAGTAGAAGTTCACTCACAATATATTTGTCTTTTTACATGAAATTAATTTTAAATTTACGGTTCAGAACTCAATCCTTTGTATAGACCTCCCAGCTTGAGACTGAAATTTTTGGGCCCTGTCCCATCAGACTGCCAAAGTGTCTGCTGAAATCTGAGGAAAAAAATAATTAACACCCAGCAGGGAAACATAAACTGTTGTGTAGCAGAACAAAAGTTAAGGCAATCGTATGTTATTAGAGTTTGCTGCACCAGGACTATGCTACGTCTCTAAGCAATTAAGAAATTACAGTCTGAAAAGCTAAAGTTTTAAGTACTAAATATTCTGCAGTACTTGTGCTTAGGAGGTAAGTCTTTGACAAACTTTCTGTTTTCTCCTGCAACTTCAGAGGCTGGCTGCTCTCAAGGAAAGATCAAAGCAACCAGCGTATAATGAAGACTTTACACAACCAGAATCTAGTACAGCTGAACACAAATCTGCTCTCTAGGGGAGGCTAAGTCACATTATATACATATCTACTTCTAATTTCCAAATGTCTGCATTTAAATAAAATCTCTAGAAAATCAAGTATCTAAAACCAAGCAGCATCATGGGCAGTTCCACAGATCTACTCTCACCCTAGCACTAATCTCTCTCTCCTAAATCACCAGAGGTGTACGGCTTCCCAAGATGAGAACAGGAAGATCGCTTGACAGATAGTTTCTGAAAATAAACTGCTGTCAGTGTTTCTTACATGTTTGGACTTTCCTTGGTTCTAGAAAGTGGATCTGAAGCCATGGGCACAGCATTTATAAATGGAAAGGAAGATCTGGTGGACTTGCCGGGCTTTACTTGTCTCTTGCTTTTGGCAGTCGCTTTTCTGTATTTTTCTCAGAGAAGGAAATTAATCATCCCTGAGCAGTATCTTCTGTCCCCAGAAAGAAGGCAACCTGGCAGGGCCTGGATTCATCAACACTGAAGACCAGACACTCCCAGTCATACCCTGCAAGGCCCACCTTCTGAAGGCCCTATTCCTTTTTATATTCCCTTAGCTTAAGTACGAGACATTGTTTCATCTTAGGAATTTCATGGATAGGTAGATTTTACTGTTGTTGAGAGAGAGATTTCCTGAGCATCCCACACCATTTTCAAAATGCCTGCCATTTTTTCCTCTTCTTAGATGCTTATATATACTGTACTTGCTATGGTTCACTTGTTAGGGATGCCAAGATGAAGTCCAGAGCACCTGAACTAAACCTGTCCCTCATAACCCAGCAACTATCTGTCCTTCAAAACCCAGCAACTACCTGTGGACATCCCTGATACATCACGGATTGTAGATGACACTTTTACATATTTTGGGTGATGCAAACTGTTTCTCTTTCAGATGGCTCATGTATTTCAAAGTTGCTATTTTTATCAGAGGTTCAGACAAGCCAAACAGTTTGTATCAGAACAGGAGTCATGAGCAAGTGACATGACTGAGATTTTCAGCTTCAATAATAAACTGTATTCAGGCAATTCTTCAGGAGCCAAATGTTGAATCACATCAAATGGAAAATGTATACACATATATCTATGATATATGAATGATAGCAGGAAAGAAACTGGCTAGAGGATGATTCAAGAACACAGGTGAAACAGATCACCCAAAAAGCATGCCGCACCTCAGCGATATTGGTCTTAATTGCTATGATTTAAAGGTTATACAAATAACACCTTCTCTAGACTGGTGGAACAAACCACAGCCTTAAATTACAATCTGCTTATTTAAAATTAAGCAGCTGCTCTTTTCTTCTGAGGACTGGTGTGTGAGGACAAGACCTCTGTGTAGGTGTTGAAATGAAGGAAGTCCCTAGCTTTATTTCTGTTTTCTCTCCAGAAGAGCAGAGCCCTTGTTTACTTCAGCCAAACAGCCAAGCAAAAGTAAAGTATAATTAAAGTTCACCATAACAAACCCTGCTTACAATGACCCACATTTATAATTATCCCAACAGCAAGAACCAATTATTTTTTTCTCATTGATAATTAGCCTTGTTTAAAGTAAAACAGACAAGGTTGAACTGGATAAAACAATGATAATTTTCTTGCTTTTCTCAGCACTTGGCATATTGTGAATGCACGTGTGCATTCTTTCCTTTATCCCATTTTTGACAGGTTTTTTTTTTTCTTCTAAAGTATCATTTTATCATTCTCCAGACTGCAGTAATCACTATGAAAAGGCAATCTATTGATATTTAGCATAAATAGGATATTGTTATTTTGATGCAGAAAGTTTTGAGAACTCACCAGAACAAACAAACAGCTAAAATAAGCATTTATCCAGTTTTCTGGTCTATTACTTACAGCAACATTAAACTCTAGAATCAAAATTAACAAGGATACAGAAATCAATCTACTTCAGATATGAGCCAAAAGGAGTATTACTGCACATGCCAAGAAAAGAACTGCTGTACTTCCGTATTTTCTTTGATTTCACCACAGATTTTCTACTATTCTGTCATTTCACATGAGCACAAACCAAGATAGAAAGAAGTACAGTTTTAAACACTGCACTGAACCTTGTGGAGAGGGCTCCAACCCAGAGAGATCTTCACAGTACACATATTACGTGATATGGATGTTCAGCATTTGAAGTATTCTTTTCACTGTAGAAAGGTTACAAAGTCAGCTCAAATGATTACGGGTAACCTGGGGGAAGCAGCCCGGCTCATTTCTGTCTCTGCACTTCGGTGCCTGCTACGAGGGAGGGAGACCGTGCCGCAAAGCACACGCACCGCTCCTCAAAGAGCAGGGGCAGAACCGAGCCCTGCTCACAACACACCCAGGTCCAGCTGTGATATCCTGCAACAGTTTTCCTTTGATATTTGTTTCAATTCTCTGCCAATAAGATAGTTGTACGAAATTTGGAGGAACTTCAGATCTGGGCCTAGTGTCAAGCTTTTCACAACTGTCAAAACCCAGCAACCTCCAGCACTCGGTTTCTTGAAGCACATTTGTCTTCTCAACTCAATTTTAACGTATTCAGCTGGTTACAGCACAAGGCAAAGCAGTGCAGCAAGAGCTTTGCTATTTCACATAAGCCAAGCAGAACATCCACAACGTGAGGGGTTGGGGTTTATATCAAAAAATTGCTTCAACATAAGCCTCTGCAACAAAGCTCTTACCCACCTACCACCCTCTCCCCAAATACTTTCAGCTCTTTTTCAGGTTAAACTAATAACTAACACTCCTTTCCTTACTCAAGAGTCACATTATGACATTTGGGTTGAAACTGCGGCGCGCAGTTGGGCTCTGAGTGTACAGCTTGCTTTGTGTACCCACACTGCCGCTTTCCCAGATGCGCATGTCCATGTGCAATATGGTGGATTACCAGCAGGAACATGTGTGTGTTTTCATTTCTTACGTTAGGCTTTTGTACAATGCTTCACAGTCACAGAGGTACAGTGTGTAAAACAGACTGATCTATGTCTTAACAGAACTGAAAAGCTCCAATTAATTTTTTTTCTCTGATTTTAGGGGTCTTTGATACTCTTCAACATTATTCTAACAACACATGGAATGCAAACAGTACAGTCTCTTGTATTTTAATCTTAAATACTTCTCAGATTTTAAGCTACAACTGTTCACTTTGCACTGAAATGTCAACATTCAAGTGAGGTCCTTGCAGCTGCTGTTGTATTTGCCACCTAATCATAACTTCCCCTCCGTCTTACAGTTCAACCTGCAACATATGGCAAGTTCTCTATGCCAAACCAGAGGGATTTCATTTCAATTTCATTTTGCTGAAACCCAGTTTGCTCGCTAAATGCAGCCCAAGTCCTCCAACAAGATGAATCATTCTGCCCATGAAACGGAGGTATTTTTCAGGGCATTTAATGTTATCCTGCAGAAACCCTACTGTTTTAATACCCAACACTTGTCAGGGATACCGGGTTACAGACTCCACTGAAGCTCTGATGTTTACTTTCCATTTACTTGTGCTTTCACACCTTTCCCTAGCTTCAAGAAAGAGCAAAGACTGTCCAACACTGCCAGCACAGCCTTGTGATGTGGGCAGAGGGGGTCAGTGTTGAGTAGCACAAAGGCTCTCCCTTCCCCTTCTGAGCTCCGAGGCTCCCTCCATGTCCCCAGGTTTTGACAGCAGAGGGAATGACACAGTGGACTTGGACATGAGACTTTCCACATGACAATGCTGGACCAAAAGCTACTCTGCAATTTCAAGATGGGGAAAGGAAGCAAGAAGGGTGAATGGTTATGTAAGGGTGGGGGGGCTGAAGCACTACATCACATCTATTCACAAATACAAACTGAAAAAAAATAGGTGTCCTGTTTCAGGAATATCATCTAGGTCTCATTTGATCAGGAAGTGCAGAGAAACATCTTTTATGCCCCTACACATTGCCACTTAGGATGGCTTTTTTAAAAAGTAGTTATTACAAAAAGTTTCAGGTGTTTGCATATACTTCAGAGCGAGCAAAATATAGTTCAGGTCATGTGCCAACTTTTAAAATGTACTTTTATCTAGCTGCTTATTCTTTGAGTCAGGTGTTTTGTCATAACAAACCGAAACAAAGGCTTTTTTTATTGCTCAAGATATTCAATGGCTTTTGTGTTCCTAGCGTCAGCAGGAACGTCAGAGGATTGTATCCAAGGAGCTAAATGTGCAAGACCTAGGGTCAAAGCAGCTGAATACACCAACCTCAGAAAACACAGACAATGAATTGCAAATGACACTCAAAACAAAACGGGAAAAAAACCTTCACACAGAAAACTACAAAAGAACTCCACAGATACTGAATTGGCTTTCTGTACACACTGATCCTGCTTAACTGTGTGTGGTAACTAACCAAACTTTCTGAGACTAATAGTCATAAAATAGAGACTCGGGGGTGGGGGCAAGATAATGGGATGGGGGAGAACTGTAAGGAAAAAGATTGCAAAGATTGCATCACTCCTCTGCTTTTTTTCTTTCTTTATTTTTTTTAAATTTAAAGGGAGAACATGCATCTGTTCCTATTTTCTGCTATTCTGATGTGCTGAACGTAACAGTTCAGCACAAGGCAGTTACTTTCCTATTAATTCTGCTGGAGAAGTTCGACAAAAGGTTCAGTGTTTCAGTTTTGAACACGCAGCACAAAACAATTGGTTTAGTAAACCTAACAGAAGTGGTAGTTTTTTCATGACACTGAGTTTTCTACTGTAGCTCTCAACTTCTGGGCAAGCCATCAACACAAGACATAAAACTAGCACGTAGAGCACAAGTCTGAATACAGCTGTCTGAACTGATGTACTACTGGTCAGGTTCTTCTTGGGACTCGCTTTGGCTTGATCCTGGGCTATATGACTTGGATGCTTTAATGCTAGTTTATCTGTGCATTAAAAGAAGAATTAGAACTTACCTGATGTCAATTATGCACAACAGCAAATGTACAAAGTGGTTGGTTTCCAATGGCCAGCTATCACATTTCTAACAAGACTTATTAAGTGACCAGGAAGTTAATTTCATTTCAGTTACTTTGCTGAGAGGCTGTAACGTGCAGCCTTCACCCCAAACCAAAAAAGCTCAGAATCTAAACTATGGCTGCAGGAAGTGTTCAATGAATTAAGCACTCTTTCCCATTTTGATTCCTCTTATTTGCTAATGTAAACGTAGCTAGCTATTTATTTACTTACTTATTTATTCTTAGGGCACCTAACTCAGCTATTCAGGGAATTCTCCTCTCTCCATGCTCCTCCACCTCGCTCTGTGAGAACACTTTTTACCACTTTTTGTCTGGAACCCCCAGCACACTGCACCATAAAGGGGGAAAAAACCCCACCCTGTCCATTCTGCAGCTACACTGAAAACTTGAAAGTCATGACAATTATAAAAACAAACCCCAATCCACAAAAAAGCAAAGGTGTCCCAGTTTCTCCAATTTTAATTTTCAATATTAAGATCTGCACATATGGTCTGCATTAAGTAAAACTGACTGGTACTTTTTTTATTTTATTTTTTTTCCAATTTTCAGAAGTAAATTCTTAAAGAAGTGCTCTTTTCCTCTTCCTGGCAAAGCTTTCAAATAAGGAAAAAAATTCTCTTTGTCACTGTTGTCAAACACCTTCAAAAACTACACAGTACTCAAAAAAAGAATTAAAAAAAGTCTTACCCATTGCTTGTTTCCCCATGGCACACTGGTAAGTGTTTCTTGGAGACTGGTTGTGGTGAGGATATGGAATCAGCCCAGCACAGACACCAAGAAGAGTGAAAGGCTCAATCTCCAAATGCGTTGTCTCTCTTAAAAGAAAAAGTACCAATTACAGCAGCCTTGTGAGTAAACATTTTAACTAGAATTTATTTAATGTAGTAGTATCTCACAATACTTCAATTCTCTTCAATAAAATATAAGCCATTAGGACCTCAAAATACAGATTTCACTGTGACTATGGGATTTTTATTTAAAAAAAAAAAAAGAAAAAAAGCGTAGTTTTAGTTTTCTAAGGTCAGTTATATAACACCAGTTTGAGAGAAAACATCTGAGTCGAAACCAGTTCCAGTGCCATAGGTGATGTGGCACAATAAAACACGGAACTACATACACATTTTTCAGAAAGGGTATTCAACACAAGTATTTTAACAATGAGGTCAATCCTACTTCAACCAAGGCTGCAGCAGATGAAGATCCTAGTATCTTATGATGTATTCCACAATGCTAATGAGACACCTTCAAATTTTACAGAGCAGTTCGATTTCTGGAAGTCAGAATGTCACTGCCAGAAATGGGCCCAAGAAAGGAAGGCATCCTCGTGAGTTTGAAAATCAGAGTTACAAATGAGTAAGGAAGAAATTGAACGCGTTAAACAGAGTCAAATCCTCCAAAGAAAACCCCTTAATTGGATTGGAAAGGTAAAGAGAGGATACTATAGCCAAAAGAAGCCTACATTACAAAAGCAGGAATGTTAATAGGATACAATCCACTATTGTGAAGAATCAGTTGTATTACCAGAACAAGTTGTACCAACATGGTGGCACCATTTAAAATGCAAGATGATCAGCTGGGGAAATGGGGTACACAAAACGACTATTCAGGATGTAGGGAATATCATTGCTAAACACAAGGAGCAATGTGCTCATGCTGTGGAAGCTCAGATACTTATGGCACAATTAGCTACAAGCACTAATGCTAAACTCAACACAAGCATCTCTCTCAAACCTTTTGGAAGTTACTGTGGAGTCATTTCCTCACAGTAGTCCATCTAAACCATCCATTTCCTCACTGCGTCCTCCTGTTTCTGACCAAACAGTGATTCCATGTGATATGCTCCCGTTAATCTCCCCAGCTGAGTCAGGTGTTCTGTAATTTCAGCTCTGGTGCTTTGCAGAAGTTATTTAATTTTGGCATACATGACAGAAATTGTGTGAGCTCTTCCTTGCTGAACGTGCTGCTTTTGGCTGGGATGGAGATAATTTTCTTCTTATTGTCTGGTATGGGGCTGTTTGAGATTTGTGCTGGAAACAGTGTTGATAATTCAGGGATGGTTTAGTTACCACTGAGCAGTGCTTACAGATAGCCAAGGCCTTTGCTGCTCCTCACACCACCCCACCAGTGAGCAGGCTGGGGGTGCACAAGGAGTTGGGAGGGGGCACAGCTGGGACAGCTGACCCCAACTGACCAAAGGGATACCCCATACTCTGTGATGCCAGTATATAAAGGAAGAGAGTGGACATTCAGAGTGATGACATTTGTTTTCCCAAGTAATGGTTACATGTGATGGAGCCCTGCATTCCCAGAGATAGCTGAACACCTGCCTGATGGTGGCAAGTGGTAATGGAATTCCTTGTGGTGTTTGCTTGTGTGCATGTGGCTTTTGCTTTACCTATGAAACTGTGTTTATCTCAGCCCAGGAGTTTTCTCGCTTTTACCCTTCTGATTCTCTCCCCCATCCAACAGGGGCAAGTGAGTGAGCAACTGTGCGGGCGTAGCTGCTGGCTGGGGTTAAACAACACCATTTAGGTATACAGAAGCTAGCAAAGAGCATGCAAAGCAATTTCTTAAAGCAATAAATTCTTCAAAAGCCTGAGCAGGAGCAATACAATTTAATTAGCAGAGTTAATGCATTTCATTTGGCAAAGGTTAAAAACAAATGAAGGTCTCATCCAACTCCACTGAAACCAACGATGTATTTCTACTGGGTTCCATGAGCACTTGACCAGCACTAAGCATTACATGGAAATAACTTCTAACATCTTACACCCAGCCTGGTGTTGTCAGAGAAACATTAAAAAAAAAGTAAAAAGATATGAGGACTTAAAAGATTAAAATAATGCTTTCTTAAAGGTAGGCTCTTTAATCACAGTCACAAGACAGAGAGAAAAACCAAACCACCAGGTGCTTCATATATGTGGGAAACACAATCAAGGGACCTTGACAGGCTTGAGAGGTGGGCCAACAGGAACTGCACGAAGCTCAACAAGGCCAAGTGGAAGATTCTGCACATGGGTCAGGGTAATCCCAAGCACAACTGCAAGCTGAGCTGAGAACGGATTGAGAGCAGTCCTCAGGAGAAGGACTTGGGGGTGTTGGTGGGCAAGAACCTCAACCTGAGCTGGCAATGCATGCTTAGCACCCAGATAGCCAGCTGTATTCTGGGCTGCATCAAAAGAAGTGTGACCAGCAGGTCAAGGGAGGTGATTCTGTCCCTCTACTCTGTTCTCATGAGACTCTACCTGGAGTACTGCATCCAGTCTGGGGTCCTCACTACAAGAAAGACATGGAGCTGCTGGAGCAAGTCCAACCCCACAAGGGGGTTACAGCATTGTTAAAAGGAAGAGCAACTGATCTACCTGGAATTGTGCAAAGTATTTGACACTGTCCTGTATGACATACCTGTTTCTAAATTACAGACACATGGATTTGACAGATGGGCCACTCGGTGGACAAGAAATTAGCTGAATGGTCACACTCAAAGAATTGTGGTCAATGGCTTGATATAAGCAAGTCCAGAGGAGGGCCACAAAGATGATCAGAGGGCTGGAGTACCTCTTCTGTGAAAACAGGCTGAAAGAGTTGGGCTTGTTCAATCTGGAGAAGAGAAGGCTCCAGGAAGATCTTACAGCAGCCCTCCAATACCTAAAAGGGCCAGCAAGAAATCTGGAGAGGGACTGTTTACAAGGGCATGATAGGACAAGGGGTAGTGGTGTTAAGCTGAAGACCAGTAAATTTAGATTAGAGGAAATTCTTTACTATGAGGATGGTGACATACTGCAACAGATTGTTCAGACAAGCTGTGGATGCCCCGTCCTAGTGTCCAAGGCCAGGTTGGATGGGGCTTTGGACAACCTGGACCAGTGGAGGGTGTCCCTGTTGATGGTGGTGGGGTAGAACTAGATGATCCCTGAGGTCCCTTCCAACCCAAACCAGTATATGATTCTATGACCTTTCTAAATGAAAATCACCGATAAGGAATGGGTGTAACATATGTGGATACACAGAATGATACTGAAATTTTTATCAGGGCCTATTACACATTCAAAACTCAAAGGGAAGGTCTTGTTCTGATACATCAGACATTTACTGTATGCTGGTTGTCTAGGGTCCCTCTACAGCCATAAGAGATTTTTCCAAATGAAAACCATTAATATGCTTGCATTTCAGAATCACCCCATTCAAGTTTTTCCCTGTAACAGTATTTTGAATGCATACTTACTTATTGATTGTATGCTCATATAATGCAATGTTACAGTCATTTTCTTCATTCACATCCAAATATTCAACAAGGCCTTCATGCAGGAAATCTTCAAAGTTTCTGTGGTTAAATTAAACAGTTACACTAGAAGTACTGTCTTGTCTTTATTTTTCAAAAATAAAAATACATAATATATATATGGAAGAAATGTAACATGTAGAAGTTAAACTAGAGAAATACTTTTACATTAGAAGAAGTTCTAAGCTATTTTCATATTTAAAGAAAACTGTATTTCTTGAAATTAATCCCCTTGCCCATTCACTGCTTCACACAGTCTGACTGACCAATGTTACTTATTTGAACAATCAAATAAAGTCTTCCTCAGTATCGCTATAAATGGAGGCAAATATAAGGGTAATCTAGTAGATTTCGGTGATGTTTTTGTAAAGTTTAAAGCTAAATTTAAATGCTTTTGTGTCAGTGTGCTTTTTTTAAACACTGAAACCAAGAATTTGCAAGGAGTTTCAAAACTAATTCCAAATGTGCCTAGTTCTGGGTGGTCAAGTTGATATTCCTTTGAAGTGTTGGATTTTTCATTCAGGAGAAGGATGAAACTGCCTTGGGCCTTCCACTTGCAGAAAGATGAGGCTCTGAGGTGTAGTTATTCTGTATGATCACCAAATTCACAGCAGTAAGAAATAAGACCACCAGGCTTAATTAACTTTAACCAGAAAACCTTGAATCACTGATTATTAATTTATATATAGCTAACCTCAAGACTGACTGAAGTATTTCTGCACAATATTTAATTAGCAAAGATTAATATGCTCCACTTGAAATGTGTACCTGTATCCCTGAGCCAGTTCTTCCATATGCTTGTTTGTAACTGCAGGTTTTTGCTTCTTGACAATTATGTAGGGTCTACAATTAAAAAAATAAATTAAGAAATACCTAGGCAGGTAACTTAGGTAAGTTAATTTACACTTATAGTAAAAACTCTATCTATGCACAACCTAGTTTATAAGCCACTTTTATAATTTGTCCAGTTTTAACTGATACAATCATTAATTATTCAGACCTTGGTTTGATACACAGATATCCTGTACTGACATATTATTTATCAAGTACCCAAAAAGTGTACAAGAGAAATGAATGTTTCAATTTTGAGGAGGAAGCTTCCCTGCCTGCCCGCCCCACATCCCCCCCCCCCCCCGCCCTGGCCCCAAATGTTTAACATTTTATAAGTTTTACCTTATCTTGATGGCTTTAAAATTTCCTAATCTATAAAGCTAAGAACAGCATTAAGTTCTATGGTTACTGCAGGGACTTGACCCAACACTGAGTTTGTGCTTAAGTGTCCACATGCAAGAATGCATTTTGCTGTAACTTACATGATGTAAAGCACAGGCATTTACTATGGGTGACCTCAGGTGAATCCATAAATTTCAACAGCACATGGATCTCTGAGGGCTTCCTTACACCAAGAAAACACTGACACAAAGGATGGCATGCAAGAATGATACGTCAAGGGCTGTTGCTATTTGGACAAGTTCCTCTTATAAAGAGCAGCAAATAGCTACAAGATACTTGTGGAGTCCCCTCTGAAGTCTAAATAATTGTTTGAAGACTAATGAGCGCTTTTAAATGGTTAATGGGGGTATCAGAATAACTGCAGGATGGGGGGCAGGAGTGACACAAAGCAAACTTCTGGAAATCCAGATGATTTCACTTGCCTCTATTTTACAAATTAGAAGATTTGCTGCCTCTCCACACCTGCAGAACAGCCAGTATTAGCCCCCTCTGGAAAAGTGATGTCTCTGCCAATGAACATGCCTCTTGATGAGGTATAATTAACTAATGGTTTGTAACTGTACTACTTTGGAGCCTCTGCCTTGCCTCAAACTGCTTTCAACATGCTCTGAGATTCAATTAATGAATACGGTGGAATGCCAATGTACAGTTGTGACTGCTGCTGCTTTGAAGTATGCACAGAATATGCACACAGCTACTCAGTGCTAAAATATGTGTATATTTATGAACTCATTCTGCCTCTCCCAGTCTCTGATTTGTTCATCTTTTATGCTTGTTGCTTGGGCCTGGAGATGTTTTACTTGTACATAACACAGCACAGTGCTGTCATAATCTGACCAGAATCTCTAGCCTCTACTATTGATCAACCCAACATTCTGTCTCAAAATATTGTTACGTTCCACTTTCTCATTTTGCCTTCCTCTCTGACATGCCCTCCAAGGACATAGGATGTTACTAGAATTGCCAATCAGGTTGATTTTAACTCACCTCCCTTTTTCTTTTATTTCTTTAAAAAGAAACATTTTGTTTTGACTTTTGTTTACAAAAATTTATTTAAGACTTATTTGGTTGGTTTGGGGTTTGTTGGGGTTTTTTTAAGTTGCTTGACTATACAGTAAGTTTCTCAGATCTGTGCATTTTGAATGAGGGCCATTTAAAGAGAAATGCTCAAGTCCTACTAAATTTGCCTTTAAAAGTATTAGCCCACTTTTTTTAAGATGCTTAAACCAGTGTTTATACTAAGTTCACAAGTGGGGTAATTCTCATGAGGTGTTTACCTGCACAATCTCCCTCCATCAGAGGAAATGTAGACACATCTGTCAGAAAGATTAGTAGAGATGGAAACAAACTCATTGATATAACCCGCTCGACGCATTATCCGAAACGTGTTGACTAACTTCTGATGATCACGGATGACACCAAGGATGTTGCCTGTTCAGAAAAAGACCAGATTCATGGTGCATTCTTTCCGTATCCAAAACTTTACTTACAAATCCTGATCACATCTAGTATGCAGAAAAGTACTTCCTACTTCTTGCAAACAGTAACAGCTGTCATAAAATTCCCCTTTTCTGACATGAAAAAGAATTTTTTTTTTCAATAAAAATAGAGGTGTCAGAATTTCACAGGTCATTTATCTGTTTGCCTTCAAATAGCTTCAGCAACCAAAAGGTGTGCTTCATCCAGCTTTCTTCAAACGTGTTTCAGCTCAGGTGTCCATTCACCAAGTAGCGTACAAGCAAACAACACTTCTGAAGCCTGTCATTTCACCTGTGCTGACATGGATCCAAGGTTCCCAAGAACAGACCAAGCGACTGTCCTGCTGCCTGGTCAGAAATTGAAGAATGACCTGATAATTTTCATATATGTGGTCACTCACAACAGCACCAGAAATCCACCTTCCAGAATTTAGCTCCACAAGATATTACTATCTTAGCAGGGCACTAAGCCCTGTGCACTAAGCACGTACTTATGTGTTCTGATGCATGATGAACAAACAAGAGAATAAAATTAAAAGAGCCACATGACAAAATAAAAATAAGATCAGTGTCATTTTAAACAAGACTTTAAATGGGGGGACAAAGCGTGATATTTTAGGGAGTTTGAGACAATGCAAAGGTCTTTACAGCTTAAAGGATTTGTATTTAACAGATTTTCTGTTCTCTTGGATCACAAGTTTAAATCAGAATCAAATCAGCCATCCAAAAGCCTTTTTTTTTAATGGGTTATTTAATGGATTAAACCCACAAACCAGTAGATTGAATAGTAAATTGTTTTGCCTTACTTAGTACTAGATCATCTACATTTGGGAACTTAACTATCTTCTTTCATACCACAGATTGAACTTGTGAAGGAAGATTCCAGTATTTCTGCTCTGCACTCCCCTCTGGACCATAAAATGAGACAGAAAAGAGTGTGTGTTTTCACTGAACCTTATCTTTAACATGCTGCTACAGAAAAGCACAGCAAAGGAATGCATTTTGGTCAAGTGTTGCTTTTATGTTAGTGGGAAAAGGCAGGATTGAAGAACAACTGCTGTTTAATTCAAATGGAGAACTTAGGGTGACAGACATTAAATACCAGTCCCTGAAAGTGGATGCTGTTGACAAAAGGCTATTTTTAATCACAGTTGTAGTTTTTAAATGTCAGTATTTTGAAATCTGATCTCATAGTACCTGTTGATTCAGAAACGCTGAAAGATCAGCAGTAAAAGGAACATAAGCGTGCAGATGCAAAGCACATATGCCAAATCACCCCTTTAACACAGAAATAAGGCTTGTTTTCCAAGGTCTAATTTCTTCTAATCATTCACAAAGCAAGTTGCCTTTTAAAAGGCACTTTTAAAGGGAATAGCATTGCTAAACTTAAGAAAGGAAATGTGAATTGTTTGCAGTTTTTAAATGGACTTGCATGTATATAAAAATTCATAAAAACTACAGTAAAATACTTTCTATGACTGAAGGTCTGAGTTTGCAAATTATTACAAATTTAGCAGCATTATTCTCCTCTTTTAAAAGTACTTTATGAATGGCCCCTCATGTGCTGAATGCCTGAAACAAATACGTATTTTTGTGCCTATTTATCCAAATGTGCTTTAAAACCATAATGAAATTTGAAAAAGCTTCCATTTCCCAGCTACACACATTTGCAGTCAGAGTTCTGAGGACACAAGTTCAGACAAGTAAGTGCCATCATCTGGCCTGTCTACTCTGCCTAACCCTATCAAAATATTTACAGATGAAATGATCTACACCTGGAAAACAGCATCTGTGGTTGACTGTGTTCCAAAAACTGTTGGGAGGGTTTCCGAAGCCTAACTCCCCATCAGCAACAAATCAGAGTCAGACTGATGAAAAGTTACATACCATTAAGGAAAACAAGGAACACATTTGGGTATGAAAGTTCTTCACCACAGAGCAAGTTGACATCTTCAACTCCAAGATTACTGGCTAATTTAATAATCGGGCCATCTTCCATATCCGTAGTGATGTGAGTCATGAGGGCAAGGTTTTTAACCAAACCACAAGCCTAAAATAAAAAAAGAAACCAAAAACCAACATATATTTTATTCCAAAGTATTAATACTATACATATCTTTTCCTTCCAAAACTGTACTTATGAGCAACAAAAAACCCTAAAATTAACTACACTGAAAATTAGGGGGGTAGAAAGGAAGAATGTTCTGTACCAAACTGAGATGTAATGTTTTAGCATTTACAAACTAGTAAAAAGTAAAAGTGATGAAGTTCTTGAGTTACACGACCATGTTTAACCCAGTGTCACCCTCTTCAAAGTAACAGCTACTTAGAAGCATAATGGAAATACAAAATCAGTTTAGCATATATTCTGTGTATTCTAATACACATTTTAACATTTTAAAAGGAAAAATATCCAAGTATCTTACATAGTGCAATTTCACTTCAGCTGCTTAATGAGACTAGCTCATATTGACTACATATTTAGGACAGAAATTTCAGTTTCTCCAGTACTTTCTATTTTGGGGAAAAAAGAAAAAAACCAGTCAGCATCAATTGTTGGGTTGAAATACATGGATGATGTCTTTAAAGTAAAACATGTAAGGGTGGTTTTCTTCCTCAAGCTAAAGGCTAAAGCTGTTTCTGTAATAATAAAACATTTTCCATAAAAATTGTGGGTTGACACTGTAACTTCAAAATAGAACATTACAGAACAAAGGTATTTAAGAGCTTAGCACTCCTCTCTCTCTGCCCTGATCAAAACAAAGCAAGTAGCTGTGCTGCAAAGATGGAAGGCCTCATGTCAGTCTTATACAGCCAAACGATTTCTGAAAGTTTCCAGCCAGTTCTCAGGTAGGAGAAAAAAGGCAATACAGTAAGGAGGACTAGGATATAAACAGATGGATGAGAGAAGACACAGAATGTGTTACCAAGGCAAGGATAATTTATCTCTCCAGAAGCCTCCTCATCAGAATTCTTCCTCTGATGGAGAATGCTCTGCTTGAAAATAATCAGTGCCCCCATTCCTCAGGAGAAGAAATACTGAAAGCAAACCAGATGTTCCTCACCTCTCCTTCAGGAGTGTCAGATGGGCAGAGCATACCCCACTGAGATGGTTGCAGTGACCGAGGACCGCTCACTTTCCTTGTCTTTTCAAACTGAGAAGAGATTCTAGTCATCATGCCCAGGGCGGATATGTATGACAAGCGGGACAGTACTTGTGTCACGCCTTGGCGGTCCATTTTGAATCTCTTCAGAGACCAATTTCCCTGGAGAATAAAGTATTTCAAGTAAGTTACCGCAGCGCATCCCTGTCTCAACAGTACACGTCTTTTTTCTCAATATCTAGACAGAATGCAATCTGAGGAGCTTTGCACAGCAATTGTTGCCCATTTATATAAAACCACTTTCTAACTCCCTATCTGGATATAAGCTACTAGTTATAACATACCCATTTAAGTATTAAAAAAAGTTGAAACAAAGTTTCAACAAAGTTTTAACAAAGTTCTTTCAGAGAAGAGGCTACTTTGCTATTATATATTCATTCACACAGAGTTTCTTCAGCATCTGCCCCTCATAGGTAAGTTAATAACCCAAATTTAGCTATATTACATTATTTTCTGTTCTCCCTTTATAGATTTGAGTATTTTTTAAAAAGTATTTTAAGAGAAATGTACTTTTACAATAGATCTTACAAACATTCAGTTCTGCCTTTCTCATAATTTGTTATTTTTGTAGGAAACAGACTTTTATGCTGGAGAAGTCTGACATCAAAGCCATCTGTACGTTCTTAAAGCCCTTTGGTTTTAGAATCCAGAGGAAAGAGACTCACTGATGTCTCTTCTCACAGAAGAAGGGGGGTGGGTTGGGCCTATCCAACTCCTCTGGTAGGATTATTCCAAATATGAAATGCAAGATCCAAGCACATGTCAGAGGTTTCACGTTTCAGGACTGTCATAGGCAGTATCACTTATGGTTTTAATTAGGAGAACAGAGGAGTTCAGAGAATGTTCTAGGACAAAATTATGTTTCCACGCCAAGCAAACTGAATAATCTGTATTGAAAGATCTTGAAATTTGGTGCACAATTTTTAACTTCATGGCATCTACGCCAGATACAGTTCCCAGCAGCTGAATCAGCAGATACAGCAAGTTTCTGTCCCAATTACTGGTGTTTACTGCAGCCACCATGTTACTGGTCAGTGCAAAAGCCACGAAGATCTCCAAGGTAATGCTTTCCCAAGGACTGCCTTCTGCTCCTTCCTGTAATCTCTTTGATAAACTCAGCTCACCAATGCTAATGAATAATTTGAAGCTCGCATCCTGTACTACACTGCAATCCTTTTAGAGGGTGATTTGCTTTGCTTCTTTCTTTATACATTAATAGCACAGTCCCATTTTGTGACGAATAGCAAGGAACCACTACCTATCCCAATGAGTTTGCTATTTGCTTCCCCTAAACGGACTGTCAAGTAAGTCTGCAGAACCCCCGTTTTCCCCTGTTACAGAAACTGGGAATGTTCAATGGCAAGTCAGTCAAAAGAAACCTGTCCACTTGCTCAACCTTCTCAGGAAGGGTTCACTTACTGGCCATTCCATTCTTTAAGGGCTGAGAGTTACCAGAATATAAGTGGAAGAATACAAGTGAGTAGTTTTTCCTCACACTAGAAATTACTGCATCTGCAGTCTACACTAGCATGGGGTTTCTTCTTTACTGCCCAGCAGACTCCAAAATCTCAAAGACTGGAGGAAAAGGGAGGCAAAAATGCTGCCTGTGGAAATAATATGAAAAATTCTTTGTTCTTTGGAGGTGACAGACTGACTCCTTCAAAAGTTGCTCCCTCAGTGGCATCAGATGTTTCTGCAGACACTGAAATGTCTGTTAGGCGTGTGGTGTTACTGCCTGACCTGCGCGCTCTCAGTCATTTCCTGGGTTAAAACAAGACCTATAGCAAACACCCCTGACCACCAGAGCACAGCTGATGCAGCAGTGCTACGAATTCTTCTGCATGCTACTGGTGTAATTATGAATTTGCAGAGTTATTTCATGCTCTTTGAGACTATCATCCAAGCATTCTGGTGAGATTGGAGATTGTTGCTTCCAAGAATGATTTTTATGGTATTTGCTTAATCTCTTGAATAGTACACACTGGGCATTGTTCCTGAGAAATTATTTTCAATGCTTAAGAGCAGATGGTGTTTAACTGCTTATATGGCAGCAAAAAAAAAGTCCAAAAGATAGTGGAAGAAGGAAGACTTTACAATATTTACTGAATAGTTTGCAGATTTATCTCTGTCAGTCCAAATGGAAAAACTGGCACCAGCTAGAAGAAAGCACTAGCATTTACAGAAACAAATCTGTCAATTGTTTTGGTTACGTGCACTGTAGAGATTTAACTACATTTGGGGCACTCAAAATTAAATAGTGATAAGCTTCAACACTGGGATCTGTAAGTAACAGACTGTTGGTGGTTTTGGATGCAATTTGTGAAGTTAATTTTGTTTACAAGAACTGAAGAAAAACCTCAGTTTCAGGCTAGGCAGTAAAGCCCTCTCAAGAGTTCCAAAGACTAAAAATTAACTTGCACAATTCTTACCACCAGCTACTAAAATATTTAGGCTAATCTAATTTCTTTAAAAGTCACAGATTTCAAAGTAATTTACAAGCTAGTAACTAGATTTCAGAAACCATCTCACAAACTGCTCTTTGCAGATGTGGGAGGTAAAAGACAAAAAAGGGTTAACTGTGGTAGGGTTTTTTGCATTAATATGACATCTAGCAGTTTTCTCTGTTAACAGTTCAATATAATTAGCCCAGAAATTTTGAAGCAATTTCTATGCTTCAAATTTGCTCATACGAATATGCTTTGCTCATAGAAATATGCTGTGCTCAAACATAGCAACTTCATGTGAAGAAAAAAGCACCAAAGAGCTCAGAATTCAGCTTTCTTTTTTTCTTTTTTTTTTTGCCTACACACCCCTCCCACCCCTGTTGTCTTCTGTTCATGATGTTTTCCTGCTGTTTTTCAACCACCTTTTGGACATATGATGTAACCTGACCCTAGCTAAATCCAGACAATAAAAAATACCATGAGCTGCATAGTAAAGTAGAACCTAGAAGACAGCTAGTTGGATAACTACAAGCACATTGCTTACTTCAAATTTGCTTGCTTCTACCATTCCTTCACAAACACCAAAATATCACTGTGAAATAAGTGGTGAAATGAAAAGTGGTTTGCTGATTCCAAAAAATTGAATTCCCAAAAGCTCCACCCAGGCCAGATTTGCAATTTTAATCTATAAAGAATGTTCTATAGATTTACTTCTATGACTAAAGGCAGTAGAGTCATCAGAACAACACTTACACATCTGTATCATTCATTGCAGTGGACAAACTTTCATCCTAGAATGACAACAAAAACACTCACCGTGGAGATGGCATTGACCATGCCGTTGGTGATCTGGTCCTGACGCATGTGCTTCACTACATCAAACTGAGCTGCACGTTGCTTGGGAATTACCTGGTCAGCGATTTTTTTCAGTTCAGAGTTAAATTTTTTGAACAAATCTTCAAATAGAAGAGAAAGAAGCTGGAAATACAAAACAATTGGATTAAGGGAAAAATTGTACTT
This sequence comes from Gallinula chloropus, assembly GCF_964237585.1. Taxonomy (NCBI): domain Eukaryota; kingdom Metazoa; phylum Chordata; class Aves; order Gruiformes; family Rallidae; genus Gallinula; species Gallinula chloropus. The sequence continues at coordinate 22,755,419 of NC_140085.1, forward strand.
CTCTGGGCCTGAGAAGGGTGGGTGGGGGAAGGGAAGAACCACATGTTACAAATAAAACATCCCCTCTGTTTCTCAAATATTTTTCTCAGAAGTTTTTTATCTCATTAAATTGAAATGCCGTATTAGACACATCATCTCACAATATAAATTAAGTAGAATAATGACCTAAGACTATGAATATATCCCTTTTTGGTTTGCTTTAATCCATCCTTCGCAGTATTTTAGTATACCCAAACATCTCTATGCTATCCATTCATTAACTCTTTTCCCTAATCTGCTACATTATAATCCATCTGATCTACTTCTTCCTTCCTCAAGTCACAAACTCTTTTTAAGATTTAATACCCCAAATGCACAACCCTGAAATTACACACAAGACTTGGAGGCAAGATCAGCTTCTCTTTTAATACTGGCTGGAATAACTGCAATAAAGACCAGCAAAAGAAACCCAGTCACCGGCAATGTCACAACCCATTTAAATCACATTTCCATGAGAAACAAAACCATCTTTTTAAGAAGCATATTAAGAAGGAGAACCCACTGGAGTCTCCAAACATAGATTATGAGGGACGTATATCAAAAGTAGTGAAAAAGTAAAAGAAGGAATGTGCACGGTTCTAAGATGCCTGAGAGTCTTGTTAAATAAGAACTAGACCATGACTGGAGTGCTGAACTGGAAGGACACTGTGTCCAAAAGAAGGACAAGCAGGGGAGAGGAGAAGGGGGTGTCACCTTCTGTGTAAGTGACTAGCTGGAGTGCATGGAGCTCAGTCTGGGGATGGATGAGGACCTGACCAAGAGCTGAGGAATCAGGGACAAGGAACATTATAGCAGTGGTCTGCTAAGGACCATCCAGCCAGGGAGACTGAGTGGATAAGGCCCTCTACAGATGTGAGCAGCCTCATGTTCACAAACCCTGAATCTCATGGCGGGGGACTTAAGCGGCCCCGGTATCTGTTGGAGGGACAACACAAAAGAGCATAAGCAATCCAGGGAGTTCCTGAAATGCATCAATTACAACATCATTCTCCAAGTGGCAGAGTGCCTAATGAGGAGAGGTGCCATGCTGGATCTTGTTAAGGAGAGGCTGGTTTGGAATATGAAGCTCAAGGGCAGTCTTAGCTGCACTGATCATGAAACGGTGGAGTAGCAAGGTCCTTAAAGCAGCGAGGAGGGCACACAGCAAACAAACTACCCTGGACTTCAGGAGAGTAGACACAGCCTCTTCAGGGACCTGCCTGGTAGAGTACCGTGGGACAAAGCCATGGAGGAATGAGGGACCCAAGAAAGCTGGTTAGTATTCAAGGATCACCTCCTCCAAGCTCAGGAGCAATGCATCCCCACAAAGAAGAAGTCATGCAAAACCACCATGAAGTCTACATGGATGAACAAGCAGCTCTTGGACAAACTCAAACACAACAAGGAAGCCTACGGAGGGTGGGAGCAAGGGAAGGTAGCCTGTGAGGAATACACAGAAATTGTCTGAGAAGCCAGGGATCAGGTTAGGAAAGCTAAAGCCCTGCTAGAATTACATCTGGCCCAGGACAAAGGCAACAAGAAGAGCTTCTATAGCTGCATCAGTAATAAAAAGATTAGGAAAAATGTGAGCCCTCCCCAGAATGAAACAGGAGACCTGGTTACCTGGGATATGGAGAAGGCTGAAGTAATCAATGATGTTCTTCCCTCAGTCTACCAGCCAGTGCTCTAGTTACACCACCTAAGTCACAGAAGGCAAAGGCAGGGACTGGGAGAATGAAGAACCACCCGCTGTAGGAGATCAGGTTCAAGACCATCTAAGGAATGTGAAGGTGCACAAGTCCATGGGATCTGATGAGATGCACCTTTGGGACCTGAAGGAACTGTCAGATGAAGTTGCTAAGCCACGATCCATCATATTTGAGAAGTTGTGGCAGTCCAGTGATGTCCCTATTGACTGGAAACAGGGAAAGAAACATAGCCTACATTTTTAGAAAGGAAGCCTGGGGAACTACAGGCCAGTCAGTCTCACCTCTGTGCCCAGCAAAATCATCAAGTAGATGCTCCTGTAAACTGTGCTGAGGCACATGGAAAATAAGGAGGTGATTGGTGATGGTCAGCAAGGCTTCACTAAAGGCAAATTGTACCTGACAAATTTGGTGGCCTTCTACAAGGGGGTTACAGTGTCATTAGAGTGAAGAGCAACTGATGTCATCTACCTGGACCTATGCAAACTATTTGACACTGTCCCATATGACATCCTTGTTTCTAAATTACTGACACATGGATTTGATGGATGAGCCACTCAGTGGATAAGATATTGGCTGGATGGTCACACTCAAAGAGTTGTGGTCAATGGCTTGATATGAGCAAGTCCAGAGAAGGGCTGCAGCACATCTCCCACGAAGACAGAGTTGGGCTTGTTCAGCCTGGAGAAGAGAAGGCTCTGGAGAGACTTTACAGCAGCATTCTAGTACCAAAAGGGGGCTTATAAGAAATCTGAACAGGGACTGTTTGCAAGAGCATGGAGTGATAGGACAATGGCTAGTGGCCTTCAACTGAAGGAGAGTAGATTTAGATAAGAGGAATAAATTCTTCTCTGTGAGGGCAGTGGGGCACTGGCACAGGTTGCCCACAGCAGTTGTGACTGCCTCCTCCCTGGCAGTGTTCAAGGCCAGGCTGGATGGGGCTTTGGGCAACCTGGTCTAGTGAAGAGTGTCCCTGCCTGTGACTGGGTGGTTGGAACCAGATGGGCTTTGAGGTCCCTTCCAACCCAAACCATTCTGTAATTCTATGAAATCAGTCATGGTATACCTTTGTTCTCAACAGAATTGAGCAGGACTTAAATACTTAACAAAACATTTAAAAAAAATTACTCAGCATACTTTTTTGTATTTGATTTCTTGCTCATAGAATATAAAACATCTCCTAATTTCACATGTGATAGTGATTATAAATCCATGCCATCCTTCTTCTCTGAACTAATAAAGTAAGTTACCCTACTAGTACACCAACTTGTTAGTATTTGCCAGTCTGAAAAGCATCATACTTTGCTAATTTCACTCCCAGGCTCTCGGTCTGTAAGAGCTCTATCTGGCAAAGCAGAGTCTCACAATAACCACATTATTTAGGTCAAGAGCAAGTGATTAAAGAAAAAGGATGGAATGCCAGTGATAATATTCAATGGATTTCATAGTTAGTCCAGGGCCTTTCAGCCTGCTTCAGACAGGAGCACTAAAGAGCAAATTATATTTAAGAAAAAAAAATACTGACAGCTCATCAATTGATTTTCATTGAAAATCCTAAGAAAAATTAATAAAGAAGTTAAGCTGCTGAAATACAGTTTCACCAATTAGCTTAATGTCAGAGAATTCTAATTAGGCGCCTTGAGATTGCTATTTAGCGTTTAAGCCTTTAGAGTGCCAAATTCTCCCTTTCACACAAACTGGTTGCAAAATTAAAGACATTAGGCAGCCTTAATTATATTATCAGAACAGCTGGGATTAGGCAATCTCTGAAGTCAAGGCGGTATTCTTTTGTCACAGGGTAGAAATCCCTTGCTTTCCAGGGTGCCGGATTTTGGTGCTGTTCCATATCTCACCCATACAAAGCAAGCTGCATTAGAAACAAAAAAAAAAAGGGGAAAAAAAAAAGGACAAAGAACAGAGTAATGCTTAGCAAATAATGAACACATTAAGGAAAGAGAAAAGGTAGGTGAAAAGATTAAGCCTGAAATCGGTAGGTTTTGCTAACACCTCAGCTGGCACCTGGCCTACCGAGCCTCTAGTGGCAGCAAGACTAAGAGAAAGCTCTGTAAACCAGCTTGGCTAGTGGATACAACTCTGTTATCTAAAGCTAAAGCACATTTCGTACTCTCTTGTCCCATGGGGTGTGAAATTAGCAGCTATTGTTTTCACACATTTTTATAAACACAATGCCTTTTATGTCTTTACATTGTTTAGACCACTATGTTTTTCTCCTCACACGGGAATCTTTTCTTTTCCATTCTTTATTCAAATTTTAAATCAACAGGATTTTTATTCCAGAAACACACTGGCATTAAAAAACACAACCAAAACCAAACCAAATCAACTATTTTATCCACACAAACTTTAGCTAAACACAAACATTTAGAAACTTGCAAAGAATCTCTACACTTTTTAGTCTGTAATCCAATCAAATTAATATTACACCGATAAGGTGGTTGAGAGGAACTCAAGTGTGCAGCTTGAAATGAGCTTTTAAAATATCACAAGGAAAACAGAACTACTCTTAATCAAGTACTACAACTACCCCAAATAGTTCTCCTCAGTGTATTTTCTTTTTCAATATCAACTTAGCTGTGACAATCCTCAACATTTAAAACCTCTTCCCAGTTAATTTAAACCAACTTTAGTTAATATCTGTGTGAGCTGAGGTCTTTCACTTACAGCTTGTAGAAAACCTTTTACCTGCTCTAATTTCTGCCTCTAATAATATTAAGAAATAAACTACTACTTCAATCCAGTTAAATAAGATAAATAGGATGACAAAACAACAATTAATTTTACCAATTACAGTCATACTGAACCACAGGAACATTAACCAAATGAATCCATTACAGTTTCAAATGTTTTCCCTTTTAGAATATTACACTAATGTGCTCCTTACTACTCCTCACACTTTAGAAACATGTTCTGCTTCAGCACAAGAGTAAAAATTTGATGAACAGTCAACATATGAGGATTTATTTCTTTTCCTAACAAGTTTTTTCAAAAAATGAGGAAGAAAAGCACATGTTTTTACTCTGAAATGATTGTGTGCTCTGTGTGTGTGTGTGTTTACCCATGTGCATGAAGGACAGAGCAGGATGGGAAGTAGAACAGGATTATGAGGCAATATGCACACATCTTTAAAAGCATAAGAAGATGACAATTCCCACTGGATACAAACAAAAAGGAATGGATGCTGTTACTTGGGCTACAACAGAAATCCCAATACAAATGATGCAGGGAGCAGAGATACATAGTTTCTCCAGTGTGGTGCATTACATACATTTGCCTGAATTTCTCATGCCTGACCAACAACCCGCAGAGATACTGGCTGCCAAAACTCCAACTTAAGTCAATACAGATCACAGCAAAGAAGTTCAAACCTAATGTAAACTGGTTAATGAAATAACCACACATGACAAGGAAAAAATACATGTCATGGTAACTAAGCAGTTCCTTCTTAGAACACAGTTTGGCCAACAGCTGTGAGCTGCCACTCTCTCTCCAAGAGAGTGGTGCCAATCAGACACCCCAGACCTTTCCCTCCTTCACAGGCCTTTATTACTGCTTCTACAGCTGGCACCAAAATTCTGCTAGCAGGGAAGACCATGCAATCCACTATTATTAGTTGCTCAAGTTAACTTTAAAGTGCTTACTTTGTTTATTTGTTGTCAATTGCCTTTCCAGCCTCTAGAGTAGCATGAATCAACAATCTTACGGGCTTCTCCAAATAACAGGAGGCTTGAGCTACACAAGCTGGGTTCTCCACAGTAGGACAGCCTGAGCCTGACATGCAGGTACTGATTTGGCCCCAGTTTATCCTTTTACTCCGTTACCTAGAGGGGGACACTGGGAGATGGATCTTACTGCTGCCTTCATGGCACTAACAGTATGATAATGAAACTAGAACTGATGCTGTATTTACACTGCTCTGTCCTTTTGCCTGGTATAAGGAGGCAATATGTAAGTGAGGATGTAATTTATTAGTCTCAATCAGGGAAGCATAACTATAAATCAACACAGAAAAGCCAACAGAAATGAGTGGAAAAACACTTCACTTGAGAATACAGGGATGCTTCTTATTCTGCATCTTTTAAAAATAGTAACAAAAATTCAAAGAGCACATCGCTCTGAAATAAAACCTCACCTGCCCTGCCAACTCCAAACGTTTATTTCCATAGTAGTCTCTGTCATCCACTTTATTTTCTCCTTGAGCCAATATGACTCTGCGCACCATCACTGCTGTGTATATGCACTTGGCACGAAAATTGAATTCCTTCACCTGTAAACAAAAAAATACTGATGTTTCAGGACCAGTTCCTTAGTTCTTACTCCATAACCATTTAGAGTCAATGGGTAATCTGACTGAGGAGTTACAAAAGCACTTTACCTCTTTAAAAACAGCTACAAGTAACATACATTAGTGACACTGAAACATATAGTAAATGAAAACACACCAGAATAAAGGTATAGGTCATGAGAATAAGGTCCTGAACTAACAGCTGATACTGCCTGGCTATGCAGAAAATATGCATTGTATGATAAGTAGCTCAATGGTACAGCCCCACATAAACATACAAATTACTTTTGACACAATCCAAACCTTTCCCCTTATTTTGAGGATGATTTACTTTATCTCAGCTACAAAGCATTGAAAGACATCATTCCATTCCAAAAAAAGCTCACACCACAAATAACCACAGAACTTTAGTTTAAAAAAAAAAGTAGCATTACATACAAGAACATGGGTCAGAATAGTTGATGCTAGCAGTTCTCGTGCTTCTTCCATCTTTGTTTTCTTTGGGCCTCCCCACATCCTTTGCCTCCGTACTTTGTTTCCAATGTACTTCAATGCCTGCCAAGTGGGGGAATTCATTGAGTTAATATGAGAATTATAACCTATACAAACATTCACACAAAAGGAGATCTGTATGGATTCTTCAATCAGTGCAATCCCACTGGTCACTGATGATACCAATGCCAAGCAAAGCACCAAACACTTTAGTGATGCCAATTAAAAAGAAATAAACTTGAAAATGGACATAATTCATTATAATTTAATATACAATGTGCTGTTTATCATATGTTGGTCATGTTTGGAATGGGAAGTGGTGAAAGAGTATGATTATTATAATATTACAAGAAAGAGGATTACAGAGATATAGGAAGGAGGACTATAAAAATTCCAATGATATCCAGTTTATTTAACTTTAGTTTTCACCTCCATTTTTTTCCCTGTACTTGCTGAGTTTCATTTGGATATTCAGCTGTGAAGTGGCACTCGCTGCTTAACAGGCATAAATATCGTATGGCATCCTCATCTGCCTCCAAAAATACCTTGCAATAATTAATGGATTCCACTCTTACTAGTTGTCCAAGAAACTGAATCATCTGCAGAATTCAGCATCAGATGAGTCAAAGAAACTACTGAGGTCCACAAAGGAAGTTCCTGTCTGGAAATGAAGCCATGCCCCCTACGCTGAAGAGTTCGCCTCCGCACTAAATGACAGACTATCCTTTCTACCTGTTGCCTTCCTCCCCACATAGCTCACTTCCATTTCATGTAACATTTCTTGCACAGAGTAACTTCTGTATTTCTTGCTTCCTACTTTCCTGGATGCTTCACATCTCTCTAGGTTCCTCCAGTATCATAATTTGACTCTCCTGACTGAATCAGGAAGGCCTTCATACGAACTCTAACCCTGAACAGCCCCAGAAGATGAAAACTAGAAAGAAGTTCACTTTACAACACACAGTTTTATACATGGAAAAATTCAATAATGTTACTATGAAATAGCAGAAATAAGACTAATCTTCAAAAGCTTCTTCTAGCAGATGGAAATACTGCCAGCAAAATAGCCTGTATTCTGGCTAATTCAAAAAGTACATGAATTAAGAGAACTCTGGCAAGTCATTAGCAGGACAGAGAGTGGCTATTATTGTGGGCTTTATACAAGAGATTAGAATTGGAGGAAACCATCTACTCATGATGAAATGGTCATGTTCACATAAATAGGGCTTTTGCAAAATGGGGCATGCAATTCCTTTTTAGAAAGTGGGAATCATCCTCAAAAAACCCCACCTAATATTATGGGCATCACTACATGCCACTTACATTAAAGCATAACCCTGGCCTTCTGAAAACAAAGCATTTATAAATATTTTTTTTCCAGTTAGGCAAAGCCTCACTTTTGACATGTCATGCCCCCTTAAAAGCCTCAGCTTAAAATAACACCAAAAAGCCTCAAGCACAACATGCATGTTGAATGCTGACACAGCAAAGTGGTCAATACCCATGGTCTTTAGATTTTTACAGCCTCTGGCCATGTGAAAAGACACACCTGCATCTGTGTAAAAATCTGAGCTTTTTGGCATTCTTCCAGACTAGGAGCAAATGCAGCCATCACATGTTCCTCTGTGCCAATCATCTGTACAATCTCTTGGTCACTCTCAACACCCATGGCCTAGAAAGAGAAGAAAAGACAGAAATAGCACAGGCTTTATGTTAACTCACTGACATTTGCTTATGCTAATTTGGTATTGTTTGTCTGCATTACTACTAAGCAAGAGATAGTTCTTCTCTAAGAAACTATGCCATCTGGCACTGGCAGCACATATTCCAGCTATGGAAGAACACTAAATGGAAATCTTGATAAGCAGCAGGAACACACACACACACTCTTTGGTGTTTTCCTAAAAAAAAATAAGTACCAGATAATAACAACCCTGCGTGTAAGAATGAAAACCAAGTCAGAATCTACAGTAAATAAAGGAAGGTGAAATTTCTTAAAGGATTACACATGGTCTCTTACCACAAGCAATTTTGCAAACTCAGTTGACTGTGATGCAGCACGTCCCATTTGAGAAACGTTTACAATTTACCCCCTTTGCAGTTCTCTGCATTTAGAAGATGACTTCACTGCACAATTCCACTTGAAAGCCATTCTGTTATTTCACTGATCCTTGGACACCTTGTTAGACTTTATACTGCGGAAAAAGCTTAATAAACTAAGAAAGCGCTTAACAGGTTTAGAAAAATCTCTCCATCAGTAAGTATTTCAAGGTGGCAGCCAGCAGTGAAGGCCTTTGTGGATTCCAGATGGTGCTAAAGCTCACCCCCCTTCACACGTTTGCCTGGAGCTCTGCCATATCAAGAAACAGAATAATCTCACTAAACCTCTTCTGGCTGGGCTCTAATATGTTTCTCAGAACTTTGTGAGGAAGTTACGTTTGCATTCATATTATTCCTCAAACTGCCTGCCACAAAGACCATTGTAAATAATGGCCTATGTAGACCCCAGTATCCTGGTTCTCATTAAAAACTGGCAGCACCCCAAAAAGTTACATTTTCCTCAAAAATGCAAAGTACCTTCCCTTCTTACTGCCTTCATTGGGTGTCACTTTGCTTAACACCTAGCTAACACTATCCCTTTGCAAAACTGTTACTCTAATTGTGAAATAATCAGCCTTTTTTTTTTTCTTTCTTTTTCAACAAAGAAGTGCTTGGTTGAAGTTTAAGTTGTGGTTTGCACAGATCACAATTCCAACATCTTTGGAATTGAGTGCCCAATGAAGACACAGTTACTTCGCCAGGTAAGAGTGTTTCATCATAGTTTGCTTCCACTAAATAGTGACCCCTCTGATCTCAAGGCTCTTTTCAGAAGCCGAATTTGCCCATGTGATATGACTGTAGTTTATATCTCTGTTTTTCCAATACTATTACACTTTCTGACCTTTTTAGATAAGGTCACACATAGATAAAAACCTCAGCAGAAAAATCAAAATCCCTCATGACCTGACAGATCCTTAAGAAGGCCCACAAAAGCATGAAAGCTTCACAACAGTCACTTTCCACATGTCTAGAACTTAACAGCTGACCAACAACCAGTCTAGGAACCACAACTGGACTCATACAATTACTGCACTTAGCTTACAGAAAAACAAAACTTTTAAAAGAATCTTTGTGCCACTTTAGGCACATATTCCAGGAACACACTTATCTAAAGCACAACACACTGCATTAATTTTAGGATGGCAATTAGATTGTAAGTCATCTAAAAAAATGAACAAAAGTAAGTGGTGGAGGAGAAGTCAACCTGCTGTTTTATTATGCTCCTTTGTCCATTAATAAAACAGAAAGCCACAGTAAATAAAAGAGGGTTGATGATTTTCTCTAACCCAGTGTACTCTCTGATCAAAAGTCTGATGACAACAAGAAGATGACACTAGGACACATCATGATATCCATGTAGATTTTCTATTTGAAGTTTGTAGCAGCAAATTCTTTCGAATTTGTATGCAGAAAAGGCTGGGATCCACCATCAAACAGTGTGGGGGAAATCATATTATGAGTAATGACTAAAAACTTAGGCAGATGTACTGCTACAATAGCCTAAAAATAAACCCATTTATTCTCCTCTGTACTCTCAATGCTTATGAGCAAAGCTGCACACACAAGTACACCTCTATGCAATGCTAACGGGGAAGCAACAGGCCCTGGCTGGTGTCAGACAGATCTGTAAACTTAACACTCTCTTTTTCAGTAAATGTGTCCCTGATGTTGCACTTACACAAAAACAAACTAGGGGAGTAATCAAATATCCCTGGGTTGGGGTCTGTGTTACAGAAATGCTAAGAATATGCGAAGTGGGAATGGGTCCTACGCTTAGAGTGCTCATGGTAACAGGACAGAGCCAAGGGAGAGGGAATGAACATAAAAGCAAAGCAGGACACTGAGTTTTAGGATTGAGCGGGGGGCTCAGCATGTCTGTCAACACCACCAGGCTGCGCAGTGTGGGCAACACACTGGAAGGAAGGAACGTCATCCAGAGGGACCTTGACAGGCTTGAGAGGTGGGCCAACCCGAACCACATGAAGTTCAACAAGGCCAGGTGGAAGGTCCTGCACATGGGTCAGGGCAGTCTCAAGCACAACTGCAAGCTGAGCTGAGAATTGATTGAGAGCATCCCTGAGGAGAAGGACTTGGGTGTGTCAGTGGACAAGAAGGTCAACACGAGCTTGCAGCCCAGAAAGCCAACTGTATCCTGGGATACGTGTCAGAAGACGCATGACCAGCAGGTAGAGGGAGGTAATTCTGCCCCTCTATTCTGTTCTCATGAGACCCTACCTGGTGTACTGCACCCAGCTCTGGGGTCCCCACTATAAGAAAGACAGGGAGCTGTTGGAGCAAGTCCAGAGGAGGGCCATAAAGATGATCAGAGGCCTGGAGTACCTCTTTTATGAAGACATGCTGAAAGAGGTGGGGCTTGTTCAGCCTGGAGAAAAGGTGGCTCCAGGAAGATCTTACAGCAGCCCTCTAGTACCTAAAGGAGCCTACAAGAAATCTGGTGAGGGACTGTTTACAAGGGCGTGGAGTAATAGGACAAGGGCTAGTGGCCTTAAACTGAAGGCCAGTAGATTTAGGTAATAGGAAGACATTTTTTACTGTGAGGGTGGTGAGATGCTGGAACAGGTTGCCCAGAGAAGATGTTCCCTCCCTGGACAGGTTTAAGACCAGGCTGGATGGGGCTTTGGGCAACCTGGCCTAGTGGAGGGTGTCCTTGCCCACAGCAGGAGGGTTGCAACTTGGTGCCTTCCCACTCCAACCATTCTGTACTTCTATGATGTCTTGTTCATTTTTGACTGGCAGACATTATCACAAAGGGATAATTTTAAGTGAGGGGGAGGGAGGAGGAAGGGAGGAGTGGAAGGAGATGTTGCGAAAGGATAACTTCAGACTAGCAGTAAAAGAATAAGGAAGGAAACAGCAGCAGGCTGTTGAAGAGCATGTTTGCAAGGCTTGTCAATGGACAAGTCAAATTAAACACTCAGATCATGCTAAATTCAGGAGGAAGGAAGTGGTCCAACAGGGGTTAACTGCTTCCTAGGACTGAGGAGGCTCCTGCTGTCCAAAACGTGCTTGTGTGCACACACACATGTACGTATGAGAGAGTGTGCAGGAGAGAGTGTGAGCCTAGCTCTTCTCCCCCCAGCTTGTGTCTTAATGATGATGTCTAGGCGTTTCCATGGCACTTCCCTACAATGTAGCTCTGCAGTCCATCAGGCTAAATTACAGAATGGAGACAGGCAGATGACTGGATTAAAAAGATGTCAGGAAAGTTCAAGGTTGACATCACAGACAGAATTGGTCTGGAGCTTTCATAATTCAAAAGATACAAGCTATGAAACTGCAGCCATGGGAACCCATAATTCTGCAGACCCAGTAAGACCACCATTCAGCTGTTCCTCTGGAGTTTTATCTTAACAGCTCCAAGACTAACACAGGTTTGTAAAAATGAAACTCGACCTGCTGTTCAAATCTTTTGCCGCAGGTCCTAGAGCTGCTCCTTACAGCTCCCATATAAACTAAAGATACTTCACCATTCAGGTCATAAAATTCAACTTTTAAGTCCCCCAAGGTTACTTATAATTCTCTTCCTTCTCCAAACAGTTTTGGTGCAGCATGCAACCTTCATTTACTTCAGCTCTCAGGACTCATTCAAGTCCACTGAATCAAGACCCCATACCCAAAAGAAAAATAGCCCTTACCTTAAAAAAACCCAAACTTCCCATAACATAGGGAGCTCCCTGAAAAAGTAGAAGCATGACCTCACCTGTAACCCTGAGATTTTCCAGGATAGAAGCACCTTACTACATAAATATTCCACACCTCCCTAACGCTTATTGCTACCTAAAGCTGTCTGAACCTGACGCAGAAAAATCTTGTGTGGTTCACAGTCTGACCTATTAAAATTAAAACCCCACTATGTAGAGTTCACACAGCCCCATGACCTGTGCACAACTGACACACAGCTAAAACAAAGGTCTCTTGGGGTTGCAAGTCAACTCAGAATATCCTAACTACCACTGTGGTTGCACATGAATATTATCTAATGAAGCTGTGTTACACAGTAAACAGGAGGCAAATTAGTTGTGTCTGTTTCCCATTACGAGGCAGTTAACAGCCTTTTAAAAACCTCAACAAATATATACTTTAGGGGCAAAAGTGTCCAATCTGTAACACCACTTCAAACCAAAAACTGTGTTTATATATACTGGGGCTGCACAAAGGCTTCTGTCACTTTCAAGAAGGTTAGGGGAAAAGTGTTTAAGCTAGCACAGCCACAAAGCACTAACTCCCCCACATCTGAGGAGCAGACACTTCAAGTCTGTCCTGGAATAGGGCCAGGACCATGCCTTTTGTAGCCTATCAAATTTCAGTTAGCTGTGGTCAATGTGCTAAACTTCACAAAATCACCACTTACATGTGTTTGGCACAACTGGCTGTTAAATCTCTGTATACGCCAATCACAAAGGTCCTTACAGGTCTGGATGGCAGAACAGCAAAGGAGCAGAGTAAGGTCATTCGGGATTGCCGTTTAGAAGAGGCTCTGGATAATCATGAATTGCAAGGTGGATGTGCCCTTTTGGGTGACTTTACACAGTATAGTCCCTTCACCTGTCCTGATCAAGGGACCTTTAGATCCACACTATTTCTACCCCTCTCCACAACCCATACGCCTGAGCTTCCTTCCTCATGATGAAAGAAAAGAAAGGATGGGGGCACTGTATGTTCAGGTCTCACCTTCACATCCAGCTGTGTCCACGATTCATGTCTGAAACACAGAAGCACTCTTAGGTTCTAGTTAAATGCAGGTCTTTATGAATTTTAAGCCTCAGCTCTGTGAGTGGGTGGTGTTTGTAATGCTCTCTCCTTCACAGTCCTTGCTTTTGATGAAGATTTTTAAGGGATATTAGTACACCTCCACTTTAAAATTGTAATAGCTTTAAATCCACACTAGATCACAGATCTCAAATATTTGCTTTCTTTTCTATAAAGTTATAATGATTTTCTATACCTGATCTGCAGCTTAAGTCATCTGCAGGATCACTGGACCATATAATGCTATTGAGACTAGAAAGACAATCTAAAATTGTCCAACTTTCTCCCACTGATCCTCAGGTAGTCCCTGACATAACTGTCACTGTTAGCTGACCCACGCACTGGACAAAAGCCCCCTACCATTTTCTTAGTCAAAACACAGATGTTTGGAACGTGGCTGCAGCCTAGATTCTAGTCTGGGAGGAAATGCAATGCAGTAGATTCTTGTCATTGCTTTCTCAATTTATTTTTTAATTGGAAATTATACAAAAAGTTGCTACAATAAAAGTTAAGGATGCAAACACAACCAAAACATCAGACCTTAGACTGTACAGCTTAGCTTTGCCCCCTGCAAATGTGTATCTCTACAATACAAGAAAGAGAATACTCAGTGATAATGAGGAAGACCCATGTTCTATACCCAAGGCTTGGGTCACAGCAAAAAGGAATTCTTCTCCTTGTTTTACAACTAATCACCTATGTATAATGCTGCCACGTGAGAGAGATGAGGCTACACAGGGTTATTTAGGTGAGGGATTTTCCAGTTTCAGGACCATAGCATTTGTAATATACTTCCAGTAGTTAATTACAACAAATACTGCATTACAGCAATGCCCAAGACAGATCCTGAAAAGACTATCTGTGATTTTTAGTTTCCACCTGGAGACTCATCAAAAGTAGAAAGACCCCTGAAGTTCACATGCCATTAAAGGAAACATAAAGGAAAATGACCACTCATTACTGTTGGGGGTTGGACTTGATGATCTCTTGAGGTCCCTTCCAACCCCTACAATTCTGTGAATACAGTTATTAAGCATGGATAAGAATGGAACATTCAGAACAGTTAGAATGGGTGCAGCTCATTTGCTACTGGATTAAATCAGTATAAATCTTTGTAAAGCACTACTGCCAAGAACCTGTATTCCATAAATAAATGAAAAAATATGCAATACTATCTAGAATATAAAAGATACATATAGACACGGGGACAATTATAGCAAGCATTGTCAGAAGGTGATCGAATGCCAGTTAAAAACATCAACCCAATAACCACCTCCTCAGACTTAATAACCCACGGCAGTTACTCTTCTGTGAGCAGGTATTTATCCACACCAGCAGGGGGTGACAACATGTAATAAAAGTCTGTAAGTGAAGGTGGAATCCAGCTGTTGGGTACCCAAGCAAAGGGATTCCAAGTGACATTAACACTTCCCTGCAACAGAAAAATTGCAAACTTAATCCTGACACTACTCCGTCAATAATTTCTCAATCTCTTTTGACACTGGTCACTAAAACCAGGTGATCTCCCCTATCTACTTGAAGAAATTATCTTAACCAGAAACAGACATTTGTTTCTCAAGTCTAAATACAATTACAAAACTATTTCCTTGTATCAAACCCAAATCACTTCCTACAAGAAAACCGATTTTTACAACTCTCAGTCAGCCAAAGAGCTGTAATAATACCAAGAAGTCTGTAGTTGTCAACGCCAACAAATCAGCGCCGCTGGCAGAAATTGCTTGGATGCTGCAAGCAAGCGCTGCCCTCTCCTGGCAATTCATTTCCTCAAGTGAGTGTCACCTCCTAAAATCTTCGTCTTCACTGTAATGGTTTGCAGCACAGAAAAAGCAGCTATAGGATTTACTTCTCTTGGTTCCTAGATCCAGTCAGAGGCATTTTTGTGCCCTATGCCACCTTCCCTGTGAACAATGCCTCCAAGACTGCTGCCCAATTTCCTTCTGCACACACAGGGCATAAGGCTGCAAACCCACAGGCAGCAGCGAAGCCTATACCAGCTTTTGGGGGGGACAGGTACTAGCCTAAGGCCTGGACAGTCCTTCCTGTCTTCTCCAGCAGCCAGACAGTGCACATCCACCCATCACCTTTACTAGTTGTAGCTCAAGCGTTCGAAAGCACAAACAGATGGGCTACCAGCCGGATTCTAGTCCTGCTGGGCAGCTAGGCAGTAGCAGTCATCATTGCACCTTCAGTTGTTTGCACCCTTGAGTGAATTAAAATCAAAGAGAGGAATAGAGTGAAAGAAAGCAGTTCTGGCTCTTTCACAGGCCATGAGGGCCAATGGATGACACTGTCACCAGCTCAGCTGGTCACAGCAAACACTCCCCTGATTCTTGCCCAGAGTCAGGAGTGGATGCCTCTCACAGCCCTCTGTCAGTCCCACCAAGGGACTGCTTCAAAGTGACATTGCCTGTCCATGCATTCACTGCACTGAAGACACAGGTGAGTATTGCTGAATCTGACAGGGATTCTGAAGTGAAAGACTGAGGCAGAGCCACACTCACAGGGAAAGGAAGTGAACTGCCAAGAAATAAAAGCCATTCTAGAAATCTTAAAAGGATTTAGGAATAGGTCTAAAAACTAATTGCAAGACTCCCCAGAAACCAATCAGCTTTGTTTATAGTTACAACTGAAAGTCACATGTATCGAGCTTGTGGCTATGACACATCCCTGGTTCTGCACTAAAGGTGTTGAGCTTCTCAGTAGTCCAGAAGTTGGAGGAAGGAACAAAACCAGGAACGAAGATCCTTAACAGAAGCTTGCAACACAGCTCATAACAAAAGAATCCAAAACCCTTCTGACTTTCTGTAGCAACAGGAGCACAGGAGACAATGCAGGGGGAATTTGCAAGCAGTAAGGGGGTAGAGCATTCGTCTTGGCACAGCAATGCTCTCTTTCCAGAAAAACGCAGCTCTTTCTGCTGTACAGTAACGATGACTTCCTGGGGTGGGGGGGGGGGGGTGGGGGGAGGGGCGTGGGGAGCCTACATTCTCTAAACCCTGCCAAGTCCTTCTGTACATACCAAGTTCTGGGACCTGCTGCTAATCTTCATTCTTGAGCGACAGTACAGCCTCTTTTTTTTCCTTCCTTTCTTTTTTCTTCCCCAAACCAACAGTTGCATTACCTTAAATATGATAGCAATGGGAATATCTTCTGACAAAGTGTTATGCCTCAGGTAAAATCTTCCTTGCTTCACAATCATATTTGTTCTGCTCTTCTTCTCATGAGTGGAACTGAAATTAAACAAATGTATTATGTATAACAGAAAGTTTGCACTGACTGTCCTAGAATTTTCTGTATAAAATTTACAAAGTTTAAGCAATCTTCCAGCTGAATTAATCCCACTTTCATTTCTTCTAAAAATTACATTAAAACAGCCAGACGTCACCCCATAACTCCACAAGGTAATGGGATTATCACCTGTGAGGTGAGTCCACATTTGACTTAAGTAGAAGCCTGTATTTTCCCCAAATCATATTTGCTTGCTTTTATAATCAACTTGGATGTAACCAGCAAGATCAAACTGCACAGGTACTGTGGCAACAACAGGAATGAGGTAAGAATAATACTCTGTTTGTTTAACCTTGTCCATCTAGGCCTTACTGTGGAACAGTAAAATAGATAGGAGAGATGCGTGAGACATCTCTGGACAAGAAAAACATCCTCACACTGAACATTGACAAAACCAAAAAGCAAACAAAATATAAATAAAACTCAGTTGAGGAGGAAAGACTAAATTTAGACTACTTTGCCATTTTCAGTAATTTGTATGGGACAAAAATTTTATTTTTGTTTCCTTCTCAATTGCTTTTAAAAGATTTTACACCATTTTCATTCAGAGTCAGACAAAAGGTTACATCTTCCTTTCACTATGGTAACTTCAAGTTACTTGTTATAAAAGTGAGTTCAAACACCACCAGTTAAGAAGTGCACTTTTTTATGTTGAAAATTTGAACTTGCTTTTCCTAATCTGGGATGAATCCTGAAGCACATGAGCAACTCCCACTGACTTTTGTGGGAATAGTGTACTGATTTGGGAACCAATGTTTTGGTGTGCAAAATGACAGTAGCAAGAGAAGGGCACTGACCATCTACAGTTTTTTCCCACTAAACTATACTAGGAAGAAAACTACACAGCTACTTCAACTACAAGGGTGAGCTCTTAAAGCTCCTTTATGTAATAACAGGCATTTACCGTACCTGGTAACAGAAGCGCCAACTGTGCCTTTTCTATCAGCTTCCACAATGATTCTGTTTTTCGATAACTGCTCTTGAATAAGGATAACTTTCTCTACACCTTTAACAATGAAATAGCCACCTATTCAACAGGAGAAAGATTTTGCATGTCAGTATCCTTGCACTTTGCTGGCCTCCTTCAATACCCGTTAAATTGCTAGAAAGTAAACAGTACACAAAGGACAAAACAAGAGAGAAAATTCTCCCATGAAAGAGTACAAAACTGTGTGGAACCAAGGATCTAAGTACAAAAACGTTCCACTAGACTAAAGAGAACTTTTGCTAGACTCACAAATACATTCAAGATCTAAGTCTTTATTTGGGAAGTACTTGGACAGAAAGGACTCACAGCAGACCAAAAACTGTAAAAAAAACCCCAAATCTGTAAGGTAACTGTGTTATAAAATTGTTAGTTCTACAAATTAGGTAAAAATATTGCCTGGCAGAAGAGTATATCATAAAGATGTCAAAAAAGAACTGTCTTGCTATCAAATGAAAAGAATAAGTCTTCTATAATTATCAATTTGCTCTCCCCAGCACTCCAATGAGAAATTTAATCTTTATTACTTTTGAAAATGTATTTTAATGCCCTTGCTGTATCTAAGATAAGAAATCTGCACGAGCCATGTTATACCTCTCTCTTAAGTTATATCTATTAATGTTCCACACGCACATCATGTCACTTCATGTTGCCATCACAAGCAAGTACAGCAGATGTCCAGTGCACATTTCAAAGGCAGCAGATAAAAACAAAGAAGTTTCATCTCCTCTCTGCATTTCAAATATCATTTAACACTTTATGTGTCCATCTGTCTGAAGTTGGGGAGGATCTTCAAAGGGATCTGAACAGGCTGGATTGATGGGCTGAGACCAATGGGATGAGGTTCCATAAGGCCAAGTGCCGAGTCCTGCACTTGGGACATAACAACCCCGTGCAGCACTACAGGCTTGGGGAAGAGTGGCTAGAAAGCCGTCAGGCGGCAAAGGACCTGGGCGTGTTGGTTGGCTGCTGACTGACTATGAGCCAGCAGTTTGCCCAGGTGGCCAATGGCATCTTGGCTTGGATCAGAAACAGCGTGGCCAGCAGGTCTAGGGGAGTGATTGTGCCCCTGTACTGGGAATTGGTGAGGTCACACCTTGAGTGCTGTGTTCAGTTTTGGGCCCCTCTCTACAAGAAAGGCCTTGAGTTCCCAGAGTGTGTCCAAGTGGTTGAGTCACCAACACTGTGTGTATTTAACAGATGGGTAGATGATATGCTCAGGGATATGGTTTAGTAGAGGACAGGAATGGTTGGACTAAATCTCAAAGGTCTTTTCCAACCTAGTGAGTGTGCGATTATGGGAAAAGGCAGCAAATTAGAGTTCCCGTTCTAGAGGGCACGACTATACCTCACTCGCTCTCCCCTCCACTTCATCTTCATGAACAAACTCCACCTCTATTCCCATATACCACATCACTGTACAATACTATATACTCTTCTCAACTTTCTCAAATTAATGTATTGTTTTTGTGGTTGAAAACTGTCTGTCCTCACGGTTTCTTTTAGTTACAAGCATATGCTTGAGAAGTTCCCACAATGACTTCACAGTATCAGGAAGCACGCCAGTGGGGTGGGTTTTTTTGAAAAAGATTTAAAACTAAAAGCACAGATGGGAACAAGGAATGTGAGTGCAAACATACCTGGATCTAAAGGGCATTCGTTAAGTTTGGCAAATTCTGCAGGTGTCTTCCCAGTAAGAACACAATTGGAGCTACGCAGCATGATAGGCATTCTGCAACAAAAAACAGTTACACTTTACTTTAGATTCAGAAGGAAAAGTATGAATAGTAAAAAGTCAGAACAAAAAAACACACTGAAAAAACTGGAGAAAGCATGTTCAAGGTAATGAAAATACATGCAAGCTATGAAAAATAGGTTTTTTTCCTTTATTTCTACTTTATTTCACTGAATGCGTCATTTGTAAAGAAAGACCTGAAACCGGACATCTACTGGCAGAAACTGTGGACTTCCTATCTAATTTTTATGCAGATACTATAAGCACCCATGACAAGCAGTCACCAAGTCCATTGATTACTAGTACAAAGACTCCTGGTGCCCAAAACCAGTAGTCTGCACTCAACATGCCATTGCAGATCCACCGTTACCAGTTTTACTTTGGGAAAAGCTACTTCAGACCTGAATTCCCACACTGCAATAGCACTTTCTGGCTGCAGAGAGATGGTGCCTCTAACACATAACCTAGGCATGAAGTTTGTCCAGTAGTAGCTGGTTCTCTGATGTCTTCACACAGACCACAGCAAGCATTTTGTAAAATTAAAAAAAACAACCCCACAAACAAACTTAAGGAGGAAAGAGAAACTAAAGATGCATAAACTTAAGGCAAAACTTCTGCAACATGAGGGCAGTCAAGCAGTAGAAAAAGCTGCACAGAGAAGATGGGCATTCTCCATCACATGGAGGTCAGGACCTGACAGGATAAAAAAAAATGAGCAATCTAGTCCACAAGATAAAAACAGCTTTCCAGAAGATTAAACCAGCTTATCACTGCACCTACCAAAAGACCTTCATGCTCTTTAGTCTCTTCTTCAAAATGTGAACTTTAGAACCAACTGACAAATTCTGTTGGATCAAGATCACTTCTTGGTGAACATAAGACTTGCATTCCAGTTAAGTTCTTAAGACAAAGCTTAAACATTGCCTCACTTAATTGAATTTCCTAAGACACATTTTGACAAAATTAAAAGTGAGTTCTACTATGCAACCTCAGAGATATCTCATTCAAAATTACTCCAACAAAAATTCAGATGTGGCAGCTCTTACTAACAAAGTTGTCTTTCTTTTATTCAAATCTTGTAAGCTATTTTAATTTCTTGGCCATTTGTATATTCTTGTGTCCTAAAAGAAAACTAATGAACTCAAAATTCTGTATTTTTGAAAAGAAAAAAGCTACCTTGTCACTACAGATAACTTACTTGCCTCAGTCATTTCACTAAGAAAGTGTTTCCTACAGGTAAGAAGCTTCATATGACAACAGAATCTTGTATTACACATGCAATAAGCCTAACACATTGCCTATTAATATCAGAAGCAGTAACCAGCTGGCATAAGGAAACTCAAAATAGAGTATGTAAATGCCATGATCGAAAACGCCAGTGACAGATGTCACCAAACATTAACATATTTTGCAGTAAACATAAGTCACTCTCCTTTTGAAGGCAGAACCTAATTTTCAAAATATCTGAAGTGATCAGGAAGAATGATAATTACAAAAAAATAAATTACACATTATGTATGAAAGACTGAGTAACTTGGCTACAAAGCAAACGTGATTATTTTCGTTTTGCAATAATGCAACTTGCAGGTTTCTTTCATGTATTTCCCTCTTTTGTTTTCTATTAATACACAGACAACATCCATACATCCATCCTTATATCCATCCTTCTTTGGAAGGAGACAGATTTCCAGAAGCTTTTAGAAAACAAAATCTTGTAACAGAACCTACCAATCACATCCTGTACAGCTGTTTGCCTGCTCGTTGTTTCTTTTAACAAGGAAGCAAGCTTAGCTTACATTTATTTTGCAGTAAAAGCTCCTCCCAACACAGAAGCAAATGAAAACTAATACCAGAAGCTCAATATATATGGTATCTTACCTGCCAATGGGTAACGCATTGCGTATGATCCTCTGGCTGCCTCGTGTATATTCAATGTCCACAGTAATCGGGGCAGAGTAAGTCATGTCCCTCAGGCGGCACTGAAAGGAGAGCAGTCATTTGGTTAGATGTTGGCTTCCAGGCTGAAGTGTGTCTTGCAAAACATCCTGTGTTTGCCCTGTCTTCTGTAGGTGCTCACAAAGAAAGCAAGCAAAGCGAAGTTTGACCAAGGTCTTCTTGGTACCTGGACTATATGTGACAGTCTCCTGTTTAAGAAAATAAAACAAAACCCAAACAAACCCAAATAGAATTATTGTGCTATTTCTAAAGCAGCCAGTAGATCTGAGTCTTCAGAGGACAGCACTGCAGGGCTTAACTTCTAAATTGTTTAATTAAATAAAGAAACAGGCCTAATCAGCAGTGTTGACACAAAGACCATACTATGCCACAGGCTCTGAGAGCAGTCCTCAGCTCAGAGGCATTTCTATACGAAGACTGAAAGCTGGAGAGTTCTGCTATCATATAAAGTTTGACAGAAGGGAAACACAGGACAGTAAGAGGGATAATGTGCTACCTTTTTAACAGAAAGAGCAATGTCACTGTATAATGACTTACAGAGAGCTCACTGCAGTAACACTTCCTGTAAAGATGCCCTGAATATGTCTGCAAATTCCTCAGACAGCAAGAGAAGCAGGATATACATTTATAGGATGTTATGTAGCTCAAGGCTGAATCATTTCTAATCTGATATTTCTAGTCTGTTCTCCCCAACCTCACTCTGTGACTCTGTTGCTACGCCTTCAGGTATTGCCTATCTTCATGCACGACAAGGTTTACTGCATCTGTGGAAGACAACACAGCAACTCACAGCATGTCACTAGTGACCTCGCTGAACATTCAACAACTGTGAGCTCTGGGACTATAGTTTATCAGTATTGACACTTGTGCATTTACGGTGCTATAGCCTTTCAGTGTATTGAATATGCATAAATAAAAGACAAATAGGATTGAGCTCTGCACTGAAGATGCAATTGTATGGAAAAATACACCTCAGGAATCATTGAAATTGCAAGTTCCTTCTCTCCACATCAAAAAGTAAACCACTTCTCTAGTCATAAAACACTGATGTGCACCAGCAGTCTTCAAGTTGTGATTTGTAGGAAATTAAGTCCCATCGTGCTCACAGCAACTTCATCAAATTTAAAAGTAACTGAAAATATTTCCATTTTCCAATTACTTAAGATTAATCTGTATGAATAGTTCATGAAACTCCTGCAAAAACTGCATGAAAAGCAGAGTTAGACAGTTTTATTAGTATTACTCAGGAGAAAAAAAGGCTTTTGGATTCTTTGTGTATGCTTTGTCCACAAAAAACACATTCCAATGATCTTAAAGGTCTTTTCCAATCTAAACAATTTTATGATTCTGTGATACAAAATAAGAGCTACAGTGTAATGTTCTAGCATTTGTATTTTTGTATCACCCTCCATCAGGGAGCTTCTCCTTACATTAGACACCTAGAGGTAAAAGACAGACATGACTTGTCTTTCAAGGAAACAGGGGACAAAACCTCCCAGATTTGGTTGAAAATAGGTACTCAGGCCCTTATGAAAATCTGATCATCTTCAGTGTCTTTAGGCAGGAGTTTTATACAACTCCAACAGATATGTCATAACATACTCATAAGCATCCAATCTTTTTGGTTTGGATTTGTGTTTTTTTTCTATATTGCACCCCTGGTTTGACCTGATCAACATCCTATTTAAGAAAATAACTGTGGCCTTCACATGCACATAACACACTGAAAAAAACACAACAAACAAACGAAAGAGTAATGATGTACTAGCATTAAGCAACAATGAGGATATATCTGAGATGCAAGAGTAGGTTGTTCTAAATTCAAGGTCAATACATTCTATGAACCCTTTATTTTTCATTCTGCTGCATATGCAGTCAGTGTAGTGATAAAGTAAGCAAACAACTTAACACCTGGATTCTTGGATACAAGTTGCTGGACACAAACAATTTTTTGGATACAATTTCATCCATATATAGAAATTCTTTCCTGTTGTGTGCATGCTCATATCTACTGATTTCATGTCAGCTACACATTTGTGACATCCTTGCACTGTTGGTAGCTGAGTTATTGGCCTTACTTACTTAAAATCTTTCCATTGAAATAAAAGAGATTTGAGTCAGGTCACTGGAGACAGAAACATGGCTATGTACAAGAGGCACCCACTAGATGGCCTTTTATTTTTTCTTTTTTACAATCTAACTTCAAGTATTGGGTGCATATAGCAAGGAAAAATACATCTGATATGTGAACTGGCTTATTGGGTTGACAACAGGCTGCAAGTGGGCAAATAAGTGCAAGCTCCAAGCTCAGTTCCTGTTCTGAAACCAAAGACAGGTTGTCAGTATGTCTGTTGCAGTTATGTAAATTGCACAGCACAGCAGCAGGAGAGGAATACTTTGGTCCTAAGCACTCTCTGAATGGAACTGAGTAGCCTCAAATCTGTAGAACCAATCCTAAAAGATAAAAACCTTATCTTAGTTTATGGGTTTCTTATACAGAAGCTGCCTTATATCCTGCCAAAAGCAACACTGTCTGATTTTAGTCACAGAAGCATTTACTGTCCAACATGCACCTTTACTGCAGAAGTACACAACCCACTTGTTCACCTACACGCTTATAGGAGTGCAACACAGTTAAATACACCCTCCAGTAAGACTGATGTTATGCTGCAGTTTCTTGTAATTTTATCAACTTCCACCTGCTGCTGTTTCCATGTTTGCTCTCCGGCTCAGACTTAAAAAGCATTAGCAAAAAATCAGAGATATGTTCCCAAAGACTGTGCAGGAAAGGGAGACCGAAGTGACCTATGGTGCAGACAGTAGTAAGGCGAATACTTAAAAAGACATTAGTGGAAACTTAAAAAAACACCACATTGTAGCATGAAGCACAGGACTGAGCAACAGAAGTAGCTTTCACAACTTTAATGGAAACCCACTGAAATGCAGCTAGCACGAAACACTGAATACAGCTATTCACACATCAGAAAAAAATATAAAAAAACCCCCCAACCCACTCAATGTTTAAATCTCTTCTTTCTACAGTGATGGTGGCATATGCACTGTATCCCTAATGTAACATGCAGGCATGCAAAGCAGAGTTTTACGCAGCTATTATCCAAGACATTGCCAAGATCAAAGACAGGTGCAAACATATATACCTCATGAGGTGATACAGGTCGTGTCACGTTGAAGCTTTCTTCCACATCTGGAGTACCCACATAGATATTGAGGTACCTGTAACACACAGTTCCAAAATGAGCATGAAGCCAAATAATTTTCAGGCAACCTGGAGGAAGCAGAATTCTACACATACTAAAACATGAAGCTACTTTGATGAATGTTGCTAGATTAATAATGAGCAAAAAAGAGGCAGCTACTCAGTCTGCTTCAAATGATTACTCTTTAAATATTCTCATCTTTCATTGCTCCAAATAAGAGGTAAGTCATGGAAAACATACTCTTGATTTATACCTACACAGGTACCTACAAACATTTTATAGCCAATAATGACCCCAAGAGATAGTGCCCATGCTAATATGGATATGGAAATCATTTCATGCTTACTTCAAGTACCACATTGGGTCAGCATCACTTGTAACTTTTTCATTGGCCTTCATGATTTTCTTTATCTGTGAGGGTGAAATAAAATAAAACAGAATATTGTGCCTTTTCTGAGTACTTTGAGCCACTCTCTTCCCACCAAGAAAGCATACCTCTACGTTGATGAAATAGTTGAATGAGTCTATGTGCTGCTTCACAAGTCCCTTCACCTGGAAAATACATGCATGCAGCAAATAAAATTAGCTTCAGTAAAGTCAATTATATAAGGCAGAAATTAATAAGTGCTTTTGGTTCTGAGCTAAATTCTGTCAGCTGAAAAACTTCTGAGAGAAGTGTCTGGAAGATCAGCTGATTCCACTTTTCCAGATCTACACCAAAGTTTTCATTGTTGAAAGTTGGTGTTCAGACACCAAAGCACCCCAGTAACCATAAAAGTAAACACCCAATGGACTCTAAAATACACAGAACAAACAAGAGTTACTACAAGTCAAAATATATTATTGTTTTGCCTCATTCTGCAATAATTTTAACCATTTATAGTACAATTAACCACCTTTGCTGCTTGAGAAAGTTGTCTGCATCCTAACAAGAACAGGTGTCATGAAGAACGAAAGGGAGAGCCAATCAGATGGGGAGATGGAAGAAAAGTGGGGTGTGAAAGAGAAAAGTCAATAAACAAGGAAACAGTCATGGGGGGGCAGGACATTCATGAGAAATCTGAGTTTGATTTGTAGGCAGGAAGAAAGAAAACAAACCCACGGGTCATATCACACAGAATAAACAATATCCCATTGCCCCAGGTAACAAGCTGATACAATACATTTCAATGATTTAAGTTTCAGGCATTTAGAGCAAACAAAAGAACGGGGATTATACTAAGTAAAATGATCTGGGATTAAAGAAAAAAAATATATTCCTTCAAGCCAAAATCTTTCTAAGAGAAGCATTCATTTTGTTAATAGATTGGTGTTTGCAAAATAAAAGATGTAACTAACCTAACTACAGTGCAAAATCCAGCCTCAAACAAGAACAAGTGCTAGCTGATAGAGACACATGCTTACATGCTCACAGAGGGCCTTAAGCTCTGAAACATCCCATGACAATGAACATGTCACAAGACTTAAAACTTCATAAAGAAAACAGATGTGTCTACATAAGCTATGGTTCATTCTGAGATTGTTAGAGAGAAATGGGAAGCTTAGAACAACAAATCCAGCTTCTAAGTGAAGCCTCCATGGGTTAAGACAAATGAGGAATGACTCCACAGCAAAAGTCTTTAGGTAAGAGTTTCCCTAATTTACAAAAACACTGCACATCATATGATAGGTAAGAAAATATTATGGCTTTATTAGCGTCTAGAAGTGAGACTGGCAGTTCCATTTTTTTTTTTATGAGGCAATATCAGGTGTTTTATTGAAAGCAAACTACGTTATAGAAACTGTAATGCACAACATCAGCTTTGTGTATCACTGCTGGCATAAACATGCAACAGATAGGCCAGACCACCATCAGCAGCCCTACAGTAAAGGGCTCACTGGCTGGAAATAATGTGGGATGGATACAGTTGGCATAAAGCACACAGTAAATTGCACCTCACAATCAGCAGCCCTTCCTTTTTCACATTGCCAAGAATTCAGACAGTATCACTAGCTCAAGCTGGCAATAGAAGTTGATGTGGTTGCTAGGAGAGACACAGAAATGGGATTCATTAGGGCCCTGAAGCATCTCCACTGCCCTGAACCAAAGTGAACACATACACAATCCATAACTGACTTGTTTTCCTGACAGGATCAAACACTCAAGAGTGCAACAAAAAGAAGTGCAATCAAGTTCTGACACTGATGAGGAAAGCCTTGCAGAATCCAGATCTGTGATTACATGCTTCCTATGACAAACACTACTACCAACCTAGAACCAGAGTCTCACATAAGGACAATGAATGGGGTCTTCAGGTGCCAGTAAAACTGATGTTTAGAGACAGTAATCTGGAAACAGTACACCACACACATTGTTCACTCAGAATGAAAACACAAAAATGCCAATCCCTAAAAGGCTGCCTCCACAAATTAATTTACAGATAAATCAAGAAACCAAATTATGTAACAAGTTTATCCATAATTGCATGAACTAAAAAATTTAAAAAACCCCACAAAATCCCCATAGAGGGTGAGCACAGGTATTCTGGGAAACAGCAAATTCTAGAGGAAGAGGGTGAAAAGTTAGAAAGGAGACAGAGTGTTCATGAAATGAGTGCATTTACACTAACCTTTAGAAATGCTGGGAGAAGTCTCCATTTTTCCTGAAAAAAAAAACCAGTTTGAAATACATTTCCAAAGAGTGACATCTTTCTAAACATCTAAGGTGCTTCAGCTTTTTTGTTTGTTTTTATTAGCAGCATTTCTAAACAGCAGCATTATTTAACATCAGATCCATTTAGAAAAAGACTGCCAGAAGCCAATGAGAATTAAAAGAGGGAGATTACTTGGATCATCTTCGTAAGCTACATGGGCTATGCAATATTTACTCACGATGCAACGGGACACTTTTTTTCTAAAAGCAATTCCTCTGAGAAGATGCATTTCTTGGAAAAATTATTACTAGCATGTAGTAAAAATATTTAGGGACATCTAACTTCGGGGAGGGGAGGGCACTGCCTATTAACACTGGAAGTTATATTCCCAGCAAAGGAAGTCATACTACAATTTTTACTTGACTAAGTACACTCAAGATTTTTAGTCCTGGGAGCAGCACCTGCAGGCCTCAGCCTCTGTAAAGCCTACCAGTAACTAACTCCTATGAAGATTTATCAAAACCAGCCAAACAGAGCACTAACAGGTTTATCAGCGTTCCTACAAACCTTTTCCCGTTTCAATTCTTCACTGATTACAGGGAACACCACCCTACACGTGCCCCACTGTCTACCTCCATGGCATAAGGAGCCCACCCCACGTTCGGGAAGAGAAGCAGATGGAGGGCAAAGGTGAGGACCACACAGCACAGCAGGAGGCTGCACTGCGTAGCTCCAGAAGAGAACATCTGTACCATTCACAGGACATCAGTGCCTCATCATTTCAGTTTGACATTCAGCACTTCGAAGAAATACATAGCAACGCCGTGGCTGCAGTGTAACACTGTCCCTCACAGGGCACGCCGAGGAACTCATGGCAAGGCCCAGCACGAGGCCCCTGGGCTCCACTGCAGACTCGCTCTTCCGACCCAAAAAGGCCAGTCCGGCCAGGGCCCAAAGCGCGGCCTTCACCTCCGCCCTGCCCTCTCGCGAGGCAACCAGCTGACTTTAACCGAACTTCTCGCGCTTTCCGCAATCGCAGGGGCCGGAACCCACCCCTCAGCACTCCGGCTCAGGCTCCTGAGGCGCAGCCCGCGGGGCAGAGACCCCCCTCGCCGAGGCACGGCTTGCAGACCCCCACCCTCGCGGAGAGGCGGGCTCCTTCCAGCGCCCCTCGCCCCAGCCCTGCTGCTCTCTAGCAGAGCCCGACGCCTGCCGACCCTTCCCCGCTGCCTCCCACCCCAGGCCGCCGCTAACCTCCACAGTATTAACAGGAGCCGCCGCTTGCTCCGGAGTGAGAGCCCCCAGTTCCGTTGCCAGCGTCTCCATCACCACCCCGGCAGAGAGGCCACAGCGGACGCAGACAGCGAGGGACCCGCGGTGTAGCAGGAAAACGCGTCCTCCCGCCGCACCGACGCTGCGCCCGAAGGTTCCGCGCCCACCGAGCCGTGGTGGGGCGTGGCGGCAGAGACCCAGAGAGGCAATGGGCACCGTAGCCGGAGGCTTAGCGAAGGGCGGGCAGATCTCTCCCTGCCCGGCAGCGCTCTCCACACCGCCCCCTCCCAGCACGGTTTAATTCCTTTCAGCACGGGGTGTTCTCACCGCGTAATCTTAGAGCTGCCGCCCATGAGCGGGCCCTGCCGGCCTCCGCGCCGCCTCTCGGGCGCCGGCAGCTGACGGCCCGGAGCGGGCAGGCTGAGGCGACAGAAGACAAGTGCCTTTAAGAAGCAGGGTGTGAAGGCTGGACTTAAATACACAAGTCTTCTGTGGCTCAGGTTCTGCACGAGTAAAGGCCACTGAGTTTGGTCTGGGGTTCACGCATCCTGGACCTGAAGGTTAAACATGGAGTTGCATTTTTTCAGACCTCTCCCATTCAGTGTCCTGCCTTAAGCAGTCAGCCTGGAGAGCTTCACAGAATCACTAGGTTGGAAAAGACCTTTGAGATCATCAGTTCCAACCATTCCTGACCTCTACTAAACCATGTCCCTAAGCACCTTGTCTATCCATCTTTAAATAGATCCAGGGCTGGTGACTCAACCGCCTCCCTGGGCAGCCTGTTCCAGTGCCTGATAACCTTTTCCACGAAGAACTTTTTCCTAATGTCTAATCTGAACCTGCTCTGGCGCAGCTTGAGGCCATTCCCCCTCATCCTATCACCTGTTGCTTGGGCAAAGAGACCCACTTCTCTACAACCTCCTTTCACGTAATTGTAGGTGGTGATAAGGTCTCCCCTCAGCTTCCTCTTCTCCAGGCTAAACAACCCCAGTTCCCTCTGCTGCTTCTCATAAGGTTTGCTCTCCAGCCTCTTCACCAGCCTGGCTGCCCTTCTCTGGACATGCTCTGGGAACTCAAGGTCTTTCTTGTAGAGAGGGGCCCAAAACTGAACACAGTACTCGAGATACGGCCTCACCAATGCCCAGTACAGGGGCACAATTACTTCCCTGGACCTGCTGGCCACGCTGTTTCTGATCCAAGCCAAGATGCCGTTAGCCACCTGGGCACACTGCTGGCTCCTATTCAGTCAGCAGCCAACCAACATGCCCAGGTCCTTCTCTGCCAGGCAGCTTTCTAGCCACTCTTCCCCAAGCCTGTAGTGCTGCACGGGGTTGTTATGTCCCAAGTGCAGGACTCTGCACTTGGCCTTGTGGAACATCATCCCATTGGTCTCAGCCCATCAATCCAGCCTGTTCAGATCTCTTTGAAGAGCCTCTCTACCCTCAAGCCTTGACTGTCCTGCCAGCTTAGTGTTGTTTGTGATCTTACTGAAGGAACATTCGATCCCTTCATCCATGTCATTGGATGTCATTGAACAGAACTGGGCCTAGGACTGAACCTTGGGGAACATCACTCGTGATTGACCTCCAGCTGGATTTAGCTCCATTTACCACAACTCTTTGGGCCTGGCCATCCAGCCAGTTTTTTACCCAGCAGAGGATACAACTGTCCAGGCCAGTGGTAGCCAGTCAAGCAGAATGCTGTGAGAAATGGTGTCAAGGGCTTTGCTGCAGTCAAGGTACACTATATCCACAGCCTTTCCCTCATCCACTAAGCAGGTCGCCTTGTCATGGAAGGCATCCAGGTTAGTGTGGCAGGACCTGCCTTTCATAAACCTATCTTGACTGGCCCTGATCACCTGGGTTTCATGCATGTGCTGTGTGATAGCACTCAAGATGACCTGTTCCATGGTCTTCCTTGGCACTGAGGTCAGACTGACAGGCCAGTAGGTTCCTGGATCCTCCTTCTGACCCATCCTGTAATGGGTGTAACACCTGCCAGCCTCCAGTCACGTCGAACTTCCCCAGTCAGCCAGGACTGCTGGTAGATGATGGAAATGGTTTTGGCAAGCATGTCTGCCAGCTATCTCAATTGTTTAATACACAGCAATCCTACAACATCCTATATGGCCTTCCATCTAACTATATGGTCACCAAGCAACTAAATCAAATGATCCATTACACTGTAACCTGGTCTGTTAGCCATGGCTAGTATGTAATTGCAAATGATAATTACTTTCAAAATAGAAAATTATAATAAAAAGTGGGAGTTAGAGGATTAAAAAATCCATTTTACCTTTCTAAACTAGGCTCCTGTTAAATTTGGCTGAGTTCTCTGCCCATTTTTTATCACTTACAGGAAAGCTAAGCTCTATCAGCACAAGCTTTCAGCCATAAATTTACTCCAGAATGTTTGTTCCTACTGCGTAACTGGGTGGGGAGGAAAAAAAATCCCTATATGCTTTTCAGGTATTCTTTAGTGTAAGTTCACCTTGGAGCTAATGTAAATTCTTCAGAGGAAATAAAAAATACTGGAGGCTCAAGCATCTTCAGCATATTCCCAGCACATTTGACCCACGCACGTCAAGACTGGCTGATTTGTGCAGAGGTATTCTGCATAATGCTACTAAAAGTGGAGCAGTATGGGGCCATCAGTCACCTTAACTTAAAAATCATAGAAGAAAAAAGAATGTCCATTAGTTACATTGTTGTCCAGTTCTCCTGCAACCAAAAAACTTGTAATAATGCCATATTCTAGGCAAGGTGTTCCACAGCTTATCGGTACATCTTTGTGAATAAAATAGTTGTCGCTGCTCATCTTCCTGTGTTGCTTCTTGTTCTTGCAGCCAAAAAGACAGCAAACAAATATTCTTCAGTCTTTCTTGTCACTCACCCCTCTGGAGCTCTGGCATAGCCCTCCTCCACCCAGATCTTCCCATCTGAGTCTCCTATTTAATTCCCAAGTGTGTAGCTATGATTGAGTACTGAAATTACTTCTCCAATGGGTTGACCCTAGCTAGACTCCTCTCCTCAGCTACACAGGGTAGAGAAAATATAACAAAATGCTCATGGGGTGCAGTAAGAACAAGGAGAGAGCACTTGTCAATTACCACCATGGGCAAAATAGAGATGCAACTCAGGAAAATTAATTTATTACCAATCAAATCAGAGTCCAGTAGCGAGAAATAAAACTAAATCTTAAGACAGCCTTCCCCCCACCTGTCTTTACTTCCTGGGGCTCAACTTCAACTTCTCTACCTTCTCCTCCCTGGCAGCACAGGGAGGCAGGAAATGGGGGTTGGGGTCAGCTCACCACATCTTGGTTGCTCCTTCCTCCTCAGGGGGAGGTCTCCTTACAGCTCCAGTGTGGGGTCCTTCCACAGGTAA
Organism: Gallinula chloropus; assembly: GCF_964237585.1. NCBI lineage: Eukaryota > Metazoa > Chordata > Aves > Gruiformes > Rallidae > Gallinula > Gallinula chloropus. Next base: position 22,787,302 of record NC_140085.1, read on the forward strand.
CTGCCCTCCATGAATTTCTCCAACATGAATCCTTCCCATAGGCTGCAGTTCTTCACCAACTGCTCCAGTGTGGGTCCCTTCCATGGGGTGCAGACCTTCAGAACCAGATTGCTCCAGCCTGGGTCCCCCCCCATGGTCACAAGTCCTGCCAGCAAACCTGCTCTAGCACAGGATCCTCTCTCCATGGGTCCATAGGTCCTGCCAGCGCAGGTTTCCCACCAGGTCACAGCCTCCTTCAGGCATCCACCTGCTCCAGAGTGGGGTCCTCCACAGGCAGCAGGTGGATGTCTGCTCCACCATCAACCTCCATGGGCTGCACGGGGAGAGCCTGGAAAAGATCTCTTCTCCACGGGCTGCAGGGGAATCTGTTCTAGCACCTCCTCTCCCTCCTTTGCTGACCTCAGGATCTGCAGAGCTGCACCTCTCATTCTCAGTATCCTCCACCATGAATGACAGGCTAAGCATTGGCCAACCGTGGCTCCCTCTTTAAGTCAGCGGCATTATGTCCTTTGAACACAGGGGAAGTTTCTGGCAGCTTCTCAGAGAAGCCACCCCCACAGCCCCCCCTCTACAAACACCTTGCTATGCAAATCCAATACAACCTTCTCCAAAGGAGCCAGTTTTAAGCAAGTGATCTCTGCATGTTATTTGCACAGCTGCATTAAAGTCACTGCTCTACACTCCAGATGTAACAGAGAAGTTAAAGGAAAGACTCACAAGGGATTATTAGTGCAGTCATTTATCTTCAGCATTTAACAATCCATTACATTTAAGAAAGTTTGCATAAATGGCTTTTTCACCACCAGTGGTATCACAAACAAAATTTAATGCATACAAAACCTCAAACATTTGTATTTCAACAAAGAAAGCTGCTACAAAATGGCATCTTGTTTCACAAGGTCAACTTCAGAGTAGAGCCAAGTGCATTTCAGCCACAGTAGCATAAACAGCATGCAACACATGACATTAAACAGACACAATGTCCATACTTGAAATATTAAATAAAAACTCAGGTACATTAAACAATCACTTGACACACAGGCCATGCTACAAAATGCCCTTTGCAAGTCACCTTAATCACAAAAAACCTCCAATGAATCCGCATTTTTTGAGTATTTACTGGTAAAAACTAGTATGACAGTTTCTCCAGTACATTAGAGGTCTACAGTTTTTTATTTTTACAATAAAATGCATATAAAGTACTATGATAAAAAGTTCATACTCATAAATCATCTTTAAATGTTCATAAAATCCTCTTTTGGCTGAAGCTCAAAATAGTTTAGATATTTCTAAAAATGTCACAATGATTTAATTCCCTCTAATTGCTTTTGAAATGCGTTCTTCTCGTCAGGATTTCGAATTGCATATCATACCTCATGGCACAATCACTGTTCTAAGAGTTCCTTTTTCTCAGTTTTTTCAGGCTTCAGGAAACAGTTTCCTTTAAAATATGTATTTATCTTTATTTTGTGCAAAGTTTTACAAGGGATAGAGCAGAAGTACACTAGAGAAATTTCTTTTCTAAAAAGGCATTTTGAAGTAAGGTTTCCTTCCCACGTACATGTGGCCAAAGTCCCTGGACATAGGAACAACAGACTAGAAGTCATTTCCCTTATTAAAAAGAGTATACAGTTTGGTAAAAATGGCCTACAAAACCACAGTGCTAATAATGCCCCATTTTTTAGACCTTTATAATAGACATGGTAATGTACATACACAACCTGTGTGTCACATTAAGCTTTTATGGGCAATTTTGTCTCTTCATAAAAAATAGATTGTAATATAAAATATTAAAACCAAGCGATATATTCTGTACCACATGGAGTTTTTATACATCTATGATACTTTAAAAGGACCATTATATGGTAATATATTACTAGATCATATTCAAGTAAATTATGATTCAATTTCTTAGGTAAGAGCATGTCTGTAATATGTATTCCAGCAGTATCTTTTCCCAGTAATTTGAAATACGCAAAATAAAGCCCATGTAAACTTACAGAAGTTTACTTCCACATTTCTCAGACTTACTAATTTTCTATATGTGAGATTCCTGTTGCCTTAATTGGGAACTGAGTATTTGGGCCTACTCCAAAGGAATTTGAAGAAAGTGGCAGTACTTCTCACAGACTCGGTGAATCTAAACACATTTTCAAGAACGACCAATCATTTGGGTTCTGGTTTCCAGACCCAAGAATACATTTTGAAAAGCTTATGCCCTCATCCAACAGAATATAAAAGGGGAAGCTACTCTGTGGTACTCTAAGTTCACTCTCAAGTGCTTTTAGGAACAAAGGTCAAAGACCTAACTTAAAAATACATAATACCCATTGAGATCAAAGATTAGTACATACACATTTTAGAGATTAGATTTAAGATCAGTATGACCTCCATTGGATGAACAAAATGCTTATAAACATTATATACATAAATTTACTTCATGCCCCCAGCATAATGATTCTTCGGTGTTTATAATAGCAGTGAGTGCTTCTTCTGTAACTGCTATACTCCAAACAGCTCATTAATACTGGCTTTCCATAATGTAACAGGGGCTAAGATCTGGTTCCAGTAATTGCAGGAGTACCAGAGTCTTTTCAGAAATTAATGGTTTCATTAGATATGGCTCTACAAAAATATAATGTAAGCAAAGTACATTTTATCTACAATTGGTTTATTAATTCATAATTGTATTGCTATTGGTAAATAAATTTTAAGTTGAAAAATAATATTGTTTTAATGGTGGCAAGACAGGAAGTACTTGCCAGCTCTTTCTCAATGCAAATCATAATAAATGCTTGCCTTGAAAACTAGTAATTCATTGGCTACAAGTGACATAACCCATTAAACAAATCTAGTCTATTAAAATATAGATGCCCTTGAAATTAATTATTTTCCAGTGAATTTTAGAAAATATCTGCATACATTTTACAAGATCTCTCTCATTACCAGTCACTGGAATGGGCTGTTCTTAGTGGGGAGGTCAGGTGACTCTTGGAAGGTTAAAAAAAAGTGGGGGTACAGAAACAGGTCTTATTTTTTTAATTGGTAGGTCCTTCTGTTTCTGCTTTCCCCATTGGTGCCTGAGGAAAAAGTAGTTTTCTAAGTATGTTTGCATAAAATGGTCCATATACTTGTTTATTGAAGTTCACAATGCTTGCATACTGCGACCCAACAAGCTTCATCTCTGTCTGGATCACCGCAAGGCCTCCTGGTATAGTAGGCATGCACTTCTGAAAGCTCGGAAGAGCGAGCAAGCTTCTCATGAAGAACTGGATTCGTTTGTCTGAAATGGAACATAAAGCATGCTCAGAACAAATGTAACCCCCAGATGAAGCCACAGTCACTTTGCGAGAAAGCTGTGTAAGCAGGGGCACATCAGCACAGCAAAGAAAAAGAAATCCACCAGTGTAGATAATGACTCTTTCCAAGCCTGTGTTGCAGCGAGGAACAATACTGAGAGAGCCTCTGAAAGCTGGCTCCTTGAAAGGGGGCACAGCATAAACATGCTGCAACAAGTTACATGGACACACCATAAACATGCTGCAAGAAGTTACATGACCTAATAACGAAGTAGACTCAAAAAAAACCACACTAAACCCTAAACCCAGAACTAACAGAAGGGAGACTGAATAGCAGTAATTTTTCTAATTTCTTGTCAAAAATATCTACGTTTGTTTGTTTGGGCACTTTTAAAATTATTTCTAGCTGTGACTAACCATGCTCTGCAGCACATCCAGAACTATAGGTAAACTACATTTCCTTACGCTCCATTGATCCAGCATTTTACTGCAGTAAGAAAGTGCTTTTAAAAAATAGTTAGCAATCAACCTTGCTGGTAATAAGTTTATATATAGACACATACAGTGAGACAAGTACATATTATCTTACTAACCAATCAATGAGCTGACAGGATTATTCTCCTCCACAATATGAGCGATTTGCCCTATTAAGTTATTCTGCATTTCTTCAGTAAGAGTGGGAAGACCTCTTTCAGTTAGAGATGAGTTCACTTTGCTGCAAACCTGGACACCAATAGCATTCAGAGCCTCCTTCAAATCAAATGTTCTGAAAGAAATAGAAAAGCATTAATTTTTGCTTTTTCTGTAGTGATGTTGTAAGGTGACCTCACTTGCCTCCTTTCCCTTTTATTTTCAACCTGCTCTATTCTCACTTCTCCCATTGCAAAGTTATCCTTTGCTTTTTCAGATTTATGTACAGCTATAGATGTAGGACAAATCTCCACAGATAATAAAATAAGGACCTAATTGTGATTCAAATGGGGAAAAAGAAAAATCAGTCATGCAGCAGTGACACAGGTTCATTTTGTAGTTATGCTTAGGAGTTTCCAGGGCCACATGCACATCTGACTTGCTCGTAGGGCAAGCAGCAGCAGAAATTGGCAGCCAAATAGTTTAAACTACCTTCAAGTTAGCAGAAGCAACAAGTAGCAAGTGGCAAGACAATTTGGTGAATGTATTGCCACAGTCGCTCCAGTATTAGGAGCTTATGAATCAAGTTTAGCACTAGTCTCCAAATTCTGTAGACCAACACCAAGATAAAGATTTCACCTAACTTTGAAGATATGTGCCTAACATACAGGGGACTTCTACTGTAAAGGAAATGCAAATATAGGGTATTGAAATGTATTCCTTTATTAACAAGCACTGGCTATAATCTTTAAATAATTTCCAAAGGTCTTCAGATCCACCTGGTATCTCCTGTTTTATAAAAAAAAAACAAAAATGAAGAGTGATAAAAACAAGGCCTTACTTCTTGTTCATGTCTTCAAGAAGAGGAACAGAGATCCTTTTCAGTTGGTCAGCAAAATCAGGCACATCTACAATTGCTGCACCCACCATATTGTTTGTTATGAGACAAACACAAGCTATGATTTTTAACTGATTGAGCTTTTCTCTCAACTCCTGAAGACGAACTTCATCTGTTATTAGAGTCTAGAAATGAAACAGTAACACTGATTTAGGAATACAGAGAGAGGCAGGGGAAAGGACAGGTATAGTCATGAAGCATTAATATTTTTAATCACAAATATGCAAAGCCAGGAGACACAGCAGCTGAAATACCCCAAACGTAGTACTGCAGAGAGTGCTGTTATGTATGGGTACCAGAAGTAAGCCTGCAGTGGGAAGAAAGGTAATGCCTTCAGTGCAGAGGAAAGTGAGAGCATTGTATCCTACTCCTCATCACTGGTGACAAATTTGTGACCAACAAGATATGGAAGGCTCAGGGAATCCAGAGAACACTATAGTGATCAAGGTTACAAACAAAATAGTCTCCTAGATTGAGCTGTCCTTTGAAAGATGCAATGATCTGTAACTGGTGGACAGTGATGAACAACTGTGCATGACAATCACCAGAGCAAGTTCCTTCAAGTGATACACAGCCTGCTGCAGTCAAACAAACAGCTGACTATACCAATAATGTAATTCCCACAGCAAGATCTACTTGGGGTGATTTATTATAGGTTTGAAAGAATTCGTCCTAACCACACCCCTCCATCGTCCTAACCACACCCCTCCGCCAACAATTACCAGGGCATCGACATTCAGCTGTTTGGTTGCAAGCTCACAGTAGGACAAACTAGACCCGTAGAGGATACTGTATGTAACTCTATTCAAAACTGTTTGAAAGAAGGGAAGAATAAGGTGGTTTCCCTTCTGACCACTGACTGAGAGCACTCAGAGCATCCCATGTGTTTAGAAAATTCTCCACCCTATGTATAGGTAAGGCACTCACTGTAGATGTCCTGACTGACAGCCAGTTTCAAAATCACCTTACAGAAAGTTGCAGACTTCAGTAATCAGGAGTTGGAGAGAAAAACCGAACAGTGATTCTTGAAGCAATAGTTTGTATGCACCGAGAAAATGTGAGTATCTACTTCAGAGAACTTCAAGTTTTTAATCAATTCTGTTCTAAACCAACAGTGATGCCACAAACTCCTGCTGCTAAGGAAACAGGATGCTACAGTAAGTTCTCTCAGAAACAGAGAAAGCCAAGTGCTGTCAGCACAAGTCCCAGCCTTTGACTGTGGCCAGGACTGCTCTTAGGGTGGAGCTGGTGAGCTATAATTGGCTGGAGGGAAAAGAACCTTCACCAGACTAGCACATACCCTCCAAATTAACTATTCAGGAATTTAAGAAGTGCAAGACAACACTTCACCTGTTGCCATCAACACCACCATTACTTTACTATACCAACATATTCATAGAACTAGAAATCTGAAGACACTGAGGTAACTTCTTACCTCTGGAATTGTTTTGTGATAATCCCACTGTAACAGTTTCAAGTAGCCGTTGTTTAGCACCAGTGTAGGACTAATAATTGGTTTAGAACTACTATCAGCACCAGGGGATGATGAAGATTCATCAGAAATAGATGACAGTTCATCTTCTATTGATTCCTTGATCCATTCTGTTGTGAGATCCAGGGCACCTAAGCATTGCAGATCAGCACAGATTTACTGGATGCTTTCATCAACATAAGCAGTTGCTTGAGGAAAACAGTTGTACACATAAACAAGAGTACTGAACTTCTGAAAACTAAGCCCAGTGGACAGCTGAGTCTTCACATAGGTAAATTCTCTTCCTCACTTTTTTTTCCCACTAATCCTCTTCCATTAGTCACCTTAATAGTCTAACTAGCTTGCAAAAACCTAACAATTAGACCTCAGCCAAGATCTTGGAGTAAAAAGCCTCAAAGTTCAAGTTCCCAAAGCTTTTTTTCCCCTTTTTTAGGGAAGCCATGTAATAGTTGGGGCATGAGACTGGAAAGTAGAGAGAGAAACTGTAATAACAAATGAAATGCTTTAGAAGAGTTCTTCCTCAGGTTTTTATAAAACCTCTAATAATGGATCAAGCTGACTTGAGAACTTCACCTAAGAAGTTTTCCTCAGAGCCTGCCTTTTATTTATAGAAAAAAAAAAAAACCAAACGATCTGTCCTTTCCAACTTTCAAGCACCATAACTGGTTTTACGTGTTAACTTCAGACTAACAAGGTTGCTGCATACAAAAGAAATAGCCTCATCTTTCAGTAGATAGGGCTTCTCCCTCCCGACAATAATAGCCACTGTGTTTTCCAGATACCAACCAATTTAGCAAATACAGATTTATCTGGAAATGCCCCAGATTACAAGTAAATGAACTTTATAGCAGGTTAAACAATTGTCTATTGGTAGGTTGTATTAGTTAGATCTAGACAAGAAATTAACTGCAATTGCTAAGACTGTAGTTTTCTTTTAAAAGAAACGTTTTAATTAGGTATAGCATGATACCTACTTGGTGTTTCTTCAAGGATTTCCTGGAATTTTGTTCTTTCATAGTCCACCAAATTACGCTGAAGGTACGGCCTAAGGTTTTGAATCGTGTAATTAGCCATATCCACTTTCATCAGGTCCAAAACATGAAATATTTGTCTGAAAGGAGGAGTTTGAAATTTGACAGTAATTTACAAACAATAGTTTATTGATTTTCACCAGCATGAGGTATACCTACATTAGCACTTCAATTTCAATTCTGGGAGAAGTAAACTCCTTCATTGGTATTTAAGCCTAACAGAAATGTTACCAATATTCCAGGATACTTGGAGGAGCATTGTGTATAGGGCTTGGATTAAGTTACAGAGAACAGGACAAAAATAAGGTTGTAGTGTTTAGTGATGCAACATAACAGAAAGATATGGGTTTTCAGGAACTATATCAATTGGTACATTTCAGCCCAATGAAGAGACTTTAACTTTTTAGTCACTCCAACTGCACTGAAAGTAACAGTCCTTGTGACACAGTTGCTTTGGTCTCCATGTATGATTCAAGTACATGATGCCAATATATGATCCAATCAAACAGTACAACAGCTACTGCTTATTCTTGGTATTTCAGTGTACCTGAAAAACTGTAACCTCATTTCTGCCCTTTTATACAAATGTTTTGCTCAAGTTTGAGTAGCAATACCTTCACTAAAAAAAAATAAAAATGCAAAACTTGGTATCCTGAGGAAGCATACAATAAACAGTTCAAGAAGTAACAGTACAAATATGCTACTTGTAAGGTAGAACAAGACTGAACAAGCAGTCTCCAAAACACAGGTTACTACAAAAGTACTTCTTTCTGTTGTTCCATTACTTAGCTGGTAGTGTTTGATCTAGGCATTCTACTAATTTCATTAAGTAGTAAGATACACATAACATTCTGGTCGTAGCGTGTCATAGCTCCTCCCCTTTAATGCCTCTGTATAAAAATAAATTTTCCCATAGTCTGAAGCCAGATGCTATATAAACTGACATAACACTTCTTTTAAAGACTTACCCTTCCCCCCTCTTCTCCTGCCCAATACTTTCAGAGAAAAGTTTTTTCCTCTAAAAGCACACCCAAACACCAACCTCAGTAATTCCACGATGTTGTCAGTTGCTTTTAACTGTTTTATATCATTGTCTCTTATTGGAGCACATAACTTTCCCATAGTGTTGATGATATAGTTAGCTAGTCCATGAATATCAACAGCGTTATGTTCTGCCTGCTGTCTTATAAGATCTGTATCTAGAACTTCACAAATTTGATTTTGAATCCTGTTTGCTCCAGGAGTCAGGAAGGAAAGAAGAATCTGAAGTAGGGGAGAAAAAAGGAAAAGCTTATCAATAAAAACCAAACCCCTTAAAGTTTTGCTTCAGCATTTTTATTAATACTAATGTTGAGTGTATTTAGCTGACTGGCTATAACAAGACACATTAAGACCTAATATTATCTAAGGTAGTAGGAGAACAGGACTGTTAAAAGGATCAGAGTTCAGTTCTGCAGAAATGCTCAAAGCTGGTAAACCAGAAAGCATGTCAACAGTGAGACTCTTTCAAAGACTGGAAGGTTGCCCTGTAAAACAAACATTTACTAACTTAAAATTTTGAAAGACTTTGTATTGTGCCAGGAGTGAAGGTTTGTATGCTCCCCTGTGTGACAACCATAAACAATGAAGTCTATTTGGGCAGGTGCGGTCATGTTTATACTTCTCTCCATGCCCTAAGCTCACATTATCTTGCTCTAAAGAGGTAGGTAGATATGTGAAGCTTTGAGAAGAAAGCTGACTTGCAACTAACCATCCTGCAATGAAAGTTGAATGGACATACTGCTATGCATGCTTGGCCATATTCCTAGTTAATGTAAACATACTATAGACAGACACCTTTGCAGTTCTGAATAACCATGGTTGCATTTTAAAAAGAACAAAATGGAACATGTTGGCTTTGACTGAATTAGCAGACCATTCAGTGAACTAAGACACTCAGAGCTCAGTTGACAGAACAATGCTGGGAGGGAGAGAGGAACAGTACCTCCTTAATTTCCTCAAAGAGCTTGATAGCATGTTCATATTCTGGAGGATCCTCATTCAATTCCGATTCCAAATGATCCCAAAATGCCTTGTGTACAGTTTGTTTCACCACGCCTGCAATGCTGTGGAATAAGTCAATTAGATACAGAAAAGCCTCCCAACTAACTTTCACCCTTGGTAAAAGGGTTTCAGGGCAGCCTAACCACTTCTTGGGAAACACACGCCACCTCACCAGATGTTGCGCCCCGGGGTGCTGGCAGTTGAGATGTAGGTAAAGAGATACTACCTTGCCTTTTTCCTTAGCAAATTTATTTTCATTGTCCTAACTTATGTAGTAATCTTTCTCAAAAACTAATCTCTCTTAAAACCAATTATCAGTTAAGAGACTTGTGCAACTAAAACCTCCTCTTTTTTGTAAAGATCAGGGTCATCAATTTAGAGGTGTCTAAGCAGGAACACTGTAGCTACCTAGATTCTCACTTCCTCTGGATAGCCTGGTATTTCTGCGTCTCTTCTGGGGCAAATATTAGAGCTGTGTTCTGTAATGATCTCTTATCACTACAGCACCAATGAGCTACTACGTACAACTGCCTAGAAAGCCACCACTTCATCTTTTCCACAGGGCCTGGACCTACAGAGAACAGATTGATGCTTGTCTTCACTAGGGGCATTCATATTGCATCAGCCTTTTATCTTCCACGTGACGTGCAAGACAGAGCAATATGGTCGAAGACAGTGCATCAACTCAGCAGGACTGCAACCCTTGTTCCGAGCAAGACAGCCTTGACAGTGAGTCCTGGAGGTACAAGAGAAAAACCCATAGCCTTCCAAAATGTTTTGGTTTGGGGACCTTTTTGTTTTGTTTTAATATGCTGCTCCATTTATTTCTCCTTTCTTCCCAACTCCAGTACTGCTCTTTGCAAAATTCTGCCTCTTACCTGTTCTGTGGGAAGTCTTCATGTTTTATGCAAAAATTTGCATTTACAGCAATTTCATGAGCTAGAGTCAAGTCTGTCAAATTTCTTGCAGCTGCCATCAGTTCATCAAATGTAAAAGTCTTAGGAGGACTTGCTGTTGGAACAAACAAGATCAATTGAAGCCAAATATCTGTAGTTGAGAAGTGCAATTGAAAATATTAAAACTTAGATATTTTACTGCTTGCTAATTGGACTATGGTGCTCAACAAGAAACAGTCTAGGATTACCACGTCTTGGTATCTTCTTAGAACACTAACCCAGGAAACTCCCAGCTTATCGGGGGTGTGTCTGGGTAATACCACACAACCCTTGTAAGATTCTGAAGAGCAGTTTCATATTTCTGCATCTTAACCAAGATAACTTTTTTCTTTTAAAGCACAATCTTGCATTCCACAAATTTCCTATTGACTGTTCTGTAAAACACACCAGACCAAAAGCAGAGGCAATAGCAGATACCCACTACAATTCTGTTACTGGCTTGAGAACCCCCGACTTATGTCCCACAGCAGATGCATCGTAAGTTACACTCCTTTGTACAAGTATTAACAACATAACAGAAACTTTATATTGGAAAGCAAGAGTAAATTCCCAAAGGTTCCAAACCTTAAAAATCTGTCATTTAATTTAGTATTTGGAATTTGAAGACTGTTAATAAAGAGCCAGCTGGCAATTGCAGCTCCACTAATACATCTGTTTTAATGTAAGACTTCACTTACATAGGCACTATGCATGGTCTGAAAATACTTGACATGAACCCAAAGCACATCTTTCCAAGCTTTGTCATTATTCAAAATACATTCCATGAGCAAATTTGTGGTTTTCATTGATCCTTATATTTATGAAAGAAAAAAATCTGAATTTGAGGTTTAATTTTGTGTAACTTGATGTCATCATATAAATCTGTAAGTCACAGATTTAACTTTTAAGTGTATGGAATGGAAGAAACCCTCACTTTGCCCAAAGCTTTATCTGTTTGAGTGGAAGACTGCTACCAACGCGAAGATCAGGGTGTCCATGGCAGCACACTTTTCTTACACTTTCTGAAGTGAAGGACACCCCCACAGATAGAGCTGCTGATGGTGTTCCACACACAGGGAGATGGGCTGCTTCACAGCAGAGAGAAAGCCATGTCTTTCTCTTCATAAACAAGATTCAAAAGCCCCGTGTTCTACCCATGACAGTGAAGAGAAATGAGGTTAGCCTTATCTGCCTAGGCACAACACAGGTAAGGTTGAAATAGGCTTACAGGCTGGGGAGCTGGGTTTGCTTGAAGAATCACTGTTAAAACTCTGTCTTGAATATTCAGAGTCGCTGGAAGAAGCTGTGCTTTCAGATAGGCGTGAAGACTCTGAATCACTGTTCTGGTCATCATTGAGAGGCATTCTGATTCACTTTAGCTGCTACAGTAAACAAGACCTGGAAAGACAAAAACTTCCATAGGACCAGCACTTTTTTTTTTCCTCACCTGTTTCACAGAAGTCAGATCCTGTTTGTTATGTGGCAAACGAAGATCAAATAGTTGCTTTCCTTAAAAAGGTGTTAGAGAAAGGATCTGGCTTGACATACAGAATCACAGAGTTATTAAATGACACCTGTTCTGTAAGGAAGTTTTGTACCCTCTGCTGTTTCATACCTTAATGGTCATGTTATAGACAGCTTGTAAACTGGTTGCATTTAAAAGAAAAATAAATAAAAGGACTATCCACCACAGTAACCCCTAAAGTTGCTTGTCAGAATTTTGGAAGCTCTGAACAGCCATAAAGGCATCTCAATGTTACCATCCCCCACCTGACATCACCACCAAGTGACATTTAGCAATTAGCTTCCTTCCACAAACAGACTGCAACAAGTATAATAACTCTGAAGCAAACATAGAAGCTGTTGGGGGAAACAGGCAACTAATTCAGAATATTAAATCTCTGACAGGGCGCAGGTAGAAATCTGTCCTGGTGCTTTGGGTGGGTCTTTGCTCAGAACCAGATCAACAATGGCACAGACACAAAAAATACTCCTCCTAGGGGTGAGGGTGGATGGCTTTGCTGTTTTAAGTCAAATGAGAACTCTGAGCCTCTAACATTACATTCAGTGTACATGACAAGTAACACTGAGAAGTGTCAGGCTTCATAGTGCTTCTGTCTACATAAAGAAACTGCCTCCCAGGCAGATAATCTGCCACTGCTGAGAACTGGACAGCTGCACAGTGCAATAGGGATGATTAACAGCTGTATGACAGGAAGTGAAATATATGTTCATAACCATATTAAAGTGAGAACCTGGAAGTCAGCCATAATTACTACTAAAGGAATTTGGCCCAGATACCAAAAATAGCTGTCCATCTTTGATTATAGCCACAAAGCATTCTGTAGTAGACTATGATGAAACGTAGCCAACAATGCTTTCCACCAGCAAACCTAATGTGACTTCATTTTAAATTGTATCAACTTCAGCAGGCAAAAAATACTGCATTTTGTGTTGTCCCAAGTTGTACTTTTGACAGCAATAGAATGATGTTTGTGTGTATTTATGTGAATCAATGTATTGTTGGCTCAAGAGGTAGACAGAAGGGAGTGAGAATTCCTTTATGCTGGCACCTAGTTACAACATTGAGGGTTTGATTTTTTTGGGGTACCAGCTCATCCTGAATAGGCCTTTCTAACTTGATCAAGTATTAACTGATGAATACTACCCTGTTAAACAAGATGACTAACATTTGTTAAGTGTATGTTTACACCTTCTCTCCTAAGAGGAAAGAGGATGCAATCAAGTACCCTATTTATGTCAAGTTTTATGCTGTTTTTTTGTGAAAAGCATTAATCCCATCAGCAAGAACGCAGCTGACAGTTTACTACCTTGCTGGAGAAGCCAGCAGAGAGATTTTGATTGGGATATAGAGGTCATGGGTTCAAGACTTAGAGCATTAGTCATGAGATACTTAATTCTTTTATTAGAACAGCAATTTTGTAACTTCTAACAAGCAAACAAGCAGATGTTTTTAGAAAGTATTCATAAACAAGCCTGAGGAGTACAATAGAGCCTAGAAAACCAAAAGGATGAGATTTTTTTACTTGGAAATTGTATTTGTTTAAGTAACAATTAGACATGAGTCACTAATGTTACACAAGAGACTAGAGCTATTTCTTCAATTAAGATCTGTTACAAAATCTCAAAGCCAGCACTAACTAGAAACTAGTTATGATGAGTAACCTACCTGTAGAATGCACTCCAGGTTCTGATGTGGAACTGTTCACTTAAATACAACAACCTTACAGAGCCTGCAAAGCTTGTATTACTCTCCCAAAATTGTTTCTGGATCAGCACCAAAACACTGTTTCCAGGCTTTAATTCATGTATAAAATCCCTTTATTTGTAAATAACTAACCTCCAGAAGGTTAATGTTGCACGTGGTCCATTGAAAGACTTGATTGATGTTGTTAGCAGTGTACTGGCCCAAAAGGTCACGTAAATCACTTGCCTAGTATGAACACTTCAAGATGTGTCTACTGCTTCAGTCTAGGTGTTAAGAACATAGAAGAAATTAAATAATGATTGAAAACCCCAAAATTCTCACACAGTTTATGTATCAAGAACTTCCCCTTAACTGTCAGTATCATCTTAATAAATATGCTAATTTGTAAATAGTCAGATTTGCAAGGTGCTCCTGACAACAAGTACTAAATCAGCCACAGAGGCAAGTCAGCATTGTCGTTTTCTAACCCACTCTTGATTCCCAGGACAATGAAATCATTATGGTAGAAGTTAAAGTCCCATCGACATCAAGTTTCTACAGACTAGTCCCAGGAAAAGGATCTTTCACAAACCAATACTTGCATTCACAGACACACAGGCCATTTTGATATTTTGAGACCACATCTGTTCCTACAATAGATGCACACATACAAATAGCACAGTTGCCAGTGGAGGGCTTCAGAAGACTTAATTTACATAAGTCTGAGGTGGCATAATGAAAAAAAAAACCCAACACTGCACTCTCCATCGCAGTAAATGTATTTCATATTAGCACGTCTCAAATGGAATGGTAAGAAAGAATGGGTATCTTCTGCAGATTCAGAACATTATTGCTAAGTTCCAAGTTTAAAAGATAAACAAGGCAGCAAGCACGTCAGTGTACACGAATACATGAGCAGAATCCAGGTACATCATTCAGTTTTTAAATATGCTTTTTAAGAGCTAAAAAAGCTTAGAGAAAATTGCATTCACCAAGCATATCAAAGGGAAAAACAACAAAAAAGTTTTTTTCTCATTAGTTGCAACAATAGACAACCAAGTTACTTAGTCCTTTCTTTACAGCACACATTGGAAGAGCTGTTTTTCCTTATTCTTTTGTAGACAAGACACTCTCATAAATTACTAAGGGCCAAGCTCACATGTCATTTAAAGTTTAGATTAATAAAACTTCCAAATTATTTCAGAAAGCCCTTTAGCCTTTGGAGATCTTTGTAACTTGCCACCTAGAATAGACAACACCACCTTCTTATTTCTGAGTTGTTCATTGGGTATTACATATTAGGCTGTTGTCTTAACTTTGCTTATTCTCCTGGGCTTAATACACAGGTTAATATCCTACCTATTCTATTAAAGGTCAGGCTGTGGTTACAGCCTGCTTTACTCTCTCTGCATTAAAAACAATAGATGTTTATATTAGGTTGGATACCTTCACTGTGGGCTTCATTACACATTACACTCTTTGCTTTCTTTCAATCACTACTATTTCACAGTGTTTAAGCATAAACTCTTAAATGGGAGACCAAGCTAAAAAAACCCACGTAAATTTACAAAACCCAAGTTTCCAGTTAATTTAGCAACAACTATCATTTCTACTGGTGTTTAGATAGTTTTGGGTTATTTTTAGTAAAGACAACACTGTTGATGTCTAAAGCCATTTTGCTTTTACGTGGTCACTTCCCCTGACCCAATCATTCACTTAGAAGTGATCACAATTGCATAATCTGATTAGCTTTAGAGAGCACAAAAATGCTTGTTATTCCTGAAGGCTTCCTTCAGAAGTTATTTTTGAAGCACCTGGGGGGGGGGAAAAAGCACAACACATTGGAACTTGTTTTTATTTCTTCAGATATCATCTTCAAGAGAAGTTTTTCCACTGCTCTGCTCTCCATCCACACACGCTTTGAAAGCACTCTGTCCAGTTTTACCACTTAAATGTCTGAACTTTGCTTATTCTCCTGGGCTTACATCCTTACTATCTTCAAGCCGGCATCGCCCAAATCTCATTCGGGCTCGAGTTTCCCTTTCACTGACTCCACCTTTGTCAGCACTCACAGCACTGGAGTAGAAAAGAGCCTTTGTTAAGGGTCTCGGCACTTCCTCATGCCTCGTTTTTGACAGCTGATACCCGACATCGCTCTCCTTTAGCCTTCTACTTCCGCAGCTCTTCCCTTAATACACGGGCTTTTACTAACGAAGGCTTAAAACCCCGCGGAGCGAGGAGAGATGCCCGCCAAAGGTCAGTGCGCAGGACAGTCAACCAAAGTTACCCTAACAGCGCTCGCCCGGGGCCACAACGCCCTGAGGGGAGGCCGGAGACGCCCTTCCCGCCCGTGTCGTGTCCTGTCCCGTCCCGCCCCCTCCCCGGCGGCTCCCCTCAGCGGGGCGCGGGGGAAGCGACACCGCCGTCGGCGGCTCCTCCTCTTCCTCCATCTGTTTCGCTGTCTCCTCCCCCAGCCCCATGTTTTTAACAGTTACCAGAGGCAGCAGCTTGGCACTTACCAACCAAAACAAACAGTGTTTCCAAGGACAGGCTCGGGGGGAGGAAGGGAGGAGGAGAAAACCTGGGGGAACCCTCTCCCTGCCAGCTTGGCTGCCTGCCTCCAAATGTCCTGGCCCCGCGTGCCCCGGGGAGGGAGACAGGGTGCCCTTGCTCCGCGCTGCTGGAGCGGGGCCGCAGGGAAGACGCCCGCGGCTGCGCCCGCCGGGACGGATCGGCCCGCCGGACAGCGGGCACTAAGGGACCGAGACAACCTCGGAGACACGGGTCGGGGTGCATCGCAGACCCTGATCAGGGGCTGCGAAGCCCACCTGCAGCAGCAGCAGGAGCCTCACCGGGACAGCACATCTGAGTGCCAGCCCGCCACCTCCCAGCCACCCCCACCGCACGGCAGGGCAGCGGCCCCCGGACCAGCTCTGACCCGGACTCACCCCGCGGCTCACAGCCCGTACATGCCCGGACACCCAGGCACGTACCGTGCCGCACGGCATGGTACTGCCACCGATCGGCTCGGTTCAGCCGCAGCCCTGCTTCTGCTCGCCCCAGTCACTCACCACAGCCCGGCGGCGACAGCAGCAGCTCGACCTCCTCCAGAGTGCTCGCCAGGGCTTTAAACTGCACCCCCCCGAGTGGATGTACCCAGCCCGAACTGAGCGTCTTCCTTGGGCGCCTCCATTGTTGCCGGTGACGGGGGGGTGCACGTAACTTTTTCCGGCCTGCCAACGGCGAGTTGTACCCGGAGGGACTTGGTCCAACTCGCCCCCGTCCCTGCAAAAACAAGCCCCGTCTCCCCGTTCTGCCAGAGCCCAAGCACAAAGCGAGGAGAAATATAAGCTGTCAGCTAAAGACACTTCCGCGTACTCCCCCCGCTGAATGAGCCCTTCCAGACGGAGGGCAGGCCGGGGGTAGGGCTGGGTGGTGTTTACGGAAGAGCCGCGTCGCTCCGGACCGATCCCGCCCCTTCCCCAGCGTGGGGCGGGGCGTCCGCGTCCCGCCCCGGGGCCGCCTCAGGGGATGGGGAACGCGCCGGCCCCACGGAGACGGGGAGGGGGAGGGGCAGAGCGCTTTTTCTTGACGGGGGAAGAGGCTGTACCCCAGGGCGGATTTGGCTCCGTTTGTGCACTGCGGTGCCAAGGACGCTTTAAATATGCCCCCACGAGCTTTCCCGTCCTGGTTTCCGTAGTCTCTCAACGAGGGGAGGGGAGGGGATAGGGTGCCCCTCCACCCCAATCTTGGACCCCCACTCCCACCCCCGCCATCTTAGCCTCAGGGCAGCCACGCAGGCCTATGCTGGGCTTAGTCACCAGCTTTGCTGGTGGCTGTGGTGGTTCAAGTCCTGCTGAGTGCCCACTGAGGAACGCAACGTGAAGCATTACAGAGCTATTATTATAAATGCTTTGTTTATTGCTGTATTGACGTCATCCACTGGACAGCTTCACGTACCCACTGGGCTAGCAGTACCTGTCAGGGTCATCATCTCTTCCTGTCACAGGACCTACATGCCACCATTGTCTCACCCACCAGGAAGCACGGAGGGCAAAACTTGGGCAGTCATGTCCAGGTCAGGCACTAGGTCAAGCTTTGCTCACCATGAAGACTCAAGCTCCCCTTGCTACAAATAATTACATCATCTTTAGTATGTGTGACGAAATATAGATGTTGTATTTGCATAGACCAAAGCCAATTGTAGGTCTTATTAATACAGCCTCTGCTATAAAAGCAAGGGCTTGAATTTGGGAATGGGCTATGCCAGTGTCCTGCTTGAGCGGGAGTGCTTGTTCCCAGCGATACAGAGCACCTGTCAGCCCTGCCGCTCTGAGCCCAGCCTTCAGAGACATTAAGTGGGATTAAGTCCAACAGCCTAATCCGATAGCTTCCATAAAGAAGACAATGTTTTAAATAACTGTGTTTGCACTACTTTGCCCCAGTCTGTGCATGTCGTCAATGACTGTCTAAGAGAAGCTCAAAGGATCTATGGGGAAGACTGCGATGATGTACAGATGGACTGCCTTGTACAGGGCTGTTTCCACTTCCAAGGATGTTATTATTTTTTACATCCATTTTGGCTTAAATGACATTAAAAAATGGAGGAAACCTAAGTTCTGGTATTTGCTGTGATAACTGATGCATTTTAAAATAGCTGATTATCGTTAAGTACCATGCTGTCATAAAATAGCATGATTATCTCAAATAATAGCTGATTAATCAGCTATTTCATCTAAAACTGCACAAAAAGTAACAGCAAGCACTAGGGCCAGTGACTCAGGCCCCACTTTGTGTGCTGTGTAGACTGTCAGTTGTGGAAACCTGGGGTCCTCAGTGGCCTAGCTTGCACAGAGTGGGAAAGGGATGCCCCAGCCTCACCAAGTAAACTAGCTTCTGAATACTTACATGAAAGATCAACTTTAAAAGTTGATCACCCAACTTTGTGGAGTAAAAGATGGGATTCCAGAAAGGGATTGCTTTAAAACAGCATTTTTATTTTTCAGCTGTAGCAGTGCCCTTCTCCCATAGCGTACCAGTTGTTCTGGAGTCCATTCCTAAGTACCCAGCTTGCTCTCTGTTGCACATGTGCATCTGCGCTCTGTTGGTCTCTGCCTCTCTCTCTGTTGGTCTGTCTCTATCTATCTGTCTGTCTGTCTCTCTGTCTAAGATGTTCATTTTAGACAGACAGACACCAAAGGCATGCTTCAAGATTCCAGTCCAAAGAATAAGTTAGACACTGCAGTACTCAGCACTTAACCTCCTTTTTGGTTTCAATTCCTTCTTGATTGAGAGGCACTGAATCCATTATATGGATCCTGAAGTAAATTTTCTTCACGTCATTCAAATGTCATTCATTTCTTGTGGTATGCATCTTTTCCAGTGTCAGCCAATAAAGTAATTGTACGGCCTTTCAGTTTGTTCAGCTCGATTAAGAAGATCAATGTCCTTGTGTCTTACATAGGACGTGCAGGTATGTGCTGCTTTTGGCTGCGACAGAGTTAATTTTCTGCTTAGCAGCTGGTATGGGGCTGTATTAGATTTGTGCTGGAAACAGTGTTGATAATCCAGGGATGGTTTAGTTACCGCTGAGCAGTGGTTACACAGAGTCAAGGCCTTTGCTGCTCCTTACACCACCCCACCAGCGAGCAGGCTGGGACGCAGCTGGGGCAGCTGACCCCAACTGACCAAAGGGATACCCCCTACCATATTATATCACATTCAGCCATAAAACTAGGGGGAGAGGTTAGTGGGAGGCTGCAGCTTAGGGACTAGCTGGACATCACTCGGTGGTGAGCAATTGTTTTCATCTGCACCACTTGTCTTTTTTGGGTTTTATTTCTCTCTTTGTTACTTTATTTTCATCACATTATCATTATGTTAAACTGCTTTTATCTAAACCAACAATTTTTCTCACTTTTTCTCTCCCATTTCTTTCCTCCCATCCTGCTGAGTGGAGTAAGCGAGTAGCTGTGTGGTGCTTAGTTGCCACCTGGGGTTAAACCATAAGGTACACATTTAGAATTTTCACTAGTGTTTCAAGTTGGCCTGAAATCTCGGCCTTTCACTCCAGAAGTGCTGTTAATTGAAATGAAGGACTAGTTTGTGCTCAGCCTTTGCAGCAAGTTAGTTCATGATGTTACCTTACTGTTACCAGTAAAACTGGCAAACATCATAAAGCCTGCAGTTAATGCACTGGTTTATCCAGCAAGCAGCAATGCAGCTACTGAGTGGGTCAGATGTGCGGCCGCATTTGGCGCCGCAGGTCGGAAACATCCCAGTTTGTAGCTAACTGGTGGTTAGAGCGGGAGGAGAAGAAAAGGGCAAGGCATGTAATTGTTTACACCAGGTCCATGACAAGTTGACAGTGTAACTTAAAGTCACAAGATATTTCTTTTGCCATAATCCTAATAAGCATGCCGGGCAGACTGGCTTTAATGCTAACAGATGGATGTTAAGACTCTGGGCAGCCCGAGACCATCAGGCCCAGATTTACAATAGGCTCAAGGGTAAGACAAAAAGTCTACAAGACAGGTGTAGGATGTTTTCTCTGCTTGCTCTTCTGTGGAGTTTCCTATATTCTAGGGAGAAATAAGTCTATTGAGAGGCAAACTGAATTGCAGCTTCTCCCCATCGAAGCATTCAGCTTCAAATTCACTGGGAGGCAAAGCAGTATTGAAACTTCTGAGAGGAAATGGTAGAATAGTGCACTCCCCAACTACTAACTATGTTATCACCTCAGCAAGTTCCTAATATACATTCCCCTCGGTGATGGTGGTCTGTCTTTCTGTACAGAGGAAGAAAGAGTTTGACCCACTGTCAAACACAGTAAGAAGCTGTTTGTAGAGTGGTATTCTTGGTCCAAAAGTTTTTATTGGTTCCTTGGTGAGAAAAAGCCTTAGCTAGTACAGTGCTAACATTTTCCTTGTCACTGCTAAGCTGAAGAAGGAGGAGGAATGATTTAATAGTTGCTTATGCTACCTTACTACCTGAAACAGATTTACATCTCTTGATGCTTACCATTGATGATCCTCTTGATTATCATTACTGATAATGCCCATATGGCTCAGTTCTTATAGTAAACTCTCTGAAATAAATGGCTTCAGAGCTAAAATCCTGGGTCTTATGATACTACTACAAACTCTGGCCTTTCTAGGTTCTTCCCAAGTACAAATCTGAGGTTCCCCTTTAACACAAACTGTGAGACAGCTCAGGCTGTACCTAGATGTTCACTGTGGAAACTATTCTATCCTTCCCAGGGTGCCTTGTTGAATGCTGAATATTTCAGGAGTAGGTGTATTCTGAGGAGTTCCCAATCCGTTTCAGTGCAAGCCTCCCCTGTATTAGCTCCAGCCACCTCTGGGATGTATTTAAGACAACATCCTGACGTGATGAAAGCTCTTTGCTACTTGGTAGGGTCAGGGTCAATCAGCTACTCAAGTGTCCATAACCTGTTGTGGTATCCATGACCAGCTGTGGAGGCCATAACCAGCAGTCACTCCAGCATCCCCTCCAGCTAGTGACTTATGGCCTCAGGTCTGTGCATCTGACAGACTTATGCTGACAAAATGCCTGAGACAATCAACTATAAATTCTCCTCCTATCAGCCGTGCTGTACCAGAACAGCACGTATGGACCAACAGTTCAGTTCAGCCTAAACCTGTGCAGAAGTATTGAATGGAACTGAATTTTCCAGGCTCAAATCAGGGGCTGTGATTCTGCCTAGGTTTAAGATGCACTGTCTCTGAAGAATACTCAACCTAAAATTAAAAATAAAAAAAAAAAAGAAAAAAGAAGAATGTACTTGCAAGGAGTGATAGCTTCCACATTAAAGAGCTCTACTTGCACAATGACTTCTGGCAAGCAAATGCATTTCAGTATAACATAAAAGCACAAGAAGGAAATAAATCACTTTTGCATTAGCAGTTCAGCAGCTCAGGTACAGAACTGGAAACAGCTTGTTGCTACTGACTTTTCTTTTATATCTTAGAGACACTGAAGATCTGTGTAAGACTTTTGCCCAGAAGCCCCAGAAGAGCGTTAAAGCATTATTTTAATTCCCTGACTCTATGCCTTGAACAGTTTTCTTTCATACCACACAGATCTTTAATACAAGCAAATACTGACAGATACGGACATGAATACAGACTTTTATATTTGGATAGAAAGATACACATTAAGATACAGAAGCATAACATATCTGAGGGAGAAATGAACCACCAAGATCCTTCCAATGTATTGTTCTTAAAAAAAAATCCCCAACAACAACCCCCTAACACAACACTCTTCTGGGTCCAAGTGCCTTGTGAAACTGCAGACACCACCTGATGGCAAGCTGTCTTCTACTAACTCTGAAATAGCAACTTCCAATGAGCATATTGCTTTGAATCTTCAGGCAACTCATGAAACAGTTTCTGGACAGGACATTATGTCTTGCTTCCAATTTCAAAGGGAGCAGAGAACAGGACATCAGCACAGGGGACTCCAAAACTGAAGAATGCCAAGCAAAGACAAGTGCAGTGTACTCCATCAGCCAGTATATGAAAAAGCCTCTATTACTGTTGTCTGCAATGTACCTATTGAGGTGAACTGAAAATATGTCCCAGTCCTTTCTTGTAAAAATTAGGCCTAATTTCCAGAATTGTAGCCCACAGGTACAAAAACCATAAAAACACAGAATCATTAAGGCTGGAAAAGACCTCCAAGATCATCTAGTACAAGCATCCCCCTACCACCTATATTACTTACTAAACCACGTCCCCAAGTACCCCATCCAACCTTTCCTTAAACACCCCAAGGGACAGTGACTCCACCACCTCCCTGGGAAATCCATCCCAGTGCCTGACCACTCTTTCTGAGAAGAAATTTCTCATTTCTAACCTGAACCTCCCCCGGCACAACTTGCAGCCATTCCCTCTTGTCCTGTCGCTACTTATCTGCGAGAGGAGGCTGACCCACAGCTCACCACAGCTCACCACAACCGCCTTTCAGGCAGTTGTAGAGAGCAATGAGGTCTCACCTCAGCTTCCTCTTCTCCAGACTAAACAGTCCCAGTTCCCTCAGCTGCTATTCTTAAGACTTGTGTTTCAGCCCCTTCACCAGCTTTGTTGCCCTTCTCTGGACATGCTCCAGGGCCTCGATGTCTTTCTTATAGTGATTGGCCCAAAACTGAACACAGAATGTAGTGCAGTGACACACCTTTGCCTTGTGCTGTGCATGGGTGACAACTTCTCATAAAATATTACAAAAAACACATCCCTGTAAACCATCAGTGGTTAATAGTCTAGACCCAAAACAACATAGGATTTTTTTAGTGGCCTGGCAGAGTAGTTAGATGTCTATCAGACAACAGTCACAACATTAACCTGTTTAGTTAGGGATAAAGGTCATAAAAAGAGGTACAATTCTGATCACTTCAAGGTGTGTTTTTGAAATGGTTAAGTTTTTCTGCACTATCACCTGTCCCATAGTCTGGTCCAAAGCAGATGGCAGACAGTAGAAGGGGATTTATGTTGCCCTTTTTCAGGTTTACACAATCAAGCAAGTATGTGACCCACCTATTCACACAGAATCCCAGAAGGCGGACCAGAAGGGACCTCTGGAGATCAGGCAGTCCAACCCCTGTGCTAAAGCAGCAACTTAACAGCAGGTTGCACAGGGTTGCATCTGGACGGGTTTTGAATCTCTCCAGAGGAGAAGGCTACACAACCTCTCTGGGCAGCCTCTTCCAGTGCTCTGTCACCCCCACAGTGCAGAAATGTTTCCTTACCAATATAAGGAAATGAGATGGAACTTCCTGTGTTCCAGTTTATGCTCATTATCTTGTCTTGTCACTGGCACCAGTGAGAAGAGTGTGGCCCCACCCTCTAGACACCCACCTTTTAGATATTTATGAACATTAATCATATCCCCTCTCAGTCTTCTCCATGCTAAACAACCTCAGCTCTCTCAGTCTTTCCTCACACAAGACATGTTCCAGTCCGCTCCTCATCCTCGCAGCCCTCTGCTGGACTCTCTCCAGGAGAAGTTCACTGTCTTTCTTGAACTGGGGAGCCCAGAACTGGACACAGAACTCCAGATGTGGCCTCACCAGGGCAGAACAGAAAGGGAGGATGACCTCCCTAAACTTGCTGGCCACGCTCTTTTTAATATATTTATAATATGTTAGTATAGTAACAATTTAAGATACAACTACTCAGCTTCTGAGAAGGGTTTAAGCAGTTCTTTGTGATGCTGGAAAATCTGAGGGATTTTCAAAAGAAATTGTAAAATTATTCCCATAAAATTATCTCCCACCCAGATGCAGGTGTAGAGCACGTTCTTCTGCTCTTTCCACCATGTAGCAGAGCACCCACCCCCAGTGCCCTTAAACTGCAGCTTCAAGCCCACACAGTTCCCTTATGTGAGGAACATCTATTACGATCAGATGTACTCCCTCCGCCTCATACCACCGCTAATTAATTCAATACAAAGCAGACTGATTTGTTGATAAGACTAACGCCTTATCCCTTTGCTCTTCCCCGCTTTCCTCTTCCCTACTCTCCTTTGCTTGCCGGCGTATCCAAATCAGCCAGCTCCCACTTGCCTCTGATCCGCCTCCTTACTTGCAGAATTGGAACATAAAGAAGATCAAACGGTGGGTCTGTGCTCCGCACCCGGGCACCCTGACAGGCCCCAGCTGGAGCCAGCAGTGCAGAGGAAGGATGGCTCAGTCTTTCCTGTCCTGTACTGGGACATGCTCTGTTGTGAAGATGAACGGAGAAGGCCCATGCCGAAGTGGTGAGGCAGAAGAGCATGCTCGAAGCGCTCCGCGGGGAATTTTGGTGGAGCCTCTACCAGCTCCTGGCTTCTACCGAGTGCCACGTTCCAAGGCGGTCGGTGAAAGCCATGGGAGTTTGCATGGGGCCAGAAGCACTGCTGCCTGCCAGTCGAGGCAGCTGTTGTGTGCCCGAGGGAGCAGCCTGATGCTGAGCCTGCTTTTGGAGGCACAAGAAGCAGGGGGGGTGGGTTGTGCATGGAGAAAACAACTTTTTCTCCCCGCCTCACGCCCAGAGCTCACTGTAGTCTTTCCAGCCGAAATCACAATCAAGCAAAACAGAAGTTGCGTAAGGGGGGAGCCCGTCTCACTCTGTCACCAAAACTACATGCGAGAGTAACAGACGGCAGCGGGATGGAGCCGGGCCTGAGGACACTTGGGGGCCGGGGACACCCCGCTGAGAGCCCCGAGTCGGGTTCCGCGGGCAAGTGTGGCCGAGGCGGCCCCGGTCGGGAGCGGGTCTGTCACCCCGTGGCTGGGCGGGGGCTACCCTTTCGCCCGCCATTCCCCCATCCGCGAGCGTGGCGGCTCCCCCCGGCAGGGACCGGGGCCGTCCCCGTGTGCGTGGCGGCTCCCCGGGGCGGGGGCCGGGGCGTGGCGGGGAGCGCGGCGCTGCCCGGACCGGCGCCCCCGCGGTCCCTCCCTCCTTCCCTCCCTCCCTCTCTCGCCCGCTCCCGCTGCTCCCGCTCCGCGCACGACGGCGGCGGCGTCCCGCCATGTCGGCCGCCAAGCACCGGGGCCCTAAGGGGGGCAGCCCGCCCGCCGCCGCCAACGAGCGGGGCGCGCAGCCCGGCGGCGCCGAGGAGGGGGCGGCCGCAGCGAAGAAGCCGGCGTCGTCGTCTCACGGCCGGGGCGGTAGGGCCGCCGCGGGGGGCGGGGGGAGCCGCTCCGGCGCTGGCCCCCGCCGCGGCTGGGCGCTGCTGCTGGGTGCCGCGGTGGTGCTGGGAGCCGCGCTGCCCGCTGGCTGGTACGTGCGGCAGCTGCGGGAGGAGGTCGGGCGGAGCGCCCGGGAGAGGGAAGCCTCCGGCCGGCAGCGGCAGGAGCTGGCCGCCACCCTGGACGCCGTGGTGCAGAAGGTAGCGCGGCGCCGAGCACCGTCGGGAAGCGGGTGGGATGCCCCGCGGGGCCGCTCCGCGATGGCGACGTCGGGAGAGGGCGGGCAGGGGCGGGGGAAAGTAGCCGCCCCAGCAGGAGGGGAGAAGGGGGGTTCACCCCGTAAATAAGCAGCCGTGCAGCCCTCGGATAGCTCTGCTTGCGGGAAAGCGAACGTGTCCGATTCCCCCTTCTCTCCCCCTCCGTGCGCCTGCCGTAAAGATGCTTCAATGGCATTAGCGGGAGGCTGGGCCGCGGCTTTTCCAAGCGGCTGCAAACGTGGCCTCGGTAAAGCGAGAAATCCCTGGCACGCAGCGCGGAGCGGGGCCGGGGCGGGACCCCCGTGGTGGGCGGGCAGCCCCCGGGACAGCCCGCAGCCGGCTTTTTGCCCAGCTTTTTCCTCCAGGGTTTGGGCTTGAAGCCATTTTATGTAGCGCAGTCAGCACGCTTACGTGTTGGCAGCAGCACAGACCTGCAGTTTCGAGAGCCTGCTGGCGGTAGTTTTATATCTGACTCTCGCGTATCACTGAAAAGCCTGTGTGGCAGATGGGATGCTCTTTGTCGCCGTGCTCGTTGAGCGGGCAGGTGTGGGCGCCAAGGAAAGTGGCGTGGCAGCGCCGCTGGACGTGGCAGGATCTTGCTTCGACGTCCCCGCGCGCTCCGGAAAGCACAGCCTGTGTCAGCTTCAGCGAACAGCAGACACCGTGCCAGAAGTGCCACTCCTGCCATAACCCTGCCTTCCACGTTCCTGCCGCTGCCTCTGGCTGAGAGAGTCAGACTCATGGTGTCCGTGGCAGTCCAGGGCCGTGGAAGAGCTGTGAAGTTGTTGGCAAAGGGTGTGGCTCAAGTGAAGCAAAAGAAATGCTCGTTTCCTTTCTCTCTTTTTTCATTCTGCCCTCATTTTTTTTCCACTCAACCCCCGAGCTAGAGTTTCAGAACTGGCACCGTCCATCCGGATGTGTCTTAGGGAGCCTACAACCTTTAAAAAATGGCGTATGTGAAGAAATACCATTAACATATCATCAGGCATCTGTCTAGAAAGCACGTAGATTGGTTGGAAAGCAGTTATGTGAAGTTATGACTGAGCAAGATCAAAGAAAAGGAAATTCTTGTCTCAGCTTGATGGCTTTCTTCACAGCAAGCCGTACACATGCCCCGTGTTCCCTGCAAGCTTGGGCCTGGGCCAGCAGTGGGGGGACTGGGTGGTGGGATGGGTGCTGGCAGAGATCCTCCAGCTGTTCTGTGGCACTCCCAGGAGCGTAGCAGCCTGCACACGTGGAGCTTCTAGGGTCAGTCTCTGTGTTTCCTCTCCCTTAACAAGAAGGATGAAAAGGAAAACTCGTATGGGCCGGGGGGGGAGAGGGGTGGAAGGGTTGTAAATTGCAGAGCTATAGTGTTGTTTCTGAAGTGAATTTTAAATCCTGGGGTTTTTTTACTAACTGATGTGTGGACTGTGATTTGAATTAGCAAGGTTTGCTTTTTCTGAGGTTTTAAGGCATTTTTGCAGACTCTGCATGAAGGAAGACATTGCAATGGCAGGACATACACAATACAAGATTACAATACCTGGGCATAGGGCCCTGATTTATGTGCAGTATATAAACCCCTCCAAGCATAGGAATGAGTACAATTTGCTGCCTCCATCTCTGTGTTGTTGCAGAAGGTCCTAGGTGTATGTTAGATAGTCTAGGAGAGAGGTAATATACCAGAAGTTTATAAATAATTTGTGCCAAAGAGAACTGAAACTATTTGCCTATATATAGCAGGTGACTGATGTTAGACATACATACAGAAATTCAAGAATGAAACGTGGGGGAAGAGATCATGCAGAGTTTCAGTAACACCCTTGAAAGCATTGCTTGCTGTGGTTGGGTTGTCTTTACAGAAGACAGTACTTGTGGGAGAGGAGACCAGGCTGTATTCCATTGCTTTACAACAGTAGGATCTTGCAGTGTACTTTGGGAGTGTCATCAGCACAGGCTGCTGTGTGGAACTGTTTTTCCCCTTCAGTCTTTTACTGCAGAGAACTGCTGTCAGGAGTAAGTGTTACATAAACTGATCTGCTTTACACATCAGCAGTAGGAGGAGAAAGGAAATGATGTGGAACTTAAACCTTCAATGTAGCACACCATTCTCAGAGAGGCCAAGACTGACTGTTGTTTGAACAGAAGATAGTATGACTGCTTAGAGAAGACTTCGTTGTTAGCTACAGACGTATTTTTATGTGCTACTTGTGATGTTAAACCTCTAAGGGCTATGGTTTGAAACCTTACCAGCCATGAAAAAAAAATTAACATGTAGGTTGCACACACAAACCAACTGTGTGGTGAATATGAACTATTACTTTGAAGCTGTGAGTTTTACCCCTCTCATGCAAGGGGTTGGTTTGATTTGGGCTCTGGTGGCTCTTGGTTAGAACAGACCAGATTAGAAGCTTGTCTAATCTGAAGAACCTCAGTCTATTTTATGACATCAGAACTCTCTCTCATCAAGTGGCTGGCCCAGCTGAAACTGGAGAACAGCTTAAAGTTACGCTATTGTGTGTTGCCCAGATGCAGCGGAGAAGCAGGTATAAAGTGCTTCCGCTGCGGAGGGGTGGGATCCCCCTCTGTCAATCCCACAGCAGTAGAGATTTCCTGGGTCTCTGGAGAGTTCTCCTCCTGGGAATTTTTAACACCTTTTCTTAGAATGTCATTTGAAGATGGTTAAATGCAAATAGGAATTTGGTTGGAATGTGTCAAAGAAAAATAAATTCTGCCCTAAGATGGGGAGGAGAACTTTCCTGTGTCCTCCTTTTAGATTTCTGAAGTAGATTTATAGCGCTACAGAAAAAGCTCTCTACATGAATGAGAGCTAAGCTGTAAGGAAAATGAGGTTGGTAAGTCAGTTGCTACAGTACCTGTGGTGGTACTACCTGTGCCTCCCCCATGCACCCCAGCACGTTTCTCGTTTCCTATATGATCGTGAATACAAGGATAGGGAATGTGAGGCTATTACAAACCTTTCCACATAATGGGGAGGGGAAGGAAGTCATCTTTATGGATGTTCTTTAAACCATGAGGATCTGTTGGAGCAAGGACAAGTCTTGTGGCCAAACCCTGCAGTCCTACAAGGAAAACCAAGGAGGGTTTGTCCTGGTCTTACAAAAATACATGTGAATAACTTAATTTGTAGTTAGTAAGTCTGTTAGGTCTTTTGGGTTCAGAGGCTGGGAACTGCTGGAGCCTCCTTCAGTAAAAAAGGGGGAACAAAAATAGCAGCTCTGTATATTTGTTTTTAAGAGCACATAAAATATACTTCCTTCTATTTATAAAAATAAAACCATCCCTCCAGCTGTGTATCTAATCGGTAAGCATGGCAGCCCATGTGGCATGACTGATTAATATACCCCTCAGACATTGGGAGTAGCATGAGGCGAGGCAGCACGTATTACTCAGCACTTGCCATCCTGCCAGAGCCTTGAGGTATTTCCTATGTGTTGGATTCCTGTTGTAGCCAGTGGGAGTTCTTGCATTGCTTTACAACGTTTAAAGAAAACACAACCCACACAGGCAGAAAAAGATTTCTCCACAGCCTTGAGACTACTGTTCTGCTTGGCCTCAGAATTAAGTAAGACGTGCTTCCCTTAAACGTGAGAGTTAATGAATGTGGTGGCCGCTCACCCCTTTACCTTTTCCCTCCTGCTGCTACTAAAACCAACTGTAGTTTTTGTAATTGGGAAGCTTGATGTTGTGATCCAGTGGTAACAGCTTTCTGTGTTAACCTGAGAGAGATGCAGGTCAGGCCTCTTGGCTGCTGCTACGGCTTTGTTCTCTGCCAGTGCTCAGACGTGTGCCTCTCTTCACCAAGAGCATGTGGTTGTGTGCTAGTGGGTGAATAATGAGGTACTGTGCACTTAGAACATTAAAGCCTTTCTATGTTTGGGTTTTTTTTTAATCTTGCAAACTAGTTAACAAGAAAAATCTGTGTCTCCACTGGTGCCTAGGAGCAGCAAAACATCATGATTACCACTCCCGTTCCCCAGTCATTCCCAGCTCCTCTTTTGCCCTGATGTTTCCTGTTACTCTTCCTTGCCTACTTTGAAACTTCTTTCATGTTTGGGAATTGGCCTTGGGTATGATTGCCTGCTAAAGTCTAATTCCAGCTTTTCTATATTCATAAGCTGATGCCAGATGTTCTTTAGGTTTTTTTCCCCTCCCTTTCTTCCCTTATGGGCTTGTGGTCCGTAGAACCAGGAATCATACAGGGGCCCAGGGGTCTGGATGCAAACTCTGGAGGCTTGAGTTTGATTTTCATTGCCACAGATTTCCTGGATGATCTATGGCAGGTCAGTGAGGCCAAGGATCCACAGCAGAAGACAGAAGTATCTATAGAGCTGTAAGGCTCTAGATGCTGGGCTTTTTGTGCCTCCTGTATCTGTATGCCGTAGGGTCACCTCTCAGGTAGGGAGCATGAAGGATTGCAAGGTGATTGTTTCATGTGGTAACAAGAGCCATGAGGATCTTGGACACAAAGGGTAAGGATAACATTGCAAGCATTAATCATGTGGATTTCTGTTTTAGGTGCGTTCCCTTCAAACCACATTTGGAGAGTTTGAATCCATGATGAAAATCGCTCAGCAGAAGCAGGAGGTGACTGAGAAGGCTGTTAAACAAGGGGAGAGTGAAATAAACCGCATCAGTGAAGTGCTTCAGAAGCTGCAAAATGAAATTTTGAAAGACTTATCTGATGGCATCCACATGGTGAAGGATGCAAGGGAGCGAGACTTCACATCTCTGGAAAAAACAGTGGAAGAGAGACTAACAGAGCTAACCAAGTCTATAAATGATAACATTGCTGTATTCACTCAAGTCCAGCAAAGGAGCCAAGATGAAATCAGCAGCATGAAAGCAAAGGTTCATTCACTAGAAGAGGCAGATGTGTATAAACATGAAATTAAGGTGCTCAAAGATGCTTTTGATGAGATGCAAGCATCCATGAAAACCAAAGAAAAGGACATAGAGACCTTGAAGAGTACAATAGATTCCATGGAGTCTGATGTGTATACTGAAGTGAAAGAGCTAGTCAACCTCAAACAAGAACATGAGAAATTCAAAGAGGCTGCGGACACTGAACACCTTTCATTAAAAGCTTTACAAGAGAAAGTTCTGAGAGCTGAGGATTCTATTATGCGGCTCCCTGGTGACATTAAAAGACTGGATGAAGATTTACTGCAAGTTAAAGCTGACCTGAACAAATGGGAAGAAAACGAGCTCTTCAGAAAAGCATTAGAAACTTTTGGGAAGCAGAGTGAAGGGCTGGAGTCTCGATTTAGGTACATAGAAGACAGCCTGGCATCTCTAACTTCTGTTGCTGCTCAAAACAGTGAAAAGTTGCAGTCTTTGCTCTCCAAGGATGCAGATTATGAGAACAAGCTCCATACCTTAGAACAAAGTGTTACTGCTCTTCAGGGGCTCTCAGATATGGACGTAACTTCAGTCACAGATGTTCTGAAAAACCTTGGTGAATCACAGACCTCGCTGTACAATGATGTGGAAAACTTGAGGAGAAGCATCAGTGACCTGCCATCCTCCGGTGCTCTTCAGGATGTCCAGAAGCAAATAACTACTTTGTTAGATCAAGGAACTCTTCAGACAGATCAAGCACATTCTCAAGGCTATCTTGAAAAATTTTCTTCTGTGGAAGGCTCTGTAGATGAACTGAGATCTTCTGTCAGCCAGGTGGATAGCGATTTGAAAATGATAAGAACAGCAGTGGATAGTTTAGTCTCCTACTCGGTGAAAATTGAAAATAATGAGAACAACTTGGAGTCTGTGAAGAGCTCAATAGATGACCTGAGGAATGATCTAGAAAGATTGTTTGTGAAAGTGGAAAAAATACATGAAAAAGTTTAGGCAGCAGTACTCCTTGTACAAATGATGGGTTAAGGAGAATAGCTTTTGTATGCCCAGTTTTTTACTCTTTTTAAAAGCAATTTGATACCTCCAAAGAGAATAAGAATAATAATAGAGCCAGTTCTGCTTATTTCTTTTATTTCTCTTTTGTGTAGTGTTTTTGGGAGTTT
This sequence comes from Gallinula chloropus, assembly GCF_964237585.1. Classification (NCBI taxonomy): domain Eukaryota; kingdom Metazoa; phylum Chordata; class Aves; order Gruiformes; family Rallidae; genus Gallinula; species Gallinula chloropus. The sequence continues at coordinate 22,818,810 of NC_140085.1, forward strand.
TGTTTGTTTGCTTTAAAATTTTGTTTAAGAAAACACGAATTTAGTTGGCAGTTGAGTTTCTAAGGGCAGGGCTCATCTCTCTAAAGTTGTACCGCTGTAACTGTAGTGGTGTGACTAAAGCACTACAGTCTCATTAGCAGAGGCATGTATTTAATGGCATGAAGGGGTTTCACACTCTGACACTAGATAGCCCACACAGAAGGGCTACACCTGATGGGGTATGAAAAGCATACTGTTGTATGCGCTGGGAATTTTACTGCTATGTTTTGGTTTAAGAAAGAAAGGAACAAACTACACCTCTACCTTGAAGTGTTTAGACTGGTAAACTTAAATGTGGACCAGGTCTGAAGCAACTCATCTGTTTTCTGCAGTTGTGACTCAGCCATGAGGTCAGTTTACCAGGTGTCAATATATTTCTGGGAGTCCTTAATCTGTCAGCCCCCCTGAAGGGGAGGTTTGAGGTAAGTGGCATTGCTTGGGGCTACGACTGAAGATCACAGGCTTCTCTCCCAGCATCTTCAGCTGCTGGTGCAATCAGTGCTTAGAAGGGACATCTGAAGGATGGGATTAGTTTCACGAGGGTACACTAGTATTTTTGTCGTACTTTCGGGCTGTTTACATGATAAGGCTGTATCTTCCCTGGAAAGACCCTAAATTGCCTGTGAAAATGGGATTTTCTGTAAAAAAAAATACTAAAAGTGCACCTCATGTTCTACATATAGCAAGCATGCCAATGAAAATAGTGCACTCCAAAATACACAAGGGGGAAACTCACATGAAATCAGCAGAATTGCTTCTAAGGCATATACATTTCCAAGTTTTCACACAGCTGACAGTGACCTGAACTCTTGTTACGTATTCAGGACTTGGTGCCCAATTCTTGTCACCATTGTTGTCGCCAGGTGCCCACCTGGGACAAAGGATCCTTCTAGGAACTGGTTGGGAGTGAGGAGAAAGTACTGTAATTCTCTAAATGTTCATGTAAAAACCACTTCCTCCTGGAATTTGCTTGGTTTTCTGTCTTTTTGGAAAGGATCTCTAATATCTCTCCTTTTCAAGTTTACCTTTGAACTTTATCCAAAGATTTGATAAAGGGCTCTGCACACCTTGGGTATAGGTCATGTGCACCATGCCCACCTCAGCCTACGCCAGCCAGATCCGTGGCTACGTTTGAAGAATTCCTGGAAACAGCACCTCCCAGAAGTGGTGTGCTTGTTGGAACACCTCAGGTGAAAATGAGTTCTTCTCAGTAAACAAGATACTGAACCATACTTAGTATTGTTCCCACATTATACAGGAAAGAATTGCTAGCAAGGAAAGAGGGACCCACAGCATTAAGGTAACTGTTGTCGCTGTTGGAACTGCACTGTTCTTTGTTGACTTCTCAGATTCGTGAACAATGATGTTTAGGTTACTGTGAAATGAACTGTATGGCTTACTTTGCGGTATTTTTAATACATAATAAACATTTGGAATATTCTTTGCACCTTCTTCTGATTGCTGCTTACTTAAGGTTGTGTGTCCCAGGATGCTTTCAGTGGGATACAGGAAAGGGCTTGGGGGAAGAAGACGATGTGATGCAGCCAAATACGTGTTCTCAGCTTTCTCCAGGGGCATGCAGAGGCAGTCCTATCTGTTGTGGTCACAGAGGAGCTCTTGAAAAAAGGTTTTGAGGCTGTTTGATGCTATTGACCTGGTGTTGACCGGCATGCACAGAAGTCTTGAGATGCGAAGTGTGAATAGGTAAGTTCTGCAATGAATGAACCATGTCAGACACCACCAGCAGTGACTTAGTAAGACTGAATGCTTTAAGAACAGAAACAATGTACTGAAATGACCTGTGTAGTCTTTCCAAAGTGGCTGCTTCATTTGGATAGCTTTGAACACTGGATGAGAAAGCCCATATACTGATACCATCTTCATTAAGGATTCATTGTTTCCAAAACTTTGGGAAAAGATGGTTTCAGTTTGATTGCCCTCAAAGATGACTCCAAGCTTGCCATATAAGCAGCTTTGGAATGGTGAGAGCAAAGTCTTGTTTCCCCTGTATTGCTTACAGCATTCATAAAGGAGCATGGGCATCATCATGTCCCGGCAGGTCCTGAGGCCAAATTTGTAGAGATAGGTAATACCTGTTTTAGACTGCCTATATGTTAACACGACAGGTGAGCATACAAGCACTTCTGTTGGAGTGAGATTTGACAGAACTGGTTGAGCAGGTTGACCTGAAGCTGGTGGTGAGCACACACTGGCTTTGAAGAGCAGTACCAGCGTGATGAGGGAACTTCAAGCTGCTGTGCAGCCAGCAGTGCAGCTGGGCCAAACTGGATCTCAAATGCAAGATTACTAGTTAGTAATTTCAAATTTTATGGCAGACTATTGAAATGACCCATTTCACTAAATAAGAATAATGATTCTCTGTAAGGTGGCTGGAGGCAGGCACAGCAGCAAGGATCCCTCAGTGGGCTGGAAGTTCAACTTTTATATTTGGCTTGACAGCCTCACCGAGCACAAACCCACCCCAATTACCTCATACATGGTCACAGAGCACATCCAGTCCTAGTGCTGCTCTTTATGATTGTTTTTACACTGGCCAGTGAAAGCAGTGCAGAAGGTGTCAAGCAAGATGTAGGCTGTTGCCTGTGTTTCTTTGTATTTTTAGTAGTTCATCAATAATGTGCTGTCACAGTAAATAATACCAATGGAAACTGCCCACCTGATTGATGAAGTATTGATCCAGCCAGCTCATTAACATTTGTCTTAATTTTCCGCTTTTATCTTCTAAATGGAGAAGCAGGGCGCACTTGATCACGCTTGAAAGGGCTTGCCCAAATAGCTCCACTGGCAAACACCATGGAGGTCATTCCTCTGCTGCTGCAGGGATGTGTCCCAGGAGGCCTTTGACCTCTGCCTCAGGTGAAATAACCTGTTAACAGCCAGAAGAGTGTCTGGTGGCCTAAATGTGTATGTTAGAGGTTTTATTAAAATACTGATTTAGACTTTTTGTGGTCTTATTTGACCGAACTTAGCTGTAGTGTGAACAGAGATGCAGCCATGTGAAACGCCTTCAGGAACACAGGCTTTCTGAGATGTAGGAACACCACAGGGGCTGAAAAACCCAGCGTGGACCCTTCACTCTACTCGGCACTGCCATGGAGCACTTCAAGGAAGACGTGGCTGAGATGGAGGGACTCTGCAAGAGAAAAACAATGGCGGTGGCCAGCGGTAAAACGTTCCGAGAACAAAAGATTGAGGCGTTGGGCCTGTTCAGACTTCTAAAAAGCGGCTGCGGCTGCGGCTGGGGCAGGGCAGGGCGGGCCGGGCCGGCCATCCCGCTGACGGCACGGCCCAGGGTGCCAGTCCGCGGCCTGGTCCCAGAGCGGGTCCAGCAGCGGGGCAGGCGGCGGCGGCGGGCCCCCTCTGGTGGCGGCGGCGGCGCGGCGCGGCTCGGGCAGTGTCCTGCCTGCCCGTCCCTCCGTCTGCCGACTCACTGGAAATCCCTCCCTGGGCGCGGACGGGAGGGTGCCCAGCCTTCTGTTTGCAAAGGCCGGGCGCCAGCTCCCCCCCCGCCCCATCTCCCTGCTCCGGGTCCCGCAGCGGCATGGCTCGTGGGCCCCGTTCGATGCTCTCCCTACGTGATGCCACCCCCTGAAAATCCTTCATCCCGTGCTGGGTGGATTCTAGAAACAACCGCTACTCATCCTGCCCAGTTTAGCCATTTTGCTAATAACTGGTCCTTGGCCCGTTTGTTGCATCATCACCTGCTCAGTTTATAGGTGTTTTGAGAGGGGGAAGTTGTGGCTATTTTGGTTTTGTTTTTCACCAGCTCTGTATGATATGTAGCACCAAGATGCTAATCCCTGTTGTTCCTCTGAGTGCTCATACACTGGTGATACCCCGCCCTTCCTGCGTATCAGTCACTGTCAGCCTCTGCCAACCACGAGCAGATACTCACCGATGTTGGAGATGCAGAGTCAGGGTATTTACACACAGGATTTCATACACACTTACTGGTAAATCCTGCTGTAAACAGCATACATAGTGATTCCTTTTCCCACGAACGCCTTCAGTCCAACACTGACCAAGGATGCTCGAAGGGTGGTTCTGCTTTGGACACCAAAGCAAAAAGTGTATTTTCTGCTTGCTCATGTAGCAGAACCTCTCCGGAATCTCCACTATAAAACACCATGCAAGCTCCCAACATAACCTGTCTTCTCAGGAGTCAGTGCTTGCTCATGCACTGAAAAACGGGAATTCAGAAATCTGTTTACAAGAGCAGAGTTTGAGGATTCCTGCATTTATAATGCAAACACTAAAACCTGGAGCTGTTCAGCGTTAATGCAGCGTCGCTGTCTGGCTAGACCCCAGACGAAGAGATCCCTGAACTCTGATTTATGGGGTTTTTTTTTAAGTTATGTTGGAGCTTATGTAGCAGGTGATATGGATATACAAATAATATAGCTCAAAATCTTTTCCAAGATGATGATATCTAGATGCTCAGCTTAGCAATGGGAGGGCAAACCTTTTCTCAAGTGATTCCAATTTCATTGGAAGCTAAAGGGGAGAAAGTTTAGATTAGATATTTAGGGGAAGTTCTTTGCAGAGAGAGTTGTAAGGTCCTGGAACGGGCTGCCCAGAGAGGTGGTGGACTCCCCATCCTTGGAGGTTCAAGGCCAGGTTGGATGGGGCCCTGGGCAACCTTGTCTAGATCCAGGCCTGGAGATTGGTGGCCCTGCCTGTGGCAGGGGGTTTGGATCTGTATGATCCCTTGGGATCCCTTCCAACCCAGACCATTCTATGATTCTGTGATTCACTGTGAGAGGAATAAAAGCCAAAGAAGCAAATTTTGACTTTGCTACATATCTTGTTTAGAAAAAATAGATTTGATGAAGTACTGATGACCTGGGTAACTCCTGCGCCTGACCCCAGTGTCCATCCACAATTCTAGAGGAAGAAACTAGTTCAAATAAGGCCCGCTTTGTTTCACTCAGAAATGTTTTTCCTTTGGCACTGTCTAGATATAAATATGTCAGATTCCTGTGGATAATCCTTTCCTGTCAATACTGCTTAGGTTGGGGCTGGGATGGAGTCCTAGAGTTATGAGTAAGGATGGAAAACATAACAAGCAGGGAAAGAATCAGGATTACCTTGAAACTTTCAAATTTTTTTAGTGTTCTGACTTTCAAATAAAGTTCTGATGTTGTTTTCTTTTCCCCTCCTTTCTCCCTTTTGACCAAACTTCCCACAAATATATATGCCAGGGGAATACAACATATGATGTTTAACTGTTTGTAATAATTTGAAGCCACAAGCAAAATCAGGGCTTGAGAAGATTGCTGCTGCAGAGCCACCGCAGAGAGACATGAACTAAACAAACCAGTTGACATTTTTGCTAGTGGCACCTAAAACCAAACCAGTGTAGTTCCCAGAGTGTGTTTGGATCGTTCACGCTTTTGGTGTCACTGAGGCCAAAAAAACCTCTATCTGCCTAGTACTTCCCTGCCTTGGGAAGTCAAAATGTTCTGCACAAGGGAGCAGGACCCTACTTGCGAGGTGGTCTGCCTGGGAGCCGGAGACCTGGGAAGAGCAGCAGGCTACCTCTGAGCTTCCCAGGCTGGGAAGCCTTGGTTGGATGACCTCTGCTGAGTGCTTGAAGTCTGTAAATTGAAAATAGAGAGGTCTTAAAAGAAAATTTCCAACCAGTCGGGAAATTTAGAAATTATGGAGAGGCAAGGGTCCTGATCCAGATCCCACTGAAGTCAGTAGCTACACTCCCATTTCCTTTCCTGGTACAAAATTGAGGCCAAAGCACTTTGCCCAAAGCCACACAGAAAACACGTAATATACCCAGCAAGGATTTCCAGTACCTAACGCTCAAAAAATCCTCTCCTTTCCTTCAAATGCATCAGAACTGTTTACCAGAATACCTAATAGCTTACAGATCCTTCCATACTGAGCAAGGCGTTCCTTCTCAAGAAGGGTCTGGACACAGCAGTGTAAGAACATTATGGAAGAAAGTGGTGCAAGTTTGTACAGTTTATGGTTTAAACAAATAGGGTTTCTGGTGTTGGGGAAGCAGGCTGGGTCTCAGGGCGTAGTTGGTAGCTATTTCTGTTCAAAAGATTGCAAACATTAACAATATAGACAGCCTAATGCTCATCATTAAGCTCCAGAGTAGACACCTAACTGAGGTTTAGCCTTCTTGATGCTATTGTTTCCAGCTGCCTGGAGTTTCAGGCAGAGCAGCTACACTGGTACACGTTCAGCCTTCAGAGATCCCATCACAACCCTGACAGCTAGAAACAAAAGGGACATTGACTGGTCTGAATGTAGTGCCCGGAGTGAATGAAGCTGTTGTTATTCCTACGTCATGCATATGATGCCATTGCCCAAAGGTTCAAACCCAGTCCTAATGGGCACTGGATGACTTAGGCACCTGTCTGCTGGAATGCTCTGGGCAACAAACCACTCTCCCAATGGCATATTTTGTAGGATTAAATGTGGCCTTCAAGCACCCTATTCTGATCATTATTGTCTCATTCCCATACCAGATTTCTAACATCATACATTCAGGTCTGAAGATGGTATTGTTCTCAGTGCTTTCATTAAGTATTACACATTCTTAGGATGGTTTCTAAGAGAGTGAAAAAATCCTGAGTTCTAATGTGTTTAACATTTAAAAATAAGATGCAAGAAAAAGAGCGTCTTTGCCATTCAGAGAGGAGGTGCTTGTATTGCTAAAAAAGTCCTACTAACCTTTCATGAACATGGGATTGATGGAAGGATAATTAACATTTTCTGGAGTCTGAATCCTTACAGATAATTAACTGAGGTGACGATAATTTCTAAGACCCACAAAAAGTGCCTCGTACTTGAATGCATTCGGTGATCAAACTGCATTACAGAATCCCAGAGGGATGTCACAGCCTTCCAGTACCTGCAGGGTGGTGGCAGGACTGGAACAAGCCTTGCAGATCCCCTCTGTCATCGGGGTTTTAAAGCTGCAGCAGCTTTAGAGAGAGAGCGGAAGGGCTCCTCAAGGCCTCCTTTGGGTTCAGGGGAACCTCCTGAAGACAGGCCAGGACATCTTAAAGCCTTCAGTGTGTATTACCACACATGCACTTTTGGGTTATTCTGTAACAACATGGGGCAAAAAAAAAAAAGCAGCTGTGGAGCTGTAGGAAAGGAAGGTGCCAGATACATTTTTCCTCCCTGTCACTTTTCCATCCCATGACAGTATGGCCATGTAAGACACCACCTGCCCAAAGGAGCTGATCAACTGAAGACATCAGAGGGACAAAGATGAGGTGAGCTAAAGCAATGTGGCACATAGCAGAGAGAGATCAGCCAGTCCAGGTGGCTGGTGCCTTGTTACATTTTTATAATCAAAGTTTTAAATGTTTCTGCACTTTCCCCTCCCTGTCTTCTGTGGGATCTCATCCTTCGTGGGACTTGCCAGTCTCCAGCCCCACTGGATATTTTCTAGTATTTGGGCAGCTTTATTAGTGTAGAACATTTTCCAGTGCAAAAAATCTTCTACTTCTTCTGTCCATTTTTTCCATCATGGACAGGGAATATTTATAATGGAGTTGACAATAGATAGTGGTATTAGTTGTTAAATACAACCCTCAAAAATTGCTTTTGGTGCAGTTCATAAACAAAGGTCAAGGACTTAAAAGTATCACAGCTAAGTGCTCCAGAAGTGCTGGCAGCTCCATAATGCAAGACAGAAGTCACATATTTGAACTCTCTAGAATTAATGTGTGTTCACCAAAGTCCGCAGGGATAACCTGGCTGAGAGATGGCATTTACATTTCATTCATTTGCTCACCTGGTTTGGAGGATCACCACTCACATGTGATCTCACTGTTGCAGTGGAAGCTCTGCAAATAGTGTTGGCAGAGAGGTATGTGGCTCATATTAATGTCATAGGGCCACGTCCCTGGCAGCATGCATGCTCTCTGCTTAAAAGGATTCAGCGATGCAGGTCTTATGCATGTGAAGGTCTGTCCCCAAACCTCTACCAGTTTGAGTAAAGGCTTAATCTATCCAAGAGTCCTTTGTTCAGATCGTGATTTGCCTTCACTTGCTTCCACAAAGCTCTTCAGTTTCCTTAGGTTTGCTAGTCTGCATTCAGTGGAACTGGTATAATTTACTACGTTACCTATAAAACTAATTCAGTGGTTGCGCAGAGCTAAATCCCTGTTTGCAAAAGCATCTGAACAGTGAAAAGAAGAGCATCTATTGAAAAGAGCTTTTGGAGTGCTGTTTGTTGTTCCTTTCAGTTTCATGTCACCATAACAAAAAGTTATCTTCCTCCTGAAGAGCAGTGGAATAAATACGAGCACTTACTATCTTTACAGTGCGATCTGAGGTCAGGAGTAGGTGTGCTTTCTCATATTGGCCCAAAGAGAAGAGAACTGAGAAAAGGTGCAGTGTTGCAAGGGAAGTTCAGTGCCTGCATTTTTGTCAGAACTGTTTAGAAGCAGCCAGATAGTTAATATGACCCTGATGACAACCTTTCCTGGACAAGAGTTAGAGCTAAATTTGGCTCAGGATGGTGGTAGAGGCTAGAGATCTGCACTTGATCCCTGCAAAAAGGCATCACAAGAAAGGCATGGGCCTGTTGGAAAGCATCCAGAGGAGTGTCACAAAAATGATCAAAGGGCTGGAGCACCTCTCCAGACAGGCTGAGAGGGTTGGGCTTATTCAGCTTGAAGAAGAGAAGGCTCCAGGGGGACTTTATAGCGGCCTGCCAGTACCTGAAAGGTGCCTATAAGAAAGCTGGGGAAAAACTGTTCGCAAGGGGATATTTAGGTTGGATATTAGGAAAAAAATCTTCAATATGAGGGTGGGAGATCACTGGAATGGGTTGCCCCAAGAGGTGGTGGAGGCCCCATCCCTGGAGACATCCAAGGTCAGGCTTGATGGGGCTCTGAGCAACCTGATCTGGTGAAGATGTCCCTGCTTACTGCAGGGGGTTGAACTAGATGGCCCCTACAGGTCCCTTCCAACCTAATGCATTCTATGATTCTACGATTCTAAGAATGCAACAAGGAAATCTATGTCACCACAGCCTTTGGTGAATCCAACTGGCCTCAATACTGTTGCCTACAAAAGGGAGGGGAATTTCAGAGGGTGCAGCTATACTGTAATTTGAGTGTGAGCCCAAACATCATTCATACCTAAACAGTTTGGAAAAACGCTTGTGCTCAGGAGTGGAGTTCAGTGTCTACTTCAGCAGAAGAATCCAGAGAAGCTACTTTCCTTCCCTCCCTCCTAGTTTGCAACCAGGAAGCAGAAGCAGAGATCTGATGTGGGTCTATACAGGCAAAGGGGATTGGGGGCTCAGGCTAGCAGCTCTCTCTTCCACCAGCACAGTCAAGACTCCCAGCCTCAATTCGAAGTGCTTACATCCCTCTGAGGTTTGTACTGAGCAAAGATAAAGACATCCTGAAGTGCTTTGTGAATACCACAGGGATGGGCTTGATACAGGGACCTGGTTCGAGAGAGGAGTTCTCCACTCCAAATGAAAAAATCTAGTCACTAGGTGATTTATTAGTCCCTCTTCAATGAGATTTTGTTTTAAGAGGGCTTCAGTTACTCTCTGCTGACTGGAATTTTTCATTTGTGTTGGAGAAGTATTGCTCCTTGACTTGAAAAATGACTTCCAGTGGGCAATAAATGCTGCCGGCTTCATCGTGTGGCTTTGGGCATGACAGCTCACCGCCGGTCACTTTGCCACAGGATCCTCACCATTCTTCCCGTGTTTCCTTTTTCCTGCCTTATGCTTCACACGTGTTTTTAATTATTTTCTTTTCTTTTCTTTTTTTTTTTTTTTTTTTTTTTTTTTTTTTTTTTTTGTAAAGTTGCCTTGTTATATCCCCTCTGTCCCAGGCTGTCAGCTCTGGGTTTCACTTGTATTTAAGTCCCAGGCATTCCTCACCAGTGTGCTCACCAGAACACTTTTACCATGGGGAACTCCTTTTTGTGCATTACTCCCAGTGCAGTCAGGTAGAGTGAGTCCTTGTGGTTCAGGAAATTCCCCTTGCAGGAAAGATCCTGAGTGCAGTGAAAGACTCTGGACCACCAATGAACCTTCTTTCAAAGATAACAGCATCATTTAAGATGTGGCTGAAGTTCTACTTGTTCATTTTGAACTTAGACATTGGATGTACGTTTCTGACAATGAATCCTTTGGTTGGCTGTATATTTTTTGAGTCTGCTTTGCAGTTGGGTGTTTTGGCAGGTCTCTGATGCAGGTTTTACCAGTAGGTTTATTCAGAACAACTGATAATTCTTTACTATGAGCCCTGGTCTTGTGGAGAATCTTACAGCTTCCTGTGTTTCCACCGCAATATGGCGCTACCTTGTGTTAACCTTTGGTGAGGAACTGTGGGGTCTGCCTCTTCTTTCCCTGCTTTCTCCTGCTCCTTTCATTAGGAGCAGACAAACTCTCTATTTCAAGGCAGTTTGACTCAACTTGCTCTTTTCAAGGTCAAAAATTAAACCATTTTGAGGTAGATGTTTTACTCACCAAAGAAACCCTTGCATACTTACAAACAAGAGGTGAAACAACACATTATTACGATGCTCTAATGATGTCAAATGTCAAAATGTGAGCAAGCAGCTCTGTGGAAAACCTTCCCAGAGCACCCAGGTTCAGCAGGGTGCAGAGCTTCATCAGTACCTGGTCACCCTCGAGTGCTGCTCCAGCCAAAGGAGGACATCAGTGCCCTTTGGATAAGCAGTAATACCAAAGGCCCTAATTCTGCAGCTTGATTTGTCTCTTCTTGTCATTCTGGCAGTGTAAATATACTTTAAAGTTAAACCAATTCCATAATCAGTCAAGAACTTGAATTACATGTTGTATGGAACAGGTCTGGTGATGCCCATCTGTGGGCTAAACATGTTAATTAACTGCCTCTTGCTGTCGCAAATCCCATGCTATTCTGAGGCAGAATTCCACAGTTGCTGCCCTAACGATGCACAGGGAAACTTGGCTGCTAGTGACCAGGCTTTCTGTGGTGACTGAAGAGCTTGCATGAGTAACTCATTTGCTAAAGGGCACGTGGATCTCTGAAGAACACTGATCACTTTTTATAAGTATTGTATAATTATAAACATGTCTTACCAAATACAAGGATGTATTACAATTATCTTTCTAGCTGATTTGCCTGTAGAGATTTGGACAGATCCCTAACACTTTGATAATATCTTCTGACAATGCCTGAAATTCTCCTTGTGTTTCCCAGTGAAGGATAATGGGGGTTGTGCCCGGGGATTCTTCCACAGCCTCCAGCTCAGCTTGTGCAATAGTGATGAGCAGTACTTGGTCCTGGGGGAAGAGCAGTGTGTCCTGCTTCATGCAAGATTGACACTTCTGCTTTGTGCTGAGTCTTCTTCAAAGGTGGCCAGGAAGAGCAAGGCTGCCAGGGCTCACTGCACCCCTAATGGGATTCAGTCATCCAGTTTCCCCAGGCTGTTGTGAAAATCCCACTCTTAGCTCCATATCTTGCTATTTGCATGATGTTTACACACCCATGCTGTAGCCTGGCTAGCATCAGTCCCTAGAAGGCAACTTCTCTTTAGCTGTCTTAAAGAGCTGTAATTTAGTTGGTGTGCCCAAAAAACCCAAAGGAAACACATCAAAGTGAAGGAGGAAATCGAGATAAAATCAGATAACAGCACTGATGCTCAGCATCCCCTTGAGAAGGAGCAGCCACACACCAGTCAGGTTACCAGCACCAGGCTATTTAGACAGTGATAGCAGGAGTGGTGATCAGATATGCAAAGCTTTTGAGATGCAGATTTACATTCCCTTGATCAGTGGCATGGCTCCATATGTTTTCTAGTGTAGCTGGGCAGAATTTTTTCCACTGTAATCCTGCTTTCTCCTCCAGGTTTCACTGACCATAAACTTTTCATTAGTGCCCTTAACATGAGTCATGAAAGGCTTCAAGCTAACACCTGTTGCATCTATTTTTATAAGCCAAAGGTCTGATCGGTTCCACAGGGGATTCAAGAATAAAACTTATTTAGTGGTCACAAAGGTTTTCTATTAACTTTATGTTTCTTTTCCTTTCAAAACCTGGGACTGTCTAGCCTATATGTGCTGCCCACCGCTGTTCCTTTTTGACATAAACCTCCCTTTGTTTCGCTGCTTTAAACTCGCTGCCAGATTCTGCTCACACTTGTGCCCATGTAGATCCAAAATAACTCCTTGGATGCTAATGATGCAATTCCAGGGTCTCTCTGAGGTAACTGAGAATAGAGGCTGACCCTTGTCGGTTCAAATTTACCCTTGAGGTGACTTCACTGAGGGTGAAGAAGCTTTCCTGAGAGTATTTTCGCCTCACCATCCCATGACGCCAGGCGATTCCTGCATGCTGCTGACAGTCAGAGTGTTGCCCAGCCAAACGCGGTGAGTGCAGTGGGTCACATAGCTCTCATAATGCTAAACTGGGTCAGTGGAGGCATGACAGTCCATATCAGCTACAGTGACCCATGTTATTTATGTGAAGGTACGTGTGGGTGCATCCATCCAAACCTGTAACTGGAAGTGACAGAGGCGAGGGGAGTTCCCCGCTCCACTCTCTCATCAGAGACCCTTGATAATAGCCCCCAGTGGACAGACCCTCTTCCTGGACAGCTGCAAGTTTGATTCTGGTCTTTGTCCCACCCGAGAGGCTCAAATCTCTAAAGAAGTGGATTTTTCTATACAATAGGGGTGGGACGCACTGAAGCGTGAGGAGGAGGCGGGACACCAGGTGTCTATGAATGAGCAGACGATGAGCCTGAAATGCCTGTGGATCCCTCCCCTGCCCCTTGTTCTGCCCTTGGACCGTAACACGGAGCAGCACAATGAATCACTATGAGCCCCGGCGCAGCTGCAGGAGGTCAGGCCCTGCACTTTTGTACGGGCGTCTTTAATTTAGGCTCCTCAGGGACTCATTTTTCAACTGAGAGGGCTAATGCTCGAGCTTTGGGGGGAAATGACATCAGCTGGTGAGAGGACAGGCGGTTAAGAAAGGCAGCTTGTACTTTAACCTCTCCTACCACACCCTCGGTGTGATGCTTAGGTAGGCTTTCCTGCCTCCGTCTCTTTTTAGTAGCCTGTATAATGTCAGTAGCTCAATTCTGTTTACCTATACAAAACTTAAGGAAATAGGGAATTGCTTTTTGTTGCATTCAGCACAAGGTTACGTCCAGTGAGACAAAGTCTGACATTAGTAGAGGTGTGTGCTTTTAGCTAACTGCATCACAGGGAGAGTTAGGATTATCTTCATACTGGTATACTCTCCTGACTGCAAAATATTAAGCCCTTTTGATCAGCTCTGATACTCTACAATGCTGCCTGCTATTTGTACACTATTGTTTTCTACCTAGTTTTATCAACATGGCCTGTGCTATTAGCCGTAAGCTATTTCTCCAGGGAAAATTAGGTTATTCAGGCAACCCACAAGGAAGAGAAGGGACGCCTCATGCACATGGAGCACGATCCCTCTGTTTCCAGTCTTTGGACAATTAACAGGGAGCATTAATGAACTACTGGACTACCATGCAGCCCTTCCCGGCTTGAATGGTGGTGGCTGTGGTGGTACTGGGAGGAAAATGCTGATGAAGGCATGGCAGTCCTCAGTGCCAGGAACAGGACAGGCACTACAGAGAAACATCAGCTCTAAGGAGCGGGTACTGGATGTGGGCACTGAAGGACTGGCTGCTTTCTCACTGAGGCTAAGGAAATATAAAGTAAATGTAGAAAATTCAGAAGAACAGCACCTGCAGAAAAACTTAAAAGTAGGAAAGGAAACAGGCTATGAAGGTTGTTATCTAACATCTGTGCTGAAAAGGAAAAGAAAATAAAATTCCGTGACTTACACTGGTAAAAATTAGTATTATTCCCACAAAAATAAGTGGGGTTACGTTGGCATATACACAAAGGAGAAAGAGGTCTCATAAAAAAAACAATAGTCTCTGGATTAAATCCATTACTTGTGTAAGCAAATACATTCCACAGACCTCAGAGAAGCAACGCCTGCTTGTACCTATGGTGAATTTGGTTCATTTTCCCCAGTGGCCTTTTTCCATTTTAAATATAGCATGCACGCAGATGGCCAGAGCTACAACGGGGTGCTCGGCTTTGCATTAAAACAAGCAGCTTGACTGCAGTTTGGACATAGTAATGTGCTCTACCGTGATTATACTTTCTGTGCTACCAGTGAACAATATTTCTACTCCTTGTCGACCTGGGCTTTCAGTTCCTCAAGCATCAACATACACAGAAAAGAAGGTTTGATATTGATGACTAATATTGACAGGATTCTTAGCATGTCTATTTAAGCAATATGAGTTTGCATATGTACAGCCATACATTATTCTTTATACATATATATTCATATATGTATACGTTGCTGTTTGTTATACCACAAACACACAAATGCAGAGAGTTATTACAGATTATAATAACCCATTGGAAATTAGACACTGCCATGCGTTCTGACTCCATTTATCTATTTCTTCCCCAGGGTCAATCTAGCCTTTTTTTTCAAGAGTGCTGAATAGCCACTGCTCTCATCAAACACTGTGCCAGTCATGCATAATCATCTCCTCTGATGATGTCAAATCAGCTCTCACAAGTCTGCTGGCATATCTCTTATTTTGAAATAAAAATATTTGTATTATATGCCCGCAGTATCTTGCAGTGCGGGACGATGGCTCTGACTAGTGCTGACAGCTGCCATTCTTGAGACAGGATGCTGCAAAGCTTCACCTCAGACTTCATTTCAGTCCCCTTTGAACTTTTTAGCATGCTCATCATGCTAAAAAATATATCTTTGAAAGCATCTCTCTCTCATCAAGAATCCTGGGTCTTTTGCTGCTTTTCCAAACAGTGGCATCGCTGGATGTGTTGTAAGTTTGCAGGCAGACAAACAGAACAGATACTGAACACCTGCTTTATTAATTAGTGTAGTGTTGGCTGGTACAGAAGAAGATGTCCTTTTATTCCTCCTGGGGACCTTTTCACACGAGCAGCCCTGTGAAGGGCAGAGATGCCTTTGCCCCCACCCCCACCCCCCCTGCCTGCTGGCCCCATTCCTGGAGGCAGAGTGGAGCTAATGTTGCTGCAGCACTGCCAAAGGTCAGTGATGAACACAGCCTCGGTGTCTTCCTTTTTGGCCAGGAAGCAAGTAGGGGTCATTGGCCGAGACTTAATGATACCTATAATTGATGAGTGGAGCGGTTAAAGGGGGACGTGATAGCTGAGAGGCATATTACACAGTGTGGTCACACTAAAGGCCAATTAACACAGATGCAAAGGCTTTGCTTCTGCATTGAAACCTGCTCAAATCTGTCTTACACAGATGTAGCCTAATGTTCTGGTCCCAGGATCAGTACTTTTAGTCTTCCCACGTGTCTGTGGGGCCCAAATAAGCCATGACCAGTGGCCTAGGCAATGTGGATGACTCTTACCCCAGATGCTGCCATGCTCCTAAGGACCATGTTGGAAGCTGGGTTTCACCAGGGTCATCCCAAGCAATCCCTTTGCTTGCAGGTCTCTGTGGTGGGGGTGAGCTTGGCCAGCCAAGCTGTTACAGACCCACTGTAAGAAGACTCAGGGCAAAGGAATTCTCCTTGAGCATCAGCCCTCAAAGTAGGACAGCGAGTTTACATCCACATCATATGAAAAAGTTTCACTGATCATTTATCAATTCTACACCAGGAGCCTTTCTCCAGGAACCAGATCCTGCTTTCATTCCTTGGTTTCTGATCAAATCCCCTTCCACAGCTGTTCAAATCTTATTTAAAAATTCACACAGATTTTTTTATGTAGAAGAAAAAATCTGCTCAAAAAGCACTAAAAGATCACGCCTACCACTGATTACCAGTATCACTTCCTAGTGAAAAATTTGTCAAAGACAGACCTGTCTATCACTCTGAGCCTGTCGCACTCCTAACGCAGCCAGGCTCTGGTTCTCAGCTCCAGACATCTGCTCACCCACGGCAACAGATAAGCATTAAGGTTTTGTCAGTTGTCTTCTGACAGCTTTGAGAGCAACACATCTCACGCTGTCTTCACCCACACCCTGGCCGGCTTCAGCGATGTTAATCCCAATTTACATCCAGGTTGGAAAATCATATGTGCTGCTTAAAACCCTGTAAAGGAGTTGGGAGCTGTTGCCGTGGGACGCTGCCACAGGATTGCTCTGCTGAGGGAGTTTCTCCTGCAGCTGCGCAGCCACTGGGTGGTGCTGCGGAAAGGGCCTACCTGGCCTCCCGAGGCTAAGCGGGCTCGGAAAGGGCCTGCCTGGCTTCCCCAAGCAAAGCGGGCCTCTTCCCTGCCATGAAAGGTGTCCAGAGGTCACGTTAGATAAAGCTGTAGCAAGAAGCACCTTTCTTCCCTTCTCTTTTCCCTCGTGAGCGTTGCCTTCACAATGGAGAGGCCAGAATCTTGGGAATCTAGCTATCGTATTTCCCCACAGAAAGTGTGTGTGAAGTTACAACCGTGGCTAATTCATCTCCCTCTGTCAGGTGTTTGATCTACACATTTCCAACGGGGTTGAAGATTGCAGGAGAGGGACTGTGCCAGGAGAATTCACACATTTGAAAATGAACGTGCCCCATGTCACCTTTTGCTTGCTTTCCCCGATGATCATAGAATCATAGAATCGTAGGGGTTAGAAGGGACCTCGAGAGATCATCGGGTCCAACCCCCCTGCCAAAGCAGCTCCCTAGTTCATATTGCACAGATAGGCGTCCAGACGATCCAGCACTAATTTTTGTTTCTCACTAGCATTGTCCCTCACAGGCAGCACATTCAAGAGCTCACAGCACAATAACATGGAGCAGAGGATGTGTGTCACTCAGTGCAAAGCCAGCAAGATCTGGCCAGTGACGCCCCTTTGGCTCCTTGGAAAACCCCGGGAACACTCTGTGGGTGCCAGCTGACATGCAGGGATGAAAGGTGAAAAACCCTCCTTTTTATCAAGCCAAGGAAAAAAGGTGATGAAAACCTTGATGTAGCAAAGTGCTTGAGCTTCTTATCTGCGTCCTAAGTGGGAAATGCCCGCAACAAGCTTGTTGCATCTGCCCCAGCAAGGGAGGGTGGGTTGGGAAGTGAGGGAAGGGAACAGAAGTGAGGAGAAATATGAGACAGGAGACTTCAGACAGTATCATGGCAAAGGGGATGAATGTGGAGGGAGAAGATTAATAACTTCTGAGTATTTAGTAGCAGCATCTGGTTGATTCTCTGAATTGGTGTCTTCATAGGCTTCGATGCTGGCAAAGGCTCCTGTTCATGGAGCCCTCATGGACATTTGCACAAGCTGAGGTAAAGTGAGAAGGATTGGCCTTGCTAAAGCAATGGGAAGTATGCTGAGGTCACATTACTCCTCTTATTAAATTTGAATATTTTTTTCATCTTGGTAACAGACCTTCAAACATGTTCTTTAGAAATGAGTGTCCTGTTCCATTAAAAATAAATACACTTCTTTCTTATAACACAATTAGTGTCAGCAAAGCATTCTGCAGATCCTGGAAGATTTATTTTTGTATAATTCTTGGGAGGCAGGAAAGAGTATTCTAGTTCTGGAGAGGAGATAAGGAGACACAAGCTTGAAAGTGTTTTTAGGCTCTGGGCCAGGTTCCCTGATTCGCCATAGCTCATACAGGAGAGGGATGCATCTCTTCAAGCCTCTGTGGACTTGTTGGGGAAGGTAGCTCTTTCCTACAGCGAGCATTACCCAAAGCGTTGTGCGCTTTGCATTAACGTGGAGAAGCTGGTAGATCAATGTGTTCTTCCTGTAGGATTGTGGCTGCATCTTCTGTGTTGTCTTTTGGGGGTTGTGACTGTCTGTGGCGTCAGTGCAGACTGGAGAAGCTTAGGGGTGGCTGTCGTGCAGAGCAGCTAGCATCAGCTCTAAAGAAAACGACCTGCCATCTTGGCATAGCAAGAACATATCTCTTCCCCACCCCTAAAAGCTCCCACCCCAGGCCTGATGCTCACCCTGCTTTGGGTCCAACAATGAGGATGGCATGGGAGTCAGAGGAGCTGTTGTTGTCCTTGTGGACACCAGTGCACAAGGGGGTGATGTCCTCTGCTCCCATATGCCTGCTATGGGGGTGTCAGAAATTTGCAATTCCCTTTACACTACATGAGAAGCACAAAGGAAACACAGAGTCACAAAACCTTCCCCTTCCCCAATTCCCTAGCCAGCAAAATGAAATTTTCATGCATAATGAGGCTTTGATCAAGTCTGCCGCTTAGCCAATTTGCTATTGATTTAAAGAGTTCTCTCTGCTAGCAAACAGGCATAAAGGATGGAATTTTAAAAAGATCTAATGGAAAATTATATTTGGTTCTTGGGCATCCATACACAAACAGATTCATTTTCCATTTAACTGCTCTTTGTAGTTTGCTGCCCCAGATTTCTGGGTATCTCCTTTTCCTGTTGAAGTTGTGTTGTATCGTTGGTATACATCCTAAAGTCATAATATTCTGTTTATGTGTTTCTAATCACTTGCCATAAATTGATTACATTGCCATTAACAATTTTTATTATTTGACCTAATTTTATTAACAAGTCACAGAGAACACTATTTTCTAAAGCCAGGAAGTGGCTGCAGACAAATGAAAACTAAACAAAATAAAGCTAAAGGGAGCTTGTGTTCTCCACACTGAATCTATTTTCTGATTTAGTGTTGTTTTGACTTTGACAGACTAATGAGTGGTGAAGGAAAAATGCGGCCAGTCTTAGTGCTGTGAAGCTGTGATGCACACTATGAGGGATTACAGGAGTTCAGTGGGAACTGAGAGGGAGGTGGGGAGTGAGACAGTTCATCCCTGGAGTGGAGACTGTGGCAAGGTTTGTTCTCTTCCACCGTTCCCTAAAACAGCCCCAGGAGGGGAAAGGGCTGCACTTTGGGAAGGCACAATGCAGCCCTTGCTCCCCCTTGTCTGTGGAGGGAAGGAGGTTGCTGGCCAGCTGCAACACACACGAGGAAGAGGGAATAGAAAGCTGCTTTGCCTTCTATTCCCTACAGATTTATCTAGTAACAGGAGGTGGCACACATTTCCCTTTTCTCCTCTACACTGGAACTGCACACCCACACTGCCCAGCCAGGGTCGTACCCCAGGGAGTGATGCCTGCCATCAGTTGAGTGTAACAAGTGCTGTTCTGTCTGATGAGGTACACCGTGTATCTACTGTAACATGGTGGATGTCATGTTCTAAGTGTCATGGAGTTGATTCTCAGTAACTGGGCAGGATTTGCTGTCATTATGACAAGGTATCTATTGGCCAGTGGCAGTCTTGAGGAAACACTTGTATAGATGAATGCATCCACAGGCATGAACATCCACATCCAGTAACTCACTGATGCCACACGCAGCATAACTTTTATCATAACACTCTGTGCTTAGTCTTCTCCACTCTAAGAAACACATAAAAAAAAAAAAAAAGTCTTTTTTACTCCCCATATTACTGGAGTAGCCTTACCCTCGTATGTCCAAGAAGACTGGCTACACATCCAACACCTGCTTGGAAAGAGCTATGCAATCTAGACACAGATCCACAGACCTCAGCACCAAAACAAGCATCTTTCGCAAAACATACTGTTGGCTTTCTTCATTATAGGCATCAGCGCAATGAATGCCACACAAAAGCCACCACTGAGGCTAAACTGCTGCTCCTTGTAGGACCTAACCAGTGGCTGTCATATCTCCATGTGATCAGACAGGACAGGAAATCCCAGAGTCCTGGAGGGAGCTATCTGCCCCATCTCATCCGTGAGTCATCCAGGATGAAAGGGTCAAAATGGCAAAAGTTCACGCTTCCAATATTGTGTTCCTGTACAAACATGTCTGAGCAAAGGCCCCTGCAGCATGCAGCTCCCCAGTGCGGGCCTGCAGCCCCTGGCAGGATGCCCCTCAACCCCCCCCACTCCCCTTGGCTGCGTTTCACTTCCCCCTTCTCTGCTCAGCTGCCTCCCGGCCCCAACCCAACCCATGGCCACACAGCTCCACCCTTTTCCGCCACAACCCGCAGGCACCACCAAAGCCTGCCTGTGTTTGCCAGCATGGGGTTGCAGTGCTGATAACCAAGGCTAAGACAGCTTACTCATGTGCACCATTGTGCTGGGGGAGTCAGAGGTGTCGCGAAATGCTGGCTGGGGGACAGCCTCTCGGTGATGCTTCAGAGAAGCCGTGTGTGTACGAGCTGCCGTGAGAAGGTGTGAGAGCTGGCAGCGGGCGAAATGGACCAGGTGGAAATCCAGCTGCCTACACATGTGGCCTCGTCTGCCGATGGGTGAAGGTGATGGAGCCAAGTCAGCCTCTCAAAATATGGGTAAAAAACCAGAGGCAGCAGAAGGGAGGGAACCAAAGACGGGAAGTGACGAGAGAGGGGAGCGCGGTGCTGAGTGACTGACTTAGTTTTTTCACTTTTCTGCAGTTTGCACTGGTGAGGTGCACAATCCAGCAACCACGGCCTGCTGTAGCTCTCTGCTCACGCTGATGAAAGCAGCAATGCTGGTTTTCCTTATTACAGCCTGCTGATGTATGTGGGCTTTAATCCTGAAAGGATTAATGTGCAGGGGGAGGGAGGGGACTGGTGGTTTTGATTGTATGGCTCATTTATTGAATAAAAATAATATATAGATAACGCATTAGACACACCATCACAGACCTTTACTGAAAGAGTCTCTAAGCTGAATGAGAAATAGGAAAGTAACTGAACAAGAAGGAATTGTGCGTGCTCCGTCCTTCGGGAAACCCTGCAGCAGAAGAGACCCTCAGCCTGAGCCCTTATGCGCCAGTTTACTCTCCTATGCAGTTTGGGTTGTTTCTCCTCACTTCTCTGTGGTGCTGAGTGCCCCCGTTTAGCACCAGTGGTGAGGAGTTTGGGTATCATGCAGAATTGTTGGGTGTAGAAAAACAGATTTTTACATGGATAAAATCACGTGGCATAAGCATACAGACACGCACATGCATATGCAAGTATGTAAATTAATTTCCTGATCTGGAGATGTAACTTTGGCAGCTGATTGGTACCGTCTGTGCTATGGATATTCCAATAAAACATATCAAGCAGTAGAAGAAATAACCAGCATTACAAGGGAAAAAAATAACATGTTCATAATCTAAACTGTCAGTGAGAAACACTGAAGCAAATGCCTGAGACTTGGAAATGGAATTTTAAAAGATGTTTTGTGGACATATGGCTCCTTTCCTATTGAAAGTTTTATGTTCTTATAAGGAACTCCAATCTAAATTCCAGATTCCTCTACTAACAGACACTACAAGTGTTCCTCAGTTTCTTCATTGCCCGTGGAGCTCTGAAATGGGTTCAGAATAAAGATTCAGAGGGCTTAAGTCCACCTAAGTCTCTGTATTTGCTATTGCCTGGACATCCTTAGATGCCCAGGAGCAATTAAATAACAAGAGAAGATACATGAATTTAGATTGAAGTTATACCCTCTGAGTCTGGGCCTTGGATCCTGATCCAGTTGTGGCCCAGTTGTTGATTACTTGATTGAAGAATTGTTTTAATATTGAACTGACATCTGTGACAGACACAAACAAGACACGCGT
This sequence comes from Gallinula chloropus, assembly GCF_964237585.1. Taxonomy (NCBI): domain Eukaryota; kingdom Metazoa; phylum Chordata; class Aves; order Gruiformes; family Rallidae; genus Gallinula; species Gallinula chloropus. Next base: position 22,840,401 of record NC_140085.1, read on the forward strand.
CAACAGACCCCTACTTGTCAAGGTAAAGCTCTTTATATGGCTCACAACAATCAGTGTGACAGTCTTAATCCTGAACTTGCACGTCTCCCGTAATTTCCATAAAGCATGCAATTTCAATTTTGAGGATTGGATGTGATCTGCCAGGGCAGATAATATGCAGATACCTGCTGCAGGAAACAGACTGTCTCTGCCAGCTGCCTCTTTCCGAAGGATAATCCCCATCATTGAGTGGAACACATTAACATGCTTTCACTTCATCCAGCCCAAAAGCTCTTTCTCATCATGTACTTACACAGAGAAGAAAGTTCAGTTGAGAGAATGTTCCCTGGTTTCACCTACCAGCATCCTCCAAGTATCTGCTGTTATGTCATCTTTAGATTTGCAGACTGGACAGTGCTGAGCACTGCAGCTTGGTCCAGCAAATGCGTATGCCTACACTTAGCCTGATCATCAAGTATGAGTGCTCAAAGCCACCCTATTGACTTTAAGAGTGTGGTTATGTGTTTCTCTACTTACAGACTTTTTGATTTAGCTGAACGTACAGAATGAATTAACATCAGCTCTGTGAATCTTATGTGTGGTCAGCAGATCAAGGCAGGTGATTCTGCCCCTCTAGTCTGCTCTGGTGAGACCTCACTTGGAGTACTGTGTCCAGCTTTGGAGCCCTCAACACAAGAAAGACATGGACCTGCTGGAATGCATCCAGAGGAGTGTCACAAAAATGATCAAAGGGCTGGAGCATCTCTCCAGACAGGCTGAGAGGGTTGGGCTTGTTCAGCTTGAAGAAGAGAAGGCTCCAGGGGGACTTTATAGTGGCCTGCCAGTACCTGAAAGGTGCCTATAAGAAAGCTGTGCAAAAACTGTTCGCGAGGGCATGTAACAATAGGATAAGGGGTAACAGTTTTAAACTCCAAAAGGGGAGATTTAGGTTGGATATTAGGAAAAAAATCTTCAATATGAGGGTGGGAGATCACTGGAATGGGTTGCCCCAAGAGGTGGTAGAGGCCCCATCCCTGGAGACATCCAGGGTCAGGCTTGATGGGGCTCTGAGCGACCTGATCTAGTGAAGATGTCCCTGCTTACTGCAGGGGGTTGAACTAGATGGCCTCTAAGGGTCCCTTCCAACCTACCGCATTCTATGATTCCATGTTGTAGGCTTTCTGAGCAGACCTAAACATTTGACTGGGAGCTATAAGGCAGTTGTTTTGTTGTTTTGGTTTTTTTTTAATCCTGAGTGTCCCTACACCAGAAAAGAAATAAACTGTGCTGTTTTGAAAGTTCATGGCAAAAAATAATCCTAAAAATGTACTGAGCTCTATGATAAATGTATATTGCTAACGTCACACTCTTTTGTTTTCCAAGTCACGCTGACTTGAGGAAGGTAAGTCTGAAACCAGGGTCCTTATTGTTGTTGTTGTGATTATCTGTACAGTTTAGATTTCGTACAACATATCCTCCAATATTGTTTTGCAAATTAGAGCCTAATCCTATTTCCTTCAAAGCTGTCTAGCAGAAGTCTGCTGGTTTCAATGGGAAGCTAAATCCTTTTTGTGAATAAGGAAAAATATTTGCATAAAATAATACTGTCAGAAATGAAGAATTCCCAAGTGGTGCCTATAAACTCAGAGCTGAAATTCTCCCCACGTGTTTATTTCAGAAACAATGAAATGCTGCATGTTTTACTCTGACACGAAAGCTTGAATGATGCAAATTGCCTACAAAAGTCATTATTTAAGATTTTCTATCCTCATTCTAGCATTGCTTTGCCTTCTCTCTGTGATTTTTACTTCTTGGTATTCTTATGTGTTGTGAAGGACACTGGTTTCCTATTTGCTTTAGTGATTTTGGTTCCTGTAATGACAAGTATAATACTGATTGCAAAGCTGCCAGTATGCTAAGAATTGAAGGAATGTACTCTATATGTCACCAATGCACCCAATCATGTATGCACTTCTTTATTTATAATTATTTTCAATTCCCATTGCTATTACATATGAGCACAGAATATTTCCTGTGTCCAATTTCAATTTACAGATTTAATTTGCTTCGTGCCTCCTGGCTTCCTGTGTGGAAATTGAAAAGGAAAAGCTGTATTTCTGATGGTACGTGGTACCTGTGCCTATTCCATTATGAAACAGGAATTCTTTGTTCTGGAGCTTCGGGTATTTCATTATGCCTTGTATCTCTCCCATCACAATATACAGCAACGATTCGACATATTTCCTTCTGGAGCTGGTGATGTACGCTTCCAAGCAGCTAGAAGAGAACACTCCTCGGAATATTAACAATACTCATGAGTATAACATAATGAAGCTTATTTTCATCACCGGCATTCATGCTTTGCAGCTATTCAAGAGGTATAAAGGACCTGGATACAGGCTATCCTGAGTTCCAGCCTGAATAGAGCTTCCAGACAACCATAGCTGGATGCTCTTCCCTGCTGCTTCTTTGGGGACCTAAACATTTCTGAGCTGCTCATGCAGCCCAGTGCACAGTCAGCTGACACAGATCAGAGCAAGACCCAGTCTGCTCTCAACTTTGGTGGGACAGTTGTTACAGCCATCTCAACAGACTCCCACGTATGTGGCACTCAGCAAGACTGAGGCTGACTTAATCCATTTAAGTGAAGATGCACTGAGATGAATACATGCCAGGACAATTTTTCACTTCTCCTGGTAGTCAAGGGCACCTCTCCTGTTCTTTGCATTGCCATCCCCTCTCCTAGATCCCTCCGGCTTCTCCTACACCAATCCCTACTTGCATCAGGTCTCTCTGTTCCATGTGTGTTTCTTGGGGCATCCCCCAAGTTTAAGAAGAGCTACATAAGTGGGTTTCAAAATGAGGACAAAGAAAACAACCAATGCAGTAGCACGTCTCTCTCTCCTGTACATTCAGGTAGCCCAGGCACCTGTGCCAGCTGGTGGGAATGCAATCATAAAGTCACAGAATCTTATAATACCAGGTTGGAAGGGACCTCAAGGATCATTAGGTTGGACCTTTCTTGGCAAAAGCTCTGTTTAGACAAAAGCACCCTCCAGCCAAGACGGATCAGCACCCTGTCCCACTGAATCTTAAAAGTGTCCAGTGTTGGGGAATCCACCGCTTCCCTGGGGAGATTATTCCAATGGCCGATCGTTCTCGTTGCAAAATATATTCCTCTAGACTCTAGTCGGAATCTCCCCAGGAGTAACTTGTATCTGTTACCCCTTGTCTTTTCCATGTGACTCCATGTAACATGGGAGTCTCCATCTTCTTTGTAGCCACCCATCAAGTGCTGGAACATGGTGATGAGGTCGCCCGTAAGCCTTTTCTCAAGGCTGAACAAACCCAGTTCTCTCAGCCTTCCCTCATACAGCAGGCTTCCCAGACCTTTGATCATTCTGGTGGCCTTCCTCTGGACCCTCTCCAGCCTGTCCACATCTTTTTTTGCATAGCAGGGACCAAAACTGATCACAGTATTCCAGGTGTGGCCTGACAAGCACTGAGTAAAGTAGGATAATGACTTCTTTATCTCTGCTGGTGATGCCTTTGCTGATGCAACTCAACATCCTGTTGGCTTGCTTTGCTGCTGGAGCACACTGTTCACACATACTGAACTTGCCGTCCACCAGGACCCCCAGGTCCCTCTCCACAGAGCTGCTCCCTAGTTGGGTAGACCCCAGACTGTGCTGCATTCCTGGATTCTGTTTCCCAGGGATAAGACCTTACACTTGTCCTTGCTGAATTTCGTTAAGGTTCTTGTTAGCCCACTCTTCCAGCCTATCTCCCTCTAAAGCATCTACTTCTCCACTCAGTTTGGTACCATCTGCAAACTTCATCACTTGATCCCACTGCCCCACACCACCCTCAAGAGCTAGAGGAATGAAATAAGAGTCCTCACCCAAGCTGGTGCTGCGTATCACCCCATCACTTTGTTAGTTGCCTCTGAAAACCTGAGCTGAGACATTCAAATTGTCTGAACGCTTGGGCCAACCTCTGCAATGATACTCCACCAGTGAGACAGAAGGGTGGTGTCACCGAACTCCTAAATTCTGCATCTTGACATTACTGTGACTGTGAAGCTGAACCACGGATTTCAAAAAGTCTGTGAGATACCCTTGCAGAGCAGCCATTCCCAGCTGCAACCCACACCTTAAGAACTGCCAGTGGGGAGGAATCACCCAGCTAGGACTCCCACATGTAGGCCTTTGCATCAGTTCAGCAAATTGCCATCCTGGACCGCAACAAAGTCATTTCACCTCACACAAAATTCCCATTTCTGCTGCAACAGAGACCATCCGCATTCTCTGGCAGTGGGCTCGGGGATGGCTTATTTTCTACAAGAAGCATCTGATTCATCTTAACCCTGGTGATAATTTATATGTCTGCATTGGTTTAACTTTTCAAGATGCCTTTGTGAAAGAAATAAGCACCTTACTTTAAAACGAGGAACAGAACTGATGCATTCATTTGTATTCTGAAGTTCCTGAAAGCAGAGGTGAGGGGTCGGTCAGTCCTAGATCCTGGTGTTGATTTGCATGAGTGCCAACCATAGCGGGACTTGGCATGGGGAGGCTTCTGGCAGGCCAAGCCTCCCTGGGCCGGCAAACAGTGCCGGCCCGTGCCCAGGGCAGGCAGGGGCAGGGTGTGCCTGCTTTCCTCCCAGTTCCAGTTCCATGGAAACCCCACAGGAAACCCTCGCCCACTTGGCCAATGGGGAAAATGTAACGTTTTCTGGAAAAAAACATCAAATTTGGTGCAGGTTCCCTCGGGCCCCTGCCCACCCACCAGCTGCTTACACCCGGGCTCCGCAGGTGCACACGCCATCGCTCCCCCACCACCCGGGGGGCTGCCGTCCCGACGCCGTGCGGCGGGGACAGGGGACAGGCCGCCCTCCTGGCCGCGCCAGGGATCAGCGCCACAGAGGCACCTTCCAGTGGGTCGGGAGAACGACCACGCAGCGCCGTCTCCTCCGCGCACAAAGGAGCGCTCGGCCCGCCGCCCGCGGGACACCAGCACCCACCGCCGGCGCCACCCCCACCCGGCCCACGGCGCTGGGGACGGCGCGGCCGAAGCGGGGCGGGGCGGAGAGGCCGCCCCACGCCTGTACGGCCGCCGGGGAAGGGGAGGGGAGTGTGGGGCGCCACCGCCCCCCGCCCCGCCGCCCGCGCCCCGCCCCGCCGCGCCCCATGGTGCCGGCGCGGGCGCGGGGCCGAGGTAGAGGCTGAGAGGCTGGCGGGGTGATCGCACTCTGCGCCCGCTGCCGCCGGGCATGGAGGGCGCCGAGGCGGCCGCCCGCGGCAGCAGCAGCCCCAGCCCCGCTCAGCCCCGCTGCTCCTCCTGCGGTTCCGGGCCGGCCGGCGGTGGCGAGGCAGCGGCAGCGGCCATGGAGGAGCCGCTCGGGGAGGCTCCGTCCCCGGAGGTAACGGCGGCGAGGAAGCAGCAGGGCGTGAAGCGGCATCACCACAAGCACAACCTGAAGCATCGCTACGAGCTGCAGGAGACCTTGGGCAAAGGCACCTATGGCAAAGTCAAGCGGGCCATCGAGAGGTTTTCTGGCAGAGTGGTAAGACAGGCGGAGCGGCTTCTCCTCGCCTTTTTAATTTTATATGAATATACGTATGTGTATATAATTTTCCTTTCCGACGCCTACTTCGGAACAGAGGCGGCTGGTTGCATCCCCTCAGGGACCCGTTGGGAGCCCCGTCCGTGTGCGGGGCTGGCGTGTCTCGGTGAGGCAGGAGCCTGGCGTGGCCGGCAGCCCGCGGGGGCTCGGCTCCGCGCCCGCCCCGGCACCGGGTCAGCATCCCACCCGCGGTCGCGTGTGCCCGGGGCTTTGTCTGGGCTGCGAATCCTACGGAGAAACTTACTCTCCGGAGAGGGGCGGTGACGGTATGCTGATAACGCACCGGTACGTTTTGAAAGGATGCGGAAAAATAGAGTGGCTCATTGTTGTGTTCCTGCACACGGGTCCACTGCGAACAGTTGTTCTTTCCCCGCTGGAAACTGACGCTGTAGCGAAACCTGTCACATCCCCCTGCTAACCAAACCTTTTCGCAAAGTGCTGTCAGGAGGGCAAACGTTGGTTCTCCAGTCAAAAATGCCGTGATTCAGTCATACTTTTGTGACCTGAACTTTGCTGACACCTAAAAAAATTGCAGGGACTGCAACCCAGCCCCATTGGCTTTTACGATCCGTTTCACTGCTCAGCCGTGCCGGCTGGCTCGAGACTTCAAGCAGCCCAGAGGTTGTCCGGCAATAACTCAGCCCCAGCATTTCCTCACTGGTACAGCACTCCAGCGAGGCGCAGAAATGCAACTGAAGAAATGTACACATTAGAGTTATTGTAATTTTCCTTCCCCAAAATACGTAACTATTCACAGAGGGCAAGCGAGTGAGAGGCAGGCGTTGCGTTAAAGCCTGCCCAGAGAACCAGATGCTTTTCTAAAGAGATCTTAATGCTGCTTTTCATGTGGAGTAGACTAATTGAGTTTTCACTAGACTTCATCTAAAAGCAAGACATTTCCCTAGTGACGTTACAGGTTTTGTCTCATTGATCTTTCCCTTTCGGTTGCCTGGAAGCTCAGTGCACACCCAGAGGCAGAAGCAACTGTAAAACAGAAAATGAAATTGCAAATGCCGTGGCTTTTAATATAAACATCTTTGTGTCGACAGAGAATATGAGAGTTTCAGCCAAGTTGTAGAGTCATATCATGTATGCTTTCAGTTTATTAGCTCATTTGTAGGCAGGCTAAAGAGAAACCAGAGATGGACATCTCTGCACATGCTCACTCCCAGTCCACAGTCTTTTAAAGTTTGCTGTCTTGGCTGTTCTACAATTCCAAGCTAACAAAAGCTCCAGGCTATGTGATATACTAACTATTATTTTCTAAGTAGATTATTTTTGAGTTGTATTACAAAATGTCGTAAATAAAGCAAATACATCAAAACCACCTTAAAAAAAAGACATGATAAATTAAAGAGAAAGTGACTGTATTGTAAATGAGATTTGGGTTTGGGAAGGACCCCTCACAGAGGAAAAGATGTAGCGTAGATGTGTATCTTCTCTAAGCTAACACTACATCAGGTCTTTCCATGTTTTGCTAACTGTCAAGCACTTCAGCTACACATCTAAGGGTACTTAGATATACAGTCTGAACTGAATTTACATGGCTGATGCCATCTTGAAATGGAGAGGGTGACAATCAGGATGTCCATGCAATCTTGAATGCAATAAAAATGTCACACTCGCTCTATCAGCTGATACAGAGAAGCTAAACAAACCCTTCCCGGGGTGTGAGTTTTATACTGTAGTAATACAAGCCTTGGCGTGTGGCACTTCATAATGATTAACTAGTCTTCAGGCGAGTTCTGGTGCAATGTGTCTGTTTGAACTTTAACATCTGTGAGCGTATGTAAAATACCCACGTTTTGTCTGCTTACAGAATACAAGCTAGCTGTCAGGAACCCAGCCAGACCTAAGCGAACGGAAAATGCATCTTGTTTTCTGACAGCTCCCTTGTCTGGCTGTTGCAGCCAACACCGATTGCTTTCTGTGGGTGGGACGGGAGCACCGACAGGACAAGTGATCAGAGAGGAGCAGACTTTACCTTCTTTTCCCCTCACACCCTGCTTTCTCTTCCCTTTCCTCTGTTCTGCATAGCGGGCAGCGTTGGCGGTGCCGGTCAGTGGCTTGGTCGGGATGCTGTGTCCAGCAGGGGATGCGCTGAGCGAGACACGCGGCTGGCACCGTCCCTCGCCCCGTCTCCGATGCAAATCATCTCGCAGACAGGAGCTAGGTAGCAAGAGTCCCAAGGTCGCTCTAATCTGGTCTGTTTGCTTCCTATTCTGCTACTGGTTTAGCTAAGAATTTTTTCTTTCTTTACTTGGCAGTAAGCAGGTGTTTGAAGTGGTATGGTAACAGATTGCGAAGCTGGACCTTGGCAGCAGTGTTGTGTTCCCAGTCATCAGTGGTTCTCCCATTTGGCCTTTCTGTTCTCCTGTCTGTTAACCATTTCTTTAACTGTATGGCACTTCAAAAATTTACTTGCCTGATTAGCTGGGCTAATACGAAGCATGAATGTTGGATTTGCCATCATCTGTATAAACAGAGAGCTCAGGAGTGAAATAGAAATTATCAGGTTCGACTTAATGAATTAAAACCAAGGGGAGAAGACAGTTTGATCCAAGATACTGATGTGCTTTTGTCCTGCTCAACTGGAAATCAGGATTTGTGATGATTTGGATGAAAGTAGTATTTGGCATTTATTAACAGGTTGCAGGTTTATTTGAATCGTAGTTTCTTTGTCTTTCCTCTTAACTCAGTGGAACGTGAGCATAAAACTTCCTGCCCTAAAGCTCCACGGTAGTTTGTTATTGGAAACAACATATGTGAATTTGTGTATTAGTTACCACAGTGACTGCAGACAGTATTGCATGCTGCATCAAGCAGTTAAAATATTGCCCACTAGCTGACGTACGAGGTGCCTAGTTTTGCCAATGAGATTTTCCTTCATTAGTCCTGGCTCAGTATGCAGTGTGTAACTTACGATATTTTAAATTAAGGCACCTGTTAGTAAGTGTAAGGATGAAGAGATGATATTGCGAGTTGTGAAGTAACACTCATGTTGACATTTCAGTGGGTGTTTTCTCCGCTGGTCATCTTGCACATGTTAAACCAAAGAACTGAGCTTTTGTTCAAGTTATGTGTTCAATGTCTGTTAGCCAAGAAATCCACAGCTAGACTTATGTCAGCCTTAGATAAGCTGTATTTAGATCATCTCTGGCTGATCCTGGGCACGGTACATGGAGATGGTAGATGCTTCTGGGTTCTTCTTTGAGTAAATGTTTCCACTGGAGTAACTATTCCTTCTAATGCAACCTTAAACTACAGGTAGGCATTTCCAGTTTTGCTACCTGCTAACATTTTCCTAACGTTACACAGAATGCAATGCTTGAATATGAAAATGCATTAATGCTAATTAAATTAATGCTCTTAAAGGACCATGTAGCACACCAGGTAAACCTTGTTAGGCTGCCAGGCATGCTCCCATCAGCATTTAACCCAGGGGTTTGATACCCCAGCCAGTCCGCAGCTCCCTGTGAGTGCCCTCCTGCGAGGTGCTCTGCTAGGAATCCCTTGGTCTCCCTGCCACTGCTGGACTTGGGGCTAGCTAACGTTGCTGGTTGGTTGTTTTACCCTCTTGTGAAGCACCCTGTATTATCTGCGCTTCCTTTCGGTTACCATCTGCCCTAAGGAGAAATTCTGCCGTTTGCAAAAGCCAGGTTTTCTCCCTTTTTCTCCTTAGGCTGCGCTTGGGGAGCTGATGGGAATAGCTGCAGGGGCCTCCTCTCCGCTTTCACGTCCCTTTTACCCGCCTGAGAGCCAGGACATCTTTTCTTTCTCCTCACCAGCAGGTGGAGGAAGCACTATTCTCCTCCAGCCGTCCCTCCAGAAAGTTAATTATTTTGGGAATTGATGACAAGCTGCAGCCCAACATGAAAAACAGGCGTGCTGTTCATATTTGTGCAGGCATGTTATGTGCGGTGGTGCATGTTATTTATCTCTTTTTGGCATAGAAGTGCAGGTAGAAGGATGTTCCCAAATTAAATTGGTTTCTGAATTTAAAAAAAACCCCACACCCCCCCCTAAAAAAATCCCCCCCAAAGCCAAACCCAAACTTTAGAGCAGCAGAAATATTTTTAGTTGTAATTCCAGTGAAGATTTTTGCTTTGGAACAGCTCTGATTCATGATGCTTTTGGAGAGTAGCACAGGGTTTTTGAAACCCTGAAACAGCAACAGATCACATGAAAGGAGGACTTTGCTTTGCTGACTGTATTTCTCCATATCATAACAAAACCAAAACATAAATGTGGACAAGGAGAGCTCTGTCATGTCAGTAATTAAAGCTTTGCTGGCCACATAACCATTTGTTTGTTTGTGGCGTGGCTTTTAAGGGTACCAAATAACAAGATAAAAGTCTGCTTATGGGTCACTGAGGACAGAGAAAGCCAGGTGGGGTATTAGTCCTAATTCTCTTGTCTGCTTTGCTGCTACAGAAAATGTCGGTGTCCCTCTCTTCTCCTTTATACGTGTGAATTCTCTTATCTTTAATGATATGTTATATTTTTCCCCTGGTAGCTTCTTCTTCATTTAGTGCCTGGGTCATAATTTACTGCTGACTTTTCTCTTGATAGCTCAGTGTGCATCTTCTATAGGATAACGTCCAAATCTGATGTTGTACTGTTTTTTGGGGGGGGTTCTTTGAGATTCTTTGTTACTCTTATTAAGATACCTTCCTTTATTACAGGCACCAGTGGAAGATCTACACAACACTGCTGTGATGTGAAGTGCTTGTACAGTACTTTGCACAGCAGGGTCCTGGTTTGTGAATGTGGCTTCCACAGCTATGATAACACACTTGAATAATAGTAACGATGGCTTGTATCACTACCCCGTTTTATACACGAGAAAAGAAAAGCTTGTGGGTTAAAGCCAAAATCATCGGAAGTATCAGTTAGTTTTTAAGTGCACAACCTAATACCTGATTTTTCTAGACATGTAGGGTTCATAACATCAGGGTCCTATGGATGCCAGCCTCGTCCTGCAGCGCTTGGTCCCCTCTGCTTCCTGGGCTCTCGCTTTACCCTCGGCTTTTGTCCCTGTGTGACGTCCAGCTTCAGTCTCCATTCCTGCCCTTTCTGTATTCCACTTGTGCTGCTGCCTCTCACTTTGTTCTGTGTGCCAGCACTGTGACCCGCTTGGAGAGTGCTGCCCTGCTCCCTGCTTCCCAGGTGGTAGCTGCCAGCAGAATTGGTACAGGCTGCAGTGGGTGCTGCATACAGCTCTCCTGCTGTGCACCACTTGCATGGGGCCAGGGATTCCTCATCTGAAACAGGATTCTTGCAAAATATATCGCCAAAAATTATTATTACTATTTTTTAAAATGTGCAAATTGAGTTATTTTAGGGACTTGAAATGTGATTAAATCTGGATGACATTTTCATGGTGCCAAGGCATGTTTGTGAAACTTGGGTCATCCTCGGTAAAAATTGTACCAAAGCGTGGAAATTCTCAATCTAGAATGAGTAGAAGTTGGAAAGAGCATGTGGGCTTGAAAACAGTTTTGCTGTTAATTTATTTGCTCTGCCCATAATTACTAGATGTGTTCCGAGACTGTTTTGAAAAAGAAAAAACCCACTGGATTTAATCTAGTGAAAACTTTGGGCTTATTACAATAGGAGTTTCCACCTGGTTGTATAAAACTACTGCAGTCTTCACATAAACACTTGTATAACTGAAATGCCAAAGAAGACTTAAACATTGAGTGCCACAGACAGGAATAACTGATTAAAGCACACAGGTCATTAGGGGAAAGGCACTAGCACAAAATACTTATTTTCTGCACTGACAGTTCTTGTTGGAGAAGCAGATTTGTTCAGGGGAGTATGGTTCAGTGATATAAAAGTCTGAATTAATGACTAGCCAGTAAGGGGACATCTGAATATGCAACTTGTCAAATCTTTTACCAAATTAAAGAACGGCATGTTCTTTCTGTGCTTTGAGTGGACGTCAAGTGATACTTCTTCAGTGACGTTGGATTCTCTTGTAGGTGAAGACATTAAAAGTTTCCAAGAGATTGTTGAGCTTTTTTCTTTGTTTTTCCTTCTTTTTTTCCCCTCTTCTCTTACCCCCGGTTGGACTGAACAGTTTTGTGAGTGTCAATTAACTTCCCAGTGTCTCAGGATATCCCTTTCTGAAGGGATACTCTTTTATATGGGGAAATTAGACTAATTAACGGGGCACATTTGGGCCTGATTCATACCTAGTGTGTTCCCTCTACACGTGCAATTCACAACAGAATTTGAGCCAATGTGTATAATACAGCCTTCGGCCAAAAGCACTATAAAACACCTAAGCGTTATTGCAAATGGTTTCACAGCACCATATGCTAGAGAGCACAACAGAATGGAAATTGCTTGTACAAAGTCTCTCACTAGACATGGCTAAAATATACTGCGTTTTTTGGTGGCATGTGTTCTAAAAATTATTATTATTTTTTTAAGAACCACAATGTAGATTTGCCATGTGGAGACAATTATTGTATATATTGTAGTTTGGGGTCATACATGTTGAATAAAACCGTGTGGAATGTGCAGTTCTTTGAGCAATTGTTTATTCTTTACAGAACTGTAATTGTAGTTAGTCTGTGTTTTGTCTGGTAAATAAATAACTAGAGAGTCTTTGCTGGAGTGAGGAATTGGGAGGAGGCACCTGGTGGTGACGACAGTGCCAAGGAAAAATGCTGAATGTGGGCTGCAAACCAGTTCCAGGTATATATCAGCCTTGAACACTGGCAGGTCAACGTGTGTGCAGCCACGGTAATCCAAATGCAGAGCATATGGACATGGTTCCAAAGCCCACATACCAGGGATTCGTAAATTGGCTGCTGACCGTTGCTTTGATGTGGGCATCCCCCTGGTTTGGGTTTCAGCCTCCTGTACCACACTTACGTACCCTCTGTCTACGTGAACCATGATGCTGACGCCAACCATGCTCATCTCAGCAGGATGCTGTTGTTCTTCATTGTAGTCTTGTATGCTCTTCCTGTGTGAACTGGGACCAAACCATATGTTTTCTGCTACAGCCTTCGACGATGCTCCAAAGCCAGAAACATGGGCTTGCCTCCAGACTTGGGGTGGGATAGGAGCTTGCAGTGTGGATGGTGAGAAGTGGCAGTGGTGGCTGCTGACTCCTCCTCTGCACAGAGCAGACAGAGCCTGAGCAGGTTCTGAGCTGGGCAGGGGTGGAGGCTGCTGCCAGTGCCCAGCTACGGTGTGCAGTTTTGATGGTTTGCATGCCACTAGTGATGGGCATGTTGCTGTGGGAATCTCTGACCTACAGAGAATATTGATCTTTTCTCCTCTTGCCTCCTGTGTAAGTCAGGATTTGTCCCTGAACTGCCCAGGTGTGCACCTGACGTTTTATGGAAAAAACTCCTTGTTACTAGCCCTGATGGGTTGATGTACTTGGGATAGTTGGTATGTCAGAGGAAATGTTGCAGATGAAAAGATCTCTGACTAAATATGCAAATGATATTTGTCAGTGTTTCCCTCAAATATCTTCCAGCAGATGTGGGTACCATGTGTGTCCATTTAATAAACTAAACTCAAAATAATTTCCACTTTGCTAGATATATGGGGAATGGGGGGGTGGGGGGGAGAGCAGGGAGTGAACTACAAAGCAAGGTAAAAACTGCATATGTGTGTTGTTATGTTTGATGACCAATTCATTAAAGCCATAAGTGTATCCAGGCTTTCAATAGTGTTCTCCTGCTGTTGCTTCCTGTATTCCCTGGCTACAAAATCAGTCTCTATGGCTCTCATTTGTCTTACCCACATGAAAGACTTTGAGCATCTGCAAGTTATGATTTGAGAAGTATCTGCTTTTAAACAGAATATATTTATCACCGTGTCTTCACAGGCAACATGGTACATTGTATAAATTAGGAGATCCTAGACCTCTGAACACTACGGGGCTGGGCGCGATACCCTGTGAGCGTATGGTGTCTGGCCATACCCATCAAACATCCTGGACCCACACCAAAAATGCCAGATGTTCAATAGATGTGGAGGCCCTTCTGTAACCTTTGCTGCATGTTGCGAAGGGAGGAGGGTGGGGTGGAACGGGCGAGGTTGTAGCCATCCCTTGCTCGTGCCATTTCAGTACTCTAGTCTGAGCTCAGTGTTATTTATATTTTGAACTGAAGGCCACAGATTGACCCTCAATTCAATCTGTTGAACTTACAGATGGTATAAATGCTTGATGTCCCCTGACTTTCTTGAGACAGGTGGGATTTGCCTCTAGATCTGGTGGTCTATGAGACATCAGCCATTCAAATTGCAGTTGGCCCATGATGGGTTGCAACTCCTGGTTATTGCTCGAATGTGAGCTTTGTTCTTACTGATCAAGCAAAAGAATAAAATACTTCAATGGGTGGTTCATTTAATTAAAAAAAACCCAACCAAATGTGCCATATAACAGCTACGGGTAAAGGGCTTGTCATAGCTGGTGTGTTCAAAACTGTCCTGATTAGTTGTAGGTAAATGCAAAGTCACAAAATAAGTGCAGGCATTGTGGTTTGTAAGTATTAAGAAAATAATGGGGTGTTGTCAGGTTAATGAGGATGCAACGTAATTTAATTTCTGGGTGCCTTCTTGGCCTCCCCTCTCCATGTAGCATGTCCTACTTCACCTCAGCCATGCCTTCGCCATAGCACCCAAGGCCCTTTGCCACTGAGCCACCCTGGATGCCGGTTTCGTGAGGAGGAGGGTCTGCTGTGCCTCGTGAGGGGCTGGTCGTCTCTGTCACGAACCATTGGTGCTTGGCAGGCCGCTCTATCCCTGTTGCCTTGCCTTTTTGGGGGATGCCAGCCTCTAGTAATCCCAGAGTCCCTTGGCTACCCCGGCCCACATGTGGGTTGTCTTAAGCAGAGAGGCTGGAGGAACCGAGTGTCTTTGTTCTGAGCTCTGGCGGCTTGAGGGACTTGCAATTATCCTAATGTCTCGCTGTGCCGGGGAGCTGAGTCAGCGAATTTGGGTTTGAGCCCTAGTGCCTTGGAATAAAGACACCAGTTAAGGGATATTAGGCTTAAAAAAGAGGGAAAAAGAAATTTCATTGTTCCTGTGGAAAGATGCAATGTCAAGTTTTGAGACTAAATTTAGCTATTAATGGGTAGATAGAAAGATCCAGGTCCTGCTGTCAATGGAGATCTCGAAGTCTCCATATCATGTTGCTCATACATGAAAAGGTATTTAATCTCTGCTACAGTTTCTAAACTCTATGAAATGCTTGATGGTGAATGATACCTCCCTTCATTTGAGGTGTAAGTGTTACTTTAAAAGTGAGTGAGGATAATGTTTTATCACAAAAGGTAGTGTTGAGGGTTGGGTGTAAATAGCTGTTTGAGCCATGTGGTAACTAAACAAATGTTCCTTATTGTTAAGTGGTGTTTTGTTGTGGTTTTTGTCATTGATGCAAAAAGATTAAGTCTTTTTTCACACAAGTTTGACAGGAAAGACAGCGAAGCATTTATTAAAAAGACAGCTCCTGAGGCACGTGTTTGGAGCTGTCATTTATTTGTGTATTTTTGCCCTCCTGCTGTGCACAACTCAAGTCTCCTAGCTTCCCCAGTGGAGTCTGGCTGGGGAAGGGGAAGTGAAGGCCAGTCGGTCCTTCAGGTGGCCAGGGACACCTGGGGACATCGGTGCAGCACTGTACCTCCACAGCAGTTTCGATAGGGCTATGCTGGAGGTCATCATTTTGGCATGGGGAAAAAAAAAAAAAAGCCTTTGGGAAGAGGTGAAAGCACAACCTTCGTGGCTGGTGCATGCTGTAATGCCATGTGGCCTGGAGCATGAGGTAGCTGTGCTTCAGCGCAAGATGAAAATGCCTGTAAATCACCTGCTGGAGGCAATAACAGACTTAGCTGACCTGTGCAGGGATACAACTGAGAGGAATCTGCATTGGCCTCTCAGGAAGATGATAACCATACCTATACATGAGGCATAGTGTGCTTCACACTCCTTTCCTTGCTAAGTATTCTCTTTGGGGTGCCAAAATGAGGTGAATTAAGAATCATCTGTGGGTTTAAGCTTCATTTCCTGGAGGAGCCTGTTGTCACAGCTGTACTTTGAGCACCCAGGGGGTAAATTGTTTCCCCAACATTCATTTGGAAGGTCTATGAGTGAGCTGCAGGGAGATCCGAGGTTGACCACAGCCTCAGCACTGCACACCTGTTGGGTGTAACCATCTCAAGAAGGTTGTTCATAAAGTGAAGGTCCTCTTTTGTGGCTGTAGCCACACCTTGAAGGGCTGGTGCCAATTTTCCAAAAGCCCACCAGCTGTTGTGTCTTGGAGCCTGGTCACTACAGTGTACCACTGGTGATCACCAGTTGGTACCAGTTGGTCACTGTTGTGTCCTCACAACCTGGGAGAAACGAGGGCCTTCAGCTAGACTGTGCATGTACATCCAGGCCAGGGACTAGCCTTCTTTTTCAACAACAGGGGGTTTATTCTGTGTACAGTTTCAGAGGTTTCTACCCGCCTCACTGTTTCAGTAAAACAAATGTATTCTCCCATCCTGTCTGGCGTTTCATGATGAAAACGTGGTCTGATGGTAACTGTGAAATGCTTCATTGTGGGTTGTGCATTGCTCATGAGGAATTCATCGGGGAGAAGGATTTCATGCTGTACTCTAACCTTCTTCCAGCCTTTCTTGGATGAAAGGAAAGCTCTGCAGCCGTGAATGTAACTGGTTATCATTATTGGATGTCATTACTCACTCACTCTGAGCCTAAACCAAAAAAATCGTGTGGCCTGTGATGTCGGTGGGTAAAATGCTGCTCTCAGTTACATTAACACTGCTGTAAACCGAAGAGTGGAGTTCGGCCCTTTGTTTCAATTGAAATATTTGTTTAACACAGGCAAGGACTAAACAATACACTTGAAAGCGATTTGTGTTATTGTCTGTAGAGCAGAGCTTGTATTTTATGAACTGGTTGATCATAAAGACAGCATAAATCATGTAAAGCATTCTCATTTACTTTTTCTTTCTTTCTTTTTTTTTTTCCTTCTTGCAGATGGGGCTTGTAGAGTAGAGTTGCAGTCAAATGTCTGCTCCAGGATATTTTAGTTGAACTGTGTGAGTCCATTAAACAAATGTAATGGCTTTTTGGAAAGAAGCGCTGCATGTTTCAAACCAAATGTTTTACATAGAGAACATCTGGGTAGTTCTGGGTGTTTGTATGTAGAGCACATCAGACAGCAGCCATAGTGAGCTCAGCTGGGAGGCTGCCTGGGATGTAGTTGTAGGATATGACAGTTCAGTTGTTATGGGGAATAATTCCTATGAAGTATTGCCATAAACTGAATGTTTGGCACAGACACCTATATCTTTGTTTTACTGTACACCCAAGTTATTCTTCTTATCTGCCCAGCAAAACTCTAAACGATGTTAAAACAACCTAGTAAATGTTGGCACCTCTGAGCTGAGGCATGCGCATTAAAGCAAACTGGAGGAAGACGTTAGGGTTAAGGGGAAAGGAAGCTTGTTCTGTGCTCAGCGAAACACTATTGATTTCTGCCATGGGCAATGCTGTGCGAGTGAGCAATGAACACAATATGTGCAAATGGTTTCTGGGGTTGAGTTGGCAACAATCAATGCTACAGTGGTGCTGCGTACTGTTGCTTTCAGGCATGTAAAAATGCAAAACCAGTGAAATGCATGTAATTAGCCTGACATTGGAGTTTATTTGGGCTACTAGAAGAACTTTATCCTGGTTAAATTAATAAGGCTGCTTTTACTTTGCAGCATCAGAGGTAATATATTTCTAGGAAATGTAGGAAATGTTGAGAAATGTCTTATTTGGAAGTCAGTTCTTAAATTATTTCTGCAGTTTAACTGAGGAATGCATGGTTCAAATGAGATTAAAGTTGTAATTTCCAGAGTAGCAATGCAGCTTCCCCTTTCAGGATTGTTTAAGTAAAAAGTTAAACAAAGTGGGTTAGGCAGTCTCTTGCTCCAGTCCCTTGTGGACTGCAATTCACATTGCGCAGCACTGCTTTAATAGTCCTGCTCGGTCTGACATGATTTGTGGTATTTGCTGAGATGAGTTTCTGGACCGAGCAGCCTGAGAGGGAATTGCTCCTCACTCTGAGGAAGGTGGTATGTCCAAGTCTGAGCGAAGGTCACTGGCAGGGTGAAGTGGGAAGCCTGCGCTGCTGCTGTTGCACTACCTAACAGCTTAGCTTTTGGCAAGGGAATCCCAGAAATCTGAGTGCTAATTCTCCCTTGTTCAACTGACCCCAGCCAAAACACATGCCAAAAAAGGTGTTTGTGCATGTTGAAGAAGGGGGCAACAGTCCTGGAGATCACAGGGTCCGGGGGAATTCTTTGCAAAAAACTTTCCATCTAGAAAAAAACAAATGCTTTGCTGTTTCTCCCCTCCAAAGTTAACCCTCCCTATAACTACTTATAACTACTGCCTGCAGTTGTGAGCTCCCCTTCTAGCAGGGAAAGCTAGAATTATGTGTTTAAGGCTGCAAAATTGCTTGATCGCCAGCCACTTAATTGTAGGAAAGCATAATTCATTCCTCACCCTCTCACGTCTATTCCCAGCCCAACTGGCTGCAGGGAGCAAGAGTGTTCCTGTTCCTGTGTTACTCTCTCCACTGAGCCGTTAGGGTGGCCCTAGTAATTTACTTTTGATAAATAGGAGGGAACAACAGGAGGTTCCTCTACATTCAGGAGTATAAATATTTCTCAGAAATCAGAGACGAATGGGGAAGATATGTTAGCAAACTCCTTTTCCTCCCTCTGTAGCAATTCCAACATGTTCTGTCATAAATTCTAGGATGGTCCCTTCCAAAAAAGGGACCATTAAATAAGTAACATCCAGGCAGAACAATATAATACTGAACCAGTGCTTTTACAAAAACAAATTTAATATGGCAAAGTGATCTGCAAGCCCTGGAGCAAAATAACCTGGGTGAGGCTTTGATACACATGGTTGCCAATCTTTTTGTTTTCCAAGAGTATTTTTCCAGATAGGATGTGGGTTTATGGTTCACTAGATTCCAACCAGGAAGTGGCGTTTATATTTTGATCTGCCTTAGATCAATTTAGAAAAACATACTATATATGGGTGCTTCTGATGGGTCTTTGGCATTACCTTTCCAGCTGTGCTGTCTACACACATCTGTGTGCCTTTCGTGATATAATCTCCGTAGCCCACCATTGCTGGGCAAAGAATCCTTGCTCATCAATGTTGATCCAAAAGCATAAACTCTATAAACTCAACTTTAAAATCTCTCCACTCTTTAAAATTCTGCTGAGTTAATTATGAATTTGAGGTGGTGAAGCAGTATGGTGTTGGGTTTTAATGAGTGTTGTGGTCCCTGAAGGTATGGACATTTCTTCAAAAGAACAAAGACTCTTTCCAGGTTTTCTTGTGCTATCGTAATTCTCTTGATGAAATAGCACTTCTTTTTTTTCTTTGAAGGACTGGAGAACCAAGACAGTAAAACTCAAAGATCTGCACAATGCCAGGTGGCTTTGCACTTGTGGCAGAAGAGGCATTGTGAAGATGTGTGAACCTCTCAGCGGTTATGAGGTTTTGCTGAACTCACAGGAACTTCAGCGAAAGAGGGAGAAGAAGCTGAGTTACAAATATTTACCCACAACTTCCTCAAGCAGAACGACCAATGAATAAAAATGTGTTGTCAGGTGGCTTCTTGGAAAAAACTAGTTCTAAGAAAGAGTTTAAACAATGTCCAACCCCCTTCCTTGTTTAATGTGAATTACAGCCTTGCATTGATATAGTGCCTTTCACCTAAACATGTGCAAAATCACTTTGCAGACTCTGGTAACTTCTGAGGTTACCATTATTTAGCAATTATTTAGCAGCACGTTGCAATAGTTTGCAGGAGTTGCTTAGAGGGTGTGAGTAACCCCATTTTCAATTTAAATTATTGGGAGGAATGACAAGAGACTGTGTCATTTTCAAACTGGAACTACCCCACTTCCTAAGAAAGTCGTAAAGGGCTTTTTCTAACAAAGTAGCCAGGACCTTGGTTTTGCATTTCATCCCCAAATCAGTGCCTTGAACAGTGTGCACTCCTACTTCAGAGGATTACTTCAGTGTGGTTCACTGCTTATTCACAATGAAAAACCAACATTGAATTAAAGTCCCTCTCTGCTGCCCCAGGTTAGCATTTTGCATTACATCAGCAGCTGTGGTAGCTGTGAGATCAAGCCTCAAAATTAATGTGAACTCTATCTTCCAGTTTTTGGAGGGGGAATCTGTAATACCCATGTAACAGTGAGAACAGTAAACTTGGGGCTTGTGAATTCTTTCACTCCTCTTTAACCTGACTTGCCAGTAATTTAATTAGTGCTAAACCAGTCTGCACACAGACTTGCAGAAGTTAAAAGACAGACTGACACAGGATTTGCTTCCAGTGACTTTTCCTCTTTTGCACATGTGCTGGATGGAGCTGTGCTGTATTTGGAAGTTGATCAATAATGATTGCACAATTCTAACCTTATTTAAACTATGATATAAACAGACATGGTAAAAACGGATGCTACCAGGTTTTTTCCTACTTAAAAATGAAGTCAGCTTTTTTCCCCTGCTTTTTTCACCCCTTTTTTGGGGTTTTTTTTTGGGGGGTTTTTTGTTTTTTCGGGTTTTCTTGTTGATTTCAACAAAATTGTGACCTGGAAGAAAAGCAGTTAGACCTTGTGAAATCCCAATTCAGTGTAGCATTTGGCTTTAGTAAATGTGGAAGCCAAAAATAAACATCTGCTTTGGCAACTTCACCAGAAGTTAACTGTAAATGCAGTTTTCATCTTTTCAGTGAATGTGGCGTTCAGTCCTGGTGTTGGCTATTAAGGAGGAACGATCCATAGTTGAGGCTGTAAAGCATTTTTTTCTTTTAATTGCAGTTATGAACCTCCATTGCCTCGGGGAAATCCCCTACCCCAGTTTCTTTCCAAATATAATTTATTTTTTGCCAAAACATGAACTTCCCTTGAAAGCTTGAAGGTAGTTGGATATGGGATACTTGTGATTTATTAGACTTTGGAAAAGAGATGATCTTCCATCGATCTGTGCATGACAGCCCCAAAACTTAAACTTGGCCATTTTATTCTTTAGTCCTTCAGAATTAAATCATGGGGTTCTTTTTGCCGGCTGGGTTGTGAATGTTTTAAAGCATTAGATACTACATTTTTGGATTCGCACAAGCATATGGCCGGCAGATTCCTTACTACCTAATTTAGAAGTGAATTAGGAAAAAAAAAAGCAGATCTCTGCTTTTTAGCAAATCCTTCTCAACTAGGATTTGCTGCCCTGGGTGCTACCAGGCCAAATTTGTTTCACTGTGGATCAGGGAGGATTGAAGTGGATGCAGATTTGCAGTAGAGTGTTATTGGGACAGTGTGGAGTGGTGAGAAAGGAGCAACTTGAGGCAGTGCTGTGGGACACACAGTTATTGCTAGGAATGGTAATTACTTGTAGGATCTTTCTTCTAAAACTGAACAGTTCTGTGACTTGGAGACTTCAGTAATGCAGTATGAAAAACTTTCATTTTGGGAATGGAGAAGTTTCTTGGTAGAACTCTGATACATACCAGTAGACTGTCCATTTCCAAACTCTGCAGCCATCCATCCTTCTCCCTGTTTTCAGGATTCACTGCCTCACTATGAAAAATCAATAACCATGTTGCTAGCTTGTATTTTTAAATGCTAATGAAAATCCAATCTATGCTAAACCAAAAGAATGTTTTTTTTTTTTTTATTCTTGGTGGTAAATCAGCCCTGAAATGATTAATACAGGGCTGTAAGGTCTGCTTGGCAGTAAGAATGACTTGAGGCCAAGATCTGCCAGGTAAATTTGTCAGAGGATGCATGGTGTAAATATGCCAGGCTTCATATACATAGCTGAGGATAGCAGGTACCAAACAATGAAGGGATGTAAATTCTCTGGTAAGGCAGTAGTTACTCAGGAAATGTGCTCACAAATCCTGTTAATAGGCACCGTATGTGGGGGTGAGGAAAGAAGCAGAGGAAGGGTGTTGTACGTGTTCCTCCTGGCACCCACTTTGTATATGTACAGCATAAATGTGTTCATCTGATGCCTTCTACTGCTTGTTAAATCTTGATTCCACAGGCGTTTTTTTCTGTGAGTGAAGGGGGAACTAGATAGAGGATGTAACCCCCTTGACTAGTGTTTGTGATCAGTTAATCCCTCTTCACTTGATGAACCATAATTTATGATATGGTAGCAGCAAAAATGTCCAGCAGAACCAGGAAAGGAAAATTAAACGTGGGGTAATCGCACCCCGGGTTTCCAAGAGGCACTGGCACACTGTGCCTCAGCTTATGCAAACAGAATTTTGATTTAACATTTACCACGCTGGCTTGGGACTTCTAGTGCCTGGGTGCAAGAGGAAGTTTCTCTGCAGGTAGTGAGTGGTAATGTGGCAGTAAATCAGCTTTGTTTTTCAGAAGTGTAATCTTTTTTATGTTTTAGATTGTGAAGAGGAGAATGAAACAGAGAGGTGCAGCTGTTTGCTCCATGCTTTTTACCAGGCAGGGTGAGGCAGCTGTGAAAAATACACTTGCCTCTTAAAAGCAAATGAACTTGAATGGGGCATTGTGGCACGTGCATCCTCACCCTTTATGTGCGCAGCTGCTGGCTAGCAACACCAAACCCAGTGTTTTGTCTTTGGTAACATCCATGACACAAACAGACATGGAATGGAACAGAGTAATGGGCAGAAGCCCTGAGATTTAAATGAACAGAGCTTCACTGGTGCAGATGGCACCGGTCACCGCTTCGAGCATCTCCCCTAATAACTGCATAGTATGCCAACATATCAAACAATAGAGTTAGGCCATTGATAAATAATTAATAAGGATTTTGTTGCATGCTTGTCTCCCAGGCTGTATCACCATGGAGATGATGTGGCTTTTAGGATCTGAAAAGTTACAATCTCCTCAACAATGGCATTGTGTTGACCTTACTCTTTGTCTGAAAGAGAGAGCTCCCAGAGATGTGTTAGTAACATGCACAATACAGGCACTAATTTTGCTCTAACTAGTGAGTGTTTGAACTGTTTTCTATGATCATGCTGACTGTTGTTCTTAGAATTGCATGTCCTGCATGATGCTGTTTGTTACTACATTTGGCCTGGAATTGGAGTCATGGGATATCTTTTTATCCCAGCAAATGGACACAGCAAGCAAATAATCATGTGGGAAGAGGCTTACAAGAAGTGAAGATACCTTTGCACAACCCTTTTGGCTTCTCTGTAGAGATAAATACCTGTCCATGGCTCCTTCTTACTACATGGAGGGTCCAGAGGCCAAATAGACAGTTATTCAAACCATCCCTTGCCTTTCCCTTCTCTCCTTTGTGCAACCTCTGAAAGTGCCATTTCAGCGTGACTCCATTATCAGCATCCCCCTTCTTATCATTTGATTGCAGCAACCTCAGGGACCACCCAATTTCATACCTTTGTTTCTCTTCCTCTTGTGTTGGTGATGTCTGGGCCAAGAGCCATAGCCAGAGACTCCCCTGGAAAAAACATAATGCGGTGCCAGACTTTATGCTTTCTTGCTCAGCTCCATGGAATTGGAGAAAGAACAATATGCCTTTTCTCTCCCCACCCCCAAACATCCTCTGCTCTCCCTTTCTCTCCCCCCCTGGTTGATCCACCTATTCTTTACCTCCCCGCCCCCGTTGGCACTTGGCTCATTGCAATTCCCACCTCCGAGTCTCAAAGAAAGGAAGCAGAGCTGTGAAACCGTCTGGACTCACCCACTTCCCATTGCTGGGTGGGGATGGCTTCAGCTCATGCTTTTGGAAAGAAGAGGTTTATGTGTATTTAACCTCCCCCTCCTCCTTCACCCAATGAAAATAATTTTTAAAAATTAATTTTCTTAAAACTACATTTCTAGCATATCTCCTGGTGTCAGCAAGCTGGTTTCTCTTCCTTAGGGGCCTGCACTCTCTGTCCTGATGTCATTTTTCTGACTCTCTAGAATAGTATCGCAAGAGCCCATTGGAATTTGCTCAAGCACGGGTGGTATGCACAAGCTCTGGAACCAGCTTAACAGTCACAGCTCCCATGGTGGAAAAAAGCAGTTTGTTCATATCTCACCACGGTCCTAAAAATAGCCTTGATAGATAATAGAGAGTGGAAGATTGTTTTCAATGGAACTGAATGTACAGCATGCAGAAGCTGCTGGGGAAGGTTCAGTGGTTTGTGTCATTCAGTGGTTTGTGTCATTCAGGTGGTCAGCCTTGGTTGCAGTGCTAGCTGACTTAAAAATCTGTGACTTCCAGCACCGTGACTAATGCTACCTTTGTTTATATTCACACATAGAATGCTTTGGGTTGGGGGGACCTCAAGGATCATCTAGTTCTAACCCCGCTGCCATGGGCAGGGACACCCTCACTGGACTGGGCTGCCCAAAGCCCCATCTAACCTGGCCTTAAACACCTCCAGGGATGGGGCTTCCACAGCCTCAACATCTTGGCAAAGGTAGGTTCAGTAGATTAAAATGAACACATCCAGTCTCCTGAAATCAAGTGAAACATCTTTAGGCTCTGAAAACACAGCTTTGTTACTCATCCTGTAAGTGATGATGCCAGCAGTGACTCAGCAGATGCAGAGATTTGATATGGAAATGGGCACCTACTGCCTGCCCTGCCTTTTGCCAGATGTTTAGACTTTCAGGTATTTTTCTGTACGCAATTGCCTTGATCTGCCTCTGTAAAAAGAAAATTCTACCCATTTTGCTCTGCCCAGCAGCTGGGAAGCTTGTAAAGGAGGAGAGACATTTCTCTTACAGATAGGACTGAATGTGCAGAAACCTTTGCAACCATCATCTTTTTGAAGTGTTTATAGTTCAATTCAAGTTATTTTGTACCAAATAAAAGCAAAGAAGCATGAAGTGTGTTGGAAAATACTTAATAATCTCTCTACACCAGTTCAGAGAGGGAATATAAATCCTCTTTCCAGCAAATAGAGACAGGTAATTTATTGCAGCCTTGAAGAGAGCAGCTTATTTCTCCACGCTTCCTGCCCAGCAAACTCTGCAAGCTGACTCATGGAGGGATGGGAAGCCAAAAAGCTGTGCTCCCTCTTTTCTATCTGCTTCAGGAAGGCAGAGCAGTGATGATGCAGTGGGGGCTGCACTCATGCAGAGCCTGTTGGAGATGCTGAGCTGTATTTGAGGGTTCCAACCCCCTGCTTTCTTTGCCCTGTGCTATATGTTTTAGAGAGAGTATTCTCTCTACCTGCTTCTGGCCAGAGGCTGACACTAGAACTGGCAGCGGAGGTGGTTTCAGTCCATCTCTGGTGCTCCTTTCTCCCCCTCTAAGCCCATGTGTGGAACTATGTTGCTATCAGAGCTGCAGAAGAGATATGGAGGATGTTAACGGATCAATACAGCCAGTATTGACCCCCAGAGGGACCATCACATGGCCTAGTTTTGAGCTGTGACCTTGGTTCCTCTGCATATAGATATAACTGTACATGTGTGAGCTGTCCCACGAAGGCCGCTGGACTGCTCACATGTGTGAAGTTAGGCATGAGCTAAAGTGTTTTGCCAGATTGGATACTGTGTCTATAGGGGTTTGGGGTGAACTTGAACCTGTTTTGTTGGGGTGAGAGGCTTTAAATTTCATTATTAAGAAACTGATACGTTACTCTGTCTGAATGCAAGGTCTTGGAGTTATCTGAAATTCTCATTAAGACAAGAAGCTAGGGAAAATACAAATTCCTCTACTAGTAAAGTTACTAAAAATACTATAATTAAATTATCTAAGTCTTAAACCCAGTAAAATATATTGGAGGTCTAAGTACAGTGTTCTGAGAGTACCGGAGGGACTAACAGCACTTTCTCTGCAGATCTTGAGCTGGAATATTTGGAGTAGTTAATGTAGCTGATATAAAAAAGCATGTTGCATTTGCCCTACTCTTGATTCATAGGCTGTGACCCTTAATAAATTTTGATGTTGTACACGGTGGAGCTGTTGCTTTCAGAGAAAGCAAGGAAAACGAGCAGGCAAGCAAGAAAGAAAAGGACCTAAAGAATGAACAAACAAGTTCTTTCATGAGGTATTTCTCAATTGAGATTATTTCTTATTAGGCTTAAGTTGTTCAGGTTCATCATGTACTGTGTCTGGCAGCAGTCCTGTTAAGTGAAGCTCTGAAAAACTGAGCCAGCTTTCTCTGGTGTTAAAAAACATAAGAGCACTTTGAAAATGTCTTTTCTGGAATACATTTCTGAGTAAGATACGATTCATAAAGAAATTCCATTATTGATATTTTAGAATACCTGGAAGAGAAACTTGTTCTGCAGCCTGATACCATAACATACAGCTATGGATCTTATTTTGCTCAGATAAGATACCAAAATAAGATCCATAGCTTATTTTGCTCAGAGATGAAAAAAAGATGAAACATATAATACTTAAAATGCCATAGTGACTCATAATTTTTCCATGAAATACTAAAAAAACCCCCCAACCCTGGACTGCACATTTGTGTTGATTTTTTCCCATCAGAAGAAGACCTGCCTATGTGTACCCTTGTTGATGTGTTGCAGTTAGGCAGGCAGCAGTTTCTGAGATGATACTGCCCTTGTTTCCTTTAGGAGGCACATCAGCCTTCCATTTTGATTTCCTGATCTCCTAAAAGTGGATGAGTAGTTGTTGTAGCTGTTTCACTGCTTGCCTCCCAAGGTTTAATTAATAAATGGCTGCATTGTGCTTTGAGAATGATCGTTTACTGTGCAAATGGACAGTGATATTATTTTGTTAGTATTTGTGAGTGTCTGAAGCTTTGCTGCAGTACAGTGCTTGTACTGGGTATGTGCTATGCCTGGCTAATGGGCATCACCTCCCCCAGCTCTCTTGCTGTTTGTCAGGATTAGGGTCTGAGGCTGGGCACATGGATGCTTAGCAGGATCCATTGACACCACTGGAGTTAAGATAGTCTACACCTGCCGAGTGCCCTTCCCTGTTTCGAACTGCTGGTCACTGAGATCTGAAGTAGCAGAGGGAGGGAAGAGGAAGCCTTGGATGTTAAAAGCTGTGAGTTGTGTTTGGCACACATTCTCTCCTTATGTTGAGATGAGATCTTGCAGCCTGGATGTCACTGACAAAATCCCAAGTACTTCGGCTGGGTTGCTGAATTCTACCCCTGCAACTCATAAATGATGTTGTCAGGAGAGCTTAAGTGCCATCTTCAACATTTGGTTAAACTTTTAGGAATAGCCTTTATAAAATAAGGCTCCTAGGTGCCTTAACTCCTTTTCTGCGTGAGTTGTGAGACTGTAAACTCTCTGGTCCTGTTGAAAAATGTTCCCAGGCAACACATCTGTTTGCATTTGAAGATTAATCCAAACATATATTTACAGAATGCTGCCACACTTTTCAATCACATTTGCATTTTACTATGTAAAAATACATGTTTTCACATGTGCAGTTATTCCACAGAGGCCATTTGTAGTAATTAGGAGGAGACTTAGAAAAGTCCTGTCTGTGAAGCACAGAGTCAAGTTAGTAGGAGATTGGCATGCCCGCTGGGGTGCCGTTACTTCTTTACCAGCCATGAATGGTGAAAAATTTGCTTCCCTTTATATATTTGACAATGAAACTCTTCTTAAATTCTTCCGCAGAGCCAAGTACAAGACTGTCTTTTAATAAAAAATGTGTTTTTACCCATGTCTATATTTATTTCTTGCAGGAATGCACATGCTGCTCCAAAAGCCACCCACATCCTTCATGTGTACAGGGTGTATTTGCATTTGCAGCCTGTCGCAGTGCAGACATGGGAAGGGGAAAAATCCAACCTTATCTTTAGTGCTAGTTGCCTTCTCCATCTCTAGAGCTGTTTTGAGATTATGTTGATCACTCATTCAGTTAAAATTTGTGGTATTGTCTTTCCTAGGAATAAGTGACATGTAAGTAAGGCTATGAATAGGTTGGAATTTTTAAAATCTCTATACCAATTATGTGGTTCAAGAGGAAGAAAGGAATTGTTTTGGTTTTGACATGCAAATCAGTTTGTCCCTTGAGTTGTACTTTTTTTCTGCTGTCCCCGAAGTAGGATAGCACTTGGGCATGAGCTTAAATTTAAGCATATGCTGAAACCTTTCCCAATTGAAGTGAGGAGGCATGTCCTTAATGCTGTTTTGAACAATGTTGCTTCTCAGAGTTGAAGGCTTTGTAGGAAACCTTATCCTTTAAACTAGCTCCTGTTTATGTACATTTCAATTTTATATTGTAAATTTTTTCCTTCTTTCTTCAGTATCCTTAATGCTACATCATGTAATGAAAACAGTACTGGTCATGCCACTTGCAAGTACTGAAGTAGGCAGTGAAATTATTTTTTTCTGAAGGAACTAGGGAAATCACATAAATCACAGGTTTACAAATGTTTTCCCAGGAGAGGTCCGCAGTTGTTGGCTGCGTAGAATGACAAGTGTTGTTCACCCATAAAAGGGTGGTCACCTCAGCAGGTCAGCGATGTCAGTGATGTTTTTCAAAGACTTATTGTAGATTTTAAAGTAGTTGGTAATTTATTCCTTGAACTCTGGCTTACAAAAATAAAGCAGGGTAAATATTGAGTATAATAAAGGCCGTGTTGCCATTCAGTATGCACAATGCCTTCACCTGCCCTCTCCCACCAGCTTCTCTCCATTGTTGGCTTCTGCATTTCTTGTAGGGCATGGGCTGCCTTCTGTGATTATTTATGGCGTTGTTCAGATAAGCTCTTTTCTTCACAGGCAACACACATATACACACACACACACACACACAAGGGCTGTTATAATTTGCAAGTTCAGCTATCACTTCCTCTGTTCCCACCCTGCCTTTTGGAAAGATACCCAGTCACACGATGTGCTTGAAAAAAAGGTTGCTGATTGAGGAAGGATGCAGGAAGGATATGGTTTTGCAGTGATTGCATAAGTGCCGTGTAGGACCTGAAAGCCTTGGGTTTATATGAGGACGAGTTTAGATGTGAATTTCAAAGATTTATTTCTTCCGATTTTTAAGTAAGTCATAACCCCTGAGCAGTTTGCCTGCTTTAAAGAACCATGAAGCAACCCATGTCAATGTGATCTTCTATGTATTAAGATGGAGAAGTACAAAACTGTGATCAGTACCCTGGATTCCCTGCCTCCGTTCCATCAGGGATCTCAACCTTATTTCAGAGAAATTGTCTCCGAAGCTTCTGTTTGAAATTGTCAGATGCAATCATGTCTAAGCACATGTACTTCCCATGAAAATCTTTTGGGAGTTTTGCCATTTGCTTCAGATGGAGAGCATTTAGGCTAACACAGAGATCCTTCCAAAAGATCCTGTATTGTCCCTCAGTGAAGTCTGAAGTCCCGAAGACTCTGAAATTTTGTGTCGCCCATTACTCTAATGAGAGTGTATTTACTGATATAAAATGAAGGAGCTGGGGCATGGAAGTTTGTATTTTAAAGCTTTGTTTTGGTCATTCCACGTTCTGCCAACATCTAACATCTGTATTTATTTTTTGAACTCTCCTTAATGGATTATGTGCATCTGTTCAGTTCCAAGAATAATGCTTGATTTCCTAAATTTATAGGTTGCAATAAAATCCATTCGTAAGGACAAAATTAAGGATGAACAAGATATGGTTCACATCAGACGGGAGATTGAGATCATGTCATCCCTCAGCCACCCTCATATCATCACCATATATGAAGGTTAGTGAATGTGATTCTCCTCCCTGATTACTCTGTTATGTTCTTGCAGACCTGATATTCATGTTTCTTGAGATCATGCACCAAACAAACCCCTACTCCTAGTGTGACCTATCTCTTACCAAAGAGACTGTTTCGAGCACTACCTTCCCTCTGAACCAACCACCAGTGTTTCACAGATGCTTAACCCTTTGCCTGGAGGAGCTTCTTGTGTCACTTGAGCACTGTGTCCATGACAGGTGGGAAATCGTTGCATGTGTCACCTCATCTCCTTGCTCCTGTTGGACAGTTTGGTTTAATACCACCCTCGCTCATGCACCAGCCCGATGCCTGCTGTGTCCCCAGCCTCTAAACCAGTCCTTGTATGCTTTATTTTCCCTGGACTGCACAGGAGCAGTCTCATCTCCTGTAGGCCTTTGATCCTCCCTTACCTGCCGGTTAGTCTTGCTGGTTCTGCCATTGCTACTTTTTCCCCTGAATCCCTGCATCCGCTTCCTATCCACCTCTGCACGCTTTCCTGTCAGTCTGGTTGCTGGCTTATCATTCCTGTTTACTCATCCTGTCTTCCCCCTCTAACTCCTTTCTTCCTGGGACACAGACAGGAAACCTGTTAATTCCTGCCTCCCGGAGCTGTGCCCTGGTCACACAGCCAGGAGCAGGAAGCCAGGGGCATTCCTCCCTGATTTGCCTGTTTGTTTGTTTATATATTTATAGAGTGTCAGTCTGTAGTAAAATCACCTCCTTCCTTCCTTCCTTGCGTCCTTCTCTCCTTCCTCCATCCTTACTCCAGTAGGGATTGGTATGTGCTAAAAGATGCTGCCTGAGAGGTCTGATGCCGCAAGGAGGGCAGTTGCATGGCAGACCTGTGGTTTGGAGGGACTGGGGTCGGGCAGCCTCTTTCCTTACATGCAGGACAGGCAGCCCGAGTGTAGCCCTACGTATTTACATACCTGTGAGGTAAACACTCAAGGTGATGATAAGTATATGGCAGCTCTGCCCTGAGAGTTGATACGACTGATTAAAACAAGGGCTGACTTGGAGTACTGTTACAGTATCACATATTGAGTTATTCAAAAGCATGTTCTTGTACTTGAAAAGAGATGAATATCTATCTTTATATTGAATAAACTCATAACAGGATCTGGGAACAGAAAAGAGGAGGGATGCTGTGTCAGCATGTGGGTTGCAAATGGAACAAAAGTTATTTCAAGTGTGCACGGGAACTCAGAAATTAAAAAGACCATGCTGCAGTCCTTTGACCAACTGCCCTTCTTGTCCGTACTGGAAATGGTTTTTACCAAGCTAAAATATTTGTAAAAGTTAAAAAGATTACAGTGTTTTTAAGAAGTGGACAATTAAGTCCTGTGGGAGCAAAACTTTCCCCTCTGGTCCCATGGGAGGAGGAGCAGTGCTTCTGCAGCAGAGCCTGTCAGGTTCCCCAATGGAACGTTCCTCCTGTCTGCAGGAGGGTGAGCGCCTACAGCAGGTGATGTTGCAGTCCTCCTTTGGTTTGTCAGCCAACAGCAGTGCTTTGCTGTGACAAACCTGGAGGCAGTTTTCCCTCTTGTTTCTGGAAAGTTTTCCATTCTGTTACTGGTTTGTTTCCTTTTCTTTTATAAGAAAGCAAACCAGCCTTTCATGGCTTCTTCCATTTAATTTCTGGACTGAAGGGCTGGGCAGTGGAAGTCGGGTTCTTGGTTTGACTGTAGTCCATTGGAAGGAGTTACACAGAGCAGTTACATCGAGCCTTTCCAAGCAGTCAGAGTCAGTATTTGGCCTTTACTAGCCAGTACTGTGTCTTAGATATTGTAGCACTGGGAAGATGTGTGGTTGTGCAGCTGAATCCAGAGGAGCAGTTACATACTGCCCAGATCAGGATGTGAGCTCAGGGATCCTTAAGTACCTCATTTTAAGCTGAAGTGTACTTATTGTGAAGTTAAGGAACTGCATCTAGGACTGAAGTATTTGTATCCTCCAGAAGCTGGATTTTAAACACATGGCTATACCTCTTGAGCGTTAGATAAAGAGTGATAGTATTGCTAGCTTCTGACACGAAATGTTGAAGTTATTCAGTTCTCAGCAATGGGCTTAATGTCACAACATTTAAGCCATCCAACATTTAGTTGGTATGCACTAGAAGTTTAGTTACCCTTCTAGTCAAGAGATCAACATCTACATGGGGTAGTTTTCTCTCTCCTGGGAGACAGGTGCAATGAATGACACTGGAGGCTCCTCTTGGCTGTAGATGGAGTCTAGCTGACTGACTTTGGCCAGATGCTTAACTTCAAAACTGAAGCCACTCCACCAATGTTTTTCTTCTCTTTCACTAATTTTTACTGTAGCTTTTCAGATTGCCACAGCATGTCTGACAGCATTTTCTGCAGATGCCAGGTTGCACAGATCCACCTAGCATGGACAATGCTGTATCTTCTCACAGTATCTTTGAAGGCTCTTTGTATTGCATTTACAAACATGTTTTTCTTAAGTAGGATCCTTTTAACCCGGCTGTTTAAAAGCAATTAACCTCTGAATTTGTCAACTTCATGTAAACACAAGCTTTACTTTTTTTTTTGTTTGGTTTTTTGTTGTTTGTTTTTTGGGGGTTTTTTTTGGTTTGTTTTTTTTTGGAGGGGGATGTTGGGTTTTTGGTGGTTTCCTTGTTTGGTTGGTTGGGGTTTTTTTCTTTTTTGGTTTTTGATACCAAGCGAATTCAGATGTGTTGAAACAAAGCTTTCCAGTTTAGAGATATTTTTTCTAACCTAATCAGAAGTCACGTACCTTGCCTGTTGCAGTGAGGGCAGACATACATTTGCGACTCCAAAGAAATTCCATCCTCTCAGCAGGGCTGTAATTGGCAATCTGTCCAGCACGGCTGAGAGGAAAGTGCTCTTTCAAGTGACTTTAAACTCCTTGAAAGAGACTGGATAAATGAAGCTGGCTTTGCTAGCAGCGTTCTGATTTCAGGACATAAATTTTAATTTATAGAATAATACTTCTGTCCATTCATCTGTCTGTCCCCTTTCCCCATTCCTGCTCCCCGGCCTGCCCTATTTCTTTTTTACCTTGAAAACTCCAGGATTTGATAATAAAACCTTTGAGAACTAATATATTTTTCCAGGGGTAGCCTGAGTGCGAAATCTATCCCATCTGGCAATACTTTAGTTAAATCAGGGGAAGAGCATCAGCCCTGGTTCTGCAAACATTTAAGCATGTGTTGGACCAATCATGAAAGTGAAATTGTGCTTGGTACATTTAGGAGTGAGCTCTTGGGTCTTTGTAGTGTGAAATGCAGTTGCCTACGTGAGCGTTTCTGTGCCGGAGTTGTCCTTGCTCAGCATAACCATACAGGAAAGACTGCCCACTTGCAAAATGCACTTAAAACGAACAGATTATTTGCTAACACGTTTGTAGAAACAGTTTAATGATGATATTCCCTGAAGAATGAATAAATATTAGGATCACAATTCAGTAGCTGTGGAACATGATGGCATTAACGTGAACAAGTAACTGAAGGAAAGCACGTGCCTAAGTGCCTTGCTGGACTGGGGCCAGGATGCTTAAAGCAGTGCTCGACCCTTCACAGCAACAAGGCACAAAAAAATGGTTTTCCCTTGTAAGAGGGTCTTCTGAATTTTATTTTAGGTTTCATTTTGGTACTGCTAAGAAAAACCACAAAGCTTCTCTTGTCACGTATCTACCAGACCACAGCAACCTGAGCTAGGTTGCATACTTTAGTTAATCAGGAAACTGGTTCATCTCTTCTGTACTTTCATACCCCAAGGGTAATGGAAGAAACTGTTGCAGTCTGTAGTGGTGGTAGCATCATGATACTCATCTTGCTTGCCAATTAAATGCTCAATCTCACACCTTGTGCCACAAAACATGTGCCACATTCAACATCACACTTCATGCAACAAAAAGCAAATGCACACTTGGTGTTTCAGACAGATATAGGCTTGTCTCCAGTGCAAGGCTCCTTGAGTTGTGTCATTCAGGCCACCACATTGTCAACAAAAGCAGCAGCCTTGCCAAAAATCTGCCTGGGTGGCAGCTGGCAAGGTGTGTGGATGTGAGCCATTGCTGACAAACTGTGTCCCCCCAGCAGCACCAGCTTGGGCAACTGCCCCACACTGTTGGCTGCAGTGTGCACCCCTGGATGGGGCAGGCACCCAGTCACCAAAGTGGCATCTCACCCCGTTGGTGGGTTTGTGCGTGGGGAGAGTACGGTTAGGCCAACAGTGCTGGGGAGGCAGTCCCAGCCTCTGTTCCAGCCTCTGTTGTCTCCTGATTTTCAGTCATCATCAGAACTTCTCTAATGACTTAATCTCTTCTGTGTGCAAAACACCCAAAAAAGTCAACCCCCCCTCAGAACATCACATGGATGACTGGGATTTTAACAAGAATGATGAAAGTTGGAAAGCTGGAATGATCCTTTTTATTTAGCCAAGAGAAAGTACTTCAGCAGTGACACTATTTAACCACATTTCTAATTGATTTCCTCTAATTATGTAGGCTTTTGACCTTTTAGTGCTTTATTCCCATTGTTTTCAGTTGATAACGTCCAAGAACATAAAGTAATATTTCAAGAGTCTGGCGATAGTAATGAAACAAGTATAAACAAACTTAACTCTTAGGCTACCGTACCCCACCTTATGAATTTCCTGTCATTCAGGGTATCGCCTACACAACGCTTTGTCGGACACGACATGAACTCAAATGTGTGAGATCACTGACCAGTTTGATTCAGATGTCAAAAGGATTGTGAGCATTGATGAAATTTATTTTTATCTTCCCATTTACACAGTCCACCCACTGCAATGTAAATATTTGCTTGTCAGAAGTTCCTCAGCAGTTCATAATCACAATTTTAAGAAGAGAGAATTAGTTCTTGTATTCTTTGCTGAAACAAAAAACAATTAGTGTAACATGTTATTGTGGCCAAATTATCAACTCCTCTTTTCCCTTCCTATTTAAAGAGTAAACCATCAAAATCTGCATATCCTCAGCCTCGTTCTCTGGGAAACAACCTCGGCAAGGATAATGGTTCTCCTTCTGATTTAACCTCTTCACTGGGGAGTAAATTCTAGCGTGCTGTCTGATTTAAAATGATTGTAGTATCTTAAGTGCGTTCCTTTAATTTAAGAAGAGATGCATTTTGGCTTAATAAGGTCATAATTCATTAAAACAATTTAACACAAGCTTAGCTTTAAAACACATTTTTTATATCTTGCTATTTTCAGTTCTAATTAAGCATGCACATAAATTTATGCATGTAAGTGGTTTTCTACATTGGACCTTGGATATTTTCATGTCTGCTGTATGGTCTATTAAAAACCCAGTCATAAAATAATAATAGTAAAAAAAAATAAATAAAAAAGTGCACCAAGGGGCTGTAAAGCTTTCAAAGCAGTCAAGAACACAGAAGACACGTCGAGCTGAATTTCTAAGGTAAAAAAAAATTTTCAGTACTCACATGTCTTTTTAAAGAATAATTCATGCCTTATTACACAAGTGAGGTAATTGGGTCATACATGACTTTTCTGAATGAAAAGGTTATTCTAGTCTGCATCTCCAAAATTAAAACCAAACTCGTTTGTTCTTTTGATTTGGCTGACCTTTAATAAAAGAGCATTTTGTAGCAGTGGAAAGGTACTTCTGTCTGCGGCTGTTAGGAGAGTAATAAAAATACCGCTGAATGGAAAGACACCAGATGGAAGGAATGTCAACATACTGGAACTAATTTAGGAGATTGCTCTGATAGAGAGCGAAGGCATGAGGAGAATTCAAATGGTTTCAGTGCGAAGAGATTGGCCGCCCCTCTTAAACTAACAAACTAAAATCCTTACCCCAGGGTTACATGTAAACCAAATGGAATCAGCCCGCAAGGAGGTAGTCCATTAAAGGGAGGGTGGGGTGGGGGGAATCCAACCCCCTTGGCACTCGCTCTGACTTTAGCATCCTCTAAGCTTGGAGGAAAGGCAAAAGCATTCTGCTTTGGTTTGATTTTTAAGGTTGATAATAGTAAATAAGTCCAAAGTGAACTGTCCTAATAGAGAGGTGTACGATGTACTATTAAACCTTCCTGACTGATGTTTGCAAAACCACGCCCTTGGGAGCTTTCAACACTTTTAGGGTGAAGCCCATCTTGTAATTTAAAAGGGATAGTGAGTGTATTCATCCAGTGTTGAACTTGCCCCATGGACAAGTGGAGGTGACTTGAGTGTAGCTAAAGGGAAGAATTTAGCAGTAGGGTTGAGTAGTGCTGATCAGCAGGAGGTCCCTATGCAACTGGTGCTGTTGGGAAAATGGAAGGCTGTAGATCAAAGCTGAGTTCATCATTTCACAGCCTCTAAATATAAATAAGTGGAGAGATTATATCCAAGAATTGTGGTGATAGTAGAACAGCCTGTGAAAGAGAGATTGTTGATGTTACAAAATGTACTTTGTCTCAGATATGTCTTTGGTAGAGAGAAGTGAAATTCTTTCCCAGTTTCCCATTTATATTCTTCAATGAGCTCTGAAGCCAGCAGATTTGGTTTCAATTATCAGCCTAGAAGTCTAGAACTTTCTTTCTGTCATTTAAAAAAACAAACAAACAAACAAAAATCCACATTAGAGTTAAGAGGGGGAGTTTAAAGCTGTAAAAAATCTTTCTTTGATGGCTGCATCAGAGTGCTGCTCTAAGGCCCTTGGGGTGAGCAGACCCAGCCCAAGCAAGGTTGTATCCCACTGGAAAAAGCCCTTTCTCCACACTGCCGTGACCCATGTCTTAGTCCATTAACACAGTATTCTTGCTCATCTCGTGATGATACAATCCCATTGTTCCGTGCATCTTGTGGTACATCCCATTCTGGCTCCCTGACTCCTGATGTGTTCTCCCAGTGCTGTACCTCCCTCCTCCCCCATGGAAGTAGCCATCTCAGAAGACAGTCCTTCATCCTGCAGGCTCTGTCTGCTGAGGAGTGCTGTCATTTTGCGGCCACTACTGTGCACCGCTTGACTGCTATGGCTGAGATAGTGCAGCATCCCTCCCACCACCTGCAGCACCTGCTGCAGCTCTCTGGGTAACTCAGCTTGCAGAGTGGTGGAAATAAACATCATGGCTTAGAAATAAATGACACGCAGCTCATAGCAAGTATTTATCCTATTGCTGTCTCTAATACATAGAGCTTGTGCCTTGTATCTAAGCAACCCTCATCTCTTGCTTTGTGATTGACAGACCTCTCCTGCTACCACCCATCTGGGTGTTGATACTGACGGTTCACTTATCTTATTTGGCCAGCTCTGTTTGCAGAGTACTGATGGTTTGAAAGAAGCAAGAGCAGCCCCACCTTTCTTA
Organism: Gallinula chloropus; assembly: GCF_964237585.1. NCBI lineage: Eukaryota > Metazoa > Chordata > Aves > Gruiformes > Rallidae > Gallinula > Gallinula chloropus. Next base: position 22,877,035 of record NC_140085.1, read on the forward strand.
TACATGACCTCCCTCCTTCACTTGGCCTTGGTCAGGGTTGAGGAGCAGACTTGTACAACACGGCCATCTCATCAATAGGAAGCTGTGGGGCATTCCTGGGGCGCAGCATCCTGCCAAAGCCGCGCTTCTCCATCAGCAGTAGCTGCAGCCAGGGTTCAGGCACACTTCCTACTCGGCAGGGGTGAGTTTTGGAATGAATATGCAGTAGGATGACAGGTAATAAATCATCCACAATGAAAACAAAGAGTGAACCAGGCAGTCCCAGAAGCTGTATGGAGGCAATCGGTCCGTCATCAGCCCGCAGGTTATGGTCCAGGTGTTAACAGGGCAGTATATTTATTACCTCATTATTATTTGCAGTAAGTCAATCCAGCCTTTAATTAATGCCCTTCTCTCTTCCCCCAGCCATTGGCCACAATGGTTTCTTGGAGGATGTGTTTATAAAACTACATACTGTGCTTAGAAGGAAATTCAGATATCTGTATGAAGTCAGTCTGGCATCCTAACTGCTACTGCTACTGTGAAAATTCGTGGTGTACATGGCTGGTAGTCTGAGACTTGCGAAAATACCACCTTGTCATGTCCTTGGCTGTTTTGACCAGTAAATTCCTCTTTAAGATTGTGTGTGTGTGTATAGACATAAATACTACTGCCTTTCCACTCCCTACTCCTTCAGTGGCAGCTCCCATGTAAGACATTTCTGTCTGCTGTTCGCTTCCCCCTCCGCAGGAAAGTAGCTGCACGCCCTCTCATGACATTCAGCTGGTGTGGTGGAGGTCCTCCGAGTTGAAATGATGCAGTTGTAAAAAAGTGCCTCCCACCTCCCTGAAAAAAAGATTCTCCATTTACCTCTATTTCTTGTTGAACAGATAAATTGCTGTTCAATTCTGTAATCATTCAGCTATGATGATACTGAGGAGGCCTCTGTAATGTCGTCTAAATCCAAGGGTAGCATCCTTCTCATAATGGTCCCTCATGGAAAACAAAAATCTGCCAATTTGTCTTGAGCATGCTGGTAAACTGAAAGTGGAATACAAGCTACTGGGATGCTTCTGTTCTCATTGATTCTAGTGCAGTTTTGTGACAAAAATTCAAAATTTGGAACAGTGATTTATGCTTTCCTAAGTTGAATTTGAAGATCTTATCTCAGTTTCCTGGAGGACATAAGAGAAAATTTGAAATGGAAAGTACCTTTAAATGTACATTCCTCCAAACCAAGTGCTTCCCCCTTCACTTCTGTAGAAATGCAGGAAAATATGTCTGGACCAGGACACTTGTATTAATATGGCATATTTTAGTCCAGAAAAATAAAATTTTGAAATTTAAAACTTCAGAACATCAAGAATGATTTGAGAAAGCTCTCATGACTGAGTGATGAAGGCAAAACCTTAATAAAAACGCAGGCTGGGAGACTGCTCCATCGTAGCATGGCTGTTGTTGCTGTCATTGTCATCACTGGCACTGAACACCTCGTAGGGCATCAGCAGTCACAGGAGCGGGAGGAGCCAAGGGCCCCATAGGCCCCATCACTGTCCCTCTGGTAAGGCAAATGTCCCCCTGAGCTAAGGATGATCCTTGTCTGGGGCTGCTTGGAGTGTGTGTTGCCATGAGAGTCCACTGAGATCAGTGGTGCCATGTGGCAACTTCACCTATATGTGCGAGGTACAATAATCCCTGACTCATGGAATCAGCTCTTAGGTTGTTGGTGTAGGTTTGTATGGGATTTTTGGGGGGGTCTGTGTTTGTAATTTGGGTTTTTTTGAATCAAATCTCTTAAGAACATTTGTAGTGATTTGTCTTGGTTTACAGAAACGCTTTTTTTTTGCCTTCTTGAACAACCCTGTACCTAACAAGCCTTTCCAAGCTTAGAGAAATGGATGTGTGCATTACTGCTTTATTGGTAACACATCCCAGCACTTCCATATATGACACTGGGCATGTTCAGTTTTTCCCAGACATTATCAGTCTGTCATTCTTGGAGAGGATACTGTAAGTGTAATCCATCCAGAGGCGGTTCTTCCAGTTTCCGAAGTTTATTGCTAATGAGGATGCACATAGGATGTAATCACTGGCAGGAGCTTCTGCTTCGGGGTACAGTGAGGCCAGCAGACAAGTAAGCGGCCAATTTTATCTGGCTGTTCACTCTCCCTTTTATCGGAGCTGTTTGGCTGGAGTTCAGGGGTGCTAGAGGGAACTGCAGAGGCTTTGGCTTGTAGAGTTGAGTGACAAGGTGTGAGAGGACATGAGACAAAACCTAAGAGCAGCAAATATCTGTGTGTCAAGAGGGACAGCTTTGCATTTCACTGCAAAATCTGCAGCTTTTTGGACTTTTTTTTTTAAAAAACCCCAACACTAAAGACTACTGGCTGAGCTTTGCTAAAGAGATATAGGAAGGCATTATTCCAGTCAAAATGAACATCGGTTTGTAATAACTCCTATAACTTCATTAATTTACAGACACTTTGCTACCAGTGTAACCTGGCCTCAGCAGGCTGCGGCCACAGATAAAAAGAGAATGAAGATCATCATGTTTTAATAAGAGCAGTGGTTATTTATGGCAGGTGCAGGAAGTTTCCAGTGGGCTGCAGAGTATTTTCAGTGTCAGAAGGGAAAAACTATTTAATGGCCAGGACATTATGACAATTTGAGACTACTCATAGCCTGCTTTACTAGATTAAGTGTTCAGTTATCTGCAACTCCCAGTGAAGTCCTTGACAGCATATGGCACAGACTACCCTGAGCCCCAAAGGACAGTCAAGTTATGACGTGTATTAAATGAATGTTCCTTGCACTGCTTACGTGAGAATTGCACGTTGCTGCCGGCTCTGCGCAAGTAGCAAGGGATGTATCTACAGCATGCTCGGGACGTGTGGCGGAGGCAAGAGATAAGTAAGCCTGAGGATGGCTTGGGTGCATGAGATGGAGCGCAGAGCCATAGTCACAAGAGCTATACAGCTCTGGAGACATTGCGTTACTGCTAGCTCAGCTGTCCGTGCTTAGAGTGGGGCTGGAAGAGGACACATACATCAATTGACTTTTTGGTTTTTGAGGGTAGGTGAAAGCCAACCAACAGACATAAGCCAAATTACAATTCTGTATCAGGTAGTTTTTGAAGACAGGGTTTATTATGCCTTCTAGTCACCCTTTCCAAATGATGTGATAACTTCTATTTCCTTCAGTCCTCTGGCCTCAAGGGGACTACTGGTAAGTAGCTTCGGAGCTTGCTGTTTGCAGCAGGGTTGACAGTACATCTCTCCAGATTGCAGTGACAACGTAGGATGTGTTCAGTCATGCTAAGTCTTCACCCTTTAAAGTGTCAGTTTTCGAATATATTGAATCAACGGTGGTGTTTTTTTTTCTTTCTTCCTTTTATCCTCTGCAGTGTTTGAAAATAAAGATAAGATTGTGATCATAATGGAGTATGCAAGTAAAGGAGAGTTGTATGATTACATCAGTGAGAGGCGGCGACTGAGCGAAAGAGAGACAAGGCACTTCTTTCGACAAATAGTCTCTGCTGTACATTACTGCCACAAGGTGAGCAAAGCATTTGATATTTAAAAATGCTTTTTGAAGGCTGAGTAGTGACTTGTATATTTCAAAGGATGTCTGAGGCAGCAGCATTCATTATTAAGTATGACAACGTGACTATAGCAGTACAACAGGAGATACTCATTCGAAGGGCCATGGTAGTTCACTGCCTGTTTTTAATGACTAAGGATATTTTCCTGTGTTACAGCCAATACCAGCCACTCCCTTACATTAGCCCTACATTGCATTTTTGCCTTTGAAATAGTTCTGACATTAAAAAAAAAAAATTAACCACATAAACTGGCAAAGGCATCCTGTAGAGCTTTAACAGCATTAATGTTAATACATTCAAATGAACTACAGTTTGTGATTTGAATATGCAAGTGAACAACTTCAGAATAGGAAATAAAATACATGAAAGAAAAAAGCCAAGATGAAGGTACGAGAGTGTTCATGTATGAGCATGTACTCATTCTGGATAGGAAAAAATAACTTTTCCAGATGGAGCAGGAGCACTAGAAAGATACCCTTTACTAATCTCTTTATCCATTGTAGTATCCACTAGATGACTGTTTAAGCACTTAAAGCCAAGGTAGCTGGCTTTCATCATGGACCTTTTATCCCTGACTATGAACCAACTGCATAAAGCCCAAACTTGTATGAGGCGAAAGGCAACAAGCAGCTAACACAATTTAATATTTGAATTCCTAAACACTTTAATCTCTACTTGAATTCTGATAAACAAAGGTGGTTTTCAAACTCCTCACTGTGCAGCACTAAGAAGCTGCAGCACCTATCCCTGTGCAGTTATTTTCCCCAAATTTCTTAAAGGCAGCTCTGACCTAAACCCAGCATGTTCACTTCCATCCTGAACTTTTACAGTTCTTTAGGATTATAACTCCCTCGATCCACTTGGCTGCACATTGGAGGAATGAGGGCTTTTATAAGGACTAACGTCATTGACAGATACTGTTTTCTGGTGCCTGGGAAGAATATATTGCTTTTACGCAGTGGGTGCAGGATCTGGGCTGGAATTAAGTTCCAAAAAGACACCCCTCACCCCCCCTGCTGTTTTAGAGGCTTTGTGGGAGGACAGATTCCAGTCATTCTTCCCTTAACCACACACCAAGTGACTAATACATCGCCTGTCACTAGTCACTGGGCCATGAGTGTTATGACAGTGAAATCAGCCCTGAAATGTAGATGCAAAGACCACCCTGCCAGCTCACCTTTCATTTTCACTATATTTTCTCATGTTCTCCCCCTGTTTTTTCTTCCTTGTTTCAGAACGGTGTTGTTCACAGGGACCTAAAATTGGAAAACATCCTTCTCGATGACAATTTTAATATTAAGGTAGGAATATTTTTCTCAGCTTCACAGAATGGATTTGCATGTTTTGTAAATTTTTTTCATCCAAGGTATTAGAAGAGCCAGTGTTATGGTAACAGCTACTAAGCAACAGCATCTTGCAAGAGGTTCAGGGGGTTTGGAGGTTGGGGAAAGAGCACCACCAGTGATGAGTCATACACACTAAATTAAGCTTTGCATAATTTGAGGGAGAAAGCCTTGTCCTGACACCCAAGGGCCAGAATTCCCAAAGCAGTATCTATTTACTGGTATGAAACAGCAGAGCATTTCGTGCAGTCGGGTTCATTGTACGAATTATATTATTGCTGGCTGCTGCTGAGGCTAGGAAAAAACTCTCCTGGTCTACAGGGTTCAAGTGCCTCCTACAGAACACTCTGAATGTCCTTTTGATCATAGCTGGAAAATAAGCAACTAGAGTTTCAAAATAAACCTAGTAAAGCACATGTGCTTCATTAGGAAATGGCCTTGGAACTCCAGACACAAACGTATACTTTGGATAGTGATGTCAGTTATGTCATTTCCATGTCATTTCCCCCAGTGAAAGCATGGGAAAGACTTCTTTTCCTTTTTTTTTTTTCCTCCCCCTAATAACTATAGCACAAAGATAAATGACGCAGGGACCAGCGTAGTTTCCAGGTGGCTGAACCTGTTTCACTTGCAACTTTGCTCCTCCCTGGATAGCTGGTTGTGAATTTGTCTGAGTGGGCTCACCTATGTGCAAAGAAACAGAGGGAGGAACGCCAAAGTTTCCACTGATGCTCTGCCATCCTTGCTTAATTAACAAAGCAGTTGAAGAGCTCCTTGCATAGCCAAATATCTAAACAGTCTGCATCTTAGTTTTGTCTCCACTGAAAGCCACGGGGCTGCACGCAATGCCTTCTGCACTACGCGCTGGAGAGATTGTCTTCATTTTAAGCTGATGTGCAATGGAAATGGAAAGTAACATATGGTAGCTGCCATCTGTGTAACGCTGATGACAGAAGCTAACTTGGATCAACTGGTGGATTAAAGGCACATAAATATGCGGCTTCTAAAAATAGGCTTTTACAGAAGGCCCATCCAATGCAGGGCTTGGATGTTTTGCTGTTAACATCCAGTGTCAGAGTGAACCTCCCCACTCCTTGTTCCTACAGGGACACTGGCTGCAGCAGCCCCAGCAGTTCTCAGCAGCGCTGGAAACAAAAACGAGCCTTTCTAGGACGTTGTATACGGAACAGGCTTCCGCAGGCAGGATGACCTTTCTTTCCGCATTACACGCCAAACTATCTTCCCAGCTAATCAGAGAATTCTTGAGAGAAAAGAGGAATTTGGGGAATTTGCTAGCTGTGGTGGCCTGGATCTCCACACTATGGTCCTCATATGCAAAACCAATCACTTCCCCAAGCCTCCAGGGAGCTTCTCTTTGTCAGAAGGCTCCACTCCCTCTCCTCTCTCCCTTACAGGAGTATAATGGTCCTGTGGGGAGAGCTGGAGGTTGGAGCAGAGATGGGCAACTTTCTGCTCATGTCCAGACCATGGAGGTGACCCAGGGGCTTCAGAACCACAGATGCATTTCAGCTACCATAACGAGGGGTACTGCTGTGGATAAAATTTGGGTAGCCACAACTCCCCACATCCCTTCCAATCATTTGGACATCTTTTTCTTGAGGATTGCCTTCTTCTGACCTGTGCTCTGCTTAAGCTGTGTAGGTATTTTGCATATTTCCAGCCTTTTCTTAGCTCCTTTACTGCTCTGAGCTGGCAAGGCTGCCTCGCTGGGGGTACATGGCTGTGAGCTCTCTTGCAGTCCCCTGGTAATTATTTCTGCAAAGGCTCTTTATTTATTAGCAAGAGGCTACTTATTCCCAAGACTGAACTTGGGAAGTACTTGCTATTTCTTACTACCACTTGTGTTTGAATTTGGGTTACTTCATGAGATGATTTTGTATTTCCCTATTTTTAATCCCTGCTCTCTTTTTTTGCACCTTGTGACTAAGATCAGCTTTGAAACTTGATGTTAGCACACTGCCACAATTTCTCTGATACTGAGGTTTTGAGTATGTTACTGTGGTTTCTGTGCTACTTACACTGAATTCTACTTCCCCGTTTTTTCTTTGTTTCACTAAACAGCAACCGTTGGCAAGGAAACACATATGGAGCTGTAAATTATTTATTAGGAGTAAGTGTATCAGGTCCTCATTCTGAGAGTATTTATATATGGTTAATTCAGGCAGAAAAAGAGAAATATGCCGTTTGGGGTTTGGTATTGACTGATGGCTCCAAATACTCAGTGGAAGGCATTTTGAAGAAATGGAGTGTCAGTCTTATCTGTACTTCCCCAGTATTTCTATTTCATTCAGTGGATTACAAAGCACATACAAAATTGGCAGTTTGATTTTGCAAATGAGAAAATGAAAGGAATCTTTTTGTTCTTGGGTGCGATGTGCAATTAAATGCATGTTTCTGAAGAAGCCAGTGATCTATGTGTTATGATAATAGACAAACGTGTCATAGTAATCTGAAGGAGAAAATAGAATGATGTAAAAATAGATCCATATGTAGCAACGTGAGGAATACTTTTAGAACAGGAAATAAAGAGGACAAGTAATCCATTAGAAATTATTATCCAACCCAAAAATGCCCCAAGCCTTTTATGTGATACTACACTAACTTGAAAAACATTCTTAAATTGTAGCTAATTAAATGAAGGTCATGAAACAGCGTATAGAGAACATAATCGGGGGGCGGGGGGGGGGAGAGAGCATTTTGTTAGGAGTTACAATAGTGAGTAAAACCCATTGGAAATGGAGTAAAGTATTGGGAGTGTAGCAGCTAGGAAACACCCATGTCTGAAAGCTGACAAAAAATTACACGTTTGGAAGAGTTGTTCAGGCCCACAGGCCAGAGGTGGAAGGTGATGAGGGCAAGAAAGTGGTCTGATCTGTGGTATATGTTTTTCAGGAACTTGGTGTATGTGGTAATATTTCCTGCAAACCGTTACTTAAAACCCCTGCACACAGCAAACACAAGGGAATAAAATTAGTTTTAAACCCTTGTGAGACTGAACATGCATGCAGATCAGTGGGGTGCAACAAGTTCACCCAGTCAGTTGCCCAAACAGGACCTTGCTTTGCTCCCCAGATATACACCCAACAATCTAGCAGACCTCACCTGTCTGCGGAGGTCAACTGTGGGACACAATCCTGGAGCTAAACCTCACCAAGGCATTGCAGCCTCCTAGGCCAGAAGAATGTTTTCTTACCTTGCTCACGGTGCCATATTCTTTAAAGAAATAATACTGTGATGGAATTAGGGTTTCTGCAGTGTGTACAAGCCTTTCCTTGCTCACATTCATCTGTCAGTTGCTAACAGCGTGGTTCACCTTAAAATTTACTCTGTTCTCCCTTCAGCTGCTCACAGTTGCAGCCTTCCACCCTCCAGCTCTGGGTAACTTAGAGCTGCCCCCTCTGCTTGCCCCGGGTTCCCAGGGGTGGGTACAGTTTCTCAGTTTCTCCCCAGCAGTGCAGTGGCAGAGCAGCCTGTCGCTGAGATTTTTACCTCACCATAATGCTAACACAGCTGGAGGTGGGGAGGGCCAGGCAGGCAGTGGGGCTAAGGCAGCCCCAAAGCATCCAGAGAGTTAGAAAGGGAAGAGATTTGCACCGGCTCTAGGCATCTGCCTCTGATGGTCTTCAAGAAAAAAAAAGCTTTCTGGTGCTATCATCTTTTCTTCATTAGTTTTAAAAGGACTGAGGATACCAATTTTTGGTTCATAGTAGGTATGAATTTAATAGGAGAAATAGCAGCGGGGTAAGAGTGTAGCTGCCTAGATTCACCCATAGCTCCCGCAGTTTGGCCTGTTGACGACTACATATGTCCTCAAGCACCACAGCTCTTCCCTGTGCCTAAATCCCCAAAACTGCATGCAGAGAGGTGGAGAGAAACTGCTACCCAGTGTGGCAGCCAAGGAGTTAGTGCCTCTTGCTCATCTGTCCTAACATCGTGTCCTTTCCCTGTGCTGCAGTTCACCCCTGGGACATCTCTGTCGTGCAGCCTGGGGTGGGGGCTTCCTTGTTCATAGTGGGGCTGTGGTGGCTCCTGGGCTGGGAATCACACCTAAAAGAGATGTCTAGTAGAGGCTGATGTAAAATGCATGATCAACCCCAAAATGATAGAAGGAGAGAAAAATGCGAGTATAATAGTAACATAATCCTACTAACTGCACTTTCTCTTGGGCTGGTAAGAGGACACCAATCAGACTAACCACTAAAAACCCATGAGGGTTTCATATATACCAAGTAAGTATATGTAATTGGGATTTACCTTGCTGGAAGTCTGACCCACTGCACATACATTTCATTTGGTTTAAGAGACCTGATTATTTCTCTATCTACAGTACAGAGACACATTTTTAAGTGGGATAAAACCGACAATTTCCATGAGTGTGAACTCCATGGAATTTATAGTCCACACTTAAGCAATAAATTACATCTGGTTCATCATAGCTAACAGTAAATATGAAACATACATCTCCTGAAGCGAGGGGAATAAAAGTCCACTTCCCCACTTCCCCACTCCTCCCAATTTAGGAAGTTTTTTTGACTTGATGCCTTATTTCCATTTAAGTGCCAAAAACATGAAGTAATGTTGGCTTCTATTAATCTTGTTTGGGGGGGGCATGACAGTTTTAATGGGAAAAGCTGATAAACATCAGTCTGTGAGTATGGGAGTGGACTGTAACATAAATACTCTTTTCCTGAATGGTCAAAATGAAAACATGAATGCCCAAGTCTGAGAGTTTCTTAGTGTGAACAATGGTATGTGTATCCCTCTATATATATTCATGCACATCCACATGCATTTTATACATTCCATGGTGTTAAGAGAATGTATTTTCTTAAGGAATCACACTGTGCAGTGTTTGTCCTTGTCTTAGCTGCATCCTGAACTAGAATAAAGCTCAATGACCAGCATAAAGTTTTAACACTGAAATGATCCCATTCTTTCCCTGATTGACAGGGCACACTTCATAAGGCTTAAAACCAACTTCCTGTGAGCCAGGCAGGGTGACTTGATAAGAAAGTGGAATTTAGGGCAATTAAGTGCAATCCGAGCCATGAGAATATGTTTGCAGACTGCAATTGTACACCAGCTGTTTTCAATGACATTCCAGCCATACAACGAAGATTTTACAAACCACATTTATTTAAGGGTTGACAATATGCTGCTTGGGGGACTGGGTGAATTCAAACTATGAATGGAAATAGTGAGATGAATTAACATTAACGAGCAGGAATCAGCTGCTCTTTCGGCAGGATATTATGAGTCCAAATTGTCAGCGAACACCTGCACAAGCAGAACATCAGCATAGGAGAGGGTGAAGCGTGAAATCTCATATTTCCTCTGTGACTTAAAATATGCTGTGAAAATGATGTTTCAAAAAATAAATTTATTTTTTTACTATATAAGTGTCTATACCTATATGTATGTCTATTTATAGATAAAGTTTGTGTATAGAGATTTCTATTTTGGGGTGAGGAAGGAAGTAGGGAACTTCTGTCTGTACTTCACCAACTATTTTCATTTTGGTTTCAACTGTTACATTTTTAGGTGTAGCTGTAGTTTGGAGATTGGATAGTAAAGACAAAGACTTTATGTCTCCCAAGAATTCACTAGACATTGCAATTTAAACACATATTAGCAACACTGCTGATAGACATTTTAGAAAGCGAGGAGTGAGTGATGCTGCTGGTAAATCCTTTACTTTCCCATTCATTGTGTGTTTTCTTGAATTGTCTCTTGTGAAAATTCCCAGGATTTAATTTCTTTTTGGTAGAAAAGACCTGAATAATATGAAGAAAACCCGGAGAAAATGCTTGTTTCTTCTAGCTATAAATTGATAATACCTTTTTTATGCCTGTGCTTAATGTCTTTCGTGTATGCCTTGTGTCGATAGTGGGCAGTAATAAAAGTATCTCTGGGAAACAGAAACATTTGGGCTTTAAACAAGATAGAAAATGAGATGTGTTGCCTTGCGCTAGAGAAAGAAAGGAAATGCAAAGGTTGTGGGAGCATTTAGTGTTGCTATCCTCAGCCTTTGTTTTGTAAGAACAAGAACAGAGAATTGAAGTAAACAAAATATTTGGACCTGATCCTGCAATTCCTACATGGGCAAAATTCCCAACAGTCTCAAGGGAAGTTTTGTTTGTGTTGGGAAAGCCGGATTTGGGCCCATTGTTTCCAGTTAGGAACCAGACTTGTGTTTATTATCTCATGATAGACATCTCGTGTGCTTAACAGCTCTGATTCCTTAGCTAGAGTCCCTGAATCTGAAAGAGTTAGCAAGTGCCTCACTTTAACCCTCCTTCAAGTGTATTTAAATTCCTCTTCTTTACTGCTTAGTTTCCTGTGACATTCCTGCATCACTCCTGTTGGATTTAAAAGTCTTGGCTTTTGTCTTGCTTGTGCACAATAAGAATGGTAGCAGTTTCTGCTTGCTTTCCTTTGTTATTAATGATTATACAAGATGATGAGCAATTAGTGAACAGCAGGCCCAGTGCCTCCTGTATGAGATTGTCTTTGTAAGCATATGTAATTCATCCAGGATAAAATTACGGACTGATATCTGTAAATGGACCCATAGCATCTTTGTTCCTAATCTGGACGATTTAAACTGGGGACCCTTCTCCTTCTCTGGGGAGTCTTTACAAGAGAAATGTCAAAAAATCATAGAATAATGTTTTGGCAAGGTGTGTAATGGTTTCAGGTGGGATAGAGTTAATATTCTTCCCAGCAGCTGGTATAGTGCTGTGTTTTGGGTTTTGGGTGAGATAATGTTGATAACACACTGATGTTTCAGTTGTTGCCAGGCAGTCAAGGATTCTCTAGCTTCTTACACTGTCCGGCCAACAAGAACGCTGGGGGTGCCCAAGAAGCTGGGAGGGAACATGGCCAGGACAGCTGACCCAAACAGGCCAAAGGGATATTCCATATTGCATGACATCATGCCAGCGGATAAAGTTGCGGGTGGGGCACCTGAGCGGTTGGCTGGGAGGCAGCACAGTGCAGTAACTAGATGAGCGTTGGCTCTGGGTGGTGAGCAGTTGTGCTGTGCATCACCTGTGTTGTATATTATATGATCATCATCTTCATCCTTTTCCTTTTCTATTCTATTAAACTGTGTTTATCTCAACTTTTTACCTTTATCTTTTTGATTCTCCCCCCCCATCCACCTTAGCGGTGGGGGAAATGAGTGAACAGCTGTCTGGTTGTTTTAGCTGCCTGCTGGGTTAAACCATGACACAAGGGAACTTCAGAGATTATCCCCATCAGGATCCCTGCACTACAGCAGGGTCAAATATAGCTAAGTCTTTCCTGATGAAGGATTTTCTGTTGTGTTAAGATATTGTTAATACTATAGATGCCTTGTGAATTCTATTTGCAGATTGCTGATTTTGGACTCTCCAACCTGTATCACAAAGACAAGTTTCTGCAGACCTTTTGTGGAAGCCCACTGTATGCTTCCCCTGAAATAGTTAATGGGCGACCTTACAGAGGCCCAGAGGTAAGAAGGGCCAACTTTTCGGTGGTGGTGTTGGGGATATCTTTAATAATAATGTTCTCGAGGGTTAGTCTTAATGCTAGTGTTATTGAACATGTGGGTTTGCTTGGGTCTTTCCCATATTGAAAGTTCTCAAGCTGCCGTTGTTTGCTTTTGTTTGCTTTGCCTGTGGTTAGTCAGATGTTAGATACTGGTTTTCCCATCAGTAGGCACAGCGGGATGTGATGCAGCTCTTGTGGTGCTAATGGCAGGGAGAAGGGTGAAGATCAGCTTTCCTGGGCTTCACATGCATTGTCTCTGTATTTCAGGTTGACAGCTGGGCCCTTGGTGTATTGCTTTACACTCTGGTTTATGGAACGATGCCCTTTGATGGCTTCGATCACAAAAATCTCATCAGGCAGATCAGCAGTGGAGAATATCGTGAGCCAACACAGACCTCAGGTATAAAAAAGTGAGGGCAATGTACTGAGCTGACAGGGGTTCAGAATGGAGGGTTTGCCTGGCGCCTTCTAACATGTTTCGGTGTTGTATTAGAATGGTGAGGAAAAAAAAATCTCATTCCCTTCCTGACTTCATCTGCTCTCAGTTCCCATGTGGGTTCAGCATTTACCAAACGCCCTTTTGAAATGGAAGTTTTATAGCAGATAGGTTTTATTGCCTTGGGGAAGCTGTAAGGGGCTCTTTTAACCAGATCTGTGACAGTGGAAGGTCTGTTAGCTATTGCAAATGGAAATGTTCAGACAAGCTGTAAACTGATACAACATACTGGTACGGACCAGTCCTCTAACTGTGCTGTGGTATATCACAAGCAGGGAGAAGATGAATGGTCAGAGCAATGCAGTTTCATATCCAAGAAGGCAGGCCAGAGTCTGAATTAATGCCACTATGTTTGCATTTACTTAGAGGAGAACACATTAAGCAGTCACCTGAGAGAAAAGCACTGACTAAGTCTGTGTTGTTGATTATAATGACTCCTGCTTTAAACAACAATGCATATATTACATTTAAATGAATATGTATCTTCTATCATTTGTTTACTGTCCCTTTCAGTTTTCTGCCTTCTCGCTCCGTTTATGAAAATACAACTTTAAAATATACAGAAGGCTACACTGTTTTTGGAAAAAGTAAATGCAAAGCAATTATATGTCACTCATTGAAAACATCCCAGTTCCCCTCTGTTTTCCTCTAAGTTTTGTAACTACTAGAGTTGATGGGTTGCTCCTTCAGCAGCATGGGACTACTCACTGACTAATACAGTAGAACTATTAATTTCTTTGATAACCCAGTGTACATTTTCTTGGGTGAATCATATTCTTCTGATAAGAGGTAGTTCTGAAATGTGTTTTCCAACACTAACTGGTGGCGAAAGCATTGCCCCTTTCACTTCTTCTGTAGTAAGAAGCATTATTTTTGCTCACTTAGCACTTCCATTTTAGCCTGAGAAAACCAAGAGTGCCCATATTCTAAATACTTGTTATTCCATTTTTTGTCCATAGATGCTCGTGGTCTTATCAGATGGATGCTGATGGTGAACCCTGAACGCCGAGCAACCATTGAAGACATTGCCAACCACTGGTGGGTTAACTGGGGCTACAAGAGTAGCGTTTGTGACTGTGATGCCATGAGGGACTCTGAGTCCCCATTGTTGGCAAGGTTCATTGATTGGCATCATCGATCTACTGGCCTCCAACCAGACACTGATACCAAACTGAAGTGCCTTTCTAAGCCCAAAGGTCCTGAAGTCACACTAGAGAGACAAAGGTCTCTGAAAAAGTCGAAAAAAGAAAATGACATTGCACAGTCCATCCAGGAAGGAGGAGCTGAAAATGCATCCAAACCCACCTCCAAGAGACCCAAAGGCATCCTGAAGAAAAGGAGCAACAGTGAACATCGATCTCACAGTGCAGGTTTCATTGAAGGAGTGGTCAGCCCAGTGTTACCCTCTGCTTTCAAACTGGAGCAGGAGTTGTGTAGGACTGGCGTAGCCATTAAAAGTGTTGTGGAAGCAGAGGTAGTGGGCAAATACAGCACTAAACAGTCTTCACTCATGCCAAAAAAAGGAATCTTAAAGAAGACTCAGCAGAGGGAGTCTGGCTATTACTCCTCTCCAGAACGAAGCGAATCTTCTGAACTCTTGGACAATAATGATGAGACAGTAAACAGTGACACTTCTCCAGGGGTCACAGAGCCAACCAGAAATGGGTCTTACAGCCATTCCTGCAGGCGTAAGGGCATCTTGAAACATAACAGCAAGTATTCTACAAGCAGCACTGAATCTGCTCTGATTAGCCCTGACACACCAACGCTGGAGGCCATGGAAGAAGTGGTCCTGCCAGGGGATGCATTACCTCGAAGTTACAGTCGCCCTTCCAGCGTGATTAGTGATGACAGTATTTTGTCCAGTGACTCCTTTGATTTGCTGGATTTGCAAGAGAACAGGCCAAACAGGCAGACAATACGGAGCTGTGTGTCTGCTGAAAATTTCCTCCAGATCCAAGACTTCGAAGGACTTCAGAACCGCTCACGGCCACAGTATCTAAAACGTTACCGCAACCGTCTGGGGGACAGCAGTTTTTCCCTTCTCACAGACATGGATGATGTGACTCAGGTCTACAAGAAAGCCCTAGAGATCTGCAACAAGCTCAACTAGCAGAGGGAAGATGGAAAGGGAGGGAGGGGAGTTGTTCTGTGTACCTTTATGATGGAGTAAGCCAGGTCACTGATTTGCTGACTATGGTAGGTTTTGCTTCAAAGGACCAGTTTATAGCTACGTAGCTGAACTCCTAGTAAAGTAGCCCCAAGGCCATCTCACACCTCTCTAATTATGTGTCCTCACAATATTAACTACCTGACCAGAGGAAAACCTTTGGTCTTTGTATATGTGATGAAAGCACATCAGGATCTAGCGAACAAAAGCATCAAGATTTAATGGCTCAGAGTCAAAGCTAGACAGAATTATAACTGGAAGTGAGTGGACACGCATTTTGAGAGGTTTGTAATTCATATTAGATTAGCTGTATCAAGAGATGAGCTGAATTCTTCAAGTCAATTTTGGATGTCTTTTAGAAAGAGAACCTTGATCTTCCCCAGAAGTTATTCATATGGATACAGGCAACTGCACATTGGGAATTTTTGGCTTGCATTGTGCAGGAGACCAGGCTAGGTGGTCACCAGGGTCCCTTCCACTGGGGTCACCTGAGAGGTTCTAGATCGGGGACAGATAGCTTGAGGGACTCACTCCAGAATAACCTCACATGCTGTACGCAGATGAGTGGTGGAGCAGGCATTCAGATCTTGTCCCTCCCACAGCCATTGCCCTTCAGTGAGCAGGAGGCCCTAAAATTGTTTACAACTACTGCTCCTACTGGCAAAAAAACAGAGTCAGAGAAATGATACAGGGAACTGGAAGGAATTGGATATTATCAGCAGCTAAATGACCTTTTAAGGCATTTCAACTCATATGCTCAGTTTGTGACTCTTTCAGAATGGCCCATCAGCTGAATGCCCCGACAAAGATGGATCTAAAAAAGGATCTCAAGGGATAATTGACCCTCACAGCTAGAGTTCTGTCACTGTCAGCAAATGGTGCCACCTTGCCATTGGCTTGTAGTATTTTTGTGGGACACGTAGTTTGTGACCAGAATGTTAGGTAAGGAAAAGGTTGTAGCATGTAGGAAATGGATAGAGGTCAGAAAGTTAGTGGGATGATGCCTTTCTCTGAATGAAAATGTTTCTAGGTAGGTAATAATGGAGCGGAAAGAATTGAGTGATGAAATGGTAATGGTAGATTTGATAACAAGAGTTAGCATAAAATTTGCAGGCCTCTCTGTATTGTGTAGCTGGTACTGCATGTGCAGTGACACCAGCTTGAAAAAACAAAACCTGAGAGGGATATGTGTTTGTGTTCTCAGACATACCTAACCACCCACACTGAAGGCTTCAACTCCCATAAAGGTACCACTTGGGTCTACTGGATTACCTGAATGTAAGCCTATGTCAGAAAGGCACTGTGTGTTTGACAGGCCTGGGCAAACTGGAATCTTAAGGCCCATTTCAGTCGCATTTCCATGAGCACATTTCCCCTGGCTTTCTTGAGGTGCACTGGTGTGAACAAGTGGCAGGTTTCAGCCTGTGATGTCAAATGATCCACAGGTGCAAAACGTAACGTCTACACGCATACCTGGAGTAGAGGATTGTGGGGCAAGCACAGTTCTCACTCCTACCCTGTAACTGGAACTGAAAGCAGAATTTGGCCCACCATGCCCCAAATGTCTAGTGATGGTGCAGAAATGGAATAGATTTCCCCTGGGGATTGCCTGGGAATCGGGGGTAACCCCATAAATTGTTGGCACCTGGGACAGGGAGCTGTTTCACTTGCAGATTCCTTATTCAGTGTATCTTGGTACTTAAGCCTGCCAGTTCCTCCTAAAAGTCAACTGGGCTGACTAGCATAAAGGTGAACGAGCTCGAATTTCCAAATCAATTAATCTGCCTCTATGGAGATCCTTTACTTATTGTGAAACACTGGACCAAATTTGGCCCTGGAGTAAACGGCATCA
This sequence comes from Gallinula chloropus, assembly GCF_964237585.1. Lineage (NCBI taxonomy): Eukaryota > Metazoa > Chordata > Aves > Gruiformes > Rallidae > Gallinula > Gallinula chloropus. Next base: position 22,894,030 of record NC_140085.1, read on the forward strand.
GTACCGTGAAACCTATGAGAGACTTGGTCTCAGGCGGTCAAGTGAAATTTGCCTCACTGGCCATTTGCTCAGGACGGGCAACTGCAGGTCATTTCTCTACAGACGGGTACCTCTCTGTATGATGTTCAGACGTCCCATCTTCTCACAGGCCCTGCCAAATCATGCCCTGTTTCGCAGTGTGTTGACGAGTTTGCTGTGGTGCAATTTAAAACAACTTGACATGGTCTCCATGGCCTTTCTGAAACTAGGATGAGCTTTGCAGCCATGGCTTCTAACTTGTGCCCCACAACGTTAAGAGCCAGATCCTCTCCTGGTGTAAATTAGCACCGTCCCATTTCATCACTTTGGTGGGGTTATGCTGATTGACACCTTCCCTGCAGATCTGGCGCTGAATCTTGAATGGATCTATAGAAGTTTAAGGCTGGAGGGGGGGTGGGGAACTCAGCTGGCCATGGTAGGGGAGTGAGGAGCACCCCAAAGGCTTGTGTCTCCCAAGGCTTTTGCCCAGGCCCGCTTCCTTGTGTACAAATGTGAATGAGTGAGTGACTGCTTGCTGCCAAACTGGAAATACTATGTAGGGATTTACTGGCATGTTACTGGCATGTTACATGTTTACTGGCATGTTACCATTCCTAGAAGAGAAGAAAAAAAAAACAAACTTGACTGCACATTGTTATTATTAGTGTTGTGATTTTTATTTAATTTTTTTGTAATACAAAGTTGACTTTTTTATTTGAATTTGTCTTTTTTTTTTATTTATTGGTCTGAAAGCCATTTCAAAGGTATAATAATATATTTGGTGTAATTTAATTGGTGCAACATTATTTTACAGCTCCGGCCAAAATTGTTTGGTGTTATTTTTTGTTTTTTCTCCCAATCCTTGGTTGGTTTGAGCTCTACGAGGCACACAGGGGAATACGCTGGATAATCACCCAAAGTGTTTGTATTTTTAATCTGATACTGTTTTTTATTAAATAAAATGGGATTAATGTAACTGTGAAGAATCGCGCTCCTGTTTCTTTTTCACTGTACATCAGCACAAGCCAAATGGTAATGAACTTGTCATGCAGAAATACAGCAGCATCTCAGCACATTGTACCAAGTTGTTTATGCAAAGCTTCTTGGCTCGTTTGTGCATTTGAATATAATGTGGGTGGCCGCAGAGACTCCCGTGCTACGAAGCATTTGGCACTGCAGAATGCCTGGAGCTTCAGAGCTTTGAGCTCTAGAGATGTTTGATGGAGGAGAACAGCTGTCTGGGGTTTCTCTGCTGGAGAAGAATGAGGTTTGTGGGCCAGGTATGCTGCAGGTGAGACACGGCGGCCTGGCTGACCAGACACGGCACAACTCATGTGTACCCCAGAGACAGACACTTACCGCTTACCCCTCTCTGACAGGGACAAAAACAGTTTATTAACAGTTTTAGTGTTCCTGGTGGTATAATCTAGGGGTTGTTTGGGCAACAGAGACTGGTGGCCATCTACTGTAGTCAAAGGTGGGATGGTTTCAGTCAGATGGCTCTGAGCAGTCTGAGTAATCAGCTGGTGAGAGGGAAAAGGGGAGTCAGTTTTCATTTTTTGGAATCCCCTTGATAACCAGAAGGCTTTAGATTGTTTTCCTTGGAAAGCGGGTGGACATCATAAGGGAAACAGGGTGTCAGGTGTGCTGGGTGTGCTGGGGACTTGTTAAAATAAAGGAAACGGTTGGCAATGTTGTAACATTGGCTCTGAGCAAGATACCATTAAACTTCCCCCTTGATGCAGCCAGCCAAGATACCTGTGGTGTATATCCTGCTTTTTAAATTACAGGCGGGTTGGATCAGGATCCAAGGTTTGGATATCATGCAAAAAAAGCCTTTCATTTTTCTAATTCACCTTCTCTCTCTTGAGCTTTTTAAAGCAAGAAGCTGTGGCTGTAGGTGCTAGATTTATTCGTCATCATCACTTAACAACCGCTGGGAATAAAGGGAAAAAGCCAGCGATGCAGAAAGGCAAACAGCCATTAATACAGTACAAAGAGAATCATTAGCTGCTGTATGCTAATTGAGTCAGAAATTATGGATGTTCAAAGACAGTATGTGAGTTCTTATACCTGAGGTGAATAAGGTCTGACTGTGTGGGTGCTGGGTGGTGGAAAATGTAAAGCAAGTCTTCTGCAATAGCAATTATGGAACTTCTTTATTTTTTTTAAACACAGGAGAATAAAAGTGAAACTGAGGGCAAACCATTCCTTTTGTTTTAAAAAGAATGACTCTTGGAAAGAAAGTTCTGGATGGCTGGGTATGGTACATGTATGTGGCAAGCACTGAGAAGTAATTACGTACGTGTTCGTACAGCTCTGAGAGCGCACGCTCCTGGGGTAGGGTGGGGAGGTGGGTGTCTAATTTTACTATTTATTAAAGAAGATACAGTGATATGCCTTAGCTGAAGTTACATGGTAAGTCTGTAGCTAGACCTGGTCTTTTGTGCTTACTCCATGGGGAGTTTCTCAGGAATGGGTGAATTTGTATGGATTGCGCAAGACAAGACCAAGGAAGTGAGACAGCAGCCTTGGGAGCTACGCAGTTGAGTGACAAATAGGCTTGTCCATTATAACCCTTTCTTTATCTCTAAAAGTCTATAACCTCAAATTTCTGATCCTGCAAAGCCGGTGTATGCATGCAATGGGATAATGCCGGGGATCCCGCTCACCTCCGTGGTAGGCTTGCTGGAGTCCAGGGGCCAGCTCACATGAATGGTGCTGCCTGATGCTGAATGATGCTTCCATGTCCCAGTAGAGCACTTGGAGGCCAGCACAGAATGTTGTAGGAGAGCCTGATGCTGCTCCTCAAAGCTCACCAGCCCCGAGTTAGTGATGCAGAGGGAGAGGACATGGCGGGAGGCAGCTCTCTTCCAGTGCTGTCACAGCCTCTGAGGTGGTGCCCGCAGCCAGCCTGCGCTGCTGGCAAGAGAAGCAAAAGTCAGAGCAAAATGATACAGCTCAGTTTCTAACCCTAGAACTTTGCCTTTGATTTGTAGTTGTGTCTCTTTTTGCAACTCTGCCTGGTCTCCATTTAGAGACTTCGGGGACTCTGAAATTAAGGTGCTAAATTGAGGTGAAGAGGTGGCATTTTTCATTCTTGCAGACAAATGTATTTAAAGCAAAATTTCCCAGTGACTCTGTAAGCGTGTGTAATAATGAACTTTGCAACACCAGAGCCTCAGTTATAGCCACGGGCTAAGTTCTAACCAATCCAATGAAGGGAGAAGTCTAATACTCATGTAAATTTGATGTATATGAGAAGCTTATCAGTTTTGTGAAACATTTATCTCGGTGATTCACATCTTATTTAATGAGATGCTTCTGGAGACAAATCTTCAGGAATGCTTTTGTTGAGCCAATAGAAACTGGTGTTGGCTAGCATCAGGTCAGGCTCTCCAGTACTGGTCCCCAGGTTACTGGTTTCCGGATTGCAACTGAAAGTTTTACCATGGAAGAGAACAAGTTGTGTTTCCCCTGGATTAATGGTATTTAGTATTCAACTGGGGGTTTTGTTTTATTATGATTATTATTGTTTGGTAGAACTGTCTTTTCCCCCTTGCCAAACCAAGACATCTTTCTCATAAAAGACTAAGTAATTTGGCTGGAGAAGGAACTTTTTTGGATAGATGATCTGAGCATTTTGTTTCTGGCTACCTCTCTCCAGCTCTTACCCTCCCCCTGCCCCATATTTCCTGGAATTTCATCAGTGCAGAAACCCTGTTGACTTGCATATCATCTGGCCATAAGGAACCCTGTACTTTTAAAGACATTATACTTACTGCACTGATGCTTAATTGTTCCTTGGAAAAACATTTTACAAGACAATTTTATGCATCACCATAATGTTCCTCATCCCAACTCATGTGCTGGGCTTAGAGCTCACACTGAGAAGTCCACCAGGCCCAGGGCCATGACAGCATAAGATAGGTGACTGCCATCAAAATAAGGAAATCAGTTGTGGGTGTTGGCCATAGAAGCATTTGCAGGTCAGGACAACACCCTACTTCTTCATTCAGCAAAGCCTCTCTACTGCTGTGTGAACTCAGTGTTTTGTTTCAGTGGGCTTTCTCACTGCGTTCAGAGCGACGAAGCCTTTGCTGTCAGGGACTGTCTGGAAATACTGTCATCAACCAGCCTTGACATTTTGGTTTGACCCTTTTCCCCTTTCACTTTATCCTGTTTATTTAACACAAATAATGTTCCTCACTCTCTCACGTTGTCCAGATCTTGTTTGCTGTCCGGTTTAGTTTTGCACCACAGACTGCGTAATACCCTGTCAGGATGGTGGGTTGACCTTTGCTCCCAAGGTGCTTTTGCAGCACTAACCCTGCCCGTGGCGTCGCCTCTGCATTGAAGGATGATTGGATTGCCAGCCAAAGGCCCTGTCTTGTTCTGCAGCGGTGGCTCCAGCTCTGGTGCCTGGCAGCAGGTAACTTCTCTTCTTGGATGCAGAAACTGTGGACTGGACCTTGAGCTGATAGCAGGGTGTTGTCTGAAAGAGACACCATACTGAGGAACAATTAAAAAGCTGAGCTGCCAGGGCAAATGGGTATAGACCAACCAAATGTAAATCCTTGAAGCTGGTGCTGAGATGATACCCTACCCATCAGGAATCCACTGAGAAAACTGTGCTCCTTTCACAGACTGGGGAGATACTACTGCACTTAGACATACAAGCAAGGAACAGCTGTAGAGGAACTGGCTGAAAAGCTGGGGAGGAGGGAGAGCTTGTCTTGTGGCTCTGCAGTGATTGAGTTTATTAACAGACCCCTCCAAATTTCAGCCTCAGAGATAATAGGAGAAGACATATTTTAAATACAACTAAAGGGAAGACAAATTCAAAACAGATGTTAGGAAATATGTAAATATATGTTTATATTTACATATAAAGCCCTAGCTGCCTGCCAGGCGAGTTTGCGAGGACCAGAGTGTGTGTCATCATCCCAGCTATACTGGGAATTATCAAAAAATATGTCTTTAAATGTTCCTTCAAACTCTGTTGTTCTCTTTAGCTGCACGTCCCAGAGCTTGACAGTTTAATCGGAAGATTTCTTGAGACGAGGGATCTGCTGCCTGAGAAGAGAGGTTTGCCAAATTCCCATACAACTCAGTGCCATGAGGAATGTTCAGTCAGCTCTGGCCCTTAGAAACCCCAAGGTAATTAATCCCCTTGTGCTCCCGGGAAAAATTATGTCAGAGTGGAGAAAGGGCAACGGGTAATGGTCGAGTACTAGATCCCCAGACAGTGCAAACTGGTGTTGGCCCAACCCAGAGAAGCATCTAGCCTTAAAAAAGAAATTTGTATCATTGCAAAATTCTGGTTGGACTCAATGGGGGTGGTTTCAGGTCCCACATGGTCACCATTCAATTTCTCCACATAAAGGGTTCTGCATTTTCAGAAGTAATTTTAGAAATATCTGTTTCTGAGAAGCCAGTCTGAGCTGCCTGTGCCTGAATTTTTGAAACCAATGGCCACCTTCTGCTCCCTGTGACCTCAGCCTGAGCCGTGATCCCCTGGTGCTTACAAGGATAAGGCTCAGGTTGGACATTTCAAAATGGAAATACTTGAAGGGAGTAACTTTGAAATTTTTGGCCTTGCCTTAGGTGGCAGGGGTCTTTAAATCCTTGACACATTGGGGATGTTGTATAAGTAAGTCCTCATTTCCAAGATTTTTGGGAAACCGCAAAGTTCCTCAGCTGAAATGGGATTTATCATTTCTTGCCCTTTTTTTTTTTTTAAATAGGAAATAAAAATGGTTTTTATTTCTCAGGATTGGATGACTTGGAGCACTGCTTAGAGGACAGGGATTCTCAGCCCCTTGCAAATGAAACACAATGCTTCCAACAGTCCAGAGTTCATGCTGCAGTTCAATAAATATGCCATTTCCTAAGGAAAGTGAAGTGGTGCCATTGGTCAAGTTTCTAATGTGGTCCTAACCCGCGGTATCCCACCAGACCAGCTGCAATAGCACACAGGTCAATCCATGTCTGGAAGGGCATGGAAATTGCTCCCTTTTGACATGAACAGAGAAGGCACAAACAGCCCAGACAGACAGTACGTGAATGAAATCACCTGGTCTAGCACTGTATCTGCTGCCATAGTTCCTTTTTACCACAGCCAAAATGCTGTTTCCTGAAAAGTTCCAAATTAAGGCCCAGATCTGGCAGTGACCTATGCAGGTACCTCTGGAAGAAACATAGCTAGTGACAATCACAGGAAAGGAGGCAGAGGGGGGCCTCCATTTCAGCAGGGGGACGGTCTTTTCTTGCACTGGAGAGAAGTGCATTCCCCACCATGTTCCACTCAAAGATTGGGGCAGATTTACTGGACCTTCCCTTATTACTTTCCCATGACAAGTAGTACAAGCTGGTAGGTTTGCTCACAAGAGTTGCCAGTTTGCACCTTGTCACCATTTGCAGCAGGACTGCATGGTACATGGAGAACAGCATCCAGCCTGACAACTGGCAGAGGGTCTCTGAGAGCCTCTCCAGGGAGCCCTGGTCCAAAGACAACTGCAGTGTGAGAGAGGGATTGGACCCCATAATGTGCTTGAAAGGGGCCGTTAGGGACAGCTTTTGTTAGAGTTCTGCCATGCAAAGAAAGGAAGATTTGCATAGTTCCCAATCTGACATAAGCACAACCCCTCCCCTCCACCCCCCCAAATCACACACACCACAGAAGCCACCTCTAAAAATACTTCCAAAAGTGCATGTGTTGTGAGAGAACCCGATTGCCTCAGCCAGCAGAAAAGCCATTATTGTCAGCACACTCACTAAACCCAAACTGCAACTGTACCCACTCCGCCGCAAAGTTACCTGGCTTTTCTTTCGGCAGAGCTGGCACTGCTGAGGCAGGAATCCCTGCATCCAGTTCCTATGGCTTGCCCCCTTAAACCATTTCTTTGGTAAAAGCCCTGGTCAAAAGGTGAAGCAAGGTCCTCTATTTATAGAAGCAATGCTGAAGTTGGTTTGAGAAAAGAAACAAAAAGTACATGACTTTTGACCAGTTGCATCTTATCCACACAGCCTGCATTGAACATTGTATATCCTGTGGCAGATTCCCAGAAGTGTTGTGAGGCCATACCAACTGACTGCTCACTGGTAGGAAATGTGTTGAAAGCATCAGAAGACTCTTGGTTAAGGTAGTCCTCTGCCGTGGTATATATATTCCTTGCTCCTGGTAAACATTCCAAACAAACATTTAGCTGGCTGCTTTCTGAAAGGGCTGCGAAGCCTCTGAGATGCTACAATTAGCCTATCCACTGCAGAGTTCAAAAGAGAGATTTGATCTTTCACCACAAACATACCCACACTCTCTTTCGCATGCATGTGAATAGAAAGCCTTTGTTCAGATCAGGCCAAGAAGAAATAAACTATTGTTGGAAGGTCATTTCAGCTTGCTTGGAGGGGTGGGGAAGAATTACAAAAAATAACCAAATGTGGTCTTCTTACCAGTGATTACAGATATTGTCTTTCAGCAGAACAGGCAAGTTTTTGTTAGAGATACCTATTCTTCTGTTGGGCTAATTCACTGTAGGTTCAGTCTAGGCTTTTATAGGATGTCTAGTGGTTTTAGGTACTGCAGTTCCTGAGTGTCCTGCTTCAGACACCCCAGCCAGGTTTGCTCTTTAGAGAATGAGTGGTTCCTATGATGAAACAACAAATGTAGGCACTCAATCACCCTTGCAGATCTTGGTGGTTGCTTCTTTGACTGGTGCTGGTCAGCTTTCAGGAACTTATTACTCCAACATGTTACTAGAATAGGATAGACTTCCAGTAATTTATTCTGTATTGATATTTGGAGGCTTTGCTTGGGTTTCATACTCGCCCTTACCATAAGTCTACCACCAGGTTAGCAGCAACCACATTAAGTCCATCTTCCAGCAAACCACCACCACTTTCATAAAGAGTTTTGCTTACAACTAATAAATTAATTTTAAAGGGAGGGCAGGGAGGGGGCACATGTGGCATTTCAAATATAACCCTGCCAGGATTTCCTGTAGTTTAGTCTTTTCGTGAAACCTTCCCCCTTATCTCTCTCATATGAGGCCTGGTGCAGTAAATGACTCCTATAAATAACTTTCACATGTTTAAAGGTAGGCCTGCCCAGTCCTCGCTGACTCAGGGCTATGGCTTTCTATCTGACAGTGAAACACTATCCAGGAAAATCCCCAAAGGTCAGTTTTCAGTATTATTTTTTGACATGAACTCGAAGAGGCTGGCAAAAATTCTTCAGTAGTGGTTTTCAAGAGAAAAAAAACAACCTAAGGAATATTATATATCTGTCTTTCAGCAAATCTGAAGCTTTGGTACAAACCGCAGCTTGCCTGCTTATGTCCTGTTTTCTTCTATTTTGAGTATTTATTTCTGTGGATAAATGGCTTGCAGTAGTCCATCATACAAAGGTCATTAACAAATCAAAGCTGAGATTTTTCAAAAACATTCAGCATAAGCCGAGCTCTGTTCTTGTTCAAGTTACTGGCAAAACCCTGGTGTGGGGCTCTTTGTAACCCCTCCTCCTTTTTTTTTTTTTTTCTTCAGATAGCCCCTGAATGCCTGTCTATTGCATAAGAAATTAACTCTTTGGCAAGATTATAAAGGCAGGTCTGATATTTTTTATATAATTATGAATTCAGAAGGAATTCAACCAGCAAGCTTAGGGATGGAGAGAAATGCTGTTCCAGTCCATGCAGGGTCCCTGTCCATTTTTTAAATTTTGTGTCCCACAAAATCTGCCCTGCTGTGTTGGACAAGTCACCCTCACCTACATCTAAACTGACTGGTTTTGTATGCAGATTGTTCTTTCCCAAGTGGCATAGGTAATCTCCTTAGGCTATGGTTTAAGCATTTTAAAAATCCCAACAAAAATAATAAAGCTGACCTTTAACCTGCTTGATTTCTTTTTAAGTGCTGAAGTAAAGTAAACAGTCTTTGAATGAATGAAAAGAGGCATAGCCAGAACTCAGATCAAGTGGATATTACAAGAAGGATCTCCTCAGCTCTTTCCATCCTAATTTTCTTGTCACCCCATGGGCCATGTAGCATGTCCCAGCACAGGCGCACACCAGGCATGTCAGCAGCAGCCTCCACCGTAAACCCAGACCTTCTCGCTCCAGAAGTGCCATCATGCCCAAGAAACCTCCTGGACCCCTGCTTCATTGACATGTCTCCTGAATATTCTCTGCTCCTCCTTGAGCTGAATGATTTCAGGCATCCCCTTTGGGTTTGTTTGTACCCCACTTCCAACACTGTTTTGGTTTGGCCCACTGCTGCTCATTGCTAATTGAGAGCCAGGGCACCGGGACCATCTGTTTTCCTCCAGTTTTTCCAAGCTAATTTGATTTGTGGGTTTGCACAGGCACTAGCAGAGTCTGAATCTTAGCTGGACATCACATCTCATGGCTCATTCTCACTGGCTCCCCTGAGACACCTTCTGCTGGGGCAGGAATTTTACTTTAAAAGTAGATAGCTAAGCACAGGAAGGAAGAAGGGGATGGGGAGAACAAAGCTGTTGGTTTCTGTGCTGGGAATCCCCGTTAGGCTGAACGAAGGCCATTTGTTTGCTGAGCTGCAGAGCAAGACCGAAGAGTCATGCTGGGATGCCTCAGACCTGCAATAACCTGCTGAGCTAGCGGCCTCCGCTCCGCTGGCTGAGCAGATGGCGAGGCCAGCTTGCCTGCGTCCAGACGCATTTCTTTCAGTCGAGTGTCTGCTCCTGGCTGCTCCTCCAGCTTTCCTCCCATTCTTAAAAATGAACAACGCTACAACATTGTTTCTATTTAAAAAAAGATGAACTGACAAATAAAGTTGTAGGCTGCATCTTCTGTACACCCTCCCAGATTTTTTGGTCATTGCTGCCTGTGGGAGCACACTGCAGGTTGCATACTTCTTATGGGGGTACAAAACCAGGTATACAGCTGTGCAGTTTCTGTGCACATCTATACCACTGTCCTTAGCTGAGCACAGCTTCCCCTGGTGTCATGATTACTCACACCGGATGTCTCATGGTGGCAGTCAGGGTTTTGTTCCGCTTTTGTGATGACAATGGGGAGTGATATTGGGTAGGTCTCGCAGAAGAAGAGCCATTGTCAGGGAAGGAAATGAAAATCAGCTAGGATTTTGCTTCTGCTAGTGAGTGAAATCACGTGTTCAGGCATTCTGAGCTATTATAATAACAAGTCACTCCCTCTCATGTAATTTTCTGCTTGCACTTTGATCTTTCTCTCAACTTTTCCTTATGAACTTAATGTGAGCTAAACCAAAGAAACTGGAGACCTGCACAGCACAATTGCTGTTGAAGTGATTGTGGGTCCAGACACATTCTCTTAGGAAGAGCTGTGACAATAATACAAACTGCTGGAAAAAAATGAGACAATTTTTCAGCTTCCCTTAAAATTGTAATTAAAGCATTTTGTCTAAACTCCAAAATTTCAAAAACTGCAAGCAGCCACACTGATCACTCCTTCTGCAGCTGTATTTAGAGGAGACTGGGGAATTTGTAAATAAGAGGCCTGAAGAACAAAGCCTCCTGCCTTCAGGAAGGATATTAAAATCGAAGGGGACCTATACTTGAGCGTGCTTCTACCCCTGCTCCAGGGGATTTTCTTGCAGCAGGGATTTTCCTGCTTCATTTGCTACTTTCCCTGAGGGCATTTTGACGAGTCAGATTCCTCTTTACCCTTTTTGCCATAGCTATGGCATTTGAAGGAGACAGAGTGAAAAATCTACAAAATCTGTATGCATACAACATATGCAAAGGAAGGAGCTGTTAGTATATGCTTAACAAAGGATTAGTTTCTAATCTGCCCCTTTTGCCAAACAGAAGTTATAGAGATGTACCAGACATGACTTGCATCTGCTTAAATTGCAGCTTATTGTTTAGAAAATAACCAACCTTGGTACAAGCATTCCAGTGGATGAAGAATCAATTGCATTCTGTAGGAAATTGTTTCAGTCATTTATTACTAATACACAAAACTCAGATTTTCAGTGTCACCTGGAGAACTAAGCAGATTAAGCTCTGAAGGTAGTTCATCTTTAAAATCTCCATATGGACACATTTCTTTAGCATTTCAATAGCATCCCTCTGGAACATGTCTGAAATGGAAAGTGTTATTAAGTCCCTGAAGTCTTTTAATCTCAAGGAGATATTTAAAAATGGCCTGAGAATATAAATACTCAAGGCATGTCCACTGTGTGCACTTAACCCCCTGCCCCTTTCTCCCCAAAGACCTGCCTATACACTAAATAATGACCAAATGAGTAAATAGCTATTGCCTGTGGCCAGAATCAATAGGTGTGCAAAACATGTCTCTGGTTAAGCTTCCATCTACTCCTGCGGGATGCATATGCTGGGAAATGCTTCCCTCTCATTTACATAGATCTGAAAAATTGAGTTTTGACATTGTGTAGCCAATGTTCAGAGTACTGTGACATTGGAGCGCTTGCTTCACTCATGCCAAACAAAAGAAAACAACAGACCCCAAAACAGCCCTGGATAACATTTTCTGAATTGCTTTTGAAAAAAAGAAAAAGTCATTTCCCCCCATCAGTTAACAAATTTTCAGGACAAGTAAATTAATCTTCCTGTAGTGTTCTCCTGTGGCATCATCTACCCACAAACTAAATTCCTAATTAATTGCCTACAGCAACTAACTTTGAAAATACTGTGCAGGGTATGAATTCTGTAAACATTAATTGATAGAAATATTTAAAGGAACCCCTAAATTATTTGACAGTGAAGCTAAGTCTCTATTGCAAAGAGCAAAAAAATTAACCTAGAATATAAATCCCTGATCTACCGTCTGATTGTCTGATGCTTCTTCCTTCTGCTATCAGTGATGGCGTGTGAAAAACAACCACAAAATATGTAGCTTCATCATACCAAAAAGACACGTAAGTAGGAGAAGGGGACTGGTTTTCAAGAAAGCAGGCTGGATTTATGGAGGAAGATTAAAAAAGCTAATTATGTTTAACTTGGCTGACAGACAGCTAAAAGGGGGATATGATAACTGCCTACAAATATTTGAAAGATGCAAAATACACCAAGGAAAGAGGGAAATAGCTTGAGATGAAGTCTGGTAAAGCAAAATTTAGGCTGGGTAGAATGTTAACAATGAGACCTGTCAGGCTGCGGAAAAGTTTCCCGAGGGAATTAGTCGACACCTCATTAAAAATACCTTGGACACCGTGCACTGGGGGGAAGGGGTGGCAGGGAATAATCCTTCAGTGAGAAAGTCAAGGACTAGGGAGCTTCAGAGGCTGCATTCAGCTCTGGTATCAGTGCTGTTATTAGGATAGGATTTTAAAGGCTTTTCCCAACAATGTTTTTGAGGCAGGAGACATTTATTTCCACCATGACAAACAATAAGTGGAGGTAAACTCTTTTTTGAGGGGAATTACTCTTTTCATAAAAGATCTGAAACTTCAAGGGGAAACTCACTGTATTTGTAACTGAAGCTGTGCAACAAACCAAAACGGTGTCACACAGACCTTCCCTTTCCCCAGGAAAGTTTCAGTGCTGGTGACAGGCACACTCTGGTTGCAGTGCCAGGGAACTGGAGATGATCTGAGTAGCTCCTGTTCAACATGAGCTCTGTGGTTGTCTTGCAGTTGAACAGCTATCCCGTGTCAAAAGCCAACCTGCCTTGCATCTGTGGGCTTTTTAACCTAAACGAGCTAACTTGATTTTTATTTCACATTATTTTTGCAGTCTAGACCTACCTTCACTATTAGGGGGGCAATTTCTATGCCAGAAATACCAGCCTATATTTTTTTCCTGGGACTGGCTCCCGTTCATGATCTACAGCAACTGACACTTAAAATAGCTGGAGTGGAGCAACTGTGAATCTACTTAGTGCTGGTCTTACGAAAGTCAGTGGAAAGAACTGATCCCTTAAAATGAGAAGAGAACCACTGTTTCACTGCACATTTATGCCAATGTAACTCCACTGCTGCATGCTAGGATAAACTGAAGCTAGGCAGCAGTGAATCAGACCTAATATGTTTAGTACTTGAATGCTAAATTTATGAGGCACCCAGTGACATTTGCCTTATGTATAATGGTAGCACTCCCAGCAGGATGATCTAATCATTCATGAGGAATTATGGTACAATGTTGGAGTTTATTTAATGCTTAATGTTCACAACAACCTCCAGCATTGATTTTAATCTGGCTACTGCGCACATTGTGAAACAGATCTCTGTGGAGCACCAGCAGCAGCAGCAGAGATCAACCACATCCCGTGCAGCGTGGCATATATCAGCAGTACAAGGTTGCTCTGTTTTTCTGACAAGCAGAGGAAGCAGAGCTGATTCACACACCAGAGTGATTCCTCTAACCAAGACACTTAGGAATGCATCAAAGGAAACCAGTTTTTTTTTTCCTGCAGGCTTCCTCTGAGCAATGGGCTTACTGTAAGTCTGAGACGAAAAGAATAGCACTTTTTGAAAATGGTGCCCTTGACAAAAAGAGCAGGAAAACCTGTGGAAAGTTGGATCCAGCAGAATGGATATTCAAGAAGTGCATGCCAAGGTGTTAATTTTGCAATGTGTACTCAGAGTGGCACCTTTCTCTGCTTCTAACATTGTACTCCCTCCAGAAAGGAGACTTGGGCCAAAAAAGTTCTCTGCCTTCAGGAGATACGCCGTCCTTTAAAAAGAACCAAAATGGGAAAAAAAGGAGGAAAGGTGTTCTTCCAAATAGGTTACTCAAATTCTAAGGAAAAGGTTTCAAATTAGTGAATGAGCTTTTCATCATCAAAATCCTCTCCTTGGGGTCTCTGCAGTTTGGAGCTGGAACATGTTTGGAGCTTGGTTCATGTTGCCTTTTAGTCATTTTAACAGCAAATATTTCCTGAGCAGGAAGGGCAAATTGTCCTGCTAGTGGAATTCAGTCACAAGATTTTAGGGAAATAACATTAATATTCCCAGCTGCTGTGCCAGTGCCACAGAGAAGCAGCAGCTTCAGGAGGATGACTGCTTTGTATCCTGGCTAGCCTTCATCCAAGGCTGGCGAGCTCATTTTGCTGATTTTCCCCTGGAGAGATCACTGCTTTATCCCCTCAATGATTTCTTGTGCTACTTGCTTAAAAGAAGTATTTACATGGCATCTGTTTGTGTGATTGATTGTTCTTATGACTTGTTGCCTGGCAGCCGCTTAAATAGTACATTTTTAAAAAATAGCATAAAAATTCCTTCATGGTAAGTTAAAGTTGCATCAAGGAGGTTCTCACATTTAACAGTCCTCCTGCGACCACATGTGACAATGTGGTGAGCAACAGGGCCCATCCAACTTGTTTGCCTTGGGCTGTCAGAGAAACAAATGGCCATATACTTTTCCTAAAGAAGCTTATAACATCATTTCTAATGTCATGGGGCAACAGCCAAGGCTCATGTATTTTCCAAATGAAAACACCCCGATACAGATGCTGGTTTCTGACTAGGAGGAGAAGCAACTGCACTGCATCTCCCACAGCTGTGGAAACAGCTGGCAGAGCATGACAGCCTCCAGTGGCTCCTCTTCTCAGCTGCCCCACGTTTGCAGCATGATTTCCCTGCTGCCCCTCACATGCTGCTGTGCTCAGCAAAACAGCCGTCAGCACACTGGTTGTAGGGAGGTCTCTCTGTGTGCCCCAACTGAGGGTACTTGGGGGCAGTGACACGTGGACTGGCATGGGATGGTAAGCGCCTGCCACAAACCCCATTGGAGCAAGAGTCCAAATTGCAGCTGCATCCTGGGCAATAGGATTGTCTGAGAGTGAGATGGAGCAGGGAGTGACATCAGTCATGTCAAGAAGCTCAAGAAATTAGAGAGGGTTAAATTGTGACCCCGTATCGCTGACTTTTGGGGTAACTCTGGTGAAGTTCATGGTACAGGGTGTTACTGGGTACCCCTGGGCTTCTCCCCAAGAAAAGCTTAGAGGTCTTGAGCTTGCCATCAGCAGTGGCCATGGGACTGGTGGGGGCGGAAGCCCCCACAAGCCTGGCAGCTAGTGCTAATTATCAGTTACTCCGCTGGCGCTTTGCACGGCTCCCGCGTCTGCGAGCCGGCGCTGGTGTGCGCAAGCTGCTGAGGAACAGCACTGTTATCGGGTAACATGTCTGGTTACTTTACAGACCCAGTTAACAAGAAGGGGGGGGGGGAAATTTCTACATTGTGCAAAGGACTCTTTTTCTGCCCCCCCTGTTGTTTGGACCTTTGCCACTGTTTAAATTTAAGCAGATTTGCTATCCCAACATCTGCAGTTTGATTATTTGACTATTGCCTGGCTCTCCGTCAAACCACAGCAGAACACGCTAGTCTGTGATTTACAGTCTGGGCTGTGATTATAATGGTTTTATTTTAGTTGGACCCCTATTTACAAGCTCATTTGTATTAGTGCACAGTGTTATAATAACAATGGTAGAATTATTAGGTCTCGCAGAAACAATCGCACATAGTAAATGGCTGCAGCTCACAGGGTGCTGCTTAAGTGCTCTACCAGCCCCGCGATGTCTGTAACACAGGGGTTTCCATTTTAATAGCGAGGTGGGGGGGAGAGAGAAGAGGACTGGGGAGGGGGGAAGGAGCTGAGGAGAAACATTGTTATTATTCATTCTTTTCTAAGTAAATAGAAAGGACTTGTGTTTCCTGGATTAGCAACTGAAAACAAATGCTGAGAGGGGAAAGCACTGGTGCTTCCCTCAGCAAGGTTAAATAAGGTACTCTGCTGCAGCGCTGCTGGCTGCTCAAGAGCCACACTGCACAGTGTGCTACTCACCACGGATGGTGTGCCAAGGGGCACCCGCAGCCTCGGGGAGGGTCACAGATATTCCTGGACATCTCATCTCAGCCTGGAAACCCTCAGCCTCCCACGGTGAAAGTGCCTGGGGTGCACAAGCGCAGCCCCACAGGCCTTTCCCAGCAGCGGGATGGGGGAACAATGAGATGAGTTTGGGGAGTTTGGTGGCACCTCTGATGGGCGTGTGCTGAAGGATTCCCCTCAGGCACTGGCTCAGCTTGGCGTGAGCCATTGCCATGGTGTCCTGCCACCATGCAGGGCTGAGTTGCTGCTCCACAGGCATTTTTGGGGTTTCTGCATCAGTAGCAGAAAGAATACTCCAGGTTTTTCCCGGTCTGCCATGGGTGCTGATCAGCCAGGCCTCAAAACAAGACCTCAGCTGCATATAGCTGGGGAAGATGACTGCTGTAGACGTCACATTTGGTCTGCCAGAGTAAGGAACATGAGAAAGTGCTTATGGGTGTCCAGCATTTCTGAAATTTATGTCCTTTAAGTGACTTATGGCCCCAGGGGGTCAGTGTCAGAGCTAGGACTGATTTGATGGAGGGGAAGTTGAACTTCAGTCCCTGTGGCCCTCCTGCTGTCCCTTGAAGGTTGCAGGGAAAGGACAGCTTATCTCCATTGTGGAAATGCTGCCTGAGGATTTCTACGTCCTGCCCCACCACCAGCAGAAACATAAGGGTTAAAAAAAAGCTGATTCTCCAGTCTCAGAGAGGAAAAACTCATTGAGATGATCTGACTTTACTGCATAGAAATACAGAAATCACAGCCCAGGCTGCTCACATACTTGAGTGATTGGTTTTCAGGGACATTTTTGCTCTGGCTTTCTAGGCCAAAGCACATGGGGCTGGAGCTGCTGCTCAGGTTACCAGGATGAGCTAAAGCCATGTGTAGCTGGTGAGGCTGCTGGTGGAAGTGGCCAAGAGGAAAATTTACCCTCTGTGAGTCTGAGTGCCAGGCATAGATGCTTTGTTTTGAGCCTAAAGAGAGCTTTTTTGAGTTTGTTTAAAAAAAAAATAGAAAAAGCTAACTGCCAGAGAAGTAACATTTTCTGAGCGGGGGAAAAAAGGGAAATATAAATAAAATCTATGCTAAATATAGAATCATAGATTGTTCTTTGTTAGAAGGTACCCTTTAGATCATTAATGGTCTAACCTGCCATCTATAAACCATGTCCCTCAGCACCACATCTAACCATCTTTTAAATATCTTCAGGAATGGAGACTCCACTACTTCCCTGGGCAGCTCATTCCAATGCCTAACACTCCTCTCTATGAAGAAGTTTTGCCTAATGTCCAATCTAAACACCTCCTGCCATAACTTGACATCATTTACTTTTGTCCTATCACGTGTTATTAGGGAGAAAAGGTCATCCCCCACCTGTCCACAATCTCATTTCAGCTAGTCATAGAGAGCAATTAGGTCTCCCCTCAATCTCCTCATCTCCAGACTAAACAACCCCAGTTCCCTCAGCCATTCCTCGTGTTCTCCAATATGGTTTTCTAGAAATTATCCTCACCTCCTCCCACCATTTTCATGAAAACATGAGCTGGTCTTCTCCATACCTCCTGCATGCAGAAAACTCTGTATTTGTTTTCTTTCATCATTTAAAGTCTTAGGACCTCTTTTTACTGCTATGTAACAAATACACAATGGATATGCATACAAGTGAAGTCCGAATCTAGAGTACATAAAAATATAAAAACCCCATAGACAGGTTATAAGGAATATAACCTGAACAAGGCAGTGAAGCTAAACCTATTTCTGTTCCCTACAGTCAAGATGCCTCTGAAGTTATGTATCACTTAGTGAAGACCACTGGAACTGTGGCCACATTATTGCAGGGGCATTTACTAGTGAACATACGCGAAATATTGCTGTAACAGCTGGAGATCTCTACCTGTTTCAGAGACTCCATAATCAAGTAGAAAAATAAAAGGAAGAGTGAGACCAAGAAATACTACTATTCTCTGTGAAGAATGTAGACAGTAAAACATCCTTGACCCAATTTGCAGGGCTCAAGTCCCTTCCCTGACCAGAGTCACTCAGCTATCGCCTGAGGCTGCACATGAGAAAAAGAGCTGCATCAACCTTTCTCCTTTGATTATGGAAGAAGCATAGGACACCAGGACACTTTAAATGGGTTTTTCAGATAAATTACTAAAGATGCCTAAGATTAAATCAAGTTTAAGATTTTCTAGCTAAGATGATGGGTGTAATTGGGATGTTCTTTATGCCTGTCCTGTGCTTAGCTACCCTTCCTCCTGTAGATGTTGTTTGGTATTGCTGACCAGCTCTGTTCAAGGGTAAACCCCTTCAAAGCTGAGAGGGAAAAGTAGTATTTCTCTTCCTCTAGCTGACCTGCCTGTGTGCATTTATCTGTTTAAAAGCTGCTTGTTTCCTGGGTGTTCTGGTCTTTCCTGAAAGAACCTTCTGACAAGAATTCTGTATAGAGAGAATTTTTAGGGCTTTCTGTAGTCCCTTTGTACTAACTGATTCACCAGTGCACTAGCATCAGCAAAGCTCAATTAATCTTCTCTTCATTTTAGTGCTGAGATCAATGTCTCTGTCAACATAGTTTATTGAACCTGGTACAGTTCTACCACTTTCTTTTAGTTCCTCCAGGATGGCCTTTCTCTTAAATTTATCCTGAGAAAAGATCCCTCTTTAAACTCCCCCTGGCCAAGCTCCGGGGTGGAATTGCTCTCCTGTGGGGCATGATGCCATGCCAAAATCTCTCTCTCTCTTCATTGCAACTACCAGATTTCCCAGCAGCTGACATGTCATCCTGACTTTTTGTCAGGGAGAAATTAGGATGAACTCCTCTGCTATAGAGAAGGACTAGTGGGAGATACTTTCACACACAGGCTGTGCAGCCTGGGCTCTTCTCACAGGCATAACACAACAGTACAAAACTTGTTTTCTGACAGAGTCAAACTTCTTCCTTGTATTTTTCAGGTGCCATTGTATTAATTCTTTCAAAACTTGGCAATAACAGCCTTTCTCTGTTTCCATTTCTTTTATTATCTGTTTTACTCAGGCCAATTGAAATTTTATGACTTCTTTTTTTCCAGAAGAAAGCACTGGGGTAGGGTTGGCACTGAGAACAAAGCCCTGAGTCAGTCCGTACAGCCACCGGCCAGCACTGAGAGAACATGATATATGCTGAGATTCAGAGCAAGCCACCACAGCTCCACTGTCCTCTGCTGTCTCCATGTAACTTTTTCCCCATGGAGCCAGCCTGTAAGGACATTGCACACTAACAAGACGGCAGAAACCCTTAATAACTGTTCACTCAGTCAGCTTTATTGTACTGTTTCTTGCCTGTCATCTTTGTTTTATATGAGAAAAGTCAGGCTGAGAAGTAATTCCTATATAATTACCCAGCCTTATAAAAAAGACTGCAAGGAAGGGATTTGGTGATGGTCTTGTCTGAGCTCATTTATTTCATGCCACAATAGTCTGGGAAAAGGAGTAGAGGAGTCTTTCTACTTGCTTATATGGATGGCACAGGCAGCAGAGGGTCCAGCCTCTCCTTTGGCGCTGAGTGCTCCTGCTGAGGGTATTGGTAAAGTGCCGCTGGCTTCAGTTGCAGATGGACACGACCTCTTTTGGATTGGGTTTGCCCTCTTTTCTCTCCTCTTTGTTTATGTAATGGTCAGTCCCTGCAAACTTTCTGTGCATTGGCTGCTTCCACCAACTTTAAGGATGTATTTGAGTGGATGAGGATTACTTGCTCATACGTGATTTGCAAGATTAGAGCCAGAGATAAATAACATGATGCACAAATCTTGCCTAAGAGGGCTGAAGCAGAGCTTAGCTTACTCATCTGCTTCTGTCACATGCAGTGAACCTGACTTGTAGCTCTGCTCTGGCTTCAGTGTTGTGCTTAATCCTTTGCAGTACAGCACTTCCCAAAAGGGATGTGAACCCCCACATCTGCAGGGAAAATCAAGCAAATAGAATGAAGAATTTAATTGTGGAGTTTCCACACACAGCTCTGCATTTAAAATGAATATAAACAAATAGATCTGACAAGCTGGGCTACTTAGAATAAAAGCTAGCAATGCAAACCAGAGAAAAATCAGTTTGCATTTATGATATTCTAATCACTTACACTTTTATTAAACAAAATACTTCTGTAGATCTTATGCTTCAGTGAAGTTGAAGGGACTTAAGTATATGCTTAAAATTCTGTAAGTGCTTAAAAGTATTGCCAATCAAGGATGCAAGTTCTCAGAGTGACTGGGCTGAGTATGCTTAAGTGTTTTGCTGAATTGGATCCATGGTGTCACAGAGCCTTGAAGTGAGCTCAAAGGTTTCAGCCTAGATGATGGATAAAGCCAAACAGCATAACAGGAAACTCTCGGGATTTTCCAGACTCTAGTGCACAATTAGATTAAATGTGCAATCCTGTTTTGGGATTATGAATGGGTTTGGGTCTTTTTAGCTCATTAAAAAGAGAAAGAGCCTTTCTTTGCAGATGTACACAGTATCTACCAGGTAGTTTTTCCTATGTTTGCATTTTTCTAGTATGTGGCATTTCAAAATTAGAGAAATGTCAGTGACACTGCAGTTTAGTCCTGAGTAATAGAAACCACCCAGCTCATGAGGGCAAATCCTTCTCCTGTGTTCATCCAGATAGCATTGAATTCCTTCCCAAGTCTCCCTTGGGCAACTAAATGGATTGTAGTGGTATCACAAGTAGAGCATAACACTGACCATAACAATTACATCTAAGCTGTGCTAACCATACATTTCAGAAAAACATTCTTCTTGATTATATACCTTATTGCATATAAGCACATTTATGTTACTATACATTTTACATATTTAAAACATGTTTCCCTTACCTCTCATGAGTATTAGCCACATCCATTGCCCACAGAAACGCATGAAGCAAAGCAGATTGAGCAGCTTCTTCCCAATGCTTCACGTCTTCATTCCCCTGAAAATTCTATCCTATTATTCAGCCCCAGTCTGATCATGCCCTCCAGCATTGCTGAATTTCAAGGATGTGATAAGCGCTTTGAAATTGATGGAAAGAGCCATAAAGACTAAAGACATAAAACGCATCTGTTACTTTCTCTCTGACTTTGCCTGTATCTGGTATGTGATTCCTTTCAACTGTTTGAATTTCAAGTTTGAATTTATTCAGTCATCCCAGCATAGGTTCTAAAACTGTACAGTCTGTCAAGCAAAATTTCATTGTTTTGAACAAAGACACTGTGCCTCTGAACAAAACTAGACTGTTTCTTGCTCTTATCTACACTAATCTTATGCTTGATGCATCCTGTTTAGTGGTGTCCTGCAACGGCTCCAATTCTGGCCCAGGGCCTTTGGGGCAGGAAGGGCTGCCAGCCCTCATTATCTGGGCTCAGATAGCCCCAAATGTGGGTGACCTGCTGGGAGCTGAGGTTGGGTGACCCAGGCTGACTTCTTGCAGACACACTGAGATATCACTGTACCATGCTCCTCAGGTAGCAGCTTTTGTCTTGTCTGGGATGTCTCAGCATCCTCCCATTGTCTTCCTCCTATGAACACAAAGGTGAGAACTGGCTGTGGAGCAGTGCCCACCCCAAGACCTCCAGATCTGTGCTGATGCCTGGAGTTGGGATCACAGGCCAGAGTTAGCTGAGCAGTGCTTTTGCAAAAAAGGAAAGCAACTCTAAATTTGTGAAAGCAGTTTCTTTTCCAAGAGGTCATTGGCCTGCTTTGCATTTCATATGCCCTATATATCTGACTTTAAAGGGGATCAGTAGTGAGGCTTAGAGTCCAGCTAAAAGATGCACAAAATAACAGTAGAAGTTATGAAGATATACAAGGCCTTAATTTTCTGTGGGCCTCTGTTCCTCCGCTGTGTCCCCACAAAGATGTCAGAGTAGGTCCATATGATGTAGCCCAGCTCACAGTGAGGATTGCCCCTTCACTCAGCACAATGGTTAGGCAAGCCATGCCGAGGCCCTCAATGGAGTTTACAACCAGCTGCTCTGCCCCAGCTCTGGCATCCTCCTTCATCCTACACCCAGTTATACAGATGTTCCACATGTCCTTTTTCCCTAGGCTTTAGCTGCACAGTTCAGTAACCAAATGCAGGGAAGGCCATAAGTTGTCATTTTCTTCTGGCAGCAAATGACTACACAGATAGGCCCAAAAGGAGGTGAGGCTGGCATGGCATGCACTCAAATGCTGCTCACTGCTCCTCCAGAGGGGATGAAACCTGGACGTTGACCTTTCCCACATACATCTGACTACATGAACAGTATCTGACCATAATTACTTAAAACCCCCATCATATCTCATCAGATAGTATCCTGCCATGTCAGCTTTAAAACCCACTGAATGCAGAAGCCGTTGAGATCTAGACCTCCTGTGAGTGATAGAGTCCTCAGTAATAAGGAAATTAACAGCTGGGAGATAAAGCTACCAAGCAAAAATGAAATAAACAGACTTTTGAAATGCACTTGGGAAAATATCATTGAGAATGCTCAATTAAATATGTATGTTGTTTAAAATGTATGGGTGGAGGTAACAACAGGCTAGGAACAGCTGTGCCTGTTGAATCCCATCCCTTTGTTTGAGCAACAGCACAAATCCCCACAGATGTGGAATATTTTTTATTAGCTTTCCCCCCACCTCACATGTACTTACCTTTATTTATAGTATCTCTACGAGCATTTCAAGTTGTAACCTTGATTTATAATATTGGAAATGTTGCACACCATTTTATTTGCAAAGAAGTTAGCTAGGTGAATTGCATAGCTGAGCTGTAATGATGCTGTGAAGAATAGCAGATGTTGAATTGTTTTCATTTCCACTCCTGGGTGGACAATCAACAACGTCTGATAACTTCTCTCCCTTGCTATGAGGTGGCCCAGATATCTAAGTGGGGGGTCTGGCCAGAGCATTGTACACTACTGAATCAGCAGAATACCTCCATCAGCCTCTACATCGGCTTAATGACAGTGGGAAACTCAGTAATTTGGGCATTGTTTAGAGCTTTTTAAGTGCTTTTGATTGCCCTAGGCTTGTTGCCAAACTTTTTTGGGTTGTTTTGCATATGCTATATAGTCCTCTTCTGGGACTTCCCACAGGACATCAAGCACCTTTCTTTTCTCTTTCTTCTTCAGGAACTGAAAGTGCACAGTACAGACGGCTGAGAAATATTTCCCCCCTAGTGAATATCTTCACTAAAATGGAATCATCTTTATTATAACTGAATTTCCCATAAACTCATAATGAGAAACCTGATTTTCAGAGGAGCACAAACAAGCAAGCAAAATCTTCAACCCATCCTTGTGCTCAGTAAGTTTCCCCAGTTATGGATCTAGCCAAGCTCTAAAAATTGTGTTGTGTAATGCCGTGGAAATGTAAGAAACACAACAACTCACTCTTTCTCATACCTCAGTCAAGCTATCTTCCAACTCTTTATCACCCAATTCAGGCAGATAGTCATCCAGTGACTGCAGGGGAACTTCTCTCTGGGGGAGTCCTGGACTGCATGACTCATGAGTCTATGTCACCCAAACAATGCCACCGCTTGCGCCTGCACACTTAGATTGCCTTCGCTGGCACACTTCAGATCAGTTGCCCTCGTTACTCTTAATTGATCAGGATGCATTGGAGATGCACTGAGTTGTAAAACAGCTGATTCAATCCAATATCAAAGCTGAATCATGCCAAACCAGTGTAAATTGATCTAAGATTGCTCAAGAAGCGTGGCTACTTGAAAGGGTGTTAACTTCACCAATTTCAACAGAGTTACTCTTGTTTTGTGCCACTATAAACAAGACCAGAGCTAAGCTGTGAGTCATCACCCATCTCTCTTTTGCTGCTGCTATTTTCAGAGCAGATTTGCTGGCTTTGCTGCTGGCTGAGCTTGCAGTGATGCTTTTTGGAGTTTCTTGCAAGTTAAACAGGGGTAGACTTTGTTCTCTGTGGGAGATCAGAGAGAACTGGGATGTTATGAGCCAGGAAAGGCTGAAACCCAAAAGCTCACATAGTATTTTTAGCAATATTATAAAATACAGGTGCCCCAAAGCTTAGGGCTTTGTGTCAGCTGGTAACAAGCATTTGAGAGCAGTCATTCTGTGGCCGTTCAGGGGTCCCAAAAAAGCGCTTGTCCTGAGCAATTAAGAAACTTGTTCCAGGGACAAAAAGTTTATGGTATTACATGGACCTGGACAAAGATGCCTGAGGTGAATAGTTACTTTGAACCCCTTAAGTATCTTTGCATTGCCATATAATCAGAAGGTATTTTTAAGAGAGACAGCTATTTTAAAACTCTCTCCTCTGACACAGGCATGCACAGGCAGGATACATCCATTTTCTAAGACAGGCGATGTAGCAATCCATCAGCTGAGAAACATCTGAAAAAGGGTGGTTTTCCTCCAAAGGAAAATGGCTAAAGAAAGCATGTGGCTTTGAGAGAGGGAATACTTTATTATTATTATTATTAAAGGATCCAGTCTGCAAGACGTTTTTAGTCTGACATTTAGCATCTGAACTATCCCATGTGGTCCAGTGCTGTAGCTATTAAAATCACTTGTTTGCACCCACCAGTCAGCAAGTAATTCTGTGGTGAAGGTGCTGTGTTCATATCTTCCTTTTCCACCCAAGTTGCCATTAGTTGTCTGGCCTTTGCTTTCAGTAACCACTCATTGCTTTCACCAGGCCTGCAAACGAAATGTGGAAGGAGCCTTTACAAATGGACAGATTCTGTTTGCAGAAGTAGGGATAAACACCATGTGTCTTACATGCACGTGTTGCTTTTGGGTACGGTTTGTCCTGAAGATTGCCATGCTGGCAAAGATCTACAAAAGAATGGGATGAAATTGTCCCCCATGTAGACAGCCAGCATGGGGTACGTGCTTTACCACAGCTTCCTATGAGCCTTATGTACCAATGTACAGCTATTCTGCTGGTCTTCTGAAAACGAGTGAATTCCAGTCTTATAACTTAACTGGTGTCACATTATTATGAATCACCACCAAAGTATTTTCAATGCTCCTTGGAATAAATAGAAAACTCAAGCGAAAGCAGAAGAGCTAAATAAGGATTTAGTATTTACAGTAGGAGACATAAAATTACGCTAGTTAGAGACCTATAAGTCTTGATACAGAATACGCTGAATAAAGTTGCCTCTTTGTTTCTTTCAGGCCACCACTTCTTTAATTTGCAGTCAGCCAGGTTGGGCTGATTTGTGTTTCTGTGCTGTGGTCCAGCAATCAAAGAAAATAACATAACATGCTGGCAAGGCTAAAGAGAGCTCATGGACTGCAAACTCTAATGTGTGTGTGTGCATGCATGTGTAGATATGCTTGGGTCAGAAGAAATTGGAAGAGATCCTCCTACTGCTAGGATGGATTCTGCTGCTATTGTACCCAGGTGTTTTCTGTACAACCCTATTGACTTTGGTGGAGTTACTCCATCCACATGGCAAAGATCCTTAAAACTTGGACTGTCAAAGTCAATGGGAACTTTGCCACGTCCATTGGCTTCATAAGGATCAGGGATATTGTTGGCTTAAAATTACAATCAGCTTTCAATTATTATTTCTGGCTTGGGAGGGAAGGGCTTAGGGGGGAAAATGTATGGAGAGAAACATTGATCAAAGCCAAGAGAAGGAGGTTGAGAGCAGCATCATTGTGCTTTCTCAGAACAACAGGAACACAACACATCTCCAGAAGAATGAAGACTGAAGTCAAATTGCAAGACTTGTATATTTTCCCTCAGGAAAACTGCTGTGGTGAAAAATGTTAATGATTTTTAAATAATGCTCCATATTGCAGGGAACAATTTTCCAAGCAGTCTTTGCCTCCAAAGCAATTGCTGACCATTTAATGACATAGTGAGTATCAAATACTGGCAGAAACTGTATGTGGTAAGGACCATATAATCACAAAGTAAATTCACCATTATTTTTCCTTAAAAAAAAGTACATGTGTTAAATGATATTTTTGGGTCTGCTGTGTATAATTACCAAGCATCGTACACTTCAGGAGCACATAATTACTATGCATACTCCTTGCACTAGGAGTATACAATTACTCCCTCAGGTCAAATTCTCCCCTTGGATGCTACAACTACCCGTTCTGAAGGGCCAAGTGTCAAGCCAAGTGTAGGATCCTTAGTGACCAGGACTTTAGAGGCTTTTAAATAGCCAAATCAACATCTTACCCTGTTCTGGTTTCCTTGAGAAAGATTTGAGTGAGGCCAAATCCTAAAGGAAATGTCACAAAGGAACAACAGGCTTGCTGAATTGCTTCAGCTTTATCACTAAGACAAAGATGATTCAACTGTCTGAGTTCTCCTGTCACTGCATTACTGTACTGGCTGGCAGTGTGTCTGCCTTCAAGAGGAGCTAGAAAAAACACAAAATGGGTGCAGGAAAGAGAATGACACTGTGGCTGGACAACACCCCTGATGGGCAGATGCTTGAGTTGTTCAACTTCAATCTGTCAACAGGAAGTTCAAAGGTGACTGGAGGTACGATGTCAGCTAATGGCACAGCAAAACGAGTGCCTGGAAATTAATGCCAGGCAACTTCAACTAAAAAATTAAGGGTAGTAGTTTTAGTGGTCAAAGTAATTAAGCACTGAAACAAACTACCTAGGAAACCATGAAGTCTTGGTCTCTGAATATTCCCTAATTGAATTCTGGACATGTTTCTGAAAGGAAAAGGCCTTTCATGTTCAGAAGGTCACACTGGTGCAAGTGTGAAAACCTTTGAAACCTTGACCTGATGGGAGAATTTGGGAATCAGAAAAATTTGAGGTCAAGCCCACGTAAGAGACTC
The DNA here is from genome assembly GCF_964237585.1 of Gallinula chloropus. Taxonomy (NCBI): domain Eukaryota; kingdom Metazoa; phylum Chordata; class Aves; order Gruiformes; family Rallidae; genus Gallinula; species Gallinula chloropus. The sequence continues at coordinate 22,920,631 of NC_140085.1, forward strand.
AATGCCAAACCCAACCCTGAAGGCTGCCCTATTCAGAGAGTGACCCTGCTACTATCAACAGTTCTACATAGGACTGAGCAGGGTACAGACGGGACCAAAGTCAAGCATGTAATAGCTCATTGGGCCAGAGTTTGGGGTGTGCTGGGTTGGGCACCAAGCAAGTGTAGCCTCTACATCTCTGAGGAGCAGAACAGCTCCCATCCAGGGAGCACGGCTAGGGGTTTGGAGAAGGGGCAAGGAAAGAGGGGAAAATGAAACTTCTCTAGAAAACCTCCAGACTGAAATATGGTGCATAAGGGCATTTCTTACCTCTCTGCATATTGAACTGATGAAGATAATGATGTATCTGCCTGAGGTTTCATTTCCTAAAGCATCCCCCTTGGCAGAAAATTCCCCATTTCCTGGAAGGAGTGGTAAGGCCACCAGGGTCACCCAGCTGCTGGGCTGCTAGTGGGGAGAGAGTGGGGTAACGTCTGGGCTGAATGGCTGAGGGATGCTGCCTGGTGCTGTGGATGTGATGACCAGTGTCAGTGTTGAACACAACACAGGACAGAGAGAAAACCTGAGCTATGGTCAGATGAGATATCTGTATCACACAAATTTCCAGAGAATACGCAGAACAATTAAACGAAATAAAATATATTGTCAGAAAACTACCAGCTTTATAAAGATATTTTCTATGACTGCAAGCCTTCTGGAGAGGAATAAGAATCTTCAGTTGTGAAAGACAGAATTACTTAATTTCCATCTGATACCTTTGAGTCCTGGAAGTACACATTGTGGGCTTTTTTTTTTCAGCCAAGTTCCTGAAGACTTTTTTCTCAAAGGATATGCAGCATGGAGCAAAACTGTTCTCTTCTCCTTTTGGGTTCTTGCGTTTGTGTTTTTCTCCCTATGATCAGTAGTTGGCAAGTGGCCACTTGTGTCTGAGGAAAGGAACAGTATCACTTAGGCAGATGAAGGTAACTGCAGGGCTGTAAAACCAAGTCACTAACACTCTGTTGTCCCTTCCTGTGACTCAGCGAGGCTGGTGTATCTGAGGCATGTCCTGGCACCCTCTTTAACATTGTCTCAAGTACTATGCCTGAGTTTTAGAAACCTTTCTTATTCAGAACTGTGCTGTATTGTCATAGCTAGATAAGGGCTCTGGGTCACTGCAATTCAATGGGTGCCTGGCTTGCTTAATCTGAAGCCCATTATACGAGCGAACAATTATCTTTATTTTCTCTGTCTTCACATTTGTACTCTGTGGTTTAAGGATCTCAAAGCAAATGCTAATTAGTAAAAATTTTAATTTTAATTTGAAACAATACAATAAGATTCTGGGGGAAAAGATAAATTTTGCTAGTACGCTCCCTGCAGTGCTAACCAAAGCCTGCCTGCTCATAATTTAAAAGTCTTCCACATAAATATCACAAACTTTAATTATCATGCCATCAATTGCCAGTGAAAAGCAACTGAGAGCTGTTTCATTTTTTCATGCATCTAAGTAGGCGACTTAACAAACCTCAGGCTAATGTCAAAGGTCTTGATGGCTCTCACACTTACAGGTTACTGCACTTTGCACTGCCTGATGTATGCTGTGCCTCAGCTGCAGAGACTTTATTCAGAATAATGCTAGGAGGTATTTCCTTTGATTAGTAAGTGAAAAGAATAAAAAAGAAAAGAAAAAGCCAGCCCTGAACCTAGAATAAAATCTTTCTGAAATATTCAAGGCAATATATTGTCTGTTGTCACAGTCAGTCTACAAGAGTCAGTCAATATCAGATTAGTTCTTGAAGCTGTTTAGTACTTCAACACCGACATATGTTTCATAATAATTGCAAAACGATACAAAACTTAGGATGTGAAACCTAGGATGCAGTTTCCATCCCATACCAGGGCAGGTCTGATGTAACACTGCTTGTCAGAGGCTCGAGTCAAGCCTGATGTGAGCAGGAGCAAACTGAAGTCTACAGTCTTCATTTGCAAAGAAATAAAAATAGCAGTGACACAGGAAATATCTGGAGGCAGTGTGACTCAGGGGATTAATAACAGTGACAAACGGCCCTTGTCAATTTACAGCTGCTCACATTTGGTCATATATCACAGCCACCTCGTGTTTCCTTTGCCTAAATGTAAATGACTAAATGAGACGCCGGGCACCGTCAAGATAAGCCCTATGTGAATATTTCTGACCTTGTGGGTAGTGATAGGCAGGCAGTGTTGCCTGAGGTATGTAGTGCAATACCCAGCAGTGCACCTGGGAGCTGAGGCATTAGGAGATAAATGGTACAGGGAAAACTGAAGCTGGGGAAGGAGAGCTGAACAGTGCATGGGAGTGCCCATAGCTGAAAGGGGCCCAAGGCTCAAGGAGGGTGGAGAGACAAAGGAACAGAGTTAAGAAAGACTGTGGCTGTTTAGGACTGCCTGAGATGGATGGGGAGGTTGTTTTGGCAGAGTAGAGGGAGTAGGAGCCTGGACAGCATGACCAGGTCTGCAAGGTCCAAGGAACAGGAGGAAACATCCGCGTGAAGTGGCTCTTTTTGCCAACTATTGTTCTTTTTGATTCCTCTTCTCTAAATAGTTACTTGTTAGAACAAGCTTCTTGCTAGGATGTTGCAATTGAGATGTTTGCTCCAGATCCTGGCTGTGATTCCTGTAGCACAACCATGCTGGGTAAATCATCCTCCCCCAATAAGTGGCAGAAAACAGTCCTGGCTGCACTGAAAATAACAAACTTTGACTCACTTCCTCCTCAGAAACTCTTCCCATTCTGCAATTCTGCAGCCTCCTGCTACTAAGAGGGAATCCATAACCATTTAATCCCTTAACAGCAGCCTTCTGGGGGATGCTACCAGGGAATGCTCTGCTACTATCACTAGTCAGTTTGAGTATGTATATGTGCACATGATCCAGATCTCTCCTTGTTATTTGGTTTATAGAAGACATTAATTGCTTGGCATTTTAGCTAGAACACCTCAAATTCATAGCTTAGACTCCGGCAGATCAATCTTTCAGTTTTTCAGGTTTATTGGAGTCTCCAGAAATTATCCCAACTGTCTGTCATCAAACCAGCACCTGACATTAAAAAGATATGGGTTCTGCTTCAGTGGATGGCATATATTTCTCTGGTCACTGCTGAGAGGTAAGCAGGGAAAAGAGATGGGCAACTGCTTGGATCTGAAATGTGCACAAAGAACATTTTTATTAGCCCAGAACTGAGTCAGGATCTCAGACTGCAGCCTTGCTGGGATTTACATCTGTCATTAAGCTCTTCAGACTTCTGAGCTGCAGCAATAAATCTTTTTTCTGCCAATGACATCAAGGCAGAATGGCAACTAGGCAAAGCTGCCCTGCTTGCACAGACACATGGCCTTTCGGCAACTGCTTGTTGGAAGACAGTGCTCAATAGATCAAGGACAGATGTGCAAAAGTAAAAATATCTTCTTAGTCATTGATGTGAATTGAGCTTTGCTAAAGAACCAAAAAGGGTGAAAGGAATTTCCACTACTGCAGGTGCTGGCTCAGCAGCTCAGTCTGAATTACAGAATCACAGAATTTCAAGGTTGGAAAAGACCTTTAAGATCATCAAGTCCAACCATTCCTGTCCTATGCTAAACCATATCCCTAAGTACCTGATCTGCCCTCTTTTTAAACACACCCAGGGAAGGTGACTCAACCCCCTCCCTGGGCAGCCTGTTCCAGGCCCTGACAACTCTTTCAGTGAAAATTTTTTTCGTAACATCTGATCTGAACCTGCCCTGGCACAGCTTCCTGTCATTTCCCCTTGTCCTATCTCCTGTCATCTGGCTGAAGAGACCATCTCCCACAACTCTACAACCTCCTGTCTGTAACACAACTGTTTCTCTGCTGAAAACTGAGGCACGTGCATCTGAACAATACTGTGTCCATGAAAAAACAGGGGATCCACAGCATATATTTCAGCAAAATCACACCCATTTTATCTGCAATTTCCCACTGAGTAGAGCAACATGGAGGACCCACCCCATGCAGGAGGAGATGCAGCAAGTCAATAATGGATCATGAAGATGAACACTGAATGTTCACCTCTTAATTAAGTGCATTGTATTGTGAGATTTTCTGGTAATATCTTGGTGGAGTTTTAACAGAGCAGAAATACCTTTAATGGGGGCAAGGCACAGGGTCCTAATCCTCCAGGGTTTATAATTTAAAGAGGCATATCAGAAACCTTAATCTGGATCACCCATGAGTTTCTTTGGGGGTTTTATTCCAGACTCCAGTTGAATAGATAAAGGGATGGGATCTGCAGTCTTTTCTTCTGTAGTCAGGTGTTTTTCTAAATCAGGGACAGGGGTAGGAAGAGCACCTCTGTTTCACCCTGGCCATCTCTATCATCTCTCAGATCGCATCAGCTCTGCTGTGTGATGAATTCTTAGTTGGGGGTCAGGCATAGATAGATAGTGCCGTGGAGGCAAACAGCAGGGAGGTAGGCAGCCACTGCCTCGTGACTCTTCCAAGTGTTGGCGTTTTGGATGTAGCCAAACAAGCTGAGTGCCCGCGGGGAGATGTGTACGTGCAGGCAGAAAATTAGCAAAACACCCGCCTTGCCAAAGGGGACGGGTTGCTGGGGGCATGTGCTTGGCGGGCAGCAGCCTGCAGCTCCCAGATCTGGAGGCAGCCGTGGCCCACCTGACGCTGTGACAGGCAGCCAGCGTGCATGTGTGCTTGGCCTCCACAGAAGAGCCAAAAAGGCAGGTGAATATGCAATGCAGCCTGCTTGCCCAGGCCTGCCTGGCATTATGCACCCACCTCATGTACAGAAATTCTCCTGGAAAGGCAAAACAACTGCCTTTGGGGAAGCTGCTTACTGTGCCTGTTCTCATAGGATGAAGAGCAGGGTCTCTTAGCATTTTTTGGGCTTCCCAAAGAACAGAGATGGGCCCAACACAAGGTAAAGCATGAGGTAAAATGCTGCCCATCCTTCTGCCCATGCTGTTTTGCAGACTCAGGTGAGCCTGGCAGGTGCTCACCGAGAAGGTCTCCTGGATTCAGCCAAAATGCATAGCTGGGACCCCCCTTCAGGGCTGCTGAGGGTCTGCACCATTTCTGGTGCCATTTCACAGTACCTAAGGAAACATGGCTTTGAAAGGGCAGTTTGATGGCACAGTCATCGGAAGCTTATTGCCCAGCTGGACGGATGTCCTGAACAGGGGACAGCTGAGGCTGCTCTGGCTCTGACACAGCTCAGTGTCTTTGGTAGTAATGTCTAGGGTGAGCGGAGACGGTGTTGGGTTGATCTGTGGAAGACACAATGCTGGGAGGCCTGCAGTGCATCAAGGTGAGGAGAGAATTTAAAATTGTATCATCAGCTGAAAAAAACAATCTGGAGAAAGGAGGATGAAACTCAGTAGGGATAAGTGCAGGATGCTATACTTAGGCTTGAACAAACAGCTCCTCAAATCTTTCAGCTTGAAGGTGTGAGAAGGAGTCCCACTCTGGTAAGTGCTCAGCTGGGTTTTCATGCTCGGTTTCATGATCAGACAGAAGACCAGATCTCTACACCATTTATTTATGCCTCGGTGTAAACCAGAGGCTTTGTAAAACAACAGACAGTGGCTGTTCAAAGATCTGTCATCATTCCCCTTGGGCATAAAGACTTCTGTTGGTTTGGTTGACAGTGTAAGCTTCAGGGGTTGCAGTCTGAGAACACCAGAATTAATCTTTGAATTTCTTATGGAAGATGTTGGCCAGAAAGTGTATTGGAGGTACCCCTTGATTGGAAGAAACCATGGTGATGTGGTTGCACTGGGGAATATGCCTTGCTTCCCTCCTGTGTTTCTCCAAGCCGATTGTGGTATTCCTCCAATAACATCAAGGGAGTTAGGCTGGCACAAAACTGGAAATAATGCAGCGTTTAATTAGATGATTTTGGTAAGAAGAACCTGGGGTAATATGTGTAGCTAGAAAAGATTAATTGCAGCTTCATTTCCCAAGGTAATTCCATGTAGAATTGCCCCTGGTCACAACACGGTTTCACTGTAATGGTGCTGCACACTGTTAAAAGTCAGCAGTCATTTATTTTGTGCTGAACAGACTGCATTATGAAGGAGATAATCCAGTTTGCTGTCATTTTGGCAGCTTGTTAATGACACAGGGCAGCATAATATCACATGGGCTCAGAATCTGGCTGCTAAGCTTCAAGCGCTACGCTTTGCACGTACTGTCATTCTTCAGAAATAGTTTTTGCTTTATTCCAAAACTCTGCATTAAATTTATTGTCACTTCTGGGTAGTGTCTAAAGTGCAACCAAATAACATTTTTCTTCATGCCTGTAAAATGACATAGTAATGGGGAAAGGGGGGGGGGGGGAAGTGGGGTGGGGGAAGCACTGGCAATTAACACGAGCAGACCCTTTGTAAGAAGCAGATGGGACAGAAAAGAGAACAGATCTGATCTGTAAGTCAAGCTCATCTCCTGGTTTTAGTTTCCATGAGATCATATCTTCTGAGTTTTACTTTGACTTTCAGGGAGAAAAAGGGAAAATCTGCTAAAAACAATATCTCTCTGCCATTTCCACCACACATGACCCAGATTGCTCTCCACTGGATTGAGCTCTCCTAGGTCAACTTTCCCTCAGCTTTGGTTTTTGAGAGTATTTAATGCTAGAAATTTTTTCAGGTTCATGGACCGTAACAAATCCTTCTGGAAACCATGCAGAGTTTGTGTGGTGATCTGTTGGGTCTATGATTTGGTTTGGTTGGTTAGTTTGACTTCATTCATTGTTCGTTTGGAGGTTCCCAATGAGTAGAGGGCAATTGGCTCTACAGCTTGCTCCTATTCATAAAGGGTGGGAACTCAGGCACTCTCTGACAGTGAAGGCTTTATTAGGGCAGGTAGGCATAAGGATCAGGCTGTGGAGGGCATTCAGAGTGGACACAAAAAGCCTGACCTTCATGTCCTGAAGCTGAGGGAGTCTGGGGAGTTATTCAAAGATGGTAGGAAGAGCTGACATTCAGCAATTGATAGCAAAAGAATATGATCTTAGGAACTGCATTTTGAAGGATGGCCTTTGGGGGGAAGGAAAATAAAAAAGGAAATGAGAGAAAGCATTAAAGTTTTAGCAAAAAAAAAGACCTTTATTGATGTTAACTGCTATGAATTATATCAGTTTATACCAGCAGAGGAATTGAGCCTGCATTTATTTTTTTTACAGACTTCCCTACTAGATGAATTCACTGGTGAGCGAGATAAAAGTAGGAGGAAGCTGAGTGCTGATATGGCTAACAGCAAACTCCACCTCGCAGGCCAACCTTTCATACAAAATAGCTCTGACCTCATACTTTTGTGCCTTATAGAAAAGACTGAAATGAATTAAAAACTGCACTGTGCTGCACTGGATGATATTTATAGGAGCAGGAGGAATCCCAGCACCCTCATCCTCTCACATTGGTCCCCTCTCCCTGCCCAGGGAAACATGGCCAATCGAAATGGGTTACTATTTGTCAAGATCTGGGCTACATGAGTGGGTTGCCATGCTGACTGCATTGGGATGTAAGTAGCTGGAGTGAGAAGCAGAAGCTGGATAGAAAAGAGTAGGACCAGGGCTAGTTTCTGGGTGGGGGGAACGACCTTGGTCCCAGCAGCAACAGGTCCATGTTTTGGCAGAGCAGTGATGGCAGGTGGACATTTCTTACTGCCAGGCTTTCAGTAGGAAACATTGCTTCTGGTGCATTTGTCCATAACTAAATCCCACTGCCAACACAACTGCTGCTAAGATGTCCCAACCTTGCATCATGAAAGCCTGCTCAACCAAGGGCAATGACTGGAGATGGCAACATTCTTTCTGGAAGCAAAAAGAGGATTGATGCACCACTTACCAGGATAAAACTTGAGTGTCAGCACAATATGGAGCTCATCAGTGCCAGGCTCTCATCCCAGGTTGTCCCCAGGTTGAATCCTGCCCTTTCAAATGTTGTAGCCAAAATGAAGAAAGACACAAACGTGCTCTTAAAATGAAGAGAGGGGAGAAGAGAGGAAAAAGACAACCTATTTGTGGTTGTTAGAAGTCTCTCAGATACAAAGGGTCAATCTGTATAAGAGAGTACAGAGTAGGCAGAAACAGCAGCATTTCTGAATGGCTCAGTAACAAGGAAAGAAGGAAAGCTAAGAGCTGAAGGTGACTTGTTTTAAGGAGACCTGAATGAGAAGGAGGATGGGGTATTCAGCAATTTCCTATGAAGATGTACATTTAAAAACAAACCCCATCTTTCAAAGAAAGAAATGTAAAAGAAACAAAACACACAAGCCTTTCACAAGATTTTTAATAATTTATAGGTGACTTCTGCATTTTTCTCATCTGTAGAAAATTCCTTAAGAAATCAGTAGATCGCTATTGTAGGCGGGAGCTTTCATCACCATATTGAATGAGCAACAATGTTCATGTCAATCTCCTGCCTTTGGATCACATTAAGGACTGTGTGTGTCATCACAAAGGCAGCATTTGCACAATGCCTTAAGACACTGTTGCTGATGCTTGTGGAAAGTACAAAGCAGTCCCCAGAAGGCACTGCACCCTGTTGTCCCATACTTCTTGTTTCTACTCTTTATCAGCTGGTGATGCAAGAAATGTTTGTTTTTCTGCTAACAAGTTTGGTTCCAGTTCTCCTATGATTTATATAGGGTGTGAGTGAGAAGTATCTCAATCAACACCCATAGATTTACAAGGGCTTTGAATTAATAGGCTGAGAGAATGCAAACCTTCTGGATTTAATTTGTATAATCCTTATTTTACAGAACTGATTTTTTAAAATTGTTGTCTCTGGAGAGAGTAGATTAACAGTATGACACCAGAGTTTGACATGCCTGTATATTCTTGGAAAGTTTTACACAGAATAAATGAAGATCATCTTAATCCTTCCCCCCCCCCCCCCCAACACACACACAGTTGTTTCATGGAATTTGGGATGTATGGGCATCCCTCCTTTGCTCCTGGTGTCTTCACAGTCTCCTCTGCCATCTCCAGCTGGAAAGACTGTAATGCTTTACATGCTCTGTAGGAAATAAGAGTCAAAGGCACTTCCTATGCTTCTTCACTTTACCCTTTCCCTGCCCCCAAAAAAGAGCATGGGTTTAGTTCTCTAATATTGGGCTGAGGCAATTCAACTCAGAGATGAGTGGATTTCAGGTGAATAGCTGTATACAGGACAAGATCCCCCAGTTTATGGGGAGGGAAAAACTGGAAAAGAGAACGAAGAGAGTCTTTGAGGTTCCCTGTGCAGTAGTTTTCCTGTGTGGTCTTTCTAGTGATGGGTGATAGGTAGATTGGGGAATTTGGAAGCTGCAATCATCGCCTTCTCTTGGAAACTCTCTTCCTCACTAGGGTGTGGAAAGGTTCTTCCAAGAGCCATGTTCCAGTGGTAGCTCTTGTTTCTGGTGCCTGTTTTCACTGAATAACATAGCTGTACTTGCAGCACTGCTCAGTATCGCATTTACAGGGCTGCTTTATCATGCCCATCCCCTTGTTCCGAGATAAGTAATTCTACTCTCCACTGGGTGTTAATTCCTTGCAAATATTTATGCACACCTCTCCTCATACTATCACTCAGCCAGGGCCCTCAAACTTTCCACAGAATCCCCTCACATCTCTGGTAACTGCTGTTAATATTTTCCTCCACAGTCGCTCAATACTCCTCTAATAACAGCCTGACCACTATACACATTTCTCTTTAAACCACGGAGTCCTCCTTACAGACCTACCCCATCTCTGTCCTTTTTTCACAGGCAACAGCTGTTGGGACAGCGATGGTGACATCCCTTATCTGTGACCTGAACCCTTTGGTGCACATATTCCCAAACTGCACAGCCGATGGTTTCAAGCTCTGTGGTATCCAATCGCCACCTCTAAACCCACAGTCTCCCCCAGTGCTCTTGCATGCGAAGGTATTTTTTCCCTGCCTCTCCACTATTAATTTGTAATGAGGGAAAGTAAGTTGCTCACTGTTCTGCTTTATGTAATTATGTATTTGGAGCTTTAATTAGAATGCCACTAAAATCAGAGAAGACAAATTAATCCAGCTCTGAGACATTATTTAATCACCTAAGTGCATTTTCAAATTAAGACGGAGCTTTTTGATAGTAGAGCCACTTAAGGAAATCCACACTGGTAACATTATTTACTAAGGAACCATGCACACATTGCCACCTGCATCTATCAAAACTAAGGGTGCTCTAAATCATCCAGTGCCAAAATTAATGCAAACAACCAGCAGAAGGATAAAGAACAAAGAAAGTAACATACCAGGCCTGGGGCCTCTCTCTCTAATCTTTGGAAGAGCCTTAGGGTAGACACGTCAATTATTTCTTTGTTCCTCCTTCTGTACACTGTTTGCATTACAATTTGGCATAATGATTTAAGAAGCCCTCAGTTGTGTTGGATGTGTGTGGTGGATTCATGAGTTGGAGATTGTGTTGTTGTTGTTGTTGTATATTACTGTCTAACTCTCAGGACACTCAGCTTATTGTACTCCATCTGCAATTAATTTATCACTTTGCATGTGTGTGTGTTTATATAGTGTACATGTTATGCATAATGTGTGCATGCATATTCCTGTAGCTATTAAGCAATGTAATTTTAGTTTTTCTTCTTTTTACTGTAGATGGAAAATGTCTGCTTAGACATTTATGCCTTCTCCATTTTTGATCACCTAACACATGACAGAATTAATTTTACAGCATGTGGTTGAGCTAACAGCAATGACAATTTTCTTCTCACATTGCCTGTTCTCTAGCTGCAGTGATGTAACTCCAAACATGTAGTAAGACATTGTAGGTACACAGCAAGATCTGTAGCTCATAGATGGAGCACGTACATTCAGGTAGTTCATCCTAGTTTTCCGCTGCTAAGGATTTAGTTCAGAAAACTATCATCTAGAATCTGTGATATTTCTTTTTAACAAGGATGATAGGAAAGATATTGAACACATTGAGTCAATAAAATCGTTCTGGAATAACTAAAAGAAGGATATGATCCATATTAGCCTCAGGCTGTACTATTGGCACATCATCCAAGAAAGCTGAAATAGTTGCATTCTTCTAAGATTCAAGTATGCTTTGAGGTGAAAATATCATTTAGCAACCACATATATCAACAATTCATCTTGTGGCCTTCTTCCTTAATACCACAGACTGTAAGCCAAATTCAAGACTGATGTCTGCTCCCTGGATTCAGTGAGTTTTCATCTGAGCTAACATTTGGTGTCTTCCACTTAAACCAGAACTAAACTCCTGCAGTGAAATAAATGCATACATGTCAATTAAATCGTAAGGGCAGTATTGGAATATATGTAAGTGGTGGAATTGCTACTGGGGAAACTTTATGCTTTAACTGTAACTGAGCACTAATCAGGAAGAGAAACTAATCATTAAAAGCATTAGCAATTCTCTCTCAAACTGACATGACGATCAATTTGGTAAACCGATCCTTTGACAGCACAGCACACAAGTCCTGTCTCTTTGCAGATTAGGTATTGACTGGATTTAGTCACACCCTGTTAGGAAATGCTCAGAGCTGTACAGCAAATAGAGCAAATGGTAGGTCTGCAGCATCTTCTAGTTCATAAAGTAACACTGGGAACAAAAGTTACTCTTCCTAATCATACTCTACTGGGTAGGTGGGTGGAGACTTACTGGGAACAGAGCTGATCTTCCTCTGCTAAACACCTCAGAATGACAAATCATGGGGTGTACAGAAGCCATGTGACTCTTTTGGGACCACCTTCTTTGCAGACACAGGGACTGCTAGCTTTGGCTGGGCTGAAGTGACTGCTACAGAAATGGAGCAGGCTGTGTGGAACAAAGGATCACATATTGTGTAGCTGCAGGGAACCCTGCAGGTTGTCTTCACTATGTTGGGGTAGGTAGGAAATGAGTACACGGCAGATGCCTGGCAAGTTGTGTCATGGCACAAAAGAAATGTGAGAGAAAACTCTGCTGGTTTAGCTTTGTCTTCGTCCTCACTGCACAGCAGATGGTTCTGAATCCTTATTTCAATGCTATGTACATCTTGAACAATGTAACAGGTCTTTGTAAAGTTTAACTTGTGCACATGTCAAGTCTCATACCGGTATTTGTAAGCCAGGCTTGCAAGATCCTTACCATCTAGTCAGAGCACTGTTTTGCAGCTGGTCTCCTCAGTCTTCCCACATGAGTTGCCGATGAAAGAGTGCCACCATTTAAGGTTGGGAGAAGGCCAAGCTGTGCTCTGCAGTCATACCACCTAGCTCCTACGTGGCCTTCACACCATAAATCCCTTTGTGTTTAAAGAGGGAAACCATAGCGTTTTAATTGAAATCCAGCCTACCGTAAAGCCCAGCATGCTGTCAAGTAGAAGTGACAAGTGGGTTCCTGCTTACGCTCAAAGAAATGTCCTGTTGTCTTAAAACCTGGTTGGGTTGTCCAAACTTTGCTTTTGAAGAGCCTTAGCTACGCCTTTTGCTTAGAACCTGAGATAAAGCCTGGCAGGTTTTGTGTGTCATTACCAAATTTGGCAGTGCTCTGAGGTAGATGCCATGCTGCAGAGCAAGGAGTGTGCCATGCCTGCTGGGGGTGAGGCCACACACTCAGTGGGAGTCAGTACCTGGCAGGGCTGAGGACCTCCCACAGCTTGTTGCTCACTTCTTCAGGTGCCAAAACTACAGTCAATAGCAATTACAGAATATTTCCCCAATGCTAGGAAAATTCCCCATGAGTGCTGCCACACTGCACTGTATGTTTATTAGAAAAATTACCTCATGCATATGCATTAGTGGGCTTTGACAGGGAGGCAAAATTTAAATGGCCTACTCCCCAAATTCCATGCTCCTCATCACCTTTCTTTGGCACTTGAGCTAGAATTTCTTCCCTGCTTTAACCAGGTAGAAAAAGCCTCCTATTCTGAGGTGTCACCTCATTAATGTTTATGTAAAGGGTGAGTGTCAGGAGGATGGAGCCAGGCTCTTGTCAGTGATCTCCAATGTTAGGACAAGAGGCAATGGGTGCAAGCTGGAGCATAGGAGGAAAACTTTTTCACTGTGATGGTGACAGAGCACTGGAATAGGCTGCCCAGAGAGGTTGTGGAGTCTCCTTCTCTGGAGAGATTCAAAACAGCCTGGATGCATTCCTGGGTGACTGACTCTAGGTGATCATGCTCTGGCTGGGAGGTTGGACTAGACGATCTTTTGGGGTCCTTTTCAACCCCTGCTCTTCTGTGATTCTGTGATTCTTAGTTAACTTGTTCACCTTCTATAGGGAGACAATGTGGTTTCATCATCAGCTTTCAAGACTGACACCTGAGGATGCACCAGCCATTTTGAGGAAACCCAGAAACTAGAAAGGCCTATTCACAGAATCTATTGCTAGAGAATCATGTCCTTTACATCTATTCTTTGATGTAGGAAAGTAAGAAGGCTCCAAGACACAAGCAGTGAACATTTTGTGAGATAGTCTATGTTAATAACATGTGTTTTAACTTCAGGTTTAAGAAGGTGTGAGATTAAGCCCTCAATGATGAGATAAACAGTCATGTTGCAGCACAGTACTTCTAAGGGAAGTTTGGCAGTTTCTGCTATGTTAGCAGAGTATATAATTCAAACATGAATAAAATTGCACCAAAGTGTGAAAAGCAAATCATCTTATTTATGAATTACTGGAAAAATCCAGCCCTCACTGAGAATTTCTGTGTAACTTGTTCATTATGTCCATGGCTATAATTGAAAAGCATGAAAGGATATCACAGAGAATAAAGAGAATTGTTATATGGCAGAGCTCTGATTTTGATTACATTTGTAAGGCATAGTTGGGTCAGTTTCTGCTTACATTCTAATTTATGAGGATGTGGGTCAAAGTCATTTGCTACAGCTCAGACTAAAGCCAGTAGATACATTCTTTACCTATTATGACTAATATGACATCTGTATAGAGTTAAATAAAGAGTATCTCTCCTCCATGGGTTTTTTTAAGCATCGTCCTACTACTGAAAAGGGAAATAAATTCCAGGTTAAAGTGTCATTATAACACCAAAACCAACAAAGCAAAGACAACTTCAGATGTGCCTGAAATATAGTGAGCTTCCAGGAGAGCTCGATGTTCAAGGCAGAGTCCATGAAAGAAGTCAAGGAGAAGTGGAAATTGTGTGCCTGGTTACACTAGTAGGAAGAGGGAAGATGAGGTTTCACCAGTCTGAGTCTCTGGTTAAAGAGTGGCCCATCCATGTGCTTTTAAATAAAAGCAACCGATTGGTCAGCATGGTACAATACAACCTTAGGTCAGAGCGCTACTGCATCATAAGGTGGCACATAGACTTTGAAATCTGCTTACATGTGTTGAGCTCCAAGTTCTGCTACTGACCTCCTCCTGTCATCCCTAGTCAATCAAGTATACCAGAGTTTGAATAAGTGATCATTACTTTGCATCTGACTGTAAAAACCCTCTTTGCAACCCCATGAAATTCCAGCTCAAAATGAAGAATTTTTCATCTGGGCAGAACCTTTGAAAATCGGGACCAAAGTAGCTTGATCCTGCAAAATTATAAGGTGCTTATTACTCCTTATGCACATCACAGACCTACCATAACACTTAGCTGATGATATGCTTTAAACCTTGGGGTGGAAAATAATTCACGCAATAAATGGCAGGTTTATTCTTCTGCTGGTGCCCATTCTTTTTTCTCACACATTAAAAGTTTTAGTTTAAATTGTGGAGTATTAGCCATTTTGATGTATTAAGCAGTAGCCAATTATAGGATTATACCAACACATGATGTCCCAGGAACATGTTAAGAAGTGCAATGAGATTTGAAACAGAACTTGGCCCAGGTGCAAAACAAATACCAAGATAAAACATCACCTTAGAACTTGAGACAATGACTGTGACTTTTGTTAACTTAGGGTATTTACTGTCTCATGCTTCAGTGAAAAGTAACCACCTGGTGCATATACCCTAAAAAAAAAGAGTTTTATAAAGGGTCTGTTTCTAGCATTGGTTTATAGAGGATTCTCACCCACTGCTCATGAAGAATTAAGGAACATGATTTTCAAGACATCAGCCACGTGCTTCTGACAGCTATCCAAAAATTTATCATCTGAATGGGACTTTGCTTCCCACTTTGTGGCTTTTGTTCTCCTAGGTTAACACTGTTCGTTTCACATCCCAGGGACCCCCATTTTGCTTACCCCTGACTAATCAGGTGAGACCCTGAGCGAGGTGGGTCAAGTCAGGGTGGACGTGTGGGTGCCTTGTTCTTGAGCATCTGTCCTACTGCTGCAGCCACAGTTGTGCTTCCTTTTGGATCAGACCATCTCCCCTTGGTTATCTTGCCTTTTCCTTTCTGGCACAAATTAGCTGGCAAAGATATCTAGTCTGTAGATTATAGCAGAAGTTTCTCTTGTGTTCTCCAGGGTATTACAAATGAAGACTTATATCCATGCAATTTCTCTTGAGTGATGGATTTATTTTGTAAGAAGCATTACTTTCAAGTTCTGTGCTGCCAAACGTGGTCAGCACCTTTGTCATTCATAGCAGCTCTGATGCTATGCTGTGCTCATAGCATGTGTAGTAGTAGTTCAAAAATCTGATACCAATTTCGAAAGGATGTTTGCTTTTTTATTCCTTCTCCATTTTTTCCTGTGACATTTCCAGCCCTCTTCCCTATTCCTCAGATTTTTAACTCGGGGACAGTGTCTCTGAGTAATTTCATTAGCTAGGATGTTAGCTCTGCTTGTGATTCTGCATTTGATCAGAAATATCTGATTTTAAAAGTTTTAAAAATTCTTCTTGTGGCTCACAATATCCACTACATGATGTCACAGGGATAAAACCCTTAATGGGAGACATGGGAAGAACAGATCTCTTCTGCTCCATCTCCAGTAGTTACTGCATCAGTTAGAGATGGACACGGGCTCCTATCTTTGCTGCAGTACAGCTCCCAGGAGAGTCTCAGGACCCACGTAGCTAATATGTCTCATAATTTTGTAGCTGGACTGTGAAAATTTTGGTATCCCCAAAGTGGATAGAAATGCAGAGCCAGACATGACTCTTGCAATCCCGGGGAGGTTTGTTTCTGAAAAGTCCGTGTGAGCAACATTTATGACTTCATGACTGCAACCTGGAAGCCCACAGAAAAATGTTCAGTCCTACAGAGGATCCTAAATCTCTTCATACTGACAGTGACAAATATGTGCAGATTATCTGTAGCCTGAATGCTGAGTGATTTCACCAACCCGGTGGGAATGATTCTTCTCTTAATTATATAGGAACAAGTAGAGAATTGCTCTAGTGACGTGAACAGAGCTATTTTGGATAGACACCAATACAGGAGAGAACACAATCTGGCGCCTTGAATGCTGCCAACAAAAGCCTGGTTGTGTTATCCCATGATTTGACTGTGGCAGCCAGTCTCACTGAACTGATGTCTGACCCAGCTCCCGTGGAAGTCAGTGTGAGCCCTTGCACTAATTAAAGTGCTTTTCAGTAGACCCTCTTGGCAGCTGGATCAAATTTCAGATCGAGGCCTTCATTACCTGCTTTGATTGAAACTCACATCCTAGATGATGCTGACCTAACTGCCATCTTATCTCAAGACTGGCCCCGCTTTGACTAAGGGGAGAATGGATCAGTCTCCTGAAGGCTGCTTGGACATAAAATATTCTGTTTCTCTATGACTTGGTAATTAATAGGGCTCTGGGAGACACAGAAACACTCTCACCCATCAGCCCAACCTTTTCTTTCCATGGAAGAAAGACTCCTGTGCAAGTGTCCTTGGGAATTTCAGGCATTATTTAACTACTGTATTAGCATACCTGTTCTTCCTACCTTACAATGCTCTCATCATATTACAACATAGATCAGGACAAGCCCCAAACCCCAGAGATTTATCTTCTCTAAAGGAATGTTTCCAAGACTTTAGCCCAGTAAACACTGGAGCTTAGCTAGGATTTAGGAGGAATGACTTTTCCTATTTGATTTGCAAGGTCTGTGTTTCCCTGCCTCAGTACAAATTTCCAGAATTTGGGGTGATAGGGTTTCATTTAAATATTTTAAAATCCCTAGAAAAATAGTCAAATGCATTTAGTTTTTCATCCAGAAAATATCTCAAATGACACAATTGTGGAGCTATATGCCAGTGAGACCAGTGTGCTGGAAAATAGAGTTTTTTGAAGTGTCTCCCTAATTACAGATGTTTGTGCCCAGCAAAGCTTGTTTTAAATACTCACTTTTAGTGCTTCTGGGCTTTGTAATTTGTTTTCCTCTTCCATGTTAATCTGAGTTTTCGCACATTGAAAAAGGCTACATTTTTTCCCCGTGGAACTTTGGATCAAGGGTGAGGATGTGGTAGCAAGATTAAATAAGTGTGTGCAAACCTATTAAAAATGAGATTGGAGACAAAAATAGAGACTCTTTAGACGTGGCCTTTCTCCCAGATTCCTCTGTACAGCCTGGATTATGGAAAGACTGATGATCTGCCTGCCTGACCACTGAACCATAGCGTTCTTCTTCCTTATTGCTTTTGACCTGATGAATAGCTTATGAATTGTTAACAATGTTCCTTCCACTAAGCAGATTGTACATTTATAAAAGGTAGGCTTGTCTCTACCCAGTCCCTCTCCCTCCTCCCAGGATTCAATGCCCCTGTCCTAGTCTGGATAGGGTTTCTGGAAAATCATGTTGAAGTTTGGACAATGCAGTTCTCTGATAGTAAAGAAAAACATTAAGGTAATTTATCTGCTCACTTTCCTCTTGAAAATCCAAGGCCATGAGTTGCAAATTTAGAAAGAAAAAAATTAGTCCAGAACCCTGCAGATTACCTATAGTTGAGAAATTACTAAATTAGAAAACCAAAAGACCCATAGCAGTTGTTACATAAGTGGAGCATGAATTATCCATAATTAATGGACAACTAGTCCAAATCTTACCATAATTGCCATATGCTTCCTAAAGACGACATGTGGTCAAAAGCATAAGCATTTTGGCAGCTAGCTTTGTACCACAGGAAGACAAGCATACAGCATGCAGGTCGGATGGTATTTGGTATGATTGTGCTATTAAACAGGCAGTGTTCTGCATCATAGTTGTAATCAAAAGATCCGGAGCCTGAGATTACTATAATTTTGTAGAGTAAAAACTTGGGCAAAGTTGTATTTAATCTGATAGGGCCCATTACTGAAATCCTTACATGGTAAATAATTCATTGACATCACCAGAGTTCTGTCCAAATAGGAACTTCAGAATAAGGCCCTAAGGGATTAGCTGTGCTCTTGTCTACTTACCCATTAAGTAAATCCTATGCAGCTTCTAATGAATGTAAAATGGCGTAAATGGAAAGACAGGTCTTACACAGAATGAAAAAGCAAAAGCATTTACTGGATTTATTGTAGTCACCTTCATTTAGGCTACTTTTTACATGTTTTGTATGGGATTTTTTCTTCAGAAGAGTGCTCTCTGCAGAAAAGTGGGAACAAGAACATCTGTAATCTGGATGTGATAGCCAGTATGACTTAAAATCTTTCAAGGACTGTGGTTTTGAAAATTTTTTGATGTGGAGATCCCTAGAAAACTTCCAAGAGAAGTACAGACCTCCTTCTAAGGAATTTAGGTAGCCTGACAGTAGAAAGAGTTTTCTTCATTACTGTTCAGGTACCTTTCAAAAGTAGCCTACCCATGGTCCCTTGATTTAAAAACAGTGCTGTAAGAGGCTGGCTTTTTCCAAAGAGGCAACAACTGCAGCTACTAAGGTTGGTCCCTATAAGCATAGAAGTAAACTTTTGTGGAGGGAACATTTGGATCCAGTGCAATCACAAGCCAATTCTGGGGCCCTCAGAATTTGCTGTGCAGCCATCTTGCTCCAAAATGATGTTGGAATTGTCCTGCTGGATAAGAATCAGGATCTGGCCCTGACACCTGTCCATCCTGCTCTCAAATTGAACAACATGGATGACAAGAGAAGCACCCCATGCTGCTGGGAAAGGGATCTGTCCTGCTTCCCCTCTCATGACTGTGAACAAACTTGCAACTTGCTAGCAGCCAAGCAAGGGTAAGATTTCTACTTTCCCAGACGTGATGGCTTCAGAGACAGTAACCAGCCATCTGGGCCAGAGCATGCACCCACATGATATCATGTCTAGGGGGCTGGATTTCATGTGGGACTCTGGCCCTGCTGATCCTGAAAAATGGTCTCTTGGTTCCTTAGGTCAGCTTCCTAAAATCCATCCAGGCTGGTAGATGGTTTAATGTTCACCCCGACATGTACCAGCACAGCTGCCCCCTGAATGTCCCCTCTCAGCACTATGTCATCCTACCTTGACATGACTTTTTTTTGACTTATGGAAAACATCTAAAAGTCCCTGATACTGTAGAAGCACTCAATGACAACTGCATTTCATATAGTAAGATATTCACTGTCTCCATTCTCTGGTGCCCCAGACCTTCCCATTACACAGCAAGTCCATGTTGAGAGCTGCTGAATGCTCCCTGGTGCCTTCAAAGTGAAGGACACTCACCAGCCTCACTCACTGGCTGGTACTGCCTTGGTGAGCGAAAGTGCTACGCAGCCTTCCCTGTTGATGGCATGAAGGGGCACATTTCAGTTACCCAGCCTGGAGCTTGGCCAGACAGAAGCAGCAGGGAGATGGATAAGGCTCAAACCTGCCTCTTCCAGAATTAACACTTTCATTAGTCACACTGACATTCAACTTAGATGTGAATTAATGCCAGGCCTATAGAGAGTACTGAATTCTACCGATGAATACTTTCTAGAATCTCTCATCTTGTTTGGGACGATCCCTTTCTCAGCCTCTCAAACAAAGCCATAAATGGGAGACTAACTCAAGATGTCATCCCGTTTGGTGGGAAAGTATTTTTCATATTCTTCCCTAATATTAGGGTTCTTTCTCTTGAAGGTGGGAATCTTAGCCAACCTTGCCATGTCCCAGCAAGCACAGACTCTGTTTGTTGTGTCATGGAAATGAACAACACATTTTCAAAGTTAAATAAACATTTATCCAAAGGTTCAGCATGACTGCTTAAAGCTTGAGTAAATCAATCACTGTAGGTTAACCTTTGCTTGCAACACTATTTTTAGTTTCCAAAAGCACTGTAACCATCAGATCTCACAGTTACATGGTTTTTCAACATGCCACTGTCAGGAGAAATACTTAGTGGAGAAATCTGGCACAACAAATGCTTTTCCACCCAAAGCTCTGCGGAGCTCAAGAAGTTTATGGGTTGCTGTGCTGTATCTTAAGGACATTAAAGATACAGTTTCAGCTACAATCCATCTGGAAAAATACCATGAATGCAAAACTATTGAGAGTTTAGAAGTTAATGTTCCCTGGCACATGCATATCAGCGCATTTCAATTACACAGTTACAAGCATGCCTTCCTTCTAAATTGGCTCAGTGGAACAGATCCTAACATGTCATACTAAGGTGTTTGTGTTACAAAGGGTTATTGTGCTGTGGTTTAGCCAAAAGAGATGAGAATAAGATGATACAAGAAAACATTTGCAAGGAATTTAGGCTGTGGCAAACAATGGCTGCTCTCTGCCCTGACAGAGCAAATATTTTTGTAACTGCAAAGCTCCAATTAAGTCAGGTAAGCAGAAAAGTTACCAGCTTAACTGAAGACTAAGATGGACATCTGAAAAGAGCAAGGTGCCTTGATTGCCGCAAGGCAGCATTTTGTGTTTATGTTTATTCCCTCTGCCGGTCAGGACAGGTGGCCGCTTCACTCTGTCTGCACATCTACAAAGGGCAACAGCCCTGCACAAAGTCAAGACAGGAAAAACACATGGACCAGGGAGAACAGACACGGAGTACTGTCAGTGGTGGGAGGCTATTTTTAGAGCAGGGTAGATGATACAGCGGAGGTGGACAAGGTGGGATCCTTTTCACCGCATGTGGCTGAGCCAGCTAATGCTTGTTCCAGAGGGACTTATAAAAGATCTTCTCACTTCCCTGGAAATCCCTTTTTCTCCTGTAAAATCCTAGAGCACTTTTAGTTTGGATGAAAACCAGACTGGGACAGGAGCTGGGACTGTGGGGAATCCACCTTATGCATCCTGGCTACCTTTTGGACAGCTGGAAATGCTCCCCCATTTTCTTTAACTAAATGTGTAAGTTCTTCTTCCTTCTGTGGAGATTTTCAGTGACAGCTAGAGGAAAAATCTCATCAATGTTTAAGCCATGTACAGTCATGGGATCTGCTTTCTGTGCCTATGGTTTCTGAACCAAACCAGAAGCATTTCCCATCGGAGGCTGAGCATGCTGCAGAGATCTGCAGATGGGACCTGAGGCACAGGTCATGGAGCACTTCTCCTCTGAACTAAAACCTCTGGAAATACCTTCCTTTCTCTTGCCTCTGTCAGGACTACTGCAATAGTTTGCTTCCTCTGTACAGGTTTGGTCTTGCTGATCTCTAGGTATGATTCAGCTAATTCCTAGGACTGTGTAACCAAGCTTAAATGTATGGCTTGAAGATGGAGAGGCACCTAAGGCATCTATAGCCTGATTAATGCCTCTTACTCTGTGTTCCCACTTACATGAATCCCTTCTGTCCACACTTGGCATAGATATCTCATTTACAGTGCCAGGCATGGATATGACAATTGTATGGGCTCCTAAAGGGACAGGCTACTCTGTTGGACAATAATCAGGAATAAAAGTGCAATAATCCACTTCCATATTAGTTACAAACTCTGGTGTATTTCCATGTTGATGTGGGGCATACTCCATGTCTCCTCACAGCTTTATCACGAAGTTTGTTTCCTTCATGTCTGCAGGCTCTTTGAATTAGGCCACATGCAACTTTTATGACTAAGTGAAACCACAGGAAGACCCTTCAAATCCCAAAACATTCCAGCCTGCTCCCAGAGGACATGCAAGTGAATACATGAAGCATGTATAACCTGAAACTCAGAGGATACTGGTGGTGTAAATGGAAACCTCATGTTCAGTGAGGAAATAAGGGATCCTTTATAGGATGGTTAGGAGTGAGCACCTATATCTGCTTTGCATATCTCCATAGAGAAGGCTGTCTTTCTGCTGACTGGAAAAGAGTAGGGTGATTAGACTCACTGATGTGAAGATATCTCTCGTGAATCCCATTTCTCCCTGACCTGCAGCCTTTCACACCCTCAAAGCCTGCAGTCTGGTGTCAGTCTGCAGGAGCAGTAGACATCTGCTTATTGCTTAAGTGATGGTCCTTCAGTGCTAAACAGTGCAGTGTTGCACTTTCTACCTGCTGGATCTTGATGAGGTGCAGCCTTTCCAAACTCTGTTGGGTTTCTAGAGCAATCCCAAGAGCACCAAATCTGACTGATCTCATTCAGAGTGTATCTGGATGTCAGACTGCTTCAGGCTATAGGTATGTCTGTTAAAAAGCATGCAGGTGAGTAAGATGCTGCCCTCTTCCGCAGTTGCTGGTGGGATGCCCCAGATGAAAATGTTAGGATCCCCACAACCCAGCAACCATCCCTGCCTGCTCAAGGCCTACTGGAAAATCCCTGAGCTCTGCCACAGCACTTTCTCTTTTCTCCACCTCTGAGTATTATTGACCAACCCATGCTGCTGCAAAACCTCTCTGGTACTCTGGCTTAAAGAGCTAAGTGATTTCCTCCATTTTTTGAGGTAAACCACTAACCCAAATCGATTGTGTACAGTGTTCCTGGTTTGAGCCTCACCCTAGAAAAGCTCCATCCGGCAATCAGAGAGGTGTTGATAAATGCTGCCCTTTCCACTAGGAACGGCAAAACAGGCTGCGGCGGGTGACGTGGAGATCCTGTCACTCGCTCCCTGGGCACATTACAGTCTGCAGGCAGGGGCACAGGCACCGCCCCTTCTATGACTGCCCTGCATGGATAAATCCAGAGATTTTCCTTTGAAAATAGCCTCTACAAAACAGGGATTGGCTTCGAAGGTACTACTTAGCTTCAATCAAGAAACCGTGATTTAGACTCCCTTTGAAAGGAGAACTGCAAACAAACGGTTGTTTTCTCCAGCCACACAGCAAAGTCCTGTTTGAAGTAATTTGCCCCCGAGGCAGAACATATAAAAGATACACCCCTGTTACAACCAGCTGCAGCTTGCTGGTGGAAAAAAACCCAGCTTCAGAGTGACTCACTAACAATGTTTATCCTTCATTGTGATGCGGGTTTGGTTCATTAATTGCCCAACTATTATGTCACTAATTAGAGAACCCTAACTGACTAGGACAGGAGATGTTCACAACAGCTTGGTGGGGTGGAGGGAGTAACAAACAGGTCAGAGACTAGATGTGACCTAGTGTTAGAAAGGTGGGACCGTTGGAAAAATCAGGGACAAAAGCTTGTTGTCTGGGGCTCTCTCCCTGCAGCTGCCACAGTAAGAAAGCACACTTTTCTTGATAGGCTGTGGGTTGCAGAGGCAATGTTTTGTGGTTGCTGGCTTATTCTGCGCTTACTGGTAACTAGGGAAGAAAGGTGGACAAACAACTGCATCCTTTTAAAGCTAAAGAACTGAGTCTCATACAGAAAGCAGCAAAGAGAAATAATGCCTATGCTGTATGCTGCATGAGTAGGGCATGTCACAGGAACAAGTTACCTGGAGGAAGAGCTGTGCTGTGATTTTACAGCACTTTAATTCATCTACTGTAAATCTGTGTGCTCTTAGCCTTCAGTAGATACGAGATTGAATAGCATGGTCCCAGGCAAACACAGTCAAGTGTCTAACACGTTGTAGGTTCTTTGCTTCTTGCTCACTCCAAAATGAGTGCAGACATTAATTACTCTAATAAAACAGGGAAGGGGGGGAAGCACACCATGAATGTCTATAGTGTCTACAATTAGCAAAGCTGCGAGTGGGATAGCCTAAATTACTCACAGTGAAATACCCTACCAAGGCAGTTCAGTTTGGGAACAAACGGCTTGAAAGTGAAGTATTTGAGGAAGTCGAAAGAGCAGACAGCAAAATGTCGGTCCTTCGTGTTTGCAATTAGCAACTGAGCATAGGGGTAGTGGGTGGATTCGCTGCTTCCTCTGAGTAGAGCATCTGTTACACAAGCGGCACAGCAGTGCCAAGCTTCCCAAGTCCCAGGCACACAAACCTCCCCGAGAAGCAGATGCACAACTGCGTCTTGCCTGCATGCCCCATCCTCACTGATGCACGGAGCCACGGCATTTACAAGTGGCTGGTTACATGCTGCTGGCTGGAAGTGGGACTTGTCACGATTAGCATTTGATGAGAGAGTAGTCTCAGATGCCAGCAGATCTCCCTCCTGTCTCTTTCAATCAAGGCATTTGATAGTGATATTCTTCACCAAAGCATTGGAGCATCCTTAGAAGTGAAAACCTTTTTATAAGCAGGAACCGGTTAATGTTTAACCCCCTGGTTTTGCTTTTTCCTTTTTCAGTGCATTGCTCTGCTTCACATGTTTTGCAGTGGAACCAGCTGTGCCCTCCTTTCACTAAGCCCTTGGCTCTCAGCATTCACTGGAAACATTTTCCAGCTGTGAGATGAAAGGTAAAAGATTTTAAATTATATAGTGGACAGCAAACCTCTGAAACAGTTTCTTCACAGTGAATCTGACACACTCGCTGCTAGACACCACAGGCTGTAAGAAAACAGCATAGGAACCTGGAAACTTTTAAAAAAATAATAATAATTATACAATTACATGTAAAAGTGGGCCACCAGGGATCTGGCAATGGACGTATTTGAGAGAGGAGCCCAGAACCTTTTGACTCATCAAGTCCAGCTACACACAACCCTGGGACCCAGCGAAGGAAGCACTGGCAGCTGCCATTGCCCAACCCTCTAGGTAACCTTTCTGGTAACAAACAGTCTGGCAGGACTGCTTACCAAGCCACATAGCAGCTGTATAGGGTCAGCCTGCTTAGGGGGCTGTGCCCTTCCATACATGATTGTCTTTTCACAAGTGCTTCACTCTCAGAATTGTAAATTCCTTGCATCTCCATCAAGAAAGCACTCCTTCTTCCCTCTGATTTCCTCCCCTCCCATTTGGTGGTTTTCTCTCTCTATGGTTTCTATTGCTTCAGCTGCTCAGATCAAGAACAGTAATATTTTCACCACAGCTAAATGAAATACACCCCACCCACTCATTGCCACAACTTGCCTTTAAACTAGCTGGAACAAAAAAATATTCCAACAGGTAAAATGCTCAAATGAGCCTTGCAGCAGTGCAATGTGCTATGAAATTGTACAGGACAGAGCCGGTATTGTCTGCAGCTGAATTCATTAGGCTTCAATATAAAAGGTTGGAGGTGGGCCCGTTGGAAATTGCAGGTCCAGCTTCTGCATCCTGTTGTGACTGTGTGCTTCTCTCCCAGGCTCACCACAAAGCGTCCCAACAGTCCAGGGTGCTTTTAGATCCCAAGGTGCTTAAAATCCAAATTCAAATTTCCCTGAAGTTCAAGGTATCTAAATTCAATGCCAAATGGAGAAAAAGCTCAGTGGTGCTATTTCTGTTGCTTGGTCCCAAGCCCAGCATGTGGTTCAGAGACACATCTGTGCAACTTTGCTTTTGCTGTGAAAACCTCAGCTCCACTCAGAGGCAATCCTTCACGCCATGAGGCTTGTTAGTCCTTCTCTGTTCTGCTCTAGTTTGGTTCAAGGCATCTTCACTCTTAGCAGGATGTAGAAAAATCAACCAACTCTGCTTCCAACTACGGACGCAACAAGAGGAGGCATGACACCTGACCCTGTTCAACACAGTCTCTCAGAAACAAGCATTTGACAGTATAGTCTGGCTGTTCAGCTCTATAATCTAAGTTGACAACATGAATTTCTGTTACAAAAGAGAAAACTGAAACCATGTTTTCCCAGATTGCAGAGATTATTCCAGTCGGAGGAGATCCCATTTCCACACTGAAGTCAGACAGCTCACCACTTTCCCCCAGCAGCACCTCTCACTTGCAGGTCACTTGCAGGATTT
This sequence comes from Gallinula chloropus, assembly GCF_964237585.1. Lineage (NCBI taxonomy): Eukaryota > Metazoa > Chordata > Aves > Gruiformes > Rallidae > Gallinula > Gallinula chloropus. The sequence continues at coordinate 22,946,552 of NC_140085.1, forward strand.
GGGCAAGAGGGGGTTGGCTCAGTGTAGTGAGGCCTCCTGAAACCTGAAAAAGCATCAACGAAAAGGTCAGCCCCCCCTCCTGCCTGTGGGTGCAGAAGTGACTGTCAGGGTGGGGGCCCCCCAGCCTCACCCTGGCTTTGGCAGAGCATCATGTTTCGAGAGGAGAGCTGCAGGGCACAAGCCTGTGTGAAGCTCAGGAGGTCCCACATGCCTCCCTCAGAAGGGCCTGCCATGACAGGTGGCAAATGGGTTTCCAAGAACTTTTTGTGTTTGCCATTAGCTGGTTTTACTACAGTAAAAAAGTTCCCTTGAGTTCCTTGCAATGGACTGAGGCAAAATAGAGAGCCAGTGCTTGGCTCTGCGAAGGAAGGATGGGGAGGTAACCCAAAACCTTGCATTTATCAGTGACTGGTAGTGCTGCCCCCAGATGCTCTTCCCTTCAGTGCTGATGAGGAGGAGTGCCCTTATTCTGGAAGCTGCTGGACTGCATCCCTGGCATCCAAGCTCTTCCAGGCTTGCCTGCACCTTCTGGCTCATTGCTCATACTATTTCTGTGATTCGCACTGAGGCCCAGGCCAAGCTAGACCAGATATAGTTTATTCTGAGGAGGTTTGTGACTGTCTGTCTGATTTAAAATTTGAAAGCCTTGTGAATTACTGATGCAGAAATTTTTTTCCCAGGATGTACATATGGTATGTGCAACATCATTGGTTCTCTGGTGCTTTCCCAATAGAGCAAAGTGGCTGTTTAGACATCCAACTGTCACATTTTGCTCACTTACACTACAAAGGCACAAATAAGATTAGAGTTGCCTGACACTGACATTGTAGATAAAATTAAAGAAACCATAACTGTGCCTCAGTTTCTCTTCAGAGTGGAATAAGGAACAAGCACAAAGAGATATGATGGCTAGATATGATGATGAAGACAATGACAAGTGCAAGGATCAAGTCTTCACAGTAATATGTAAAATATAAGTTATTTGTTCCAGAATGAAAAAGGTTGACCAGCACATTCTGTATTTTAAAAGGCTGAAAACAAGAATCATTAATTCCTTTGTATGACTTCCTCTTGAGACTGGAAAGGGTAACATTTGGCATAATTAAATCAGTGCAAATGAATCCAAACAAAAACGGATTGCTTCTTCATGCAGTTTATTATTAAGCCATCTTGAGAATGAATTAAATGTTAGGTCTTAATTTAAAGAAGAAAAGCATAATTTAATTTAAACCATAGTACCTTTTGCTGCTGAGATGATAGCTAGGGCCAGCCAAATTTGATGATGCAGGATATAGGTGGATATAATTTCATAACTCTCAGCACCAGGAAGGTATGGAAACACTTCATTCCCTCTCTGTCAGTTTAATTGGGTGGAGGGAATATATTTTCCTAATTCATGATGAGCTGCACTAATCTTACCCTATATTTCATTGGTAGTGGTAGGGAAAATGCAGGTGATTTGATGGCTCTCGAGTAAGTGAGAGTCACCACCTCGCATTGCCCTGGTTATTGGGAAATGCTTGGCCAGTGCACTCTTGGTGGTGGACTGAACACGTAAGCACAGGTAGGACATGCTCAGAGAGCTCCTCATTTTCTTACTAACTCATAAGTGATGTTTTTCTTTGATGTCATGTGCCCCTGACCCAGAATATTTGGGCTAATGAAGCAATATTGCTATTACTGCTTGAGGCCTCATCCAGGTCTGAGTCCAAGATAAATAAAAGCAAAGATAAATTTCTCTTTCCCCTCATGTATTAAGGCATTAGGGAGGACCCACACACAAGTGAACAACTGGAACAAATCTGATCTGCTGTAAAATGATTTTGCTCATGTAGTAAAATTAATAGGCATTTGAAGAATTTTACAGAGTTTTGCATTTGTCCCTTACTATGTCGTAACCCTGACACAGATCTTACCTATCTGGATTATAGGATGGTGTTAGTTCCTCCAGAGCAAAACTAAAATCTCAACTGCAAACAAGTGACAGGCTGCAGCTTTAAATATCAGCTTTGGAGGGCAGCTATTTTGGCATAACAGATGCCTTTCTCCTGTGAAATTCCCACACACAGGAGATGCTTCGGTTCACGTATGCTTAACTGCTCCATCCTTCAGCACTTCCTTTCCCTAGAGTGAGGGAAAGTTAAGGAGGACTCCACTTCCAGCAAGGATGCAAATGTTGTTTTGAATTACAAAGAGGAAAATGAAGGACTCTCCCTGGGCAGCCTGATGTGTTATAAATGCTTTTGTTGTAGGTATAATCTTGGGTTTTCCTCCAGCAAATAAGAAAACCAAAGGGTTCAAAATGCTTTAGCAACACAAAGATCTCAGTTTAACACCCAAACCTTGAGCAATCTTTCCTCCCACCCCCAAAAAAACCCCAAAGCAACAGCAGCAACAGTCTCCCAAATATTTCTGTCATAGTAACATTTTTCAGAGCAGAGCTCTGACCGGCAGTGACTTATTTTTTTAAGCAGGTGATAAGAAAGCATGGAGGAGTTAGGGCAAACCGTAACACACATGAGCTGAAAACTGCTGGGGAAGCAGAACAAATGACACGAGGAAGGATTTCCCTGTACCAGCATTTCCAAGCCATTTCTTCCCGATTTGGTTCCACTGCTGCCCAGAGAGATTAGGCTGGTTGTATGGTTTGCTTGATCCCAAACAGCTCCCTTTGCTTGTTCACCAAGCCAGACTTTAAACAGTTAGAGAAACACTTGGGCTTTGACATAATCTACTGCAAGAGGAAAGATATTATGAGGATGTTGCATTGTTGAAGTATGGGGAAGGAAAGTTGTGCCTCATAATTTAATGTAAAAAGGCTAAGAAATAATAGTGAATGCAGAAAAAAGGCAGAGAAAAAAATGACAGGACCCAATAATCTTTCAACACTGGTAGTTAAATAGCAAGAAGTACAGAATCAAAGGGAATTTGAACTGCCCTGCCCAATAACCAGGAATATAACCCTGACCAGTAATACAAAAATAGCATCTTCTTGAAAAATGAAAAATCTGTGCTAAGCCACAAAACTTCAAAGTATCATCTGGTTCTTCTGTTAAAGTATCATTCCTCTCTGCCAGACACATTCTTGCTACTGTCCATCCAAATAGAAACAGAGAGCAAGAAAATGGTTCAAACATGATTAAATAAACTCATTACAAAAATTACAGAATCTATAACAATTACAAATAAAGATGTGGGAAAGGATCCTTAGAGGGGAGGTTTGTAGAGCTTCTTCCAAATGATTTACAGCTGTCAGTGTCCTGAAAAAAATCACCTCTGAAAAATGTCATCTTCCAGCATTCAAGGTGGAATCATAACTTAAATTTAAAAACCACAAATATGTGGGTATGTATAAGCAAGAGACTGGCATTCCCCAGATGTGCCCAGGTGAAGGGAAGAGGGTAGTTTGCCACTGCCCCTTGATTTGAGAAATTAGAGGGTCCATCAGCTTGCTACTTAAAATACACAGAAACATTTCACAGAAAGGGTTTCAACCTTTGCAGTTGGCTTTCTGGAAGCTCTGTATCTATTCTGGTGATGGATGGATTGAATCTGGAGTAGAGGTATGAGTTGGCTTAGGTGAGCCAACAGGCGACTGAATTTAGGTGCTTAATTGGGCTCCTGTGCCTTGCAGGAGTGGAACAGAAATGCCATGGGGACCAAGTTCTTGTAACTCTTGTGCACACTGCAATCCAGATTGGGGACTATGGCCTGAGCTTCATATTTCTACTGGGCCACAACAAAGCTGAACTGCCAGTCAGTAATGGCAAGTAATATCGGCAAAGATCAATAGAGAGCTTGGTTGGGACCCATGAGCACTGAGGCATGATTATGCAGTGAGCTGCTTGCAGTCCCTCAGGTAGTCACAAAAGTGTTACTGGCTGATCTTTGCTGCTTCTGATAAAACTGTTCCTCTTTCTCTCCTGTAACGGCTTGTTTTCTTCCTGGATATCAGGTGTAAATACCCTTTTACCAGATCTTGACTCTCAGCCAACTGGTTGGGTGTGCACATAAGCCCTGCTTTAAAAGTCCCACCTGGGAACCTGCATTCTGCTTTCAAACAACAAGGGCATTTTTCTTTCTTTTTTTTTTTTTTTAAAAAAAAAGAGACTAATTAAACATTGCTTCCTTGGGTGAAGACAGGAAAGAACAAAACAAATAGTCTGGAGGCCAGCACTACCAACTGTTCCTCGACTGCAAACACAGGGATGAGAATCGGACCCTGGGAAAGGCAGCTGCCTGCTACCATCCCCCCAAAACTCTCAGCTCCCATGCTTCTGGGTCATGGAAGGGACATGTGTTGAGGCCACACAAGAGTGGGGACGTGTAACTTATTTCTGCATAAGGAGCCAAGTAGAAACTGGAGGAGAGCTGAGCTACCCTTACAGCCAGGGCTCCTGCTCGCAGCCCCCTCTGCCCACTCACCTCCTCTTCTTCACAGGGTTTAAGCTGCTCAGTAGATGACAGCAGCATGGGGGCTCCAGAGAGTCTTTCCACACAAAGACATTTCCCAGACAGCCTCCTCTCCTCCCAAAGGCCAGACCTTCCGGGCCTTGGGGCTGCAAACTGCACTGCTGGGTTAGGGGGACACGGGTTTGCTGGATACCTTGGGTTGACTAAGCCTTTTCACATCCCTACTGTATCTTTTCCAGTTCCTTCAATTTCAGCTGTTTGTGTGGGTTTCTCTGAAATGTAACCACCCCATGTATTGTACAGGGTGTGATGAAAACAAAGTCTTTTAAGTGTTACTGCTGGCCACTGACCTTATGGCTTCCTGGCTCCAGGTTATTCCTTATGGCTTCCTGGCTCCAGGTTATTCCTCTTTATACCTCAGCACCATACTTGTTTATCAGACTAGAAGAAACTGCATATTCTTACAGGCTGCAAAACGTAGCGGGTTGTCTGAAGAGACTTTGCTTTACTGAAATTTTGCATTAAAACCACGTTTTTACAGATGTACATTTTTTGTGTACTACTTATTTTTAGAAAAGATGTAACAATTACTTAAAAATACACAGTCAACAAAACCATTTTGCTTATATGATTCAGCATTTGGAAAGTCAACAGAAAAACTGAGCCAAGTGCTGAGCTACTGGCAACTCGGTGGTTGCCTTTTCCCCACCCATTTTCACCCCCTTGAACTCTCTCCCCACACACTTCATCACAGCATCACTTCTAAATCCACTGGAACAGGATTGCTGGTGCTGATGCCATCTTTACTCACAGACCTCAACCTCTCTAAGCATCTCTAGTGTTCTGTAAAGGTCTGTGTTAAAAGCTTTTTAAAATTACAGCTAGATTAGATCTACCACTTTATTCCTGTTGGCTCTCTGGCTGTGCAATATAAGCATCTGAGCTTTGAGTTAGATGGAATTGTGGCATTAAGAAAAACACAAGTAAAATTAGTGATTAGTGATTAGTATTAGTATTCCTTATGACCTTCATGCTAATCTGTAATATAAGCATTTTTTGTTCTTGATAAGATCAGCTGATAGTTCAAACATACCAAAATTAGACCTCACAGAGAGGGGTACTCAAGCTCCTTACTTGGTGTGACCTGTGTATACATTCTTTGCTAAGTCCTAAAGCTACTGTAGTTCTTCTAACACACTTTTTGTTGAGGCTTTTTTTTTCAAGCCATTTGTGTGTGGAACAGAAAGGGAGGGAGAAAAAGGAAAAGTTAATGATATACCAAGTGAGGGGCAGAGAGTGAGAAGCTAATCATCCATATTAATATGGCTTATGCAATTGCCAGATGTTTTTTAATGAAAAAAACACAGAAGGGATGAAATTAACAGGAAAACTTAAATAAAAATAATCAAAAACCAAGTTCACATTTGTCTAAAGTTTGTTGCAGCTCGGAAACCCTTTGTGTGAACCTGGACTGATTTATGATTTCACATCAAAACCACGCCAGCCAGGGGATTTTGCATGGTTAGGTTGTGAGACCAGATGATTCTCACTACTTCCAGGGTTTATTCAATTCCCAGAGCACAAAAGAAAAGCCAGAGGGTGCAAGCCTGCATGAACTGACATAAAAGAGAAGACAGCAAATCTCTGAAAAGCACAAGGGCCAAGTTTTACATAGCTCCAGTTGTGAATTAGGAATTTCCACATATTCTTTCCACACTAGTGATTCCTTTGAAATTGCACCCTCTTCCCCTTCCAGCCCAGAGAGCCTAAAGTTACATGTGTCTTGGCTCTTCTGCAACTACATAGCTTGGCCCTCGATCCTCATCCGCAATGCTACATTAAAGTTCCCAGGAATCCTTAGCCAGGCACAGATTTGGGACAGAGGAAGAAATCAAGGGCTCCAGATCATGTAAGGCAATAGTGATCCTACAGCTGCACAGCTCCCTCCATGCTCAGCATGGCTGCCTTGGCCTGTGCTAGGCTATTTTTAATTCACAGTATGCCATTTCCTCATGCTTTTCATTCTTTCATCTCGCTATTGCTTAGAAATGTTATTCTCATTTATTTAAATGGCTGAAATACCAAGCAGTCACGATTTCCTTTCTAATCTATGTTGCCTGCAGACTGCTGTTTCTCTGTTGCACTTACCCACTTCAACATACAGGATTTACACTTCTCCTACAGTGCCCTCTACACTGGCTCATCTGCTTCTTGGTTCACTGAAACAGTGTCCAGGCAATGCCAGACTGTCCTGGGAATCGCACTGGTGCTATTTCACAACATTATTTGGCACACATTTCCCTCGGTGTAATTATCCATTACAGCTTCTAATCTACACAAGGAGGATAGCTGTTGCTCAACTGGAGGGCCTACATCCATACATGTCTCCAACACGGTTCATCTGTCTGTTTCTCTCCTCTGTGGAAAAGATCTAGAGGTTTTATTCAATAAGTGGTCCATTTCAGTATCAACTGACTGATGGTGAAAATAAGAAACCTAGCACTACCCCTCTGCAACTAAAAGCCACTAAATATCTCTGAAATATGGTGTCCTCTGTGCAGTTACAATTTTTTCTCCTAGGGATCTGTATTTGAATTGCTCATCTTGCAGTGACCTCAGGGAAGTAATACAACTAGTGCTGTACCTAAAACTTTCCAAGCAGACAGACACAAGCTACCTCTAAGTGGAATGTAAATGGTTAGGAGGAAGAAGGATGTGTGCTCTAGTGCTTGCGAACAGCAGGGACCTGAAACTCTTGCTGCTGCTGCCATTGCCATCACTGGATTTCCAACCAGTGAGGGTTTGAGAAGCTCTCATCTAGGCAATTCCTCCTACTCAGAAATCATAATTATTAGCAACTCTCTCTCAGAGAATGAAGTGGTTCTTGCCTGCATTAGGTCAGATGGGGGTCTGTGTTTTCAATAAGAGATTTTTCATGACAGCTTCTGAAAATGTGGCCAACAGTCTTTTTGCTTCTAGGAGCAGTTGGGAAGTCTGCATTACCCAGTCCTCATGGAGCATGTTTGTCTTTGCACTGGAAGCTCAAAACCACCACAGCAAGGCAGCGTAACTCCGTCACAGTAAATGGGGTTGAACCACATCACGCCACATCATTAGAAGGGCATGTAGTTATAGGATGAGGGGGAATGGTTTTAAATTGGAAGGGGATAGATTTAGATTGGATATTGAGAAAAAAATATTCACTGTGAGGGTGGTGAGGCTGCCCCCTCCCTGGAAGTGTTCAAAGCTGGGCTGGATGGGGCCTTGAGCAGCCTGGTCTTGTGAGAGGTGTCCCTGCCTACGGCAGGGGGATTGTAACTTCATTATCTTTAAGATTCCTTCCAACCCAAACCATTCTGTGATTCTATGATTCTATGACACACCATGGGACAGCTCTTGCTCTGTAAATTGACCTGGACCCACATGGCTCTACTTTCAACTTATCTCACTGTGATACTCATCTGCCTAAGGCTTGCTTACATTTTAGTGCATTTATTTACTGGTTCTGATGTAATGGTACATACCATGCCTGAGTTTTACTTGTGCTGCTGACCAACTGAAAACGCTCCCATTGTAATTTGGATTTGTGTCATCTACCAGTATTTTCCATTAAGAAATGAGCTCTCATGGAGCATGTCGGTCTCTGCACTGGAAGCTCAAAACCACCACAGCAGCTGACCACTGTCAGGAGCTCCTAAGTCAAGTCTGAGGTCAGGATTTTTTTTTTTTTTCCTTAAAATAACAAACCTGAAGAAAATAACCAAAACCAATTACAGGCCATGGCTCTGAATGATCATTTCACCCATTCCTACTCCTTTGAAGACATTCACGTTACACGAGGCCCATGTCACTGGAAGAGCACAGGGAATCCTGGCTCATCATAAAGTACTTCCCATTCTTGGGTGATTCAGGAATGTTTCATATTAAGTAGTAGTTGAAAGTTGCAAAAGTTTTATCATATTTTAATAAATTAGAGATCTGTTGAAAAGGCTGAGAAAGGAAAAAACCACTTCCTGGTAAGTGGATCTTGGGTTGGCCCTATTAAGAAGAATTTCTGAGCAAATCATATTTAAGATGCCATCACTTTCTCTCATTGCTTTGAGGTTCCTAGACTGCCAAAGGAGGCAAAAAGGTAGCACACGAGGGGACAGAAACTACCAAATTCTCACCTCCTTGACAACAGCTACATGTGCAACAAGTTGGCATTTATCCTTGGTCAAACCAGTTTATGGGACCATCAGAAAAATTTAACAATTTCAATACCTCAGACTACTTTCTGACACACTCTCTGCTGGCCTCTGTGCAGCTGCCAAATCTTCAGGGTTCCTGGCTTGGCTCTAAGGACATCTTTTTCTAACTGGTAAACTACTTCAGATTGTGAAATGCTGACAGAAGATTTAGAAATTTAAAGCTAAACCTGAAATCAAGCCTATTTTACTGCATGCTTTCCCAGCTTGTGCCATATCTTCAAAACAAGTTCATTTTATTTAGGCTTATTTCACTTTTTGTGAGGCTCAGACTGAAAGAAATAAAAAGACGGTTTATGGAAGCTGGCAGGGTAACAGACAACAGGAATCCTACCTGTCATTTCATCCTTTGTGTGTGAGTGTGTGAATTCTAGTACTTTTGGTACAAGTTCATCCTAATCCTCCAGTTGCTATTTGAGAATGGAGAAGAAAGAACGTCTTCGTTAATGTGCTGGTTAATTCACTTAATTTGCCCTTTGAATTAGAAAGATATGCCAACTACTTCATCACAGTGTTTTGAAGAGTCTTTTACAGCCCTGAGAGAAGTACCTGAACAGATTTTGCTTTGTGATGTTGGATTTGTGCCCGAACAGATTTTGCTTTGTGATGTTGGATTTGTGCCCCCGATGCTGGGCTGTTCCTCCCTATCTCAATGCTCTAACCAATGAAGTGCAACACAACCTCCTCTGTGGAAATGGCTTTTAGACCAAAAGTCTAAAATAATGATAAGTCCTTCTGCAATGTTTTTCTTTATTTTAGATTTTTAAAGAATGTCTTGCTCATTAAGGGTGACCAGCATCACTAGTTAAGGAAAAAAATTAGTAGAAGCTCTTAGACAGCTGGATGCACTATCATAACTTAAACTCTGTCATTCTCATCTCCCTTCACTTTTCTCAATAAACACATACTTTCTTGCACTAGTAACTCCTCCTCAAATGTGGTACCACCACTACTATCAACCACGTCAAACCCAACTGCTGACTTTAAGCAGTTGTGCAATACTGTTCAGAACTATCCTTTTTTTTTTTCCATCTCAGCCCTTACAAAAAAAAAGGATTTAGCCATTTTTCAGAAGGATCTAATGGTTTTGGGTACTCCAAGTCAGAAACCTCATAGATATTTTCCATTGTCAGGAAGCACCGAGCTCCCTGGGAAACAGGCTCCCTGCAGGATTCCCAGCTTGGGCACAAAACAAAATGAAAGCTTCAGCAAGAGAACTAGCTCCTGGGCAGCAAAAGCTGACATCCTGGTGGGCTGATTGTACCTTGCAAGAGCAGCCCACGTGACTTAGGATCATTTTCCTTCAATAACCTCATTCAACCCTGCCCCCCATGTCTTTTGTGAGCTCTCACAATTCACTGAACTTTCCTAGGGGCCTCTTTGTTACTGCCATTCATCCTGTGTTTTTGTCTTCTCTGACAAATGCTTCTGCTGTACTCCACCAGCCTGCTTTGTGCACAATGTGGATTTCAGTGGAAATCCTGTCTCTGAAGATCAGGCTGGTTCACTGCCCTCTTCTTCATTCTCCTACTCTCTGACCCCATGCTGCCAGCTTGCTCAATCACTGAACTTTCACCTGCAGCTTTGCCAAGTTAATGGTTTCCCTATAGACTCAATAGACGGGCATTTCTTCCTCGCCACGTTCCTTTTCTGTCTAGAGTTTCAGAAATGCACATAACTTTAAGCTACTCTCCAATTACAGCTAAATTATTCCCTAAGGCAATTAAGGTGAAACATTACTTCCAAAGACATTGCTAGTGTTTCGAATTAACAGCAGCATTTGATACAGTTGTTAGTATTTTTCCATTAACAGTGCTAGCCTCCCCATCCTCCCTGCAAACCCGTAAAATTGATCTGATTCCCATGGAGCTGATGAGAAAAGTCCAGGTGCAGTTTCTCCCAGAGAAGCTGAAGTAAAACATTTGCAAGGCAAAGTTGATTCTCAGAACTCCCTGCTTCATTTATTGATCTCTTTCATTCAGTGCCCTACTACTCAAAAAGCTCTTCCTCCCCCTTTTAATCCCCTTTAATCAGCGGTAGATCATGTTTCAGCAGGGCTTTAATGGATTCTTGAGGATAGTTATGGAGCACTTTACCCCTTATGACTTGGCGGATATGTAATCAGTCTACTGGTTTAAAATCCATCTGATTTCCTGGAATTCTTCTGAAGAGAACTGAAAGGAGTCTGGCAGTGACAGAATTACACCGCAGCAGGGAAAGCTGCTCACGCGCATGGTGTGTGCTACTGGGTACTCATTCCCCTCTCTACACACCTACCCGCGACATTCCAGTACGTGTGGCAGGAGAACAGCAGTGCTTGTCCACGGGATTTTGAAAAAGGCCTGATTACACGTCTGTGCACAATGTATTTCCAAAGCTAAAAAGAATGTAGTTGCGCTGCCTGATGAAATGCTTCCTTTGGCATTATTTATACAGCCCTGAGCTCTCATTCCCTGTTGATGGAGGATAAGGAGAAAGCTTTGGGCAACCTAATTCTCTAAGATACAATCAAGGCCCACATGATCTGTTGTTGCTTGAGTAATGCTGGCATCAAGCTAAGCCTTAGCTGAATGACAATGACATGTTTGCTCGACTAATGCACATTTTTTGAGGGTAACTTCAGGTATGGAGCTTCATGCCTGGTTCTTGCGTGATTATTGCTTGCCTTTTTTGGTTTTAGATTCTAAAGCGAATTAACATATTCCTCAATTGTAAATGTTTTTAGATTAAATATTTTGAGATAAATGAAGGTACAATGATATGTAGAACTGACCTCCACTGACCTGCTCTGAACAAAGAAGTGCAGAAGGATTCCTTGAAATGTCCCAGCTGGCCACTCAAGTACAGTGGCAGCTACAATGCCTGCAATACTGGAATCAGGAAAACATCTAAGGTTAGAAACAGCTCACTCTCATAGCATTTTCCTGATAAAATTTTAAAGAACAACACTCTCTGGGCTTTGTATTTATAGATAAAACCCTTAGAAGTACTGTAAGCATTCTGTATGTGACAAGCAGGTATTCTAAATAAATGATGAAGCCTAACAGGAGAGCTAGAGCAAGGATGGCTCTGGTAAGTACATGGAAGGGGACATGATGTGACCTTGAGCCTCCGGCCAGCACAGCACAGATACACCAGCAGCTGCTGCACCTGACATGTCTCACAGATCAGTTACTGTTCCTGCCACAATCCTTCACTAACAGTAAGTGATGTAGCAGGCAAGCAGGACTGTGAAGCACTTCACTACCACGTTCATAAGGCAGAAATGACCCAACATGATGCCTTTTGTTCTTCCCAGAAGTCCATGATGTGACCTCATAGCTCAGTTCACAAGCTGTGGACAAAGGTTCATAAGAATTTACATGAACAAAGGCACAGAGCAAAGAACTCATAATAAACTGGGAAAATGAAAAGCCTGTATTGTCTCTGAAGAAATATGCCAACTGTCATGTGTACTACAGCCAGGGCCACTCTGAGAGAAATCGTTCTTGGCAGATGTGCTTGTGATTTATTCCGCAGGAAACAATCTCCACATCACAAATATTTTCGCTACTAGTAAACATCAAGGAAAATCAAAAGCCAGCTACAAACAGCAGAATAACTGCTCTGCATGGCTGCAGAACCTATGACTGCCTCAGCACTTTGCAGACCTTGCAATCCAGGACAAATGAGTGCTTCTGCCTTTCTTAGGGATTCCCGAGTGCAGGTAACAAGCACACAAAAGGTACGAGAGCCAATGCCAGTTTGCTGTTCAATTTGGAGCATGTTGTCTGTTGTGTCTGCACTAACTCTGAGCCATGTCATGCTGCTGAACTGCACCAAGGGCCTAATGCTTCATCCATACCTGGTGAAGGACATACAATTCTACTGCAAATTGTTCTAAAAGCAACTGCTAGAGATGGAAATACAAATAAAACCATGAGACCGAGGACTAGACTTTCTTTTAAAGGCTAGATGAGCTCTAAGAGAAGTCCTGCTTATATTTAAAACTAAAATTTGCTTCCAGTCATCTTTGCTTTATTTTTTCCAAGTATCCAGATAATAGCTGATCCTGGTTTCAGCAGAAGGTTCCTACTCAGAGACCTCCTTGAAGTCCCCTACAACTTGAACCCTCCTGTGATCCTGTAACTAAGAATTACTTGAGAATTGAGAGTTCTTAAATCCACATTATTTAGTTTGAGTAAACCTTATGTCTACTTTAAAAGCATCCAAGTCTGCCTGTCCAGCTCCAAAGTGCATGAATGAATGCTCAGAAGTAGGGTGTGCCAATAACAGCTACTGAAAGAAAGAGGCAGTGAAAGAGGCAGGACTATTTCTTTTGCTGCATTTGAAGCTGCTAGAGAAGATGAACCTAAACATGCAGATCTTTTATCCTCTTCTGCAGAAGGTCCACATACCTTCCAAGTGGCAATATGAAATCCCTCTGCTCACCACTTTCCCCTCTCATTCCTGAACCTTTATGCAAGCTGTGCAAACGGCACTGCTTGCACAGCATGATAGCTTCCTGCAGGCCTAGAGCCACGTGCAAGCTGCAAATCTCACTCCTGAAGAAAAAGAACAGCAAAAAAGGGGAAAAAAAAAACCCAAGAAACATGCAGCATCCCATCATCAAGGGATTGCCTGTGTTTCTGAATCTGATGCCTAGCCTTTAGATTAGAGACTGACCCAAGTTTCAAAGCTAGAAACCACAATGAGATGTAATCTACTGATTCTGTAACAACCCTCATATCCTTGCCAAAGTTTTTATGAGCTCATTCAGAATCATTCTACTATCAACGTGAAGAAAAATGGGACTTTGAGTAACCTAATCTCATTAGAGATGCTCCTGTTCATTGCAAGGGGGTTGGACTATGTCCTGGTTCTGGCCAGGCCACAGTCAACCTCCCCAGGCAGTCAGCACAAGTGAATTGAGTTAGCCCAGGTGAGCTGTTAGCCTGGGCTGTTTCCATACCACCTGACATCACTCCCCCATAAAAGGGGCTGGCTGGGGAGGGACAGTCCTGGGTACCTCCAGGGCAGTCCAAGGGTGGCCAGGGGATTGGGTTGGTCCTTGTGTTGTGTAGCACTCTGTAATCATAAGGTACTCTGTATTATCACCAGGTGTGAGTGTAATTGGCTGTTACTGTTATCCTTTCAAGATACCTTTGTCAGTAAACCATCTTTATCCCAACCCATGGAGGCTCTGTTTCTCCTCCAGGAGTGGGCGAGGGGCGTGCAGTGCTCAGCCACTGGTTAGGGCTGAACCACCACAGACTAGCTGACTTTTAAAGGTCCCTTCCAACCCAGACCATTCTATGAAATATGTTTCTACCAAAGCCCTAAGCTCCAACTTCTAAAAGAAAACCATACCTCCTGAAAGATCACCTCCCTTCTGGTTACAAAGCAGCAGGCTCTTTGCTGTAGTTCGGAACACCTAAAGGAGCTCAGCCAGCTGACCTTCAGCTCTATGTGGTTGCACCTGTTTGCTGGGGGTCCCCTTCTTCCCAGGCATCGTGTCGGCCTCTCCCAGCCAGGATACCCAAATCAATGAGGCTCCAGCTCACCAGCTGAGTGTCTGGCCCACATTGGTTTAACTGTACCAACTAGTTGGATCTGGTTAATATTAGAGACTAATAAAATTCATCTGGTTTGGAAATAAAGGTGAGCCAACAGTTAAATCTGCCATCAGTAAAATAATAAAAAAAAAAGGTTAGAGAAAGCCTGAGAATGATTAATGCTGGGCCCAAACTAACCAGAAAACAAATACTTCTCAAAGCTACCATCAAGAAGAAGAGAGCAAAGCCAACATTTTGATGCATGATAATGTGGAAGTAACTCTGACTGAGAAACGTAATGCTGGAATCAATTTTATCCAATAGCGCAAACAATAAAAATCACAAGCCAGAGTCTACACTGGATGTACACATGGGACTTCCATTGATTTCAGTCCTAGCCACACACATGCATCTGAGGGTGGATTTTGGAACCTCAGGTCTTTAATCCACTACCTATACTAAGCTCAGTTATTACATGCAGTAAGGATGAGGGTTGTGTAGCTGTAACTGAGAACAGAATTTGGCCCATTTATTTTAAGTGCTGTGTCTGAAGTGGGTTTTCTCCTACCAAAGAAACCTAACTTTTTAGGGTTATGAAAAGTTGTAAGTGGCATATCGTAAAAAACTTCCACTCTCCAATATAAAATACACCCTGGAAAACTACTTAAATGAACAGAATCCATCTTCCAAAGTCAGGAAATAATTTACTGTAGAAAGAGAATGAGCGAAGGCTCTTTCAGTTTCTTTGACTCTGCCTTTGACTGATGTCTTTGCTAGTTTTCTGACTTTCAAATCCTTCAGTACCCTTCTATCCAACCTGTGCTGTCTCTGAATGCATCTGACCCTTTGCTCAAACATGTTACTGCATCTGTTTCCCCCTCTTTGCTTTGGCTAGCAACACTGGGAGGACAGATAAATAACCAGTGATGTCAGAAACATACATCATGTATCAGTGGGAAATTGAGGTAATTTGAATAGTCTTGCTGCGTTCTGATATGCATTAGGTACACGCGCAGCTTTAGGAAAGGCTGCGTGCAATTGCAAGTCATTAACCTGAGGTGCATCCCACATCCCACAGTGTGCTCTGCAGAGCCTGACCCAGTGCTGCTGACCTTAGGGGAGTGTTCTCCAGAGTTCATGGCTCACGTACTGAATGCTTAAATCCACCTGGAAAATCAAGCAGATTATGTTTTTCTTAAGGTTTCTATGCCAGTGCTCGGAAAACATAAATTATCACAAAAATTGTTAGCAAAACAAACAGAGGATTTCCAGGGGACCGCAGAAATGTAGATTTTAGCACAAGTTCTACATTTGCTTTGGGAAATTCCAGCCTTTATGGGCTGAACTTTCCAAAGGCATAGGGAGCATCCAGGACATGAATTGCAATTGAAAGTTAATGGAAATGAGGTGTCAAACCTTGCGAGCTCTGCTTCAAGAATTTTCCTGAGGATTTAGCAATACTATTGCTATTAATTTCAAGGAGAGCCAAATCTCTGGCTGTCGCGGCCCTGAATGTTCTCTCCGCGGGGATTAGCTGCCAGGGTGTCAGGGTCAGTGAGGGGCTATTCCAACCTGTGGAGGCCATGGAAGGCTCTCAGAGCTGCTAGGGGGAGGCCTCTGACCCTGCCACAGCTACCACCATGCCAGTCTGTAGGAGCGTCCCAGAGGGATATGCCTAGGTAGCCTTTAAAGGGTCTAAAGACAGGCCACGTGGAAGCTCCCTGAAGCAAAACACTTGACCTCTGAGAATATCTAGCCAAACCACAGCTGAGCCCCACCTTTGCATCCTACATCTTGGCCATGAGCCTGCTCCTAGACTTTGAGGAAACCCCACTGGGGCTGTGGGAAGCTTTGCATTTGTTTTAGCACAGTGGCATTTTAAAAAGGGGCCAATTTACTGTTCTGAGCAGGTTACCATCCACCAAAACAATTTCCACCAGCAGCTTGGGAGAAGGCTTTTCCCAAAAAACCACTTACCTGACATGGGCATTTTCTCCACCTTTCTTCTGGACTCAGACACACAAATTGTACCACAAAAATCATGAGTATATACAGATATTTGATCAAAGGTAGTCACTTGCTTCAAAGCATCGGGTGTCTAACTGAAAATGAAGTCTGACTGTTGAAGAGGTAGGCAATAGTCTTGGGAAGGACTGATAGGTTTGTCAAAGGAAATTCATGACAAATCCATCACACATCCCAGAGTTGCCTATTACAGTATTTCTTTGCTTTCTTTTTAAAGTAAGGGAAAATGGATCTGCAAAGTGGACTGTAATAAGCATCCATTTACAAAAGAAGAAAACACACATGGATATGTGACAGTTCAGCTCCCGGGCTGGAAATATTAAAAGCTGCAAATAGTATGACTTTTGATCAAATGATTAGTGTTCATAAAAACTAGGATCTGTACATACCATTCTTTCTGTCTCAATGTACTGAACTAGGCTACAAGTGGAGTGTCAGCTTATATAACCTTTTGGGTTAGGAAGTCAAAAGACAAGAATTGTAAAACAAAGTTAAACACAACTGAGTCTTTCACTCATTTTATCTACTCAACCTCGTCCGTGCAGAGGCACTGGGTTCACAGTGGACTCACTTGGCACCAATGAAACGTGAATGAGGGAACAGTCTCTTCTTACAAACCAGATCTTTTCATCATTTGGTCCTGTTTGTGCTCCCAACCAAGCCTGCAGAAAATACACAGAACGCACCACTTCCTTTGCTGAAGGTCCATGCAAATGTTTCTGATACATTTATCTCGTGCTGCCCTGTGTAATGGATGGTTCAAGTGCCTTGGTGAGGCTTCTGAAAGGACTGACTGTCATCAGTTGATACCCTAGGCCTGTGTGCAGGCATAGTTGCCACAAAAGAGGCAAAAAGCTAAAATAAACACCACAATATCTGATGAAAGATGGTCGTGTCTTATAGAAGCCATTAAAATTCCAGTCTTGAAGGGAGAGTGGGCCGGATTGTCCCCTGGAATGTGCAGTCATCATTCAGAGGAGTGTTGTATTCAATAAAATGGTAAATAGTCTGTGTAGTGCCAAATACATTTTTTATTACAGTGCTGTATGGCTGCCTGTTCTCTGATTGATGCTGTATGACAACATTTTGCTGATAAGAGCACTTATGAGTGCTGACTTAGCTTGGTCGGGTGGGTTTGCTTCTGCTTCCTGGGAGAATGGTTCTGGATGGAAAACCAGACTTGCCTTGTTTGAATTACCTGAGTAAACCCAGCCTTGTAAACAGTTTTACGTGAGGCCTTCTGTGGAAGGTGAATATCACTCCTGTAAATCACAAAAAGCTGCAGGATATATATTCCTGGCTCTGATATAAGCCAACAGAAAAGAGGAAATTCACAGCTGGAACTTTAAATCTCTGCTGTTGTCATTTTGGTCTGTACAAATTCATTGCGAAAATGAGAAATCAACATCTCTAGTCATGTGAGTAGATTGCAGCAAGACAAACAAGAGGGAAAGCTGAGCATCCAGCTTTTTATTTCTTTGCTATTGGAAAGCTTTTCTTCAGAAATGATCAAGATAAACTTGACCCAGTCATATCAATTAAAGGAAAAACTTGGTCCTTACTTTCACTTTTACTTTGCAGACACCAGCTAACACAACTTTTTCAGTAGGACATTCAACACTACTACTACACACGTGGAAAGCCTCTGTTCTTTGGATATTTAGAGATGGATACCTTATTTTCAGTTAACTCCTGGAAACATGTTAAAAATCTTTCAAATTTCACTCCACCGATCGTCGGTATTTCTCCAACCTTAACATCAGGACCAGCATTACATACCACCACCACTAAGCCTTCACACAGTTTCTGTTTAGTGGAGAGCCAGAAGAAACATCACACAATATGTCACTGATGTTAAGAAGGAGATGTCCTGTGTCTGATTGTGTGCACCAGGTCATAGCTTTTAGAATGGCAGTTCAGGTCCCAGTTAACACTGACCACAATATACATCACTTGCAGTGGAAGAGGGAAATGCCTTCATGCATAAACTCTGTGCTTCATAAGACACCAGAGGAAAACAGAAGAAAGGTTTGACATAGGTTGAGGACTCCATGCCCCTACTGTATGGACACTACTCATACATGTGATGTCACCAGCTCCAAATCTGATTTGAATTGTTCTAGATGAATGATGACCATAATCACTACGAGCTAGCAGCTAATTCAAACCAGTGCAATAAGCATTTAGAGAGAGCAAGACAATTACATAGTAGAAAGATTCTTGCAGGGTGTAACAGAGTTTATGAGCAGCTGGTAGGTAATAGCTTTTTAAAATAAACACTGTCTAAATGCACAATCCAGATTGCACACAGCTCTTTGAATCTCAGTGGCTGCTGATTTATTTTCCTTGCTGGTTGCAGACAGAGACTCGGAAAGATGGCAATGAATTGACTGCTGGTTGCAATTAGAAAAGCTCAGTAAGATGTCATCTCCATCAGTAGGTGACCTCTCCAGCTACTAGGTTTGCTTTACACATCTCAGCAGAAAGTGTGACATCTTCCAGAACATTATTGGGACTCAGAGAGGTAGGAGGTAGGAGTTCAGAAGTATTTTTCCATATAAATAACTTTGCAAGACTAAGCATGCTTCATCTAAGGGGCTGTGGTTATGAGCTGCATTGTGAATCTTGCTCTCAGAACTTGCCACAATACTCCATTGCTTCATCTACTACAGGCTGACCAGACTCATAAGAGACTTCTGACCAAATTTTGCTGGTTTGTTTTTACTGAATTTCAAAATTACTGCTTTATTATCAAACAGGTGTCATGTCACAGCTGCAATGTTTGCTCATTTTAGGATAGCATCTGTTGTTTTCTCCTTTGCTGGACTGTGTCACCTTTGTGCTAGGAGATAGTTCTGAATCCTTGGCTACCCATTGACTGTGGGCAGCCACTGTCCTTCTGGGGTTCAGATGGTCAGTTCTGAACAGAAACACTCCCCAGACACAGTATGGTGTTATCAACAACCACAGAAGCCTTCCCAGGTGTGAGGAGAAGTATGGAGAGTTCAACAAATGCATTCATTAACCAGGAGGACTTTGTCCTGATCAATACCTGGCAGCAACATACAAATAATGTCTCACGTTCTCACTTGCTACAAGTGCTCTAAGTTCAGCATGATCAAACCTGCAGGGCTTTGGAGACTTTTTCCAACTGGGAAGTACTGCCATTTTCTCATAAGCCCTGTGAATAACCTTTGCTTTGATATCTCCCCTCTGGGCATCATTTGTCTCCATCAATAGAATCCATCAGCACAGATAGAGGACCAGCTGGAGAGGTACACTTCTTATACTTACTTGGATGGATGAGTGCTAAGTACCTGAAACAGCCTCCTCTATGGGTGTCATCATCAGTTCTTAACACAAAAGAGCTGAGCCCTGTGGCAGGACCAAGTTCTGTACTACAGAGAAGAGGTTTCCCGAAGGTGATGGGGAAACCTGAGCTTCCAAGAGGAAGAGGCAACAGGAACTACAGGTTAGAACTGAGAGGGAAAAGGGGAAAAACAAAGCTTTATTAGAAAAGATGCCATATTAAAATAGAGGCAGTTCCACCCTGTTCGAGCAGTACAACATTTGGGCCCTTTAGTTTTCTTCCAAGTAAAGATATTAATAGCATTTTTGATTCAATTCCTTTTACATAGAGCAATATAGAGAATCTGCTCTCATAAACACAGTAGGATGCAAAAAACCACAAGCAACTTCTCTCCTCACAGCAGCAGATCTTTCCCAGCCAACCCTCCAGACTCTGGGACTTCTCCCAGGAGAGGCTGCTGTGCAGCTTGGCTGCGCTGCAGTTCCCCTTCGCTGCCCGTTTCCCACATGCTGCCTCCCACCCTCCCTTCTTCCCTCCCCACCTGAACTGTCTCTCATCCACCCACACATATTCCTTTCCCAAAATAATACCCAGACAAAGCTCGGCTTCCCACAATATTAAAATTCCTGAACTGCCTTTGTTTTGGGTGGAAACATATGCTTAGCAGTCTATTGCAGTATCTTAAGTGAAGAATGGTTTTCTGCAAGACATAATCTGGTTTACAGTGCATCAGTGTACTGAGATGCTACACTCAGACCTTTGCCCTGAGCTCTTTTTAAACATCAGCTATCGCATGTTTACACAATACTTATCACCATAGTAATACCAGTGAAATCTACCAAAGTCTGCTGTCTTGTTTCTTTGAGTTTGACATCCAACACAGACAGCAGTTGTGTTTGCTAAAATGCTGTCAGGTTCCTGCACCTGTGATAAAGAGAGAAAAAAACAGGAGTGCTGCAGGAGAAAGAGCAAATGGAAATTGCTGGTGAATTGGTGCTGCAGGTATCCCCTGCCCGTGGCAAATTACTTTCTCTTCACTGCATCCTCTCCATTAACAAAATGACCCAGCACAGAGCCAGGGCAAAATCCTCTGCATCTCAGGGCAGAATATGAACCCAAATGTCCACACTCTCTTCTTTGGTTTTATGTCTGTTGAGCACAATGCCACGAGGCAGTGGTCCTGTGCACCTCTGAAAGGTAAACCTGAATCTCATCAAGCTACAGCAGATCCCACCTATGACTGAATATTAGTAAGAGAGTAAGGTTTTGTAGCTTAAGCACTTGCTCCTTTGGCTCTGCAGCTGATGAGCTCTGTGGTGGCAGTGGAATTGAGCCCGTTACTCTCATACATTTCCTCCTGCCCTGTATAGGCCACCCACAGATGTCCTGTGGAGGCAAGCCACATAGCTTTTTAAAAAAGCAGGAGGAGATGAAAGGGGTAATATTAAAGCAGACTGCAAAGTGCACCGGTAAAGTTTCTTATCATACAAGTAGGAGTGTGGTGGGTCATTTACTTGGCGCCTGCAACTGCAATGCCCCTGGGGAATCCCGCTAAATGTTATCATCCTGCAGCAGGGTTTCTCCTCAGAGCCCCATAAAAGAGGCCAGGAAGTTACTTACATTCCAGGGCCGGCAACTGCTGGAGTACAGCAGCACACTGGTATGCTGGCTCAAGGATATCAGGGATGGGACAATAGCAGAGATCTGTGTCCTGCCTGTACAGATCTTCATAGATGATGTTTATCCATTAGAGGACAGCAAAAGCAGTATAGGGATACAAAGCATGCTGAAAGACCTAAGCAAAAAATATTCTTGTTCTTTGACCAGTGTCAGTGCCAAAAGACATAGCTAGACAAGCTTTCTTGCTCTGTTTTTTGAGTGGTCAGCCCTGAAGCCAAAACCCACCGCCGACATGCATGGATCTGAGGCCTTCAAGTACCAGAGACTTCTTAATGCTGGGTCAGCCAGCGTGGTGCTAATGCTCTTTTCAAGAAGCAGTAGCATCCACAGGCAACTTCTGAGAGCAGCCTCAGGAGTCGGGGAGAAGTCATAGTTTTTCTGTGACATATTTGAAATAGTGTATTTCTCTCAAAGGAGGTTGGAAAATGCAGCCAAGAAGCAGAAGGAAAGGATGAGGATCATTTTTTCTTTAAGATATCTATATCTGTCAGGCTTGGCTGAACGTGAAGGCTTTGGAGAGGTAGGATTTTCGAAGTAACAATGAGAGCCATTATGGACTCTTAAGACCAATATTTTCAATACCTCAGCTTGGGTATAAAATGTAGCAGAAATGACAGGACAGCGAGAAGAGACTGGCTTGGTCTCAGCACACTTCAAAGAGAGCATGAAAACAGCTCAGATCTACACATACTACTCTCTAATTCACTTGAGGACTGGAGTTCAGCCCCACTCTACTAAAATATTACTTCAGTGCTCAGGAGCAGTCTGTGTTGCATTTTAAAGCTATAAAAAGTAGCTCAGACTCAAGTTGTGAGAAAGCGCCTCTTTATAAGCACAAGCATAGGGACAGAAGTGATTTTATCAAACTAAAGGCTGGGGATGTAAATCTGCGGTGAAAGGGAAAATGGAGAAAATAAAAGGTTTGTCTGAAAATAGGTCTCATTCCAACATAACCAATTCCATCCTGACCCAGCTTCAGCAAGTGGTTTAATGAGCCACAGCTGAAGTGGGAAGCAGAACTGTTCAGGTTTAAGGACATGCTGTCTCCTTTCTGCAAGGCACAGGGAATTCGCGTCAGGATGTTGAAGGGAAACCCCTTCCCTTGGATTGCCTGTTCCAGCCCAGCACAATTCATGCTGACAAAACTAACAGTTGTGAGGAGGTGACAAAATGTTGGTAGATGTTGCACATACAATAAATTGCAGGACTCTGTTTCTACCTTTACAGGATATATCTGCATATAGATCTATGCATCTTTTTAAAAGTCTCTATAAATACATAGATGCACGAGACTTCGTGTCATTTACCCCACTCTTCTATGAGTAAGAAATCAAGCAGAGAAGGCAGGAGACCTGCAGGGATGAGCAAGGAGCTCTTGGAAAAACTCAAAGGGAAGAAGGAAGTTTAGAAATGTGGAAAAAGGGACTGGACACTTGGGAGGAATATAGGAATGTTTTCAGAGTATGCAAGGATGCAATGAGGAAGGCTGCCTGGAGAGGTTGTGGAGTCTCACTCTTTGGAGAGATTTAAAACCTGCCTGGACGCATTACTGTGTGACCTACATCAAGGTGATCCTGCTTTAGCAGGGGAGTTGGAGTAGATGATCTCCAGAGGTCCCTTCCAACCACTGCTCTTCTGGATTCTGTAACTCTCTTTTTGGTAATCTCAGGGGAGGGCCAGAGAAATAGATCCTGAAACCTTGGTTTCTATTCTGACAAAATCACCCTTCTGAATTACAGTGGATGTGTTTTGTTCTTGGGAAATCTGTCCTGACTCTGCTGTGACAAAGCAGCAGGCTCGAACTCCAGGTCTCTTTGCAGCATGGTACCTCTCAGGCAGGTGTTGTGGATGTGAGACAGAACGCTTTTGTTTGCCCTGGACTCCTTTGGCCTCCCAGCCTCTCACAGCTTGAGCAAAGGGAGGAAAACAGGCACTGCTGGAACAAAATGTCCCTATAAAAACAACAGATCTTCCTCACTTTAAGCATTTGCTAATTAAGGCTGTGCCTAGGAAACAAGACCTGTTCTTTCTCATCTCCATAGAAACGCTCAGTCATGCTTCCTTCCTAACCCATGCATGGATAGATCCCTGCAAGCATGTCAGTATGGACCGGCAAGCCTTACTGGCTGGTTCAACCCTTTTATCCAGCACAATGTTTGTCTGAAGTATGCAGAGACAATTAAAAAAAAAAAAAAAAAAAAGGTTATTTGTTCTCTTATTTATAGGCACAATTAGCAAGAAATTCAAATGAACATTCTACCTTTCCTGTTTATCATAAACTACAATGGGAAACCTGGGATGATGAGAACTTTGCAAATTCCTGGAAATCCACAGATGTTTTCATGCATTCCCATAATATTTGACTAAAACTAAGGCTAAAAGTTACAAGCATGAAAATGCTCTGCATTAGCATTAGCTCTGCAAATAGCAGGTGTTGTTTGTTTGGGCAGGGTGTTTTTGGTTAGAAAACTGGATTATTCAATCATTAGTCAGATTGAGATTCTGCCTCAGAGCAAAGCTAGAAATCTTAAATGACATTTGAGGTCCTTTTGCATTTTGATACCTGGCAATCTGATAACAGCCTTAAAAAACTGTAAAGGTCACTCCTGTCTCTTCTTTTGGCACACTAGGCTTGCTTGGGATTACATGGGGTCTCCCCAGCTCTTGTCCTTGCAGCTGCTTGACAGTGTGTTATCTGCTTGCAGGCACACCTCTGGCAATCTGCTTGGATGCTCAGCAGAATAGGGAGCTGCTGGGTTTGTTCATGGCTGTGACTCCACGTCCTGTGGACAATGCCTTCTTGTGGTGCATGGCGCCTCAGGGAGGCCCACTGTCAGGACACACAGCTAACCTGGCCTTTGGGAGACCTTTAGATGTCAGGCACACTTGCCAGTGGGTCCTCTCCTCACAGTCAAAGCATGGGGCTGAGGACAGCCAATAATGCTGGTACTGTGCTTTGGAGCTCCCTGGCTTGCCTGTGCCATGAATGGTGGTATCCTACATCTTTACCTACACCAGCAGTGACTCCTACATGTAGCTCTAGAAGCCATGGTGTGATCACCAGTAGTGATAAAGGTGTCAGCTGCCAGGCAAGGCTGCTCATTTGCCTCAAACTCTAACGCAGAGGAGCTCTGTGTGCCCCAGAGATTGTTGTTCTGTGGCCAGTATGCACTGGATTTATCTTCCTTCAACGCATGTTCTTGGAAAAGACTTTGTGTGCCCTCATTCTGAGTTCACACCATTCATTCCCTAGTTCTTTTTCCTTTATTAGTGAGAGGAACAGCTTTTTGGTTGCCCTGTCCCACAGTAGCAGTTTAGTCAGCATATGGGAGAAATCCTAAAGAAAAAAATCCATTCCAGGGAGCAAGACTCGTGTAAGGAGCATGGGTTCTATATCTGCTCCCTGACTAGCATTTCAAATCCATCTTAATAACAAAGCAACTGAAGTCTACTTGCATTTTATAAAAACAAAATGTGAAATCCTAGCCTAATGCTTTGAAATCGAATCTAACAGCTCACAAATTCCATGTGTCATGCTAATCTGAAGGCTCTGACTACCATAAACATTTCTGAATCCACAATTGCATTTAATGCTGCCTCTGCCACACTTCAGTGGAAGAGAGAGAGAGAGAGAGAGAGAGGAAAAGCTCTGTCTGCAGCACTGAAAGTAATCAGCTTTAGAATAATCAGCCTTATATAATCAATCTTCATTGTAGAAATGTTTTTAAAAGAAAAAAGGATAGACTAGAAGTTTGTGTGACATCAACAAGAAGATTATCTGGGCATTGTATTTTTAAATTCTATTGGCTAGTTAAATTGGCCAATCCCTTCCATTTTTCCAATGACAGATTCAGCCACTTAACATAAGTAATAAACTTTATGATGTGTAGATTAGGATTTCAAAATCAATTAAACAATGTTCAGGAGGTAAGTTCAATTATACTACATCGCAATCTTGATGGTATTTGTAATTAACTTCAAGCTTCAACCTGAAATATGGAAGGCCAGATGTTCAGCAAAGCACAGCTGGCAGCAAGATAATTAAGTTATATCACATGATGCTTGCCCCAGCTTGGGCTTCATCCAGAACCCTAGCCTTCTGCTGGAAGAATTACTTTAATTATACACCGTGAAAGGAGAACATGTCTCTCGCTGGCTGTAGGTAAATCATGATATGCACCCTTAAGCCCAGGATCAACAAAATTGATACATAGCAGAGAGTAAGAGCATCAATGCTGAGTCAGAGGACCAGAAACCCATTTCATCTTCTGCGGGGCCTCTGGGAGCCCTTGGCAGCGGATGCCTGGGGACAACCCTGCCAGCTAGTTTCAGTGGCATTTAAAATTAAGGACAGGCTTATTTATATAGGACTCTAAAAGCCAAGAAACTGAAGAGCCAGAGTGCATGGGCAGACACAAATACAAACAATGAGACTTCTGTTGTTTTGTCGTTGGCCATTTCCTCCAGGGAATTAAAAGTAATCTTAATTAATAAGATGATCTTAACTTAAAATGCTATGAAGCTGTAGGACCATGTATTTCCACATTCAGTGACCCTTGAGCAACCCTGAGAAGACTGGAAGACTTTATATACATGGATAAGGCCCCAAGTGACGTGAAAATATGGTCTCCTATCTCCACATATAGATGTTTAGCAACCTAGGTACTTGGCTGTGAATAATAAAGATTGTTGTCTGGTTGCATTTGATGATTTTATTAGGAGGCAGTCAGCATTTTTCCCTTTCTGCTACAGAATTTCTTGAGATCTACAGCTCAGGCACCAAAGGCATGAGAAGCCAAGAAAAGAGCAGGAAAGAACAGAAAGGCATATAGCACACCTGCAAAAAAATTGTGTTTTCACTTGATTATGTTATGTATCTGCTTATAAAGTTTGGAATTCATCTTGTCATCTAAAAATTATCTAAATTTTCCTTATAAGCACTAGAAAAAAATAAGCACCCACAGAGGGCAATAGATCCCAGCTGTCTTGGGAGGCTGTATTCAAATGGCATGACTCACCCTCTGGAGATGGCTATTTCTTTCTATGGAGAGATTTTAACAGACGAGTTTAGACTGGGGTGACCAGATTTTAGCCAGTGAGAGAAACTCCATCCAAAGAGACCAAAAAATGTGAGGACTTTTCCTAAAGAACCAGTCGGTGATTAAAGTGAGCAGGAAACTGAGAACAGAGTCCTGCTGTAAGACTTGTAGCTCATTTACATTTATCTTCCCATTCATTTGCTTGTTTGCAGCCTTTAACTGTGCTAAGACACAGCCTGGATCCTTACTCCGTGTCAGCTAAACAAGCTTTTGAGGTGAAGGGGAATTTTTTGAAACAAGGATAAAGATAATATGAGGTATGCACATCTGGATTTCTTCCTGTGAGAAAAAATAGGAATGAACAATCTTACTTATCCTCTGCTACAACAGATGAATGTCATCACCCACTAAAACCTACCTACAACAGGACGAGTAAAAAGAATTCACAGTCTTTGAGCCAAGCTTGGACAACTCTGTTCCTGGAAGTAATAGTGGCTTCTTTTAAGATTAATGTTGCATTCTGCACCCTTCAGCTTAACACGGGAAATGGGAAAAAGATTTTTGGAAAACAGCATCAGCCTTGGGCAATACGTGTATTTGGAACGCTCTGTAACACGTGCCTTTGCTGAGACCTTGCTTTCTTCTTATCCTATTTACTCAGAGCAGCTTGATACTTTACTCTTCTTTTTATCCCAGTGAATTCTCACTTCTGCTTTTCCTCTCTGCATTCTTGAGGTGTGTTATGTTGGAAGTCAGGCAAGAAGATCAAGATTTTCCAACCATGAAACTACTTGATGTCTGTTCATTGGACCTTCCTTTTCTTCTTCCCTCCTTATGATTTCATGCTTACATGTGACTTCAGTCTCCAAAGCTTGTTTGGCACCATGAGATCCCCACCTATCCTTAATCACATTTCTTATAATGTTGATTTATTTTAAACATACAATGGTGATGCAAGCTTCTCTCCAGCTCTTTCGTAGAAAATTCCCTTTGGATATCCATTCTTGAAAACTATTTGTTTCATGATAGCTGGAATCCATCTGTGGCCTCTAAAGACTTGAGCCTACTCCTATGCAATAAAACTGGTATTTCAAAGCCTTCACTGATTTCACGGAATCACAGAAGGGAAGAATTTAGATCCATTGGGTTTACACTACTCCAGAGCACAGCTTAGTGTAACTTGTTTATTGGCTTCAAACCTCTGATGTAATTTGGGAGCCTGTACTTGAGGTATTTATCCTATAAGACATTGCCCTACCCCACTCTGTCTAGAAAAGCTCTTTGTTTCAAAGGCAAAACTACTAATTAGTGACATTTTCAAGGGAAAAAGTCTTTCTAGAGTAATTAAATTTTATCATTCTGATTTGATCAAGTTACCCAGCTGAAGGCAGCTAGATTTGTTTCTGGGCATTCTTTATCACTAGTAAGTTGCATGGATGTAGGTTACAGAAAGGTTGGTCTGTTCTTCCTAAAGGCATTTACTGGCAACACCGCGCCCTTATACAGCTGATTACCAAGTGGCTGCCTGCAATAGCAAGGGCCTGGTGGTGAGCTCAGAAGTAGCTTATTACCTCTGTTCTCAGGTATTTCTGGTGTGGAACACTCCTTTGTGTGACCACGGAAATACTGTAAAACCCTGAACTCCCAGTTAGAGGCAAATATGCACCTAAGACTCATTTCTTTCTCATGCCTGTTGGTCTGAGTTATTATGCCTTCAGACCTTAAGACCCATGTACATGTTCTTGCTCTTGCCATTTTAAGGCGGTGGTTAAAATAATGTGAGATGTAGAAGAGCAACCTTTAAGTTGTTATCTATTGACAAGGATTAAGATGGATGTTTAATCTTAGAGACCCAGACATGCTTGGTAGATAAGCATGGACTGGCCCTGATAAGCAGGCAGTGACTAACCCAGGATTTCTCTTCCATACGACAGACAGTGTCGTTGTTGAGGGTCGAAGGGTTTCTGCCTGCCCTGTTCTGCTTGGCCTCCTACATGGTAAAGATCTAGTTTAGTCAGATTATGGAACTCAGTCTTTGTGGCAGATCCAAGGCAGGGCATTGGCGGCTCATATTTTAGACAGAAAGCGTAGAAAATATAGAAATTTAGCTGAGCGATGCTTACAGAACTGACTGTGAGTGCTGTTGCCCAGAGATGTTAAAGGAAAGGGCATTTTTCTGTACTTGTTGAGTTGTCACAATCTTAGTCCCAGGGTCCTGTCAGTATTGCCTCCTGCAGCTGGGACAGGGGCTGCTGGGTGCAGAACATCTACTCTGGTGGTCCCTACACCCACAGTATTATGAACAGCCAAGGACCCAGACCTCAGGGACCTTCACCGAGCAAAACCCTGACATGCTACAATGGCCCATGAAAGCTGACTCCAACTCCTCGATGTTAAATGCTTTGGGACACCTCAAATATGAACAGAGCTATATAAAATTAAATTCTATTGTAAAGAAAACAGCTGTCACAAATTAAGACTACGTTCAGCTTTTGAGATGTGGACAACTGTCCGGTAGGGAATGAACAGAAAACTCAACCCTTTTAACTTTAAAATGGAGATTTGTCTTCTCTTTCCCAGAAAACAAAACCCCAGGGCTTTAAATCTATAAACCACATACAGCATATCACCCAAACAACTTCTTTTGAGGTTTGAAAATCCCCTTGCTGCTAATTATTGGTTATAGATGGTTTGAAAGAAAAATGTAGTTTTAATGCTGGGTTTAATTAAAATGCCTTTAATAACAGTCATGGATTTTGCAGCACAAGTGTTAAAAGGCCAAATCCTGCTTTTGCAGTGAATTGAGTTCAGAAGAAGTACATGAGCAAGCAGCCTGAGCCAGATTTGGGCCAAACTTTGCAAAACAGTTTTGCTTTTAATGTGACTGAAGTCCACTTTCCCAATAAGAACATTTTTCTGGAAAGAAGCAGATTTACTGTTTGAACTTTATCATTTCCTCTTCTACAAAACAATGGGAGAGAAAAGGAACCTTTCCAATTTTTCACCCCTTTAATTAATAAGACATTCTTTGGCGTATGACAGGAAAATATGTGATGAATGTACTTGATAGGTTATGATTAATAGTGGTCTAGGGAGGTTTTAGAGACATGAGACGCCCCATAAACACAGAAGTAATACCGAAGTGAACATTTTTATAATGTCCATTTTGGCACTCGCCCTGACCTAAGATCTTAGTAGCTTTATATGTCATTTAATTAATGCTTTAAAAAAGTGAAACGCAAACAGCTCTTTTCAAACCATAACAATTCATTGTATGACTTATGTGGGTTTGAACTGGCACAGTTAGTCAAAACATTCCTAGTGCCACTTTGTTTCCATAAACCATTTGTATTGCAAACTTAACCAGAAATTTCTCTGCCAGGTTTGGGGAGTTCAGGCAGAGGGCACTTTGAATAATGTAATTAGTAATAAGTATAGAGAGGGCAGCTATGCAAGTGGTATCTCTAACTTATAACCAGAGTCTGCAGCTATATGTATTTCAGGAAAAATGAGTATCTTTATCCAGGTCTGAAAACACTGGCCCTGACTTGCCTCTCACACAGGTGGAAATTACAAATAAAAAGTTATGTTAATCACAAATAATGTAAAAATAAAGGAATCTTTTGGCCCATTGTCCATCTCTTGCAATAAAGGTGAGTCCGCGGTATCTCCTACTTGGTCCTCTCTGGAAATGTCTTCAATCCTGGGCTGTTTTGGGTACTCTGCAGAGCTGATGTCAGAGGCTGTCAGCCAGGGAAGAAAAGCCAGCTGGAACAAGGATATAAAAGCAGAAGGATGGGATTATACACGCTGAGTGGCTGCCATTCTGCATAAAATGCAGAAGCAGCCTACCTGCAACAGGACAAACAGCGAGTCCAGAGGGAGTCATTTTGTTTGAAACCCTGAGCATGCCAGGGGTTTGACCTGAGGACCACTGAGAAGAGGCACAAAATGCTGCATGCATTGCAGGTCCTTTGTTTCTGAGCACCCAGACATAAAGACCATGGTTATAAAATAGTAATATACTCATTAATTTTTCCCATCCTCCAGAAGAAACAATGGAAGGGAGGAAAAATGGAAGGTTACTACTGAAAACAATCACCCAAATGATGGCACTGTTAGAGAAAGGCCAGTTTCTAGTCTGGTTGCTAAACCAGAGGTCATTAAGGGACAACTGAAATGTCCAGGCTGTCCCTGGAAAAGAAAAAAAAAAGGAAAAAATAAAAGGAAAATTGGAATGTGTGAATGTGTAGCTGAGGATCTTATGTTTCACCAAGAAATTAAGATGCTCTGTCAAGGATGAGAGAACAGGGATATTGAAGGTTTTGTGATGAAAAGATGTATTTTTAGGGAAAAATAAGGTGGAGTAACATTATATGCTATGTTGTAAGAGACCATAAAGGCATAAGCAATCATGTAGCACAGGCAAATCTACTCAGAGTACATAAATCCAGTATATTACTCTATACAAAAATATAGGATGAAAAATAAACATTAGTATTAAGGGTAAGGTCTAGGTTTTCCTGAGTATAACATCAGACAATTTTCTTTATCAACTACTGTAAAGTTCATTGAACAAGAGGGCACCCGTAATCAGGCTTTGTTTTTATAAGTGATAAGAAATAAAAACTTGTTTCAAATGGATCATGGCTTGATTCAGTTTAAATACAATTTAAGGATACACAAAGGCAGTTTTGTAATTAAGGTTTTAGATTTCAAATGGATAAAGCCTGAAAAATGAAGGTATCTAATTAGTGACCTATCCACAGGAAATCAAAGACCTGAGTGAAGAGGAAACAGAGAATTACTCAAAATCAAAGGGATGAAGCCCCTCTGGAATCTGTATCATAAGCAAAGGAAAAAACTTTGTAAACTTGTAGGGAAGCACACTAGACAGAAAAAGGTAAATAACCATCTTAAAGAATATACCTTGAGATTTTAGAAGAAGCCTTCTCAGGAGGGAGAAAGTGAATGATCAGCAAAATGAGCTACATTAGATGTATTACTTTACAGGTAAAGTGAGAATCAGTGAAATTCAAGCTGAATTACACCTTGAAAAAAGTAACTGAAACAATAAGCAAAAAGCTGTTTAACCATAAGATCAAAGAAAAATTAAAGATCCACTGGAGTGAAGATGGTATGGAAATCAATAGTAATTCAGGTACAGTTTCAAAACTCTGTCTCGTTTTTAATAAAAAACAATGAAATTGAGTAGGGTGAGCAATGAAAGTGAAACCCTCAAATTGAAAATGTGCATAGCTGAAGTTGAATCAGAAATCTCTGGACCAGGCAATCTCCCTTCTAAAACTGTGAAAGAACAGGCACAAGAAGCTGGGGATCGCGTAATAATGTTTGTACTGATAACATAAATTGGCACGAGGCCTTAGAGTTGAACATAACTTATGTGATGATGCTGCTTGTGCAGAGATGGAAACAGTCCACTGACAACTAGGGAATAACCTGACTTCAACAGCATACAAAATAAAGAATAAATTTTGGAAGAAAATATATGTAGATAGAAATAAAAACATATATAAATGCACCATGGCTTTAACAAAACTGAATCATGCAAGAATAAGCAGGTATATTTCTTTTGGTAATAAAAATACTTTCCCAGACAAAGGAAATGCACAATTTTACCTGGTTTTCAGGTAAATATTTGATACGAAACCATGGGCAAAAGAAGTTACATTATGTGCAGAAGCTGAGAATTAGTATAATAACTAAAAGGTCAACAGGGAACTGCCTAAAGGGCAGCTCACAACAGGTTCTGCTGAAAGGGAAATTATCAGGTGGGAGGAAATCTATTGTTTGGTAGATTGACCTTAGGACCTATTTACTTAATAGTTTCATTAGTGACCTTGGCACGGAAAATAGTAGCAAATGAGAGATATCTACTGATGACATAAAACTGGAAAGCATGAAAAGAATTGGAAAGAAAGAAATGGATAACTTGGGGGCTGGTGCACTAGAACTGAGATCACGTGTAACAGAATTGAGAGCGATGCCCTTGCACAGAGGTCTGCCTCCATCTGTCTACTACTGGCTAGCTGGTCTTTCAGAGATACCTAACGAGTATCAAGCACATGGATCCAGGTCGAATGTAGGCCATCTGCCTCTGAACCATAAATTTCTCCTGGAAAGAAATACCTTCATATGAATGGACCACAGGATGGATCTGGGCCATCAAGTAGATGCAACCACGGACAAACCCAGAAGCTACTGTGGTCAGTATATGGGAAGGTGCTTCCAACAGCAAAAGGAAAATAGAAGGTCTGTGTGATAAGTTGTGGGAAGACCACAGAGGGAATACTGCTCTTTTTCTTGCTCAACTATTATCAAAAGAGAAACACTGAAATAAAAAATAATGCAGTGAGGGCCTTCTCAAAAGAGTGGAGAGGCTGCTTTCTGGGAAAATATAACAGGGCTTGTTTAGGTCAGCAAGGTGATGTTTGAGAGGGGGTAAGACTGCTTTCTCCAAGTACATTGGCGATGGAGAAAGGAGATCAGACAAAAAGAGATATTTAAGCTGAAGGACAGCTCTGGCGCAAGAGCTGTGTACACTGCTTCCTACTTAGAACCAGAAACTTTTGGAACAGTTTCCCAGTATCAGTATTTGAAGGAAATAAAGCCTCACTAACTCGTTATTAATGAGCTTGTGCAATGGAGTCTCCTTCCACCAGTTGCCTGGCGCAGCTGGCAAGAGAGCTCATGGCCTGTGGGATCTCTTCCAGGCCTACACTCTGAAGCCGCAGCCATGCGCCTCTTGCCAGCTATGGTTTGCTTGCAGAGTTTATCCCCGACGACTGCAGTATAACTGATTCCGTTATGAACCTTCTTTGTAAATATTTGGATGCTTTGAAAATGCTGGCTTTGAAAGAAAGGTGGGGAGACCTGCAGAGTGCTATCTCCACACTTCTGGCAGTGGTAACCTTGTCATAGGGATTTTAAGAGTTAACTGAGCTCAGAAACACTGAAGCTGAAAAAAAGGAGCAGGGAGGGTGTGGGGCAGCAGGGAGGAATTGTCAAAAGAAGGCAAGTTAGGGTAAGACCTTACTGAGCCCTGTCCCTTCAAATTTCCTGTGCTTGACACATCATCAGGATGATGTCAAAGTGACTTAACCAGCTATGACACTTCATTCCAATGATGTGGCCAAGCAGAGGAAATTTGAAAGGATGTGGCTTATGGTACTGAAAACAATCATTTAGAGAAATGCATGACTGCTGTTTTTCAATTTAAATGAATTTTAAGCTCTTTCTCCCCGCTCCTAAACACATACTGCACCACTTGGAATATCTGCATTGCTGCTGAGCTTACCAAAGGTTGTTAAAATGGCTTTACTCAGACTAAAAGGCATCCCCTGTTTTTGATGTGGGGACTTTATCATATTTTCTGTTGTGTATTATAGTATCTATGGCATTATGTGGCTAACTACTAAAAATAATAATAAAAAATCTTCCTGTTATTACTTTTAATACTATTAGCTTGTAATAGTAGCACCAAGCAAGCAAGGTCTCTGAGCCCAGAAGCCCCAAAGCTTTGAGCACACTTGCCCCCTCGTGTGCGCACTGACTTTGCAGCCCTCCTCTACACTACTGGCCAAGCTGTTGGTGCTGAGAGTGATGGACAGTCCACATGTATCTCGCCAAATACTGTGTCAGAGCCCAAGACAGCAGTGACATCCCCTAGAATGGCCTAGCAGTCTTCCGTGTGTAGGCAACTCCAAGGTGGTTACATCCTGCAGCAGCAATTGGCCTGGCCACAGCCAGTGCCCGCAAGAGCAGTTCATCTTGTCTCATGGCTCTCACCCTGCAGCAGTCCCCAGTGACATGAGGAGGATGGAGAGACACTGAACACAGTGGCTTTTTTGAGGGTACCAGATGTTCTTTGCAGTGGATGAATGCTGCTCTCTCCATCTCCCCCAGATCCTCCTTGAGAACTTTACATTAAAGCTTGTTCTCAACCTGAGGGACTGCATGCCATATGACAATATGGCATAACATTTTCCAGAGCACTGAAATGCCTTGGAAGCATCATTTTCAGAAGAAAGCTCATTTTCAGAAACGTCTTGGCCATGAATATGTTTCAGTAACACGAGTCACAGTTGCAGCAGTGTCTCAGTTCCCAAGGCACATCTGAAAACTTGAGCTGTCCTTTCATTGCCAGGAAGAGAGAGCAGATTGTTCAAATGCCTGTTTAGAGGACATGCAGTATGTCTGTCTTTTGGGGATACTTAACCCAAATCTTGGTGCAGGAAAATAATTTCTAGGAACTCAGGGGCTGTTACACCCCTAAAATCATATCAGAGGGCACCTTATATATCACCAAAAAGAATGGATAAGGTTTATTTTGGTCCTGAAAAAAAGGGCCAGATAAATTACGAAAAGTTAAGGGATAAATTAAAATAAAACAAAGAACATTTATTTTTGAAGGTGGAGAAAAAGGGAGAATGAAATTCCCAGAAAATCGAATACTTACGTGACTCAGTCACTAAAATACACAGTAACTATGGCTGTTAAAGAGGTCTGAGAACAAACATAGCTTCAGTACTTACACTCCTCCTAGTTAAAAACGAGATAACTTTTATTTAAAGAATGTGAATCCTTTCTTTGCTTTTGCCACTCTTTCTTTGTTAGATGCTGGTTTACAGTTTCGGCTTCCACTGCTGTTTTAAGCAAGCAAAGCTTTATCTTAAACGTGGTACATAATATTTTCTGGCAAGTCTTAAATCCTTGACTTCATCTTATCTCCATGGTGACAAGTCTACATTTGGAATAAAGTATCAAGGCTTTTCAGAGCAGAGGGGTTTTCAGTTAAATGCCGGTTCCTTTGATTTATGGCAGTTCTCAGCCTCTATCATCTGAAAAAGAGAAAAGCCCTAGTATTGGTTAGCAACAGCTTTTTAATGAATAACAAGGGTTATAATTATACAATCTGACTCAAAGCATGGATAATTTACATAAAATGATACGTGGCTGCTGAAACCAAAAGGACACACATACTTGTCACTTGTGTTTGAAGTACCATAAAACTCCTTGTTGAAGGAAGAAGAGGAAGGAAGCAACACAGACCAGTCTAAGACTAAAAAGAAAAAACATTTTTCCCATGTAATAACTTTCACAAGTGGTATTTGTAAATGTCTCCCTTACTCATGTACACTTACTCCCACATGAAGTGCAGCTATGACAGTAGTCAAGAGCTGTTGGTACATTTATCTTTTAACCATAAAGGGTGCGATGTCTAACTCCTTTTAAATCTGTTAAAAGGACATTGAAAAGCTAACTGCTTAATTGGATGTTGTTTTCTTTTGAGAGCACAGACATATTCTGAAGGCAAAGAGCATTTTATCTCTCACCAGCCATACAACAGCCGGCTTTCAGCACTTAACCTGGCATAAGCAAAGCATCATGCTGAAAAAAATGTTGAAATAGCGATTTTTGCATTTGGCTAACACTGAAACTGGCTGCAGGAGGTCTCTGAGTATGTCTGGTGCTTTGTAGGCACCATGAGGACAGTGAAAATAAAAAGGATCCTGATAAGCATTTGCAGTAGATAACAAAAACTTTCTAAGGGAACATGCGCTTCTCTTAGAGAGTGCAGTGATGTTACTTTGCAGTAGTATTTCACCAGGTAATTCTTTCCCAAGCCCATTGACAATTCTTTCATAAAGGTGCTATAGAGGATTATGAGGCTGACACAACATCTTTTAAAAAGAATCTGTGAGGGCAGATATTAACAGTTTTCCAAGCTTTTTCACATTTGAGCTGAGCTATCATGCTAGTTTAGTCATAAAACCCCAGTGGAAATTATACCTAACACATGTTTGCTTTCAAGTGTCTGTTGATTTCACCCACTTTATATATATCAGATCTTTGCTAAGTGAGAGCAAAATCTTTGTTAACTACCAATTGATGCCTTACACTAAGTCCTTGGAATTTGTGTTGAATTTTAGCTTCTCTTGGTTTTA
Organism: Gallinula chloropus; assembly: GCF_964237585.1. Taxonomy (NCBI): domain Eukaryota; kingdom Metazoa; phylum Chordata; class Aves; order Gruiformes; family Rallidae; genus Gallinula; species Gallinula chloropus. Next base: position 22,982,768 of record NC_140085.1, read on the forward strand.
GCCTTGTAAAAAAAGAGGAAGAAAAATGTTCCAAAATCAGTTGCCCAAGACCTCCTTGATCTTCACTGACATTTTCATATGAATGCCCTGCTAAGTCCCATGATCTCATGAACAAAGATTTATAGCATCTTTTTTTTTTTTTCCCAAATATATGTCAAAGTGGAAACTAGCATTTCAAGCCCCTTAAACACTACAAGAAATATGACATTGGAAAAGAAGTGTAGGAGGAAAGGTAATAACAGCAGTCATATAATCCCCTGGGGAAAACCTGTTTCCTTCAAGAAGCAACATCTTTTGTCTTTGTATGGAGCTTAATGTTAAAAGAGATATTTGAAAGGAATTCCAAAGTGGTGTCTCAAAGAGATCAGACCAGACAGAAACATGTGATTTTGAAATGCTGCTGAGCTGGAAAGAAAGACAAGACCAGCACATCTGTGGATGCTATGGAGACCAGGGAGCTCTGGGTGTCTGCCTGCACAGTATATACTGTGTACTTTTCTCTTGTTGCTTATTTCAGTCTGACACAACCAAATGGACAGGATTGTCACTACTGGCTGACACAGAACTTAAATTCAAACATAAAATTCTGTCCTCGTGCATATGTATATATTTAATGGAAAATGATACCTTTTCATTGAAAAAGGCTAAGAAACATGAAAACAATTATTTTCATAGCTTGCAGAATGTTCTATGCTTGCAACCACAGTGTGTTAACTGGTGGTTAACTGGTACCTGCAGACCAAAAAGTGACAACTTGCGAAAATAAAGTTTCCTTTGCTGGATGCCTACTCTGAATTCCATCACTTTCTCTCTTTGTCATAGTATCATGGAATCACAAACTGGCTTGGATTGGAAAGACCTCAAAGATTACCTAGTTCCAATCCCCCCTGCCATGGTCAGGGACACCCTCACTAGACCAGGTTTCCCAAAACCCCATCCGGCCTGGGCTTGAACCCTTCCAGGGAGGGGGCATCCACGGCTTCTCTGGGCAACCTGTGTCAATGCCTTACCATCTTCATAGTGAAGAACTTCTTCCTAATAGCTAATCTAAATTTACCCTCTTTTAGTTTAAACACATTAGCCCTTGTCCTATCACTACATTCTCTGACAAACAGTCATTCTCCAACTTTCCTGTAGACCCCCTTCAGGTACTAGAAGGCTGCTGAAAGATGTCCCCAGAGCCTTCTCTTTTCCAGACTGAACAAGCCCAACCCTTTCAGCCTGTCTTCATAGGAGAGGGGCTCTAGCCCTTTGATCATCTTTGTGGCCCTCCTCTGGACTCACTCCAACAGCTTTCTTCCACTGGGGACTTCAGAGCTGGATGCAGTATTCCAGGTGGGATCTCAAGAGAACAGAGTAGAGGGGCAGAATCACCTTCCTTAATCTACTGTTTTTGATGCAACCCAGAATATGTTTGTCTTTCTGGGCTGCAAGTGCATATTTCCAGCTCAGGTTGAGATTTACATCCATCAACAACCCCAAATCTTTCTCCTTAGGGCTGCCCTCCATTCATTCTGCACCTAGCCTGTAGGTGTGCTTGAGATTATATTTACCCACGTACAGCATCTTGCACTTGGCCTTGTTGAACTTCATGAGATTTGCCCAGGCCCATCTCTCAAGCTTGTCAAGGTCGCCCTGGACAGTGTCCCTTGTCTCCAGTGTGCTGACTGCACCACATTTGCTGAGGGTGCACTCAATCCCACTGTCCATGTCTCCAACAAAGATGTTAAACAGTGTCATACCGACCCCTGAGGAACACCACTCGTCACTGGTATCCATTTGGATATTGAGCCACTGACCACAACAGTTTGAGTGCCAATGTCCAGCCAATTCCTTATCCACTGAGTTGCCCATCTGCCAAATCTATGCTTCACCAATGTAGAGATAACGCTATTGTGCGGAACAATGTCAAATGCTTTGCACAAGTCCAGGTAGATGATATCTGTGAGTCTCCTCTTATTCACCAGCACTGTAACCCTATCATAGAATGCCACTGAATTTTTTAGGCATGATTTACCCTTAGTAAACAGCCATGTTGGCTGTCACCAATCACCTTCTCACTTTCTATGTGCCTGACCATAGTTTCCAGGAGGATCTGCTTCTTGATCTTGCCAGGCACGAAGGTGAGACTGACCACCTCATAGTTACTTAGGTTGTCTTTTTTCCCTTTTTGAAAATGGGGGGAAACAGACAGTGGGAACTTCACCACACTGCCACACTTTCTCAAATATGATAGAGAGTGGCTTACCAATTTCATCCACCAGTTCCCTCAGGAATGGTGGATGCATCTTGTCAGGTTCAACAGACTTGTGAACCTTCAGGTTCCTTAGACACTCTCAAATCTGATCTTCCTCTGCAGTGGATGGTTCTTCATTTTCCCAGTCCCTGCAGTGTGACTAGGACCTTTGCTGGTGAAAACTGAGCCAAAATATTTGTTGAGTACCTCAACCTTCTCCACATCCCGGGTAACCAGGTCTCTCATTTCATTCATTTCCCTTGTCTTCCTTTTATCACTGACACACTTACAGAAACTTTTCTTCTTGTCCTTGATTTAATTCTATCAGGGCTATGTCCTATGTTTATTTCTTCCTTATTACTAATCTGATCTTATTTCTAACTTGCTGCTATTCACATGGCTATTGTGAATGCTATTTTGCCCTTGTTTCCCATACACAGCCATTGGTGTCATAACCACGAGGATTTTCATGTTTGCACTTGAAGCCACTTTTTGGGCTGCCACAGCATTTTCAAGCCATGACATTCTTATACAAACACTATTCTTCACACAAACACTTTATTAAACCAGAGTTTCCAACGTGGTCTTAGATTTCCACAGCTGCCACTTGATGCATAAATCACACAGAAAACAGGTTTGTAGCAAGATTCACAGTGAGTCCCCTTTTTTTTTTGGTCAGGTTTTGGGTCTCTGGGCATACCATTAAACACAAACCTATTTCAATCACATATATTTACAAACCACGGACCCTAAAGAAAGCAAAACAAGCTGCCATTAATAACTATAGTTTGTTGGCAGGGAAGGAAACCATCAAAGATATCCAACAGTTACATGCCTCATTAAAGGCCCGGTGAAGTCAGTAATAACCTTTCCTTTTGATCCATTGGGCATTGAACAAAAACACTACCAAGGAGGAATACTCAAATGGGATTTTAAAAGTCTATTAAAAAACCTCCTCACATCCCTGAAACATCCCCATCTTTTTGTGGACTGTGAGCTTGCCAGAGCTCTTCTGCTGCTGCTTCTTTCGCCCCACTAAATCTATTCCATTCCCTTTCAGTCAATGAACTGAGCTGTGTGCCAAGGCTTTCTAAATTATCTTCCCTCTTCGCATGTGCAGAGCAATTTCCGCAGGATACGGTTTTGCTTAGTGCCTTGCATGGCTGGGGATGGAACAAATGAGGAATTCTGTGAGCTTTTTTATATTAAGCCCCAATCCAAAAAGATGTATCTATAATCTTTATACCAACAACCCTCTGCTTTTGATGGTAACTTAATGATGACAAGTATTCTTTTTCTTTAGGTCAGATGTACTAGGTAATGCTTCAAATGGTCTATCTACTAAAAAAGAAAATGCTGGCCAAGATCATTGTCTCAGGTGAATCATAGGAATAGCAAATTCAATCCAGTCACTGCTGCACATAATTAGTGCAGCCAGGATTTAGATGCCATCCAGGAGTACTGTTGTCCTAGCTGCACAGCCTTTGTAACGAAGGTGGGAAATGAAATCGGGCAAATCTGTTTTATATCAAAAAGGCCTATTAATCAATAGGAGCATCGAAATAATCTTTGTACTATAGATAATGTCAGCCTTGACACTAGCTGCTTAGCAAGGGATGCTTCAGCCTTTTATACTCAGATTGTTACAATGTGGAGCTATAGGCATCCTGCCTGTGAGGGAATCCAGGGAAAAGCCAGAGGGATAAACATTCTGCCCCTTTGTCCCTCCTTATCGTTCTATAAAAATGTTTGGTCAGCCTAAAATTAATTGAGCTAGATGAAAGATAGAGAGCTCAGTAAGGATGACAACCTGGTGGTTGTCATGCATTAATATGATGCAAGCCTCACTGGCCTATGAGTGACCATCAAACCCCAAAAGTCCATCTCCTCACTGAATTGTGGGGAAGTACCCATCTTTCTAGCAACTAATAACCTTGACTGTTCCACTGGAGCCAGAGTTGTTCTTTGTTTTCACAAACCAAAGCTGGGTTTATGCCTTTCAAAAGACAGGTGAGAGGCCTGATTGCTTTTTATCCACAAGCCCAGCAGATAATTAATCTCTGTTGCTTTAGGAAACAGGCACAGTTCCAGCATCTCCCTGGGGATATTTGTGTTACCCACCGCCCTGGGGGAAACCTCCCAACATGCAATCATTTTATGTGAGGCTCTGCCAACCCCAACCTCTTGGACCAGTCTTATTTCACTTAACTATTTCAACACGATTGGGCACAGGAGGAGAGAACAGCTCCACATCCCCATGGTTTTATAGCACACATGGATGTGGAGAAGTGGGGTTTCCATTCTCACACACAAGGCAATACCTGAAAAAACACCACAACCACATGAGAGAACAGGAGAGATTGCCTCTACTCCATTAAAACATCAATTACTCTACACAAAGTGTAACTTTTATATTCCATGCTGGTATATATCCATAAAAGACATAGTGATGACTCCAGCTCAAAGGCAAATTAGAGCTTCTATCTGGGGGATTAAAGGTGCAGGGTCAAACACCTTCTGGAGGGACTTGGATCTGCCTGACTAAGCCCTGGTATCACCAAGCTGCTGATGAAAAAGGAGAAAAATCTTGTTCTTTAAAAAACTAAGTGGAACTCAAGGTAAGGAAAATATGTTAAGATTGAATACTTTCCTAAAAGATAGACCCCAGAAGCCACTATACTAACATATCTGGAAAGAATAATCTCCTCTGCTGCAGAATTTTCTGGAGTCACAGCTTATGATGCACCAGGCTTCTGAGCAGCTGATTGCATTGATGCCTTGTGGCCTTAACAGCTATTAACTATCTTCTAAAAGCTTATTGGTAAAATATTAACCACATCATGTACCTTGTGTACCAAAAGGAAATTCAATTTGACAAGTCTACTTAAAAATACATAAAGCTTCCATTTTTACACAGTGCCCACATAGACTAGTAACTCCTTCAGATTTTTGAGTAGGTATATATGAATTATTCAAGAAGATGAGCAAAACCTGGTGTTCTCTGATACTTCTCTCAGGAAGCTTTAAATATGAAAATCCCCTTGCTTTCTTGGAGTCACTTGGGTTTTATTCTCTCTCCCTTTTTATTTTTTTTTTACATTTTCAAGTTCCTGCAAAGGAAAATCCTTGCAAAGTATAGGCAGTTTGTTTCCAAAACGAACAACCAATATCATGAAATGTCTTTGTAGTTTGACATATTGCTATTAGGCAAAGGAGCCTTGTTCCATACACCACTGCAAATCGCAATTAGTTCAAGTAGAAAAGATTATGACCAGGTGCAGGTTTTGAAGTGACTTTTGGTGGGAGGAGAGAAATGTCTCTCTTTTGTGGTAATTTATCTGAGGAATTTAGGGATATTCAATCTTTTGTGCTTAGCCAACAAAGTAGAACCTTCATGGTGCCCGTGAACTGGTTGAAGATACAGGGCTTATTGGTGGTTGTCAGTCTGCTGAAGTGAAAGATGACATGAGGAAAAAAAGCATGTTATATTTGTCTTCCACAGCACTTCTGTTTGGAGGGTAACTTTGTTGGAGAGCTTATTAGGAAGAAAGGCAGAATGAGTTCCTCCAGTGTGGGAACCCATGGATGAGGTTGGGGCCCTGGGATAGGCAGCAGGCAGATGAGCTGGCTGCAGTGGTCTCTTCAAGCCTTGCAAATCTACAGCTGACTTTCAGAAAATTACAAAGGAAGGGGGCTAACACAACAAAGCGTGCCCCTAAGAAGAAAGATACTCTAAAAACTTCAAAAACCCCCTTAGAAGATTGGATTAACTTCTTCTAATCCTTTGAATCATGGCTAGATATGAGTTCAAAGAACTAATGTAATTTTATTATTACATTTAATAAATGTTTAAGTTAAGAAATAGGAACTGAGCTAAGAGTGACCTTCCCTTATCAGCCTCCAACGTCTGAAAGCAGGAATGAATTAATTAAGCAAATGCAACAAGCTTAAGGGTATAACATACAGCAGCAGCTGAGTCAGCTTGACCATCAGCCATTTATTGGGGTGAGATGCGCAGCTCAAGTATGAGCAGATGATTCAATTCACATATCTTGGCAGTAACAGATAAGATAAAAGGGATGGCCAGAGGGAAATAGTGTCATAAATTGGCAAGGCAGAGAGTCATTCACCAATTTAAACAAAATGTTGTCATCAAGGAAGCTGCACATTTAATCCATACACTGGAGTAGGCTGCCTTACCAAATGAAAGCAGATTTTGCAGGTTAGCTTCTCATCAAAGGATAAATGAGCTTTGCAGGGTCTAGGCATATTCTTATGCAACCGGCTTACATCACGCTGTATACTCCAGCCCCTTATTTTCAAGAGTTTGAGCTCAACAGGAACACAGAGTTAAAAGTATGGAGTGTATATTCTTGCCTTTTTCCATAGTTTCCCACAGGCAAAGACTTCTTCACAGGTGTGATGATAATGTAAAAGTTTTTCAAAGATTGAACATTTGCTTGTACTGGGAACCAGGAAATTATAATATATAATCAGCTCCACCATCATAATGTTATGTCCAAATGACGTATGGCTAAAGACTTTCTTTCTACAAATTAACTATGAGTGAGATGTGACTAAATTGCAGTAGGTTTCATTTACGCACAGTCAATTAAGTCAGTGTGGTTTAACAAAGGAAATTGCATTCTATCAGTGCAGTTTTCAGCACAAGTATTTTTCTTTAGAAAACAGATAGAGATCTTCAAAATGGGCAGCTAAGTATAGGAAGAAAGAAATTGTCTAAAAAATCCATGAACATTACTGCGTATTTTCTATTCAGTAGGAACCTAAGTGTTTCTCAGAGAAAGGATAAGGGCAATAATATTTGAGTTAATCATTCCAGGGACTAGGGATGCCTTCTGTTTGCTAGTAAATTAAAATTGCAGAACATCTAATGGGAAAAGAAAAGGAATGGATAAAACTGAGCCTGTTCTGTTGCCTCTTTCAACTACCTAAATTTGGGAAAAGCATGGAAATGTCATGAACAACTACCTCAAACCAAACTAACCATCAACTTAATATCCATGAAAAGAAGGCACTGGCAGTGTGCTAACTGGATGAAGTCATACTACTCAGGTCCAGCACAAGACCAAGAGCTAGGAATTTAGGAAACAGAAGAAGAATTTCCCTCTGCCTCAAGCCCACGCCTTAAAAAAGCCAAAAAACTCCTGGGTTTCCAGCTTCTGCATTCTTATTCATTTGTATGTGTGCATGTCATACGAATGTCAGTGTTCCCTTTGTTTTCATCCTTTCTCCTATATAGTTTCTGCAGAAAAACTAGGCCATTAACTACATGGCTCTCAGACATTGTCATGGGAACGGACCGTGATGTCAGAGACACAGGATTAGGAGTTCCTGGCATCACTGAGCTTAAGGGAGAAGCCTGGCTGGGAATGAGAAAACTCCCATCCAAACAGCTTGGACAATAGAACTGGGAATTTCAAGAGCAGCTAGCAAAGAACCCTCAATAGTAAACTATCTAGAAACAACCAGGATTTCTTTGTCAAAAATCTGCTGACTGAAGAGAATCACAAAACAATTGGCACGGGACTAAATTATTAAAATCAGTGAAGTGAAGCCAGTGTTGTGTCAGCAGTAACTATGGCATTAGAATAAAGATTATTTTACCATTTTAGCAATGAAAGCAAAACACAGTGGTAGAAAATATAGCATCTTTACGTAAATTATACAATGAGTATTTATTTTAGCTCTGCTGGTAAAAAGCTGAGTACAGTTTTACACAGATTACTCCCTTGGACCAAAAGTTCACAGTAGAAAAGATAATGCAGGAACTACATGTGTGAGTGCTCTTAAAATAATCAGATACCTCAGCTTATGTGTGTGGGAATACTATGCAAAACTGCAAGCAGTAACAGGGAACTTGACAACCAAAGTCCACTCCCACAGTCATTACTTTGGAAAAAACCCCAGATGTCAACAACTGAGCTGGCAGCCCAGTCTTTGGGGGCTGAGGCCGGACCCTCCCCAGCCCTGCAGCACGGCTTATCACAGTGCTGAGGATGAGCATTGCTGCTCTCAAACAGCTGCCAGTCCTCCTTCTTGGGGTGGGTGTGCAGCTGGCGAGGGGAAACTGGAAAAAATAAATTTAAAAAAAGGGGGAAATAAATACAGCAATGGAAAGAGCACGGAGTCCCAGAATAAAAGTCAAAACTGGGTCATGTTTTATATGAGGGTGGTTTGTAACCAAACAAGCTGGTTCTTCTAAGCTTGAAAAGAGGGAACTGGGAGCAAAATGGGTTTGTTGTTTCTCCTTGGAGTTGCTATTGTGGTGGCTACTCTACCTATATGCCTACCTGCCACATCAGGATGCCTTTAAACAGAAGGGCTCCGTCTGCCTACCAGCCAGGAAGCCTTGATGACTCATGTGTTGGACTAGGACAACATGTGATGAGCTGAAAGACCTCAAGCAATATATTTCAATGGAAAGCTAAATAAACGGAAGGATGCACACACACATCATAATTTCAAAGCAAACTTTAAAAGGCAAGAGGGAAGTCGGCACCTTTTCAGCATTGTGCTGTGATTTAAGGCATGTCTACACCCAGCGGGGGAGTACTGAGGCAAAGAGCCCTGAGCTACCTATTTCCAGAGCTGAAAGCTATATAATGTCTACTGACTGGCTTTGTTACAAAAAAGGGTGCAGCCCTGCATAAAGCTGTCTGTTGCAGCTGGGACATGAGCCAGTACCTTCGTGTGTCCCTGCCTTGTGCCATGGATATGTATCAGCCTGTTCAGAGGTTGTCCAGGGCTCTGTTCCCTGCTTTGTGGGGTGGACCTGACTGATGAAAGAGTTGTGAAAAACCTGTTAAAAATCTGTGCTTTTGGAATTGAAACTCTATTTCACTTAGCTAAATTCCAAGCAGACCAGCCCATATTATTTTTGGTCCAGATATCTTAATGACTTCTAGACGATTTAAATTGCTGGTAGGATTTTTGTACCTGTTTTGCAACCCAGAAACCCTGGGCTTTAAAACAGAAGCTGTGATTCTAGTGGACGTTTTCCTCAGCATTTGTGACACTCCATTCAGTGCCGGTGAACTGTGAAGAAGCCACAGTCCAGATTAGCCGTGAGCCCTCTGCATTGTTTTCTGCTTTGTCTCTTGCGGTATTTTAAGCATCTGATGTATAGATGACGACTGCACATGTTACTGGCATACACCTATGTGTTGTTGCTGATTCTTCCCATTCCTCTGCTCACACTTACTTCGTATTTCCCTTAAAGCATGAAGGAATGGCAGGCATAGATAATTATTTTAACAATAACCCCCACTCTTCATCAGCCTGGCTCCTTCTCAGGTTCTGCTGGGATTTTACTTCTGCCATTCCCAGCACAGCGCTTCGCAGAAATGCACTTGATGAGAAGAGCTGGCTGCACATTCAAATGAAAGCAAGTGTCAGGGGGTGGGGTGGACATCAGTGCAAGGTGCTTAACCAAAATGAACTCCACGACTCAGTGGGGTGGGAAGGGGGTTCTTCAGAAAGGGCTGCTGGCTTTACCTTCAAGGATGTCGTTTCCTGAAATAGTAGGATGCCTCTAGTACCTTCTGCCTGTAGTAAGTGTTGCCACATGGTACTAGTTATGTCAAAATTACTCTTGAAGTTGTGGTTGCAAAAAAGGCACCTACTCATATTCATGTATCTTTTCAAGTGGTTTTGACCTAGCCACTAACGTTTTTACTGGACTTCCCTGAATAACTTAATCTTGGTTGGTAATAATCATGCCCTCCCTTACAAGTTGCTGATGGAATGCTGTGCACCTGCAACAGGCCACAAAAAATATTGTGTTGTGTCTTTGCAGCTGAAACGTGCGAATGGCAGAGGTTCCAACAAGAAAATATCTATGAGGGGGAAAAAAAAAGAAGAAAAGAAGGGAAAAATAGGTTAAATAGATGTTAAACTCATAGCCAAATGCAAGTGAGAAGGAATTTTAGTGGCATTGGAGCACACAGCGGTCAGAGGAAACCCAGTCCATTTCATCAGAAAAAATTTTGCTACTGACAGCTGCCTCTTCTAACACCTTACACCTGAGAGCAAAACAAGAGATCAAGCAAAAACAGTTTTTAATTTAAATATTTGCTTATTGTGTTTTGCATCCTGTTTTCATTGTATCTATTTCACAAAGTATAATTATTCTGCTTAAGAAATCATATGAAAAATGATAGGCAAGCTACGAACACTCCGATATCAAGTGCAGACTCCTGTCCACATGTTCACACTCATGCTCTCCCACACTTTTTCCTCCTTTAATTGTGTTATTTTTCCAGTAAGTAGCAGATTACCTGACATGTATGTCAATTAGTCATCCTTTTCCCACTGCAAATCTTACCATCTGTTCAAGATTTCGTAGGATTCAATGGGAGTTTTCAACTGACTTCTTTATTCACTGGGTCAGACCATCAAATATTCAAAAAGTGGTAAGATTATACCAAAGTTTAAATTCACATGGAGCTTTATAGAGGAAAGACAGTCTGATCCAGCTGGATCTAAAAATTAGATCCAATTAAATTATATGTTTAAAATGGAGACCTAAATTCTCAGTAGTTTTTGATAGTTCAATGTCTTTAATTTTCACTTATGTGGCCATTTTTGTCTTCTTCCTTTATAAGGGGCAAGAAAAATTTATTTCTTGTGGAGTGTTTACCATCTCTAAAGCACCACGCATAAAGGTGGGTAATCACCAGACAGGCACTCTTGTGTAGGAAAGCTGATGCCACATGCAGCTGCTTGTTGACTCCTGGTCACCCACTGCTCCCAGAAAAGCATTCAGGTGTTTTGAGTCCCAGACGAATTCCTGTAATGCTCTCGGTGCAATTAACTTCAAGGAAACTAAAGCAGAGACAGACAAGGTCTGTCTGATCCTCAAAAGTACTAATAGCTAACTCAGAACTTCGTTAATTTCACTAATAGATGAGTGTGCTCAGTCCATTCAGGGATGCCAACTGTTGTGCAACTTGCTCAATTCTGTTAAAAATTAACATAAATGTTTCTGTTTTTCAGTCTGATTTCTGTAATATTTAACTGTAACAGAAAATCAAGGTTGCTGGTGGTCTTCTTTGCTGTGATAATCTAACATGCAATAAAAGTTAAAAAAAATCAACCTCACTAAATGTTTCGAATAGATTAAGTAAAATATTTGGGAATACTTCCTTGTGGGTAAGATTCTGAAAATCCATCACAAACACCAGAAATTACTGACACTAATAACCCTGATACTGCTCCAACTGACTAAAAATAGAGGTCTGTGACAGGCTAAGAATAAAAATACTCAGTCGGAAGTTTGTAACTATTAGTCATAGTTTGGTCTCCTAAATCTATCTTCAGTGCAAGAAATGTTTAATATGAAAGAGCTATGAGGATATACTACAGACAGCTTCAGTAGGTGTATATTTCTGTAAAAATCATTATGCTAAATATCTGACACAGTAACTGCATTATTGCAGGCATATAAACATCATCATTCTTTATATTTAATCTACTACTAAACTATGCGCACTTTTCTAGAGGACCTACTGCACTTAAACCATCAGTCATCTCAAGGCCAAACTAACTCATCTGCAGTGAGACCCATCAACTCCTGGGCACCAAGCGTCTCACCCTCCAGATCTGCTGCTCCTGCACCATGCTACCTCCTAATATGGATGTAGTTACCCTTTCCTCATCCTCTTCCCAGTATATTTGGACCTCTTGGTATGGTGTTTAAGAATACCCTACTGATGTATGGTCAGTAAGAATGTTGGGGCAAACTCTTCGTCCCACCACGATCCCTCTTGTCCTGCAGCTGGGAAACTTCATTCCCCTCACCACCCCGGGAGGGCAGCAGGGTGGATGGTGCTACTGCTGGGGTGCAGGACACCACCAAAGCACAAGGAGCGTGGGGGGGTGGGGAGCAGTGAGAGCTGCAAAGAGAAGGGAGATACAGTCATGCAGTCATTTGGGGCAGCCCCACTGAACCTGGACCTCTAGGGAGGCTGCCAAGGACCACAAGGCAGTTGCAGCTGGCAGTTGTTCCCTGCCAGGGCATCTAGGGTCAGAGGAGAAACTGTCCTTGGACACGTGACATACCTCAGCATTTGGAAAATACATTCTCCATTTGATTTCTCTTCTGCTACCTGCTACACACTCAACAGACCAACTGCAGCATTTTTCTTTGCTAGGCAAGGGCCAAAGCTTTGTTTTCCCCAATTCAGGATCATGTTCCTTTGGGGTTTGTTCCCCACTCCTTTTGGCAATTGAAACAATTTATTTTCTAGAGTACATTTTTTTTCATCCCATTGTACTTCACATTTCTCACAATCTGCTGAGGTTCAGCATCCCTAGGACACACTTAAAAGTTAGCTGTCTCCTCCGTAGCTTAATTCTTCTCTATTGTCAGAGATCTCTACATTTTTAAAGAAGAAAATGCTCTTTCCCCACTCCCTAAATCAATGAGACCTCTTTAAAAACCTAGGGTTAGAAATTCCAACATGAAATCTTGTGCAACGATCAGGGAAGGGCGGAGATATAAATATCATAAAGTACAAATTCATCACCGAATCTGGAGCGTATCCACAAATTTAAAAGCCAATGGGACACTCTAAGTAGAAATAAACACAGATGGACAACAGTATTGCCAGAGAGAAGGATTAGACAAGACACACAAATGATGTTAGGGAATGGTCAGATCAAGGCAGTGCCGTTTACTCCCACATACATCCTTGCCTCCCAACTCTTCCAGTAAGAGGAGGCAAGAAATTTCTTACCCCCCACTAAGAATTCTTGCAGCAGAGACCTTTTATGGGTGCAGTCAGTATGTCCTGCCTGGGCCTGGGCTTCTGGCACGGCCCTCTTTAGAAAACTGACCACTCTGTGACCTTCCTGTGCTCTTCCCACTTGCTGTGTTGTCACTCAGCTGTGGGCAATGCCAGAACTTCCCCTCTAAACTATGTCCTAATTCCAGTGACTACCCTGGTCTGCTATGTGTCCTCTTCTAAAAAAATTTGTCTCCTTAGCCCACATGTGCATGACTTTTCCCTTTGGAATAAAGTGTTTTGCTGCATGCAAGCAGATTCCATGCAAAAATTCAGTTTTCCCTCTATTGAGGAAGTCTACCTGGATACATCCCTTCCCTCAGGTTCTCCCTGGTGGCTTTAAACTCTGGGTGCTTCAAAACATAAAAGGAAACCTCTAATTTCTGAGACAGCCCATTTTCCCATATTCTGTACTTCTTTTGTTTCCTCTCAAATATCTATGTAAATCCTCCCCCCCCCCAAAGTGTTCACTGCCCTATTCATAGGGAGCGATGCCTCCCACAGTTGACACTTAACACACCAGCGATGCACTAGCTGGTGTTCTGCGAAGTTTAACACTTTGAATTGGCTTAAGCAATACTCACCCCCATTTCTGCATGTAGTGGGCACTTGCAAGGGGTGAATGTGGTAACCTCAAGAGCACCCTGCGTGAGTCAGGGGAACATTTTCAGCAGAAGGTTTTTGACATTGCGACACATTTCCCTTTTTTTTTACACAGGAGGAATGACATCTCAAAAGTGAAAAGTCATGCAAGTTTGAAAATGAAACCTTGGAGATGTTTTTTTTTTTTAAATCTGCCTGAATTATTTGGGAAAAGCATCTGACAGTCTTCTTCCAAGAAGACTGTAAACAAGTGGAGACCCTAACACAGCAGTCAGCTCATACAATTCAGCTATCAACACCTAAGGGTTATTTGTTACTCTGAGCCGTGTCAGGCTCGTTGCTAGAAACCCCAAAATTAGTTTTGGGTTGGTTTTTTTTTTTTCTCTCTGTAGAGTTTTTCACTTTCTGGGGATTGTTTAAAGGCACAGTAGCTGCAGATGTAATCAAATGTCGCAGCTGCTGGTTCCTGTTCCTTTCTGGGCATGGTTGAGCCACACCGCCTGCCCCATGTGCCGAGATCATTCTGGTGGCTGCACCCCAAAGGCCATTCTGGTAGGTGCATCCCAAAGGCCAGGTTCCCACTTAAACTGGGGCCTGGTTGCTTTACACTCCTATGAAGCTGTAGTGGAAGAAGGCCTGAGCAGAAAGCAGAACTGGGTCCTAAATAGACTGAAAGCACCTATTTGTCAGGTAGCTAATCCAAGATGATATAACTGTTTATAAACACTTGCTATTTTTCTACAGCCATTCAGGAATGTTGTTAATAGCTCCTCACCCTGGTGCCAAAAGACACTTTTTGAAGGGTTTTAATGTGCAGGTCATTGCAAATTTGATATTTGTTTTTTGCCCGTTCCCCAGCCAGCAGCTATGAACAAAACAGACTTTGAAGCCTGCAGCTTTATTAATCTGAGACTTACTACGTTAAGAGAGAGAGAAGGACATAAATCCCTTCTCCTAACACTACTAACTCTGTGTAATGGTCCAAGAATGATGAGCTAAACATTACTCCAAAATTATCAGGCTTCATTTCTCATGACGTACAGCAAGCAGCAGATTGCACTTTTATCTTTTTAAGTTGACCTGACGGCAAACAAAGAATGTGCAGAATGCCAAGGTCCTCTGTTGCCTCTGTGCAGCCTCCTCCAGCAGAAACTGTGTATCATGATGCAATATTTAGCACTTTGTTCTAGCCCTTAGGACAAAGATATATTCAGAGCAAGCTGTTTCCCTGGGAAAAATAAAAAATAAAAATAATCTGAGGCTGTTTCCCTTTGCAGACCTGTGGAGTGTATACCTGTGTTGATTCTAGAGGAGAATGTGGGGCTTGGTTAGGGCAGAACACTTCAAAAAAATTTATCAACATATATCTTGAACTGAGCTTTGATCAGCTTCTTTTACTGTCCAGCAAAACAGTTGGTAACCACTAAAACATTTGGAGTGATGTCATGTGGTACAATGAGGATCAGCCCTGAGTATAAGGTGGTCAAATGCCTTTACAGTGAAGACTCTCCTCCCTCTGTGGAAGGCGTATCAGGTTAATGACAAGCCCACACTTTATGGCTGCCTAAAGACTTTGCAAGTGGTTAAAATCACCAGGGATAAAAGGGTATTTTAATTTCTGTTGAACAACTTTCATTTATCATCATGCTTGCAGTTGCATGATGCTAAACTGTCACATTCTTTACTGGTGATATCCCTCTCACCCCATCCCTGTTTATTTCCCTTCTGATAGAAAAGCTGCCCGAATAAAATGCCTCTTCTATATTTTCTCATTATTCTTACCAGGCTGATACTTCAGTTCCTAGAGGAGGAAAACAAGCAGCGAACTGAGTTTAACACTGAAATATTAGGGGGGGTTCCATCCATAAATTATAGTTAGACCAGTTTTGAAAACTAAGGATTGTAATAGAGTTCAAGTAGAATTAAAAATCGAGTTTCTGAAAGGCTTGGAAAGTAAGCTTTATCTTTCTAAAGAATCTTTATACCTGTTGCTAATCTCTGTAGGATCTTTAGTGTATTGATCAGAGGAAGTTCAGAACCAGTCCAAATATTCAAAAGGTGTAGAAATACACATCTAAGGGAAGCAAATAAAAATGCACTATTATGTTAAATGCTGATAAATTATTACTTTAGGAATAAACTCCACAGCTTGATTTAGCTCTCCTTTCTTTGCATTACCATTCCTTCCAGAAGTCTTTCCCTACATCATAAACTCCTAGACTGAGGACTCAGGTGCACCAAGGAAGGGTGCTGCACTTCTCTTCAAGCACACAAGCCTTGGTTACACAATCAGCACAACTCGTGTCAACTGCCTCCCTTTTCTTTGCTAGGCAAGGACCAAAGCTTTGTTCTCCCCAGTCAGGATCATTTCCTTTGGGCTGTGGTCTCCGTGAGGGTGTAGGGAGGTGCCCACCACAGCAGATCTCTCTTAGGAAGCTGGGAGAAACCCAGCAGCCTGCTGCATCTATGGAAAAGTGAAAATTGCTTTTGTAGCCCACTGTTTTGTAAACTGTGGTGAATTTTACACTCCTTACTATCTTACCTCATCAGCAAGATGGACTTGTCCCTAGTTGCATTAATTGCTTCTAAAGAAGAGGATAAATGACTTCACGTAACATCTGAATGCTGTAGTCCTGCATTACTGGTACATCTCAGCAGGACTCAGGGTAAAGCTCCTGTCACTTGCCAAACCTTGTTTCCAAGGCATCAGGCTGTCATCATGTCTTTCAAAATATGCAAACATCCACGTGGTTCTGTGTTTCCTGCCATGTCCTGGAGTATTTTCACTTCTTTCAAAGGCAGAGCACTGGGACAGGGTTGCAACATGCAACCTCTTTTGGAAAACTTGCCCATCATTTCACACTAGCAACTTTCTTCAGTGCTTCTTAGGGGCTAAATTCCTTTTCTACAAGCAAAGCGCATGCATTTTCTTAATTAATACATTAAAGAAAATATTAGGCAGAATTTATTCACCTATTTCATCTAACACTTAATCCCTTTGTGCTGCAGAGTCTAATGAGATGATAGAGCAAAAATATGGGGTAGAAAAATGGCACCACAGTCTGCTCTGCTTGTCAGTAACATTTTGTCATTGCAAGAATGCTTGGGGTTATAGTTTTTCTGTGCTGGACTGATAGATTGTGTTATAGTCTTTTATAAGACCAGTTGTTTAGATCCCATTTGGAAGGCTGTGGAGAAAATGCTCTTTTCATAAAAACAATCCAATTCTTCTGTAAATATCTGTTGTCGTATTTATCCTCTTGGAATTAACTTTTTTTTTTTTATTAAACTTGCTACCAGAGGAAGCAATAGTTGCAAAAACTGTTTAAATAGGTACCATTTGTGAATATAAACAGTTTCAGATTTTTTTTTGTCTGAAGGCTTAAGTGGTTTCATAATTTCTGTTGCTGTTTTTTGTGTGTTTTTATACAGAAATAGACCAAAGCATGATGAAACTACACGTAAGCAGTGGAGAAGAGGGAGGAGGACAGTCGTTTTAAAAAAGGCTGGAGATCAGAATGGGAGGCTGTGAACACAAATGAATTACATGTATGTGAATTGCAAAAGGAGGAGGGAGTCGCTCTCCACATTTGGAAATGATAACAAATATCCTGTGATCTCGCAGTCCAGAGCTGTAAATCCAGAGAGAAAGCAGACCACAGCTTGGATATGAAGATCAGGATATGAGCCTTCAATGAACCTGACAAGGTAGATGTCTTTACTACAAGCTAGTGGGGGTTTGTCAGGTACCACATCATACATACCTTCAGATTTTTACTGCTACCTAATCTCTACTTACAGGAGCACTTAGAGATAAATCACTCAAAGATAAATCACTCACAAAGAGGTAAAAATGGCAAAGAAAGAAGTAGGAACATGAGTGAAACAGCAAAATGAGAGAAAATGTGTTTGCTAAGTAATGGATTAGACTCTACCCTAATCCACGCCACTCCACTCCTTACTGTTGTATTCAGCATGTTCCCCTGAGCTGCATCCTTCCCAGGGTGCAGCCACCATACTGCCTCTCTTATCTCCCCCTGACACCAGGAGGCATTGTGTCAAGGAAAGAAGGGTGGGGGAGATAGGTAAAACAGCCTTTCTAAGTCTGTAGAGACACCGCTGCTGAGGGTGGCAGCTATAGTCACAGTCTGTCCTGTGGTCTTCTCTCTACCTACAGCACTCTCGCCAGCACAGAGAGGTGGATGCCTGCACAACAAGCAGCAGGGTGCTACAGCCCTCCTGCAATGGAACTTAGCACCAAGGGTGGTTTGGTTTTTAAGATAACAAGACTCACAGCTCCCATTGTTAAAACGTCTCAATTATTCCTTCAAAATGTGTGGAAGAAAAATAAAGTAAAATTTAATAAAGGAAGATACCAGAGAGGTTCCAATAAGTCTGTCATGCTTTCCTCCCTCACATTTTTGGGGTATATTTGCTCTCAAGCAAGTGTTCTGGTAGCCCTGTGCAAAGGCACGCAGGTAAGCACCCCTTCTTTGCATGGCTTGTTTGAGCCAGTTGGCAAGGGGCACTCACTGTGCTTTGAAAACTTGTCTGTGATCGTGTAGTCATGTCACAAGGCTGGTCCCCAGCACTAGCTCCTCTGTCTGAAAGACATTTCTTTGTCTTAGCATAGCTGTCCTGCCCAGCATCATCTCCACCTCCAAGTCCTTAAAAGCTGACTGCTGTTTGAAGAATGACTTCAGCCTCACGAGATCAGAATCTGTGGGTAGTTACACACAGTGATGCAAAGCCTCTGAGGTAAATGATGACACAGTGAGCAAGGAAATGGGAAATCAGACCCATGTGGCTTCCCTAAGGGTTTTGTTTTTTTTTTTTTTTTTTATTTTCTGCCTTGTTAAGGAGAGGTTCCTCCCAAAAGTCACCAAGGGAAGTAAAAATGGGATCATACTAGTGCTCATTCATAAGCCCTGTTTTCACATAGCATTGATTCACTCCACATTTCTTTTTTTTTTTTTTGTGGCACACTCGATAGCAACAACCAATAAAACTCATGAGTTTATTGTTTCATCACTTTAGGAACAGCGCTTGAGCCACTTACTGCTCAGGTCTATTGTTTCCAAGCTGTAGCAGATAAAAGTTCACAGGCAGGAGCTCTGGATGTTCATTCATCTCCAGATTCCAACACTTGCATACTTTATTATAATTTGGTTATCTGATCAGGGCTGTTTCATCTCTTCCTGTTGTACAGCCACAAATCTGCTTCCTCCAAGCTGCTAAGTTACAGCAAACTCCTGATCCAGTCTGCAGTTCCTTTGAGCCCCGAGTACCAAATGTTGCGGTTTAAAAAGATTAAATCCAGAGATGAAACCTGATTGTTGTTCCATCCATCTGCTTTAAATTGGTTGTTCTGTTTATTTTGAAGACTTCAACTGGTGCAGCGAAAAAAACAAGCATCCATTCTGCAGAATTAATCTTGATACATTGGGCTTTATGCTCAGCTTTTATTTACTTTTTTTCAAAATCAACATGACTAACAATTGGCATGTGCCATTAAATTAAGTGCTACAGCTACATTAAATCCTGTAAATCATAACCAAAGCAAAAGTTTGGCTTTATCTGTGGCTGACTGGTTGAGGGTCCCACTCATTTAAGTGACTCATCCCAACTCATCCCATGCATCCCCTTTGAATATACCCTTGCTAGAGGGTGCCATTCCAATGCTACCAGTCCTTTTATGTCTTCCCACAGCTCTCCCTGTGCACCCAGCCCTGATAGATGCTCTCTTCCACTCTCCACGGGGCAAAAATCAGTACTGTGATTCAGTTCTTCTGGGATTTAGACAAAAAGATTGAGTCCCAGGGATGTCAGAGGCCACGTAATGAAGGAGGGAGGACCCCTCACTGCCCGGCCTAAGGTGACACTTAGGATAAATAAGATGGAAAGGAGAAACTCAAGCGAGGGCAACACAATAACACTGACAGAGATCCAGGGACAGAACTTCTACTTAGATCAGCTTTGTTTCCTTATTCATACAACCCCTCCACAAACCGGGGAATTGAGATTAAGTCCTGCCAAGAAGCAAAATAAAGCCTTAGTGTCAATCTCACTTGAATGGTCTGCAAGTCTTGACCAGCCTTCAGCAGGAAGATGACTCCCCGTCACTAGTTTTTTTGGAAGCTGAGATATTATCTTAACACCACAGCTTTTGAGCTGTGATTCAGGGACCATATAAGCAACCCATAATTGCTTCTAGAGAGTCTTTAGCAGGTAGATAAGGTAAGCAAAGCCCGTATTTTTGATACAGATCACAGATGTAGAGGGGCTCATTACTCAAAAGAGCCAATGCCATCTGGGCAGCCAACATACAGCCTGAAACTGCCTTTCCCACAGGGCACCGAGCTGCCTCATAACACCAATCCAGAGGTCAATGCCTTGCATTCAGGTACCTGCATGATTTTTTAAGGGACTCTATAGTGTCACTCCTTCTAGCAGCAGAAGGACATCTGAATGGGTTTGGCTGCAGAAACAGGCACAGTCTCAGTAAGATTTGCATAGCTAAATCACATAATTCGGAAATTTGCAATTGCTTAAAGAAAAAGGCAGTGTAAATTGATGCATAAAAAAGTCCTAGGGCAAAGGTGTCTGCTGTTTGTATTGCAATTGGTGTGACAAGTTGCATAAAGCAAAATACTAGCTTTTATTTTTGAAGGGAGTGGACAACACAAGCTTGTGGCAAACAGCAGTAGTCTGCCTGTGTCTGCCTAATGTATGGGGATTTGACATACAATTGCATCCCAGGGCATTCTGGGAGCAGAGACAATGTTTCAGGTGCCAGGCCAAGTTAAATGCATCTGGCACAACAGACCCTGCAGATGCGCAGTTGGACAGATGCAGAAGCTTGATGTTATCCTATTTTCAGATGCCAAACAGAGCTTATTCTGTTCTTACAAAGCAAGGACATAAGAGACATGAAGAGGAAGTGGTTTACCACAACAAAGACATTCATGGCTTGTAACGCCCTTCCAATTACAAGGAGCAGACAATTGTTCATCATAAATGTTAGAGAAAGCTGAAAGCAGAGAAAAAACAGCTTGCAATGAAGAGGAATGAAAAGGCTGTGTGTGAAATTGCACACTCACATAGGCTGTAGCACATCTTGCATGACTCCGCTGTAATCAGCAGACTCAGCCTCTACTTGCACCCATCCATACAACAGCTGAACCCAACCCCAAGTCTCTCCCTGTAATTGTGGTGAATGCCATTTAATCAAAACCTCTCTTTTGTTCTCCTCAGAACACTGGGTACCTCCCTTTCCAAAAAAGTCTCTGCTTAAAAGTCACAACAGTGAACATTTATACCCTTTCCTCTCCCTTCTGCCACAGTTTATTTGCCTAGGGACTTTCTAGGAGGAAACGATCAGCAAAGACGCAAACTCCAGCTATACTGAGCAGCCTCTTACCTATATTTGCATCTTGCTGAAAGGTGTATTTGTTCTGGGACTGAGTGATGGCTTTCCCTATTTTTTTCCTGCTAATACTTTCAGAGGAGTTGCATTAGCATAAAACTGGAACAGCACAATTGTGAGTTTGGCTTTTTAACCTGGGCTTTCTAGAAGGCAGGGTGGAGGGACCTAAGGGTGATTTAAACATAAAGGCGGCCCCAAACCACAGTGGTTTCAAGCTTCTTCAGCCAAATGGTATGTAGCACTGAGGGAATAAAACCACAACGCCCTGAGGTTTTAGTGAGTTTTGTGGGCCTTTTTGTGCAAGTGGCTTTCTAGACACATCCAAGTGACAATCAATGAGAGACGGTTTATATGGTTTAGTAGATAAAACTGATATTCCTCATTTCTCATTTGTGTGTTTCTGGCTGAGACATGCAGAAGATGTTACGTTAGGGAGTACACCGCCTTTGAAACACAGAATAGAAAAACCTCAGAGACCTTCCATCTGCCCCAGTCATGTGTGACCATAGCTGCATTATGAAATAGCAATAATAGTATCTCCCTACTGCATCTTGCCACGAAGCTTTGTGACTGCTGAAAAGCACATGTGGGGCCTGACGGAGATGCATTCAAAAGGGAGCAGAGACAAAAGGCAGAGAGCTGCGTGTCGCCCAGAAAATGCAGCTGCTTTTTAGAAACCCTAAGAAATGGACTTCTCACATCCCAAAGGAAAAAAAGCAACCCAAACCAAAACATATTAATCACTACCACTGATTAGTTGAACAACAGTGATTTAATTTGTTTAACATTTTTATTCTATATGAATCTACACTGACAAAATCACTTATTTTTATCATACTCTTTGGAAGCTCCTCCAAAGACTCAAGGGACACTTACCTTTCCCATAGTGCAGCACCCAAGGAGAACACCAAAGCAAAAGAAACCTTGTATTTGCTCAGCATCCCAAATCCTCCCAACAGCACCATATGAAAAGAGGCGGAGTTGTGAGCATTCAATCTCAACCAAATACCTGTTGGTCAAGACAGCAGCTGTAATGCTGCACTAATCTGTGGGACCTCAAAGAAATAAATCTCACTATTTAAAATCACATGAGTCAGAGATGCTGTGTCCAGCAAGATGCTGTACAGTAATGTATCAGTAAGGCAGTGGCTGTTACTAAGATACGTTCATGATGAATTAGTGGCCCTTCTCTGATTAGCATGAAAATATGGTGAAACCTTTCTAAAAAATCAATTTTTCTTAGCTGGTTGATAAGGAAGTTGGCATTTTCAGTCCAAAAGAAAGCCATGAATCAGAAGCCACGAATCAAATGACTAACCACAGGAGATAAATTGGGTATGATCTTCCCTAGCTCAGCCATGCCAAAGAACTTCTCAGCTTAATAACGCTGGTTGACACTGGCACCATCCCAGTGGTTCCCAGTGCTTCCTTATTAATGTGAATGTTTTCGACTCAGCACTTCCACGGTTTCATAAACATTGAGGCTGACATCATTTAAACTGCAAAAAGCATTTATAAGCATTAAAGCTCAATAGCAAAGCTAACCTGAGGCTTGAGCTAAGCCTTGATTTATGCACTGAAGGTTTCTACTAACCAGGCTACAGGACGCCTTCAGCACAAAACTGAATTTCTCACTTACTTCTTCCTCTGTAATAGAACAAGTTAAATCCCTGGAACAAACTCTTCAACAGCCAGGTTTGAGTTGTTCAGTTTGGGTTGATTTCCAGTCATTCTGCAATGGATGCAGCGTAATTCACTCCCTGTACTGAAGGTGTGTGGAGACATTTAGAGTAAGGGCAGCTTTCACAAAGCAAATCTTCCAGTTCGTTGCTAAAATAACTATGTCTCCAAGCAATGCCTGCTACCAGTCCTGAATGTTTTGGGATACAAGATAGAACCAGACAAGACAGATTTCACAGTAACATCACCTCTGTCACATAGGATATTGCACACTGCCTACTATGCCCTGAGTATTAAACCCGCATTTATTTGAAAGCAATGCCAGATTTGCCCTTTCCCCTGCAATAACTGTGAAGGGAAAACAGTCCCTCAAGATTAACTGCCTAGGTCATCTGTGGCAGCTTCCCCACTCCATGTTGCTGTGTTACAGTGAGCTCACTTCGGAGGCTGGAAATCTTTATCTAGGGCAAACTGAAAACTCCACCTAGTTCTTCCGATGATTGCAAATGACCCTGCAGTTAAGAAATGTGATCTTACAGCTTTTCCTTATGAATGCAACTTCTTTGCTGAAGTCTCAAAGAAAGTCCATTTAACTCAACTTGTCAAGTTTTACTCAGCAATTTTACTACTATATCTCTTATCTTCCCCACCTCCCCCCCCCCCCCAAAAAAAAAAAGCTTCATAGAAAAGTATATTCTTGACACAGATTTAAAAAAAAGTGGTAAAAAAGATATGCATGGTACTGGCAACTCAGTATAAATAGCCTGGTACAAGTTAATTTAGTAGAACAGGGATAAGCAAGAAGAATGCATCTGGAAATAGTATGGAGACCCTGGGGAAGGAATAAAGAGGCGGGGTGGAGGGGTGGATCAGAACTGATGAATCCTTTATTGCAGATATTTGCTGGTGAGCACCTCTGTATCATGACAAATTTTCTAGCACAGCACTTTCATTCTTTGCTATAGGCAAGGTAGAGCAGTGATCTCAGCACTTTGAATACCTTTGGTGGTGTTCTTCAGACTATACACTGCAAGGCATAGCCTTGCATCATGAACCCTGAAAGTGTGACCTATGCTGAAAAGTCTCAAAGTCAGTGAAACCAATGTGTGGGACAGTCTGGGTTGCTTTGAGAGACACACAAAAGATGCCATTTCAAGTTTCTGGCCCTAGGCTCTCTTTCTCCACTGTGCTAATCCAACTTTACTACATTGAGAGCTGCAACCCCGATACAATAGATGCCTTAATGTTGGTACTGACTCACCAGCACAGTTGGTGCTGTGAAGCCAGTGCCTCACCTGTGGGCTGACCTAGCGTAAATCAGTGGATTAAAGCTGTGAATATGCACCACAGGTCTGGCCTGACTCTGAACACCCAACCACCAGTGCAAATGCTATGGTACCCTCAAGCTGTTTCTCTTCTACATATTTTGTCTCCTCCTGTAAGCATCACCTCAGTAAGTTTGGGGACTACACTAAGCTGGGAGGAAATGTTGACCTGCCTGAGGGTAGGGAGGTTCTTCAGAAGGATCTGAACAGGCTGGATCAATGGGCTGAGATCACTGGGATGAGGTTCCACAAGGCCAAGTGCAGGACTCTGCACTTGGGACATAACAACCCCGTGCAGTGCTACAGGCTTGGGGAAGAGTGGCTAGAAAGCTGCCTGGTGGAGAAGGACCTGGGGGTGTTGGTTGCTGACTCAATATGAGCCAGCTGTGTGCCCAGGAGGCCAAGAAGGCCAATGACATCTTGGCTTGGATCAGAAACAGCGTGGCCAGCAGGTCCAGGGAAGTAATTGTGCCCCTGTACTCAGCATTGGTGAGGCTGCACCTCGAATACTGTATTCAGTTTTGGGCCCCTCACTACAAGAAAGACATTGAGGTCCTGGAGCGTGTCCAGAGAAGGTCAGCCAGGCTGGTGAAGGGGCTGGAGAGCAAACCTTACGAGGAGAAGCTGAGGGAACTGGGGTTGTTTAGCCTGGAGAAGAGGAGGTTGAGGGGACACCTTATCGCCACCCACAATTACCCGAAAGGAGGTTGTAGAGAGGTGGGTGTTGGTCTCTTCACCCAAGTGACAGGTGATAGGGTGAGGGGGAATGGCCTCAAGATGTGCCAGGGCAGGTTCAGATTAGACATTAGAGAAAAGTTCTTCATGGAAAAGGTTATCAGGCACTGGAACAGGCTGCCCAGGGTGGGGGTTGAGTCACCAGCCCTGGATGTATTTAAAAGATGGGTAGATGAGGTGCTCAGGGATATGGTTTAGTAGAAGAAGACAGGTATGGTTGGACTCAATGATCTCAAAGATCTCTTCCAACCTAGTGATTCTGTGATTCTGTGATTGTCACTACAATGAAAGTATAGAGGGACTCCTAAACCTAGTACCTTGACACAGAAAATGCCGGTTACCCCAGGTCTGAACCAGACATGTGGTGCACAAATAGATATATAGAAGGACCAGATTTGCTTTGTGTTACATGAAACAGTCCTTCCCAGCATATTCTGGTCTGTTCTTCAGCAAGTGAACTGGCACAAGGCAGGAAGATGGAGGTGGAGGAAGTGGTCTGGGCTGAGCTAATGGAGCCATGCTTCCAGAGCATGCCTGAAGGGGAAAAATGAAAGAATATACCTCAACTGGTCCAAAAAGTCTTCATCTATTAAGAAGAGGAGCCTGCTGACGAACAGGAAAGGAATGCACAATCAGGTTTTGTCAAGTTTGACTTCATCAATCTCCCTGCTGCAGGTTCTGCCTCTCAGATGTGATACACAGGGCTGGCCACAAAACCAGAATTTCATTTCACAATTCAGAAGAAAATAAATGTGTTTTTTTAAGTTTTTCAAATCTGTTTGCATTACACATCAGAACAAAACCACCATATTTCCAAAACCTTCACATGTAAGGCTCAGAGAGGAAAAAGAAGGGGACGCTGCACACAATCTAGTGCCTCCGTGATTCCCCTCTGGAGGGGAAAGCCTGGCTCCCAGCTCCCAGACAGGAGTGGACTCCCCCACCAGAAGGCCAGGGACAGCAAGGTTTTCTTCCCACACACACTCCTTTAGTTAACTCTCTCCCACTCTCTTCCCCCATCTCCTTGGAGCCTCTGCACTCTGTGTAAATAATTTCATATGAACCAAGCTAGAGAGAATGAGAATATGCAGTCCAGTGGTTAGGAAGTTCCCTGGAGATAAAAGGGAGTTGCAGATTCAAGTTCTTGCTCTGTCTGATTTGAAGCTGATTTCAATTAAGTATTCATTGGAAGAAAGTGAAACGGCCGGTATAGCTTGGCGGTCATGGAACCTCTCCAAATCAGAGCAAGGATTTGAACCTGGGGACACGTTTCCCAGGGAAGCCTCCTAGCCACGGGCAGATTGATCAGCTCTCACACATGAAGCAGGAGTGGGAGGCAGGCTGAAGTGCTCATCCAGTTCTTGGGGAGCTGCCCCTTCTGGGTGCTTCAGTCCGAAAGGAAACCCATTGGATGGCACACATCCAGCTGGTGTGCTAGGATCATCATGTGAATCAACATACAAACATGCTGGTTCCTCTCAGTCCCATCATGCAGGCCACCACACAGACTGTCTCCCACCAGTATTTGAGGAAGCCGAGAAGTTGACATCAGGCATTTCCAGAGTAGTACCTGTTTTCTCCTTTCCTGCAACTTCCCTACTGACCTACAAAGGTTTTCTGCTGATATTATAGTTGAAATAGATACATTCTCTCAACAAGTTCCAGAGAAGCATCATTTCCAGGTGGAAAAGTTGGTCTTGGATTGTCTGGGATGGATCCAATACTACCCAAGAATAGAAAAATACTCAGTCATAATGCGGGAAACGGAGAAGTACTTGACAAATGTTTCTCTTTCAGATTCAGAAGGAAGCAGAATATATTCAGAGCCTAACTTGATACTTACTATTCTACTGGCAATTAGAGATGATGTTAAACAGCAGTCATTAATAACAACATTTGTAAACCTGCAGGACTTGATTTCAGTCCTGGTGAGGATTGCCAGATTGGCTGACAGAAGTAGCTGCAAAAAGGAAAAATATTTAGACCTTTTAAGGTGTTAAACTCGCTCCCACATAAAGATCCATTAGTGTTAAATGGCTTAAAAGCTGTCTAATGAATGCATTTCTAAAAGTAATTTTATCACAATAGCTATCATTCAGGGAGGAGTTCCATCTGGAGTTTACTGGGAGTGTGGGGGGGTTATGCTGAGTGCCAGCTACTCCTGTCAATGACAACTACACCAACAATGCAGACAAAAACTGAGCCACTGTGGTAGAAGTTTCAGACAACACAAAAGGGATATAGGATGATAAAAGTGATCTGGGGATGTTTGTTATAAGAATCAATTCCTTGTCATTTGCATTACTTGCATTTTCAGAAGTAAATGCGAGTTACATGCCTTGCAAGAAAGGCTTTATGTCAGCCTTTAAGCTATGAACCAGCAATTCAGATGTAATTAACTTTAAAAAAAAACCCCTTCATGGTCACATTAGATTATCAGCTGAACATGACCCTCCAGAGCAATTCTGATCCTTAGATAAATAAGCAGGGGAGTTTAAAAGAGTCAGTGTATAGCTCTAGTGAGAATATTGCTGAAATACCACATGCATTTCTGGCATTCAAACTTTACAAAGTGCATTCAAAATTTGGAGAGGGTTCAGAAAAGAGCTAGAAGAATGACCTTTAGTCTGGAAATCAGACTGAGACTAAAGAAGTTTAATCTGATTTATCCCAGAGAAGTTTAAGAGGTAATATGATCACAGCTCACAGATATCCGGATGGTAGCGTAACTATTAGAAGTATGAGAAAGAGATTTTTAACTGTAGGTGTCATATCTAGTGTAAAAGGCATAATGAAATCCACGAGGTAGAAGCCAAAGCTGGACAGACTTCAAGTTTGGGGCACACATTTTCCTTAAACTCTGAAATGCATAAAAATTAAATTATGAACTGAATTCTCTATCCCACACAGTCTTTCAGGGTAGGCTAAAAAGCTGTCTACTATGGACAGAAAAAATCAGTAAGTGCTGCAATGAAGTTTGTATGTGTGTCATAAAAGAGGTCAGACTAGAGGATGACTGTAACCTGTCCCAGGTTTAAAAATCTCTGAATCTATGGCTATAATTGTATCTTTTTTCCCCTCTTTCTAATCAAGATGGTCACTGGCTTTACTACATAATTTCCTAAGTGTCAGCATCTGCCAGATTTGGACACTTTGGGTATATAATTATATAAGGAAAACCTTGTTAAATATCCACTGCTAAAAATAACTTTTAAGAAGCTTTGGCTCTATTATTGTAATCTAAATAAGCGTTCCTGCTGCACACTGCAAAAAGACATTACTTATCTTGTAATAACATGGAGACTTCAAGGCTGCAAAATATTCCCTTGAGTGGACTATACTGATTTTTACTTTCTCCTCCAACTAATAAGTTTTATGTTTTTCTTTAAACCAAAACTAGGTTACAAGAACTAACATGGGGAAAAAGCTGCATTTTATAAAGATTAATATACCTCCTGAACATATTATAAGGCCAACAGTCACATCAGGAAGTCAGATGAGATTAAAAGGAACTCAAAGATACTGTTATTCACTGTTCATTTCATAAACCATGCAGGTACATCAGGTGTTACCCTTCTGTGACTGCTATCAGTGCATAGAAGGAATAGGTGACATTTTCTGTAGGAGATGGCTACTTAAAAGTTGAGCAGCAAGAACAAACTTAAAATGGATGTCGGTGCAAAATAACTTCCATAAAACAAGCAACAAGAGAAAACTTACTTGGGCGTGGGTTTCCCTAGGAATTCTGTTCTGGTTCAGTAGTGCTCAGTTCACAAACACTTCAGCAAATCTCCAGTGATTAATGGCTTTTCTTGGCTTCCAATATGGAGCAGATGAAAATCTTGAAGATGTCATCAAGTCTTGCTTTGAGTTTTGGGACCAACTGAAACCAAAACACACAAAAGTTATCTAATGACGTGGGGGGGGAAGAGATGGTTCACTGATACTGCATGCAAGAGGTTTCTCCCATGACTCCCCTCCCAATGGGCTAACAGTCAAAGCAGAAGCAATGAAGTCAATGGTCTAATCCACATTTTACAGTAACATAACCCCTTGATGTCATTAGTCAATGCCCTGATATCATTACAGATGCCATACTGGCACATTGGTCCTCAAGTCTGGACTGCCAGCATCTGCCAACAGTTACTCTGTTCTAGGAGCCAGAAGTACCACTTCTTCCTTTCTCAAGCCCTCCTGGCTCCCATATCAAGCCTAGGGAAAATCACAGCATTTCATATTACACTGTACACAGCCACTACTAAATACTGACTATTAATAGCTTCACTTCTGTGTAGACTTACACCTTTCTTATAGATAGCATATCCTTCACATGAAGGATATGCTGAAACACAGGGCTAAGTCTTCAGCTCACCTGTCATCTCACTTCCCAGTTCAAGTGGACAGATTTCCATTTGGCTTTACGCATATAAACACCTTCCAGTATATTTTGGGAAATTTAAGAACAGCACCTGCACATTTTCATCAGAACTTGTGCCTGGCACTTGAGTTGTATTTGCCCACAAGCTCCAGACAGGGGCAAGGTGGACCTCGGGCTGTAAAGCAGACCCTCAGTCTAATGGGTCTAAAGCTCCACAACACCTAAGCAGTAGCGCAGTCCAAGCCAAGAAGAGATGGCCATACCATGGGCTTAAAAGGCACTGCTCCTAAACCGACAGAAAGATGGAATGGCTACTTTGTCTTTTTATTACTATTTATTGTATTGCACTGCTGTAGTGTCACGCTGGGATCAGCACTTCAGCATGCTTGGCATTGTGCAGTCACATACTTGCCTTAATAAACTATGTGATCCTCCTCTGCTCCCTTCACCTCTCAGTAATAAACCAGCACAGCACATGTGGAGGGCAAATTTCAGACTGTTCTGTGAAACTCTGAAATACAAAATCACTCTCATGAGATATGACAATGTGAAAGTTCAATATTATGAAAAATTCAGCATGCTATTAACAATGTTACCTAGCCAGTATTTTCATTGCCCTCTCTTATCATTGTCTTCTGTTTCAGCATGCCACCAGATGCTCAACCCCCATTCCCGCCCTCCCCCCCCCCCAAAAAAAAACCAAAACAAAGGAAAAATAACTATATCATCTCTGCAGAGCTAAGCAGCATGAAAGACTGGACATGATCAGCTTGGATGTTAGAAAACCAAAACAATAAAATAATAAATAAATAAAATAATAAAACCAGCACACACTTAGTGTAATGGGTTTGGCTGGGATAGAGTTAATTTTCTTCATAGTAGCTCGTATGGAGCTGGTTTGGATTTATGCTGAAAACAGTGCTGATAACCCAGGGATGGTTTAACTACTGCTCAGCAGTGGTTACACAGAGCCAAGGCCTTTGCTGCTCCTCACACCACCCCACTAGTGAGGGGGCTGTAGGTGCACAAGGAGTTGGGAGGGGACACAGTCAGGACAGCTGACCCCAACTGACCAAAGGGATATCCCATTCTGTGTGATGTCATGCTCAGCATACAAAAAGTTGGAGGAGACACTCCAATTAATCGCTCCCACTTTTCAGACATTTTTTTGACAACCTCCACTCACCATTCAATGAATATTTTAGAGGAATAGCCTGTAGACCCCAAAAAGGACTGTCATGGTTTAGCCCCAGCCAACAACTAAGCCCTATACAGCTGCTCACTCACTCCCCATGTTCACTGTGGGATGTAAGAAAGAATCAGAAAAGTAAAAGAAAACTCATGCACTGAGATAAAGACAGTTTAATAGGTAAAAGCCGCACACATGCAAAGCCAAAGAATTCCATCACCACTTCCCACCCGCAGCCATCCCCAGGGAATCAGGGGTCCATCTACTTGAGAATTAAAACAGCATCTGTCTCAATGTCCTCCCATTCCTCCTTCTTCCCTCAGCTGTATATGCTGAGTATGACATCATATAGTATGGGATACTCCTTTGGTCAGTTGGGGTCAGCTGTACTGGCTGTGTTCCCTCTCAACTCCTTATGCACTCCCAGCCTACCCCCAAACCAGCACATTATCTGTACAGATGAAATGCTAAGGTGGGATTCTCCCTGTTCCTTGGTGTTCTGCTGACTTGCAAAGCACCCAGGCAACCTGTCTATGGCTGTGTGATCCTACCCTCGCAAGCGATGTTCCCACCACCTGGGAAACTTGTCTTCCAGTGAGGCCTGTCTGGAAACACAGTGCCACATGCAGCACATTACTGTGGCTTCCCTCCAGCTCGCGTAGCCTGCAGCATGGAGGGGGGGAGGCCTGCACCGCAGACAGAAGTGGGAGATGGGGTATGAGAGCATCAGTCTTGTCCTAACAGCCTCTGACTAGACAGGTCTGGTTACAGCAGCTGAAGATCTGATCTGCAACACACAAATCCAGTATGAACAATATAAAAATGGAAAGCATCCTGTGCTAGGGGAACATCTGTTTAGGCGGTGAAAACCCCTCGGAGTGCATCATTCTGGGTGAATCAGCACAGCTGAGACGACTGTTCAGCTGCCCGAGTGGCTGATTTAATTTTTTCCCGGCCTAGCCACGCGCCATCATTAGGGCGCATTCGCCTCAGCGCTGCACAGTTCCAGGAGGCGTGGTTATGGGGCAGCACTGGGATCCCCAGCACTGTTAGTGGGCTTCGCACTGCACAAATTACGAGGTGTGCACTGAGTAGCAGATAAGCAGACCCTCTGTTTTGCCTTGTTGTTCTGAACTGCCATTCCTTGCTGTATCTCCACATTGGTACTGGTAACATAGCACAAGACGGGGACTCTACTGGTGTAAATGGGTGAGACCCTGTCAAAGTCAGTGATGCAACATGAATTTGCATTCACTAAGCATCTGGCCCAGTTTGAAATCTCTCTGGATGAAAACACTTGGGTGTCAGGAGCCTGCAGGTCTGATATTCTTTGCAATTAAGCTGACAGCATTAGTTGTGTTTGGTTCAGCTCTGCTATGCTTCTGCAATCTCTGTAGATGGGAAGAACAAACCTGGTTCTTTGAATGGCTGCAGAATCATGGCCACTTGACCCAAGATGAGTATTAAGAGCTTCATCAGAGTTGTGAAAATGTGTCCAGGAGAAAAAGAAGACCCAGCCCTCACAGCCTTGAGATGAGTTCTGGAGCACTCTATTGCATCTGCAGCTCTCCTGAGGCTATGTTGTCCCAGACTGCCCAGACAGAATAAAAAATCACAGTTCTATTTTCCTCTTTGTCTGGGCAAGGCAGTGGTTCCCAAATTGATTTTCTTACTGATAGAAGGGCCAATAGTGTGCTTGGCCCATGTATTTTTTAAACAATACTTACCAAAAAATTAACAAATGCAACCAGGAACATGCTCATAGCAAATTCTATTTTGTGATACAACTGAGAGCAACTGAAGACTTCAGGGTATCATCACTGACTACAAATTGAAGTTTTTACTTTATTTCTGAGCAAAAAAAAAAATAAAAATTAAAACACCTTCAGATATAGTAGACATTCAGAGGTACTGAAATATTGCAGGAACTCCAATTCTCTGTCACGGTTGAGAGTTATGAAGCAAAATGTTGATAGGGTCCACCTGGATAAACCTTGAAAAAGAAATCTTCTGTTCCAATTGCTCCCTTACACATACCTAAGCAGCAGCTGTTTTATGAGCATGGATATAGAACTCGGATGTAAGCCAGGGTTCAAGGAAGGCATGAATCTAGTCTAGCTCTGAACCTTGCCATAAATCCCAACACCTTGAAAGAGACAAATGCCTACAATTCTGAAAAAAACCTCTGTTTTTCTCCTGGTAGCCTAACCTCTAGTTATAACCACAGCTTTGCATAGAGCAGACCACAAGATGCTCCTCATACTCTTAAGAAAATATCAGTTCTCAATTCTTTGATTAATTACTTCCAATTAGCAGACAGTGAGTTGGTGACCTGAGCCTTGGAAGACATGAAAATATGCAGCTTTTGAAGAAACTGGTCCTTCATGAAATGACACCATAAATATTGTTTGTAAAACACCCTGTCTACCAGTATTTAAGTATTTGCACCAGTACACACGATAAACCGGTGTCCAAGTAAAATCTGAAGCCTCAGACAACTACAGCTTGAATAAATTTTGAAATCGGAACCATAATTTTGCTGAGAGTATTTTATAAATATCTCTTTGCTCCTTGGAAGCAGATTCTGGTTTCTTGTCATGTCCTATGAAACCGTGGCTACAGCATTCAGCTGAGAGCCCTGTTTTCATACCTGCTTACTGTTCCTAGTCACCAAGCTGAGCATTTCGTATTCTGTTGCTACCAGATCCAGGGTAAACAGTTTGGTTGGAAAATGCTGATATTTTAAAAACCTTTTTTTAAGGTTTTAAAAGCTATTTTATACCCTTGCTACCAGGATAGTTTGAAACCCTGAGAACTGAACATGTCCAAATTCTCCAGAAGAGACAGAAAAGGAAACAATGCATTTTTTAAGAGCCAGAGGATGACTTGAAGCAGTGAACTAAAGAGGACTTTTTTCTCTCACTGCCCTACAGAAGCATCACTTGGCACAAAGTAACATAATTTAGTTGGTGGTGTGTGAAAGCACATCTCACGGCAGACCCACCAGGCACACTCAGAGACAGTCTTTTCTGCTCTCTCCCTTCTCTCCTAAGCTCAGAGCCGTAGCTTGAGTGACATCCTTTGGCAAAAAAATGCATCATTCAGCTGACCGTAATCTTGATGTCTTCTTTCAAGCAGAACTCAGTTCTTGGCAGTTTTATCTGAATTACTGTTAAACAAATGCTGAGTAGAAATGAAATAAAAATATCAGGTTGTCAGCTCATAGCAATAAGCTGCTGAGCCTTGGCAAACAATAAAATTGAAATTAATGGAAAATTATAAAAAGCCCACAGGACAGTCATCGATCAAACTGACGCGCAGCATTACAAAGTATAGTTTACTTAATCTATACCGTGTAACGCGGCTTGAGTAATGTGAGTGCTCAGCCTAAGGGACAGATCTCCAGGCTCTCATATCGCTTCCCTCCAAGCACTTTGCTCTATTCCTGAGAGCAGTATGTTGAAGATGAATACTTGCTTGCATCAGTGCCTTAAGGTCAGCACCTTAAGCCCAGAAACGGAATAAAGATTACCACAGTGTTTATTTTCATCTCACTGTAAGGATCTTATCTTCCAAAAGTTTTGCATTGCTGCTCAGCATGGCAGGGCAGGATGTAAAAAGTAACAACAGTGTAAATGTGTTACTATCACGGCGTTAAATTGTCATGTTGTTATGCCATATTTCCAAAATAAAAACTGATTGGTTACAAATCACAAAACCAATAGAATATACTTGCTATCAAATCACTGTGGGGAGAAGGGAATTACTCTCAGAACTGTGTATTTTCAAAGAGAGTTCCTGCAAAGAAATAACTTTTAAACTAACTTTATTAAATTTAGTGTTTGAATACTTTTCCCCTCAGTAAAGACCTTTTATCCATTAACGCTGGAAAACAGCCCTGCGTGGGGTTTATTCCAAATCAAATTTAGGAGAGAAGCAGGGATAGTGTGTTCACAGACACATATGTGCAATTAAATGAGTACATGCTCTCATAACAAAGAGCCAACTCTATTACCTCCCAAGTATAAAGCTTACAGAAAGGCAGATGTGATCTTTATTCCAGAAGGTTTACCGAGCAAACATGAGAGAAAGAATGTGGAAGAAATTTATGTGAAAGCAAATACTTCATACCTTATAAAATCCCCATTGGCTGATTACAAAGATCTCTTGGAAATGCCAATTAGTCAGGTGTCTCTTTGTCCTTTTTAATTCTCCTACCCTTATTAAATCAATATCTCAGACAACTTAATGGCTCCCCAAAGTCTAGGTCAAACAGAGAAGCAAGAGGAGGTGGAATGAAAAGCTGTGCTTCATTTTGTGCCATGATCTAACTGTGGGTGAGGAGAGAAGAAATAATTTAGCTTGATTAAATAACTAAATATACAGTGCCTTGAAAGGAAAATTGGCCTTCACTCACAAAACTATCAAGACAACCCCTGACCAGAAACCATTACTGCTGCTGGTTGAAAACTTGTGACAAATTCTTTTCAAAGGAATTTATTATTTTCTTTCTGCCCTGCACATAGGGACTTCTATCTCCTCTTTGTCAGCACCCCAAGAAGAAGAACCTCAAGACTGAGTCACAGCCCTGACTGCACCCAAAGCACCCTCCACCTTCATGGGCAAAGCAGGACCCTGCTGCTCACAAGCTGCTGCTTGCCTCAGCGCTTTCCAGCAGGTGTGTGGAATAGATTTTTGTCAGGTTCAGGGACACTTTGGAATTTGGCTAGCATGGGACATCATGCATTATACAGAAAATTGCATCAATAGAGCAGAAATGTTGTGAGTAGGATAAAAATGAGGAGTACCAATCTTATGCATAGGAAAGTTTGGAAGGAGAGAGCCTGCATTGAAATAAGCTGATACAGTTCCACTGACCTTCAGAGAGATGCTACCCATTTACATCAGCTGGAGACCTGGCTGAGGATGTGTATTACCAGCCACTTCACCCTTTTAAAATCGTGGTGTTGGGTCCAGCTAAGAGCTGAACTATCTGTTGAATGTGCTGTGTTCATCCCTCTTGATTAGATAGGACTTTAGAGCAACAAATCTCTTAAATTAAACACTTCAGTTTGGTATCTAAGGAGGGGATGAGATGAATTTCAACCTAATCATACTAAATCCTTGCTTCCCATCCCCTCAAGACTGCTTACATTCTTGTGAAGAAAGCAGATCTTCCCCAATTCAAAGATCAGACTCTTAGGGAAGACTATTAAAAAAGAAAAAAGAAAAAAGAAAAAAGAAAAGAAAAAAAGGTAAATATGTAAAAATAAGCCCATGCATTACTGGTAACCTAGATTAGATTTAACTGCCTCTCAATAACATCTGTATGATATGAAAATGTTTAGAGGTCCCAGGGAGAATGAAAAGTGTGAGTATGCTAATTAATGAACTTTTGTCTTAACACTTGCTATTGACTAAAAGCAGAGAGGGAAAGCAAAGGCTATGTGGTACAAAAAGGGCAGAGAACAGGACAGAGAGGCAAAAAATACACAAAACCTTTCCCTTGATTTTGGAGATGAGCCGGTAGCTGAGCCAGAGCATAGACAGGAGCAAAGTACATGTGAAGCTACCAGGGTAGTACAGGAGGAGGATTTTACATGTCTTCACCTGGATAACATGAGAAATGGCAATGGCACCACGAGACATGATTTAAATCAGGGTTGCAAAGAATGCTATTCTCATAATGATCCTGTAATGCAAATGGACAGAGTCATCTTTAGTACGAAAATTAATGAAATCAGAGCCAAAGTGATCCAGGCAGGGTTTTGATAGGCTTAATTGTTTAGCGTGCAATCCACACCAAACAGCATCAGGATTTCAAAGAAGCCTATGTGTTCAGCTTCTGCTGTTTTGGTTTGTTTGTCTTCTGGAACAAAACATCATAAGAAGTATTCATCAAGACTAGTTTAATTTCCATTGATCTGAAACAGGCATTCATCCCAGCTTCTTCACTTTTCACAATTAAATGGTTGAAGAGAGGAATGACTTTATTAGGTTGACTATAATGACTTGATCAGCAATAGTTTGGATAGCTATTTTCTTAAATTATTGAAGTGAAAAATTACCACTGAAAATTAAATTGAAAAATCCAGATATTTCACTTTGAGAATGGCAAGTGTTTCTATGACCATAAATTGGTTTAATGGATCTATATACTTAACAAAACAAAGTATTTTGTAATGGAAAACCCAATTTTTTACCAAAAACAATAAAACTGGGGAATTTCTACCATTTTTGAGTAAGTGATTATTTTTCCTACAAAAGGGAGCACCAAAACCCCCCTCTTGCTTCCTTTTTCCTCTCCCTGCCTTTAGTGAGACTTGCATATTCTCTGTACAGCAGCGTAGCAAATGAACTCGATCAATAGTTTTCAATGTACCCTGACAGATGTGGCTGGTTCATGTTTAATGCAGATCTATGACCTCTAGCATTAGATTGGGTCTGTACATCTCCTAATATTTCACATGCTGATGACAGAAACCAAGCAAGGTAACAGACTTCCCCTCTAACTCAGAAACAATAAAAAGTGTTTGTATTCCTCATTTGGCCAAACCAATTAATATTCAAGGTCCGTTACTTCTTTTCCAATATTTTTGGCTATCAGAGCTTCAATGCATGTGGCATAATGAAAATTACAGTAATGTCAGTGCTTGGGGAGTTTCAGCTGCCAAAATAAAACCCTACACCTGCACAATCCTAAGAAAGAGAGGTTGCACACCTTGGGGGGATCCATCTCCATGGCAGAGTTTCCTGGATTGGAGCCATTGCTTATTTTATACCCATGGACTGAAAATTCCTGAATTCTTCTGCTTTGCCTTCTACAAGTTGCAGCAGTGGATGAATCATTTTACCTCATACCTAACATGTCATTTCCCATCATCTATTGAGTACACAACCACAAGAAGATGAAGCAAACACAGCTACTTCTTATCTCACAACTGTGTTTATTTTCAGCTAATCATTCATACTGACATCTGTTTGGCCCTACTCCTGATTTTGTTAATAAGCCATTTGTGTAAATCTGTTCTATGCAAGACCATGCCTTACTGCACCTCTGAAGACTGATGAATGTGTTTTGGAAGCCAGTAATGCTTTAGGATAAGCCCACCTTGGAACTCCAGTAATTTTCCAATAAATGCTGTCCACGAATGAGCTCATGAACATCCCATATGAAGACCAACTTTATCTCTGGAGTTGAAGTCATCCAGTGGGCAAATTTCCAAATAGGAAAACAAACCAACCTCATTCCTCCCCAAGATCTTCTCCCCAATCTCTGCTGCTGCTTAAAAAAAAAAAGGTCTACTCTTTGATGTGAGCCCTTGGAAATACTGTGGTTATTTAATTATTCTGTTTCTTGTCTCCTGGTAATTCTCCTAGATCCTTGCTTCAACATTGATTCATATTTCTGAAGGCCAGAGCAGACCAAACTGATCATCTGGTCTGGCCTCTTGCATAACACGCACCACAGCATTTCACCCTCTGATCTCTGAATCAAGCCTCGTACCTTGTGGGAGATCCAGGGTATCTTGATTGTCTCCAAGTGCTGGAGAATTTACCACATCCTTGGTTAGCCATTCCAGACATATGTGGCCTTCATGGTTAAGACAGTGGAGTTTCATTTCCAATTTGGATTTTTCTGATTTTTCACCTTCCAGGCCATATATCCTGCTGTGCTCAAGGAACAACGAACACTCTTTGGTAACCTATCCTTCATCCCATGCAAATACTTCAGGCTAAGACCCAGGGGTGCTCTCTGTCTCCTACTCAGATAAACCCACCTCCTGGAGTTTCTCACATCTCCAGCTGTCAGGAATGGATTTAACACAAACTTGCTATAGTAATTCTTCTTTGATGTCTCTGCAGGTTCTCAGCATTTGGTCTGAGGACAGAGACCAGTGTGGGAGGCAGCAGAACTGGGCAGGGTGGGACACATCTGCTCCTGAGCAGTAGTATTTCTTCCTGGACACAGCCCAGCCTTGGGTCCTTGCCCAAGCCCCACTGCCACATCACACCACTGCTGCTTGCTCACCTGCCTGACGGCATTTCATCACCACTTCCCTGGGCACACTACTTCCTTCAGTCTGCAGTGTTTATTCCTCATCTGCCTAATCTCCCATTCCTCTGCTTAAAGATCATGGTTCTTGCACCGCTGGGCTTCCTGGACTGCACTGGTTATGTCACCCTTAGTATGCCTGTGGCTATTTATTTCCTCAGCAAACGCCACATCACCTGGAAACTTCGTGGTCTTGGTGTTACAAAATAAAGCTGATGGCAAGAAAGTCTTACTTCCATAAACTTCTGTACATCCTTTAGAGGCTCCACTTGCAAAGTGGAGTCCAAACACAGACTTCTCAAAAAGCCCATATTAATAACTGGCTCTGCAGGATCCCATAGCCACTGGGATGTGACTATCACAGGCATGTCTCACAGGAGAGATGCAGGAAGGGCTGTCTCAAAGCTAGCACTTCAGGAGTTCATCAGCGACTGTGTTCACATCTAGACGTTTACTACCTGAATTTGTAGCGGGCTACTGTGAATGCACAAATCATAGAGTCACCAAATGGTTTGGGCTGGAAGGGACCTTAGAGATCACCTATTTGGCAGCTCCCTGGCCATGCACAGCAACACCCTCCAGTAGACCAGGCTGCCCAAAACTCCATCCAACCTGGCCTTAAACACTACCAGGGAGGGGGCACCTACAACAAATAAGTATGCTAGCAAAAGTGGAAGTACTGAAGTCTGTTTTGGTGCCATTCTCCCTGCCTGTGGACCCACAGTAATGCCATAAAATGTTGTAGGGCTTCAGCTTGCCCTGCTGACTCTCCTCCAAGCCAGATGCCTACTTTCCAGAAACTCACAGGAGCTTAGCAATGCTGAGGTGTTTATCCCTCAGCTAGTTTGACTGAAATTAGCCAACCACTTCAAAAGTTTCTGAGGGGAGGAGGAATGACATGCAGACAGACACTCATGCAGATGGACAACCACAGGCTAAAAAGTGGTGGGAGCTAAATCATTTGTGTTGTGCAGTTTGCACTTAATTATCTTACCAATTTTTTCTCCCCCACTTTACAATGTCTGCTGTGCAGTCCCTGTCTGCTCACCCTCAATGAACATGGAGACAAATCTTACCATTTCTTCTACCCTTCCGGCAGTCATTCCCCTAGGAAGATTTCTCTCCTACATGTCTTCCTGGGAAATTCATATTACAGTAGTCACTGAGAAAAGCTGGGAGCAGGGACTACTGAGTTCCATCTGTTGCTCTCAGCAAGTCCCATGAAAGTACAGACAGGCTTAATTTGCTCTGAAAGGACACTGAAACCTGAGAAATTCATCTGAAGCAGCCCATGCCCTGTGAGTCTGCAAACCTGGGAAGCATCCTAAGAGCCTTGTTTGGGACCATGCTACACTAAGCACAGCCCCAGAGTTGCTGCAGTGTGCTGATGTTGAAATCAGTGCGGGAAGTCCCAGGTTGCCACTGAGGGGACCCCAGTCAGCAGGAAGCAGACAGCTATGTCATTTCAGGTAGAGATTTGCCTTGGCTTGCCTGGTCCCAGATGGTTGCCTGGCCAGTGCAATTTTCCAGGGTGTGGATATGGCCAAGCATCTCATGGGCACACCAGTTCAGTCTGGGATCATGAAATCTCTTTTTCTCCCTAAGACAGAGGTGCTCTGGCAACACCAGGGTAGCAAGGACATACCCTGCGATGGGAGGCAGAGGAAAAAACCCATTAGCTGCCAGGTTTGTTTCATAGGAATTGATACTGCAGTTCAAATACCACGATTGCAAATCAGACTGCACACCCAGAGGATTGTACAAGGCCTCCTCTATCAGCCCAGTGTGAATTTGCCGCTCTCATGGGAAAAATCAAAGGGCCCAGGGCAGCAGACAGCCTGTTAGCAAACTACAGAAATAGTGAGCGGCTGATGTCTAGACTCAGGAAAGGAAATTCCTGTCCATGTTTAGAAGAGCCACACACGTACACAGGCAAATAAAAAACAGGAAGGCATGTGCTGCTGTAGTCTTTGATAGCAGCCCAAGGGAAACGATGTAATTTGGTAGCAGAAGCAAACAAGGCATCCACTAAGACATAACCAGTCAGGCCTACTAAGGAGGGTTCTTTGACAGACAAGTCTTAGAGAAACATCTGGCACAGCAGGACAGAACTGCCTCCACAACAAATGTAGGGGACAAGGCCCTGGGAGAGATCCCAGATACATCACACACCTCCATGTCTCTTAATGGAAGTCTAGAAGGTTGCAAGTTGTCATATCGGCTGAGAGGGATGCGTATTTGGAGCTGTTATAGCTCCTGTCTTTTGGCCTGAGAGCCCATTTGTGTTCAGATACATTAATCTCTCTTTGAGAAGGGAACTGATATGTGCATACTCACAGGATCCTACAAAGTTTCTGGCGCAGACATATATATCAAATTATAAAAGACCTGTAGAAGTGCCAGTTTTGATGAGTACTGTGTAATGTGGTTCCAACCACAGACTTTATTTTTCCACCATGATGAGGACCACAGTCTTCCTTATCCTAAATAAATAAATAAATGAGAAGGGTCAAGGGACTGCAAATCATACTGACCTGTTTCTTTAATTAATGGCAATACAAACTCTTTTTTTGCACACACACCAACCCGCCCCCAATGTTTGCTACTAGACTGGAGGGCACTCTGCTCCATTTAGCAAAGACCAGAACAGATTCACAAAGACTTGCCAGGCCTCAGACATTATGTGATCTGAATGCAATTTCTCCACCCAGTCAACAAACACTCTATTTTTATTAATTTCATGAGAGACTAGTAGGGAGGGAGGGAAGGAGGGAGGAGGGAGGAGAGGAAATGCCCTTTGACCAAGCAGAATGCCGGAGCTCAGTGAATTGTTACTAGCACAATATGCTAAAACTAAAGCTGGGCCATGTCTTTTCATTTCACAGCAAAACTAGCCTTAGGACTGGAAAACAAGATTTCTGTTCCACTGGGCTGGCACAACAGCATTAGACAACTTAAGGCAGGAAGTGAAAAACAAATTACCACTGAGATGTCAGGGGAATATAAAGTAAAGCATCTCTCTTTTAAAAAAAAAAAGATAATTGGGACAATGACTGTGCCCTGCATATCACTAAGCTGTCTATGGCATGCTCAAGCCAGGGCCAGTCCTTCTGCCTGGCCAACCACCATGGCAGCCCACTCCCACAGACAAGTTCCTTGTTGAGGAGATG
Source organism: Gallinula chloropus (assembly GCF_964237585.1). Lineage (NCBI taxonomy): Eukaryota > Metazoa > Chordata > Aves > Gruiformes > Rallidae > Gallinula > Gallinula chloropus. The sequence goes on from NC_140085.1 coordinate 23,024,374, forward strand.
TAAGAGAGGACAGATGTGAGCACAAGAGCAGAGACTGGTGCCCCCTGGCACCCTGGATGCACAAATATGGCCAGCACTCTCAGAATGCACTCACAGCAGTGCCTACAGCTCTTGGGCAAAATAGGGAGGGTCTGAGTGGATCTTAGGAATAATAAAGGTCAGGAGAAAGAGTCTGCCACCCTCATGACAATTCATACTCTCTTTATCCTGTTTCTCCTCTATTCCCAAGTAAAAGAGTGATTGTGAACAGACCAGAGGCTACTTAGCTTGGAAGAGTGAGCTCTGTGCATCCAAGAAGCCTTGCTGCTAAATGGTTCTCTTGTGCTTGGTGTCTCTCACCATCTTCCCAGCTCTGCAGCAAAGCAAGTCAATGCTTGTTCCTTAAATCACCTTCCTCAGCCAAAGAACTGCATATCACAGCTCTCCTTCCTTACCTTGCACCCAGATAACCGCCTTCATTTGAAAATTCCCCAAAAACTCAGTACTCTCACCTTACCAGGAGAGACTGTGAAGAAGATAAGTGTGCACTTCATCCAGCCATGTCCACTGTAATGCAAGCTGTTCTCACCTCAGTCTATTCTGACATTTGCCTCCCACATAAAAGAGGCTTTTTGCCTGAACATGAAAATGCTTGTGTTCAAGGCAAAAGTTTTGGTTCAGAGTGTGGGTCACTGAGTGAAACATCATAGCATACACTATGCAGGAGATGAGGTTAATGGATCTAATTGTCCCTTTTAACCTTAAATTTGCTAATTTCTGCACCTCTGGTCACATCTATATGGGACAAAGGAGAGAGATTTCAGGTAGCTCTGCTACTGAAAACATCCTCATTAACATTTCTCCTGATAAAAACACCATAGCATTATATGTGCATGACACAGAAGGTAGTCTCTGTAAATGATAGTTGCTATAGGACAATGTTCCCTTTTGTCTGGTTCCCCATGCTTTTTTCTCTGAGAGATTCCTATCTGAGAACTAATACCACGGTTGCACTCTTCAGTGATGAAGAGTTACACAAAAGGGATTTCAAATACCATAAACTATAAACCATAAACCACCTCCTTGGAACCTATCCCTAGCAGCAGACAGCTTATGCTGCTTGCCAAAACTTTTGTCCAGCATGGAGAGCATTCAGCAGGAGCTAAAACTTAAAAGGTGAAATTTTTTTCCCTGCACCCCGGCAGTTTGCTATGAAGTTCTACACTGAACAGCTTCTCTCTCAGTTGCAAGACAGATGAGGCCACTAGAATGACAGTAAATCCTGAGCCCAGAAAAACTATATTTCACCTTGGTCCGCCGTGCTGCTTAGTTGCTAAATCTGCTTATGTAGGTGACAGTGATTGTTGAATAATTTCAAGACTCTGCAGACACAGACTAAACGAAAGCTTATAGAAATCTGTCCGAAGCTTCTTACTGATGCCTTGGGCCCCTATCACACCCTATTAAATTACATGCTGTTTGGAAGATTCAAAGCCAGCTAGGAAGGAGAAAGCAAGAATGCACCTGGATAAAGAAACACACAGTCTGATTATTTTCTTGCTTCTGTCCTTGCATCATATTCATTTGTTAATGGGTGAAATATTTTTGCAGCCCCTTAAATTCCAGATTCAGTGTTTCTTAACGGGTTTTTTTTAGCTATATGTGCAGCCAGGTGGTGAACCAATAACATTTTTCACCTCAGTTGACACAATTAAACACTATGATTTTCAACCACCAAGAAAAGTTGGCTGGTTGAGTAAGGGCAGTTTGACAACTGAGATATTTATGTACAGCCAAAATGAGATAGTGTCCTATATTTTAAACAGTTCAAGTCAGAGGAGAAAAATGTAAAATTGGTTCCTAGATAATAACGCCTAATCTTTGTTTTCATGGCACATGGCTGTGCAATTAAGGTTGGCTTGTGAAAGCTCTGCGTGACCACACTCAAATTGCTGAATGGCCTCATAGATGGCAGGAAGGAAAATAAATATTCTACTGTTTATACTTTCTGAAGCAAAATCTTCGAGATAAACAGTGTGTCAGGCTGACAGGTGTGACTTCTTTAGCCTTTGCCTGATGAATTTTTCATTCACAGCTGAGGCTGATAGCCTGAAACTGTTGATGGAAAAAACCCACTGTTCAGATTTTGATGGGAATACGAATGTCTGGGTCTTAAAGGGTCTGATTCTGTGCAAAGAATTGCAGACATGCTGTTGTGGAGGTGTGAAGGAAGGACCGTGCTGTGTGTGGCTGGTATTTCACTCAGGGTATGGCAATATAAGGGTATGGCAATTTTTTAGGGAGATAAACAGATGCTACTTGGAGAGCAGAAATTTTTTTCAGAGATTTCTCCTGGGAACTTAATTCTTCATAAAATACCCAAAGCCATGCACTACTACACCATTTTTGATTCTGGCAAGTTCCTCAATTACCAAAACACCCAGTTCTTTGTGGAATGGCTGCTTGTAAGGAAACCACAGAGGCATTAATAGCATCTTCCTCTGGCTGGTCGTGCTTGATTTGTACAGGGTTTAGGTCAGTCCAGGTCTAAAGAGGACTGAAATATGGATGGAGAGAAATGTATTCATACTGAATATGAGGAGAAAATGATGAGCAAGGATCATCTGTGCAAACAATTTCACATTGTAGAAGAAAGGCTGCAATCTCCAGGCTAACCAAATGTGAAAAAAGGCTTGCTGAGCTCCTGCCAGTACATGGAAATTCCAAGAACAACAAGTTAATCCAATAAGATCCAATAAGACATTGAGATTGAGAAGTAGAGAGACAAATTGTGTTCATACTCCATGAAAATATAGAGCAATTGTAAGTCCTATAAACTCCCCAAGATTATTTTTCCTGTCCAAGAAAATCACTTCTGTCTCATATGGCTTGAATTTAAACCAACTAGCTTAAATCCTCACCCTTAACTCAATCACTGAGAAAATAAAGAGAAAGTAGGATCGAAGTTCAAAGCAAAGTGTCGGGGCAGCACATGGAGCTGGGCACAGGGATAGCGTGCCAGGCAGACACAGGCCCCTGGCCTGCCACCCTCACATGGGGCTTGGGCCAGGCAGAGGATGGCTACCTTAAGAAGCTGTAACAGCAGGAAACAAAGGGGAAACCTTCCTCTGCATGGGGTTTTTGATGGGCCATCACACTCCAGAGGGCTTGTCAGTGGTCACTGGCCACACATGTGCGGATGCATGACAACTCCAAGATGTCATTTTTGTATTGACAAGCATCTGTGAGCATTTGAGAAGGAAGAATATATCTAACCCTTCAATGCTTCTCTGATGTGAAAATTTCTACTATGTATTAGCACTCTTCCCAGCTGTTTTGGGCATAGATCATTCCCAGTTTTTCAGAGTAATTATCTGCACAGTCCCTTTTCCCCTCTGAAACAGCTGATTTATAAGGTGATGGCAAGACGGTACTCCATCAGATCACCTAGCAGTGAAAACTGACTCTAAAACTTTTATCATTTTTAGGTGGTAAGTTATAAACATTGCTGAGAAAAGGCAAGGCGACTGGAAAGCTCTGAGCATGACTCAAATGTAAAACAATGGGAAAATCTGGGCTAGGCTATGACTAAGTTGCACGGGAGTCTAGACCACACACACACACAAAAGTACATAAACCAGTCCAGAGCAGCAGACCGAGTGTGGGTTTTTTCATCCTCACAGATGATAACTGAGAGGATCAATTCTCCCCCTAGAAGTTCACTTCTACTAAGAAGAGCAACTTTGTAAAAAAATCTGCTTCCTGTGTGTATTCAGTACCTACCATGCTTACTTCAGCAACCATATGTGCATTAATTTGTGCTGCTGTTAGCAGTGAAGAGCCAATGGAGTCATGAGAGTCAATTCCAAAACACAAAGAAAAGGGGATTGCAACCAAGACCAGACTGTGACCAGCAGAGCCCTTGCTGCCAGTGGCAATGCTCTGCCAGCACAACTGGCAGTGCCAGCACTGAGTATGGGGAATGAAACAGAAATTCTCTAGCCTGCTTGGCTATGGCCAGTCAACACAGAACTCCACATTGCTTTTTTAATTTTTTTTTTTTCCCAAAAAGACCTGCAGTTCTGTTCACAGCACAGCGGACATAGACAGCACTTGTAGAAGGGTGTACATTTTCTTTTTTCTTTTCTTTTTTAAGATTACAGTCTGTTTTCTTCTTCCTACCTGAAGTTTCCATACAGATGGATCTTCATAATACCTTTTTTGACTAGTTTACTCATTTCCTTAAAATAACCAACCACCAAAAACCTGGAGGAAAGAGATGGTGTGCCTCTACAAGATTATTTGTGCAACTTACACTATGCTATAAATTCACATGCATGGAACAGTCAAATAAAAAGACTCACACTCAGTTTAAAAGCCTGTACCACAAGGAAATGAAATCACAGTGTTAGCTACATTTCCCAAAATGAGAAAATAGTAGGCACAAAGAGATGCAGAGAGAAGGGGAGAAGTAAAGACACTGTTTAGCTTTGCAGAACCAGTGAGCACCCAGCTGAGTGGGAGGGGGGGAGAAGAGCCCACAGCTGGGCACGAGGCACAGCGCAGCTGGCAGCCCCGCAGCTTTCCTGCTGCCGTGAGGGCGTTCCCAGAATGTCTAAAAGCAAAACTTGGCAAACGATGCAGGAGCTGGATGGAAAGGGAGAAAGACTGGAGATTAAAAATGATCACTTTCCAGAAATAAAAACAAAAACCAGCCACCAATTTCTCCCTTGCGTAACAGAAGACACGAGGATACCAGTATGGATCAACAGTGCAATACTCCCACTCACTCCCCCATTCATGCTAGCTTGCACTGGTTTCATTGCTATTTATCAGAAGGGAAAGGCAGCAGTTTTATTTACAGAGTGATATAAATAACAAAGCCGAAATGAGGAGCACGATGCCCCAGCTCTGCAGTAATGACAAAAGCAGCAGGGCTGGCTGTCAGCTTCCCAATCTACTGGCTGCACAGTGATCCAACGTTGTGCTACCCAAGGCTGCAGCCACCCACTGCTGATGCAGGCACAGAACATGACCTTTTCCTCCATAAACAACAGTACTCCATCCAAGTGTCATTATTAAATTCTTTTATGTGTGATGCTAACCATCCCCAGGAATAAATAGTCTGGTACATGATTATGCAGGATGGTTTTATAGGGAAACAGCTTAATGAAAACACTGCATACACCAGATTAGACTTGGGCAATTCAGAGAAAACTATGAAATAGCATGCACATTTTTTAAAGTGTTGCATTAAACACAGTTGAAAATCCCAATATCTAATTACTTGTACTCTTTTATCTGATGCTACATAATCCCTACCCTCAGACTCCAGCAACTGACAACACTTGAATCATAGAATCATTAAGGTTGGAAAAGACCTCCAAGATCGTCTAGCCCAACTGTCCCCCTACCACCTATATTACTAACTAAACCATGTCCCTAACTACCTCATCCAACCTTTCCTTAAACACCCCGAGGGACGGTGACTCCACCACCTCCCTGGGAGCCTCAGGCAAAGCGGTGTCAGCCTCATCAAAATCCCACCAAGTGCCCAGCCAGAGCTGACTGGGTGTGCGTGTCTAGTTAATGCTAACACTAACCCCATTAGGTCCAGCCAAGGACTGCACTCCCATAACACATAAAAGCACAAGTTTGCCAAAGTGCTGGTTTGCAGTCCAAACCAATACTCAGACAAAAACAATCTCAAAATAGAATCAATGTCCTAATTATATCTCCCCTGAATATTAATAGAATATTACAGGCATTAAAAATAGATCTTTCAAAAAAAATCAAGACCTTTCCAAGGTCTTCAGCCACCAGCATCTCTCTCCCACGCCTACATAGTGTGCATTGCCTTTACTCATCTGCTGTCATCCCTGAGTCACAAGTAGTTGCGCTCATTGATCCTCCCAGACCACAAGAGGTACAGGGAGGTCTCCACCAATGCACAGGAGGGATGTCAGATCAAATCTGAGGAGGGAGTCTGATCTTCCTGAGAAAGAGACCCACATCACATTGGCATTGCCTCTTACTTTTTTACCTTTTTTTCCCCAAACTTCCTGCCCTGTAGGGGAATTTAGGCATCTCCGCTGCCCACCATGTAACGTGTTGACTACACATTGCTCACTCTCTTTTGTCCCAACTTGCTTCAGCTGGATGGGCAGGGAAAGGAAATCTTTGTTTAAATCAAAAACTTTTACAATTTTCAGAGTCCCCTTTCATGTTGTTCAAATCACAAGACCAATTAAAAAAAAAATTCTGGTTTACCCTTGTGTGATGACACTAAAGCAATTCACTTCTTGCTGCTCCTTTGCACTAGGAAAGGAGGGAAAGAAGCTTAGTACAAATGAATGAGTGTAGTCCCCATCATAAAGGTCAGTTTTCCTTTTACCTCGAGCCCTCTCACTTCCCTGACACCTTTATTTTTTCCCACAGGGAAAAAGAGGAAGGAGAATGACAGCAAGGTACAGATACTGCCATGGCAATTTGACACTGGATTATGTTCAGACACTGTCACCTACAGAGCCCATACAGGAGAGAACAGCAAGTCGAGGAATCTTCTCCCCACACTCCTCTTTCTATAGGGATGGGTCACAGAGGAATCATCTGAATGGTATTTGGAGTCAGCATTTTGTTTGAGGAGGAAGCCTGGTCAAAGCAAAGGTAATATTATACCTAGAGGCCTAGTAAGGGTAAGAGCATACACAATTCAGAGGCTTCAGACAGGCATTCAAAAATCTACTGCATGGTCTCTCTAGATCCTTGGTTCATCAGCTCTAATGGTCATGGGAATATCTTACAGCATTTCTGCCCCCTTCCTGATATGCTTGAAAGCAGTGTAATGTCTTGGTCTCTAAGCTGAGCTGGCCCTAACATCTGCTGAAGAAAAATTAAGAGAAGACCAGCTGTGTAAAGATAAACAACACAAACTTTATCATATCTGTTTTTTCCTCCACTAATATTCTGTTTATTCACAGAACTACTTTATTTTTTTGGCAATTCTGGTGTTCAGCTGGTCTCAGTCTATACAAAGTCTCTTATTCCAATGGCACGATGCTGATCTGCTCCAGCTATGGATCAAGGCCTACATGTAGGAGACATACTGCAATTCCTGTTTTCCGGCCCTTGATCTCCGGGTTACTATCTATTGGAGGTTTGCCAGAGGTGCTCTGCTTGCTGCATAACCACCTCAAAGGCAGCCTGGGTAGCTACTTGATGGAAGAAGCTTAACACATACGTTCCCCTGATCCTTCTCTTTCACGTGTGTCTTTCACCCTCTCTGCTGATCAGCACCGTGCCCATAAATCTTCCCTGGGACACGCTGCAGGAGTCCTGTGGCATCTGAGCTCATTTGCACAGCAGCACCGTGCTGGGAAAGCAGTGGCTAACAAACAAGAAACACTTCTCCCCTCAGGTGGCCTGCTCTTCCTTGTCAGCCACACACTGCGGAGGAAAGTAGCTGAAAACCAGCTGTCCTGCCAAAAAGGACAGAAGAATTTCTTGCAGGCAGCACAACTGTTTTATTTATTTATTTTGCTTATTTACCACACTCTAGTCACTAGCTTGATTTTCCTTAATCTTACAAATCGCCTGCCAAGGACATAGAGCATCTGGCTTTCTTCAGCAAATAAACTGTTTGCCATGTGTCTGCTGTCCAAAAAGACATGCTGCCCCCAAGTTACAATCCTGAAAAAGACTCTGTCAACATGTTTTATCAACTAATAATAATAATAAAAAAAACCCTCCTGTGTTTTTCTCGCAGCTATTTATAAAATGTCTCCAGAAGCCAGACAGTGAACCAGCCTCCTTATCCAACTTTTGTTTCTACCAATGCAAATGCTTTCGGGTTTGTTATTGGAGGGTTGTTCAAAAACAGCTGGGCTGCTGGCATTCAAGCTATTCCCTTTATTTACGGGGTTTTGTTCCGAGTACAAAGATGCGGATTCAGAGATCATTCATGGACTTAAAGTCAAGCGTATACTTAATTACTTCGCTGCAGTGAGGACTAAAGCATTTGCATCGAAGCAAAACTATACACAAGCAGCCTTTCCAAACACGCACACACAAGCGTCCGCGACAGGCTGAATACTTGCAAAGCTGGTGCTGTGGTGGCAGAATAAGGGTTGTAAATTCCCCTTACCCTGTTAAGCTGGAGTCAAGGTAGATAAATAAGTCAGCACGAAGGCTGTGTGCACACAGCTTTCACTTGGAAGGTGACTGAGGCAGAATGTCGAGGAGATCGCATCCTCGGAGGTTTCTGTGCAGGGGCTGGCTGCACAGCTCCCACTCGGGCAGAGAGTACGGGTAAGGAATTTTAGCCTTGTGTGTCATACATGTGTGCTGCTCCTGGCTTTAAAAATACAGTAGCAAACCAGCACGGTTACCTCTGTCCTTCCATTCTCTCTTCTCCCACCCACCAGGGCCCTATTTGGCCAGGGTAGTAAGTTCTCACTTATTCAAGGAGTGAACATCCACATTGTGCTTAGGGGACAGTTCAGCCATGAATCTACCATGAGCTAGCTGGGTGAACTATACTGCAACAAGTACTGTTGCTAAGTCTCACGAAACGCTGTACGAGGATCTGATCCAACCCACACTGAAGTCAAGGCAAAGACTCCCAGATTTAAACAGGCATTAGATCAAGACCTCAGACTTGTAAAATCTTTGGGGCAAGGGCCATGGCTTTGTTACAATGCACAGCATGCACTTAACATGCTCTCTAAGTAATAATAAATAAAAATTTGGTAGTAATTTGATGGAGGGGTGGAAAGAAATTTCCAAACCTTTCCAAAGAGCCTTGTTATCCCAGCATACTAATGTATTCTACCAAAGCTGTGCTGATCTCTTAAAATATCTTTGTACAAAGACTGGAAAATCCTAGTTGGTTATGTGGGTTGCAATCATTCTGCAGCAGCTATTCATTTCACATCAATAGCTCAACTTGCAAAAAAATAAAATCAAAAGCCTATCTATCTGTTATTGTTCCTTCACACATAATTAATGGCTTGCTGCTGTCCTCCACTGCACAAAAATCTTTGAAATAATTTTTGCTCCCCTTTACAAGCTTTTCCTTCAATGTGAGACACAATTCAAAAAGTTATCTTCAGGTCCAGAAGTCGACAAACTATCCATCATTTTCTAGGCTCCATGGAAGAAGACAAATAAGTGCGGGAATGAAGGGACAATGGAATCTCTAAAATGCACCCAGTTTCCTTTGACTAACCAACTGACAGACACAAACCCGCTCTTGCAGTTCGCACTCAAGGATGACTGTAAAAGCTTTTGACAGCTAAATGAGTTGGGGTGGGGTTTTTTACTAGATGTAGGTCTTTTTCTTCCCTGTGAGTCAGATGAGTTAGCTCTGCTGGCTTTGAAGGAGCCATAGACTGTCCCCTTCAGTCTTACCTAGGAAAAGCACAGGGCCACTGTCTGCCTGTCCGCTTTGTGCTTAGTGGCAGACTTTTCCTTTCCACCTCTGCAAGATCCTCAAATTACAACTTAGTGGCCGCAACACCATGAGAACAAAACCTAGAATTCAACCCAAAATCTTTCATGGCACTTAAGGAAGCTAATGGGCAAAACCTAGGCCTCCCATGCATCCATTGCCTCATGTTACGGAGACAGAGAGATATATTGGTTTTACTGGAACTGTTTATCCCAGGGTCTCTACTGGGATACTGACATTTTGCAAATGCTTCCTCTGAGATACGCTATCAGTTTGAAAAACAGGCTCTTTGAATGCTCTCATCAGTTGTTTGCATAGATAACTTAAGATGACAAATAAGGCAAAGCACAACAGATTATCAATTGAGAGGGAGATGCTGATCTTGGTGACAGTCACGAGAAGTCTGCAGTAACTCAGCTGAGCTCCATCAAATTATTTGCCCTCCACAAATGTCACTGAGTTCAGGCACTGTCACAGGAGGGGGGAGGACGCTTGTTTTTGCAGCTTTGTAAGCCCAACTATGCACTGGTAGATGTGAGTGCCAGTAGTCACAAGTCCTCTTCTCTCTTAGCAGGACTCTGAGAAACTTTCAGGATTAGGGGACAGGCTGCTGTGTGTAAACTGTTCTACTGGAGAAGCCATGCACAGATGGACAAGAGCAAGTCTGCCTGAGGCATCAAAAATTGGCAAGACAGAATTATCTTTACTGAAGTCTCATAAGTGAGTCGGGGAAAATTTCACTCTGCTGCCTAATTGTTTTTCAACTGAGGAACTACAGTCATAACCTCATGTGAAGCTGAAACAAAGAGAGGGGGGTGTCCCTCAAAAGCCCTCATTATGTTCTTCACATGTCACTTCATCAGAGGCAATCAAAAGTTATTGTTCTGATTCCCAGTTCCTCCATTTAGCTGTTCTGACAAAAATGACCTTTCAGTCCAATGGAGGGCTTAAAGAATTTTACTGGATTCGTCTGGGATAGTGTTGGTTTTCTTTACAGTAGCTGGTACAGGGCTGTTTGGGATTTGTGCTGGAAACAGTGTTGATAATTCAGGGATGGTTTAGTTACAGCTGAGCAGTGCTTACACAGAGCCAAGGCCTTTGCTGCTCCTCACAGCACCCCACCAGTGAGTAGGCTGGGGGTGCCCAAGGCGTTGAGAGGGGACACAGCTGGGACAGCTGACCCCAACAGATCAAAGAGATACCCCATATCATGTGATGTCATGCTCAGCATATTCAGCTGGGAGAAGACGGAAGGAGGAGACGTTCAGAGTTGTGGGGCTAGGGGCAGTGTGGTGTTTATAGTTGCCAGCTGGCAACTGTAAAACCATGACAAACATGTAAAACCATGACAACAATGTACAGAAAACTTCTGCCTCTACTCTAAAATTTACAAAACTTCACAGGCCCCTTCTCCAGCTAGCCCACCTCTAGTGTAGCCCCCACTCCCCCAGCCAGCAGACCTGCAGCAGCTGAGGATGAGGCCCTGCAGAGGCCCTGCTCCAAGGGTGTTAGAAATGTTCGACACACCCATTGCACAGCTCACTTCCATTGCCATTAATCGCATAAATTCAGAATTTAAAGATGTCCTAAGATAAAACAAAATAGGACATTTCAGTCATGGAAGTCCACCTAAATCTCCTATAAGGATGCAGCATACGGATAACGTCTAGCTTCATATGACATGTTCTGCTGTACTTAATTTTAGACACTTCCTTGTCCCCATTCTTCTTTGTGGATGATGTTCTTAATACAATTTAAATATCACTTGATCTGTTAGTGTTTTTCAACATTTTCATGATGAAATCACTTTGTTCAGCAAAATATCTCAGATATAGAAAGGATTTTTTGGGTGTGATCTCTTCACTATCTTCTCTCTTGCTCAAAACATCACATTGCATCCTCACTCTAACAGCACAGTTCCTTACTCTGAACCATGACTGATCTGATAGAGCTGACCCAATCACTGTACCAAGACCAGTTCCACCTGCCAGCTGCATCACAACACTTCTCATTTTTAATTGCAACATCTTTCTAACCCTAATGTGAACTCTCTGTAATCTCTGCTCCCTTGACCAACCTTTTGTCAGCCCTTCAGAAATGTTGTCTGCTTATATCAGCATCTCAGTTATAGCTATCCTTTCATGTTTTAATCACTGCAACGTCCTTATTTAGGTTATCCCTGAGTAGCAGACTGTAGCAAGGACAGAAGAGCTTTCCACTCTCCCCTCCAAGTAGCCCCACTTGCTGAATAATTGTCCAGAAGACGGCTCTCTGCGAGGAAATACATTATTAGAGGTTAGTTTGAAGGAGGCTTGTGTGAAATTACCTGCAAATATGCCCCTCATGATACCCTCAGGTAGGGTAGGAAGAAGAATATACAGTAGAGAACAAGATGTGTTCCCACTTCTGCCATACTGAGACAACTCCTTGAGTGGCTGCAGTATCAAAGGAGGAGCTAGAACAAGGCTGCAGCATCAGCACCTCCCTCTGCTTCCAGCCACACACTCCTCTTTATCTACGAACTCATCCTCTGTTATCAGAAGAACAATGAAGGGTAGCGGCTTTATTCACTCAAGAGGTACAGGGGCCACTTGTGCTAAGCAGGAGACAGAGCTCAGGAAAATTCAAGCAAAAGGGAGGTGGATGGAGAATGGTTGCTGAGGTAAAGTGACTTGCTTATTGCTCCCTAAGAAGTTTGTGCCAGGATGCAGAACAGGGTCTCCTCACTTGAACCTCAACCCTCTCCTTTATACATGCAGTTCTTTTCATTTTCCATCTACTGCTACTCAGTCTGATGTCAGGGCTATTTTAACCATACTTATAGTTAGACTGAACTGTCTGGAGCAAAGACGCTGCATTAGCAGATCTGAGCTTGGCTTTTATGCACACGCAGAGAAGGTGCTTCGCTGTTCATCCATCATTCAGCTGATTGTGAGCATGTTTCCTTAAATAAAATAAATAAATACAAATATTAGCTTTCAGACAGAAAAAGATTTGCACTCTTGCGAGCTATAAATAACCCTCCCCAAAGTGTAAAAGTGCCACAAGACTGAAGTGTTTGGACATGCTAAACAAAAGGTTAAGTACATGACTTTGGAAGGAAGAGCTGTCTTTCTAAAAGCACAAAGATGGGCCTGGGGGGAAGGGAGCATGGTAAGGGTTGAATCAGGGCAAGCGCAACACAGCACTCACTGATTTACGAGCTTCTCAAAAGAGTTCAAATATCCAGCACTTGTCATGAAGCCCAGTCAGACACAGAAATCACTTAATGGTCTATAATGAACACATATTCACCAAAGCAAGTTCTGCCGTTTCTTAATGGCACGTTAATGAATGGGATGTCTCCTGGTCACTGGAGCTGCCTGCATCTCTTTATCTTCAGTCCATTTAATATCTGTGTTTAAGATGATGAACTAAAAAGATCATTTGCAACTAGACGTAGAGCAGCAAAGAAATTGACAGTCACTACATCTTGAAACACCCTGCAGTTTTAGTCAAAGGTTTCATCGTGTATCTTTACCATGTGCTTATCTTATTAAACACACTTGATTTGGTTGGATTTCTTAATGCCTGACATTTCACATGTCCCAGATACTTGACATTTAGGGACAGATTTGCTCATAAGTCAGCCTGTAATTTGAGTGAGTTATCGCTGAATAAAGCTCACCTCTCCTGGGGTGATGTGCCCTGAAATTGCGCTTCAGCCCACGGCAGGCCATTTCAAAATCTCAGAAGAGCAGCAGCACTTGCTCGTCTGCTCTCTCCACAGTTTGGCAATCTGGAGTTAACCTTGCAGAGAGACGGGAAAAAGCAAAGCTTTACTGTGGCTTTGTGAGAGGTTCAATCTCTGCTGCAATAATGATGACCCAGCAAGCTTGGAAGGCTGAGGCTGTTATTATATCTGACAGAGGCACACAGCTTTTATTGGGACCAGGCACATAGAACAGACCAAGCTGGGACATGATGCAGGAGCAAAATCTGGTTTTCAGTCCATTGCTGTAGTCAATAGCACATGCACAAGTCTGACAGGCAATTGCAACTTTTTTCATCCACAATGCTGTAACATTTTTCTTTTTAAGAGGAGAGGCATATATATATGCCCTTAACAAAACTGTCCAAGCTTGCAAGCAGCTGCTCTTGCCAGTCCTTGTCCAGAAAGAGCATTATGAGGACACACAATCTTGCAGAAGTCTGGTGGGAAATCCCCTATTGAAAAAGGAGCTGTGTTTCAATGAAGTACTGTTTATGTAGTGATGTGAGAGACATGATACAAACCATCAGCCTGGCAGATAGAAGGGCACTTATTAATTCTGTGATTAATACTGTTTGTGTGCCCTTCTGCACTACATAAATAGAATTAGCTTCAAAACATTTTTATTTTGGGAGATGGCTTCTGTTTCTGGCCATGGCCTTGGATTTACAATCAAGAATTTTTTAACAAAACAAAACAAAACAAAACAAAAGCCCTCGGCACCTCTGTGATCTTATCAGTGCATTCTGACAGCATCAGAATGCCTCCCCAGGAGCTGCACTCAGGCTTCAGGTTGGTAACGCTGGTGATTCCTAAGTCGCCAGAGCATGGCTTGGCAAACATGGCATTCTGCTAATGCAATTTTGATGGGTATTTAACTGAGCTTTTAAAACTGCTATCTGAAAAGACAGACATACCAATGAATTCCTGCCAGTGCAAGAGGGGATGGTCCAGATAACCTCTCAGCCCTCTTACATTTTGAGGTGCAATCACTGACCTTTAAACAAGCCATCAACAGGGGAGTAGTTGGGCTCATTACACTGTTCCTACCCACCAAGCCAGCAGCAGGGAGCTGCAGGGACGGCTCCTCTGGTGGACAAGGCTGCAGTAGAATACAAGGCCCACACATCCTGGCTTTTCTTCTTCTGGTCCACCCAAGCTTGGTTTCTTCTTTATTCTGCTTATTCTCCTGTCGCCATCTTCAGCTCTTATCCCCACCTGCCTCCACCTTCCTCCTCTCCATATCCCAGTGCACATCCCTGTCTCCAACACCAGTCACACCCTCCCTTCTCTCCCCTCACCTGTGTGGCAACAGATTTGCCTTTACCTTCCCTTCCTGCTTCACAAATGAGTCCTTTGCCCTTTGTCTAATTGTGTGAATTATTTTCCTCCTTGATTTAGAATCCACGGGGCTTCGAGAGGGGGAGCCATACCTGTTGTATCACACCTGTATAGCCAGCAGCAGCTGAGAGAGAGGGCCACTGACCCCAAATTGCGCATTGCTTACCAGCTTCTGAAGCCACAGGATAGACATTGGCATATTCATCCCTGCCTCATGACTCGCACCTTCCCTCTTCAAGCATAAACATCAAACTCTATATACAGCTGACAGTAGCTGCAGCAGGGACGGGCTACTTGGTCTCTTCTGTCAGAAGATTAATCTAAATATAATCCTGTCAATCTTTTAGTGTTTTTCAGACATTTCTTCCCAAGGGCACAAGGATGTAAGCTGCCTGACAGTGGTGTTAAGCACTCTCCCTTCTCAGAGGTTACACAATGACATAAACACTGTTGGAGATGCAAAGTTAGGGACCTGTAAGCACTTGCCTTCATTTTTTTTAAGTCTTATGTAAACAGCCCATGGCACCTGGAGGCTGGTGGGATGACCCAGGAGTCAAGAGGAAGAATTTAGGTCCGTTTACAGCTCTTATTTTCTATTTGTTTTCAAGCCACTGCTTTCAACTTAAATGGCCACTGTTTGGGGTCAAACAATCATATGTAAAAGATACAGCAAACCCAACCTTTGATTCTGCCTGGAGAGCTGAAGGTAAGCAAGATGTTAAGCCTCTCCCCTCCGAACATCACTTCTGTCAGACAGGGATCCCAGACTTGACATCTCAGATAATTAGAAGTGGCGAGAGGAGAGGAGCAAAAGAAAACACCACAGCTCACTGCAATCCCTTGGCTGTCAATCTGCTTTAAACCTCCCGATGAGCCAGGATGCAAACGCAACTTTTAAAAAACCCTCTGCAGATCCTATTACCTTTTTTGCATGTGTGTGGGGGACATTCCATACTAGGCTGTTTCTGCAGTTGCGAGCTAAACAAAACTGTGAAGGAGATGGCAAAGGAGACACGACAAGCCAGAAGAAATGACAGCAAGCCTTTTGCAGATAGCACTCTTGCCTCTGTATCATCATTAATTTAAGATCCTGGACTGTGTGTTAATGAGGTCTGTCCCTGTCAGATCACATGGAAAAACCACTATGGGCCAGCCCCTGGAAGCCACCAATAATCCTTCCCACAGCGTGTCTCAAAACAATGCCATGTTAAGGTCCTACCCCACCCCCTTCCCCCATATCACAGTCAAATTGGCTTTATCTGTCCCAAATTTAAAACACAAAACAGCAGCCATCATTTTAACAAGTTTGCCCCCTCCCAGACCTTGATGGGCAGGGTCATTGCTGTTAACAAATGTTCAATTAGCCTGCTTAAAAGCACTGATAACAACATTTTTGTGTCAGAGTGACAGGAGGGCTGGCTGCCAGGACCTAATCTCCTCCTTCCTCACAAACATAATTTCTGAAAACTAAGCAACTTGCAGGCTGCATGACAACAACATTAAAACCTCTTGCTGGGTTTCTTTTCAAGATGCACTCAGAGAAATTAAGAGGAATTTTAAGAAGACTGAGGAGAGGGTCCCTTCAGCTCCCCTGGCCAAGCAGCTCATGCCCCCTCAGGACTCTGCTGCTGACCAGATTCAGTGGGATTCAGGTTCAGGAAACACAGATGCAAATCACCTTTCCTGAGAAAGACTGAATAAACTGCTGATGTTGCTTCAACAGATGTGTGTGGTTTCCAGACCCCAGCCTTTGTGTGATAAGGACTATTTGTTCTTCCCATCACTGATCTTCCCACTCCCATCAGAAGCTTCCTATGCTATCAGTCCCAGAGCTTCAGTCAACATAGCTTGTGAGTTCACCTTCATTTACATCAGTGTCATCTTGACACTCCTTTCAGTCATCTTCTTAGGGCAGAGAAATTAGGTCAAATTTTTGCCCTGGTACTAGAAAAGCTGTGACTACAGTTTGGCAGCAGCTACGTGCAGAAGGTCTAAACTGTAATCTGTAGGATAAGGGTCAATCCCAAGCTTCATGGCAGCACAGGCAAATAACATCTGGCATGAGAACAACATACCTTACTCTGTCTGTGTGTCCCTTTCTCTTAAACCCTTCCCTACCACCAGAGCAGTGGGCTGCTAATACAGGAAGCAGCTTCCCCTATCAGCCTGTTTTTGAATATTTGTCCCCCCATGTCCTCGGGGATGCATGGGTGGATGGATGGATGGATGGATGGATGGATGGATGGATGGATGGATGGATGGATGGATGGGCGGGCAGCCAGGCAGAGACCATGCTTAGGACTGTATGCATTTGTGTCCCAGCTGTGGAGTGCCCAAGAGGCTGGTATCTACTGCCCACCCAGAGCCCTGGCTAGAGCCCCCTGGGCCACATATGAATTGTAACCATAGCTACAAGGCTGGGACCTTGGGTTTACTTTGTACTGTAAAATGCTGCATGCTATTCCTGTCCTTATAACACAGCACAGATTCTCTTCAATCACTCGTAATCACTGGGAGCTTTTATAACAGAAACCTGCTTATTTTCTTTAAGACATTTTGTTCAAACATGAAGGTTACCGTGTGAAAAGGCAATGCACCAGCAGACCTGTAAAGGACATCACCTGATGTGATTCTTAAACCTGTTTGAAGACCTCATGAGAACAAAGAGCAAACAAGCTGGCACAGCCAGGGCTAAAGCATGGCTTTGCCCAAAACCCACAGTGTTGCAGTGTCCAAGGAGAGACTGAACAATGAGCTTAGAGCCTGCTGCCTGTTTTTGCTCTTCACCTGGAGAGGAAGAATTACAATGCCAAATCTATGCCTGCCGGTACAAATGCCACTTCTCTCACTGTGCTCCAACTCTCTTACAATGGTCAGTGTGCCACAGGGACAGAAAATAAGTTCCCTCCTCCACAGCCCTCTTCTGTCTCCAAATATAGGAAACTTGGCCACCCCATGGATTCTGTTGACTCCTTTCTGGGCATTCCTGCATCAGGAGTGGCTGATGCAGGCAGCTGCTGGCTTGTGTACCCCACCACCCTTCCCTGAACTAACATTATGCCTAAAACAAACAAGGCCCTCAAAATTTCTCACAAACCCCATTTTAAAAACTAAATTCTTCATTGGAATCAACAAAGAGACTCCTAAGTCTTAATTTTATTTTCCACTGTAAGCCTCCCTTATGGCCCTGGAGAAGGGCTGTATGAAGCTCAGTATATAAAGTCTCACCCTTGGGATGTCAGCCTTAGAAACACAGTATTTTCTAATAAAATACAGCTAACCAGGCCAGTTCAGGCAGAGACCTACCTGGGGGAGAGGCCTGAATCCATGATATCCTTGCCAGCTAGAGTACTGAGTGGTGCCTTAACGCACCAAGAAGTCATTTTTATGAGCATTACTTTGCAGTACAGCTGCATCTGGTCTCCACATTTCCACTAATTCCTGCCATTTCTGAGTAATTTAAAATAACTCCTGTTACCTCACTTTCTCCCCTCCTGCCCATTGCATTTTTTTTAATCACTGATGTCACCTCAGCTTTTCAGTCACAAGCATTCTTTCCCTGTTCATTAAAACAGACTAGCTTGGGCTAGGCAAGTTTCTTTTCCTGTCACTTCTTACCACCTTCAGTTTTTAAAAATGAACTTTTTACTGTCCATCTCTCCTTGCCCTTTTTGGTGTGCCTCTAGGGAAGGGCTCTTTTCTTTCTCAAGGCATAGAAACACTGAATCCCAGAAGGGCAGGGGTTGGTAGGGGCCTCTGGAAATCATGTAGTACACACCCCCGGTAAAGCAGGTCACACAGTATCATGTCCAGGCAGGTTTTGAATCTCTCCAGAGAAGGAGACTCCTCAGCCTCTTTGGGCAGCCTCTTCCAGTGCTCTGTCACTCCCAAAGTGGAGAAGTTTTTTACCTCATACTGAGATAGAACTTCCTATGTTCCAGTTTATGCCTGTTGCCCCTTGTCCTGTCACTGGACCCCATCCTCCTGACATCCTCCTTTTAGATATTTATAAGCATTGATGAGATTTCCCTCTCAGTCTTCCCTTCTCCAGGCTGAACAGCCCCAGCTCTCTCCGCCCTTCCTCATATGAGAGGTGCTTTGGTCCCCCCATCATCCTCACAGCCCTCTGTAGCATGTTCATTTATTCTCTGTTTTTCATGCCAGATCAAATTACAATTCATTCTACCAAAGCTCCCTATTTTAGGCTTCAACAACATTGTGCTGTTGGATGCAAAATCAGCTCCTGAAGCATTGTCAAAATTAATTAGATAAGGTTTAGAAGCAGATCTAATAACCACTCCCAACCCGATGCAAATGCTGCCATTGCCTTTACCTTGAAAGAAAATAGACATAAAGTTACAGATGTATTAGAGACGTGCCCACTCAGGCCCCGTTTGTCATACAGTCTCAACCTCTGTCCTTTGTCAGCTAAAGCCATTCAGTGTGTGTTCATGCTCCAACTGCATGTGAGAGCACAGTTTAGCCATCAGACAAAGAGCTTATGCTGAAGACCACTTTCTGCCCAGCTAGCTAAGGCTTTGGGGTGGGATTCACAGTAGTCAGCTTCTCACCTATCCATGCCCAGCAAGAAATCAAGACCTTTTCCTTCATACAAAGGTCCACATTCCAGCTCCAGACTCTAGGCCACACAGCTGCTATAGAGCCAGTAGTAAGAGCATTATTCCTCTGAGGCCTCAGCAAAGCAGCTTGAAAGAGCCATCAGGTTGGAATTAGGCCATTGTGCAAGCAGGACTTTCCCAGGGACAGCACCTATAATTGCCAAACACAACATCAGATCTGCCTTGATGATCTCGTTGCTGAATAATTCAGTGATTCCTTTCAGTTAACATCAAAAGGGATGAGCAGTCTTCCAGAGGGGCACTGCCTTGCCACAAACTTATAATAGAGTTATCACAGGCGTGAGGGCTAGGGAAGCCTGTGAAGGACTAAGCTGACAATATCCTTTTATGTGGGAACATTAGAAATGAATCTGCAGGTCCAAGGTCACGTAGCCAGCTCTTTGGAGACCTTCCTCAGAATTCTCCCCGCACTGCATCAGAAAGTGCTGCAGACAGCTACGCTGGCATGTGCAGTCACTCTGATAAATCACACGAGAAGTCAGAAAACAAATGCTGGCTTTTTCTTTCTAAATTATTTTTCTCCATTTTGTTTAAATCTTAGAAGTTATTTGATTGTTTCTTTTAGATTCATTTTTGGCAGCCCAAGACAGTCGCACAAACAGCTGCAGAGAAATTGCAAAAGAAACCCTCCCCCTTCTCTTTTATTTTCTGGTAAGTTATGTTGGGAAAATAAATATGAATGGCACAGATGTTCCATTTTTCTCTCCGCATAAAACAGTTTATGACATTTTGCAAATGCTGGAAAAAAATTTCTTTTAACAAAGAGATTTCTCTTTCTCAAATACACTACGTTTCAGAGATGTTTTAAGGGCAGTTGTAGAGCAAAGCCTGGTTTTTGGATGCCTTTTTCTCATTTACTAATAGCATCAGAGAAATAAAATGGAATGTTTAAAAATTAATTTCACTGGCTATTATTTAATTTGAAAAGGTATTAAAGATTTCAGTGTCACTGATCTGCTGCTACAACTTTACACATCTCTGTAGACCCCCAACTAACAGACTTAAGGAACAGAGTTTCAAAATTAATGATTTATCAGCGTCAGCAGAAGATATTTCATATAGAAAGTGAAACATTACAAAAAATTACAAAAAAAAATAAGGCAACTTTTTCTCTTCAATTATGTAAAGCAAAGAGAAATAGAGTGGCTGAAAAAAGCACCACAGTAAAATGTACCATCACACTATGCCGTGAGGCCTGCAAGCAGAGAAAACAGCACTAGATAAGGTGCCATTCATCATGCATTTCCTCTGCTGTCAACTCACTCCATCACTCCCATCATAAGTAATTGGACCTTTCCCTTAATCACAGCCACGTGGGCTGGCAAGGACCTTGAGAGGTCAGCTAGTCCATCCCTTCGCCCCAGGGCAGAATCAGCTACGCTTACTGTCACTCCTGACAGACTCTTGTCTAACAGCTCAAAAATCTTCCAGACACAATTCCACAACACCCCCAGGCGACCTATTCCCCTGTCCTGGTCTCCTGGCCTTTGGAGAGTTTTGTCTGGTGTCTGATCTGAGTCATGCCTGTCGCAATTAAAACCTTTGGCTGCAAGGGTGTGGAGATGATTCCTGCTCTTTTTCCACCACCGCCCCCTCCACCCGGACTCCTGCACATAAGTTCTCTGCACAAACTGTGCCCCCAGCCCACTGGTCCCCTTGTGAAAAATCCCTTTCCCCAGAATATTTCCTATCTTCTCCATTTAGAAGCAGAGTTTTGGCAAAGTAAGGGCAAACGTCCCATGTTTCTTTTCATAAGGTTCTAAATTTAACAATGAAAATGAGAAAGTAAATGGATGATCACTTTTTTTCAGGGTATTCTCTGCTTAACAGTAATTTCAGAGCAGCCCCTCTGCTTTTTTACCCTCCTTTGCCCTACAGCTCTGGTTCAGCCACTCAAATCTGCTCATTTTGCTTTTCAGACACCCAGTATAGGAGAATTTATCCGTAGCAATTCCCTGAGAGACCTGTAAAAACAAAATAGCACCTTGTTCCAATGGCGCTGGTAATTACCATTCCCATAGACTCACTTCACACAGTGGTGATGTTGCAATCAGGCTTTCAGATTTCCATGAGAAAAACACTTCTTGGAAGAAAAACTCTCTTCAGCTAGGTTATTGAGAAATGTTCTAAAATGTCCGTTTGTTTTCTCTTTGCAACAAGTTCATAGGTTTCATAAAGTATACAGGCAGCCGCCTTTTCTATCTGAGAAAACCACAGGATTTTGATAGTGGGAACATGAAGTAGCCTGCAGTGTTCACAGTACATAGAAAGCAAACACAGCGTGAGTTCGTGCCTGTGCACTTCCAACTTGGCAATAAGCTCTGCTTCATATTTTAGATCCAACCTGAAACAACTCCAATACTATCGTGGTGCTCACAGGTTATAAGAAATCAATTGAGGAAAATTCTTTTCTCACCTAGCAATTATAAATCAGGGTAATTGTCATCAGTACAATAGCACTGAATCTACAACACTGGAAGTCAGAGTTCAGCTCGCTGTTGCTACAGTAATAGCTGAGGAGAAAGAAAAGACAAATCCTTAGAGGTGATCATTAACCAAATAATAACTATTATTCAGAACAGAGCACAACATGAGCATAATTCTGCTTTCCTTATGAAAGATGGAGAAAGAAAGCAGAGGCAGGGAGAAGAACTGGGGCAGGGGGAGGAGGGGGGGCAGGGGGAGGGGGAAGGAGGCGAAAACTTCTAAAAAAACTTCTAAAATTAGCTTCTTTTAGCCAAGCTCAGAATGTAAAACTAGTAGATCAGATTCCTGATACTCTACATGGAGCTTCGTTATTTTTCAGTTGAATCTCTGGAAAAAGATATTAAAAGGTTGAAAAAAAAAGGTTCACTAGATGAAGACTTTCATGGGATTTAAATGTTACCATCTGCAGTATAAATTGGGGTCACCCACTACCATGATTCATCAGCAAACACAGAAGAAAAGGAAAATGTAATCAAGCAAACATAGCACAGCTCATGAATCGACTCTTGTTATTTGGCTTTGCCAAAGGCTTCCTGTGGGAGTACGTCTCTATCCCCAGCTCCTTCCATCTGCAAAACAGGGGCAATACCCCACACTGTGAGACTTATTTCAGATACAAAGCAGTAAGAGTCCCTAGTGCAGCAGTGCAAATGGCTGGTTACTAATTATCACTCTTATTATAAAATAGAAATAATTCAACTATTGCTAACATTTGTGCCACCTCCAAATACCTCTCACTCCATTGTGAGCAACATGTCCAGCATAATTCTTGCTCTTTGAAAAATAAGCTCCTTTTTTGATCCTCAGTGTGCTGCACTGCAATTCCTAAGGAACCAAAGCCCTTTGATGGAGCCCTGTAAGTGAACACAACAGGAGCAACTGACTGATTGGCACGCAACTCCTGAGTTAACCACAAGGCGTTTCTGTTCCTAAGCCTGACAGTACTACAACTTACAAACTCATGACTTTTGCAGAACCACTGCTGTTCAAAATATTTGCATCAGAAGACAAGGCCAGATGAAATTAAACAAGTGAGTTTTGTTTTGTTCAAGCCCAGTGCTCAAACTGAAATCTAGACTGAAATAGATTAAAAGATACAGTTTTCTTCAACCTTGAGAAAAGAAACCACCAAAGCCATACTGAGCATGAAATAATTACAAACTCGTGTGAAAAAAAAACCCATTTTGATACACTGAAGACAATTTTTAATCCCCTTATTTATTTTGGCATCAAAATTCTATTACAACTTGATTAGGATTTAGACTTAGTAACGAAGGAGGGCTTAGGTATGTAAACTGCATCCCTAAAACCACATATCACTCGTTGTCTACCAGGGAGGCGCCTAAGCTTCAACAACCCTTATTTCCTGACCTGAGATTTTCCCTGGAGCCCATACATGCACTTGGGTGTCAAATCCTTGACAGGATTGAGCTTTGCTACCTCTACTGCACACCTGAAAATCCAGTTAGGTTCTTCCATTTGGAGGAGTAAGGTTGAGCAGCTTTGGAACACACATAACATAAGCAAGAAGTCTGAACTCCTCATAAAATGCAGTAACAAATTACTTGCTACCACCACGGTTTTCCACCTTACACATAAAATTCAATAAAAGCTGCAATGTTCTCGAGTACAGCATTACTTCATCAACATGTCCTATGAACATGATGATGATATATGCTCCTGCCATCCTTCTTTCCCAAATTACCTACACTGTTCACCAAACTGTGAAAGTATGGGCATCTGGTGAAGGAACAGGAGAGAAGGTCGTAAGTAAGGAGAAATGATAAAGCTGCGAACCAAACATTTCCGTAAGCAAAAGAAAGGAAAAGTATATTCATTAAATTCCAAGCCCTAATAGAAATTTTCACCAGGGCAATGATTCTGCTCTTGAAGCTGAAAGCGTGGTCTATGTGGAAATAACTCAGCTTTGTATCAAACATTTTTATTGAAAATTCCACTTATGTTTTCACTTTCCTAAGTGATATTACACAGGAAATGCCAGTAGCTGCATGGATCTTTGAAAGAGAGGGTAGATGAAATAGGTGAGGGTGTACATTTCAACAGACAAGACTTAAAAATAATACGTATTATAGCTTTTATGGAAAGTATGAGGCCTACTTGTTTTGCACCAATGTTTTTTTCATTCTGGAGTCATGCAGCTTTGTCTTCTTCTCACTTTTTTCCCAATCCCTCGCTTTGAGGTCGCCAGGCTCGGTGACACGCTACCCATTACAATAAGTGAACAAAGCCTCCATTAACTTTGGGGTGAATTGAACAACGTTTACCAAATTATTTCTCATTTCTGTGAGCTTTAGTTTAACATACATTGGCTCCCATATCCCCACAGTCTTTGAGTAATCTGAAATTAAAAACGTGAAGTTGTTTTTCATGAGCTAGAACAATAGCTTTTATATCTGTTGGCACATACAACTGACAGGGTACTGGCAACAGGCAATTTGCAGCACGACTTGCCAGTGCCTGCGTGCATATTTCTAAGAATAACTCAGTGTCCAAGAATTTGGCCTGTTATATCACAAGCCAGGACTAGCTGACAGCTGTTTTAAATTACAGTGGACTGAATGATATTAGCTTTATTGTAGTTGGACTCATGCTCAGCTTTCTCTTAATCGTCTTAATGTTCTGATTTGTCCTTTAGCCAGCAGTTGCACAGCATTTATTTATAACACTCAAGTTTTAAGTCACAAATGACAGATTGGTTGGATTGTCTTGTACACATGGAACATGATCAAAGTAAAGGACTACACAGTTAGGGAAATTCAAGCTTCTTTGCAAGGGACAGCCTATAGATCCAAGGCTAGGATTTTCCTTGCGTAGCAGAAAACACTGACTCTCAAATAGACCTATTCTAACTTTCCTAGAAGGAAGGTATATCTTCCAAGATTTGCACGCTATTGTGAGCTACACATTAGAGCTTAATACTGCAGTTCAAGCCCCAAAACAGGGGTGCACACACACTGCTTGGATGGCCTTGAAAGAGAACAAGCTCACCTGGGCTGCCTGCATGTCACTGGAGGCCTCTGCAATCAGGCGGTTGACAACACCGCTCTGCAAACGGCTGTCAGCCCCCTGCAAGACGCTCTCCAGCTCTCGGTATGTCTCCACTCGGTCACCCTAGGCACAGATCACAAAGAGTGATGGGACTTGCTTTGCTCTCATTCCCAGGGAGCCACGAGAGAGAGAGTCCTGCTGCAGAGGTGCCCCCAGCAAGACCCGGCTCTGCCATGGTACCTGGGGAAGCTGGGACATCGAGGGGAGCAGACACAATTGTGTCTGCCCTTGAAGGATGTGCAGGAGGTGCTCCGGGCACCGGAGCAGAGACTCGCCTGCAAGCCCTGGAGAAGACCATGGTGAGGCAGGCTCCACAGTGTCCTGTGGAGGCCATGGCAGTGGTGTCCCTGGAGGTGCTGGCTTTCATATGGTTGAGCACGTATTATCCTCCCCACACCCTCGATCTCTCATCCTTCTTCCCTTTGCCCTCCACACCTGCTGGCTCCTAGACTGTAGTATGTTTTTCCAATGCTCATGACCCTGCACACCATCAGTAGCTAAACCAAGTTGTGCCCCAGAGGGGTCCCTCTTAATTGTCCCGGGAATCTCTGAGCATTGAGGGAAAGGTTCAACAGAAGACCCTTTCTCTGCTTCCTTCTGGGCACTGCTTGTCCACTCCCAGGAAGTAATTGGGGGAGGGCATTTCCCACAAACCAGTGCTCTACCTTCACCCTCCTCCAGGAGCTGTGGAGGACTTTGTGAAACCCAAACAGATGGATGGCAAAAACTGCTCGAAATGGAGCAAGACGACTAGTAACAACGTATTAATACTAGATCCTGCCTGAAGGTGCTGTGTGTCATCGAGCAGAGGTCCTCTTTTCCCATAGGTTGAATGCACAAGAATGAGACATGGGTGTTTGTTTTACTACGGCCTTAAGGTACTGGATAGCCTTAAAACAGCATGGAAGCTTCTTGGCCTGCTGCAGGGAAAAAAGGGTGCATGTCCGCACTTGGCTCTGTGCTTGGTTTCAAGGTGTGACAAGAAGGTTGCCGCCTCCAAGGGCCCAAGTTTCTCACGCTGTGTGGCTTTCCCTTCCCAGAGCAGGAGAGATTTCCCAAGCAGTGTTCTCTTTCACAAGTTTGTGTTCCTTCCTGGGGAGAAGAGATTTCCCAGGGGAAGACAAGCACGTGCTCTGCTCTGACAGGGCTGCTTTGGCCAAGAACCATTTCCTGCCAGCTAAAGCAATGCATGTGACAGCTCTCATGCCGGACACTATTTCTGCTACACAAAGGTAAAGAGCAGTTTCTTTACTTGCAAAGGAACCACAGCAGTATTACTGGCAGCCATGGTTGTGGGGGAGAAGGTCTCCTTACCAGCTGGATTGGATTTCTTCTGGCATCCCCTTGGTTCTGCAGGTTTCTGCCCATGGTTTGTTTTGAGAAACCATGCAGCTCATCTCCAGATCCTGCTGTCTTTCTATGCAGGCCAGAAATGGACTGAGGTATGAGATAGGAGGACGTGTCTGTGGATCACTGGGGCATCAATGTATATCACAGGAAGCAGGCGTATTTACTGTTCTATGTCAGGTAGGAGCCAGCATGAAAATGCCTTCAGAACAAGTTTCCCTTTTTGTTGTTTTGCTGGTTTTCTTCCTCTCTTCCTGATTGTTTCTCTGTCTGCCATTGCAGAGACCATTCAGTGACCATTGCTGCCTGTACCATTCAGTGCTGTCAAAACTGAACCACCCCACATCAGTTCTTACCTTTCCTTGCTGGACTTTAGGCTAACTGCTACTTGTCTGCTCTCTGAAGCTGGCCTTGGTAGAGAAGAGGACTTGAAGGGGGCCTACAGGCAAGATGGGGAGGGACTCTTGATCAGGGCATGTGGTGATAGGATGAGGGGGACTGGTTGGAACCTGAAGGAAGGGAGATTTAGATGAGATCTGAGGAAGCAGTTCTTTTCTGTGAGGGTGTTGCGGCTCTGGGAGAGATTGTCCAGAGAGCTGGTGGATTCCCCTGGATCCCGGGAAGTCTTCAAGGCCAGGTTGGATGGGGGCTTTGGGCAAGCTGGTTTACTAGAGAGTGTCCCAGCCCTCAGTCAATGGGGAGGCCGACTGCAGGCAGGCGGGTTCTGTGGGACCACATGCTCTGCCTCTGAGGACTAAGGTAACTCTGGAGGGTGGCTTAGGGTGCCAGACAGACAGGGGATAGTTTTCCTTCCGGGACCCTGACATTGCTCTCTTTGCCCTCCCACCTGGCAGCTGTCTTCACAGCCTCAAAGCTGCTCCCTCTCCAAGCAAGGAGTCAGCCCTTCCTCCTGCTGAGAACAGTGTCAGGGAGAGAACACAGAGCACACTCCCACAGTGGAGCATCGTGCTTCTGCTGTGCCAGAGAAGATGTGCAGGACAAGAACAAGGATGGGGAAGAAGCCAGGAAGCACTAGCACTGCCCCTGCCAAGGGCCAA
The DNA here is from genome assembly GCF_964237585.1 of Gallinula chloropus. Taxonomy (NCBI): domain Eukaryota; kingdom Metazoa; phylum Chordata; class Aves; order Gruiformes; family Rallidae; genus Gallinula; species Gallinula chloropus. Next base: position 23,051,494 of record NC_140085.1, read on the forward strand.
GCTGCACAGGGAACACCTACAGCCCACCCTGATCTGGTGCTGAACTTTATTTAATTCAATGCTTGGTGCTGGCTGGGGCCAGATATTGTGGAGAGTCTTCTCTGGTGCCTGCCTCACTTGTCCTTGGTGTACTGCTGTCCGCAAGAGGCCTGGAACAACAGAGGCAGAGCTGTGAGGACCTGGTCCCAGTCAGGTGCTGTGCTCGCAGTTGCACTTCAGGGACCCTTTCTCCAGGAATCGTCCCACAAAAAAGACATCCCAAGCAACGGTATCTCAGCAAAAGCCCGCTGAACCCTTCCTTACCTCTTTCAAGAAAGCTTTAGCTGCCATCCGCAGGTTACGTGAGCACGATCCCAGCCATGATGAGAGGTTCTCCAGCAGGCTGGGGGAGACAAGCCCAGCTTGGAGCAGGATTCTGCACAAGGGAGCACAAGCAAGGGCCACACAGTTAGCCAGGAAGGCTGCAGGCCAAGGCTCCAAAATTCCCTTGCCCCAGTGCAGGCGCTATTCTTCCACTAGGGAAGGCTTCCCAGACATCCTGGGAGGGTGGGTCCCAGCAGCCCTTTCCCTGGGCACAACCCCGCAGGAGTGGCCGGATGTATCCCTGGGGCTCTGACCTGCTCAGGAGACGCACCCCCTCAGGGTGATCCAGAGGGTCTTCCAGGAGTTCCCACACTGCCTGACACACGAGCTCCTTCATCCACTTGCTGCCCATGCATTTGCCAAGCAACAATTGTAATGATGAAAGGAAAAACCTGATAAAAGAAAAAAAGCACAAGGGAACTCAAACACAGCCGAACAAAGCAAAGCAAAACAAAGCAAAGCACAGCACAGCAAAGCAGCACCACCACGAACCAAAAGAAATCTCAAATCACAGCAGGTGAGGGGAAGCAGAGCTAAACACCCTTGAAATGATGCTCCAGAGCCTTCAAGACTGGAGCGAATGACACTGGCATTTTCTTCCAGCCCCAAACACACTGAAGTGGAAGAAAACCCACATCCCTCCACTGACTCCGTCCTAGATAGCCAAGGCAACACCTAGTACCTCTTCCCACCAGCACTGTGTGATGAATGATTGAATGATGCTAGTGCCTACAAGAGTCAGTGGAGTTCCCTGGAGGGACTGCAATGCTGTTGTGCATGCAAGGATTTGCAGGAGGCCAGATGACGGCTATCCACAGTGCAAGCTGCAGAAGACCTCCGTGCCTGGTAGCTGGAGTTCTCCAGAAAGGACCAACCATGAGGATCAGTTTGCACATTTGGGAAGCAGGGCGGGTGAAGTGCTCCCTCAGCCCCACAAACTGAAGTGCCTTGATGAGAGGAACAGAAGCCAAACCCGCCACAGGCCCCTTTGGCTCCTTACCTGCATGGCGTCTCAAGGGTTACCTCTCTCCAGCTGCTCGCATGTAAGAGCCACTCTTCCTCAGCCAATGTTTCACTGGCCCACCTCAGGAGGCTGGGAAGGAGTTGGGGAAGCAGGTACCTGAGGTCTGTGCTCCTCATGACAACTACCATCTTGCAGATGGCATGGGTGATCTACAGAGAAACATGATCAAGAACCACCTGTTCAGGCAAGGCCTTTTCCCAGCAGCCTTGTTTCCCCACCTGCCTAGAGCTTGGAGGCAGGGCGGGGCATGGTACTGGCCACAACTGACACTTCTGCCACAGCCTTGTGGCTCAGGAGCACAAGACTGTCCTGGGTCCCCACACTCCTTGAGGCCAGCCCAGCACAGTCTCCACATGGGAGTCTCCATGAGCATCCACAAAGGGCACCCCGGTTCCTCATGCTGCACTAGGAGTTAGAGAGCGGGTGCAAAGCTGCAGAGTTGTGTCTGCACTGAACGTACTGTCATAGTCTCCAGAGCAGTATGATGGCTGTACTGCCCAGGAGCAGAGGAGTGACTCTGCAGGTAGTCTTCTCCTGCTTCATCCAGCTTCTTCGCTAAGCTCCTCAGGACGCGAGTCCCAACGGTGCTTTCTCCCAGGGTCCTCCACAGCTCCTCTGTGATCCTGCAAGGGAACAGACGTTCACCCCTGAGCCCGCGTCCTCGCACTCTTGCAGTGCCCTCCAGGCTTCCCCTCTTCTGCAATGCGCCTTACAACGCACCACGTGGTTTCGCAACACTCCAGACAGTTCAGGCAGGTAAAAGACCTGCTTCTCAACCAGACCCATCCCGTGCAAGCAAGCTGCAGGGTCGCAGTTTTGCTTGAATGGTTTCAAGTTGGAGCAGAGGAAGTTCTACACCAACACGTGGAAGAACCTTTCCACAGTGAGGGTGACAGAGCACTGGGACAGGCTGCCCAGGGGAGTTGTGGAGTCTCCTTCTCTGGAGATATCCAAGATCCGTCTGGACACCTCCCTCTGAGATCTGCCCTAAGAAACCTGCTTTGGCAGGGGGGTTGGACCCAATGATCCCTTGAGGTCCCTTCCAACCCCTACGATTCTGTGATTCTGTAATTTACTTCAGTGGGAGAAGCGGGTAGAGCACGTACCTGTCCATGTGCGGACCCCTCTGGAGGAGACTCATGATTAGGGGCTTCTCGTGAGACTGGGCAAGAAGCACTAGCGCCCGCAGTGAGAAGGGCCTATGGGTTTGCTGCTCCACGTAGGTGTAAAGGATGCTCAGGATTTTTGGCACCTGAATGGAAGAAGAGGAGAAAGAAGGGCTCGATGAAGCCTTTACCTGCTGCTGCAGGACCCAGAAACCCCATTATGAGCAATGCCTGTTCCCTTGGCACAGAATCCAGATCAAGCTTGAAACCATCAGATGTTGAAACCCAGGGTGAAGTGGGTCTCAGGGCAGGGAGGACTGACAGCGATCCCAGGGGAAGGGTGGCAACAGCAAGGTTGGTGCCTCCCAGTGACTCACTCATGGGAAACACCTGGGCCATTGGGAGACTCTGGAGAAGACAATCCCGTGTCCTTGTCCACGGACACCAGCAGCCCATGCTAACTCAGACCATCAGCAGCTGAGTCTTGAGCCGATGCCAATGGCACAGGGTGTAATGCAAATGCCAACAGGAGACACAAATTCAAATGGGAAACAAAATAACGGTGTCCTCTACCTCCTGGACTATTTCCTCTCTGCATTCTACCAGGAAGGTTAACACCCACTTCCACGCAGCCTTCACACACGTAGGTATGACGTGCAGCCTGTTGTCCAGGGCGGCAGTCATAAATGACGTAGCCTGGTCTGGAGGGATGCATTTGCAAAGAGCCTGGAGAGAATTCAGGAACAGAAGAGACCGTGTCACAGCTCTGCTGTAGCCATTTGGAAAGGAAAGGGGACTTCATGGCACTGGTAGTTTGGCAGTCACGGAGGGGGCAATCACTTGCCCCTCCTGCTGCGCATACAGTGCGGTTTCCTTCTGCTGCAGCCAACTGTCGTGGCTTAACCCCAGCTGGTGACTAAGCCCCACGCCTGAAACCAGGGCACTAACCGATTTGGAAGTGTTTCCCCGCTTTTGCTTGCTTATGTACCAAGTCTGTATTCTGACAAGAGCACACGCACAGACACACACACACACACACACACACACACAGAGGGCATCTGCTCCAGCGTGCCTGAAGAACAGCCTTTGCTCAGAGCTTCCCACTACTTGCTAACAGCAGCCATCCTGGACAACTGACGCTGGAGACAGCGAGACACTCTGGAGGGGAGCAGGGAGACATGCAGGAGTCCAGAGAGATGGGCTGTTTTGTGGCCGGTTACCTTGGCTATTGTGGCACGGGTCTCCTCCAGTGTCTTGGTGTCTGGGCTGTTCAGATTCACACACAGGCACCCTATCTCATCATCATGAGACTCCAAGGTCATGGTGTTGGCTGCAAGAAACACCAGGAGAAAAAAGGAGTCATGTCTCCAGAAACCCAGCCTCTGGCCCCAGAGAAGGCTGTGAAGGCCACAGGGAAACCCAGGGCCCTCCTGAACTTGGTCCAGCAGGATTTCCCCAGCCAGATAAATGGCTAACAAATCCTGGGCTGGAAAGAGCCCTCTTCCTGCTTGAACTGTTCACTGGGGCTTCAGGGTTTCAGCAGCCACTGGCCTCTGCACCCAGCAGCTGCATCCCCTATCCCCACACAGGCCACCATCATCTCTGGGATGCAGGAAACCTCCCTGTCGCTTGCTCAGCACAGGCAGAGCCCGCTGTGGGAGGAGGAAAGGCAGGCTTTGAACACAACCCTTTGCAGCAACCTCCACAAAAAAGGCCAAGTACTTTGCCTCCCCCTTCCCTCCCGACGGCATCCTGGTGGTGCAAGGCCAGGCTGGGAGGGAGGATCAGCCAGGCAAGGCTGGGAAAGGCCCACTCTCCTCACCTTGCATGTGAAGAAGGCAGCCAAGGCAGACCCAGGCCCTCTGGCAGGACGTGTCCAGGCATTCACCAGTCAGAGTCCCCAGCAGTGCCACCAGGGAGATGAACTGCTTACAAGAATCTCCGCTCTGCAGTGGAGAGCAACAGGAAAAGGGTCACAGGCAGGCCCAGCACCCACTTGCCTCAACCGCCCACCCTGCTCACTGGACATTGACCAGGCAGAGAGCCTTCTGCCTGCCCCGTAATCCCAGGAGCCCTGGACAGCGTCTGGCTGGGCAGGGGTCTCTTCTGGGGACATGAATGGTGGGGAGGGGCAGTGGGGCACTCAAGGTATCCCTGCTCACCATAAGCTTGAGCTGCTCCTTGCAGGCTTCCAGCACACAGGCAAACAAGTCCAGGCCTCTCTCCCGCTCCGATGCACTGGCTGAGGTGAGCCAGCCCTTGAGGACCTGAGACAGGGTGCGTCGCTCTTGCAACAGGCATCTTTCTCTCCCCGAGATCCCTCTCCATCTCTGTCCTTCTCTGGCTCCTTCCTGGTGTGGCCCCCAGCCCCACAAAGCCCCGCTGCCCTGCGCCTCGTTTTCTCCAGCTCCTCTGCAAGGAGCCAAAGCCCACCTTTCCCATAGCAAAGCCATCCACCTCCTGTCGCCTGCTAAGGCCTTGATTTTCTCCGCCCCCATAACACTTTCCTTCTTGCCCCATGGCTACTCACATAGACCATGTCATCAAAGCAGGAAGGGCTGCCCTTCAGAAGGGTTTGTATGAGATGGCCCAGATCTTCTAGGCTTCTCCTGTGCAGAAGCTGAAAGCAGGAAAGGAGAGCTGAGGTTCTGCATCACAGGGGCTGCCAGGCTGTGCTGAGGCGGGATCCTGACCCACCTCAGAGGAGAGGAGGCACTGGTGGGGGGCGTACCTTCATGTTCACAGCTGCCCTCACTCTCTTCCTTCTGTTTCGCATCTGTTCCACAGAAGGGTAAGAAAAGACCACGTGGCAGCACACAGCCAGCAGCTTCTGAGTGTCCTCCGTTCTCAAAGGGGGCATCAGTTTGCTGGCCAGAGAAAAAAAAAAGATAGAGAAAGGCAATTTACTGATCCTCTTCAGAGCAGCTCTAAGCCCAACTGGCTTCCTTGGAATCGAGGGCCCCAAATCCAGCACCCCAGCCCGTGCCAGCAAGCTCTGCCTTCAGTTCCAGCAAGTCTGCCCCCCCCGCCTCCTCAGATCACAGAGACCCTGCATCTCCCTCCCTTCCTTCAGGAAACACCCAAAATGAGGAACAGTCTCCCACTCCACAGCCCCAGCAGCTCCTGGCCCGACACTCAAGGCCAAGCCAGCTGAGCTGGGGCACAAGGGGTGTCCCCAAAGCCCGGGGAGCAGACCTCACCTCAACTCCTCCAGAGCCTGAAACACTCCATACACCAGGGCATCCCAGGGCTCGTCCTGAATCCAGTCCTGCAAGTCCCCACGAGACAAGCACAGAATTGGCTGTGGGCAGGGACAGGGAACAGCCCTTCCCTGGGAACAGCCTTTGCTAACAGGCCTGGGCAGACACCGCCCCGTCACTCCCACAACTCCCCAAGGATGGTCCTTGCTCCTCAGCCACAGCTGGCACAAGCACCTAAGGGCCCGACCAGCTTGGGACACCAGCAGCTCACCTGAGGCCAAGACCATCACGCCCCTGGGGAAAGCAGCCTCCTGGCACAGCCCAAACTGCCCCATGCATCTGCCCCAGCTACAGGCACTCACCAGCAGGGTTTGTGTCGCCTCCTTCTTCGAGGAAAGCTCGAAGCTGCCACAGTCACCGGCAGTCTGGATGGCACTGCTGACCTGGGTGATGCTCTGCACCAAGGCCAGCTTCAGCTGCGCGTCCTGAGGCCAAAGAGAGCAAAGCACCCCTTGAGCTCTTTGAAGGGCTAAAGGGTCAAAGAGGAGTATGGGCAGGGAGAGCCCATGGCTGGGGCTTGCATCTGAACATCGAGGACAAACCATTCCTCGGGGGATCATTAGAAAGAGATCGTCCATCTCTGTACATCCCAGCCCCGAGGGGCTGGAGCTGGGATGCACAGGCAGCCCTCCCTCCCCCTCCCCTGCCCCTGCACGCCCTGCGCTCCTACCCTGCATTTGGCTCTGGAGAGCCACAGGATTCTGCCCATGATTTCCATATCGATGCAGGGCAGCAGCAGGTCCTTGGGTGCATGCAGTGCAATGCCACTGTAGAAGCGCATGAGCGCAGCACAGGTGGCCTGGACCGTCTCCATCTTCTGCTGCTGCTTCCGCTGTGCCAACAGAGATGCCATAAGACGTCAGTCCCAGAACTCCCGTGGGATTCTGCAGTAGGCTACTGCTCTGCACCTTCACCAGCTCCTCATTCAGCTGGGCACCTCCCAGCAGGTCCCCAGCCTGCACCTGCCCTGACACCAATGGCTTCCCCACACATCCCAGGTGGGGAGCAGAGCCAGAGAGACCTCACCAGGTTCCTGCTCTCAAACCTCAGCTTTGGGGAAGGAGCAGTGTGTCACGCTGTGCCCACCCCCTTCTCACCAGCTCCTGCTGAAGTCGCAGGGCAGCGGGGCTGCATGCAAGCAACTGCTGCAGCTGCCCCAACTGGGCACGACTCTGATCCACCAAGTGTCAAGCCCCGTCCTTCCCAAAGACACCTCAGGGGCCCCAGTGCCAGGATGTCCCCTCTGAAACACAGCTCTTGGGGAGCTTGGGACACAGGGCTGCTTATCCAAACGCATCTGCCGCACTTTGGCTGCTGCCCGTGTAGAAGTGCAAATAAGGCCAAAAGAGGAAAGCCCAACAGCAAAGCTCTTTACCAGTAGGTCCATGGCAGGTGGATAAAGCCAGTCTCTGGTGAAAGCAGCAGAGAATGTCGTCACCGTGTCCAATACCAGATTGAAGTGGCTCTCGGAAGCACGGGACACAACAGAAATCATTTCCTGCAACCACAGAGAAAAAGGGAGTTGGCTCCAGCCCAGGCACTCAGCCACGGCCAGTGACAAGGTCCAGGCAGGCCATTGCAACAAGGGGGAAACTGCAGAGAAACGGGGAAATCAAGGAAGCCTGGAGCAGCCTTTCCTCTCTCCCAAGAATAGGCAGGGGATGCTCAGCACATGAGCATCACCTCACCTGGACCTCAGACTGCTTCTCAGATGTCGCCTGCTGGAGGAACCTCAGCACCTGCCCTTCAACGTGCCCGAGGTCTCGACAAGCTGCCAGCACCGTTCCAAAAGCCTTGTACAGGAAAAGCTGAAAGAGAAGAGGCCAAGGCCAAGATGAGGCCACAACCCCACCTTGTCAGGAAAGGGAGGCCCCAGACGAGAAGGGAGCAGGCAAGGCCAGCCATGGCAGCAGGCTGTAGCCAGCTGCTGGAGTAGCCCAGGGGAAGGGCATTCTAGGGGCGAAAGAAGGGGAAGCAGTGAAAAGCACCTGTGTGGGCACACCACCAGCGCCAGCCCCAGCCCCAGCCCAGGGCAGAACACTCACCTTCTCCCAGGAGCCGGGGACAGAACTGCCCAGCTGCTGGCTCAGCTCCTGGCTCAGGTCCATTGTCCAGACCTCATCCTCAATGGACTCCAGAGATGCTTGCAGAAACTGGGGTGAACACAAGAGGAAGCGAGTGTTCCCCTGCCCTTGGCCAAGACCCTTGCCACAGCCACGTGTCCCAGGACATTGGTGGGGAAGAGCTGGCCCCAGACAACCCTCTTATCACTAGTCTCCCTCTACTCTAAAACCTCAGGTGAGGCACCCCCTCTCTCTCCCTGGCATACCAGGCTTAGACGATGCAGTGCTAAACCATGTGCCACAGCTTTAGAGGGCATTAGCCATCAACTGTGCCACCTGTGCAGACAGCAGCTCCTCTGAGCAGGCAGGCACCCACTCTATGTGGGAGGCGCAGGGTGCCACGAGGTGCCCCACCTCCTGCTGCCTGCACAGGCAGCCCTGAGCTTCCTCCCACAAGTATGCTCCCTCTTCCTCCCCAGGGGTGCTGTACCTTCAGCAGGCGGTGCTCCCACTCTTCCGAGTCAAGGGACCTCTCCTTTTCTCCTAAAAGCAAGGGGAAGCAGAAGCCCTCACTGCCATTGAAACTCACACCAAAGAAGAGCCCAGTGGCCTCCTCGGTAGTCAGACCTCCCAGGAGTCCCAGCCCATCGGACTAGCAAATGGCTACAAGCATCTACTCCAAAGCCCTTGCAAGGCCAAAGACACAGAAGGGGTCCCAGAGGGCATTGGTCGAAGCCACTGATTCAGCTGGGGAAGGACCCGCTGACTGCGGCTGACCCCCATGGCTTGATTTGCAGCTCCCAGAACAGTTCCGACCACTGAGGCCCAGCATGCACCAGCAACACATATTTTCTCCAGAGTGACCCACCCCTTCTGCCCACTTGCAGCCTTTCTCCCAGGTTATTGCCCAGGGTGAGTGCTGCAGACCTGGTCTGGACTGGGGACTCAGGCCTCCAAGGACAGGACTTGCCCCACCTCCGCAAGTACCAGGCCGTGGGGGGTGCCACCACGGCCTGCCCTCCTAGGGGACATCAACAGCCCTGTCCATGCCCTGGGCTGAAATTACTTCTGGGGAGTTGTATTGCCCTGGACCATCCTCCCCTCCATCACCCCTCCTCTCCCTCCCACCCTTTACCTTCCAGGTACTGCAGGAGGAGGGGGATCTTGGTCACCCACACAGCCCCCAAGGCTCTGTGGATCCTGCCATAGAGGGCCTGCAGCAGCTGCAAGGCAGCAACTGCCTGGTCACTGTTCTTGGGAGAAGCTGCTGCCACCACCTAGGCAAGAGCAGGACAAAAGGGTCACCTCTGCTGCCAGAGCCGCCGCTTCACTGGGGAGGGAGTGAGCTCAGCATCACTCCATGGCCTGGAACGCTGCCAGCCTCAAAGGGAGTGGGATCCCCAGCAGGCCTGGGCAGGCTCAGGAACACTGCCACCTCCTCCTCCTCAGGGGGCTGTCAGCACTGCCCTCAAGAGCATCCCTGCCCAGACCTCTCCCACCACCCCTGGCCAGAAAACCTCTTTCCTTGTGACCCTGCTACTCACCAGCAGTCGAACCAGCAGGGCCTGGGGAGCTGGCAGCTGGGCTGCAAGGAAGAAGAACGGCTGGGTGAGCTGACAAGCCCCTACCATGCCCTGCCCCATGTATCTCTGATGACCCTGCACAGGGCTGAGGGCCAAGAGCAGCAGCACTGCCACAGCGCTGGCCCAGGGGGCTCCTAAGGGCTGCTCAGCGTGACACCAAGGCAGCTCACGCATGGCCAGGAACCAGCCCCGGCTCACCAGGACATCACTGCCAGTGCGAGAGCCGGGACTCAGCGTCGGGCAAGGGGCCATGCAGAAAAGAGCTCCTCGTGCCCAGCTGCAGAGGCTGGCTCTGCCCTTTGTTTCTCCCGGGCTCCTGCTCAGGGCCAGCAAAGTGTATGTAGACACCGAGTGGCCAGGCCCCCAGGTGAGCCCAGCACATCCTACCTTGCTCCTGGGAGTCCACAGCATCAGACTCCTCTTCTTCGCACCCCACTCTCTCCCATCTCTCAGCCAGGGCTCGGAGGCACTTGGAGAGTGGGATCAGCATGCCGCTGTATTGGGCTGGTACGACGTACTGAAGCAGCTTCGGCCACAGGAGCTGCAGAGAACCACCAGGCAATTTGCCACATCAGCATTCCCATTCAGCTCAAAGACATAAAGGATGCTCTGGGCTTCCCTGAGCCCCGTGCACTTGTGAGGGGAAAGGTTCAGGGCACGTGGAGGCACGTGGGACTGCAAGGAAAAATGCCCTGAAGGCCAAAAAGTACCCAGCTGCAGCAGCAGCAGGGCACAGGGTGACTTACTTTGGTCACCCCTCTCAGGGAGACATCCAGTGAGTCCAGGATCTCCATGCAGAGGGCTCGCAGGGCTCTGTCCTCTGCGGTTTCCCAGGCAAAAAGGCCTCCCGCCACCTGTAAGAAAGCATTTCTCCTTGTTATTCTCTGCTCCCAGTGGATGGGGCTCGGGCATGGCCCGACCAGTGCACTGACCTCCTGAAGGAGGACTAGGACAGCCAGACCCAGCTCAATGGCCAGTCACCAGACCCTGGGAAGGGCTGAGAAGCCTGGGAGCAGAGACACACGCTGTTGGCCTGCACTGTCCCCCAGGGCCAAAATATTGCTGTGATGCCACCAAAGCAGAGGTGAGGAACCCCTTCAGCAGGGCTGTGCTCGCTGCCAGTAAGCCCAGCCTGACAGATGCAGAGAAAGAGAACCCAGAAGCCCCTTCATTCATTCTGCTCCCAAAGCAAAGCCTCCCTTTGAAGGCCACTCTGATGGCAGTGCTGGCACTGATGGCCCTGCAGTGTGGAGCTCTCTGTGGCCAAGGACACCTGCAGGAGCTCTCAGCACAGTTAAGGCACCAGTCAAAGCCCTGGGTGTCCCACTCTGTCCTTACCAGCCTGCCCGATGACCGGCTGAACTCGGCAAAGATGTGTCCCACCACATCCCATGCCCAGCAGATCTGGGAGCCGGAGCTGAGCAGTTCCCTGATGAATTCCAGCACAGCCCGCCGCACCTGCCAGGGGAGAGTATGGTTACGACCCTCCTGTTCAAAACCCAAAAGGAAGATGCCTTCGCTTGTGGGCAGCCTTTGTGGCTGGTGGAGGGATGAGGAGGGCACAGCAGGTGCTTTTGCTCCGGGCTTCAGGGAGGAGCTTTAGCACCAGGCTGGATGCGCATCTGCCCTGCAGAGCACCACCACCTACCTCCCCACTCTGCTCTGACAGCTCTGCCCAGGGAGAAGCCATCACACACTGCCTGGGCAGTGCACCAGCACTTCCCCAGGCACCCCAGCCCTGCCCACTCCAGCAGCAGTGCCACCTCTTGCCATCAGCTCTCTGAGCAGCACCAGGAAGTGGGGAAAGGGAGCCATCACCTAGGCTTCCAACCGCTGCTTCCTGCTGTGACCTTGCCAGGCTCTGGAAAGGGAAAGGGTTTCTCTGCCTCCCCTGACAGCACCCTGCCCTGCCAAACCAGCTCACCTGGGCACTGGAGTCATCACACACGGACTGCACAGCCTCCACCACCTGGGGCAGCTTCTCTCTTGCTGCAGGTGCTGGAAGACATAAGGAGAGGTCACAGGGCATCAGTTCAGCTGGGGGACCCTCTCTTGGCAGTTCCCTTTGGGTGCAGGTGCAGCACTTTCGGCCTGTTCCTGCTCTTGGCCCAGCAGCCCCAAGCCCGGCCTTGTGTCCCTGGCCCATGGCACTGACCGTCAAAGTGGAACAGCGCTGCCAGCAGGCCCAGAGCTGCCACACAGCTGGCCTCGCTCCCACCGCTCTCCTGGGAGTGCAGATGTGCCACCAGCTCCTCTGGGCAGATTATCTCTGCAGGGAAGAAATCACAGTCTGCACCAGCAGGCACCTGCCTCTAACTGCCGAGGACAGGGAGAGCACTGCCATGGCACGGCAGGGCATCGCCCAGTGTCCTCTCCTTACCCTGCTGCTCCATGCAGCCAGACAGCTCTGCCTTAGGGCTTGGGCCAGGCTCTTCCGTCACATCCGAGAGCTGTGGGAACGAGGTTTGTTTTAAAGAAATTCCCAGCTCCTCCTGGCACCCCACAGCTCCCTGGTGCCTTCTGACACTTGCACAGAGCCACCCCAGCAGCCACATAGGGCCCCGCACAGCTCCTTGCCTTGGTGACCATGGAGGTGTCTCGGACGTCCCGATGTTGGTGCAGGAGCCCGAGGACTAGCTCCAAGGCACGCTCTCCATGCTGCCCCTCATGCAGAAGGGCCTCCATCATGGCAGCCACCGCGCTGAGGACAGCCTGCTTGTCCTGGAGAGGGAAAGGAGAGGCTCTGCTTGAACGGCTGAAGGCCTAGCGCTCAGCATGCCCTGGACACCAGTCTGCCCTTCCCACTGGCAGATTTCCCACATTTCTTCTCCCCTGCAGGAAGAGCTCACTCCAGAGGACAGCGTTTCCCCATGCTGCTACTCCAACCTCTCCTGTAGAAAGGCCCCAGGCTGCTTCGTGACAGGGAGCCCCCGGTCCCAGGCACAGTACCATCCGGCTCCTGGCTTGGGGTGCTTTCTCACCCAGACCGCTCCCTCCTCTCTCTGCTCGCACCCCACCATGCACACTGATGTGGACATGCCTGCCACAGCCACAGCAATCAGCGCTCCTCACCTCTTCCTCCCTGCAGCCCAGCCAATTTACCACGGTGTAGCAGAAGACCGGGTAAATACGGTCACAGAGCTGCCCTTCCTCGATGTGAGGGAAGGGGCATTGCTTCTGCTCACAGATGTACGCGGTGACTGCTTGTGACCACTGCTCCAGAACTGCAGCAGGAGAAAGGAAAAGGGAGCATGTGAGAGCCTGCAGCAGGGACAGTACATTGCACCCACACCCAGGAGTTCCTCCACACAGCGTCCCCACATCCTGCCTGCCCACAGAAACCTTCCAGGTTTCCTCCATTCCTTTGGCACATTCGCAGCCATTAGGGATTGCCAAGGCCTGACCTGACTGCAGGGTGACACCCACCATGTTCCCTCTGAGATCGCATGGAGGCATCAAAGGCCACCCCAGCCGCTACTCCCAGGATCCCAGCCCAGGAACCCACACTCACCACTGCAGATGACACGCAGGGTCCGGCCACTCCCCACCTGGCTCAGCATGGTGCGCAGGGACAGCAGCGTCATCCCCACAAAGGGATGCACTGCGGGGCTGCAGAGAAGGCAGAGAGACCGAGAGGGTCAGTGAGACACATGGGAGACTGGCACTAATCCCTGGCAAGGCTTGGGCCATGCAGGACAAGCCAGAGGGCTTGGGGAGGGCTGCCTTCCCCAAGGGGGGCACAGGGAATACCCTTGGGGAAAAGAGGAGGACGGTGGGGGACAGAGACCCCAGGGGGTTGTCTCCAAGGGCTTCCCACCCTCCAGGAGGTTCCCACCACCCTGAACCCAGGACAGTGCTGGTAAGGGAGAGCTGCTGGTGGTCCTGGCATGGAGCAAAGGGACACAGCAACTTCATAGCCCCCCCCCCCCCCCCCCCCCCAGTTAACACAGGCCCCTACCCAAACCAGGAGACTCAGGGTGTTGTACCATATTTGCAGGCCATTTTGCTCAAGGTGAGGAGCACCGTCTCATCAGGGGCCTTCCCCGTGACCTTCAGGTGGCTCTGGAGCTCAGCCATGACAAAGTGGAAGTGGGAGCGGGCCAGAGCCACCAGGACGTCACTAGCAGCCGTCTTCATGTCATCTGGCACACCCTGAAAAAGCGCCACAGGTTAGACCCACCTGAGAAAAACGCTGAGGCACTCGGACAAACCCAACCACCCCTGTGAGCCCCTTGGGGCACCTTTGCTTGGGCCGGGTGCCTTCTGCCTCCTCTTCCCCTGGGGTAGGCCAGCAGCCCCACAGTGTGAGAGGAGAGGGAGGCTTTTCCCTGGCACAGCCCTGCCTTGCTGCCTGCTCTGCCTGCCTGCAGAGATGCCGGGAACAAACTGTCACAGGCTTCAGGCCACATCTCTCTGCATGACTCTGCTGCATCCCCTCTTCAAATTCCCTCAAAGGAGGAGTCCCCTGACGACCTCCATTTTGTCTGAATAACTGAGGAAGGTCTGGGTGCTGCTCTGGATTTCCCCAGAACAGGGGTGCAGGCACGCTGCTTGGATGGCCTTGAAAGAGAACAAGCTCACCTGGGCTGCCCGCATGTCACTGGAGGCCTCTGCAATCAGGCGGTTGACAACACCGCTCTGCAAACGGCTGTCAGCCCCCTGCAAGACGCTCTCCAGCTCTCGGTATGTCTCCACTCGGTCACCCTAGGCACAGATCACAAAGAGTGATGGGACTTGCTTTGCTCTCATTCCCAGGGAAGCACGAGAGAGAGAGAGAGTCCTGCTGCAGAGGTGCCCCCAGCAAGACCCGGCTCTGCCATGGTACCTGGGGAAGCCGGGGCATCGAGGGGAGTCCTCAAGCCCTCCTACCTCACTCACCTCACGGTCTTGCAGCCGTTTTAGTAGAGAAGTCCCGCTGGCCACAAAAGTAGTGGCGGCAGCAGGGACCGATCCCTTTGCCCTGCCTCCATCCTGAGGATGTGCAGGTCTCAACTGAAAGCCCAGACATGGGCAAAGAGCTGTAAGAAAAGAAAGAAAGGTTTTTACCCGCTGCAGGGCTATGGGGTCCTTGAGCCAGGCAGGTCTGGTTGGTCAAGGTTGTCTCTGAACAGTCTCCAGCTGCCCCACAGAGGGCAGGGAGAGGATGGAGAGAGCCCGCTTGGACTCTGGCCCAGGAGAGGTGACAGGAAAATGGTCTCCAGCACTAGTCTGGGACAGACACTGCCTCCAGTAGGCATCAGCCCCCCACCTCCCGCCAGTTCCTCACCTTTGAGTACTCTCCTCATAGTAGAGAGATCTCTCGGATCGGCACAGCACTCTCTCTGAGTCCTACTCCTGCGAGTGCAATGAGAGACTGGGGCAGCCCCAGCAGCAACATAGCAACTCGGGCTCTTTATGACATCGCTGCAGGGCTCAGCTCCTCCTGAAGGGCTGCTGACTCTTGGTGGCATGGGGCACCAGAACTACATGCTTTCCCCATTCTCCATTGCTTCAACTTTCACGGGATCAGAGAATCATAGAATATCCTGGGTTGGAAGGAACCCCGGGCAATGTGGTCTCACAGGGACTGACCTGGCCTTTTGAGGCCTCGAAAAGTCGGAATCAAAACTCAATAGCCTTGGTGACTATTAAGCAGGTGTTCTTTATTGCAGCGCTGGGCACACAGGGGATGATTGCTCCTCCTGACGTGTGTGCTGATCAAAGCAAAATTTCTCATATTTATACAGATTAGCTGTACATATTCATGGTAATTTCTAAGAAAAGGCAGGGTTATGCAGATGGACCTGAGCTCGAGGTCCCTTCCAAAGCCTATGATTCTGTGATTCCCAGGAAGTAATTTACTCCTCCCAGATAGAGCAAGGCTGTTCTGCTGTTATGGTTAAATTTTGGATCTGCTCTAGCGAAACAGCACAGGCAGCTACAGCCATGTTCTACTAAAATCCAAAGCACACAAATACTTGCCATTCTCAAAGCACGCAAATTCTCCTTATATTAAAGCTATATTAATTAAGTGTCTCTTAAGCTGCATCACTGAATCCCTTCTGCCCCTTTTTCAGTATCCTTACACATTCTTTCGTAATCTCAAATGATACTATTCTGTTTTAATGATTTTTACCTCTCTCTACTTGATGTCTTATTTTGTTTCTCATCCAATCCTCAGAAGTTAGAGTGGTGTGTTTATACCACCACAAAGAGCACTGGAGTATAACACAAGAAACTGAAACCAAAGGACCTATTGTAATAATAAATGCAAAAAGCTGCTTGAGCCAAGCAAAATTTGGAAGCCAGGAAGTAAACTTATTCTAAACCTCTTTAATCCCCATGATGTATCTACCTGAGCTACTTGGTGAAGAATTTTTGTTTGTTTCCACACATTATTTCAATCTGCTTCAATTTCCTTTGCTTGATTTACCTATGCACAACAGCTTTGATTTATTACCATGCACACACCTCCTTCCTTGGCAAGCAGCAAATCTAATGCTATCCAATTTTGTCTAACTATGTTACTTAAGGAAGAACCCTCTCTTTGTAATCCCTGGATAGCATCTCTTGTGTCCTTTGGGAATAACTCCGTCCTGGCAGACATATTAACTAGAGCTTTTTCCGAATTGCTTACTCCAAGCAATGGGAGGAACCATCTTGCAAAATTGTGAAAAGCAGTTGGACATCCTACTAGGGGGTTTCGACCCCTTTTTACCTATTGTCCTCCAAGGGGTGTGTAGAACTCCCGGTGGAGGGTGCGAGTGATTAAATATTTGGTCTCCAGGAATGAGCTACCCTTAAAGTGCATGTTTCCCTTCATTTACGTGGTAATATTTTCCAGGCCTTTCCATCTCCACATAGCTACCATAATCCTTTAGGAATACAGTCAAATGAAAAATCTCCTCTTAATCCCTGAACTACAGGGAGTGGACACCCCCTTGGTATGGAAGTGTTTTGACAAGAAGCTTTTCCTTCACATAGCTCAAAACACAAACTCCAAGTTAGGGATGTATAATTTACATTAAAGTCTTCTAATTTTAAGGCACCTGTATCATTTTTCATTATAATGATGACTTTTCCCCACCTTTGCAGCTCAAACGTGGGATCAGTCCCATTGTTTAATTTTTTATTTTTACAACTAGGTGATGTTGGGATACATGACATCATTGTAGTTGTCCCCCAGCATGTAACGTTTTTCCACTAGGGAGTTGCACTAATTTTTGGCCAGGCAAACATTCAGTTCTTTCAGTTTCTTGAGAAGGCCAATGTTGTCCCTCTACCATCTGGAGCCAGAGAATCTTTTCAAGAGCTATAGGGCTAACTCCAATTGGCATATGCCACTGGTATTCCAAAGAGGGCCAGATCCATGTTTTCCTTAGGAAGTGCAGTCCATATCCAACACTCATTATCCTTCCTAGCAGTAATGGTTTCAAAGAACCCTATTATTAGACAGACATAGTCACGTTTCATGTTACCATCTCTGCACTTGCAGCCTTGAAGATCCTTGGGGTTCAGAGGTCCATTGCTTTGCTCTCATTCCCAGGGAGCCACAAGAGAGAGAGGGTCCTGTTGCAGAGGTGTCCCCAGCAAGATCCGGCTCTGCCATGGTACCTGGGGAAGCCAGGGCATCGAGGGGAGCAGACACAATTGTGTCTGCCCTTGAAGGATGTGCAGGAGGTGCTCCGGGCACCGGAGCAGAGATTCCCCTGCAAGCCCTGGAGAAGACCATGGCGAGGCAGGCTCCACGGTGTCCTGTGGAGGCCGTGGCAGTGGTCTCCCTGGAGGTGCTGGCTTTCATATGGTTGAGCACGTATTATCCTCCCCACACCCTCGATCTCTCATCCTTCTTCCCTTTGCCCTCCACACCTGCTGGCTCCTAGACTGTAGTATGTTTTTCCAATGCTCATGACCCTGCACACCATCAGTAGCTAAACCAAGTGGTGCCCCAGAGAGGTCCCTCTCTCAGGAAGCAGGCGTATTTACTGTTCTATGTCAGGTAGGAGCCAGCATGAAAATGTCTTTCAGAACAAGTTTCCCTTTTTGTTGTTTTGCTGGTTTTCTTCCTCTCTTCCTGATTGTTTCTCTGTCTGCCATTGCAGAGACCATTCAGTGACCATTGCAGCCTGCACCATTCAGTGCAGGTGATAGGATGAGGGTGACTGGTTGGAACCTGAAGGAAGGGAGATTTAGATGAGATCTGAGGAAGCAGTTCTTTTCTGTGAGGGTGTTGCGGCTCTGGGAGAGATTGTCCAGAGAGCTGGTGGATTCCCCTGGATCCCGGGAAGTCTTCAAGGCCAGGTTGGGTGGGGGCTTTGGGCAAGCTGGTTTACTAGAGAGTGTCCCAGCCCTCAATCAATGGGGGGCCGACTGCAAGCAGGCGGGTTCTGTGGGACCACATACTCTGCCTCTGAGGTAACTCTGGAGGGTGGCTTAGGATGCCAGACAGACAGGGGATAGTTTTCCTTCCGGGACCCTGACATGCCCTCCCACCTGGCAGCTGTCTTCACAGCCTCAAAGCTGCTCCCTCTCCAAGCAAGGAGTCAGCCCTTCCTCCTGCTGAGAACAGTGTCAGGGAGAGAACACAGAGCACACTCCCACAGTGGAGCATCGTGCTTCTGCTGTGCCAGAGAAGATGTGCAGGACAAGAACAAGGATGGGGAAGAAGCCAGGAAGCACTAGCACTGCCCCTGCCAAGGGCCAAGCTGCACAGGGAACACCTACAGCCCACCCTGTCCCTCCTCCCATCACTGCCTCCTGACAGCAAGAGCTCAGAGACCTTCCAGAGGCCCAGACAGCTCTGCTGGCTGGCCTGCCTGCCCGCAGGTCCCTTGAGGAAAAGCATAATCCCTGTTCAGCTGTTTGGATTGCCTCGCCAAAGCCCTCACCACGGGGAGACTCCGGTGCGGGATCTGTCCCAGCAGGACAACATTGTCCTCAGCCCAGGAAGATCCAAGAAGGTCCCAGCCTTGATGTCACCCACATGTGGTCCTGCCAACTGCCCCAGTACAACCAGCGGGGGGGACGAAGAAAGAAGACCCCCACCCTGCAAAGATCTGGTGCTGAACTTTATTTAATTCAATGCTTGGTGCTGGCTGGGGCCAGATATTGTGGAGAGTCTTCTCTGGTGCCTGCCTCACTTGTCCTTGGTGTACTGCTGTCCGCAAGAGGCCTGGAACAACAGAGGCAGAGCTGTGAGGACCTGGTCCCAGTCAGGTGCTGTGCTCGCAGTTGCACTTCAGGGACCCTTTCTCCAGGAATCGTCCCACAAAAAAGACATCCCAAGCAACGGTATCTCAGCAAAAGCCCGCTGAACCCTTCCTTACCTCTTTCAAGAAAGCTTTAGCTGCCATCCGCAGGTTACGTGAGCACGATCCCAGCCATGATGAGAGGTTCTCCAGCAGGCTGGGGGAGACAAGCCCAGCTTGGAGCAGGATTCTGCACAAGGGAGCACAAGCAAGGGCCACACAGTTAGCCAGGAAGGCTGCAGGCCAAGGCTCCAAAATTCCCTTGCCCCAGTGCAGGCGCTATTCTTCCACTAGGGAAGGCTTCCCAGACATCCTGGGAGGGTGGGTCCCAGCAGCCCTTTCCCTGGGCACAACCCCGCAGGAGTGGCCGGATGTATCCCTGGGGCTCTGACCTGCTCAGGAGACGCACCCCCTCAGGGTGATCCAGAGGGTCTTCCAGGAGTTCCCACACTGCCTGACACACGAGCTCCTTCATCCACTTGCTGCCCATGCATTTGCCAAGCAACAATTGTAATGATGAAAGGAAAAACCTGATAAAAGAAAAAAAGCACAAGGGAACTCAAACACAGCCGAACAAAGCAAAGCAAAACAAAGCAAAGCACAGCACAGCACAGCACAGCAAAGCAGCACCACCACGAACCAAAAGAAATCTCAAATCACAGCAGGTGAGGGGAAGCAGAGCTAAACACCCTTGAAATGATGCTCCAGAGCCTTCAAGACTGGAGCGAATGACACTGGCATTTTCTTCCAGCCCCAAACACACTGAAGTGGAAGAAAACCCACATCCCTCCACTGACTCCGTCCTAGATAGCCAAGGCAACACCTAGTACCTCTTCCCACCAGCACTGTGTGATGAATGATTGAATGATGCTAGTGCCTACAAGAGTCAGTGGAGTTCCCTGGAGGGACTGCAATGCTGTTGTGCATGCAAGGATTTGCAGGAGGCCAGATGACGGCTATCCACAGTGCAAGCTGCAGAAGACCTCCCTGCCTGGTAGCTGGAGTTCTCCAGAAAGGACCAACCATGAGGATCAGTTTGCACATTTGGGAAGCAGGGCGGGTGAAGTGCTCCCTCAGCCCCACAAACTGAAGTGCCTTGATGAGAGGAACAGAAGCCAAACCCGCCACAGGCCCCTTTGGCTCCTTACCTGCATGGCGTCTCAAGGGTTACCTCTCTCCAGCTGCTCGCATGTAAGAGCCACTCTTCCTCAGCCAGTGTTTCACTGGCCCACCTCAGGAGGCTGGGAAGGAGTTGGGGAAGCAGGTACCTGAGGTCCGTGCTCCTCATGACAACTACCATCTTGCAGATGGCATGGGTGATCTACAGAGAAACATGATCAAGAACCACCTGTTCAGGCAAGGCCTTTTCCCAGCAGCCTTGTTTCCCCACCTGCCTAGAGCTTGGAGGCAGGGCGGGGCATGGTACTGGCCACAACTGACACTTCTGGCACAGCCTTGTGGCTCAGGAGCACAAGACTGTCCTGGGTCCCCACGCTCCTTGAGGCCAGCCCAGCACAGTCTCCACATGGGAGTCTCCATGAGCATCCACAAAGGGCACCCCGGTTCCTCATGCTGCACTAGGAGTTAGAGAGCGGGTGCAAAGCTGCAGAGTTGTGTCTGCACTGAACGTACTGTCATAGTCTCCAGAGCAGTATGACGGCTGTACTGCCCAGGAGCAGAGGAGTGACTCTGCAGGTAGTCTTCTCCTGCTTCATCCAGCTTCTTCGCTAAGCTCCTCAGGACGCGAGTCCCAGCGGTGCTTTCTCCCAGGGTCCTCCACAGCTCCTCTGTGATCCTGCAAGGGAACAGACGTTCACCCCTGAGCCCGCGTCCTCACACTCTTGCAGTGCCCTCCAGGCTTCCCCTCTTCTGCAATGCGCCTTACAACGCACCACGTGGTTTTGCAACACTCCAGACAGTTCAGGCAGGTAAAAGACCTGCTTCTCAACCAGACCCATCCCGTGCAAGCAAGCTGCAGGGTCGCAGTTTTGCTGGAATGGTTTCAAGTTGGAGCGGAGGAAGTTCTACACCAACACGTGGAAGAACTTTTCCACAGTGAGGGTGACAGAGCACTGGGACAGGCTGCCCAGGGGAGTTGTGGAGTCTCCTTCTCTGGAGATATCCAAGACCCGTCTGGTCACCTCCCTCTGAGATCTGCCCTAAGAAACCTGCTTTGGCAGGGGGGTTGGACCCAATGATCCCTTGAGGTCCCTTCCAACCCCTACGATTCTGTGATTCTGTAATTTACTTCAGTGGGAGAAGCGGGTAGAGCACGTACCTGTCCATGTGTGGACCCCTCTGGAGGAGACTCATGATTAGGGGCTTCTCGTGAGACTGGGCAAGAAGCACTAGCGCCCGCAGTGAGAAGGGCCTATGGGTTTGCTGCTCCACGTAGGTGTAAAGGATGCTCAGGATTTTTGGCACCTGAATGGAAGAAGAGGAGAAAGAAGGGCTCGATGAAGCCTTTACCTGCTCCTGCAGGACCCAGAAACCCCATTATGAGCAATGCCTGTTCCCTTGGCACAGAATCCAGATCAAGCTTGAAACCATCAGATGTTGAAACCCAGGGTGAAGTGGGTCTCAGGGCAGGGAGGACTGACAGCAATCCCAGGGGAAGGGTGGCAACAGCAAGGTTGGTGCCTCCCAGTGACTCACTCACGGGAAACACCTGGGCCATTGGGAGACTCTGGAGAAGACAATCCCGTGTCCTTGTCAACGGACACCAGCAGCCCATGCTAACTCAGACCATCAGCAGCTGAGTCTTGAGCCGATGCCAATGGCACAGGGTGTAATGCAAATGCCAACAGGAGACACAAATTCAAATGGGAAACAAAATAAAGGTCTCCTCTACCTCCTGGGCTATTTCCTCTCTGCATTCCACCAGGAAGGTTAACACCCACTTCCACGCAGCCTTCACACACGTAGGTATGACGTGCAGCCTGTTGTCCAGGGCGGCAGTCATAAATGACGTAGCCTGGTCTGGAGGGATGCATTTGCAAAGAGCCTGGAGAGAATTCAGGAACAGAAGAGACCGTGTCACAGCTCTGCTGTAGCCATTTGGAAAGGAAAGGGGACTTCATGGCACTGGTAGTTTGGCAGTCACGGAGGGGGCAATCACTTGCCCCTCCTGCTGCGCATACAGTGCGGTTTCCTTCTGCTGCAGCCAACTGTCGTGGCTTAACCCCAGCTGGTGACTAAGCCCCACGCCTGAAACCAGGGCACTAACCGATTTGGAAGTGTTTCCTCGCTTTTGCTTGCTTATGTACCAAGTCTGTATTCTGACAAGAGCACACGCACAGACACACACACACACACACAGAGGGCATCTGCTCCAGCGTGCCTGAAGAACAGCCTTTGCTCAGAGCTTCCCACTACTTGCTAACAGCAGCCATCCTGGACAACTGACGCTGGAGACAGCGAGACACACTGGAGGGGAGCAGGGAGACATGCAGGAGTCCAGAGAGATGGGCTGTTTTGTGGCCGGTTACCTTGGCTATTGTGGCACGGGTCTCCTCCAGTGTCTTGGTGTCTGGGCTGTTCAGATTCTCACACAGGCACCCTATCTCATCATCATGAGACTCCAAGGTCATGGTGTTGGCTGCAAGAAACACCAGGAGAAAAAAGGAGTCACGTCTCCAGAAACCCAGCCTCTGGCCCCAGAGAAGGCTGTGAAGGCCACAGGGAAACCCAGGGCCCTCCTGAACTTGGTCCAGCAGGATTTCCCCAGCCAGATAAATGGCTAACAAATCCTGGGCTGGAAAGAGCCCTCTTCCTGCTTGAACTGTTCACTGGGGCTTCAGGGTTTCAGCAGCCACTGGCCTCTGCACCCAGCAGCTGCATCCCCTATCCCCACACAGGCCACCATCATCTCTGGGATGCAGGAGACCTCCATGTCACTTGCTCAGTACAGGCAGAGCCCGCTGTGGGAGGAGGAAAGGCAGGCTTTGCACACAAGCCTTTGCAGCAACCTCCACAAAAAAAGACAAGTACTTTGCCTCCCCCTTCCCTCCCGACGGCATCCTGGTGGTGCAAGGCCAGGCTGGGAGGGAGGATCAGCCAGGCAAGGCTGGGAAAGGCCCACTCTCCTCACCTTGCATGTGAAGAAGGCAGCCAAGGCAGACCCAGGCCCTCTGGCAGGACGTGTCCAGGCATTCACCAGTCAGAGTCCCCAGCAGTGCCACCAGGGAGATGAACTGCTTACAAGAATCTCCGCTCTGCAGTGGAGAGCAGCAGGAAAAGGGTCACAGGCAGGCCCAGCACCCACTTGCCTCAACCGCCCACCCTGCTCACTGGACATTGACCAGGCAGAGAGCCTTCTGCCTGCCCCGTAATCCCAGGAGCCCTGGACAGCGTCTGGCTGGGCAGGGGTCTCTTCTGGGGGGGACATGAATGGTGGGGAGGGGCAGTGGGGCACTCAAGGTATCCCTGCTCACCATAAGCTTGAGCTGCTCCTTGCAGGCTTCCAGCACACAGGCAAACAAGTCCAGGCCTCTCTCCCGCTCCGATGCACTGGCTGAGGTGAGCCAGCCCTTGAGGACCTGAGACAGGGTGCGTCGCTCTTGCAACAGGCATCTTTCTCTCCCCGAGATCCCTCTCCATCTCTGTCCTTCTCTGGCTCCTTCCTGGTGTGGCCCCCAGCCCCACAAAGCCCCGCTGCCCTGCGCCTCGTTTTCTCCAGCTCCTCTGCAAGGAGCCAAAGCCCACCTTTCCCATAGCAAAGGCATCCACCTCCTGTCGCCTGCTAAGGCCTTGATTTTCTCCGCCCCCATAACACTTTCCTTCTTGCCCCATGGCTACTCACATAGACCATGTCATCAAAGCAGGAAGGGCTGCCCTTCAGAAGGGTTTGTATGAGATGGCCCAGATCTTCTAGGCTTCTCCTGTGCAGAAGCTGAAAGCAGGAAAGGAGAGCTGAGGTTCTACATCACAGGGGCTGCCAGGCTGTGCTGAGGTGGGATCCTGACCCACCTCAGAGGAGAGGAGGCACTGGTGGGGGGCGTACCTTCATGTTCACAGCTGCCCTCACTCTCTTCCTTCTGTTTCGCATCTGTTCCACAGAAGGGTAAGAAAAGACCACGTGGCAGCACACAGCCAGCAGCTTCTGAGTGTCCTCCGTTCTCAAAGGGGGCATCAGTTTGCTGGCCAGAGAAAAAAAAAAGACAGAGAAAGGCAATTTACTGATCCTCTTCAGAGCAGCTCTAAGCCCAACTGGCTTCCTTCAAACCGAGGGCCCCAAATCCAGCACCCCAGCCCATGCCAGCAAGCTCTGCCTTCAGTTCCAGCAAGTCTGCCCCCCTCGCCTCCCCAGATCACAGAAACCCTGTCTCTCCCTCCCTTCCTTCAGGAAACACCCAAAATGAGGAACAGTCTCTCACGCCACAGCCCCAGCAGCTCCTCGCCCCACGCTCAAGGCCAAGCCAGCTGAGCTGGGGCACAAGGGGTGTCCCCAAAGCCCGGGGAGCAGACCTCACCTCAACTCCTCCAGAGCCTGAAACACTCCATACACCAGGGCATCCCAGGGCTCGTCCTGTATCCAGTCCTGCAAGTCCCCGAGAGACAAGCACAGAATTGGCTGTGGGCAGGGACAGGGGACAGCCCTTCCCTGGGAACAGCCTTTGCTAACAGGCCTGGGCAGACACTGCCCCGTCACTCCCACAACTCCCCAAGGATGGACCTTGCTCCTCAGCCACAGCTGGCACAAGCACCTAAGGGCCCCACCAGCTTGGGACGCCAGCAGCTCACCTGAGGCCAAGACCATCACGCCCCTGGGGAAAGCAGCCTCCTGGCGCAGCCCAAACTGCCCCATGCATCTGCCCCAGCTACAGGCACTCACCAGCAGGGTTTGTGTCGCCTCCTTCTTCGAGGAAAGCTCGAAGCTGCCACAGTCACCGGCAGCCTGGATGGCACTGCTGACCTGGGTGATGCTCTGCACCAAGGCCAGCTTCAGCTGCGTGTCCTGAGGCCAAAGAGAGCAAAGCACCCCTTGAGCTCTTTGAAGGGCTAAAGGGTCAAAGAGGAGTATGGGCAGGGAGAGCCCATGGCTGGGGCTTGCATCTGAACATCGAGGACAAACCATTCCTCAGGGGATCATTAGAAAGAGATCGTCCATCTCTGTACATCCCAGCCCCGAGGGGCTGGAGCTGGGATGCACAGGCAGTCCTCCCTCCCCCTCCCCTGCCCCTGCACGCCCTGCGCTCCTACCCTGCACTTGGCTCTGGAGAGCCACAGGATTCTGCCCATGATTTCCATATCGATGCAGGGCAGCAGCAGGTCCTTGGGGGCATGCAGTGCAATGCCACTGTAGAAGCGCATGAGCGCAGCACAGGTGGCCTGGACCGTCTCCATCTTCTGCTGCTGCTTCCTCTGTGCCAACAGAGATGCCATAAGACGTCAGTCCCAGAACTCCCATGGGATTCTGCAGTAGGCTACTGCTCTGCACCTTCACCAGCTCCTCATTCAGCTGGGCACCTCCCAGCAGGTCCCCAGCCTGCACCTGCCCTGACACCAATGGCTTCCCCACACCTCCCAGGTGGGGAGCAGAGCCAGAGAGACCTCACCAGGCTCCTGCTCCCAAACCTCAGCTTTGGGGAAGGAGCAGTGTGTCACGCTGTGCCCACCCCCTTCTCACCAGCTCCTGCTGAAGTCGCAGGGCAGCGGGGCTGCATGCAAGCAACTGCTGCAGCTGCCCCAACTGGGCAGGACTCTGATCCACCAAGTGTCAAGCCCCGTCCTTCCCAAAGACACCTCAGGGGCCCCAGTGCCAGGATGTCCCCTCTGAAACACAGCTCTTGGGGAGCTTGGGACACAGGGCTGCTTATCCAAACGCATCTGCCACACTTTGGCTGCTGCCCGTGTAGAAGTGCAAATAAGGCCAAAAGAGGAAAGCCCAACAGCAAAGCTCTTTACCAGTAGGTCCATGGCAGGTGGATAAAGCCAGTCTCTGGTGAAAGCAGCAGAGAATGTCGTCACCGTGTCCAATACCAGATTGAAGTGGCTCTCGGAAGCACGGGACACAACAGAAATCATTTCCTGCAACCACAGAGAAAAAGGGAGTTGGCTCCAGCCCAGGCACTCAGCCACGGCCAGTGACAAGGTCCAGGCAGCCTTTCCTCTCTCCCAAGAATAGGCAGGGGATGCTCAGCACATGAGCATCACCTCACCTGGACCTCAGACTGCTTCTCAGACGTCGCCTGCTGGAGGAACCTCAGCACCTGCCCTTCAACGTGCCCGAGGTCTCGACAAGCTGCCAGCACCGTTCCAAAAGCCTTGTACAGGAAAAGCTGAAAGAGAAGAGGCCAAGGCCAAGATGAGGCCACAACCCCACCTTGTCAGGAGAGGGAGGCCCCAGACGAGAAGGGAGCAGGCAAGGCCAGCCATGGCAGCAGGCTGTAGCCAGCTGCTGGAGTAGCCCAGGGGAAGGGCATTCTGGGGGCGAAGGAAGGGGAAGCAGTGAAAAGCACCTGTGTGGGCACACCACCAGCCCCAGCCCTGGCCCAGGGCAGAACACTCACCTTCTCCCAGGAGCCGGGGACAGAACTGCCCAGCTGCTGGCTCAGCTCCTGGCTCAGGTCCATTGTCCAGACCTCATCCTCAATGGACTCCAGAGATGCTTGCAGAAACTGGGGTGAACACAAGAGGAAGCGAGTGTTCCCCTGCCCTTGCCACATCCACGTGTCCCAGGACATTGGTGGGGAAGAGCTGGCCCCAGACAACCCTCTTATCACTAGTCTCCCTCTTCTCTAAAACCTCAGGTGAGGCACCCCCTCTCTCTCCCTGGCATGCCAGGCGTAGAGGATGCAGTGCTAAAACATGTGCCACAGCTTTAGAGGGCATTAGCCATCAACTGTGCCACCTGTGCAGACAGCAGCTCCTCTGAGCAGGCAGGCACCCACTCTATGTGGGAGGCGCAGGGTGCTCACGAGGTGCCCCACCTCCTGCTGCCTACACAGGCAGCCCTGAGCTTCCTCCCACAAGTTTGCTCCCTCTTCTCCCCCAGGGATGCTGTACCTTCAGCAGGCGGTGCTCCCACTCTTCCGAGTCAAGGGACCTCTCCTTTTCTCCTAAAAGCAAGGGGAAGCAGAAGCCCTCACTGCCATTGAAACTCACACCAAAGAAGAGCCCAGTGGCCTCCTCGGTAGTCAGACCTCCCAGGAGTCCCAGCCCATCGGACTAGCAAATGGCTACAAGCATCTACTCCAAAGCCCTTGCAAGGCCAAAGACACAGAAGGGGTCCCAGAGGGCATTGGTCGAAGCCACTGATTCAGCTGGGGAAGGACGCGCTGACTGCGGCTGACCCCATGGCTTGATTTGCAGCTCCCAGAACAGTTCCGACCACTGAGGCCCAGCATGCACCAGCAACACACATTTTCTCCAGAGTGACCCACCCCTTCTGCCCACTTGCAGCCTTTCTCCCAGGTTATTGCCCAGGGTGAGTGCTGCAGACCTGGTCTGGACTGGGGACTCAGGCCTCCAAGGACAGGACTTGCCCCACCTCCGCAAGTACCAGGCCGTGGGGGGTGCCACCACGGCCTGCCCTCCTAGGGGACATCAACAGCCCTGTCCATGCCCTGGGCTGAAATTACTTCTGGGGAGTTGTATTGCCCTGGACCATCCTCCCCTCCATCACCCCTCCTCTCCCTCCCACCCTTTACCTTCCAGGTACTGCAGGAGGAGGGGGATCTTGGTCACCCACACAGCCCCCAAGGCTCTGTGGATTCTGCCATAGAGGGCCTGCAGCAGCTGCAAGGCAGCAACTGCCTGGTCACTGTTCTTGGGAGAAGCCGCTGCCACCACCTAGGCAAGAGCAGGACAAAAGGGTCACCTCTGCTGCCAGAGCTGCCGCTTCACTGGGGAGGGAGTGAGCTCAGCATCACTCCATGGCCTGGAACGCTGCCAGCCCCAAAGGGAGTGGGATCCCCAGCAGGCCTGGGCAGGCTCAGGAACACTGCCACCTCCTCCTCCTCAGGGGGCTGCTACTCACCAGCAGTCGAACCAGCAGGGCCTGGGGAGCTGGCAGCTGGGCTGCAAGGAAGAAGAAAGGCTGGGTGAGCTGACAAGCCCCTACCATGCCCTGCCCCATGTATCTCTGATGACCCTGCACAGGGCTGAGGGCCAAGAGCAGCAGCACTGCCACAGCGCTGGCCCAGGGGGCTCCTAAGGGCTGCTCAGCGTGACACCAAGGCAGCTCACGCATGGCCAGGAACCAGCCCCGGCTCACCAGGACATCACTGCAAGTGCGAGAGCCGGGACTCAGCGCCGGGCAAGGGGCCATGCAGAAAAGAGCTCCTCGTGCCCAGCTGCAGAGGCTGGCTCTGCCCTTTGTTTCTCCCGGGCCAGCTGGCTCAGGGCCAGCAAAGTGTATGTAGACACCAAGTGGCCAGGCCCCCAGGTGAGCCCAGCACATCCTACCTTGCTCCTGGGAGTCCACAGCATCAGACTCCTCTTCTTCGCACCCCACTCTCTCCCATCTCTCAGCCAGGGCTCGGAGGCACTTGGAGAGTGGGATCAGCATGCCGCTGTATTGAGCTGGTACTACATACTGAAGCAGCTTCGGCCACAGGAGCTGCAGAGAACCACCAGGCAATTTGCCACATCAGCATTCCCATTCAGCTCAAAGACATAAAGGATGCTCTGGGCTTCCCTGAGCCCCGTGCACTTGTGAGGGGAAAGGTTCAGGGCACGTGGAGGCACGTGGGACTGCAAGGAAAAATGCCCTGAAGGCCAAAAAGTACCCAGCTGCAGCAGCAGCAGGGCACAGGGTGACTTACTTTGGTCACCCCTCTCAGGGAGACATCCAGTGAGTCCAGGATCTCCATGCAGAGGGCTCGCAGGGCTCTGTCCTCTGCGGTTTCCCAGGCAAAAAGGCCTCCCGCCACCTGTAAGAAAGCATTTCTCCTTGTTATTCTCTGCTCCCAGTGGATGGGGCTCGGGCATGGCCCGACCAGTGCACTGACCTCCTGAAGGAGGACTAGGACAGCCAGACCCAGCTCAATGGCCAGTCACCAGACCCTGGGAAGGGCTGAGAAGCCTGGGAGCAGAGACACACGCTGTTGGCCTGCACTGTCCCCCAGGGCCAAAATATTGCTGTGATGCCACCAAAGCAGAGGTGAGGAACCCCTTCAGCAGGGCTGTGCTCGCTGCCAGTAAGCCCAGCCTGACAGATGCAGAGAAAGAGAACCCAGAAGCCCCTTCATTCATTCTGCTCCCAAAGCAAAGCCTCCCTTTGAAGGCCACTCTGATGGCAGTGCTGGCACTGATGGCCCTGCAGTGTGGAGCTCTCTGTGGCCAAGGACACCTGCAGGAGCTCTCAGCACAGTTAAGGCACCAGTCAAAGCCCTGGGTGTCCCACTCTGTCCTTACCAGCCTGCCCGATGACCGGCTGAACTCGGCAAAGATGTGTCCCACCACATCCCATGCCCAGCAGATCTGGGAGCCGGAGCTGAGCAGCTCCCTGATGAATTCCAGCACAGCCCGCCGCACCTGCCAGGGGAGAGTATGGTTACGACCCTCCTGTTCAAAACCCAAAAGGAAGATGCCTTCGCTTGTGGGCAGCCTTTGTGGCTGGTGGAGGGATGAGGAGGGCACAGCAGGTGCTTTTGTTCCGGGCTTCAAGGAGGAGCTTTAGCACCAGGCTGGATGCGCATCTGCCCTGCAGAGCACCACCACCTCCCCACTCTGCTCTGACAGCTCTGCCCAGGGAGAAGCCATCACACACTGCCTGGGCAGTGCACCAGCACTTCCCCAGGCACCCCAGCCCTGCCCACTCCAGCAGCAGTGCCACCTCTTGCCATCAGCTCTCTGAGCAGCACCAGGAAGTGGGGAAAGGGAGCCATCACCTAGGCTTCCAACCGCTGCTTCCTGCTGTGACCTTGCCAGGCTCTGGAAAGGGAAAGGGTTTCTCTGCCTCCCCTGACAGCACCCTGCCCTGCCAAACCAGCTCACCTGGGCACTGGAGTCATCACACACGGACTGCACAGCCTCCACCACCTGGGGCAGCTTCTCTCTTGCTGCAGGTGCTGGAAGACATAAGGAGAGGTCACAGGGCATCAGTTCAGCTGGGGGACCCTCTCTTGGCAGTTCCCTTTGGGTGCAGGTGCAGCACTTTCGGCCTGTTCCTGCTCTTGGCCCAGCAGCCCCAAGCCCGGCCTTGTGTCCCTGGCCCATGGCACTGACCGTCAAAGTGGAACAGCGCTGCCAGCAGGCCCAGAGCTGCCACACAGCTGGCCTCGCTCCCACCGCTCTCCTGGGAGTGCAGATGTGCCACCAGCTCCTCTGGGCAGATTATCTCTGCAGGGAAGAAATCACAGTCTGCACCAGCAGGCACCTGCCTCTAACTGCCGAGGACAGGGAGAGCACTGCCATGGCACGGCAGGGCATCGCCCAGTGTCCTCTCCTTACCCTGCTGCTCCATGCAGCCAGACAGCTCTGCCTTAGGGCTTGGGCCAGGCTCTTCCGTCACATCCGAGAGCTGTGGGAACGAGGTTTGTTTTAAAGAAATTCCCAGCTCCTCCTGGCACCCCACAGCTCCCCGGTGCCTTCTGACACTTGCACAGAGCCACCCCAGCAGCCACATAGGGCCCCGCACAGCTCCTTGCCTTGGTGACCATGGAGGTGTCTCGGACGTCCCGATATTGGTGCAGGAGCCCGAGGACTAGCTCCAAGGCACGCTCTCCATGCTGCCCCTCATGCAGAAGGGCCTCCATCATGGCAGCCACCGCGCTGAGGACAGCCTGCTTGTCCTGGAGAGGGAAAGGAGAGGCTCTGCTTGAACGGCTGAAGGCCTAGCGCTCAGCATGCCCTGGACACCAGTCTGCCCTTCCCACTGGCAGATTTCCCACATTTCTTCTCCCCTGCAGGAAGAGCTCACTCCAGAGGACAGCGTTTCCCCATGCTGCTACTCCAACCTCTCTTGTAGAAAGGCCCCAGGCTGCTTCGTGACAGGGAGCCCCCGGTCCCAGGCACAGTACCGTCCGGCTCCTGGCTTGGGGTGCTTTCTCACCCAGACCGCTCCCTCCTCTCTCTGCTCGCACCCCACCATGCACACTGATGTGGACATCCCTGCCACAGCCACAGCAATCAGCGCTCCTCACCTCTTCCTCCCTGCAGCCCAGCCAATTTACCACGGTGTAGCAGAAGACCGGGTAAATATGGTCACAGAGCTGCCCTTCCTCGGTGTGAGGGAAGGGGCATTGCTTCTGCTCACAGATGTACGCGGTGACTGCTTGTGACCACTGCTCCAGAACTGCAGCAGGAGAAAGGAAAAGGGAGCATGTGAGAGCCTGCAGCAGGGACAGTACATTGCACCCACACCCAGGAGTTCCTCCACACAGCGTCCCCACATCCTGCCTGCCCACAGAAACCTTCCAGGTTTCCTCCATTCCTTTGGCACATTCGCAGCCATTAGGGATTGCCAAGGCCTGACCTGACTGCAGGGTGACACCCACCGTGTTCCCTCTGAGATCGCATGGAGGCGTCAAAGGCCACCCCAGCCGCTACCCCCAGGATCCCAGCCCAGGAACCCACACTCACCACTGCAGATGACACGCAGGGTCCGGCCACTCCCCACCTGGCTCAGCATGGTGCGCAGGGACAGCAGCGTCATCCCCACAAAGGGGATGCACTGCGGGGCTGCAGAGAAGGCAGAGAGACCGAGAGGGTCAGTGAGACACATGGGAGACTGGCACTAATCCCTGGCAAGGCCTGGGCCATGCAGGACAAGCCAGAGGGCTTGGAGAGGGCTGCCTTCCCCAAGGGGGGCACAGGGAAGACCCTTGGGGAAAAGAGGAGGACGGTGGGGGACAGAGACCCGAGGGGGTTGTCTCCAAGGGCTTCCCACCCTCCAGGAGGTTCCCACCACCCTGAACCCAGGACAGTGCTGGTAAGGGAGAGGTGCTGGTGGTCCTGGCATGGAGCAAAGGGACACAGCAACTTCATAGCCCCCCCCCCCCCCCCCCCCCCAGTTAACACAGGCCCCTACCCAAACCAGGAGACTCAGGGTGTTGTACCATATTTGCAGGCCATTTTGCTCAAGGTGAGGAGCACCGTCTCATCAGGGGCCTTCCCCGTGACCTTCAGGTGGCTCTGGAGCTCAGCCATGACAAAGTGGAAGTGGGAGCGGGCCAGAGCCACCAGGACGTCACTAGCAGCCGTCTTCATGTCATCTGGCACACCCTGAAAAAGCGCCACAGGTTAGACCCACCTGAGAAAAACGCTGAGGCACTCGGACAAACCCAACACCCCTGTGAGCCCCCTTGGGGCACCTTTGCTTGGGCCGGGTGCCTTCTGCCTCCTCTTCCCCTGGGGTAGGCCAGCAGCCCCACAGTGTGGAGAGAGAGGGAGGCTTTTCCCTGGCACAGCCCTGCCTTGCTGCCTGCTCTGCCTGCCTGCAGAGATGCCGGGAACAAACTGTCACAGGCTTCAGGCCACATCTCTCTGCATGACTCTGCTGCATCCCCTCTTCAAATTCCCTCTAAGGAGGAGTCCCCTGACGACCTCCATTTTGTCTGAATAACTGAGGA
Source organism: Gallinula chloropus (assembly GCF_964237585.1). Classification (NCBI taxonomy): domain Eukaryota; kingdom Metazoa; phylum Chordata; class Aves; order Gruiformes; family Rallidae; genus Gallinula; species Gallinula chloropus. Next base: position 23,083,637 of record NC_140085.1, read on the forward strand.
AGGTCTGGGTGCTGCTCTGGATTTCCCCAGAACAGGGGTGTAGGCACGCTGCTTGGATGGCCTTGAAAGAGAACAAGCTCACCTGGGCTGCCCGCATGTCACTGGAGGCCTCTGCAATCAGGCGGTTGACAACACCGCTCTGCAAACGGCTGTCAGCCCCCTGCAAGACGCTCTCCAGCTCTCGGTATGTCTCCACTCGGTCACCCTAGGCGCAGATCACAAAGAGTGATGGGACTTGCTTTGCTCTCATTCCCAGGGAAGCACGAGAGAGAGAGTCCTGCTGCAGAGGTGCCCCCAGCAAGATCCGGCTCTGCCATGGTACCTGGGGAAGCCGGGGCATCGAGGGGAGTCCTCAAGCCCTCCTACCTCACTCACCTCACGGTCTTGCAGCCGTTTTAGTAGAGAAGTCCCGCTGGCCACAAAAGTAGTGGCGGCAGCAGGGACCGATCCCTTTGCCCTGCCTCCATCCTGAGGATGTGCAGGTCTCAACTGAAAGCCCAGACATGGGCAAAGAGCTGTAAGAAAAGAAAGAAAGATTTTTACCCACTGCAGGGCTATGGGGTCCTTGAGCCAGGCAGGTCTGGTTGGTCAAGGTTGTCTCTGAACAGTCTCCAGCTGCCCCACAGAGGGCAGGGAGAGGATGGAGAGAGCCCGCTTGGACTCTGGCCCAGGAGAGGTGACAGGAAAATGGTCTCCAGCACTAGTCTGGGACAGACACTGCCTCCAGTAGGCATCAGCCCCCCACCTCCCGCCAGTTCCTCACCTTTGAGTACTCTCCTCATAGTAGAGAGATCTCTCGGATCGGCACAGCACTCTCTCTGAGTCCTACTCCTGCGAGTGCAATGAGAGACTGGGGCAGCCCCAGCAGCAACATAGCAACTCGGGCTCTTTATGACATCGCTGCAGGGCTCAGCTCCTCCTGAAGGGCTGCTGACTCTTGGTGGCATGGGGCACCAGAACTACATGCTTTCCCCATTCTCCATTGCTTCAACTTTCACGGGATCAGAGAATCATAGAATATCCTGGGTTGGAAGGAACCCTGGGCAATGTGGTCTCACAGGCACTGACCTGGCCTTTTGAGGCCTCAAAAAGTCGGAATCAAAACTCAATAGCCTTGGTGACTATTAAGCAGGTGTTCTTTATTGCAGCGCTGGGCACACAGGGGATGATTGCTCCTCCTGATGTGTGTGCTGATCAAAGCAAAATTTCTCATATTTATACAGATTAGCTGTACATATTCATGGTAATTTCTAAGAAAAGGCAGGGTTATGCAGATGGACCTGAGCTCGAGGTCCCTTCCAAAGCCTATGATTCTGTGATTCCCAGGAAGTAATTTACTCCTCCCAGATAGAGCATGCTCAATGACACTTAGGGGGTCTTCTGGGAGTCTTCAGGGATGAAGGCTGAATGTCTTCCTCTCCCTCAGTGCATGCTCTTTATGGTTTTCTCCATAGTCTCAAAAACACATTCCTGCGCTCCAAACCACATTCCTGCACAAACTAGTTTGGAACCCCTTTTAGCTGAAAACAGGATATACTCTGTCTCTAAATTGGTCGGTGGTCTCATCATTTATTACTCCCCTATCTTCACTTTTCTTATCTTCAAGGCTGTTCTGCTGTTATGGTTAAATTTTGGATCTGCTCTAGCGAAACAGCACAGGCAGCTACAGCCATGTTCTACTAAAATCCAAAGCACACAAATACTTGCCATTCTCAAAGCACGCAAATTCTCCTTATATTAAAGCTATATTAATTAAGTGTCTCTTAAGCTGCATCACTGAATCCCTTCTGCCCCTTTTTCAGTATCCTTACACATTCTTTCGTAATCTCAAATGATACTATTCTGTTTTAATGATTTTTACCTCTCTCTACTTGATGTCTTATTTTGTTTCTCATCCAATCCTCAGAAGTTAGAGTGGTGTGTTTATACCACCACAAAGAGCACTGGAGTATAACACAAGAAACTGAAACCAAAGGACCTATTGTAATAATAAATGCAAAAAGCTGCTTGAGCCAAGCAAAATTTGGAAGCCAGGAAGTAAGCTTATTCTAAACCTCTTTAATCCCCATGATGTATCTACCTGAGCTACTTGGTGAAGAATTTTTGTTTGTTTCCACACATTATTTCAATCTGCTTCAATTTCCTTTGCTTGATTTACCTATGCACAACAGCTTTGATTTATTACCATGCACACACCTCCTTCCTTGGCAAGCAGCAAATCTAATGCTATCCAATTTTGTCTAACTACGTTACTTAAGGAAGAACCCTCTCTTTGTAATCTCTGGAGAGCATCTCTTGTGTCCTTTGGGAATAACTCCGTGCTGGCAGACATATTAACTAGAGCTTTTTCTGAATTGCAATTGAATTCCAAGCAATGGGAGGAACCATCTTGCAAAATTGTGAAAAGCAGTTGGACATCCTACTAGGGGGTTTCGACCCCTTTTTACCTATTGTCCTCCAAGGGGTGTGTAGAACTCCCGGTGGAGGGTGCGAGTGATTAAATATTTGGTCTCCAGGAATGAGCTACCCTTAAAGTGCATGTTTCCCTTCATTTACATGGTAATATTTTCCAGGCCTTTCCATCTCCACATAGCTACCATAATCCTTTAGGAATACAGTCAAATGAAAAATCTCCTCTTAATCCCTGAACTACAGGGAGTGGACACCCCCTTGGTATGGAAGTGTTTTGACAAGAAGCTTTTCCTTCACATAGCTCAAAACACAAACTCCAAGTTAGGGATGTATAATTTACATTAAAGTCTTCTAATTTTAAGGCACCTGTATCATTTTTCATTATAATGATGACTTTTCCCCACCTTTGCAGCTCAAACGTGGGATCGGTCCCATTCTTTAATTTTTTATTTTTACAACTAGGTGATGTTGGGATACATGACATCATTGTAGTTGTCCCCCAGCATGTAACGTCTTTCCACTAGGGAGTTGCACTAATTTTTGGCCAGGCAAACATTCAGTTCTTTCAGTTTCTTGAGAAGGCCAATGTTGTCCCTCTACCATCTGGAGCCAGAGAATCTTTTCAAGAGCTATAGGGCTAACTCCAATTGGCATATGCCACTGGTATTCCAAAGAGGGCCAGATCCATGTTTTCCTTAGGAAGTGCAGTCCATATCCAACACTCATTATCCTTCCTAGCAGTAATGGTTTCAAAGAACCCTATTATTAGACAGACATAGTCACGTTTCATGTTACCATCTCTGCACTTGCAGCCTTGAAGATCCTTGGGGTTCAGAGGTCCATTGCTTTGCTCTCATTCCCAGGGAGCCACAAGAGAGAGAGGGTCCTGCTGCAGAGGTGTCCCCAGCAAGATCCGGCTCTGCCATGGTACCTGGGGAAGCCAGGGCATCGAGGGGAGCAGACACAATTGTGTCTGCCCTTGAAGGATGTGCAGGAGGTGCTCCGGGCACCGGAGCAGAGATTCCCCTGCAAGCCCTGGAGAAGACCATGGCGAGGCAGGCTCCACGGTGTCCTGTGGAGGCCGTGGCAGTGGTCTCCCTGGAGGTGCTGGCTTTCATATGGTTGAGCACGTATTATCCTCCCCACACCCTCGATCTCTCATCCTTCTTCCCTTTGCCCTCCACACCTGCTGGCTCCTAGACTGTAGTATGTTTTTCCAATGCTCATGACCCTGCACACCATCAGTAGCTAAACCAAGTGGTGCCCCAGAGAGGTCCCTCTCTCAGGAAGCAGGCGTATTTACTGTTCTATGTCAGGTAGGAGCCAGCATGAAAATGTCTTTCAGAACAAGTTTCCCTTTTTGTTGTTTTGCTGGTTTTCTTCCTCTCTTCCTGATTGTTTCTCTGTCTGCCATTGCAGAGACCATTCAGTGACCATTGCAGCCTGCACCATTCAGTGCAGGTGATAGGATGAGGGTGACTGGTTGGAACCTGAAGGAAGGGAGATTTAGATGAGATCTGAGGAAGCAGTTCTTTTCTGTGAGGGTGTTGCGGCTCTGGGAGAGATTGTCCAGAGAGCTGGTGGATTCCCCTGGATCCCGGGAAGTCTTCAAGGCCAGGTTGGGTGGGGGCTTTGGGCAAGCTGGTTTACTAGAGAGTGTCCCAGCCCTCAATCAATGGGGGGCCGACTGCAAGCAGGCGGGTTCTGTGGGACCACATACTCTGCCTCTGAGGTAACTCTGGAGGGTGGCTTAGGATGCCAGACAGACAGGGGATAGTTTTCCTTCCGGGACCCTGACATGCCCTCCCACCTGGCAGCTGTCTTCACAGCCTCAAAGCTGCTCCCTCTCCAAGCAAGGAGTCAGCCCTTCCTCCTGCTGAGAACAGTGTCAGGGAGAGAACACAGAGCACACTCCCACAGTGGAGCATCGTGCTTCTGCTGTGCCAGAGAAGATGTGCAGGACAAGAACAAGGATGGGGAAAAAGCCAGGAAGCACTAGCACTGCCCCTGCCAAGGGCCAAGCTGCACAGGGAACACCTACAGCCCACCCTGTCCCTCCTCCCATCACTGCCTCCTGACAGCAAGAGCTCAGAGACCTTCCAGAGGCCCAGACAGCTCTGCTGGCTGGCCTGCCTGCCCGCAGGTCCCTTGAGGAAAAGCATAATCCCTGTTCAGCTGTTTGGATTGCCTCGCCAAAGCCCTCACTACGGGGAGACTCCGGTGCGGGATCTGTCCCAGCATGACTCCACTGTCCCCAGCCCAGGAAGATCCAAGAAGGTCCCAGCCTTCATGTCACCCACATGTGGTCCTGCCAACTGCCCCAGTACAACCAGCGGGGGGGACGAAGAAAGAAGACCCCCACCCTGCAAAGATCTGGTGCTGAACTTTATTTAATTCAATGCTTGGTGCTGGCTGGGGCCAGATATTGTGGACAGTCTTCTCTGGTGCCTGCCTCACTTGTCCTTGGTGTACTGCTGTCCACAAGAGGCCTGGAACAACAGAGGCAGAGCTGTGAGGACCTGGTCCCAGTCAGGTGCTGTGCTCGCAGTTGCACTTCAGGGACCCTTTCTCCAGGAATCTTCCCACAAAAAAGACATCCCAAGCAACGGTATCTCAGCAAAAGCCCGCTGAACCCTTGCTTACCTCTTCCAAGAAAGCTTTAGCTGTCATCCGCAGGTTACATGAGCACGATCCCAGCCATGATGAGAGGTTCTCCAGCAGGCTGGGGGAGACAAGCCCAGCTTGGAGCAGGATTCTGCACAAGGGAGCACAAGCAAGGGCCACACAGTTAGCCAGGAAGGCTGCAGGCCAAGGCTCCAAAATTCCCTTGCCCCAGTGCAGGCACCGTTCTTCCACTAGGGAAGGCTTCCCAGACATGCTGGGAGGGTGGGTCCCAGCAGCCCTTTCCCTGGGCACAACCCCGCAGGAGTGGCCAGATGTATCCCTGGGGCTCTGACCTGCTCAGGAGACGCACCCCCTCAGGGTGATCCAGAGGGTCTTCCAGGAGTTCCCACACTGCCTGACACAGGAGCTCCTTCATCCACTTGCTGCCCATGCATTTGCCAAGCAACAATTGTAATGATGAAAGGAAAAACCTGATAAAAGAAAAAAAGCACAAGGGAACTCAAACACAGCCGAACAAAGCAAAGCAAAACAAAGCAAAGCACAGCACAGCACAGCACAGCAAAGCAGCACCACCACGAACCAAAAGAAATCTCAAATCACAGCAGGTGAGGGGAAGCAGAGCTAAACACCCTTGAAATGATGCTCCAGAGCCTTCAAGACTGGAGCGAATGACACTGGCATTTTCTTCCAGCCCCAAACACACTGAAGTGGAAGAAAACCCACATCCCTCCACTGACTCCGTCCTAGATAGCCAAGGCAACACCTAGTACCTCTTCCCACCAGCACTGTGTGATGAATGATTGAATGATGCTAGTGCCTACAAGAGTCAGTGGAGTTCCCTGGAGGGACTGCAATGCTGTTGTGCATGCAAGGATTTGCAGGAGGCCAGATGACGGCTATCCACAGTGCAAGCTGCAGAAGACCTCCCTGCCTGGTAGCTGGAGTTCTCCAGAAAGGACCAACCATGAGGATCAGTTTGCACATTTGGGAAGCAGGGCGGGTGAAGTGCTCCCTCAGCCCCACAAACTGAAGTGCCTTGATGAGAGGAACAGAAGCCAAACCCGCCACAGGCCCCTTTGGCTCCTTACCTGCATGGCGTCTCAAGGGTTACCTCTCTCCAGCTGCTCGCATGTAAGAGCCACTCTTCCTCAGCCAGTGTTTCACTGGCCCACCTCAGGAGGCTGGGAAGGAGTTGGGGAAGCAGGTACCTGAGGTCCGTGCTCCTCATGACAACTACCATCTTGCAGATGGCATGGGTGATCTACAGAGAAACATGATCAAGAACCACCTGTTCAGGCAAGGCCTTTTCCCAGCAGCCTTGTTTCCCCACCTGCCTAGAGCTTGGAGGCAGGGCGGGGCATGGTACTGGCCACAACTGACACTTCTGCCACAGCCTTGTGGCTCAGGAGCACAAGACTGTCCTGGGTCCCCATGCTCCTTGAGGCCAGCCCAGCACAGTCTCCACATGGGAGTCTCCATGAGCATCCACAAAGGGCACCCCGGTTCCTCATGCTGCACTAGGAGTTAGAGAGCAGGTGCAAAGCTGCAGAGTTGTGTCTGCATTGAACGTACTGTCATAGTCTCCAGAGCAGTATGACGGCTGTACTGCCCAGGAGCAGAGGAGTGACTCTGCAGGTAGTCTTCTCCTGCTTCATCCAGCTTCTTCGCTAAGCTCCTCAGGACGCGAGTCCCAGCGGTGCTTTCTCCCAGGGTCCTCCACAGCTCCTCTGTGATCCTGCAAGGGAACAGACGTTCACCCCTGAGCCCGCGTCCTCGCACTCTTGCAGTGCCCTCCAGGCTTCCCCTCTTCTGCAATGCGCCTTACAACGCACCACGTGGTTTTGCAACACTCCAGACAGTTCAGGCAGGTAAAAGACCTGCTTCTCAACCAGACCCATCCCGTGCAAGCAAGCTGCAGGGTCGCAGTTTTGCTGGAATGGTTTCAAGTTGGAGCGGAGGAAGTTCTACACCAACACGTGGAAGAACTTTTCCACAGTGAGGGTGACAGAGCACTGGGACAGGCTGCCCAGGGGAGTTGTGGAGTCTCCTTCTCTGGAGATATCCAAGATCCGTCTGGACACCTCCCTCTGAGATCTGCCCTAAGAAACCTGCTTTGGCAGGGGGGTTGGACCCAATGATCCCTTGAGGTCCCTTCCAACCCCTACGATTCTGTGATTCTGTAATTTACTTCAGTGGGAGAAGCGGGTAGAGCACGTACCTGTCCATGTGCGGACCCCTCTGGAGGAGACTCATGATTAGGGGCTTCTCGTGAGACTGGGCAAGAAGCACTAGCGCCTGCAGTGAGAAGGGCCTATGGGTTTGCTGCTCCACATAGGTGTAAAGGATGCTCAGGATTTTTGGCACCTGAATGGAAGAAGAGGAGAAAGAAGGGCTCGATGAAGCCTTTACCTGCTCCTGCAGGACCCAGAAACCCCATTATGAGCAATGCCTGTTCCCTTGGCACAGAATCCAGATCAAGCTTGAAACCATCAGATGTTGAAACCCAGGGTGAAGTGGGTCTCAGGGCAGGGAGGACTGACAGCAATCCCAGGGGAAGGGTGGCAACAGCAAGGTTGGTGCCTCCCAGTGACTCACTCACGGGAAACACCTGGGCCATTGGGAGACTCTGGAGAAGACAATCCCGTGTCCTTGTCAACGGACACCAGCAGCCCATGCTAACTCAGACCATCAGCAGCTGAGTCTTGAGCCGATGCCAATGGCACAGGGTGTAATGCAAATGCCAACAGGAGACACAAATTCAAATGGGAAACAAAATAAAGGTGTCCTCTACCTCCTGGACTATTTCCTCTCTGCATTCCACCAGGAAGGTTAACACCCACTTCCACGCAGCCTTCACACACGTAGGTATGACGTGCAGCCTGTTGTCCAGGGCGGCAGTCATAAATGACGTAGCCTGGTCTGGAGGGATGCATTTGCAAAGAGCCTGGAGAGAATTCAGGAACAGAAGAGACCGTGTCACAGCTCTGCTGTAGCCATTTGGAAAGGAAAGGGGACTTCATGGCACTGGTAGTTTGGCAGTCACGGAGGGGGCAATCACTTGCCCCTCCTGCTGCGCATACAGTGCGGTTTCCTTCTGCTGCAGCCAACTGTCGTGGCTTAACCCCAGCTAGTGACTAAGCCCCACGCCTGAAACCAGGGCACTAACCGATTTGGAAGTGTTTCCCCGCTTTTGCTTGCTTATGTACCAAGTCTGTATTCTGACAAGAGCACACGCACAGACACACACACACACACACACACACACACAGAGGGCATCTGCTCCAGCGTGCCTGAAGAACAGCCTTTGCTCAGAGCTTCCCACTACTTGCTAACAGCAGCCATCCTGGACAACTGACGCTGGAGACAGCGAGACACACTGGAGGGGAGCAGGGAGACATGCAGGAGTCCAGAGAGATGGGCTGTTTTGTGGCCGGTTACCTTGGCTATTGTGGCACGGGTCTCCTCCAGTGTCTTGGTGTCTGGGCTGTTCAGATTCTCACACAGGCACCCTATCTCATCATCATGAGACTCCAAGGTCATGGTGTTGGCTGGAAGAAACACCAGGAGAAAAAAGGAGTCATGTCTCCAGAAACCCAGCCTCTGGCCCCAGAGAAGGCTGTGAAGGCCACAGGGAAACCCAGGGCCCTCCTGAACTTGGTCCAGCAGGATTTCCCCAGCCAGATAAATGGCTAACAAATCCTGGGCTGGAAAGAGCCCTCTTCCTGCTTGAACTGTTCACTGGGGCTTCAGGGTTTCAGCAGCCACTGGCCTCTGCACCCAGCAGCTGCATCCCCTATCCCCACACAGGCCACCATCATCTCTGGGATGCAGGAGACCTCCCTGTCACTTGCTCAGTACAGGCAGAGCCCGCTGTGGGAGGAGGAAAGGCAGGCTTTGCACACAAGCATTTGCAGCAACCTCCACAAAAAAAGCCAAGTACTTTGCCTCCCCCTTCCCTCCCGACGGCATCCTGGTGGTGCAAGGCCAGGCTGGGAGGGAGGATCAGCCAGGCAAGGCTGGGAAAGGCCCACTCTCCTCACCTTGCATGTGAAGAAGGCAGCCAAGGCAGACCCAGGCCCTCTGGCAGGACGTGTCCAGGCATTCACCAGTCAGAGTCCCCAGCAGTGCCACCAGGGAGATGAACTGCTTACAAGAATCTCCGCTCTGCAGTGGAGAGCAGCAGGAAAAGGGTCACAGGCAGGCCCAGCACCCACTTGCCTCAACCGCCCACCCTGCTCACTGGACATTGACCAGGCAGAGAGCCTTCTGCCTGCCCCGTAATCCCAGGAGCCCTGGACAGCGTCTGGCTGGGCAGGGGTCTCTTCTGGGGGGGACATGAATGGTGGGGAGGGGCAGTGGGGCACTCAAGGTATCCCTGCTCACCATAAGCTTGAGCTGCTCCTTGCAGGCTTCCAGCACACAGGCAAACAAGTCCAGGCCTCTCTCCCGCTCCGATGCACTGGCTGAGGTGAGCCAGCCCTTGAGGACCTGAGACAGGGTGCGTCGCTCTTGCAACAGGCATCTTTCTCTCCCCGAGATGCCTCTCCATCTCTGTCCTTCTCTGGCTCCTTCCTGGTGTGGCCCCCTGCCCCACAAAGCCCCGCTGCCCTGCGCCTCGTTTTCTCCAGCTCCTCTGCAAGGAGCCAAAGCCCACCTTTCCCATAGCAAAGGCATCCACCTCCTGTCGCCTGCTAAGGCCTTGATTTTCTCCGCCCCCATAACACTTTCCTTCTTGCCCCATGGCTACTCACATAGACCATGTCATCAAAGCAGGAAGGGCTGCCCTTCAGAAGGGTTTGTATGAGATGGCCCAGATCTTCTAGGCTTCTCCTGTGCAGAAGCTGAAAGCAGGAAAGGAGAGCTGAGGTTCTGCATCACAGGGGCTGCCAGGCTGTGCTGAGGTGGGATCCTGACCCACCTCAGAGGTGAGGAGGCACTGGTGGGGGGCGTACCTTCATGTTCACAGCTGCCCTCACTCTCTTCCTTCTGTTTCGCATCTGTTCCACAGAAGGGTAAGAAAAGACCACGTGGCAGCACACAGCCAGCAGCTTCTGAGTGTCCTCCGTTCTCAAAGGGGGCATCAGTTTGCTGGCCAGAGAAAAAAAAAAGACAGAGAAAGGCAATTTACTGATCCTCTTCAGAGCAGCTCTAAGCCCAACTGGCTTCCTTCAAACCGAGGGCCCCAAATCCAGCACCCCAGCCCATGCCAGCAAGCTCTGCCTTCAGTTCCAGCAAGTCTGCCCCCCTCGCCTCCCCAGATCACAGAGACCCTGTCTCTCCCTCCCTTCCTTCAGGAAACACCCAAAATGAGGAACAGTCTCTCACGCCACAGCCCCAGCAGCTCCTCGCCCCACGCTCAAGGCCAAGCCAGCTGAGCTGGGGCACAAGGGGTGTCCCCAAAGCCCGGGGAGCAGACCTCACCTCAACTCCTCCAGAGCCTGAAACACTCCATACACCAGGGCATCCCAGGGCTCGTCCTGTATCCAGTCCTGCAAGTCCCCGAGAGACAAGCACAGAATTGGCTGCGGGCAGGGACAGGGGACAGCCCTTCCCTGGGAACAGCCTTTGCTAACAGGCCTGGGCAGACACTGCCCCGTCACTCCCACAACTCCCCAAGGATGGACCTTGCTCCTCAGCCACAGCTGGCACAAGCACCTAAGGGCCCCACCAGCTTGGGACACCAGCAGCTCACCTGAGGCCAAGACCATCACGCCCCTGGGGAAAGCAGCCTCCTGGCGCAGCCCAAACTGCCCCATGCATCTGCCCCAGCTACAGGCACTCACCAGCAGGGTTTGTGTCGCCTCCTTCTTCGAGGAAAGCTCGAAGCTGCCACAGTCACCGGCAGCCTGGATGGCACTGCTGACCTGGGTGATGCTCTGCACCAAGGCCAGCTTCAGCTGCGTGTCCTGAGGCCAAAGAGAGCAAAGCACCCCTTGAGCTCTTTGAAGGGCTAAAGGGTCAAAGAGGAGTATGGGCAGGGAGAGCCCATGGCTGGGGCTTGCATCTGAACATCGAGGACAAACCATTCCTCAGGGGATCATTAGAAAGAGATCGTCCATCTCTGTACATCCCAGCCCCGAGGGGCTGGAGCTGGGATGCACAGGCAGCCCTCCCTCCCCTGCCCCTGCACGCCCTGCGCTCCTACCCTGCACTTGGCTCTGGAGAGCCACAGGATTCTGCCCATGATTTCCATATCGATGCAGGGCAGCAGCAGGTCCTTGGGTGCATGCAGTGCAATGCCACTGTAGAAGCGCATGAGCGCAGCACAGGTGGCCTGGACCGTCTCCATCTTCTGCTGCTGCTTCCTCTGTGCCAACAGAGATGCCATAAGACGTCAGTCCCAGAACTCCCGTGGGATTCTGCAGTAGGCTACTGCTCTGCACCTTCACCAGCTCCTCATTCAGCTGGGCACCTCCCAGCAGGTCCCCAGCCTGCACCTGCCCTGCCACCAATGGCTTCCCCACACCTCCCAGGTGGGGAGCAGAGCCAGAGAGACCTCACCAGGCTCCTGCTCCCAAACCTCAGCTTTGGGGAAGGAGCAGTGTGTCACGCTGTGCCCACCCCCTTCTCACCAGCTCCTGCTGAAGTCGCAGGGCAGCGGGGCTGCATGCAAGCAACTGCTGCAGCTGCCCCAACTGGGCAGGACTCTGATCCACCAAGTGTCAAGCCCCGTCCTTCCCAAAGACACCTCAGGGGCCCCAGTGCCAGGATGTCCCCTCTGAAACACAGCTCTTGGGGAGCTTGGGACACAGGGCTGCTTATCCAAACGCATCTGCCGCACTTTGGCTGCTGCCCGTGTAGAAGTGCAAATAAGGCCAAAAGAGGAAAGCCCAACAGCAAAGCTCTTTACCAGTAGGTCCATGGCAGGTGGATAAAGCCAGTCTCTGGTGAAAGCAGCAGAGAATGTCGTCACCGTGTCCAATACCAGATTGAAGTGGCTCTCGGAAGCACGGGACACAACAGAAATCATTTCCTGCAACCACAGAGAAAAAGGGAGTTGGCTCCAGCCCAGGCACTCAGCCACGGCCAGTGACAAGGTCCAGGCAGCCTTTCCTCTCTCCCAAGAATAGGCAGGGGATGCTCAGCACATGAGCATCACCTCACCTGGACCTCAGACTGCTTCTCAGACGTCGCCTGCTGGAGGAACCTCAGCACCTGCCCTTCAACGTGCCCGAGGTCTCGACAAGCTGCCAGCACCGTTCCAAAAGCCTTGTACAGGAAAAGCTGAAAGAGAAGAGGCCAAGGCCACAACCCCACCTTGTCAGGAGAGGGAGGCCCCAGACGAGAAGGGAGCAGGCAAGGCCAGCCATGGCAGCAGGCTGTAGCCAGCTGCTGGAGTAGCCCAGGGGAAGGGCATTCTGGGGGCGAAGGAAGGGGAAGCAGTGAAAAGCACCTGTGTGGGCACACCACCAGCCCCAGCCCTGGCCCAGGGCAGAACACTCACCTTCTCCCAGGAGCCGGGGACAGAACTGCCCAGCTGCTGGCTCAGCTCCTGGCTCAGGTCCATTGTCCAGACCTCATCCTCAATGGACTCCAGAGATGCTTGCAGAAACTGGGGTGAACACAAGAGGAAGCGAGTGTTCCCCTGCCCTTGCCACATCCACGTGTCCCAGGACATTGGTGGGGAAGAGCTGGCCCCAGACAACCCTCTTATCACTAGTCTCCCTCTTCTCTAAAACCTCAGGTGAGGCACCCCCTCTCTCTCCCTGGCATGCCAGGCGTAGAGGATGCAGTGCTAAAACATGTGCCACAGCTTTAGAGGGCATTAGCCATCAACTGTGCCACCTGTGCAGACAGCAGCTCCTCTGAGCAGGCAGGCACCCACTCTATGTGGGAGGCGCAGGGTGCTCACGAGGTGCCCCACCTCCTGCTGCCTACACAGGCAGCCCTGAGCTTCCTCCCACAAGTTTGCTCCCTCTTCTCCCCCAGGGATGCTGTACCTTCAGCAGGCGGTGCTCCCACTCTTCCGAGTCAAGGGACCTCTCCTTTTCTCCTAAAAGCAAGGGGAAGCAGAAGCCCTCACTGCCATTGAAACTCACACCAAAGAAGAGCCCAGTGGCCTCCTCTCCAGAGTGACCCACCCCTTTCTGCCCACTTGCAGCCTTTCTCCCAGGTTATTGCCCAGGGTGAGTGCTGCAGACCTGGTCTGGACTGGGGACTCAGGCCTCCCAGGACAGGACTTGCCCCACCTCCGCAAGTACCAGGTCGTGGGGGTGCCACCACGGCCTGCCCTCCCTGGGGACATCAACAGCCCTGTCCATGCCCTGGGCTGAAATTACTTCTGGGGAGTTGTATTGCCCTGGACCATCCTCCCCTCCATCACCCCTCCTCTCCCTCCCACCCTTTACCTTCCAGGTACTGCAGGAGGAGGGGGATCTTGGTCACCCACACAGCCCCCAAGGCTCTGTGGATCCTGCCATAGAGGGCCTGCAGCAGCTGCAAGGCAGCAACTGCCTGGTCACTGTTCTTGGGAGAAGCTGCTGCCACCACCTAGGCAAGAGCAGGACAAAAGGGTCACCTCTGCTGCCAGAGCCGCCGCTTCACTGGGGAGGGAGTGAGCTCAGCATCACTCCATGGCCTGGAACGCTGCCAGCCCCAAAGGGAGTGGGATCCCCAGCAGGCCTGGGCAGGCTCAGGAACACTGCCACCTCCTCCTCCTCAGGGGGCTGCTACTCACCAGCAGTCGAACCAGCAGGGCCTGGGGAGCTGGCAGCTGGGCTGCAAGGAAGAAGAAAGGCTGGGTGAGCTGACAAGCCCCTACCATGCCCTGCCCCATGTATCTCTGATGACCCTGCACAGGGCTGAGGGCCAAGAGCAGCAGCACTGCCACAGCGCTGGCCCAGGGGGCTCCTAAGGGCTGCTCAGCGTGACACCAAGGCAGCTCACGCATGGCCAGGAACCAGCCCCGGCTCACAAGGACATCACTGCAAGTGCGAGAGCCGGGACTCAGCGCTGGGCAAGGGGCCATGCAGAAAAGAGCTCCTCGTGCCCAGCTGCAGAGGCTGGCTCTGCCCTTTGTTTCTCCCGGGCCAGCTGGCTCAGGGCCAGCAAAGTGTATGTAGACACCGAGTGGCCAGGCCCCCAGGTGAGCCCAGCACATCCTACCTTGCTCCTGGGAGTCCACAGCATCAGACTCCTCTTCTTCGCACCCCACTCTCTCCCATCTCTCAGCCAGGGCTCGGAGGCACTTGGAGAGTGGGATCAGCATGCCGCTGTATTGGGCTGGTACTACGTACTGAAGCAGCTTCGGCCACAGGAGCTGCAGAGAACCACCAGGCAATTTGCCACATCAGCATTCCCATTCAGCTCAAAGACATAAAGGATGCTCTGGGCTTCCCTGAGCCCCGTGCACTTGTGAGGGGAAAGGTTCAGGGCACGTGGAGGCACGTGGGACTGCAAGGAAAAATGCCCTGAAGGCCAAAAAGTACCCGGCTGCAGCAGCAGCAGGGCACAGGGTGACTTACTTTGGTCACCCCTCTCAGGGAGACATCCAGTGAGTCCAGGATCTCCATGCAGAGGGCTCGCAGGGCTCTGTCCTCTGCGGTTTCCCAGGCAAAAAGGCCTCCCGCCACCTGTAAGAAAGCATTTCTCCTTGTTATTCTCTGCTCCCAGTGGATGGGGCTCGGGCATGGCCCGACCAGTGCACTGACCTCCTGAAGGAGGACTAGGACAGCCAGACCCAGCTCAATGGCCAGTCACCAGACCCTGGGAAGGGCTGAGAAGCCTGGGAGCAGAGACACACGCTGTTGGCCTGCACTGTCCCCCAGGGCCAAAATATTGCTGTGATGCCACCAAAGCAGAGGTGAGGAACCCCTTCAGCAGGGCTGTGCTCGCTGCCAGTAAGCCCAGCCTGACAGATGCAGAGAAAGAGAACCCAGAAGCCCCTTCATTCATTCTGCTCCCAAAGCAAAGCCTCCCTTTGAAGGCCACTCTGATGGCAGTGCTGGCACTGATGGCCCTGCAGTGTGGAGCTCTCTGTGGCCAAGGACACCTGCAGAAGCTCTCAGCACAGTTAAGGCACCAGTCAAAGCCCTGGGTGTCCCACTCTGTCCTTACCAGCCTGCCCGATGACCGGCTGAACTCGGCAAAGATGTGTCCCACTACATCCCATGCCCAGCAGATCTGGGAGCCGGAGCTGAGCAGCTCCCTGATGAATTCCAGCACAGCCCGCCGCACCTGCCAGGGGAGAGTATGGTTACGACCCTCCTGTTCAAAACCCAAAAGGAAGATGCCTTCGCTTGTGGGCAGCCTTTGTGGCTGGTGGAGGGATGAGGAGGGCACAGCAGGTGCTTTTGTTCCGGGCTTCAAGGAGGAGCTTTAGCACCAGGCTGGATGCGCATCTGCCCTGCAGAGCACCACCACCTCCCCACTCTGCTCTGACAGCTCTGCCCAGGGAGAAGCCATCACACACTGCCTGGGCAATGCACCAGCACTTCCCCAGGCACCCCAGCCCTGCCCACTCCAGCAGCAGTGCCACCTCTTGCCATCAGCTCTCTGAGCAGCACCAGGAAGTGGGGAAAGGGAGCCATCACCTAGGCTTCCAACCGCTGCTTCCTGCTGTGACCTTGCCAGGCTCTGGAAAGGGAAAGGGTTTCTCTGCCTCCCCTGACAGCACCCTGCCCTGCCAAACCAGCTCACCTGGGCACTGGAGTCATCACACACGGACTGCACAGCCTCCACCACCTGGGGCAGCTTCTCTCTTGCTGCAGGTGCTGGAAGACATAAGGAGAGGTCACAGGGCATCAGTTCAGCTGGGGGACCCTCTCTTGGCAGTTCCCTTTGGGTGCAGGTGCAGCACTTTCGGCCTGTTCCTGCTCTTGGCCCAGCAGCCCCAAGCCCGGCCTTGTGTCCCTGGCCCATGGCACTGACCGTCAAAGTGGAACAGCCCTGCCAGCAGGCCCAGAGCTGCCACACAGCTGGCCTCGCTCCCACCGCTCTCCTGGGAGTGCAGATGTGCCACCAGCTCCTCTGGGCAGATTATCTCTGCAGGGAAAAGATCACAGTCTGCACCAGCAGGCACCTGCCTCTAACTGCCGAGGACAGGGAGAGCACTGCCATGGCACGGCAGGGCATCGCCCAGTGTCCTCTCCTTACCCTGCTGCTCCATGCAGCCAGACAGCTCTGCCTTAGGGCTTGGGCCAGGCTCTTCCGTCACATCCGAGAGCTGTGGGAACAAGGTTTGTTTTAAAGAAATTCCCAGCTCCTCCTGGCACCCCACAGCTCCCTGGTGCCTTCTGACACTTGCACAGAGCCACCCCAGCAGCCACATAGGGCCCCGCACAGCTCCTTGCCTTGGTGACCATGGAGGTGTCTCGGACGTCCCGATATTGGTGCAGGAGCCCGAGGACTAGCTCCAAGGCACGCTCTCCATGCTGCCCCTCATGCAGAAGGGCCTCCATCATGGCAGCCACCGCGCTGAGGACAGCCTGCTTGTCCTGGAGAGGGAAAGGAGAGGCTCTGCTTGAACGGCTGAAGGCCTAGCGCTCAGCATGCCCTGGACACCAGTCTGCCCTTCCCACTGGCAGATTTCCCACATTTCTTCTCCCCTGCAGGAAGAGCTCACTCCAGAGGACAGTGTTTCCCCATGCTGCTACTCCAACCTCTCCTGTAGAAAGGCCCCAGGCTGCTTCGTGACAGGGAGCCCCCGGTCCCAGGCACAGTACCGTCCGGCTCCTGGCTTGGGGTGCTTTCTCACCCAGACCGCTCCCTCCTCTCTCTGCTCGCACCCCACCATGCACACTGATGTGGACATGCCTGCCACAGCCACAGCAATCAGCGCTCCTCACCTCTTCCTCCCTGCAGCCCAGCCAATTTACCACGGTGTAGCAGAAGACCGGGTAAATATGGTCACAGAGCTGCCCTTCCTCGATGTGAGGGAAGGGGCATTGCTTCTGCTCACAGATGTACGCGGTGACTGCTTGTGACCACTGCTCCAGAACTGCAGCAGGAGAAAGGAAAAGGGAGCATGTGAGAGCCTGCAGCAGGGACAGTACATTGCACCCACACCCAGGAGTTCCTCCACACAGCGTCCCCACATCCTGCCTGCCCACAGAAACCTTCCAGGTTTCCTCCATTCCTTTGGCACATTCGCAGCCATTAGGGATTGCCAAGGCCTGACCTGACTGCAGGGTGACACCCACCGTGTTCCCTCTGAGATCGCATGGAGGCATCAAAGGCCACCCCAGCCGCTACCCCCAGGATCCCAGCCCAGGAACCCACACTCACCACTGCAGATGACACGCAGGGTCCGGCCACTCCCCACCTGGCTCAGCATGGTGCGCAGGGACAGCAGCGTCATCCCCACAAAGGGGATGCACTGCGGGGCTGCAGAGAAGGCAGAGAGACCGAGAGGGTCAGTGAGACACACGGGAGACTGGCAGTAATCCCTGGCAAGGCCTGGGCCATGCAGGACAAGCCAGAGGGCTTGGAGAGGGCTGCCTTCCCCAAGGGGGGCACAGGGAAGACCCTTGGGGAAAAGAGGAGGACGGTGGGGGACAGAGACCCGAGTTGGGTTGTCTCCAAGGGCTTCCCACCCTCCAGGAGGTTCCCACCACCCTGGACCCAGGACAGTGCTGGTAAGGGAGAGCTGCTGGTGGTCCTGGCAAGGAGCAAAGGGACACAGCAACTTCATAGCCCCCCCCCCCCCAGTTAACACAGGCCCCTACCCAAACCAGGAGACTCAGGGTGTTGTACCATATTTGCAGGCCATTTTGCTCAAGGTGAGGAGCACCGTCTCATCAGGGGCCTTCCCCGTGACCTTCAGGTGGCTCTGGAGCTCAGCCATGACAAAGTGGAAGTGGGAGCGGGCCAGAGCCACCAGGACGTCACTAGCAGCCGTCTTCATGTCATCTGGCACACCCTGAAAAAGCGCCACAGGTTAGACCCACCTGAGAAAAACGCTGAGGCACTTGGACAAACCCAACACCCCTGTGAGCCCCCTTGGGGCACCTTTGCTTGGGCCGGGTGCCTTCTGCCTCCTCTTCCCCTGGGGTAGGCCAGTAGCCCCACAGTGTGGAGAGAGAGGGAGGCTTTTCCCTGGCACAGCCCTGCCTTGCTGCCTGCTCTGCCTGCCTGCAGAGATGCCGGGAACAAACTGTCACAGGCTTCAGGCCACATCTCTCTGCATGACTCTGCTGCATCCCCTCTTCAAATTCCCTCTAAGGAGGAGTCCCCTGGCGACCTCCATTTTGTCTGAATAACTGAGGAACGTCTGGGTGCTGCTCTGGATTTCCCCAGAACAGGGGTGTAGGCACGCTGCTTGGATGGCCTTGAAAGAGAACAAGCTCACCTGGGCTGCCCGCATGTCACTGGAGGCCTCTGCAATCAGGCGGTTGACAACACCGCTCTGCAAACGGCTGTCAGCCCCCTGCAAGACGCTCTCCAGCTCTCGGTATGTCTCCACTCGGTCACCCTAGGCGCAGATCACAAAGAGTGATGGGACTTGCTTTGCTCTCATTCCCAGGGAAGCACGAGAGAGAGAGTCCTGCTGCAGAGGTGCCCCCAGCAAGACCCGGCTCTGCCATGGTACCTGGGGAAGCCGGGGCATCGAGGGGAGTCCTCAAGCCCTCCTACCTCACTCACCTCACGGTCTTGCAGCCGTTTTAGTAGAGAAGTCCCGCTGGCCACAAAAGTAGTGGCGGCAGCAGGGACCGATCCCTTTGCCCTGCCTCCATCCTGAGGATGTGCAGGTCTCAACTGAAAGCCCAGACATGGGCAAAGAGCTGTAAGAAAAGAAAGAAAGGTTTTTACCCGCTGCAGGGCTATGGGGTCCTTGAGCCAGGCAGGTCTGGTTGGTCAAGGTTGTCTCTGAACAGTCTCCAGCTGCCCCACAGAGGGCAGGGAGAGGATGGAGAGAGCCCGCTTGGACTCTGGCCCAGGAGAGGTGACAGGAAAATGGTCTCCAGCACTAGTCTAGGACAGACACTGCCTCCAGTAGGCATCAGCCCCCCACCTCCCGCCAGTTCCTCACCTCTGAGTACTCTCCTCATAGTAGACAGATGTCTCGGATCAGCACAGCACTCTCTCTGAGTCCTACTCCTGCGAGTGCAATGAGAGACTGGGGCAGCCCCAGCAGCAACATAGCAACTCGGGCTCTTTATGACATCGCTGCAGGGCTCAGCTCCTCCTGAAGGGCTGCTGACTCTTGGTGGCATGGAGCACCCAGCGGGTACCCACAGGCCCAGAACTACATGCTTTCCCCATTCTCCATTGCTTCAACTTTCACGGGATCATAGAATCATAGAATATCCTGGGTTGGAAGGAACCCCGGGCAATGTGGTCTCACAGGGACTGACCTGGCCTTTTGAGGCCTCGAAAAGTCGAATCAAAACTCAATAGCCTTGGTGACTATTAAGCAGGTGTTCTTTATTGCAGCGCTGGGCACACAGGGGATGATTGCTCCTCCTGACGTGTGTGCTGATCAAAGCAAAATTTCTCATATTTATACAGATTAGCTGTACATATTCATGGTAATTTCTAAGAAAAGGCAGGGTTATGCAGATGGACCTGAGCTCGAGGTCCCTTCCAAAGCCTATGATTCTGTGATTCCCAGGAAGTAATTTACTTCTCCCAGATAGAGCAAGGCTGTTCTGCTGTTATGGTTAAATTTTGGATCTGCTCTAGCGAAACAGCACAGGCAGCTACAGCCATGTTCTACTAAAATCCAAAGCACACAAATACTTGCCATTCTCAAAGCACGCAAATTCTCCTTATATTAAAGCTATATTAATTGTCTCTTAAGCTGCATCACTGAATCCTTTCTGCCCCCTTTTCAGTATCCTTACACATTCTTTCGTAATCTCAAATGATACTATTCTGTTTTAATGATTTTTACCTCTCTCTACTTGATGTCTTATTTTGTTTCTCATCCAATCCTCAGAAGTTAGAGTGGTGTGTTTATACCACCACAAAGAGCACTGGAGTATAACACAAGAAACTGAAACCAAAGGACCTATTGTAATAATAAATGCAAAAAGCTGCTTGAGCCAAGCAAAATTTGGAAGCCAGGAAGTAAGCTTATTCTAAACCTCTTTAATCCCCATGATGTATCTACCTGAGCTACTTGGTGAAGAATTTTTGTTTGTTTCCACACATTATTTCAATCTGCTTCAATTTCCTTTGCTTGATTTACCTATGCACAACAGCTTTGATTTATTACCATGCACACACCTCCTTCCTTGGCAAGCAGCAAATCTAATGCTATCCAATTTTGTCTAACTACGTTACTTAAGGAAGAACCCTCTCTTTGTAATCTCTGGAGAGCATCTCTTGTGTCCTTTGGGAATAACTCCGTGCTGGCAGACATATTAACTAGAGCTTTTTCCGAATTGCTTACTCCAAGCAATGGGAGGAACCATCTTGCAAAATTGTGAAAAGCAGTTGGACATCCTACTAGGGGGTTTCGACCCCTTTTTACCTATTGTCCTCCAAGGGGTGTGTAGAACTCCCGGTGGAGGGTGCGAGTGATTAAATATTTGGTCTCCAGGAATGAGCTACCCTTAAAGTGCATGTTTCCCTTCATTTACGTGGTAATATTTTCCAG
Source organism: Gallinula chloropus (assembly GCF_964237585.1). Lineage (NCBI taxonomy): Eukaryota > Metazoa > Chordata > Aves > Gruiformes > Rallidae > Gallinula > Gallinula chloropus. Next base: position 23,104,215 of record NC_140085.1, read on the forward strand.
GCCTTTCCATCTCCACATAGCTACCATAATCCTTTAGGAATACAGTCAAATGAAAAATCTCCTCTTAATCCCTGAACTACAGGGAGTGGACACCCCCTTGGTATGGAAGTGTTTTGACAAGAAGCTTTTCCTTCACATAGCTCAAAACACAAACTCCAAGTTAGGGATGTATAATTTACATTAAAGTCTTCTAATTTTAAGGCACCTGTATCATTTTTCATTATAATGATGACTTTTCCCCACCTTTGCAGCTCAAACGTGGGATCAGTCCCATTGTTTAATTTTTTATTTTTACAACTAGGTGATGTTGGGATACATGACATCATTGTAGATGTCCCCCAGCATGTAACGTTTTTCCACTAGGGAGTTGCACTAATTTTTGGCCAGGCAAACATTCAATTCTTTCAGTTTCTTGAGAAGGCCAATGTTGTCCCTCTACCATCTGGAGCCAGAGAATCTTTTCAAGAGCTATAGGGCTAACTCCAATTGGCATATGCCACTGGTATTCCAAAGAGGGCCAGATCCATGTTTTCCTTAGGAAGTGCAGTCCATATCCAACACTCATTATCCTTCCTAGCAGTAATGATTTCAAAGAACCCTATTATTAGACAGACACAGTCATGTTTCATGTTACCATCTCTGCACTTGCAGCCTTGAAGATCCTTGGGGTTCAGAGGTCCATTGCTTTGCTCTCATTCCCAGGGAGCCACAAGAGAGAGAGGGTCCTGTTGCAGAGGTGTCCCCAGCAAGACCCAGCTCTGCCATGGTACCTGGGGAAGCCAGGGCATTGAGGGGAGCAGACACAATTGTGTCTGCCCTTGAAGGATGTGCAGGAGGTGCTCCGGGCACCGGAGCAGTAATTCCCCTGCAAGCCCTGGAGAAGACCATGGCGAGGCAGGCTCCACGGTGTCCTGTGGAGGCCGTGGCAGTGGTGTCCCTGGAGGTGCTGGCTTTCATATGGTTGAGCACGTATTATGCTCCCCACACCCTCGATCTCTCATCCTTCTTCCCTTTCCCCTCCACACCTGCTGGCTCCTAGACTGTAGTATGTTTTTCCAATGCTCATGACCCTGCACACCATCAGTAGCTAAACCAAGTGGTGCCCCAGAGAGGTCCCTCTCTCAGGAAGCAGGCGTATTTACTGTTCTATGTCAGGTAGGAGCCAGCATGAAAATGTCTTTCAGAACAAGTTTCCCTTTTTGTTGTTTTGCTGGTTTTCTTCCTCTCTTCCTGATTGTTTCTCTGTCTGCCATTGCAGAGACCATTCAGTGACCATTGCAGCCTGCACCATTCAGTGCAGGTGATAGGATGAGGGTGACTGGTTGGAACCTGAAGGAAGGGAGATTTAGATGAGATCTGAGGAAGCAGTTCTTTTCTGTGAGGGTGTTGAGGCTCTGGGAGAGATTGTCCAGAGAGCTGGTGGATTCCCCTGGATCCCGGGAAGTCTTCAAGGCCAGGTTGGATGGGGGCTTTGGGCAAGCTGGTTTACTAGAGAGTGTCCCAGCCCTCAATCAATGGGGGGCCGACTGCAAGCAGGCGGGTTCTGTGGGACCACATACTCTGCCTCTGAGGTAACTCTGGAGGGTGGCTTAGGATGCCAGACAGACAGGGGATAGTTTTCCTTCCGGGACCCTGACATGCCCTCCCACCTGGCAGCTGTCTTCACAGCCTCAAAGCTGCTCCCTCTCCAAGCAAGGAGTCAGCCCTTCCTCCTGCTGAGAACAGTGTCAGGGAGAGAACACAGAGCACACTCCCACAGTGGAGCATCGTGCTTCTGCTGTGCCAGAGAAGATGTGCAGGACAAGAACAAGGATGGGGAAGAAGCCAGGAAGCACTAGCACTGCCCCTGCCAAGGGCCAAGCTGCACAGGGAACACCTACAGCCCACCCTGTCCCTCCTCCCATCACTGCCTCCTGACAGCAAGAGCTCAGAGACCTTCCAGAGACCCAGACAGCTCTGCTGGCTGGCCTGCCTGCCCACAGGTCCCTTGAGGAAAAGCATAATCCCTGTTCAGCTGTTTGGATTGCCTCGCCAAAGCCCTCACTACGGGGAGACTCCGGTGCGGGATCTGTCCCAGCATGACTCCACTGTCCCCAGCCCAGGAAGATCCAAGAAGGTCCCAGCCTTGATGTCACCCACATGTGGTCCTGCCAACTGCCCCAGTACAACCAGCGGGGGGGATGAAGAAAGAAGACCCCCACCCTGCAAAGATCTGGTGCTGAACTTTATTTAATTCAATGCTTGGTGCTGGCTGGGGCCAGATATTGTGGACAGTCTTCTCTGGTGCCTGCCTCACTTGTCCTTGGTGTACTGCTGTCCGCAAGAGGCCTGGAACAACAGAGGCAGAGCTGTGAGGACCTGGTCCCAGTCAGGTGCTGTGCTCGCAGTTGCACTTCAGGGACCCTTTCTCCAGGAATCTTCCCACAAAAAAGACATCCCAAGCAACGGTATCTCAGCAAAAGCCCGCTGAACCCTTGCTTACCTCTTCCAAGAAAGCTTTAGCTGTCATCCGCAGGTTACGTGAGCACGATCCCAGCCATGATGAGAGGTTCTCCAGCAGGCTGGGGGAGACAAGCCCAGCTTGGAGCAGGATTCTGCACAAGGGAGCACAAGCAAGGGCCACACAGTTAGCCAGGAAGGCTGCAGGCCAAGGCTCCAAAATTCCCTTGCCCCAGTGCAGGCGCTATTCTTCCACTAGGGAAGGCTTCCCAGACATGCTGGGAGGGTGGGTCCCAGCAGCCCTTTCCCTGGGCACAACCCCGCAGGAGTGGCCAGATGTATCCCTGGGGCTCTGACCTGCTCAGGAGACGCACCCCCTCAGGGTGATCCAGAGGGTCTTCCAGGAGTTCCCACACTGCCTGACACAGGAGCTCCTTCATCCACTTGCTGCCCATGCATTTGCCAAGCAACAATTGTAATGATGAAAGGAAAAACCTGATAAAAGAAAAAAAGCACAAGGGAACTCAAACACAGCCGAACAAAGCAAAGCAAAACAAAGCAAAGCACAGCACAGCACAGCACAGCAAAGCAGCACCACCACGAACCAAAAGAAATCTCAAATCACAGCAGGTGAGGGGAAGCAGAGCTAAACACCCTTGAAATGATGCTCCAGAGCCTTCAAGACTGGAGCGAATGACACTGGCATTTTCTTCCAGCCCCAAACACACTGAAGTGGAAGAAAACCCACATCCCTCCACTGACTCCGTCCTAGATAGCCAAGGCAACACCTAGTACCTCTTCCCACCAGCACTGTGTGATGAATGATTGAATGATGCTAGTGCCTACAAGAGTCAGTGGAGTTCCCTGGAGGGACTGCAATGCTGTTGTGCATGCAAGGATTTGCAGGAGGCCAGATGACGGCTATCCACAGTGCAAGCTGCAGAAGACCTCCCTGCCTGGTAGCTGGAGTTCTCCAGAAAGGACCAACCATGAGGATCAGTTTGCACATTTGGGAAGCAGGGCGGGTGAAGTGCTCCCTCAGCCCCACAAACTGAAGTGCCTTGATGAGAGGAACAGAAGCCAAACCCGCCACAGGCCCCTTTGGCTCCTTACCTGCATGGCGTCTCAAGGGTTACCTCTCTCCAGCTGCTCGCATGTAAGAGCCACTCTTCCTCAGCCAGTGTTTCACTGGCCCACCTCAGGAGGCTGGGAAGGAGTTGGGGAAGCAGGTACCTGAGGTCCGTGCTCCTCATGACAACTACCATCTTGCAGATGGCATGGGTGATCTACAGAGAAACATGATCAAGAACCACCTGTTCAGGCAAGGCCTTTTCCCAGCAGCCTTGTTTCCCCACCTGCCTAGAGCTTGGAGGCAGGGCGGGGCATGGTACTGGCCACAACTGACACTTCTGGCACAGCCTTGTGGCTCAGGAGCACAAGACTGTCCTGGGTCCCCACGCTCCTTGAGGCCAGCCCAGCACAGTCTCCACATGGGAGTCTCCATGAGCATCCACAAAGGGCACCCCGGTTCCTCATGCTGCACTAGGAGTTAGAGAGCGGGTGCAAAGCTGCAGAGTTGTGTCTGCATTGAACGTACTGTCATAGTCTCCAGAGCAGTATGATGGCTGTACTGCCCAGGAGCAGAGGAGTGACTCTGCAGGTAGTCTTCTCCTGCTTCATCCAGCTTCTTCGCTAAGCTCCTCAGGACGCGAGTCCCAGCGATGCTTTCTCCCAGGGTCCTCCACAGCTCCTCTGTGATCCTGCAAGGGAACAGACGTTCACCCCTGAGCCCGCGTCCTCACACTCTTGCAGTGCCCTCCAGGCTTCCCCTCTTCTGCAATGCGCCTTACAACGCACCACGTGGTTTTGCAACACTCCAGACAGTTCAGGCGGGTAAAAGACCTGCTTCTCAACCAGACCCATCCCGTGCAAGCAAGCTGCAGGGTCGCAGTTTTGCTGGAATGGTTTCAAGTTGGAGCGGAGGAAGTTCTACACCAACACGTGGAAGAACTTTTCCACAGTGAGGGTGACAGAGCACTGGGACAGGCTGCCCAGGGGAGTTGTGGAGTCTCCTTCTCTGGAGATATCCAAGACCCGTCTGGTCACCTCCCTCTGAGATCTGCCCTAAGAAACCTGCTTTGGCAGGGGGGTTGGACCCAATGATCCCTTAAGGTCCCTTCCAACCCCTACGATTCTGTGATTCTGTAATTTACTTCAGTGGGAGAAGCGGGTAGAGCACGTACCTGTCCATGTGTGGACCCCTCTGGAGGAGACTCATGATTAGGGGCTTCTCGTGAGACTGGGCAAGAAGCACTAGCGCCCGCAGTGAGAAGGGCCTATGGGTTTGCTGCTCCACGTAGGTGTAAAGGATGCTCAGGATTTTTGGCACCTGAATGGAAGAAGAGGAGAAAGAAGGGCTCGATGAAGCCTTTACCTGCTCCTGCAGGACCCAGAAACCCCATTATGAGCAATGCCTGTTCCCTTGGCACAGAATCCAGATCAAGCTTGAAACCATCAGATGTTGAAACCCAGGGTGAAGTGGGTCTCAGGGCAGGGAGGACTGACAGCAATCCCAGGGGAAGGGTGGCAACAGCAAGGTTGGTGCCTCCCAGTGACTCACTCACGGGAAACACCTGGGCCATTGGGAGACTCTGGAGAAGACAATCCCGTGTCCTTGTCAACGGACACCAGCAGCCCATGCTAACTCAGACCATCAGCAGCTGAGTCTTGAGCCGATGCCAATGGCACAGGGTGTAATGCAAATGCCAACAGGAGACACAAATTCAAATGGGAAACAAAATAAAGGTCTCCTCTACCTCCTGGGCTATTTCCTCTCTGCATTCCACCAGGAAGGTTAACACCCACTTCCACGCAGCCTTCACACACGTAGGTATGACGTGCAGCCTGTTGTCCAGGGCGGCAGTCATAAATGACGTAGCCTGGTCTGGAGGGATGCATTTGCAAAGAGCCTGGAGAGAATTCAGGAACAGAAGAGACCGTGTCACAGCTCTGCTGTAGCCATTTGGAAAGGAAAGGGGACTTCATGGCACTGGTAGTTTGGCAGTCACGGAGGGGGCAATCACTTGCCCCTCCTGCTGCGCATACAGTGCGGTTTCCTTCTGCTGCAGCCAACTGTCATGGCTTAACCCCAGCTGGTGACTAAGCCCCACGCCTGAAACCAGGGCACTAACCGATTTGGAAGTGTTTCCCCGCTTTTGCTTGCTTATGTACCAAGTCTGTATTCTGACAAGAGCACACGCACAGACACACACACACACACACAGACACACACACACACACACACACACACACACACAGAGGGCATCTGCTCCAGCGTGCCTGAAGAACAGCCTTTGCTCAGAGCTTCCCACTACTTGCTAACAGCAGCCATCCTGGACAACTGACGCTGGAGACAGCGAGACACTCTGGAGGGGAGCAGGGAGACATGCAGGAGTCCAGAGAGATGGGCTGTTTTGTGGCTGGTTACCTTGGCTATTGTGGCACGGGTCTCCTCCAGTGTCTTGGTGTCTGGGCTGTTCAGATTCTCACACAGGCACCCTATCTCATCATCATGAGACTCCAAGGTCATGGTGTTGGCTGGAAGAAACACCAGGAGAAAAAAGGAGTCATGTCTCCAGAAACCCAGCCTCTGGCCCCAGAGAAGGCTGTGAAGGCCACAGGGAAACCCAGGGCCCTCCTGAACTTGGTCCAGCAGGATTTCCCCAGCCAGATAAATGGCTAACAAATCCTGGGCTGGAAAGAGCCCTCTTCCTGCTTGAACTGTTCACTGGGGCTTCAGGGTTTCAGCAGCCACTGGCCTCTGCACCCAGCAGCTGCATCCCCTATCCCCACACAGGCCACCATCATCTCTGGGATGCAGGAGACCTCCATGTCACTTGCTCAGTACAGGCAGAGCCCGCTGTGGGAGGAGGAAAGGCAGGCTTTGCACACAAGCCTTTGCAGCAACCTCCACAAAAAAAGCCAAGTACTTTGCCTCCCCCTTCCCTCCCGACGGCATCCTGGTGGTGCAAGGCCAGGCTGGGAGGGAGGATCAGCCAGGCAAGGCTGGGAAAGGCCCACTCTCCTCACCTTGCATGTGAAGAAGGCAGCCAAGGCAGACCCAGGCCCTCTGGCAGGACGTGTCCAGGCATTCACCAGTCAGAGTCCCCAGCAGTGCCACCAGGGAGATGAACTGCTTACAAGAATCTCCGCTCTGCAGTGGAGAGCAGCAGGAAAAGGGTCACAGGCAGGCCCAGCACCCACTTGCCTCAACCGCCCACCCTGCTCACTGGGCATTGACCAGGCAGAGAGCCTTCTGCCTGCCCCGTAATCCCAGGAGCCCTGGACAGCGTCTGGCTGGGCAGGGGTCTCTTCTGGGGACATGAATGGTGGGGAGGGGGCAGTGGGGCACTCAAGGTATCCCTGCTCACCATAAGCTTGAGCTGCTCCTTGCAGGCTTCCAGCACACAGGCAAACAAGTCCAGGCCTCTCTCCCGCTCCGATGCACTGGCTGAGGTGAGCCAGCCCTTGAGGACCTGAGACAGGGTGCGTCGCTCTTGCAACAGGCATCTTTCTCTCCCCGAGATGCCTCTCCATCTCTGTCCTTCTCTGGCTCCTTCCTGGTGTGGCCCCCTGCCCCACAAAGCCCCGCTGCCCTGCGCCTCGTTTTCTCCAGCTCCTCTGCAAGGAGCCAAAGCCCACCTTTCCCATAGCAAAGGCATCCACCTCCTATCAACTGCTAAGGCCTTGATTTTCTCCGTCCCCATAACACTTTCCTGCTTGCCCCATGGCTACTCACATAGACCATGTCATCAAAGCAGGAAGGGCTGCCCTTCAGAAGGGTTTGTATGAGATGGCCCAGATCTTCTAGGCTTCTCCTGTGCAGAAGCTGAAAGCAGGAAAGGAGAGCTGAGGTTCTGCATCACAGGGGCTGCCAGGCTGTGCTGAGGCGGGATCCTGACCCACCTCAGAGGAGAGGAGGCACTGGTGGGGGGCGTACCTTCATGTTCACAGCTGCCCTCACTCTTTTCCTTCTGTTTCGCATCTGTTCCACAGAAGGGTAAGAAAAGACCACGTGGCAGCACACAGCCAGCAGCTTCTGAGTGTCCTCCGTTCTCAAAGGGGGCATCAGTTTGCTGGTCAGAGAAAAAATAAAGACAGAGAAAGGCAATTTACTGATCCTCTTCAGAGCAGCTCTAAGCCCAACTGGCTTCGTTCGAACTGAGGGCCCCAAATCCAGCACCCCAGCCCATGCCAGCAAGCTCTGCCTTCAGTTCCAGCAAGTCTGCCCCCCCCCGCCTCCCCAGATCACAGAGACCCTGTATCTCCCTCCCTTCCTTCAGGAAACACCCAAAATGAGGAACAGTCTCCCACGCTACAGCCCCAGCAGCTCCTGGCCCGACGCTCAAGGCCAAGCCAGCTGAGCTGGGGCACAAGGGGTGTCCCCAAAGCCCGGGGAGCAGACCTCACCTCAACTCCTCCAGAGCCTGAAACACTCCATACACCAGGGCATCCCAGGGCTCGTCCTGAATCCAGTCCTGCAAGTCCCCGAGAGACAAGCACAGAATTGGCTGCGGGCAGGGACAGGGGACAGCCCTTCCCTGGGAACAGCCTTTGCTAACAGGCCTGGGCAGACACTGCCCCGTCACTCCCACAACTCCCCAAGGATGGACCTTGCTCCTCAGCCACAGCCGGCACAAGCACCTAAGGGCTCCACCAGCTTGGGACACCAGCAGCTCACCTGAGGCCAAGACCATCGCGCCCCTGGGGGAAGCAGCCTCCTGGCGCAGCCCAAACTGCCCCATGCATCTGCCCCAGCTACAGGCACTCACCAGCAGGGTTTGTGTCGCCTCCTTCTTCGAGGAAAGCTCGAAGCTGCCACAGTCACCGGCAGCCTGGATGGCACTGCTGACCTGGGTGATGCTCTGCACCAAGGCCAGCTTCAGCTGCGTGTCCTGAGGCCAAAGAGAGCAAAGCACCCCTTGAGCTCTTTGAAGGGCTAAAGGGTCAAAGAGGAGTATGGGCAGGGAGAGCCCATGGCTGGGGCTTGCATCTGAACATCGAGGACAAACCATTCCTCAGGGGATCATTAGAAAGAGATCGTCCATCTCTGTACATCCCAGCCCCGAGGGGCTGGAGCTGGGATGCACAGGCAGCCCTCCCTCCCCCTCCCCTGCCCCTGCACGCCCTGCGCTCCTACCCTGCACTTGGCTCTGGAGAGCCACAGGATTCTGCCCATGATTTCCATATCGATGCAGGGCAGCAGCAGGTCCTTGGGTGCATGCAGTGCAATGCCACTGTAGAAGCGCATGAGCGCAGCACAGGTGGCCTGGACCGTCTCCATCTTCTGCTGCTGCTTCCTCTGTGCCAACAGAGATGCCATAAGACGTCAGTCCCAGAACTCCCGTGGGATTCTGCAGTAGGCTACTGCTCTGCACCTTCACCAGCTCCTCATTCAGCTGGGCACCTCCCAGCAGGTCCCCAGCCTGCACCTGCCCTGCCACCAATGGCTTCCCCACACCTCCCAGGTGGGGAGCAGAGCCAGAGAGACCTCACCAGGCTCCTGCTCCCAAACCTCAGCTTTGGGGAAGGAGCAGTGTGTCACGCTGTGCCCACCCCCTTCTCACCAGCTCCTGCTGAAGTCGCAGGGCAGCGGGGCTGCATGCAAGCAACTGCTGCAGCTGCCCCAACTGGGCAGGACTCTGATCCACCAAGTGTCAAGCCCCGTCCTTCCCAAAGACACCTCAGGGGCCCCAGTGCCAGGATGTCCCCTCTGAAACACAGCTCTTGGGGAGCTTGGGACACAGGGCTGCTTATCCAAACGCATCTGCCGCACTTTGGCTGCTGCCCGTGTAGAAGTGCAAATAAGGCCAAAAGAGGAAAGCCCAACAGCAAAGCTCTTTACCAGTAGGTCCATGGCAGGTGGATAAAGCCAGTCTCTGGTGAAAGCAGCAGAGAATGTCATCACCGTGTCCAATACCAGATTGAAGTGGCTCTCGGAAGCACGGGACACAACAGAAATCATTTCCTGCAACCACAGAGAAAAAGGGAGTTGGCTCCAGCCCAGGCACTCAGCCACGGCCAGTGACAAGGTCCAGGCAGCCTTTCCTCTCTCCCAAGAATAGGCAGGGGATGCTCAGCACATGAGCATCACCTCACCTGGACCTCAGACTGCTTCTCAGACGTCGCCTGCTGGAGGAACCTCAGCACCTGCCCTTCAACGTGCCCGAGGTCTCGACAAGCTGCCAGCACCGTTCCAAAAGCCTTGTACAGGAAAAGCTGAAAGAGAAGAGGCCAAGGCCAAGATGAGGCCACAACCCCACCTTGTCAGGAGAGGGAGGCCCCAGACGAGAAGGGAGCAGGCAAGGCCAGCCATGGCAGCAGGCTGTAGCCAGCTGCTGGAGTAGCCCAGGGGAAGGGCATTCTGGGGGCGAAGGAAGGGGAAGCAGTGAAAAGCACCTGTGTGGGCACACCACCAGCCCCAGCCCTGGCCCAGGGCAGAACACTCACCTTCTCCCAGGAGCCGGGGACAGAACTGCCCAGCTGCTGGCTCAGCTCCTGGCTCAGGTCCATTGTCCAGACCTCATCCTCAATGGACTCCAGAGATGCTTGCAGAAACTGGGGTGAACACAAGAGGAAGCGAGTGTTCCCCTGCCCTTGCCACATCCACGTGTCCCAGGACATTGGTGGGGAAGAGCTGGCCCCAGACAACCCTCTTATCACTAGTCTCCCTCTTCTCTAAAACCTCAGGTGAGGCACCCCCTCTCTCTCCCTGGCATGCCAGGCGTAGAGGATGCAGTGCTAAAACATGTGCCACAGCTTTAGAGGGCATTAGCCATCAACTGTGCCACCTGTGCAGACAGCAGCTCCTCTGAGCAGGCAGGCACCCACTCTATGTGGGAGGCGCAGGGTGCTCACGAGGTGCCCCACCTCCTGCTGCCTACACAGGCAGCCCTGAGCTTCCTCCCACAAGTTTGCTCCCTCTTCTCCCCCAGGGGTGCTGTACCTTCAGCAGGCGGTGCTCCCACTCTTCCGAGTCAAGGGACCTCTCCTTTTCTCCTAAAAGCAAGGGGAAGCAGAAGCCCTCACTGCCATTGAAACTCACACCAAAGAAGAGCCCAGTGGCCTCCTCGGCAGTCAGACCTCCCAGGAGTCCCAGCCCATCGGACTAGCAAATGCCTACAAGCATCTACTCCAAAGCCCTTGCAAGGCCAAAGACACAGAAGGGATCCCAGAGGGCATTGGTCGAAGCCACTGATTCAGCTGGGGAAGGACCCGCTGACTGCGGCTGACCCCCATGGCTTGATTTGCAGCTCCCAGAACAGTTCCGACCACTGAGGCCCAGCATGCACCAGCAACACACATTTTCTCCAGAGTGACCCACCCCTTTCTGCCCACTTGCAGCCTTTCTCCCAGGTTATTGCCCAGGGTGAGTGCTGCAGACCTGGTCTGGACTGGGGACTCAGGCCTCCAAGGACAGGACTTGCCCCACCTCCGCAAGTACCAGGCCGTGGGGGTGCCACCACGGCCTGCCCTCCCTGGGGACATCAACAGCCCTGTCCATGCCCTGGGCTGAAATTACTTCTGGGGAGTTGTATTGCCCTGGACCATCCTCCCCTCCATCACCCCTTCTCTCCCTCCCACCCTTTACCTTCCAGGTACTGCAGGAGGAGGGGGATCTTGGTCACCCACACAGCCCCCAAGGCTCTGTGGATTCTGCCATAGAGGGCCTGCAGCAGCTGCAAGGCAGCAACTGCCTGGTCACTGTTCTTGGGAGAAGCTGCTGCCACCACCTAGGCAAGAGCAGGACAAAAGGGTCACCTCTGCTGCCAGAGCCGCCGCTTCACTGGGGAGGGAGTGAGCTCAGCATCACTCCATGGCCTGGAACGCTGCCAGCCCCAAAGGGAGTGGGATCCCCAGCAGGCCTGGGCAGGCTCAGGAACACTGCCACCTCCTCCTCCTCAGGGGGCTGCTACTCACCAGCAGTCGAACCAGCAGGGCCTGGGGAGCTGGCAGCTGGGCTGCAAGGAAGAAGAAAGGCTGGGTGAGCTGACAAGCCCCTACCATGCCCTGCCCCATGTATCTCTGATGACCCTGCACAGGGCTGAGGGCCAAGAGCAGCAGCACTGCCACAGCGCTGGCCCAGGGGGCTCCTAAGGGCTGCTCAGCGTGACACCAAGGCAGCTCACGCATGGCCAGGAACCAGCCCCGGCTCACCAGGACATCACTGCCAGTGCGAGAGCCGGGACTCAGCGCCGGGCAAGGGGCCATGCAGAAAAGAGCTCCTCGTGCCCAGCTGCAGAGGCTGGCTCTGCCCTTTGTTTCTCCCGGGCCAGCTGGCTCAGGGCCAGCAAAGTGTATGTAGACACCGAGTGGCCAGGCCCCCAGGTGAGCCCAGCACATCCTACCTTGCTCCTGGGAGTCCACAGCATCAGACTCCTCTTCTTCGCACCCCACTCTCTCCCATCTCTCAGCCAGGGCTCGGAGGCACTTGGAGAGTGGGATCAGCATGCCGCTGTATTGGGCTGGTACGACGTACTGAAGCAGCTTCGGCCACAGGAGCTGCAGAGAACCACCAGGCAATTTGCCACATCAGCATTCCCATTCAGCTCAAAGACATAAAGGATGCTCTGGGCTTCCCTGAGCCCCGTGCACTTGTGAGGGGAAAGGTTCAGGGCACGTGGAGGCACGTGGGACTGCAAGGAAAAATGCCCTGAAGGCCAAAAAGTACCCGGCTGCAGCAGCAGCAGGGCACAGGATGACTTACTTTGGTCACCCCTCTCAGGGAGACATCCAGTGAGTCCAGGATCTCCATGCAGAGGGCTCGCAGGGCTCTGTCCTCTGCGGTTTCCCAGGCAAAAAGGCCTCCCGCCGCCTGTAAGAAAGCATTTCTCCTTGTTATTCTCTGCTCCCAGTGGATGGGGCTCGGGCATGGCCCGACCAGTGCACTGACCTCCTGAAGGAGGACTAGGACAGCCAGACCCAGCTCAATGGCCAGTCACCAGACCCTGGGAAGGGCTGAGAAGCCTGGGAGCAGAGACACACGCTGTTGGCCTGCACTGTCCCCCAGGGCCAAAATATTGCTGTGATGCCACCAAAGCAGAGGTGAGGAACCCCTTCAGCAGGGCTGTGCTCGCTGCCAGTAAGCCCAGCCTGACAGATGCAGAGAAAGAGAACCCAGAAGCCCCTTCATTCATTCTGCTCCCAAAGCAAAGCCTCCCTTTGAAGGCCACTCTGATGGCAGTGCTGGCACTGATGGCCCTGCAGTGTGGAGCTCTCTGTGGCCAAGGACACGTGCAGGAGCTCTCAGCACAGTTAAGGCACCAGTCAAAGCCCTGGGTGTCCCACTCTGTCCTTACCAGCCTGCCCGATGACCGGCTGAACTCGGCAAAGATGTGTCCCACTACATCCCATGCCCAGCAGATCTGGGAGCCGGAGCTGAGCAGTTCCCTGATGAATTCCAGCACAGCCCGCCGCACCTGCCAGGGGAGAGTATGGTTACGACCCTCCTGTTCAAAACCCAAAAGGAAGATGCCTTCGCTTGTGGGCAGCCTTTGTGGCTGGTGGAGGGATGAGGAGGGCACAGCAGGTGCTTTTGCTCCGGGCTTCAGGGAGGAGCTTTAGCACCAGGCTGGATGCGCATCTGCCCTGCAGAGAACCACCACCTCCCCACTCTGCTCTGACAGCTCTGCCCAGGGATAAGCCATCACACACTGCCTGGGCAATGCACCAGCACTTCCCCAGGCACCCCAGCCCTGCCCACTCCAGCAGCAGTGCCACCTCTTGCCATCAGCTCTCTGAGCAGCACCAGGAAGTGGGGAAAGGGAGCCATCACCTAGGCTTCCAACCGCTGCTTCCTGCTGTGACCTTGCCAGGCTCTGGAAAGGGAAAGGGTTTCTCTGCCTCCCCTGACAGCACCCTGCCCTGCCAAACCAGCTCACCTGGGCACTGGAGTCATCACACACGGACTGCACAGCCTCCACCACCTGGGGCAGCTTCTCTCTTGCTGCAGGTGCTGGAAGACATAAGGAGAGGTCACAGGGCATCAGTTCAGCTGGGGGACCCTCTCTTGGCAGTTCCCTTTGGGTGCAGGTGCAGCACTTTCGGCCTGTTCCTGCTCTTGGCCCAGCAGCCCCAAGCCCGGCCTTGTGTCCCTGGCCCATGGCACTGACCGTCAAAGTGGAACAGCGCTGCCAGCAGGCCCAGAGCTGCCACACAGCTGGCCTCGCTCCCACCGCTCTCCTGGGAGTGCAGATGTGCCACCAGCTCCTCTGGGCAGATTATCTCTGCAGGGAAGAAATCACAGTCTGCACCAGCAGGCACCTGCCTCTAACTGCCGAGGACAGGGAGAGCACTGCCATGGCACGGCAGGGCATCGCCCAGTGTCCTCTCCTTACCCTGCTGCTCCATGCAGCCAGACAGCTCTGCCTTAGGGCTTGGGCCAGGCTCTTCCGTCACATCCGAGAGCTGTGGGAACGAGGTTTGTTTTAAAGAAATTCCCAGCTCCTCCTGGCACCCCACAGCTCCCCGGTGCCTTCTGACACTTGCACAGAGCCACCCCAGCAGCCACATAGGGCCCCGCACAGCTCCTTGCCTTGGTGACCATGGAGGTGTCTCGGACGTCCCGATATTGGTGCAGGAGCCCGAGGACTAGCTCCAAGGCACGCTCTCCATGCTGCCCCTCATGCAGAAGGGCCTCCATCATGGCAGCCACCGCGCTGAGGACAGCCTGCTTGTCCTGGAGAGGGAAAGGAGAGGCTCTGCTTGAACGGCTGAAGGCCTAGCGCTCAGCATGCCCTGGACACCAGTCTGCCCTTCCCACTGGCAGATTTCCCACATTTCTTCTCCCCTGCAGGAAGAGCTCACTCCAGAGGATAGTGTTTCCCCATGCTGCTACTCCAACCTCTCCTGTAGAAAGGCCCCAGGCTGCTTCGTGACAGGGAGCCCCCGGTCCCAGGCACAGTACCGTCCGGCTCCTGGCTTGGGGTGCTTTCTCACCCAGACCGCTCCCTCCTCTCTCTGCTCGCACCCCACCATGCACACTGATGTGGACATGCCTGCCACAGCCACAGCAATCAGCGCTCCTCACCTCTTCCTCCCTGCAGCCCAGCCAATTTACCACGGTGTAGCAGAAGACCGGGTAAATATGGTCACAGAGCTGCCCTTCCTCGATGTGAGGGAAGGGGCATTGCTTCTGCTCACAGATGTACGCGGTGACTGCTTGTGACCACTGCTCCAGAACTGCAGCAGGAGAAAGGAAAAGGGAGCATGTGAGAGCCTGTAGCAGGGACAGTACGTTGCACCCACACCCAGGAGTTCCTCCACACAGCGTCCCCACATCCTGCCTGCCCACAGAAACCTTCCAGGTTTCCTCCATTCCTTTGGCACATTCGCAGCCATTAGGGATTGCCAAGGCCTGACCTGACTGCAGGGTGACACCCACCATGTTCCCTCTGAGATCGCATGGAGGCATCAAAGGCCACCCCAGCCGCTACCCCCAGGATCCCAGCCCAGGAACCCACACTCACCACTGCAGATGACACGCAGGGTCCGGCCACTCCCCACCTGGCTCAGCATGGTGCGCAGGGACAGCAGCGTCATCCCCACAAAGGGGATGCACTGCGGGGCTGCAGAGAAGGCAGAGAGACCGAGAGGGTCAGTGAGACACACGGGAGACTGGCAGTAATCCCTGGCAAGGCCTGGGCCATGCAGGACAAGCCAGAGGGCTTGGAGAGGGCTGCCTTCCCCAAGGGGGGCACAGGGAAGACCCTTGGGGAAAAGAGGAGGACGGTGGGGGACAGAGACCCGAGGGGGTTGTCTCCATGGGCTTCCCACCCTCCAGGAGGTTCCCACCACCCTGGACCCAGGACAGTGCTGGTAAGGGAGAGCTGCTGGTGGTCCTGGCATGGAGCAAAGGGACACAGCAACTTCATAGCCCCCCCCCCCCCAGTTAACACAGGCCCCTACCCAAACCAGGAGACTCAGGGTGTTGTACCATATTTGCAGGCCATTTTGCTCAAGGTGAGGAGCACCATCTCATCAGGGGCCTTCCCCGTGACCTTCAGGTGGCTCTGGAGCTCAGCCATGACAAAGTGGAAGTGGGAGCGGGCCAGAGCCACCAGGACGTCACTAGCAGCCGTCTTCATGTCATCTGGCACACCCTGAAAAAGCGCCACAGGTTAGACCCACCTGAGAAAAACGCTGAGGCACTCGGACAAACCCAACACCCCTGTGAGCCCCCTTGGGGCACCTTTGCTTGGGCCGGGTGCCTTCTGCCTCCTCTTCCCCTGGGGTAGGCCAGCAGCCCCACAGTGTGGAGAGGGAGGCTTTTCCCTGGCACAGCCCTGCCTTGCTGCCTGCTCTGCCTGCCTGCAGAGATGCCGGGAACAAACTGTCACAGGCTTCAGGCCACATCTCTCTGCATGACTCTGCTGCATCCCCTCTTCAAATTCCCTCTAAGGAGGAGTCCCCTGGCGACCTCCATTTTGTCTGAATAACTGAGGAACGTCTGTGTGCTGCTCTGGATTTCCCCAGAACAGGGGTGTAGGCACGCTGCTTGGATGGCCTTGAAAGAGAACAAGCTCACCTGGGCTGCCCGCATGTCACTGGAGGCCTCTGCAATCAGGCGGTTGACAACACCGCTCTGCAAATGGCTGTCAGCCCCCTGCAAGACGCTCTCCAGCTCTCGGTAGGTCTCCACTCGGTCACCCTAGGCGCAGATCACAAAGAGTGATGGGACTTGCTTTGCTCTCATTCCCAGGGAAGCACGAGAGAGAGAGTCCTGCTGCAGAGGTGCCCCCAGCAAGATCCGGCTCTGCCATGGTACCTGGGGAAGCCGGGGCATCGAGGGGAGTCCTCAAGCCCTCCTACCTCACTCACCTCACGGTCTTGCAGCCGTTTTAGTAGAGAAGTCCCGCTGGCCACAAAAGTAGTGGCGGCAGCAGGGACCGATCCCTTTGCCCTGCCTCCATCCTGAGGATGTGCAGGTCTCAACTGAAAGCCCAGACATGGGCAAAGAGCTGTAAGAAAAGAAAGAAAGATTTTTACCCACTGCAGGGCTATGGGGTCCTTGAGCCAGGCAGGTCTGGTTGGTCAAGGTTGTCTCTGAACAGTCTCCAGCTGCCCCACAGAGGGCAGGGAGAGGATGGAGAGAGCCCGCTTGGACCCTGGCCCAGGAGAGGTGACAGGAAAATGGTCTCCAGCACTAGTCTGGGACAGACACTGCCTCCAGTAGGCATCAGCCCCCCACCTCCCGCCAGTTCCTCACCTCTGAGTACTCTCCTCATAGTAGAGAGATCTCTCGGATCGGCACAGCACTCTCTCTGAGTCCTACTCCTGCGAGTGCAATGAGAGACTGGGGCAGCCCCAGCAGCAACATAGCAACTCGGGCTCTTTATGACATCGCTGCAGGGCTCAGCTCCTCCTGAAGGGCTGCTGACTCTTGGTGGCATGGGGCACCAGAACTACATGCTTTCCCCATTCTCCATTGCTTCAACTTTCACGGGATCATAGAATCATAGAATATCCTGGGTTGGAAGGAACCCCGGGCAATGTGGTCTCACAGGGACTGACCTGGCCTTTTGAGGCCTCGAAAAGTCGAATCAAAACTCAATAGCCTTGGTGACTATTAAGCAGGTGTTCTTTATTGCAGCGCTGGGCACACAGGGGATGATTGCTCCTCCTGATGTGTGTGCTGATCAAAGCAAAATTTCTCATATTTATACAGATTAACTGTACATATTCATGGTAATTTCTAAGAAAAGGCAGGGTTATGCAGATGGACCTGAGCTCGAGGTCCCTTCCAAAGCCTATGATTCTGTGATTCCCAGGAAGTAATTTACTTCTCCCAGATAGAGCAAGGCTGTTCTGCTGTTATGGTTAAATTTTGGATCTGCTCTAGCGAAACAGCACAGGCAGCTACAGCCATGTTCTACTAAAATCCAAAGCACACAAATACTTGCCATTCTCAAAGCACGCAAATTCTCCTTATATTAAAGCTATATTAATTAAGTGTCTCTTAAGCTGCATCACTGAATCCCTTCTGCCCCTTTTTCAGTATCCTTACACATTCTTTCGTAATCTCAAATGATACTATTCTGTTTTAATGATTTTTACCTCTCTCTACTTGATGTCTTATTTTGTTTCTCATCCAATCCTCAGAAGTTAGAGTGGTGTGTTTATACCACCACAAAGAGCACTGGAGTATAACACAAGAAACTGAAACCAAAGGACCTATTGTAATAATAAATGCAAAAAGCTGCTTGAGCCAAGCAAAATTTGGAAGCCAGGAAGTAAGCTTATTCTAAACCTCTTTAATCCCCATGATGTATCTACCTGAGCTACTTGGTGAAGAATTTTTGTTTGTTTCCACACATTATTTCAATCTGCTTCAATTTCCTTTGCTTGATTTACCTATGCACAACAGCTTTGATTTATTACCATGCACACACCTCCTTCCTTGGCAAGCAGCAAATCTAATGCTATCCAATTTTGTCTAACTACGTTACTTAAGGAAGAACCCTCTCTTTGTAATCTCTGGAGAGCATCTCTTGTGTCCTTTGGGAATAACTCCGTGCTGGCAGACATATTAACTAGAGCTTTTTCCGAATTGCTTACTCCAAGCAATGGGAGGAACCATCTTGCAAAATTGTGAAAAGCAGTTGGACATCCTACTAGGGGGTTTCGACCCCTTTTTACCTATTGTCCTCCAAGGGGTGTGTAGAACTCCCGGTGGAGGGTGCGAGTGATTAAATATTTGGTCTCCAGGAATGAGCTACCCTTAAAGTGCATGTTTCCCTTCATTTACGTGGTAATATTTTCCAGGCCTTTCCATCTCCACATAGCTACCATAATCCTTTAGGAATACAGTCAAATGAAAAATCTCCTCTTAATCCCTGAACTACAGGGAGTGGACACCCCCTTGGTATGGAAGTGTTTTGACAAGAAGCTTTACCTTCACATAGCTCAAAACACAAACTCCAAGTTAGGGATGTATAATTTACATTAAAGTCTTCTAATTTTAAGGCAACTGTATCATTTTTCATTATAATGATGACTTTCCCCACGTTGCAGCTCAAACTTGGGATTGGTCCCATTGTTTAATTTGTTATTTTTACAACTAGGTGATGTCGGGATACTTGACATCATTGTAGATGTCCCCCAGCATGTAACGTTTTTCCACTAGGGAGTTGCACTAATTTTTGGCCAGGCAAACATTCAGTTCTTTCAGTTTCTTGAGAAGGCCAATGTTGTCCCTCTACCATCTGGAGCCAGAGAATCTTTTCAAGAGCTATAGGGCTAACTCCAATTGGCATATGCCACTGGTATTCCAAAGAGGGCCAGATCCATGTTTTCCTTAGGAAGTGCAGTCCATATCCAACACTCATTATCCTTCCTAGCAGTAATGATTTCAAAGAACCCTATTATTAGACAGACACAGTCACGTTTCATGTTACCATCTCTGCAGTTGCAGCCTTTAAGACCCTTGGGGTTCATGACCCTGCACACCATCAGTAGCTAAACCAAGTGGTGCCTCTGAGAGGTCCCTCTCTCAGTAAGCAGGCGTATTTACTGTTCTATGTCAGGTAGGAGCCAGCATGAAAATGCCTTCAGAACAAGTTTCCCTTTTTGTTGTTTTGCTGGTTTTCTTCCTCTCTTCCTGATTGTTTCTCTGTCTGCCATTGCAGAGACCATTCAGTGACCATTGCTGCCTGTACCATTCAGTGCTGTCAAAACTGAACCACCCCACATCAGTTCTTACCTTTCCTTGCTGGACTTTAGGCTAACTGCTACTTGTCTGCTCTCTGAAGCTGGCCTTGGTAGAGAAGAGGACTTGAAGGGGGCCTACAGGCAAGATGGGGAGGGACTCTTGATCAGGGCATGTGGTGATAGGATGAGGGGGACTGGTTGGAACCTGAAGGAAGGGAGATTTAGATGAGATCTGAGGAAGCAGTTCTTTTCTGTGAGGGTGTTGCGGCTCTGGGAGAGATTGTCCAGAGAGCTGGTGGATTCCCCTGGATCCCGGGAAGTCTTCAAGGCCAGGTTGGATGGGGGCTTTGGGCAAGCTGGTTTACTAGAGAGTGTCCCAGCCCTCAGTCAATGGGGAGGCCGACTGCAGGCAGGCGGGTTCTGTGGGACCACATGCTCTGCCTCTGAGGTAACTCTGGAGGGTGGCTTAGGATGCCAGACAGACAGGGGATAGTTTTCCTTCCGGGACCCTGACATTGCTCTCTTTGCCCTCCCACCTGGCAGCTGTCTTCACAGCCTCAAAGCTGCTCCCTCTCCAAGCAAGGAGTCAGCCCTTCCTCCTGCTGAGAACAGTGTCAGGGAGAGAACACAGAGCACACTCCCACAGTGGAGCATCGTGCTTCTGCTGTGCCAGAGAAGATGTGCAGGACAAGAACAAGGATGGGGAAGAAGCCAGGAAGCACTAGCACTGCCCCTGCCAAGGGCCAAGCTGCACAGGGAACACCTACAGCCCACCCTGTCCCTCCTCCCATCACTGCCTCCTGACAGCAAGAGCTCAGAGACCTTCCAGAGGCCCAGACAGCTCTGCTGGCTGGCCTGCCTGCCCACAGGTCCCTTGAGGAAAAGCATAATCCCTGTTCAGCTGTTTGGATTGCCTCGCCAAAGCCCTCACTACGGGGAGACTCCGGTGCGGGATCTGTCCCAGCATGACTCCACTGTCCCCAGCCCAGGAAGATCCAAGAAGGTCCCAGCCTTGATGTCACCCACATGTGGTCCTGCCAACTGCCCCAGTACAACCAGCGGGGGGGACGAAGAAAGAAGACTCCCACCCTGCAAAGATCTGGTGCTGAACTTTATTTAATTCAATGCTTGGTGCTGGCTGGGGCCAGATATTGTGGAGAGTCTTCTCTGGTGCCTGCCTCACTTGTCCTTGGTGTACTGCTGTCTGCAAGAGGCCTGGAACAACAGAGGCAGAGCTGTGAGGACCTGGTCCCAGTCAGGTGCTGTGCTCGCAGTTGCACTTCAGGGACCCTTTCTCCAGGAATCGTCCCACAAAAAAGACATCCCAAGCAACGGTATCTCAGCAAAAGCCCGCTGAACCCTTCCTTACCTCTTTCAAGAAAGCTTTAGCTGCCATCCGCAGGTTACGTGAGCACGATCCCAGCCATGATGAGAGGTTCTCCAGCAGGCTGGGGGAGACAAGCCCAGCTTGGAGCAGGATTCTGCACAAGGGAGCACAAGCAAGGGCCACACAGTTAGCCAGGAAGGCTGCAGGCCAAGGCTCCAAAATTCCCTTGCCCCAGTGCAGGCACCGTTCTTCCACTAGGAAAGGCTTCCCAGACATGCTGGGAGGGTGGGTCCCAGCAGCCCTTTCCCTGGGCACAACCCCGCAGGAGTGGCCAGATGTATCCCTGGGGCTCTGACCTGCTCAGGAGACGCACCCCCTCAGGGTGATCCAGAGGGTCTTCCAGGAGTTCCCACACTGCCTGACACAGGAGCTCCTTCATCCACTTGCTGCCCATGCATTTGCCAAGCAACAATTGTAATGATGAAAGGAAAAACCTGATAAAAGAAAAAAAGCACAAGGGAACTCAAACACAGCCGAACAAAGCAAAGCAAAACAAAGCAAAGCACAGCACAGCACAGCACAGCAAAGCAGCACCACCACGAACCAAAAGAAATCTCAAATCACAGCAGGTGAGGGGAAGCAGAGCTAAACACCCTTGAAATGATGCTCCAGAGCCTTCAAGACTGGAGCGAATGACACTGGCATTTTCTTCCAGCCCCAAACACACTGAAGTGGAAGAAAACCCACATCCCTCCACTGACTCCGTCCTAGATAGCCAAGGCAACACCTAGTACCTCTTCCCACCAGCACTGTGTGATGAATGATTGAATGACGCTAGTGCCTACAAGAGTCAGTGGAGTTCCCTGGAGGGACTGCAATGCTGTTGTGCATGCAAGGATTTGCAGGAGGCCAGATGACGGCTATCCACAGTGCAAGCTGCAGAAGACCTCCCTGCCTGGTAGCTGGAGTTCTCCAGAAAGGACCAACCATGAGGATCAGTTTGCACATTTGGGAAGCAGGGCGGGTGAAGTGCTCCCTCAGCCCCACAAACTGAAGTGCCTTGATGAGAGGAACAGAAGCCAAACTCGCCACAGGCCCCTTCGGCTCCTTACCTGCATGGCGTCTCAAGGGTTACCTCTCTCCAGCTGCTCGCATGTAAGAGCCACTCTTCCTCAGCCAGTGTTTCACTGGCCCACCTCAGGAGGCTGGGAAGGAGTTGGGGAAGCAGGTACCTGAGGTCTGTGCTCCTCATGACAACTACCATCTTGCAGATGGCATGGGTGATCTACAGAGAAACATGATCAAGAACCACCTGTTCAGGCAAGGCCTTTTCCCAGCAGCCTTGTTTCCCCACCTGCCTAGAGCTTGGAGGCAGGGCGGGGCATGGTACTGGCCACAACTGACACTTCTGGCACAGCCTTGTGGCTCAGGAGCACAAGACTGTCCTGGGTCCCCACGCTCCTTGAGGCCAGCCCAGCACAGTCTCCACATGGGAGTCTCCATGAGCATCCACAAAGGGCACCCCGGTTCCTCATGCTGCACTAGGAGTTAGAGAGCGGGTGCAAAGCTGCAGAGTTGTGTCTGCACTGAACGTACTGTCATAGTCTCCAGAGCAGTATGACGGCTGTACTGCCCAGGAGCAGAGGAGTGACTCTGCAGGTAGTCTTCTCCTGCTTCATCCAGCTTCTTCGCTAAGCTCCTCAGGACGCGAGTCCCAGCGGTGCTTTCTCCCAGGGTCCTCCACAGCTCCTCTGTGATCCTGCAAGGGAACAGACGTTCACCCCTGAGCCCGCGTCCTCGCACTCTTGCAGTGCCCTCCAGGCTTCCCCTCTTCTGCAATGCGCCTTACAACGCACCACGTGGTTTTGCAACACTCCAGACAGTTCAGGCAGGTAAAAGACCTGCTTCTCAACCAGACCCATCCCGTGCAAGCAAGCTGCAGGGTCGCAGTTTTGCTTGAATGGTTTCAAGTTGGAGCGGAGGAAGTTCTACACCAACACGTGGAAGAACTTTTCCACAGTGAGGGTGACAGAGCACTGGGACAGGCTGCCCAGGGGAGTTGTGGAGTCTCCTTCTCTGGAGATATCCAAGATCCGTCTGGTCACCTCCCTGTGCGATCTGCCCTAAGAAACCTGCTTTGGCAGGGGGGTTGGACCCAATGATCCCTTGAGGTCCCTTCCAACCCCTACGATTCTGTGATTCTGTAATTTACTTCAGTGGGAGAAGCGGGTAGAGCACGTACCTGTCCATGTGTGGACCCCTCTGGAGGAGACTCATGATTAGGGGCTTCTCGTGAGACTGGGCAAGAAGCACTAGCGCCCGCAGTGAGAAGGGCCTATGGGTTTGCTGCTCCACGTAGGTGTAAAGGATGCTCAGGATTTTTGGCACCTGAATGGAAGAAGAGGAGAAAGAAGGGCTCGATGAAGCCTTTACCTGCTCCTGCAGGACCCAGAAACCCCATTATGAGCAATGCCTGTTCCCTTGGCACAGAATCCAGATCAAGCTTGAAACCATCAGATGTTGAAACCCAGGGTGAAGTGGGTCTCAGGGCAGGGAGGACTGACAGCGATCCCAGGGGAAGGGTGGCAACAGCAAGGTTGGTGCCTCCCAGTGCCTTACTCACGGGAAACACCTGGGCCATTGGGAGCCTCTGGAGAAGACAATCCCGTGTCCTTGTCCACGGACACCAGCAGCCCATGCTAACTCAGACCATCAGCAGCTGAGTCTTGAGCCGATGCCAATGGCACAGGGTGTAATGCAAATGCCAACAGGAGACACAAATTCAAATGGGAAACAAAATAAAGGTCTCCTCTACCTCCTGGACTATTTCCTCTCTGCATTCCACCAGGAAGGTTAACACCCACTTCCACGCAGCCTTCACACACGTAGGTATGACGTGCAGCCTGTTGTCCAGGGCGGCAGTCATAAATGACGTAGCCTGGTCTGGAGGGATGCATTTGCAAAGAGCCTGGAGAGAATTCAGGAACAGGAGAGACCGTGTCACAGCTCTGCTGTAGCCATTTGGAAAGGAAAGGGGACTTCATGGCACTGGTAGTTTGGCAGTCACGGAGGGGGCAATCACTTGCCCCTCCTGCTGCGCATACAGTGCGGTTTCCTTCTGCTGCAGCCAACTGTCATGGCTTAACCCCAGCTAGTGACTAAGCCCCACGCCTGAAACCAGGGCACTAACCGATTTGGAAGTGTTTCCCCGCTTTTGCTTGCTTATGTACCAAGTCTGTATTCTGACAAGAGCACACGCACAGACACACACACACACACACACACACACAGAGGGCATCTGCTCCAGCGTGCCTGAAGAACAGCCTTTGCTCAGAGCTTCCCACTACTTGCTAACAGCAGCCATCCTGGACAACTGACGCTGGAGACAGCGAGACACTCTGGAGGGGAGCAGGGAGACATGCAGGAGTCCAGAGAGATGGGCTGTTTTGTGGCTGGTTACCTTGGCTATTGTGGCACGGGTCTCCTCCAGTGTCTTGGTGTCTGGGCTGTTCAGATTCTCACACAGGCACCCTATCTCATCATCATGAGACTCCAAGGTCATGGTGTTGGCTGGAAGAAACACCAGGAGAAAAAAGGAGTCATGTCTCCAGAAACCCAGCCTCTGGCCCCAGAGAAGGCTGTGAAGGCCACAGGGAAACCCAGGGCCCTCCTGAACTTGGTCCAGCAGGATTTCCCCAGCCAGATAAATGGCTAACAAATCCTGGGCTGGAAAGAGCCCTCTTCCTGCTTGAACTGTTCACTGGGGCTTCAGGGTTTCAGCAGCCACTGGCCTCTGCACCCAGCAGCTGCATCCCCTATCCCCACACAGGCCACCATCATCTCTGGGATGCAGGAGACCTCCCTGTCACTTGCTCAGTACAGGCAGAGCCCGCTGTGGGAGGAGGAAAGGCAGGCTTTGCACACAAGCATTTGCAGCAACCTCCACAAAAAAAGCCAAGTACTTTGCCTCCCCCTTCCCTCCCGACGGCATCCTGGTGGTGCAAGGCCAGGCTGGGAGGGAGGATCAGCCAGGCAAGGCTGGGAAAGGCCCACTCTCCTCACCTTGCATGTGAAGAAGGCAGCCAAGGCAGACCCAGGCCCTCTGGCAGGACGTGTCCAGGCATTCACCAGTCAGAGTCCCCAGCAGTGCCACCAGGGAGATGAACTGCTTACAAGAATCTCCGCTCTGCAGTGGAGAGCAGCAGGAAAAGGGTCACAGGCAGGCCCAGCACCCACTTGCCTCAACCGCCCACCCTGCTCACTGGACATTGACCAGGCAGAGAGCCTTCTGCCTGCCCCGTAATCCCAGGAGCCCTGGACAGCGTCTGGCTGGGCAGGGGTCTCTTCTGGGGGGGACATGAATGGTGGGGAGGGGCAGTGGGGCACTCAAGGTATCCCTGCTCACCATAAGCTTGAGCTGCTCCTTGCAGGCTTCCAGCACACAGGCAAACAAGTCCAGGCCTCTCTCCCGCTCCGATGCACTGGCTGAGGTGAGCCAGCCCTTGAGGACCTGAGACAGGGTGCGTCGCTCTTGCAACAGGCATCTTTCTCTCCCCGAGATGCCTCTCCATCTCTGTCCTTCTCTGGCTCCTTCCTGGTGTGGCCCCCTGCCCCACAAAGCCCCGCTGCCCTGCGCCTCGTTTTCTCCAGCTCCTCTGCAAGGAGCCAAAGCCCACCTTTCCCATAGCAAAGGCATCCACCTCCTGTCGCCTGCTAAGGCCTTGATTTTCTCCGCCCCCATAACACTTTCCTTCTTGCCCCATGGCTACTCACATAGACCATGTCATCAAAGCAGGAAGGGCTGCCCTTCAGAAGGGTTTGTATGAGATGGCCCAGATCTTCTAGGCTTCTCCTGTGCAGAAGCTGAAAGCAGGAAAGGAGAGCTGAGGTTCTACATCACAGGGGCTGCCAGGCTGTGCTGAGGTGGGATCCTGACCCACCTCAGAGGTGAGGAGGCACTGGTGGGGGGCGTACCTTCATGTTCACAGCTGCCCTCACTCTCTTCCTTCTGTTTCGCATCTGTTCCACAGAAGGGTAAGAAAAGACCACGTGGCAGCACACAGCCAGCAGCTTCTGAGTGTCCTCCGTTCTCAAAGGGGGCATCAGTTTGCTGGCCAGAGAAAAAAAAAAGACAGAGAAAGGCAATTTACTGATCCTCTTCAGAGCAGCTCTAAGCCCAACTGGCTTCCTTCAAACCGAGGGCCCCAAATCCAGCACCCCAGCCCATGCCAGCAAGCTCTGCCTTCAGTTCCAGCAAGTCTGCCCCCCTCGCCTCCCCAGATCACAGAGACCCTGTCTCTCCCTCCCTTCCTTCAGGAAACACCCAAAATGAGGAACAGTCTCTCACGCCACAGCCCCAGCAGCTCCTGGCCCCACGCTCAAGGCCAAGCCAGCTGAGCTGGGGCACAAGGGGTGTCCCCAAAGCCCGGGGAGCAGACCTCACCTCAACTCCTCCAGAGCCTGAAACACTCCATACACCAGGGCATCCCAGGGCTCGTCCTGTATCCAGTCCTGCAAGTCCCCGAGAGACAAGCACAGAATTGGCTGCGGGCAGGGACAGGGGACAGCCCTTCCCTGGGAACAGCCTTTGCTAACAGGCCTGGGCAGACACTGCCCCGTCACTCCCACAACTCCCCAAGGATGGACCTTGCTCCTCAGCCACAGCTGGCACAAGCACCTAAGGGCCCCACCAGCTTGGGACGCCAGCAGCTCACCTGAGGCCAAGACCATCACGCCCCTGGGGAAAGCAGCCTCCTGGCGCAGCCCAAACTGCCCCATGCATCTGCCCCAGCTACAGGCACTCACCAGCAGGGTTTGTGTCGCCTCCTTCTTCGAGGAAAGCTCGAAGCTGCCACAGTCACCGGCAGCCTGGATGGCACTGCTGACCTGGGTGATGCTCTGCACCAAGGCCAGCTTCAGCTGCGTGTCCTGAGGCCAAAGAGAGCAAAGCACCCCTTGAGCTCTTTGAAGGGCTAAAGGGTCAAAGAGGAGTATGGGCAGGGAGAGCCCATGGCTGGGGCTTGCATCTGAACATCGAGGACAAACCATTCCTCAGGGGATCATTAGAAAGAGATCGTCCATCTCTGTACATCCCAGCCCCGAGGGGCTGGAGCTGGGATGCACAGGCAGCCCTCCCTCCCCCTCCCCTGCCCCTGCACGCCCTGCGCTCCTACCCTGCACTTGGCTCTGGAGAGCCACAGGATTCTGCCCATGATTTCCATATCGATGCAGGGCAGCAGCAGGTCCTTGGGGGCATGCAGTGCAATGCCACTGTAGAAGCGCATGAGCGCAGCACAGGTGGCCTGGACCGTCTCCATCTTCTGCTGCTGCTTCCTCTGTGCCAACAGAGATGCCATAAGACGTCAGTCCCAGAACTCCCGTGGGATTCTGCAGTAGGCTACTGCTCTGCACCTTCACCAGCTCCTCATTCAGCTGGGCACCTCCCAGCAGGTCCCCAGCCTGCACCTGCCCTGCCACCAATGGCTTCCCCACACCTCCCAGGTGGGGAGCAGAGCCAGAGAGACCTCACCAGGCTCCTGCTCCCAAACCTCAGCTTTGGGGAAGGAGCAGTGTGTCACGCTGTGCCCACCCCCTTCTCACCAGCTCCTGCTGAAGTCGCAGGGCAGCGGGGCTGCATGCAAGCAACTGCTGCAGCTGCCCCAACTGGGCAGGACTCTGATCCACCAAGTGTCAAGCCCCGTCCTTCCCAAAGACACCTCAGGGGCCCCAGTGCCAGGATGTCCCCTCTGAAACACAGCTCTTGGGGAGCTTGGAACACAGGGCTGCTTATCCAAACGCATCTGCCGCACTTTGGCTGCTGCCCGTGTAGAAGTGCAAATAAGGCCAAAAGAGGAAAGCCCAACAGCAAAGCTCTTTACCAGTAGGTCCATGGCAGGTGGATAAAGCCAGTCTCTGGTGAAAGCAGCAGAGAATGTCGTCACCGTGTCCAATACCAGATTGAAGTGGCTCTCGGAAGCACGGGACACAACAGAAATCATTTCCTGCAACCACAGAGAAAAAGGGAGTTGGCTCCAGCCCAGGCACTCAGCCACGGCCAGTGACAAGGTCCAGGCAGCCTTTCCTCTCTCCCAAGAATAGGCAGGGGATGCTCAGCACATGAGCATCACCTCACCTGGACCTCAGACTGCTTCTCAGACGTCGCCTGCTGGAGGAACCTCAGCACCTGCCCTTCAACGTGCCCGAGGTCTCGACAAGCTGCCAGCACCGTTCCAAAAGCCTTGTACAGGAAAAGCTGAAAGAGAAGAGGCCAAGGCCACAACCCCACCTTGTCAGGAGAGGGAGGCCCCAGACGAGAAGGGAGCAGGCAAGGCCAGCCATGGCAGCAGGCTGTAGCCAGCTGCTGGAGTAGCCCAGGGGAAGGGCATTCTAGGGGCGAAGGAAGGGGAAGCAGTGAAAAGCACCTGTGGGGGCACACCACCAGCCCCAGCCCCAGCCCCGGCCCAGGGCAGAACACTCACCTTCTCCCAGGAGCCGGGGACAGAACTGCCCAGCTGCTGGCTCAGCTCCTGGCTCAGGTCCATTGTCCAGACCTCATCCTCAATGGACTCCAGAGATGCTTGCAGAAACTGGGGTGAACACAAGAGGAAGCGAGTGTTCCCCTGCCCTTGCCACATCCACGTGTCCCAGGACATTGGTGGGGAAGAGCTGGCCCCAGACAACCCTCTTTTCACTAGTCTCCCTCTTCTCTAAAACCTCAGGTGAGGCACCCCCTCTCTCTCCCTGGCATGCCAGGCGTAGAGGATGCAGTGCTAAAACATGTGCCACAGCTTTAGAGGGCATTAGCCATCAACTGTGCCACCTGTGCAGACAGCAGCTCCTCTGAGCAGGCAGGCACCCACTCTATGTGGGAGGCGCAGGGTGCTCACGAGGTGCCCCACCTCCTGCTGCCTACACAGGCAGCCCTGAGCTTCCTCCCACAAGTTTGCTCCCTCTTCTCCCCCAGGGATGCTGTACCTTCAGCAGGCGGTGCTCCCACTCTTCCGAGTCAAGGGACCTCTCCTTTTCTCCTAAAAGCAAGGGGAAGCAGAAGCCCTCACTGCCATTGAAACTCACACCAAAGAAGAGCCCAGTGGCCTCCTCTCCAGAGTGACCCACCCCTTTCTGCCCACTTGCAGCCTTTCTCCCAGGTTATTGCCCAGGGTGAGTGCTGCAGACCTGGTCTGGACTGGGGACTCAGGCCTCCCAGGACAGGACTTGCCCCACCTCCGCAAGTACCAGGTCGTGGGGGTGCCACCACGGCCTGCCCTCCCTGGGGACATCAACAGCCCTGTCCATGCCCTGGGCTGAAATTACTTCTGGGGAGTTGTATTGCCCTGGACCATCCTCCCCTCCATCACCCCTCCTCTCCCTCCCACCCTTTACCTTCCAGGTACTGCAGGAGGAGGGGGATCTTGGTCACCCACACAGCCCCCAAGGCTCTGTGGATCCTGCCATAGAGGGCCTGCAGCAGCTGCAAGGCAGCAACTGCCTGGTCACTGTTCTTGGGAGAAGCTGCTGCCACCACCTAGGCAAGAGCAGGACAAAAGGGTCACCTCTGCTGCCAGAGCCGCCACTTCACTGGGGAGGGAGTGAGCTCAGCATCACTCCATGGCCTGGAACGCTGCCAGCCCCAAAGGGAGTGGGATCCCCAGCAGGCCTGGGCAGGCTCAGGAACACTGCCACCTCCTCCTCCTCAGGGGGCTGCTACTCACCAGCAGTCGAACCAGCAGGGCCTGGGGAGCTGGCAGCTGGGCTGCAAGGAAGAAGAAAGGCTGGGTGAGCTGACAAGCCCCTACCATGCCCTGCCCCATGTATCTCTGATGACCCTGCACAGGGCTGAGGGCCAAGAGCAGCAGCACTGCCACAGCGCTGGCCCAGGGGGCTCCTAAGGGCTGCTCAGCGTGACACCAAGGCAGCTCACGCATGGCCAGGAACCAGCCCCGGCTCACCAGGACATCACTGCAAGTGCGAGAGCCGGGACTCAGCGCTGGGCAAGGGGCCATGCAGAAAAGAGCTCCTCGTGCCCAGCTGCAGAGGCTGGCTCTGCCCTTTGTTTCTCCCGGGCCAGCTGGCTCAGGGCCAGCAAAGTGTATGTAGACACCGAGTGGCCAGGCCCCCAGGTGAGCCCAGCACATCCTACCTTGCTCCTGGGAGTCCACAGCATCAGACTCCTCTTCTTCGCACCCCACTCTCTCCCATCTCTCAGCCAGGGCTCGGAGGCACTTGGAGAGTGGGATCAGCATGCCGCTGTATTGGGCTGGTACTACGTACTGAAGCAGCTTCGGCCACAGGAGCTGCAGAGAACCACCAGGCAATTTGCCACATCAGCATTCCCATTCAGCTCAAAGACATAAAGGATGCTCTGGGCTTCCCTGAGCCCCGTGCACTTGTGAGGGGAAAGGTTCAGGGCACGTGGAGGCACGTGGGACTGTAAGGAAAAATGCCCTGAAGGCCAAAAAGTACCCGGCTGCAGCAGCAGCAGGGCACAGGATGACTTACTTTGGTCACCCCTCTCAGGGAGACATCCAGTGAGTCCAGGATCTCCATGCAGAGGGCTCGCAGGGCTCTGTCCTCTGCGGTTTCCCAGGCAAAAAGGCCTCCCGCCACCTGTAAGAAAGCATTTCTCCTTGTTATTCTCTGCTCCCAGTGGATGGGGCTCGGGCATGGCCCGACCAGTGCACTGACCTCCTGAAGGAGGACTAGGACAGCCAGACCCAGCTCAATGGCCAGTCACCAGACCCTGGGAAGGGCTGAGAAGCCTGGGAGCAGAGACACACGCTGTTGGCCTGCACTGTCCCCCAGGGCCAAAATATTGCTGTGATGCCACCAAAGCAGAGGTGAGGAACCCCTTCAGCAGGGCTGTGCTCGCTGCCAGTAAGCCCAGCCTGACAGATGCAGAGAAAGAGAACCCAGAAGCCCCTTCATTCATTCTGCTCCCAAAGCAAAGCCTCCCTTTGAAGGCCACTCTGATGGCAGTGCTGGCACTGATGGCCCTGCAGTGTGGAGCTCTCTGTGGCCAAGGACACGTGCAGGAGCTCTCAGCACAGTTAAGGCACCAGTCAAAGCCCTGGGTGTCCCACTCTGTCCTTACCAGCCTGCCCGATGACCGGCTGAACTCGGCAAAGATGTGTCCCACTACATCCCATGCCCAGCAGATCTGGGAGCCGGAGCTGAGCAGTTCCCTGATGAATTCCAGCACAGCCCGCCGCACCTGCCAGGGGAGAGTATGGTTACGACCCTCCTGTTCAAAACCCAAAAGGAAGATGCCTTCGCTTGTGGGCAGCCTTTGTGGCTGGTGGAGGGATGAGGAGGGCACAGCAGGTGCTTTTGCTCCGGGCTTCAGGGAGGAGCTTTAGCACCAGGCTGGATGCGCATCTGCCCTGCAGAGAACCACCACCTCCCCACTCTGCTCTGACAGCTCTGCCCAGGGATAAGCCATCACACACTGCCTGGGCAATGCACCAGCACTCCCCCAGGCACCCCAGCCCTGCCCACTCCAGCAGCAGTGCCACCTCTTGCCATCAGCTCTCTGAGCAGCACCAGGAAGTGGGGAAAGGGAGCCATCACCTAGGCTTCCAACCGCTGCTTCCTGCTGTGACCTTGCCAGGCTCTGGAAAGGGAAAGGGTTTCTCTGCCTCCCCTGACAGCACCCTGCCCTGCCAAACCAGCTCACCTGGGCACTGGAGTCATCACACACGGACTGCACAGCCTCCACCACCTGGGGCAGCTTCTTTCTTGCTGCAGGTGCTGGAAGACATAAGGAGAGGTCGCAGGGCATCAGTTCAGCTGGGGGACCCTCTCTTGGCAGTTCCCTTTGGGTGCAGGTGCAGCACTTTCGGCCTGTTCCTGCTCTTGGCCCAGCAGCCCCAAGCCCGGCCTTGTGTCCCTGGCCCATGGCACTGACCGTCAAAGTGGAACAGTGCTGCCAGCAGGCCCAGAGCTGCCACACAGCTGGCCTCGCTCCCACCGCTCTCCTGGGAGTGCAGATGTGCCACCAGCTCCTCTGGGCAGATTATCTCTGCAGGGAAGAGATCACAGTCTGCACCAGCAGGCACCTGCCTCTAACTGCCGAGGACAGGGAGAGCACTGCCATGGCACGGCAGGGCATCGCCCAGTGTCCTCTCCTTACCCTGCTGCTCCATGCAGCCAGACAGCTCTGCCTTAGGGCTTGGGCCAGGCTCTTCCGTCACATCCGAGAGCTGTGGGAACAAGGTTTGTTTTAAAGAAATTCCCAGCTCCTCCTGGCACCCCACAGCTCCCCGGTGCCTTCTGACACTTGCACAGAGCCACCCCAGCAGCCACATAGGGCCCCGCACAGCTCCTTGCCTTGGTGACCATGGAGGTGTCTCGGACGTCCCGATATTGGTGCAGGAGCCCGAGGACTAGCTCCAAGGCACGCTCTCCATGCTGCCCCTCATGCAGAAGGGCCTCCATCATGGCAGCCACCGCGCTGAGGACAGCCTGCTTGTCCTGGAGAGGGAAAGGAGAGGCTCTGCTTGAACGGCTGAAGGCCTAGCGCTCAGCATGCCCTGGACACCAGTCTGCCCTTCCCACTGGCAGATTTCCCACATTTCTTCTCCCCTGCAGGAAGAGCTCACTCCAGAGGATAGTGTTTCCCCATGCTGCTACTCCAACCTCTCCTGTAGAAAGGCCCCAGGCTGCTTCGTGACAGGGAGCCCCCGGTCCCAGGCACAGTACCGTCCGGCTCCTGGCTTGGGGTGCTTTCTCACCCAGACCGCTCCCTCCTCTCTCTGCTCGCACCCCACCATGCACACTGATGTGGACATGCCTGCCACAGCCACAGCAATCAGCGCTCCTCACCTCTTCCTCCCTGCAGCCCAGCCAATTTACCACGGTGTAGCAGAAGACCGGGTAAATATGGTCACAGAGCTGCCCTTCCTCGATGTGAGGGAAGGGGCATTGCTTCTGCTCACAGATGTACGCGGTGACTGCTTGTGACCACTGCTCCAGAACTGCAGCAGGAGAAAGGAAAAGGGAGCATGTGAGAGCCTGTAGCAGGGACAGTACGTTGCACCCACACCCAGGAGTTCCTCCACACAGCGTCCCCACATCCTGCCTGCCCACAGAAACCTTCCAGGTTTCCTCCATTCCTTTGGCACATTCGCAGCCATTAGGGATTGCCAAGGCCTGACCTGACTGCAGGGTGACACCCACCATGTTCCCTCTGAGATCGCATGGAGGCATCAAAGGCCACCCCAGCCGCTACCCCCAGGATCCCAGCCCAGGAACCCACACTCACCACTGCAGATGACACGCAGGGTCCGGCCACTCCCCACCTGGCTCAGCATGGTGCGCAGGGACAGCAGCGTCATCCCCACAAAGGGGATGCACTGCGGGGCTGCAGAGAAGGCAGAGAGACCGAGAGGGTCAGTGAGACACACGGGAGACTGGCAGTAATCCCTGGCAAGGCCTGGGCCATGCAGGACAAGCCAGAGGGCTTGGAGAGGGCTGCCTTCCCCAAGGGGGGCACAGGGAAGACCCTTGGGGAAAAGAGGAGGACGGTGGGGGACAGAGACCCGAGGGGGTTGTCTCCATGGGCTTCCCACCCTCCAGGAGGTTCCCACCACCCTGAACCCAGGACAGTGCTGGTAAGGGAGAGCTGCTGGTGGTCCTGGCATGGAGCAAAGGGACACAGCAACTTCATAGCCCCCCCCCCCCCAGTTAACACAGGCCCCTACCCAAACCAGGAGACTCAGGGTGTTGTACCATATTTGCAGGCCATTTTGCTCAAGGTGAGGAGCACCATCTCATCAGGGGCCTTCCCCGTGACCTTCAGGTGGCTCTGGAGCTCAGCCATGACAAAGTGGAAGTGGGAGCGGGCCAGAGCCACCAGGACGTCACTAGCAGCCGTCTTCATGTCATCTGGCACACCCTGAAAAAGCGCCACAGGTTAGACCCACCTGAGAAAAACGCTGAGGCACTCGGACAAACCCAACACCCCTGTGAGCCCCCTTGGGGCACCTTTGCTTGGGCCGGGTGTCTTCTGCCTCCTCTTCCCCTGGGGTAGGCCAGTAGCCCCACAGTGTGGAGAGGGAGGCTTTTCCCTGGCACAGCCCTGCCTTGCTGCCTGCTCTGCCTGCCTGCAGAGATGCCGGGAACAAACTGTCACAGGCTTCAGGCCACATCTCTCTGCATGACTCTGCTGCATCCCCTCTTCAAATTCCCTCTAAGGAGGAGTCCCCTGGCGACCTCCATTTTGTCTGAATAACTGAGGAACGTCTGGGTGCTGCTCTGGATTTCCCCAGAACAGGGGTGTAGGCACGCTGCTTGGATGGCCTTGAAAGAGAACAAGCTCACCTGGGCTGCCCGCATGTCACTGGAGGCCTCTGCAATCAGGCGGTTGACAACACCGCTCTGCAAACGGCTGTCAGCCCCCTGCAAGACGCTCTCCAGCTCTCGGTATGTCTCCACTCGGTCACCCTAGGCGCAGATCACAAAGAGTGATGGGACTTGCTTTGCTCTCATTCCCAGGGAGCCACGAGAGAGAGAGTCCTGCTGCAGAGGTGCCCCCAGCAAGATCCGGCTCTGCCATGGTACCTGGGGAAGCCGGGGCATCGAGGGGAGTCCTCAAGCCCTCCTACCTCACTCACCTCACGGTCTTGCAGCCGTTTTAGTAGAGAAGTCCCGCTGGCCACAAAAGTAGTGGCGGCAGCAGGGACCGATTCCTTTGCCCTGCCTCCATCCTGAGGATGTGCAGGTCTCAACTGAAAGCCCAGACATGGGCAAAGAGCTGTAAGAAAAGAAAGAAAGATTTTTACCCACTGCAGGGCTATGGGGTCCTTGAGCCAGGCAGGTCTGGTTGGTCAAGGTTGTCTCTGAACAGTCTCCAGCTGCCCCACAGAGGGCAGGGAGAGGATGGAGAGAGCCCGCTTGGACCCTGGCCCAGGAGAGGTGACAGGAAAATGGTCTCCAGCACTAGTCTGGGACAGACACTGCCTCCAGTAGGCATCAGCCCCCCACCTCCCGCCAGTTCCTCACCTCTGAGTACTCTCCTCATAGTAGAGAGATCTCTCGGATCGGCACAGCACTCTCTCTGAGTCCTACTCCTGCGAGTGCAATGAGAGACTGGGGCAGCCCCAGCAGCAGCATAGCAACTCGGGCTCTTTATGACATCGCTGCAGGGCTCAGCTCCTCCTGAAGGGCTGCTGACTCTTGGTGGCATGGGGCACCAGAACTACATGCTTTCCCCATTCTCCATTGCTTCAACTTTCACGGGATCATAGAATCATAGAATATCCTGGGTTGGAAGGAACCCCGGGCAATGTGGTCTCACAGGGACTGACCTGGCCTTTTGAGGCCTCGAAAAGTCGGAATCAAAACTCAATAGCCTTGGTGACTATTAAGCAGGTGTTCTTTATTGCAGCGCTGGGCACACAGGGGATGATTGCTCCTCCTGACGTGTGTGCTGATCAAAGCAAAATTTCTCATATTTATACAGATTAGCTGTACATATTCATGGTAATTTCTAAGAAAAGGCAGGGTTATGCAGATGGACCTGAGCTCGAGGTCCCTTCCAAAGCCTATGATTCTGTGATTCCCAGGAAGTAATTTACTTCTCCCAGATAGAGCAAGGCTGTTCTGCTGTTATGGTTAAATTTTGGATCTGCTCTAGCGAAACAGCACAGGCAGCTACAGCCATGTTCTACTAAAATCCAAAGCACACAAATACTTGCCATTCTCAAAGCACGCAAATTCTCCTTATATTAAAGCTATATTAATTAAGTGTCTCTTAAGCTGCATCACTGAATCCCTTCTGCCCCTTTTTCAGTATCCTTACACATTCTTTCGTAATCTCAAATGATACTATTCTGTTTTAATGATTTTTACCTCTCTCTACTTGATGTCTTATTTTGTTTCTCATCCAATCCTCAGAAGTTAGAGTGGTGTGTTTATACCACCACAAAGAGCACTGGAGTATAACACAAGAAACTGAAACCAAAGGACCTATTGTAATAATAAATGCAAAAAGCTGCTTGAGCCAAGCAAAATTTGGAAGCCAGGAAGTAAGCTTATTCTAAACCTCTTTAATCCCCATGATGTATCTACCTGAGCTACTTGGTGAAGAATTTTTGTTTGTTTCCACACATTATTTCAATCTGCTTCAATTTCCTTTGCTTGATTTACCTATGCACAACAGCTTTGATTTATTACCATGCACACACCTCCTTCCTTGGCAAGCAGCAAATCTAATGCTATCCAATTTTGTCTAACTACGTTACTTAAGGAAGAACCCTCTCTTTGTAATCTCTGGAGAGCATCTCTTGTGTCCTTTGGGAATAACTCCGTGCTGGCAGACATATTAACTAGAGCTTTTTCCGAATTGCTTACTCCAAGCAATGGGAGGAACCATCTTGCAAAATTGTGAAAAGCAGTTGGACATCCTACTAGGGGGTTTCGACCCCTTTTTACCTATTGTCCTCCAAGGGGTGTGTAGAACTCCCGGTGGAGGGTGCGAGTGATTAAATATTTGGTCTCCAGGAATGAGCTACCCTTAAAGTGCATGTTTCCCTTCATTTACGTGGTAATATTTTCCAGGCCTTTCCATCTCCACATAGCTACCATAATCCTTTAGGAATACAGTCAAATGAAAAATCTCCTCTTAATCCCTGAACTACAGGGAGTGGACACCCCCTTGGTATGGAAGTGTTTTGACAAGAAGCTTTACCTTCACATAGCTCAAAACACAAACTCCAAGTTAGGGATGTATAATTTACATTAAAGTCTTCTAATTTTAAGGCAACTGTATCATTTTTCATTATAATGATGACTTTCCCCACGTTGCAGCTCAAACTTGGGATTGGTCCCATTGTTTAATTTGTTATTTTTACAACTAGGTGATGTCGGGATACTTGACATCATTGTAGATGTCCCCCAGCATGTAACGTTTTTCCACTAGGGAGTTGCACTAATTTTTGGCCAGGCAAACATTCAGTTCTTTCAGTTTCTTGAGAAGGCCAATGTTGTCCCTCTACCATCTGGAGCCAGAGAATCTTTTCAAGAGCTATAGGGCTAACTCCAATTGGCATATGCCACTGATATTCCAAAGAGGGCCAGATCCATGTTTTCCTTAGGAAGTGCAGTCCATATCCAACACTCATTATCCTTCCTAGCAGTAATGATTTCAAAGAACCCTATTATTAGACAGACACAGTCACGTTTCATGTTACCATCTCTGCAGTTGCAGCCTTTAAGACCCTTGGGGTTCATGACCCTGCACACCATCAGTAGCTAAACCAAGTGGTGCCTCTGAGAGGTCCCTCTCTCAGTAAGCAGGCGTATTTACTGTTCTATGTCAGGTAGGAGCCAGCATGAAAATGCCTTCAGAACAAGTTTCCCTTTTTGTTGTTTTGCTGGTTTTCTTCCTCTCTTCCTGATTGTTTCTCTGTCTGCCATTGCAGAGACCATTCAGTGACCATTGCTGCCTGTACCATTCAGTGCTGTCAAAACTGAACCACCCCACATCAGTTCTTACCTTTCCTTGCTGGACTTTAGGCTAACTGCTACTTGTCTGCTCTCTGAAGCTGGCCTTGGTAGAGAAGAGGACTTGAAGGGGGCCTACAGGCAAGATGGGGAGGGACTCTTGATCAGGGCATGTGGTGATAGGATGAGGGGGACTGGTTGGAACCTGAAGGAAGGGAGATTTAGATGAGATCTGAGGAAGCAGTTCTTTTCTGTGAGGGTGTTGCGGCTCTGGGAGAGATTGTCCAGAGAGCTGGTGGATTCCCCTGGATCCCGGGAAGTCTTCAAGGCCAGGTTGGATGGGGGCTTTGGGCAAGCTGGTTTACTAGAGAGTGTCCCAGCCCTCAGTCAATGGGGAGGCCGACTGCAGGCAGGCGGGTTCTGTGGGACCACATGCTCTGCCTCTGAGGTAACTCTGGAGGGTGGCTTAGGATGCCAGACAGACAGGGGATAGTTTTCCTTCCGGGACCCTGACATTGCTCTCTTTGCTCTCCCACCTGGCAGCTGTCTTCACAGCCTCAAAGCTGCTCCCTCTCCAAGCAAGGAGTCAGCCCTTCCTCCTGCTGAGAACAGTGTCAGGGAGAGAACACAGAGCACACTCCCACAGTGGAGCATCGTGCTTCTGCTGTGCCAGAGAAGATGTGCAGGACAAGAACAAGGATGGGGAAGAAGCCAGGAAGCACTAGCACTGCCCCTGCCAAGGGCCAAGCTGCACAGGGAACACCTACAGCCCACCCTGTCCCTCCTCCCATCACTGCCTCCTGACAGCAAGAGCTCAGAGACCTTCCAGAGGCCCAGACAGCTCTGCTGGCTGGCCTGCCTGCCCACAGGTCCCTTGAGGAAAAGCATAATCCCTGTTCAGCTGTTTGGATTGCCTCGCCAAAGCCCTCACTACGGGGAGACTCCGGTGCGGGATCTGTCCCAGCATGACTCCACTGTCCCCAGCCCAGGAAGATCCAAGAAGGTCCCAGCCTTCATGTCACCCACATGTGGTCCTGCCAACTGCCCCAGTACAACCAGCGGGGGGGACGAAGAAAGAAGACTCCCACCCTGCAAAGATCTGGTGCTGAACTTTATTTAATTCAATGCTTGGTGCTGGCTGGGGCCAGATATTGTGGACAGTCTTCTCTGGTGCCTGCCTCACTTGTCCTTGGTGTACTGCTGTCCGCAAGAGGCCTGGAACAACAGAGGCAGAGCTGTGAGGACCTGGTCCCAGTCAGGTGCTGTGCTCGCAGTTGCACTTCAGGGACCCTTTCTCCAGGAATCGTCCCACAAAAAAGACATCCCAAGCAACGGTATCTCAGCAAAAGCCCGCTGAACCCTTCCTTACCTCTTTCAAGAAAGCTTTAGCTGCCATCCGCAGGTTACGTGAGCACGATCCCAGCCATGATGAGAGGTTCTCCAGCAGGCTGGGGGAGACAAGCCCAGCTTGGAGCAGGATTCTGCACAAGGGAGCACAAGCAAGGGCCACACAGTTAGCCAGGAAGGCTGCAGGTCAAGGCTCCAAAATTCCCTTGCCCCAGTGCAGGCACCGTTCTTCCACTAGGGAAGGCTTCCCAGACATGCTGGGAGGGTGGGTCCCAGCAGCCCTTTCCCTGGGCACAACCCCGCAGGAGTGGCCAGATGTATCCCTGGGGCTCTGACCTGCTCAGGAGACGCACCCCCTCAGGGTGATCCAGAGGGTCTTCCAGGAGTTCCCACACTGCCTGACACAGGAGCTCCTTCATCCACTTGCTGCCCATGCATTTGCCAAGCAACAATTGTAATGATGAAAGGAAAAACCTGATAAAAGAAAAAAAGCACAAGGGAACTCAAACACAGCCGAACAAAGCAAAGCAAAACAAAGCAAAGCACAGCACAGCACAGCACAGCAAAGCAGCACCACCACGAACCAAAAGAAATCTCAAATCACAGCAGGTGAGGGGAAGCAGAGCTAAACACCCTTGAAATGATGCTCCAGAGCCTTCAAGACTGGAGCGAATGACACTGGCATTTTCTTCCAGCCCCAAACACACTGAAGTGGAAGAAAACCCACATCCCTCCACTGACTCCGTCCTAGATAGCCAAGGCAACACCTAGTACCTCTTCCCACCAGCACTGTGTGATGAATGATTGAATGACGCTAGTGCCTACAAGAGTCAGTGGAGTTCCCTGGAGGGACTGCAATGCTGTTGTGCATGCAAGGATTTGCAGGAGGCCAGATGACGGCTATCCACAGTGCAAGCTGCAGAAGACCTCCCTGCCTGGTAGCTGGAGTTCTCCAGAAAGGACCAACCATGAGGATCAGTTTGCACATTTGGGAAGCAGGGCGGGTGAAGTGCTCCCTCAGCCCCACAAACTGAAGTGCCTTGATGAGAGGAACAGAAGCCAAACTCGCCACAGGCCCCTTCGGCTCCTTACCTGCATGGCGTCTCAAGGGTTACCTCTCTCCAGCTGCTCGCATGTAAGAGCCACTCTTCCTCAGCCAGTGTTTCACTGGCCCACCTCAGGAGGCTGGGAAGGAGTTGGGGAAGCAGGTACCTGAGGTCTGTGCTCCTCATGACAACTACCATCTTGCAGATGGCATGGGTGATCTACAGAGAAACATGATCAAGAACCACCTGTTCAGGCAAGGCCTTTTCCCAGCAGCCTTGTTTCCCCACCTGCCTAGAGCTTGGAGGCAGGGCGGGGCATGGTACTGGCCACAACTGACACTTCTGGCACAGCCTTGTGGCTCAGGAGCACAAGACTGTCCTGGGTCCCCACGCTCCTTGAGGCCAGCCCAGCACAGTCTCCACATGGGAGTCTCCATGAGCATCCACAAAGGGCACCCCGGTTCCTCATGCTGCACTAGGAGTTAGAGAGCGGGTGCAAAGCTGCAGAGTTGTGTCTGCACTGAACGTACTGTCATAGTCTCCAGAGCAGTATGACGGCTGTACTGCCCAGGAGCAGAGGAGTGACTCTGCAGGTAGTCTTCTCCTGCTTCATCCAGCTTCTTCGCTAAGCTCCTCAGGACGCGAGTCCCAGCGGTGCTTTCTCCCAGGGTCCTCCACAGCTCCTCTGTGATCCTGCAAGGGAACAGACGTTCACCCCTGAGCCCGCGTCCTCGCACTCTTGCAGTGCCCTCCAGGCTTCCCCTCTTCTGCAATGCGCCTTACAACGCACCACGTGGTTTTGCAACACTCCAGACAGTTCAGGCAGGTAAAAGACCTGCTTCTCAACCAGACCCATCCCGTGCAAGCAAGCTGCAGGGTCACAGTTTTGCTTGAATGGTTTCAAGTTGGAGCGGAGGAAGTTCTACACCAACACGTGGAAGAACTTTTCCACAGTGAGGGTGACAGAGCACTGGGACAGGCTGCCCAGGGGAGTTGTGGAGTCTCCTTCTCTGGAGATATCCAAGATCCGTCTGGACACCTCCCTCTGAGATCTGCCCTAAGAAACCTGCTTTGGCAGGGGGGTTGGACCCAATGATCCCTTGAGGTCCCTTCCAACCCCTACGATTCTGTGATTCTGTAATTTACTTCAGTGGGAGAAGCGGGTAGAGCACGTACCTGTCCATGTGTGGACCCCTCTGGAGGAGACTCATGATTAGGGGCTTCTCGTGAGACTGGGCAAGAAGCACTAGCGCCCGCAGTGAGAAGGGCCTATGGGTTTGCTGCTCCACGTAGGTGTAAAGGATGCTCAGGATTTTTGGCACCTGAATGGAAGAAGAGGAGAAAGAAGGGCTCGATGAAGCCTTTACCTGCTCCTGCAGGACCCAGAAACCCCATTATGAGCAATGCCTGTTCCCTTGGCACAGAATCCAGATCAAGCTTGAAACCATCAGATGTTGAAACCCAGGGTGAAGTGGGTCTCAGGGCAGGGAGGACTGACAGCGATCCCAGGGGAAGGGTGGCAACAGCAAGGTTGGTGCCTCCCAGTGCCTTACTCACGGGAAACACCTGGGCCATTGGGAGCCTCTGGAGAAGACAATCCCGTGTCCTTGTCCACGGACACCAGCAGCCCATGCTAACTCAGACCATCAGCAGCTGAGTCTTGAGCCGATGCCAATGGCACAGGGTGTAATGCAAATGCCAACAGGAGACACAAATTCAAATGGGAAACAAAATAAAGGTGTCCTCTACCTCCTGGACTATTTCCTCTCTGCATTCCACCAGGAAGGTTAACACCCACTTCCACGCAGCCTTCACACACGTAGGTATGACGTGCAGCCTGTTGTCCAGGGCGGCAGTCATAAATGACGTAGCCTGGTCTGGAGGGATGCATTTGCAAAGAGCCTGGAGAGAATTCAGGAACAGGAGAGACCGTGTCACAGCTCTGCTGTAGCCATTTGGAAAGGAAAGGGGACTTCATGGCACTGGTAGTTTGGCAGTCACGGAGGGGGCAATCACTTGCCCCTCCTGCTGCGCATACAGTGCGGTTTCCTTCTGCTGCAGCCAACTGTCGTGGCTTAACCCCAGCTAGTGACTAAGCCCCACGCCTGAAACCAGGGCACTAACCGATTTGGAAGTGTTTCCCCGCTTTTGCTTGCTTATGTACCAAGTCTGTATTCTGACAAGAGCACACGCACAGACACACACACACACACACACACACACAGAGGGCATCTGCTCCAGCGTGCCTGAAGAACAGCCTTTGCTCAGAGCTTCCCACTACTTGCTAACAGCAGCCATCCTGGACAACTGACGCTGGAGACAGCGAGACACTCTGGAGGGGAGCAGGGAGACATGCAGGAGTCCAGAGAGATGGGCTGTTTTGTGGCTGGTTACCTTGGCTATTGTGGCACGGGTCTCCTCCAGTGTCTTGGTGTCTGGGCTGTTCAGATTCGCACACAGGCACCCTATCTCATCATCATGAGACTCCAAGGTCATGGTGTTGGCTGGAAGAAACACCAGGAGAAAAAAGGAGTCATGTCTCCAGAAACCCAGCCTCTGGCCCCAGAGAAGGCTGTGAAGGCCACAGGGAAACCCAGGGCCCTCCTGAACTTGGTCCAGCAGGATTTCCCCAGCCAGATAAATGGCTAACAAATCCTGGGCTGGAAAGAGCCCTCTTCCTGCTTGAACTGTTCACTGGGGCTTCAGGGTTTCAGCAGCCACTGGCCTCTGCACCCAGCAGCTGCATCCCCTATCCCCACACAGGCCACCATCATCTCTGGGATGCAGGAGACCTCCCTGTCACTTGCTCAGTACAGGCAGAGCCCGCTGTGGGAGGAGGAAAGGCAGGCTTTGCACACAAGCCTTTGCAGCAACCTCCACAAAAAAAGCCAAGTACTTTGCCTCCCCCTTCCCTCCCGACGGCATCCTGGTGGTGCAAGGCCAGGCTGGGAGGGAGGATCAGCCAGGCAAGGCTGGGAAAGGCCCACTCTCCTCACCTTGCATGTGAAGAAGGCAGCCAAGGCAGACCCAGGCCCTCTGGCAGGACGTGTCCAGGCATTCACCAGTCAGAGTCCCCAGCAGTGCCACCAGGGAGATGAACTGCTTACAAGAATCTCCGCTCTGCAGTGGAGAGCAGCAGGAAAAGGGTCACAGGCAGGCCCAGCACCCACTTGCCTCAACCGCCCACCCTGCTCACTGGGCATTGACCAGGCAGAGAGCCTTCTGCCTGCCCCGTAATCCCAGGAGCCCTGGACAGCGTCTGGCTGGGCAGGGGTCTCTTCTGGGGACATGAATGGTGGGGAGGGGGCAGTGGGGCACTCAAGGTATCCCTGCTCACCATAAGCTTGAGCTGCTCCTTGCAGGCTTCCAGCACACAGGCAAACAAGTCCAGGCCTCTCTCCCGCTCCGATGCACTGGCTGAGGTGAGCCAGCCCTTGAGGACCTGAGACAGGGTGCGTCGCTCTTGCAACAGGCATCTTTCTCTCCCCGAGATGCCTCTCCATCTCTGTCCTTCTCTGGCTCCTTCCTGGTGTGGCCCCCTGCCCCACAAAGCCCCGCTGCCCTGCGCCTCGTTTTCTCCAGCTCCTCTGCAAGGAGCCAAAGCCCACCTTTCCCATAGCAAAGGCATCCACCTCCTATCAACTGCTAAGGCCTTGATTTTCTCCGTCCCCATAACACTTTCCTTCTTGCCCCATGGCTACTCACATAGACCATGTCATCAAAGCAGGAAGGGCTGCCCTTCAGAAGGGTTTGTATGAGATGGCCCAGATCTTCTAGGCTTCTCCTGTGCAG
Organism: Gallinula chloropus; assembly: GCF_964237585.1. Taxonomy (NCBI): domain Eukaryota; kingdom Metazoa; phylum Chordata; class Aves; order Gruiformes; family Rallidae; genus Gallinula; species Gallinula chloropus. The sequence continues at coordinate 23,147,313 of NC_140085.1, forward strand.
AAGCTGAAAGCAGGAAAGGAGAGCTGAGGTTCTGCATCACAGGGGCTGCCAGGCTGTGCTGAGGCGGGATCCTGACCCACCTCAGAGGAGAGGAGGCACTGGTGGGGGGCGTACCTTCATGTTCACAGCTGCCCTCACTCTTTTCCTTCTGTTTCGCATCTGTTCCACAGAAGGGTAAGAAAAGACCACGTGGCAGCACACAGCCAGCAGCTTCTGAGTGTCCTCCGTTCTCAAAGGGGGCATCAGTTTGCTGGTCAGAGAAAAAATAAAGACAGAGAAAGGCAATTTACTGATCCTCTTCAGAGCAGCTCTAAGCCCAACTGGCTTCGTTCGAACTGAGGGCCCCAAATCCAGCACCCCAGCCCATGCCAGCAAGCTCTGCCTTCAGTTCCAGCAAGTCTGCCCCCCCCCGCCTCCCCAGATCACAGAGACCCTGTATCTCCCTCCCTTCCTTCAGGAAACACCCAAAATGAGGAACAGTCTCCCACGCCACAGCCCCAGCAGCTCCTGGCCCCACGCTCAAGGCCAAGCCAGCTGAGCTGGGGCACAAGGGGTGTCCCCAAAGCCCGGGGAGCAGACCTCACCTCAACTCCTCCAGAGCCTGAAACACTCCATACACCAGGGCATCCCAGGGCTCGTCCTGAATCCAGTCCTGCAAGTCCCCGAGAGACAAGCACAGAATTGGCTGCGGGCAGGGACAGGGGACAGCCCTTCCCTGGGAACAGCCTTTGCTAACAGGCCTGGGCAGACACTGCCCCGTCACTCCCACAACTCCCCAAGGATGGACCTTGCTCCTCAGCCACAGCCGGCACAAGCACCTAAGGGCCCCACCAGCTTGGGACGCCAGCAGCTCACCTGAGGCCAAGACCATCGCGCCCCTGGGGGAAGCAGCCTCCTGGCGCAGCCCAAACTGCCCCATGCATCTGCCCCAGCTACAGGCACTCACCAGCAGGGTTTGTGTCGCCTCCTTCTTCGAGGAAAGCTCGAAGCTGCCACAGTCACCGGCAGCCTGGATGGCACTGCTGACCTGGGTGATGCTCTGCACCAAGGCCAGCTTCAGCTGCGTGTCCTGAGGCCAAAGAGAGCAAAGCACCCCTTGAGCTCTTTGAAGGGCTAAAGGGTCAAAGAGGAGTATGGGCAGGGAGAGCCCATGGCTGGGGCTTGCATCTGAACATCGAGGACAAACCATTCCTCAGGGGATCATTAGAAAGAGATCGTCCATCTCTGTACATCCCAGCCCCGAGGGGCTGGAGCTGGGATGCACAGGCAGCCCTCCCTCCCCCTCCCCTGCCCCTGCACGCCCTGCGCTCCTACCCTGCACTTGGCTCTGGAGAGCCACAGGATTCTGCCCATGATTTCCATATCGATGCAGGGCAGCAGCAGGTCCTTGGGGGCATGCAGTGCAATGCCACTGTAGAAGCGCATGAGCGCAGCACAGGTGGCCTGGACCGTCTCCATCTTCTGCTGCTGCTTCCTCTGTGCCAACAGAGATGCCATAAGACGTCAGTCCCAGAACTCCCATGGGATTCTGCAGTAGGCTACTGCTCTGCACCTTCACCAGCTCCTCATTCAGCTGGGCACCTCCCAGCAGGTCCCCAGCCTGCACCTGCCCTGCCACCAATGGCTTCCCCACACCTCCCAGGTGGGGAGCAGAGCCAGAGAGACCTCACCAGGCTCCTGCTCCCAAACCTCAGCTTTGGGGAAGGAGCAGTGTGTCACGCTGTGCCCACCCCCTTCTCACCAGCTCCTGCTGAAGTCGCAGGGCAGCGGGGCTGCATGCAAGCAACTGCTGCAGCTGCCCCAACTGGGCACGACTCTGATCCACCAAGTGTCAAGCCCCGTCCTTCCCAAAGACACCTCAGGGGCCCCAGTGCCAGGATGTCCCCTCTGAAACACAGCTCTTGGGGAGCTTGGAACACAGGGCTGCTTATCCAAACGCATCTGCCGCACTTTGGCTGCTGCCCGTGTAGAAGTGCAAATAAGGCCAAAAGAGGAAAGCCCAACAGCAAAGCTCTTTACCAGTAGGTCCATGGCAGGTGGATAAAGCCAGTCTCTGGTGAAAGCAGCAGAGAATGTCGTCACCGTGTCCAATACCAGATTGAAGTGGCTCTCGGAAGCACGGGACACAACAGAAATCATTTCCTGCAACCACAGAGAAAAAGGGAGTTGGCTCCAGCCCAGGCACTCAGCCACGGCCAGTGACAAGGTCCAGGCAGCCTTTCCTCTCTCCCAAGAATAGGCAGGGGATGCTCAGCACATGAGTATCACCTCACCTGGACCTCAGACTGCTTCTCAGACGTCGCCTGCTGGAGGAACCTCAGCACCTGCCCTTCAACGTGCCCGAGGTCTCGACAAGCTGCCAGCACCGTTCCAAAAGCCTTGTACAGGAAAAGCTGAAAGAGAAGAGGCCAAGGCCAAGATGAGGCCACAACCCCACCTTGTCAGGAGAGGGAGGCCCCAGACGAGAAGGGAGCAGGCAAGGCCAGCCATGGCAGCAGGCTGTAGCCAGCTGCTGGAGTAGCCCAGGGGAAGGGCATTCTGGGGGCGAAGGAAGGGGAAGCAGTGAAAAGCACCTGTGTGGGCACACCACCAGCCCCAGCCCTGGCCCAGGGCAGAACACTCACCTTCTCCCAGGAGCCGGGGACAGAACTGCCCAGCTGCTGGCTCAGCTCCTGGCTCAGGTCCATTGTCCAGACCTCATCCTCAATGGACTCCAGAGATGCTTGCAGAAACTGGGGTGAACACAAGAGGAAGCGAGTGTTCCCCTGCCCTTGCCACATCCACGTGTCCCAGGACATTGGTGGGGAAGAGCTGGCCCCAGACAACCCTCTTATCACTAGTCTCCCTCTTCTCTAAAACCTCAGGTGAGGCACCCCCTCTCTCTCCCTGGCATGCCAGGCGTAGAGGATGCAGTGCTAAAACATGTGCCACAGCTTTAGAGGGCATTAGCCATCAACTGTGCCACCTGTGCAGACAGCAGCTCCTCTGAGCAGGCAGGCACCCACTCTATGTGGGAGGCGCAGGGTGCTCACGAGGTGCCCCACCTCCTGCTGCCTACACAGGCAGCCCTGAGCTTCCTCCCACAAGTTTGCTCCCTCTTCTCCCCCAGGGGTGCTGTACCTTCAGCAGGCGGTGCTCCCACTCTTCCGAGTCAAGGGACCTCTCCTTTTCTCCTAAAAGCAAGGGGAAGCAGAAGCCCTCACTGCCATTGAAACTCACACCAAAGAAGAGCCCAGTGGCCTCCTCGGTAGTCAGACCTCCCAGGAGTCCCAGCCCATCGGACTAGCAAATGCCTACAAGCATCTACTCCAAAGCCCTTGCAAGGCCAAAGACACAGAAGGGATCCCAGAGGGCATTGGTCGAAGCCACTGATTCAGCTGGGGAAGGACCCGCTGACTGCGGCTGACCCCCATGGCTTGATTTGCAGCTCCCAGAACAGTTCCGACCACTGAGGCCCAGCATGCACCAGCAACACACATTTTCTCCAGAGTGACCCACCCCTTTCTGCCCACTTGCAGCCTTTCTCCCAGGTTATTGCCCAGGGTGAGTGCTGCAGACCTGGTCTGGACTGGGGACTCAGGCCTCCAAGGACAGGACTTGCCCCACCTCCGCAAGTACCAGGTCGTGGGGGTGCCACCACGGCCTGCCCTCCCTGGGGACATCAACAGCCCTGTCCATGCCCTGGGCTGAAATTACTTCTGGGGAGTTGTATTGCCCTGGACCATCCTCCCCTCCATCACCCCTTCTCTCCCTCCCACCCTTTACCTTCCAGGTACTGCAGGAGGAGGGGGATCTTGGTCACCCACACAGCCCCCAAGGCTCTGTGGATCCTGCCATAGAGGGCCTGCAGCAGCTGCAAGGCAGCAACTGCCTGGTCACTGTTCTTGGGAGAAGCTGCTGCCACCACCTAGGCAAGAGCAGGACAAAAGGGTCACCTCTGCTGCCAGAGCCGCCGCTTCACTGGGGAGGGAGTGAGCTCAGCATCACTCCATGGCCTGGAACGCTGCCAGCCCCAAAGGGAGTGGGATCCCCAGCAGGCCTGGGCAGGCTCAGGAACACTGCCACCTCCTCCTCCTCAGGGGGCTGCTACTCACCAGCAGTCGAACCAGCAGGGCCTGGGGAGCTGGCAGCTGGGCTGCAAGGAAGAAGAAAGGCTGGGTGAGCTGACAAGCCCCTACCATGCCCTGCCCCATGTATCTCTGATGACCCTGCACAGGGCTGAGGGCCAAGAGCAGCAGCACTGCCACAGCGCTGGCCCAGGGGGCTCCTAAGGGCTGCTCAGCGTGACACCAAGGCAGCTCACGCATGGCCAGGAACCAGCCCCGGCTCACCAGGACATCACTGCCAGTGCGAGAGCCGGGACTCAGCGCCGGGCAAGGGGCCATGCAGAAAAGAGCTCCTCGTGCCCAGCTGCAGAGGCTGGCTCTGCCCTTTGTTTCTCCCGGGCCAGCTGGCTCAGGGCCAGCAAAGTGTATGTAGACACCGAGTGGCCAGGCCCCCAGGTGAGCCCAGCACATCCTACCTTGCTCCTGGGAGTCCACAGCATCAGACTCCTCTTCTTCGCACCCCACTCTCTCCCATCTCTCAGCCAGGGCTCGGAGGCACTTGGAGAGTGGGATCAGCATGCCGCTGTATTGGGCTGGTACTACGTACTGAAGCAGCTTCGGCCACAGGAGCTGCAGAGAACCACCAGGCAATTTGCCACATCAGCATTCCCATTCAGCTCAAAGACATAAAGGATGCTCTGGGCTTCCCTGAGCCCCGTGCACTTGTGAGGGGAAAGGTTCAGGGCACGTGGAGGCACGTGGGACTGTAAGGAAAAATGCCCTGAAGGCCAAAAAGTACCCGGCTGCAGCAGCAGCAGGGCACAGGATGACTTACTTTGGTCACCCCTCTCAGGGAGACATCCAGTGAGTCCAGGATCTCCATGCAGAGGGCTCGCAGGGCTCTGTCCTCTGCGGTTTCCCAGGCAAAAAGGCCTCCCGCCACCTGTAAGAAAGCATTTCTCCTTGTTATTCTCTGCTCCCAGTGGATGGGGCTCGGGCATGGCCCGACCAGTGCACTGACCTCCTGAAGGAGGACTAGGACAGCCAGACCCAGCTCAATGGCCAGTCACCAGACCCTGGGAAGGGCTGAGAAGCCTGGGAGCAGAGACACACGCTGTTGGCCTGCACTGTCCCCCAGGGCCAAAATATTGCTGTGATGCCACCAAAGCAGAGGTGAGGAACCCCTTCAGCAGGGCTGTGCTCGCTGCCAGTAAGCCCAGCCTGACAGATGCAGAGAAAGAGAACCCAGAAGCCCCTTCATTCATTCTGCTCCCAAAGCAAAGCCTCCCTTTGAAGGCCACTCTGATGGCAGTGCTGGCACTGATGGCCCTGCAGTGTGGAGCTCTCTGTGGCCAAGGACACGTGCAGGAGCTCTCAGCACAGTTAAGGCACCAGTCAAAGCCCTGGGTGTCCCACTCTGTCCTTACCAGCCTGCCCGATGACCGGCTGAACTCGGCAAAGATGTGTCCCACTACATCCCATGCCCAGCAGATCTGGGAGCCGGAGCTGAGCAGTTCCCTGATGAATTCCAGCACAGCCCGCCGCACCTGCCAGGGGAGAGTATGGTTACGACCCTCCTGTTCAAAACCCAAAAGGAAGATGCCTTCGCTTGTGGGCAGCCTTTGTGGCTGGTGGAGGGATGAGGAGGGCACAGCAGGTGCTTTTGCTCCGGGCTTCAGGGAGGAGCTTTAGCACCAGGCTGGATGCGCATCTGCCCTGCAGAGAACCACCACCTCCCCACTCTGCTCTGACAGCTCTGCCCAGGGATAAGCCATCACACACTGCCTGGGCAATGCACCAGCACTCCCCCAGGCACCCCAGCCCTGCCCACTCCAGCAGCAGTGCCACCTCTTGCCATCAGCTCTCTGAGCAGCACCAGGAAGTGGGGAAAGGGAGCCATCACCTAGGCTTCCAACCGCTGCTTCCTGCTGTGACCTTGCCAGGCTCTGGAAAGGGAAAGGGTTTCTCTGCCTCCCCTGACAGCACCCTGCCCTGCCAAACCAGCTCACCTGGGCACTGGAGTCATCACACACGGACTGCACAGCCTCCACCACCTGGGGCAGCTTCTTTCTTGCTGCAGGTGCTGGAAGACATAAGGAGAGGTCGCAGGGCATCAGTTCAGCTGGGGGACCCTCTCTTGGCAGTTCCCTTTGGGTGCAGGTGCAGCACTTTCGGCCTGTTCCTGCTCTTGGCCCAGCAGCCCCAAGCCCGGCCTTGTGTCCCTGGCCCATGGCACTGACCGTCAAAGTGGAACAGTGCTGCCAGCAGGCCCAGAGCTGCCACACAGCTGGCCTCGCTCCCACCGCTCTCCTGGGAGTGCAGATGTGCCACCAGCTCCTCTGGGCAGATTATCTCTGCAGGGAAGAGATCACAGTCTGCACCAGCAGGCACCTGCCTCTAACTGCCGAGGACAGGGAGAGCACTGCCATGGCACGGCAGGGCATCGCCCAGTGTCCTCTCCTTACCCTGCTGCTCCATGCAGCCAGACAGCTCTGCCTTAGGGCTTGGGCCAGGCTCTTCCGTCACATCCGAGAGCTGTGGGAACAAGGTTTGTTTTAAAGAAATTCCCAGCTCCTCCTGGCACCCCACAGCTCCCCGGTGCCTTCTGACACTTGCACAGAGCCACCCCAGCAGCCACATAGGGCCCCGCACAGCTCCTTGCCTTGGTGACCATGGAGGTGTCTCGGACGTCCCGATATTGGTGCAGGAGCCCGAGGACTAGCTCCAAGGCACGCTCTCCATGCTGCCCCTCATGCAGAAGGGCCTCCATCATGGCAGCCACCGCGCTGAGGACAGCCTGCTTGTCCTGGAGAGGGAAAGGAGAGGCTCTGCTTGAACGGCTGAAGGCCTAGCGCTCAGCATGCCCTGGACACCAGTCTGCCCTTCCCACTGGCAGATTTCCCACATTTCTTCTCCCCTGCAGGAAGAGCTCACTCCAGAGGATAGTGTTTCCCCATGCTGCTACTCCAACCTCTCCTGTAGAAAGGCCCCAGGCTGCTTCGTGACAGGGAGCCCCCGGTCCCAGGCACAGTACCGTCCGGCTCCTGGCTTGGGGTGCTTTCTCACCCAGACCGCTCCCTCCTCTCTCTGCTCGCACCCCACCATGCACACTGATGTGGACATGCCTGCCACAGCCACAGCAATCAGCGCTCCTCACCTCTTCCTCCCTGCAGCCCAGCCAATTTACCACGGTGTAGCAGAAGACCGGGTAAATATGGTCACAGAGCTGCCCTTCCTCGATGTGAGGGAAGGGGCATTGCTTCTGCTCACAGATGTACGCGGTGACTGCTTGTGACCACTGCTCCAGAACTGCAGCAGGAGAAAGGAAAAGGGAGCATGTGAGAGCCTGTAGCAGGGACAGTACGTTGCACCCACACCCAGGAGTTCCTCCACACAGCGTCCCCACATCCTGCCTGCCCACAGAAACCTTCCAGGTTTCCTCCATTCCTTTGGCACATTCGCAGCCATTAGGGATTGCCAAGGCCTGACCTGACTGCAGGGTGACACCCACCATGTTCCCTCTGAGATCGCATGGAGGCATCAAAGGCCACCCCAGCCGCTACCCCCAGGATCCCAGCCCAGGAACCCACACTCACCACTGCAGATGACACGCAGGGTCCGGCCACTCCCCACCTGGCTCAGCATGGTGCGCAGGGACAGCAGCGTCATCCCCACAAAGGGGATGCACTGCGGGGCTGCAGAGAAGGCAGAGAGACCGAGAGGGTCAGTGAGACACACGGGAGACTGGCAGTAATCCCTGGCAAGGCCTGGGCCATGCAGGACAAGCCAGAGGGCTTGGAGAGGGCTGCCTTCCCCAAGGGGGGCACAGGGAAGACCCTTGGGGAAAAGAGGAGGACGGTGGGGGACAGAGACCCGAGGGGGTTGTCTCCATGGGCTTCCCACCCTCCAGGAGGTTCCCACCACCCTGAACCCAGGACAGTGCTGGTAAGGGAGAGCTGCTGGTGGTCCTGGCATGGAGCAAAGGGACACAGCAACTTCATAGCCCCCCCCCCCCCAGTTAACACAGGCCCCTACCCAAACCAGGAGACTCAGGGTGTTGTACCATATTTGCAGGCCATTTTGCTCAAGGTGAGGAGCACCATCTCATCAGGGGCCTTCCCCGTGACCTTCAGGTGGCTCTGGAGCTCAGCCATGACAAAGTGGAAGTGGGAGCGGGCCAGAGCCACCAGGACGTCACTAGCAGCCGTCTTCATGTCATCTGGCACACCCTGAAAAAGCGCCACAGGTTAGACCCACCTGAGAAAAACGCTGAGGCACTCGGACAAACCCAACACCCCTGTGAGCCCCCTTGGGGCACCTTTGCTTGGGCCGGGTGTCTTCTGCCTCCTCTTCCCCTGGGGTAGGCCAGTAGCCCCACAGTGTGGAGAGGGAGGCTTTTCCCTGGCACAGCCCTGCCTTGCTGCCTGCTCTGCCTGCCTGCAGAGATGCCGGGAACAAACTGTCACAGGCTTCAGGCCACATCTCTCTGCATGACTCTGCTGCATCCCCTCTTCAAATTCCCTCTAAGGAGGAGTCCCCTGGCGACCTCCATTTTGTCTGAATAACTGAGGAACGTCTGGGTGCTGCTCTGGATTTCCCCAGAACAGGGGTGTAGGCACGCTGCTTGGATGGCCTTGAAAGAGAACAAGCTCACCTGGGCTGCCCGCATGTCACTGGAGGCCTCTGCAATCAGGCGGTTGACAACACCGCTCTGCAAACGGCTGTCAGCCCCCTGCAAGACGCTCTCCAGCTCTCGGTATGTCTCCACTCGGTCACCCTAGGCGCAGATCACAAAGAGTGATGGGACTTGCTTTGCTCTCATTCCCAGGGAGCCACGAGAGAGAGAGTCCTGCTGCAGAGGTGCCCCCAGCAAGATCCGGCTCTGCCATGGTACCTGGGGAAGCCGGGGCATCGAGGGGAGTCCTCAAGCCCTCCTACCTCACTCACCTCACGGTCTTGCAGCCGTTTTAGTAGAGAAGTCCCGCTGGCCACAAAAGTAGTGGCGGCAGCAGGGACCGATTCCTTTGCCCTGCCTCCATCCTGAGGATGTGCAGGTCTCAACTGAAAGCCCAGACATGGGCAAAGAGCTGTAAGAAAAGAAAGAAAGATTTTTACCCACTGCAGGGCTATGGGGTCCTTGAGCCAGGCAGGTCTGGTTGGTCAAGGTTGTCTCTGAACAGTCTCCAGCTGCCCCACAGAGGGCAGGGAGAGGATGGAGAGAGCCCGCTTGGACCCTGGCCCAGGAGAGGTGACAGGAAAATGGTCTCCAGCACTAGTCTGGGACAGACACTGCCTCCAGTAGGCATCAGCCCCCCACCTCCCGCCAGTTCCTCACCTCTGAGTACTCTCCTCATAGTAGAGAGATCTCTCGGATCGGCACAGCACTCTCTCTGAGTCCTACTCCTGCGAGTGCAATGAGAGACTGGGGCAGCCCCAGCAGCAGCATAGCAACTCGGGCTCTTTATGACATCGCTGCAGGGCTCAGCTCCTCCTGAAGGGCTGCTGACTCTTGGTGGCATGGGGCACCAGAACTACATGCTTTCCCCATTCTCCATTGCTTCAACTTTCACGGGATCATAGAATCATAGAATATCCTGGGTTGGAAGGAACCCCGGGCAATGTGGTCTCACAGGGACTGACCTGGCCTTTTGAGGCCTCGAAAAGTCGGAATCAAAACTCAATAGCCTTGGTGACTATTAAGCAGGTGTTCTTTATTGCAGCGCTGGGCACACAGGGGATGATTGCTCCTCCTGACGTGTGTGCTGATCAAAGCAAAATTTCTCATATTTATACAGATTAGCTGTACATATTCATGGTAATTTCTAAGAAAAGGCAGGGTTATGCAGATGGACCTGAGCTCGAGGTCCCTTCCAAAGCCTATGATTCTGTGATTCCCAGGAAGTAATTTACTTCTCCCAGATAGAGCAAGGCTGTTCTGCTGTTATGGTTAAATTTTGGATCTGCTCTAGCGAAACAGCACAGGCAGCTACAGCCATGTTCTACTAAAATCCAAAGCACACAAATACTTGCCATTCTCAAAGCACGCAAATTCTCCTTATATTAAAGCTATATTAATTAAGTGTCTCTTAAGCTGCATCACTGAATCCCTTCTGCCCCTTTTTCAGTATCCTTACACATTCTTTCGTAATCTCAAATGATACTATTCTGTTTTAATGATTTTTACCTCTCTCTACTTGATGTCTTATTTTGTTTCTCATCCAATCCTCAGAAGTTAGAGTGGTGTGTTTATACCACCACAAAGAGCACTGGAGTATAACACAAGAAACTGAAACCAAAGGACCTATTGTAATAATAAATGCAAAAAGCTGCTTGAGCCAAGCAAAATTTGGAAGCCAGGAAGTAAGCTTATTCTAAACCTCTTTAATCCCCATGATGTATCTACCTGAGCTACTTGGTGAAGAATTTTTGTTTGTTTCCACACATTATTTCAATCTGCTTCAATTTCCTTTGCTTGATTTACCTATGCACAACAGCTTTGATTTATTACCATGCACACACCTCCTTCCTTGGCAAGCAGCAAATCTAATGCTATCCAATTTTGTCTAACTACGTTACTTAAGGAAGAACCCTCTCTTTGTAATCTCTGGAGAGCATCTCTTGTGTCCTTTGGGAATAACTCCGTGCTGGCAGACATATTAACTAGAGCTTTTTCCGAATTGCTTACTCCAAGCAATGGGAGGAACCATCTTGCAAAATTGTGAAAAGCAGTTGGACATCCTACTAGGGGGTTTCGACCCCTTTTTACCTATTGTCCTCCAAGGGGTGTGTAGAACTCCCGGTGGAGGGTGCGAGTGATTAAATATTTGGTCTCCAGGAATGAGCTACCCTTAAAGTGCATGTTTCCCTTCATTTACGTGGTAATATTTTCCAGGCCTTTCCATCTCCACATAGCTACCATAATCCTTTAGGAATACAGTCAAATGAAAAATCTCCTCTTAATCCCTGAACTACAGGGAGTGGACACCCCCTTGGTATGGAAGTGTTTTGACAAGAAGCTTTACCTTCACATAGCTCAAAACACAAACTCCAAGTTAGGGATGTATAATTTACATTAAAGTCTTCTAATTTTAAGGCAACTGTATCATTTTTCATTATAATGATGACTTTCCCCACGTTGCAGCTCAAACTTGGGATTGGTCCCATTGTTTAATTTGTTATTTTTACAACTAGGTGATGTCGGGATACTTGACATCATTGTAGATGTCCCCCAGCATGTAACGTTTTTCCACTAGGGAGTTGCACTAATTTTTGGCCAGGCAAACATTCAGTTCTTTCAGTTTCTTGAGAAGGCCAATGTTGTCCCTCTACCATCTGGAGCCAGAGAATCTTTTCAAGAGCTATAGGGCTAACTCCAATTGGCATATGCCACTGATATTCCAAAGAGGGCCAGATCCATGTTTTCCTTAGGAAGTGCAGTCCATATCCAACACTCATTATCCTTCCTAGCAGTAATGATTTCAAAGAACCCTATTATTAGACAGACACAGTCACGTTTCATGTTACCATCTCTGCAGTTGCAGCCTTTAAGACCCTTGGGGTTCATGACCCTGCACACCATCAGTAGCTAAACCAAGTGGTGCCTCTGAGAGGTCCCTCTCTCAGTAAGCAGGCGTATTTACTGTTCTATGTCAGGTAGGAGCCAGCATGAAAATGCCTTCAGAACAAGTTTCCCTTTTTGTTGTTTTGCTGGTTTTCTTCCTCTCTTCCTGATTGTTTCTCTGTCTGCCATTGCAGAGACCATTCAGTGACCATTGCTGCCTGTACCATTCAGTGCTGTCAAAACTGAACCACCCCACATCAGTTCTTACCTTTCCTTGCTGGACTTTAGGCTAACTGCTACTTGTCTGCTCTCTGAAGCTGGCCTTGGTAGAGAAGAGGACTTGAAGGGGGCCTACAGGCAAGATGGGGAGGGACTCTTGATCAGGGCATGTGGTGATAGGATGAGGGGGACTGGTTGGAACCTGAAGGAAGGGAGATTTAGATGAGATCTGAGGAAGCAGTTCTTTTCTGTGAGGGTGTTGCGGCTCTGGGAGAGATTGTCCAGAGAGCTGGTGGATTCCCCTGGATCCCGGGAAGTCTTCAAGGCCAGGTTGGATGGGGGCTTTGGGCAAGCTGGTTTACTAGAGAGTGTCCCAGCCCTCAGTCAATGGGGAGGCCGACTGCAGGCAGGCGGGTTCTGTGGGACCACATGCTCTGCCTCTGAGGTAACTCTGGAGGGTGGCTTAGGATGCCAGACAGACAGGGGATAGTTTTCCTTCCGGGACCCTGACATTGCTCTCTTTGCTCTCCCACCTGGCAGCTGTCTTCACAGCCTCAAAGCTGCTCCCTCTCCAAGCAAGGAGTCAGCCCTTCCTCCTGCTGAGAACAGTGTCAGGGAGAGAACACAGAGCACACTCCCACAGTGGAGCATCGTGCTTCTGCTGTGCCAGAGAAGATGTGCAGGACAAGAACAAGGATGGGGAAGAAGCCAGGAAGCACTAGCACTGCCCCTGCCAAGGGCCAAGCTGCACAGGGAACACCTACAGCCCACCCTGTCCCTCCTCCCATCACTGCCTCCTGACAGCAAGAGCTCAGAGACCTTCCAGAGGCCCAGACAGCTCTGCTGGCTGGCCTGCCTGCCCACAGGTCCCTTGAGGAAAAGCATAATCCCTGTTCAGCTGTTTGGATTGCCTCGCCAAAGCCCTCACTACGGGGAGACTCCGGTGCGGGATCTGTCCCAGCATGACTCCACTGTCCCCAGCCCAGGAAGATCCAAGAAGGTCCCAGCCTTCATGTCACCCACATGTGGTCCTGCCAACTGCCCCAGTACAACCAGCGGGGGGGACGAAGAAAGAAGACTCCCACCCTGCAAAGATCTGGTGCTGAACTTTATTTAATTCAATGCTTGGTGCTGGCTGGGGCCAGATATTGTGGACAGTCTTCTCTGGTGCCTGCCTCACTTGTCCTTGGTGTACTGCTGTCCGCAAGAGGCCTGGAACAACAGAGGCAGAGCTGTGAGGACCTGGTCCCAGTCAGGTGCTGTGCTCGCAGTTGCACTTCAGGGACCCTTTCTCCAGGAATCGTCCCACAAAAAAGACATCCCAAGCAACGGTATCTCAGCAAAAGCCCGCTGAACCCTTCCTTACCTCTTTCAAGAAAGCTTTAGCTGCCATCCGCAGGTTACGTGAGCACGATCCCAGCCATGATGAGAGGTTCTCCAGCAGGCTGGGGGAGACAAGCCCAGCTTGGAGCAGGATTCTGCACAAGGGAGCACAAGCAAGGGCCACACAGTTAGCCAGGAAGGCTGCAGGTCAAGGCTCCAAAATTCCCTTGCCCCAGTGCAGGCACCGTTCTTCCACTAGGGAAGGCTTCCCAGACATGCTGGGAGGGTGGGTCCCAGCAGCCCTTTCCCTGGGCACAACCCCGCAGGAGTGGCCAGATGTATCCCTGGGGCTCTGACCTGCTCAGGAGACGCACCCCCTCAGGGTGATCCAGAGGGTCTTCCAGGAGTTCCCACACTGCCTGACACAGGAGCTCCTTCATCCACTTGCTGCCCATGCATTTGCCAAGCAACAATTGTAATGATGAAAGGAAAAACCTGATAAAAGAAAAAAAGCACAAGGGAACTCAAACACAGCCGAACAAAGCAAAGCAAAACAAAGCAAAGCACAGCACAGCACAGCACAGCAAAGCAGCACCACCACGAACCAAAAGAAATCTCAAATCACAGCAGGTGAGGGGAAGCAGAGCTAAACACCCTTGAAATGATGCTCCAGAGCCTTCAAGACTGGAGCGAATGACACTGGCATTTTCTTCCAGCCCCAAACACACTGAAGTGGAAGAAAACCCACATCCCTCCACTGACTCCGTCCTAGATAGCCAAGGCAACACCTAGTACCTCTTCCCACCAGCACTGTGTGATGAATGATTGAATGACGCTAGTGCCTACAAGAGTCAGTGGAGTTCCCTGGAGGGACTGCAATGCTGTTGTGCATGCAAGGATTTGCAGGAGGCCAGATGACGGCTATCCACAGTGCAAGCTGCAGAAGACCTCCGTGCCTGGTAGCTGGAGTTCTCCAGAAAGGACCAACCATGAGGATCAGTTTGCACATTTGGGAAGCAGGGCGGGTGAAGTGCTCCCTCAGCCCCACAAACTGAAGTGCCTTGATGAGAGGAACAGAAGCCAAACTCGCCACAGGCCCCTTCGGCTCCTTACCTGCATGGCGTCTCAAGGGTTACCTCTCTCCAGCTGCTCGCATGTAAGAGCCACTCTTCCTCAGCCAGTGTTTCACTGGCCCACCTCAGGAGGCTGGGAAGGAGTTGGGGAAGCAGGTACCTGAGGTCTGTGCTCCTCATGACAACTACCATCTTGCAGATGGCATGGGTGATCTACAGAGAAACATGATCAAGAACCACCTGTTCAGGCAAGGCCTTTTCCCAGCAGCCTTGTTTCCCCACCTGCCTAGAGCTTGGAGGCAGGGCGGGGCATGGTACTGGCCACAACTGACACTTCTGGCACAGCCTTGTGGCTCAGGAGCACAAGACTGTCCTGGGTCCCCACGCTCCTTGAGGCCAGCCCAGCACAGTCTCCACATGGGAGTCTCCATGAGCATCCACAAAGGGCACCCCGGTTCCTCATGCTGCACTAGGAGTTAGAGAGCGGGTGCAAAGCTGCAGAGTTGTGTCTGCACTGAACGTACTGTCATAGTCTCCAGAGCAGTATGACGGCTGTACTGCCCAGGAGCAGAGGAGTGACTCTGCAGGTAGTCTTCTCCTGCTTCATCCAGCTTCTTCGCTAAGCTCCTCAGGACGCGAGTCCCAGCGGTGCTTTCTCCCAGGGTCCTCCACAGCTCCTCTGTGATCCTGCAAGGGAACAGACGTTCACCCCTGAGCCCGCGTCCTCGCACTCTTGCAGTGCCCTCCAGGCTTCCCCTCTTCTGCAATGCGCCTTACAACGCACCACGTGGTTTTGCAACACTCCAGACAGTTCAGGCAGGTAAAAGACCTGCTTCTCAACCAGACCCATCCCGTGCAAGCAAGCTGCAGGGTCACAGTTTTGCTTGAATGGTTTCAAGTTGGAGCGGAGGAAGTTCTACACCAACACGTGGAAGAACTTTTCCACAGTGAGGGTGACAGAGCACTGGGACAGGCTGCCCAGGGGAGTTGTGGAGTCTCCTTCTCTGGAGATATCCAAGATCCGTCTGGACACCTCCCTCTGAGATCTGCCCTAAGAAACCTGCTTTGGCAGGGGGGTTGGACCCAATGATCCCTTGAGGTCCCTTCCAACCCCTACGATTCTGTGATTCTGTAATTTACTTCAGTGGGAGAAGCGGGTAGAGCACGTACCTGTCCATGTGTGGACCCCTCTGGAGGAGACTCATGATTAGGGGCTTCTCGTGACACTGGGCAAGAAGCACTAGCGCCCGCAGTGAGAAGGGCCTATGGGTTTGCTGCTCCACGTAGGTGTAAAGGATGCTCAGGATTTTTGGCACCTGAATGGAAGAAGAGGAGAAAGAAGGGCTCGATGAAGCCTTTACCTGCTCCTGCAGGACCCAGAAACCCCATTATGAGCAATGCCTGTTCCCTTGGCACAGAATCCAGATCAAGCTTGAAACCATCAGATGTTGAAACCCAGGGTGAAGTGGGTCTCAGGGCAGGGAGGACTGACAGCGATCCCAGGGGAAGGGTGGCAACAGCAAGGTTGGTGCCTCCCAGTGCCTTACTCACGGGAAACACCTGGGCCATTGGGAGCCTCTGGAGAAGACAATCCCGTGTCCTTGTCCACGGACACCAGCAGCCCATGCTAACTCAGACCATCAGCAGCTGAGTCTTGAGCCGATGCCAATGGCACAGGGTGTAATGCAAATGCCAACAGGAGACACAAATTCAAATGGGAAACAAAATAAAGGTGTCCTCTACCTCCTGGACTATTTCCTCTCTGCATTCCACCAGGAAGGTTAACACCCACTTCCACGCAGCCTTCACACACGTAGGTATGACGTGCAGCCTGTTGTCCAGGGCGGCAGTCATAAATGACGTAGCCTGGTCTGGAGGGATGCATTTGCAAAGAGCCTGGAGAGAATTCAGGAACAGGAGAGACCGTGTCACAGCTCTGCTGTAGCCATTTGGAAAGGAAAGGGGACTTCATGGCACTGGTAGTTTGGCAGTCACGGAGGGGGCAATCACTTGCCCCTCCTGCTGCGCATACAGTGCGGTTTCCTTCTGCTGCAGCCAACTGTCGTGGCTTAACCCCAGCTAGTGACTAAGCCCCACGCCTGAAACCAGGGCACTAACCGATTTGGAAGTGTTTCCCCGCTTTTGCTTGCTTATGTACCAAGTCTGTATTCTGACAAGAGCACACGCACAGACACACACACACACACACACACACACAGAGGGCATCTGCTCCAGCGTGCCTGAAGAACAGCCTTTGCTCAGAGCTTCCCACTACTTGCTAACAGCAGCCATCCTGGACAACTGACGCTGGAGACAGCGAGACACTCTGGAGGGGAGCAGGGAGACATGCAGGAGTCCAGAGAGATGGGCTGTTTTGTGGCTGGTTACCTTGGCTATTGTGGCACGGGTCTCCTCCAGTGTCTTGGTGTCTGGGCTGTTCAGATTCGCACACAGGCACCCTATCTCATCATCATGAGACTCCAAGGTCATGGTGTTGGCTGGAAGAAACACCAGGAGAAAAAAGGAGTCATGTCTCCAGAAACCCAGCCTCTGGCCCCAGAGAAGGCTGTGAAGGCCACAGGGAAACCCAGGGCCCTCCTGAACTTGGTCCAGCAGGATTTCCCCAGCCAGATAAATGGCTAACAAATCCTGGGCTGGAAAGAGCCCTCTTCCTGCTTGAACTGTTCACTGGGGCTTCAGGGTTTCAGCAGCCACTGGCCTCTGCACCCAGCAGCTGCATCCCCTATCCCCACACAGGCCACCATCATCTCTGGGATGCAGGAGACCTCCCTGTCACTTGCTCAGTACAGGCAGAGCCCGCTGTGGGAGGAGGAAAGGCAGGCTTTGCACACAAGCCTTTGCAGCAACCTCCACAAAAAAAGCCAAGTACTTTGCCTCCCCCTTCCCTCCCGACGGCATCCTGGTGGTGCAAGGCCAGGCTGGGAGGGAGGATCAGCCAGGCAAGGCTGGGAAAGGCCCACTCTCCTCACCTTGCATGTGAAGAAGGCAGCCAAGGCAGACCCAGGCCCTCTGGCAGGACGTGTCCAGGCATTCACCAGTCAGAGTCCCCAGCAGTGCCACCAGGGAGATGAACTGCTTACAAGAATCTCCGCTCTGCAGTGGAGAGCAGCAGGAAAAGGGTCACAGGCAGGCCCAGCACCCACTTGCCTCAACCGCCCACCCTGCTCACTGGGCATTGACCAGGCAGAGAGCCTTCTGCCTGCCCCGTAATCCCAGGAGCCCTGGACAGCGTCTGGCTGGGCAGGGGTCTCTTCTGGGGACATGAATGGTGGGGAGGGGGCAGTGGGGCACTCAAGGTATCCCTGCTCACCATAAGCTTGAGCTGCTCCTTGCAGGCTTCCAGCACACAGGCAAACAAGTCCAGGCCTCTCTCCCGCTCCGATGCACTGGCTGAGGTGAGCCAGCCCTTGAGGACCTGAGACAGGGTGCGTCGCTCTTGCAACAGGCATCTTTCTCTCCCCGAGACGCCTCTCCATCTCTGTCCTTCTCTGGCTCCTTCCTGGTGTGGCCCCCTGCCCCACAAAGCCCCGCTGCCCTGCGCCTCGTTTTCTCCAGCTCCTCTGCAAGGAGCCAAAGCCCACCTTTCCCATAGCAAAGGCATCCACCTCCTATCAACTGCTAAGGCCTTGATTTTCTCCGTCCCCATAACACTTTCCTTCTTGCCCCATGGCTACTCACATAGACCATGTCATCAAAGCAGGAAGGGCTGCCCTTCAGAAGGGTTTGTATGAGATGGCCCAGATCTTCTAGGCTTCTCCTGTGCAGAAGCTGAAAGCAGGAAAGGAGAGCTGAGGTTCTGCATCACAGGGGCTGCCAGGCTGTGCTGAGGCGGGATCCTGACCCACCTCAGAGGAGAGGAGGCACTGGTGGGGGGCGTACCTTCATGTTCACAGCTGCCCTCACTCTTTTCCTTCTGTTTCGCATCTGTTCCACAGAAGGGTAAGAAAAGACCACGTGGCAGCACACAGCCAGCAGCTTCTGAGTGTCCTCCGTTCTCAAAGGGGGCATCAGTTTGCTGGTCAGAGAAAAAATAAAGACAGAGAAAGGCAATTTACTGATCCTCTTCAGAGCAGCTCTAAGCCCAACTGGCTTCGTTCGAACTGAGGGCCCCAAATCCAGCACCCCAGCCCATGCCAGCAAGCTCTGCCTTCAGTTCCAGCAAGTCTGCCCCCCCCCGCCTCCCCAGATCACAGAGACCCTGTATCTCCCTCCCTTCCTTCAGGAAACACCCAAAATGAGGAACAGTCTCCCACGCCACAGCCCCAGCAGCTCCTGGCCCCACGCTCAAGGCCAAGCCAGCTGAGCTGGGGCACAAGGGGTGTCCCCAAAGCCCGGGGAGCAGACCTCACCTCAACTCCTCCAGAGCCTGAAACACTCCATACACCAGGGCATCCCAGGGCTCGTCCTGAATCCAGTCCTGCAAGTCCCCGAGAGACAAGCACAGAATTGGCTGCGGGCAGGGACAGGGGACAGCCCTTCCCTGGGAACAGCCTTTGCTAACAGGCCTGGGCAGACACTGCCCCGTCACTCCCACAACTCCCCAAGGATGGACCTTGCTCCTCAGCCACAGCTGGCACAAGCACCTAAGGGCCCCACCAGCTTGGGACGCCAGCAGCTCACCTGAGGCCAAGACCATCACGCCCCTGGGGAAAGCAGCCTCCTGGCGCAGCCCAAACTGCCCCATGCATCTGCCCCAGCTACAGGCACTCACCAGCAGGGTTTGTGTCGCCTCCTTCTTCGAGGAAAGCTCGAAGCTGCCACAGTCACCGGCAGCCTGGATGGCACTGCTGACCTGGGTGATGCTCTGCACCAAGGCCAGCTTCAGCTGCGTGTCCTGAGGCCAAAGAGAGCAAAGCACCCCTTGAGCTCTTTGAAGGGCTAAAGGGTCAAAGAGGAGTATGGGCAGGGAGAGCCCATGGCTGGGGCTTGCATCTGAACATCGAGGACAAACCATTCCTCAGGGGATCATTAGAAAGAGATCGTCCATCTCTGTACATCCCAGCCCCGAGAGGCTGGAGCTGGGATGCACAGGCAGCCCTCCCTCCCCCTCCCCTGCCCCTGCACGCCCTGCGCTCCTACCCTGCACTTGGCTCTGGAGAGCCACAGGATTCTGCCCATGATTTCCATATCGATGCAGGGCAGCAGCAGGTCCTTGGGGGCATGCAGTGCAATGCCACTGTAGAAGCGCATGAGCGCAGCACAGGTGGCCTGGACCGTCTCCATCTTCTGCTGCTGCTTCCTCTGTGCCAACAGAGATGCCATAAGACGTCAGTCCCAGAACTCCCATGGGATTCTGCAGTAGGCTACTGCTCTGCACCTTCACCAGCTCCTCATTCAGCTGGGCACCTCCCAGCAGGTCCCCAGCCTGCACCTGCCCTGCCACCAATGGCTTCCCCACACCTCCCAGGTGGGGAGCAGAGCCAGAGAGACCTCACCAGGCTCCTGCTCCCAAACCTCAGCTTTGGGGAAGGAGCAGTGTGTCACGCTGTGCCCACCCCCTTCTCACCAGCTCCTGCTGAAGTCGCAGGGCAGCGGGGCTGCATGCAAGCAACTGCTGCAGCTGCCCCAACTGGGCACGACTCTGATCCACCAAGTGTCAAGCCCCGTCCTTCCCAAAGACACCTCAGGGGCCCCAGTGCCAGGATGTCCCCTCTGAAACACAGCTCTTGGGGAGCTTGGAACACAGGGCTGCTTATCCAAACGCATCTGCCGCACTTTGGCTGCTGCCCGTGTAGAAGTGCAAATAAGGCCAAAAGAGGAAAGCCCAACAGCAAAGCTCTTTACCAGTAGGTCCATGGCAGGTGGATAAAGCCAGTCTCTGGTGAAAGCAGCAGAGAATGTCGTCACCGTGTCCAATACCAGATTGAAGTGGCTCTCGGAAGCACGGGACACAACAGAAATCATTTCCTGCAACCACAGAGAAAAAGGGAGTTGGCTCCAGCCCAGGCACTCAGCCACGGCCAGTGACAAGGTCCAGGCAGCCTTTCCTCTCTCCCAAGAATAGGCAGGGGATGCTCAGCACATGAGTATCACCTCACCTGGACCTCAGACTGCTTCTCAGACGTCGCCTGCTGGAGGAACCTCAGCACCTGCCCTTCAACGTGCCCGAGGTCTCGACAAGCTGCCAGCACCGTTCCAAAAGCCTTGTACAGGAAAAGCTGAAAGAGAAGAGGCCAAGGCCAAGATGAGGCCACAACCCCACCTTGTCAGGAGAGGGAGGCCCCAGACGAGAAGGGAGCAGGCAAGGCCAGCCATGGCAGCAGGCTGTAGCCAGCTGCTGGAGTAGCCCAGGGGAAGGGCATTCTGGGGGCGAAGGAAGGGGAAGCAGTGAAAAGCACCTGTGTGGGCACACCACCAGCCCCAGCCCTGGCCCAGGGCAGAACACTCACCTTCTCCCAGGAGCCGGGGACAGAACTGCCCAGCTGCTGGCTCAGCTCCTGGCTCAGGTCCATTGTCCAGACCTCATCCTCAATGGACTCCAGAGATGCTTGCAGAAACTGGGGTGAACACAAGAGGAAGCGAGTGTTCCCCTGCCCTTGCCACATCCACGTGTCCCAGGACATTGGTGGGGAAGAGCTGGCCCCAGACAACCCTCTTATCACTAGTCTCCCTCTTCTCTAAAACCTCAGGTGAGGCACCCCCTCTCTCTCCCTGGCATGCCAGGCGTAGAGGATGCAGTGCTAAAACATGTGCCACAGCTTTAGAGGGCATTAGCCATCAACTGTGCCACCTGTGCAGACAGCAGCTCCTCTGAGCAGGCAGGCACCCACTCTATGTGGGAGGCGCAGGGTGCTCACGAGGTGCCCCACCTCCTGCTGCCTACACAGGCAGCCCTGAGCTTCCTCCCACAAGTTTGCTCCCTCTTCTCCCCCAGGGGTGCTGTACCTTCAGCAGGCGGTGCTCCCACTCTTCCGAGTCAAGGGACCTCTCCTTTTCTCCTAAAAGCAAGGGGAAGCAGAAGCCCTCACTGCCATTGAAACTCACACCAAAGAAGAGCCCAGTGGCCTCCTCGGTAGTCAGACCTCCCAGGAGTCCCAGCCCATCGGACTAGCAAATGCCTACAAGCATCTACTCCAAAGCCCTTGCAAGGCCAAAGACACAGAAGGGATCCCAGAGGGCATTGGTCGAAGCCACTGATTCAGCTGGGGAAGGACCCGCTGACTGCGGCTGACCCCCATGGCTTGATTTGCAGCTCCCAGAACAGTTCCGACCACTGAGGCCCAGCATGCACCAGCAACACACATTTTCTCCAGAGTGACCCACCCCTTTCTGCCCACTTGCAGCCTTTCTCCCAGGTTATTGCCCAGGGTGAGTGCTGCAGACCTGGTCTGGACTGGGGACTCAGGCCTCCAAGGACAGGACTTGCCCCACCTCCGCAAGTACCAGGTCGTGGGGGTGCCACCACGGCCTGCCCTCCCTGGGGACATCAACAGCCCTGTCCATGCCCTGGGCTGAAATTACTTCTGGGGAGTTGTATTGCCCTGGACCATCCTCCCCTCCATCACCCCTTCTCTCCCTCCCACCCTTTACCTTCCAGGTACTGCAGGAGGAGGGGGATCTTGGTCACCCACACAGCCCCCAAGGCTCTGTGGATCCTGCCATAGAGGGCCTGCAGCAGCTGCAAGGCAGCAACTGCCTGGTCACTGTTCTTGGGAGAAGCTGCTGCCACCACCTAGGCAAGAGCAGGACAAAAGGGTCACCTCTGCTGCCAGAGCCGCCGCTTCACTGGGGAGGGAGTGAGCTCAGCATCACTCCATGGCCTGGAACGCTGCCAGCCCCAAAGGGAGTGGGATCCCCAGCAGGCCTGGGCAGGCTCAGGAACACTGCCACCTCCTCCTCCTCAGGGGGCTGCTACTCACCAGCAGTCGAACCAGCAGGGCCTGGGGAGCTGGCAGCTGGGCTGCAAGGAAGAAGAAAGGCTGGGTGAGCTGACAAGCCCCTACCATGCCCTGCCCCATGTATCTCTGATGACCCTGCACAGGGCTGAGGGCCAAGAGCAGCAGCACTGCCACAGCGCTGGCCCAGGGGGCTCCTAAGGGCTGCTCAGCGTGACACCAAGGCAGCTCACGCATGGCCAGGAACCAGCCCCGGCTCACCAGGACATCACTGCCAGTGCGAGAGCCGGGACTCAGCGCCGGGCAAGGGGCCATGCAGAAAAGAGCTCCTCGTGCCCAGCTGCAGAGGCTGGCTCTGCCCTTTGTTTCTCCCGGGCCAGCTGGCTCAGGGCCAGCAAAGTGTATGTAGACACCGAGTGGCCAGGCCCCCAGGTGAGCCCAGCACATCCTACCTTGCTCCTGGGAGTCCACAGCATCAGACTCCTCTTCTTCGCACCCCACTCTCTCCCATCTCTCAGCCAGGGCTCGGAGGCACTTGGAGAGTGGGATCAGCATGCCGCTGTATTGGGCTGGTACTACGTACTGAAGCAGCTTCGGCCACAGGAGCTGCAGAGAACCACCAGGCAATTTGCCACATCAGCATTCCCATTCAGCTCAAAGACATAAAGGATGCTCTGGGCTTCCCTGAGCCCCGTGCACTTGTGAGGGGAAAGGTTCAGGGCACGTGGAGGCACGTGGGACTGTAAGGAAAAATGCCCTGAAGGCCAAAAAGTACCCGGCTGCAGCAGCAGCAGGGCACAGGATGACTTACTTTGGTCACCCCTCTCAGGGAGACATCCAGTGAGTCCAGGATCTCCATGCAGAGGGCTCGCAGGGCTCTGTCCTCTGCGGTTTCCCAGGCAAAAAGGCCTCCCGCCACCTGTAAGAAAGCATTTCTCCTTGTTATTCTCTGCTCCCAGTGGATGGGGCTCGGGCATGGCCCGACCAGTGCACTGACCTCCTGAAGGAGGACTAGGACAGCCAGACCCAGCTCAATGGCCAGTCACCAGACCCTGGGAAGGGCTGAGAAGCCTGGGAGCAGAGACACACGCTGTTGGCCTGCACTGTCCCCCAGGGCCAAAATATTGCTGTGATGCCACCAAAGCAGAGGTGAGGAACCCCTTCAGCAGGGCTGTGCTCGCTGCCAGTAAGCCCAGCCTGACAGATGCAGAGAAAGAGAACCCAGAAGCCCCTTCATTCATTCTGCTCCCAAAGCAAAGCCTCCCTTTGAAGGCCACTCTGATGGCAGTGCTGGCACTGATGGCCCTGCAGTGTGGAGCTCTCTGTGGCCAAGGACACGTGCAGGAGCTCTCAGCACAGTTAAGGCACCAGTCAAAGCCCTGGGTGTCCCACTCTGTCCTTACCAGCCTGCCCGATGACCGGCTGAACTCGGCAAAGATGTGTCCCACTACATCCCATGCCCAGCAGATCTGGGAGCCGGAGCTGAGCAGTTCCCTGATGAATTCCAGCACAGCCCGCCGCACCTGCCAGGGGAGAGTATGGTTACGACCCTCCTGTTCAAAACCCAAAAGGAAGATGCCTTCGCTTGTGGGCAGCCTTTGTGGCTGGTGGAGGGATGAGGAGGGCACAGCAGGTGCTTTTGCTCCGGGCTTCAGGGAGGAGCTTTAGCACCAGGCTGGATGCGCATCTGCCCTGCAGAGAACCACCACCTCCCCACTCTGCTCTGACAGCTCTGCCCAGGGATAAGCCATCACACACTGCCTGGGCAATGCACCAGCACTCCCCCAGGCACCCCAACCCTGCCCACTCCAGCAGCAGTGCCACCTCTTGCCATCAGCTCTCTGAGCAGCACCAGGAAGTGGGGAAAGGGAGCCATCACCTAGGCTTCCAACCGCTGCTTCCTGCTGTGACCTTGCCAGGCTCTGGAAAGGGAAAGGGTTTCTCTGCCTCCCCTGACAGCACCCTGCCCTGCCAAACCAGCTCACCTGGGCACTGGAGTCATCACACACGGACTGCACAGCCTCCACCACCTGGGGCAG
Source organism: Gallinula chloropus (assembly GCF_964237585.1). Lineage (NCBI taxonomy): Eukaryota > Metazoa > Chordata > Aves > Gruiformes > Rallidae > Gallinula > Gallinula chloropus. The sequence continues at coordinate 23,171,430 of NC_140085.1, forward strand.
CTTCTTTCTTGCTGCAGGTGCTGGAAGACATAAGGAGAGGTCGCAGGGCATCAGTTCAGCTGGGGGACCCTCTCTTGGCAGTTCCCTTTGGGTGCAGGTGCAGCACTTTCGGCCTGTTCCTGCTCTTGGCCCAGCAGCCCCAAGCCCGGCCTTGTGTCCCTGGCCCATGGCACTGACCGTCAAAGTGGAACAGCGCTGCCAGCAGGCCCAGAGCTGCCACACAGCTGGCCTCGCTCCCACCGCTCTCCTGGGAGTGCAGATGTGCCACCAGCTCCTCTGGGCAGATTATCTCTGCAGGGAAGAGATCACAGTCTGCACCAGCAGGCACCTGCCTCTAACTGCCGAGGACAGGGAGAGCACTGCCATGGCACGGCAGGGCATCGCCCAGTGTCCTCTCCTTACCCTGCTGCTCCATGCAGCCAGACAGCTCTGCCTTAGGGCTTGGGCCAGGCTCTTCCGTCACATCCGAGAGCTGTGGGAACAAGGTTTGTTTTAAAGAAATTCCCAGCTCCTCCTGGCACCCCACAGCTCCCCGGTGCCTTCTGACACTTGCACAGAGCCACCCCAGCAGCCACATAGGGCCCCGCACAGCTCCTTGCCTTGGTGACCATGGAGGTGTCTCGGACGTCCCGATATTGGTGCAGGAGCCCGAGGACTAGCTCCAAGGCACGCTCTCCATGCTGCCCCTCATGCAGAAGGGCCTCCATCATGGCAGCCACCGCGCTGAGGACAGCCTGCTTGTCCTGGAGAGGGAAAGGAGAGGCTCTGCTTGAACGGCTGAAGGCCTAGCGCTCAGCATGCCCTGGACACCAGTCTGCCCTTCCCACTGGCAGATTTCCCACATTTCTTCTCCCCTGCAGGAAGAGCTCACTCCAGAGGATAGTGTTTCCCCATGCTGCTACTCCAACCTCTCCTGTAGAAAGGCCCCAGGCTGCTTCGTGACAGGGAGCCCCCGGTCCCAGGCACAGTACCGTCCGGCTCCTGGCTTGGGGTGCTTTCTCACCCAGACCGCTCCCTCCTCTCTCTGCTCGCACCCCACCATGCACACTGATGTGGACATGCCTGCCACAGCCACAGCAATCAGCGCTCCTCACCTCTTCCTCCCTGCAGCCCAGCCAATTTACCACGGTGTAGCAGAAGACCGGGTAAATATGGTCACAGAGCTGCCCTTCCTCGATGTGAGGGAAGGGGCATTGCTTCTGCTCACAGATGTACGCGGTGACTGCTTGTGACCACTGCTCCAGAACTGCAGCAGGAGAAAGGAAAAGGGAGCATGTGAGAGCCTGTAGCAGGGACAGTACGTTGCACCCACACCCAGGAGTTCCTCCACACAGCGTCCCCACATCCTGCCTGCCCACAGAAACCTTCCAGGTTTCCTCCATTCCTTTGGCACATTCACAGCCATTAGGGATTGCCAAGGCCTGACCTGACTGCAGGGTGACACCCACCATGTTCCCTCTGAGATCGCATGGAGGCATCAAAGGCCACCCCAGCCGCTACCCCCAGGATCCCAGCCCAGGAACCCACACTCACCACTGCAGATGACACGCAGGGTCCGGCCACTCCCCACCTGGCTCAGCATGGTGCGCAGGGACAGCAGCGTCATCCCCACAAAGGGGATGCACTGCGGGGCTGCAGAGAAGGCAGAGAGACCGAGAGGGTCAGTGAGACACACGGGAGACTGGCAGTAATCCCTGGCAAGGCCTGGGCCATGCAGGACAAGCCAGAGGGCTTGGAGAGGGCTGCCTTCCCCAAGGGGGGCACAGGGAAGACCCTTGGGGAAAAGAGGAGGACGGTGGGGGACAGAGACCCGAGGGGGTTGTCTCCATGGGCTTCCCACCCTCCAGGAGGTTCCCACCACCCTGAACCCAGGACAGTGCTGGTAAGGGAGAGCTGCTGGTGGTCCTGGCATGGAGCAAAGGGACACAGCAACTTCATAGCCCCCCCCCCCCCCAGTTAACACAGGCCCCTACCCAAACCAGGAGACTCAGGGTGTTGTACCATATTTGCAGGCCATTTTGCTCAAGGTGAGGAGCACCATCTCATCAGGGGCCTTCCCCGTGACCTTCAGGTGGCTCTGGAGCTCAGCCATGACAAAGTGGAAGTGGGAGCGGGCCAGAGCCACCAGGACGTCACTAGCAGCCGTCTTCATGTCATCTGGCACACCCTGAAAAAGCGCCACAGGTTAGACCCACCTGAGAAAAACGCTGAGGCACTCGGACAAACCCAACACCCCTGTGAGCCCCCTTGGGGCACCTTTGCTTGGGCCGGGTGTCTTCTGCCTCCTCTTCCCCTGGGGTAGGCCAGTAGCCCCACAGTGTGGAGAGGGAGGCTTTTCCCTGGCACAGCCCTGCCTTGCTGCCTGCTCTGCCTGCCTGCAGAGATGCCGGGAACAAACTGTCACAGGCTTCAGGCCACATCTCTCTGCATGACTCTGCTGCATCCCCTCTTCAAATTCCCTCTAAGGAGGAGTCCCCTGGCGACCTCCATTTTGTCTGAATAACTGAGGAACGTCTGGGTGCTGCTCTGGATTTCCCCAGAACAGGGGTGTAGGCACGCTGCTTGGATGGCCTTGAAAGAGAACAAGCTCACCTGGGCTGCCCGCATGTCACTGGAGGCCTCTGCAATCAGGCGGTTGACAACACCGCTCTGCAAACGGCTGTCAGCCCCCTGCAAGACGCTCTCCAGCTCTCGGTATGTCTCCACTCGGTCACCCTAGGCGCAGATCACAAAGAGTGATGGGACTTGCTTTGCTCTCATTCCCAGGGAGCCACGAGAGAGAGAGTCCTGCTGCAGAGGTGCCCCCAGCAAGATCCGGCTCTGCCATGGTACCTGGGGAAGCCGGGGCATCGAGGGGAGTCCTCAAGCCCTCCTACCTCACTCACCTCACGGTCTTGCAGCCGTTTTAGTAGAGAAGTCCCGCTGGCCACAAAAGTAGTGGCGGCAGCAGGGACCGATTCCTTTGCCCTGCCTCCATCCTGAGGATGTGCAGGTCTCAACTGAAAGCCCAGACATGGGCAAAGAGCTGTAAGAAAAGAAAGAAAGATTTTTACCCACTGCAGGGCTATGGGGTCCTTGAGCCAGGCAGGTCTGGTTGGTCAAGGTTGTCTCTGAACAGTCTCCAGCTGCCCCACAGAGGGCAGGGAGAGGATGGAGAGAGCCCGCTTGGACCCTGGCCCAGGAGAGGTGACAGGAAAATGGTCTCCAGCACTAGTCTGGGACAGACACTGCCTCCAGTAGGCATCAGCCCCCCACCTCCCGCCAGTTCCTCACCTCTGAGTACTCTCCTCATAGTAGAGAGATCTCTCGGATCGGCACAGCACTCTCTCTGAGTCCTACTCCTGCGAGTGCAATGAGAGACTGGGGCAGCCCCAGCAGCAGCATAGCAACTCGGGCTCTTTATGACATCGCTGCAGGGCTCAGCTCCTCCTGAAGGGCTGCTGACTCTTGGTGGCATGGGGCACCAGAACTACATGCTTTCCCCATTCTCCATTGCTTCAACTTTCACGGGATCATAGAATCATAGAATATCCTGGGTTGGAAGGAACCCCGGGCAATGTGGTCTCACAGGGACTGACCTGGCCTTTTGAGGCCTCGAAAAGTCGGAATCAAAACTCAATAGCCTTGGTGACTATTAAGCAGGTGTTCTTTATTGCAGCGCTGGGCACACAGGGGATGATTGCTCCTCCTGACGTGTGTGCTGATCAAAGCAAAATTTCTCATATTTATACAGATTAGCTGTACATATTCATGGTAATTTCTAAGAAAAGGCAGGGTTATGCAGATGGACCTGAGCTCGAGGTCCCTTCCAAAGCCTATGATTCTGTGATTCCCAGGAAGTAATTTACTTCTCCCAGATAGAGCAAGGCTGTTCTGCTGTTATGGTTAAATTTTGGATCTGCTCTAGCGAAACAGCACAGGCAGCTACAGCCATGTTCTACTAAAATCCAAAGCACACAAATACTTGCCATTCTCAAAGCACGCAAATTCTCCTTATATTAAAGCTATATTAATTAAGTGTCTCTTAAGCTGCATCACTGAATCCCTTCTGCCCCTTTTTCAGTATCCTTACACATTCTTTCGTAATCTCAAATGATACTATTCTGTTTTAATGATTTTTACCTCTCTCTACTTGATGTCTTATTTTGTTTCTCATCCAATCCTCAGAAGTTAGAGTGGTGTGTTTATACCACCACAAAGAGCACTGGAGTATAACACAAGAAACTGAAACCAAAGGACCTATTGTAATAATAAATGCAAAAAGCTGCTTGAGCCAAGCAAAATTTGGAAGCCAGGAAGTAAGCTTATTCTAAACCTCTTTAATCCCCATGATGTATCTACCTGAGCTACTTGGTGAAGAATTTTTGTTTGTTTCCACACATTATTTCAATCTGCTTCAATTTCCTTTGCTTGATTTACCTATGCACAACAGCTTTGATTTATTACCATGCACACACCTCCTTCCTTGGCAAGCAGCAAATCTAATGCTATCCAATTTTGTCTAACTACGTTACTTAAGGAAGAACCCTCTCTTTGTAATCTCTGGAGAGCATCTCTTGTGTCCTTTGGGAATAACTCCGTGCTGGCAGACATATTAACTAGAGCTTTTTCCGAATTGCTTACTCCAAGCAATGGGAGGAACCATCTTGCAAAATTGTGAAAAGCAGTTGGACATCCTACTAGGGGGTTTCGACCCCTTTTTACCTATTGTCCTCCAAGGGGTGTGTAGAACTCCCGGTGGAGGGTGCGAGTGATTAAATATTTGGTCTCCAGGAATGAGCTACCCTTAAAGTGCATGTTTCCCTTCATTTACGTGGTAATATTTTCCAGGCCTTTCCATCTCCACATAGCTACCATAATCCTTTAGGAATACAGTCAAATGAAAAATCTCCTCTTAATCCCTGAACTACAGGGAGTGGACACCCCCTTGGTATGGAAGTGTTTTGACAAGAAGCTTTACCTTCACATAGCTCAAAACACAAACTCCAAGTTAGGGATGTATAATTTACATTAAAGTCTTCTAATTTTAAGGCAACTGTATCATTTTTCATTATAATGATGACTTTCCCCACGTTGCAGCTCAAACTTGGGATTGGTCCCATTGTTTAATTTGTTATTTTTACAACTAGGTGATGTCGGGATACTTGACATCATTGTAGATGTCCCCCAGCATGTAACGTTTTTCCACTAGGGAGTTGCACTAATTTTTGGCCAGGCAAACATTCAGTTCTTTCAGTTTCTTGAGAAGGCCAATGTTGTCCCTCTACCATCTGGAGCCAGAGAATCTTTTCAAGAGCTATAGGGCTAACTCCAATTGGCATATGCCACTGATATTCCAAAGAGGGCCAGATCCATGTTTTCCTTAGGAAGTGCAGTCCATATCCAACACTCATTATCCTTCCTAGCAGTAATGATTTCAAAGAACCCTATTATTAGACAGACACAGTCACGTTTCATGTTACCATCTCTGCAGTTGCAGCCTTTAAGACCCTTGGGGTTCATGACCCTGCACACCATCAGTAGCTAAACCAAGTGGTGCCTCTGAGAGGTCCCTCTCTCAGTAAGCAGGCGTATTTACTGTTCTATGTCAGGTAGGAGCCAGCATGAAAATGCCTTCAGAACAAGTTTCCCTTTTTGTTGTTTTGCTGGTTTTCTTCCTCTCTTCCTGATTGTTTCTCTGTCTGCCATTGCAGAGACCATTCAGTGACCATTGCTGCCTGTACCATTCAGTGCTGTCAAAACTGAACCACCCCACATCAGTTCTTACCTTTCCTTGCTGGACTTTAGGCTAACTGCTACTTGTCTGCTCTCTGAAGCTGGCCTTGGTAGAGAAGAGGACTTGAAGGGGGCCTACAGGCAAGATGGGGAGGGACTCTTGATCAGGGCATGTGGTGATAGGATGAGGGGGACTGGTTGGAACCTGAAGGAAGGGAGATTTAGATGAGATCTGAGGAAGCAGTTCTTTTCTGTGAGGGTGTTGCGGCTCTGGGAGAGATTGTCCAGAGAGCTGGTGGATTCCCCTGGATCCCGGGAAGTCTTCAAGGCCAGGTTGGATGGGGGCTTTGGGCAAGCTGGTTTACTAGAGAGTGTCCCAGCCCTCAGTCAATGGGGAGGCCGACTGCAGGCAGGCGGGTTCTGTGGGACCACATGCTCTGCCTCTGAGGTAACTCTGGAGGGTGGCTTAGGATGCCAGACAGACAGGGGATAGTTTTCCTTCCGGGACCCTGACATTGCTCTCTTTGCCCTCCCACCTGGCAGCTGTCTTCACAGCCTCAAAGCTGCTCCCTCTCCAAGCAAGGAGTCAGCCCTTCCTCCTGCTGAGAACAGTGTCAGGGAGAGAACACAGAGCACACTCCCACAGTGGAGCATCGTGCTTCTGCTGTGCCAGAGAAGATGTGCAGGACAAGAACAAGGATGGGGAAGAAGCCAGGAAGCACTAGCACTGCCCCTGCCAAGGGCCAAGCTGCACAGGGAACACCTACAGCCCACCCTGTCCCTCCTCCCATCACTGCCTCCTGACAGCAAGAGCTCAGAGACCTTCCAGAGGCCCAGACAGCTCTGCTGGCTGGCCTGCCTGCCCACAGGTCCCTTGAGGAAAAGCATAATCCCTGTTCAGCTGTTTGGATTGCCTCGCCAAAGCCCTCACTACGGGGAGACTCCGGTGCGGGATCTGTCCCAGCATGACTCCACTGTCCCCAGCCCAGGAAGATCCAAGAAGGTCCCAGCCTTCATGTCACCCACATGTGGTCCTGCCAACTGCCCCAGTACAACCAGCGGGGGGGACGAAGAAAGAAGACTCCCACCCTGCAAAGATCTGGTGCTGAACTTTATTTAATTCAATGCTTGGTGCTGGCTGGGGCCAGATATTGTGGACAGTCTTCTCTGGTGCCTGCCTCACTTGTCCTTGGTGTACTGCTGTCCGCAAGAGGCCTGGAACAACAGAGGCAGAGCTGTGAGGACCTGGTCCCAGTCAGGTGCTGTGCTCGCAGTTGCACTTCAGGGACCCTTTCTCCAGGAATCGTCCCACAAAAAAGACATCCCAAGCAACGGTATCTCAGCAAAAGCCCGCTGAACCCTTCCTTACCTCTTTCAAGAAAGCTTTAGCTGCCATCCGCAGGTTACGTGAGCACGATCCCAGCCATGATGAGAGGTTCTCCAGCAGGCTGGGGGAGACAAGCCCAGCTTGGAGCAGGATTCTGCACAAGGGAGCACAAGCAAGGGCCACACAGTTAGCCAGGAAGGCTGCAGGCCAAGGCTCCAAAATTCCCTTGCCCCAGTGCAGGCACCGTTCTTCCACTAGGGAAGGCTTCCCAGACATGCTGGGAGGGTGGGTCCCAGCAGCCCTTTCCCTGGGCACAACCCCGCAGGAGTGGCCAGATGTATCCCTGGGGCTCTGACCTGCTCAGGAGACGCACCCCCTCAGGGTGATCCAGAGGGTCTTCCAGGAGTTCCCACACTGCCTGACACAGGAGCTCCTTCATCCACTTGCTGCCCATGCATTTGCCAAGCAACAATTGTAATGATGAAAGGAAAAACCTGATAAAAGAAAAAAAGCACAAGGGAACTCAAACACAGCCGAACAAAGCAAAGCAAAACAAAGCAAAGCACAGCACAGCACAGCACAGCAAAGCACCACCACCACGAACCAAAAGAAATCTCAAATCACAGCAGGTGAGGGGAAGCAGAGCTAAACACCCTTGAAATGATGCTCCAGAGCCTTCAAGACTGGAGCGAATGACACTGGCATTTTCTTCCAGCCCCAAACACACTGAAGTGGAAGAAAACCCACATCCCTCCACTGACTCCGTCCTAGATAGCCAAGGCAACACCTAGTACCTCTTCCCACCAGCACTGTGTGATGAATGATTGAATGACGCTAGTGCCTACAAGAGTCAGTGGAGTTCCCTGGAGGGACTGCAATGCTGTTGTGCATGCAAGGATTTGCAGGAGGCCAGATGACGGCTATCCACAGTGCAAGCTGCAGAAGACCTCCGTGCCTGGTAGCTGGAGTTCTCCAGAAAGGACCAACCATGAGGATCAGTTTGCACATTTGGGAAGCAGGGCGGGTGAAGTGCTCCCTCAGCCCCACAAACTGAAGTGCCTTGATGAGAGGAACAGAAGCCAAACTCGCCACAGGCCCCTTCGGCTCCTTACCTGCATGGCGTCTCAAGGGTTACCTCTCTCCAGCTGCTCGCATGTAAGAGCCACTCTTCCTCAGCCAGTGTTTCACTGGCCCACCTCAGGAGGCTGGGAAGGAGTTGGGGAAGCAGGTACCTGAGGTCTGTGCTCCTCATGACAACTACCATCTTGCAGATGGCATGGGTGATCTACAGAGAAACATGATCAAGAACCACCTGTTCAGGCAAGGCCTTTTCCCAGCAGCCTTGTTTCCCCACCTGCCTAGAGCTTGGAGGCAGGGCGGGGCATGGTACTGGCCACAACTGACACTTCTGGCACAGCCTTGTGGCTCAGGAGCACAAGACTGTCCTGGGTCCCCACGCTCCTTGAGGCCAGCCCAGCACAGTCTCCACATGGGAGTCTCCATGAGCATCCACAAAGGGCACCCCGGTTCCTCATGCTGCACTAGGAGTTAGAGAGCGGGTGCAAAGCTGCAGAGTTGTGTCTGCACTGAACGTACTGTCATAGTCTCCAGAGCAGTATGACGGCTGTACTGCCCAGGAGCAGAGGAGTGACTCTGCAGGTAGTCTTCTCCTGCTTCATCCAGCTTCTTCGCTAAGCTCCTCAGGACGCGAGTCCCAGCGGTGCTTTCTCCCAGGGTCCTCCACAGCTCCTCTGTGATCCTGCAAGGGAACAGACGTTCACCCCTGAGCCCACGTCCTCGCACTCTTGCAGTGCCCTCCAGGCTTCCCCTCTTCTGCAATGCGCCTTACAACGCACCACGTGGTTTTGCAACACTCCAGACAGTTCAGGCAGGTAAAAGACCTGCTTCTCAACCAGACCCATCCCGTGCAAGCAAGCTGCAGGGTCGCAGTTTTGCTTGAATGGTTTCAAGTTGGAGCGGAGGAAGTTCTACACCAACACGTGGAAGAACTTTTCCACAGTGAGGGTGACAGAGCACTGGGACAGGCTGCCCAGGGGAGTTGTGGAGTCTCCTTCTCTGGAGATATCCAAGATCCGTCTGGACACCTCCCTCTGAGATCTGCCCTAAGAAACCTGCTTTGGCAGGGGGGTTGGACCCAATGATCCCTTGAGGTCCCTTCCAACCCCTACGATTCTGTGATTCTGTAATTTACTTCAGTGGGAGAAGCGGGTAGAGCACGTACCTGTCCATGTGTGGACCCCTCTGGAGGAGACTCATGATTAGGGGCTTCTCGTGAGACTGGGCAAGAAGCACTAGCGCCCGCAGTGAGAAGGGCCTATGGGTTTGCTGCTCCACGTAGGTGTAAAGGATGCTCAGGATTTTTGGCACCTGAATGGAAGAAGAGGAGAAAGAAGGGCTCGATGAAGCCTTTACCTGCTCCTGCAGGACCCAGAAACCCCATTATGAGCAATGCCTGTTCCCTTGGCACAGAATCCAGATCAAGCTTGAAACCATCAGATGTTGAAACCCAGGGTGAAGTGGGTCTCAGGGCAGGGAGGACTGACAGCGATCCCAGGGGAAGGGTGGCAACAGCAAGGTTGGTGCCTCCCAGTGACTCACTCACGGGAAACACCTGGGCCATTGGGAGACTCTGGAGAAGACAATCCCGTGTCCTTGTCCACGGACACCAGCAGCCCATGCTAACTCAGACCATCAGCAGCTGAGTCTTGAGCCAATGCCAATGGCACAGGGTGTAATGCAAATGCCAACAGGAGACACAAATTCAAATGGGAAACAAAATAAAGGTCTCCTCTACCTCCTGGACTATTTCCTCTCTGCATTCCACCAGGAAGGTTAACACCCACTTCCACGCAGCCTTCACACACGTAGGTATGACGTGCAGCCTGTTGTCCAGGGCAGCAGTCATAAATGACGTAGCCTGGTCTGGAGGGATGCATTTGCAAAGAGCCTGGAGAGAATTCAGGAACAGAAGAGACCGTGTCACAGCTCTGCTGTAGCCATTTGGAAAGGAAAGGGGACTTCATGGCACTGGTAGTTTGGCAGTCACGGAGGGGGCAATCACTTGCCCCTCCTGCTGCGCATACAGTGCGGTTTCCTTCTGCTGCAGCCAACTGTCATGGCTTAACCCCAGCTAGTGACTAAGCCCCACACCTGAAACCAGGGCACTAACCGATTTGGAAGTGTTTCCCCGCTTTTGCTTGCTTATGTACCAAGTCTGTATTCTGACAAGAGCACACGCACAGACACACACACACACACACAGACACACACACACACACACACACACACACACACAGAGGGCATCTGCTCCAGCGTGCCTGAAGAACAGCCTTTGCTCAGAGCTTCCCACTACTTGCTAACAGCAGCCATCCTGGACAACTGACGCTGGAGACAGCGAGACACTCTGGAGGGGAGCAGGGAGACATGCAGGAGTCCAGAGAGATGGGCTGTTTTGTGGCCGGTTACCTTGGCTATTGTGGCACGGGTCTCCTCCAGTGTCTTGGTGTCTGGGCTGTTCAGATTCGCACACAGGCACCCTATCTCATCATCATGAGACTCCAAGGTCATGGTGTTGGCTGGAAGAAACACCAGGAGAAAAAAGGAGTCATGTCTCCAGAAACCCAGCCTCTGGCCCCAGAGAAGGCTGTGAAGGCCACAGGGAAACCCAGGGCCCTCCTGAACTTGGTCCAGCAGGATTTCCCCAGCCAGATAAATGGCTAACAAATCCTGGGCTGGAAAGAGCCCTCTTCCTGCTTGAACTGTTCACTGGGGCTTCAGGGTTTCAGCAGCCACTGGCCTCTGCACCCAGCAGCTGCATCCCCTATCCCCACACAGGCCACCATCATCTCTGGGATGCAGGAGACCTCCCTGTCACTTGCTCAGTACAGGCAGAGCCCGCTGTGGGAGGAGGAAAGGCAGGCTTTGCACACAAGCCTTTGCAGCAACCTCCACAAAAAAAGCCAAGTACTTTGCCTCCCCCTTCCCTCCCGACGGCATCCTGGTGGTGCAAGGCCAGGCTGGGAGGGAGGATCAGCCAGGCAAGGCTGGGAAAGGCCCACTCTCCTCACCTTGCATGTGAAGAAGGCAGCCAAGGCAGACCCAGGCCCTCTGGCAGGATGTGTCCAGGCATTCACCAGTCAGAGTCCCCAGCAGTGCCACCAGGGAGATGAACTGCTTACAAGAATCTCCGCTCTGCAGTGGAGAGCAGCAGGAAAAGGGTCACAGGCAGGCCCAGCACCCACTTGCCTCAACCGCCCACCCTGCTCACTGGGCATTGACCAGGCAGAGAGCCTTCTGCCTGCCCCGTAATCCCAGGAGCCCTGGACAGCGTCTGGCTGGGCAGGGGTCTCTTCTGGGGACATGAATGGTGGGGAGGGGGCAGTGGGGCACTCAAGGTATCCCTGCTCACCATAAGCTTGAGCTGCTCCTTGCAGGCTTCCAGCACACAGGCAAACAAGTCCAGGCCTCTCTCCCGCTCCGATGCACTGGCTGAGGTGAGCCAGCCCTTGAGGACCTGAGACAGGGTGCGTCGCTCTTGCAACAGGCATCTTTCTCTCCCCGAGATCCCTCTCCATCTCTTGTCCTTCTCTGGCTCCTTCCTGGTGTGGCCCCCTGCCCCACAAAGCCCCGCTGCCCTGCGCCTCGTTTTCTCCAGCTCCTCTGCAAGGAGCCAAAGCCCACCTTTCCCATAGCAAAGGCATCCACCTCCTATCGCCTGCTAAGGCCTTGATTTTCTCCGCCCCCATAACACTTTCCTGCTTGCCCCATGGCTACTCACATAGACCATGTCATCAAAGCAGGAAGGGCTGCCCTTCAGAAGGGTTTGTATGAGATGGCCCAGATCTTCTAGGCTTCTCCTGTGCAGAAGCTGAAAGCAGGAAAGGAGAGCTGAGGTTCTGCATCACAGGGGCTGCCAGGCTGTGCTGAGGCGGGATCCTGACCCACCTCAGAGGAGAGGAGGCACTGGTGGGGGGCGTACCTTCATGTTCACAGCTGCCCTCACTCTTTTCCTTCTGTTTCGCATCTGTTCCACAGAAGGGTAAGAAAAGACCACGTGGCAGCACACAGCCAGCAGCTTCTGAGTGTCCTCCGTTCTCAAAGGGGGCATCAGTTTGCTGGTCAGAGAAAAAATAAAGACAGAGAAAGGCAATTTACTGATCCTCTTCAGAGCAGCTCTAAGCCCAACTGGCTTCGTTCGAACTGAGGGCCCCAAATCCAGCACCCCAGCCCATGCCAGCAAGCTCTGCCTTCAGTTCCAGCAAGTCTGCCCCCCCCCGCCTCCCCAGATCACAGAGACCCTGTATCTCCCTCCCTTCCTTCAGGAAACACCCAAAATGAGGAACAGTCTCCCACGCCACAGCCCCAGCAGCTCCTGGCCCCACGCTCAAGGCCAAGCCAGCTGAGCTGGGGCACAAGGGGTGTCCCCAAAGCCCGGGGAGCAGACCTCACCTCAACTCCTCCAGAGCCTGAAACACTCCATACACCAGGGCATCCCAAGGCTTGTCCTGTATCCAGTCCTGCAAGTCCCCGAGAGACAAGCACAGAATTGGCTGCGGGCAGGGACAGGGAACAGCCCTTCCCTGGGAACAGCCTTTGCTAACAGGCCTGGGCAGACACTGCCCCGTCACTCCCACAACTCCCCAAGGATGGACCTTGCTCCTCAGCCACAGCCGGCACAAGCACCTAAGGGCCCCACCAGCTTGGGACACCAGCAGCTCACCTGAGGCCAAGACCATCGCGCCCCTGGGGAAAGCAGCCTCCTGGCGCAGCCCAAACTGCCCCATGCATCTGCCCCAGCTACAGGCACTCACCAGCAGGGTTTGTGTCGCCTCCTTCTTCGAGGAAAGCTCGAAGCTGCCACAGTCACCGGCAGCCTGGATGGCACTGCTGACCTGGGTGATGCTCTGCACCAAGGCCAGCTTCAGCTGCGCGTCCTGAGGCCAAAGAGAGCAAAGCACCCCTTGAGCTCTTTGAAGGGCTAAAGGGTCAAAGAGGAGTATGGGCAGGGAGAGCCCATGGCTGGGGCTTGCATCTGAACATTGAGGACAAACCATTCCTCAGGGGATCATTAGAAAGAGATCGTCCATCTCTGTACATCCCAGCCCCGAGGGGCTGGAGCTGGGATGCACAGGCAGTCCTCCTTGCCCCTCCCCTGCCCCTGCACACCCTGCGCTCCTACCCTGCACTTGGCTCTGGAGAGCCACAGGATTCTGCCCATGATTTCCATATCGATGCAGGGCAGCAGCAGGTCCTTGGGGGCATGCAGTGCAATGCCACTGTAGAAGCGCATGAGCGCAGCACAGGTGGCCTGGACCGTCTCCATCTTCTGCTGCTGCTTCCTCTGTGCCAACAGAGATGCCATAAGACGTCAGTCCCAGAACTCCCATGGGATTCTGCAGTAGGCTACTGCTCTGCACCTTCACCAGCTCCTCATTCAGCTGGGCACCTCCCAGCAGGTCCCCAGCCTGCACCTGCCCTGCCACCAATGGCTTCCCCACACCTCCCAGGTGGGGAGCAGAGCCAGAGAGACCTCACCAGGCTCCTGCTCCCAAACCTCAGCTTTGGGGAAGGAGCAGTGTGTCACGCTGTGCCCACCCCCTTCTCACCAGCTCCTGCTGAAGTCGCAGGGCAGCGGGGCTGCATGCAAGCAACTGCTGCAGCTGCCCCAACTGGGCAGGACTCTGATCCACCAAGTGTCAAGCCCCGTCCTTCCCAAAGACACCTCAGGGGCCCCAGTGCCAGGATGTCCCCTCTGAAACACAGCTCTTGGGGAGCTTGGAACACAGGGCTGCTTATCCAAACGCATCTGCCGCACTTTGGCTGCTGCCCGTGTAGAAGTGCAAATAAGGCCAAAAGAGGAAAGCCCAACAGCAAAGCTCTTTACCAGTAGGTCCATGGCAGGTGGATAAAGCCAGTCTCTGGTGAAAGCAGCAGAGAATGTCGTCACCGTGTCCAATACCAGATTGAAGTGGCTCTCGGAAGCACGGGACACAACAGAAATCATTTCCTGCAACCACAGAGAAAAAGGGAGTTGGCTCCAGCCCAGGCACTCAGCCACGGCCAGTGACAAGGTCCAGGCAGCCTTTCCTCTCTCCCAAGAATAGGCAGGGGATGCTCAGCACATGAGCATCACCTCACCTGGACCTCAGACTGCTTCTCAGACGTCGCCTGCTGGAGGAACCTCAGCACCTGCCCTTCAACGTGCCCGAGGTCTCGACAAGCTGCCAGCACCGTTCCAAAAGCCTTGTACAGGAAAAGCTGAAAGAGAAGAGGCCAAGGCCAAGATGAGGCCACAACCCCACCTTGTCAGGAGAGGGAGGCCCCAGACGAGAAGGGAGCAGGCAAGGCCAGCCATGGCAGCAGGCTGTAGCCAGCTGCTGGAGTAGCCCAGGGGAAGGGCATTCTAGGGGCGAAGGAAGGGGAAGCAGTGAAAAGCACCTGTGGGGGCACACCACCAGCCCCAGCCCTGGCCCAGGGCAGAACACTCACCTTCTCCCAGGAGCCGGGGACAGAACTGCCCAGCTGCTGGCTCAGCTCCTGGCTCAGGTCCATTGTCCAGACCTCATCCTCAATGGACTCCAGAGATGCTTGCAGAAACTGGGGTGAACACAAGAGGAAGCGAGTGTTCCCCTGCCCTTGGCCAAGACCCTTGCCACAGCCACGTGTCCCAGGACATTGGTGGGGAAGAGCTGGCCCCAGACAACCCTCTTTTCACTAGTCTCCCTCTTCTCTAAAACCTCAGGTGAGGCACCCCCTCTCTCTCCCTGGCATGCCAGGCGTAGAGGATGCGGTGCTAAAACATGTGCCACAGCTTTAGAGGGCATTAGCCATCAACTGTGCCACCTGTGCAGACAGCAGCTCCTCTGAGCAGGCAGGCACCCACTCTATGTGGGAGGCGCAGGGTGCTCACGAGGTGCCCCACCTCCTGCTGCCTACACAGGCAGCCCTGAGCTTCCTCCCACAAGTTTGCTCCCTCTTCTCCCCCAGGGATGCTGTACCTTCAGCAGGCGGTGCTCCCACTCTTCCGAGTCAAGGGACCTCTCCTTTTCTCCTAAAAGAAAGGGGAAGCAGAAGCCCTCACTGCCATTGAAACTCACACCAAAGAAGAGCCCAGTGGCCTCCTCTCCAGAGTGACCCACCCCTTTCTGCCCACTTGCAGCCTTTCTCCCAGGTTATTGCCCAGGGTGAGTGCTGCAGACCTGGTCTGGACTGGGGACTCAGGCCTCCAAGGACAGGACTTGCCCCACCTCCGCAAGTACCAGGCCGTGGGGGTGCCACCACGGCCTGCCCTCCCTGGGGACATCAACAGCCCTGTCCATGCCCTGGGCTGAAATTACTTCTGGGGAGTTGTATTGCCCTGGACCATCCTCCCCTCCATCACCCCTCCTCTCCCTCCCACCCTTTACCTTCCAGGTACTGCAGGAGGAGGGGGATCTTGGTCACCCACACAGCCCCCAAGGCTCTGTGGATCCTGCCATAGAGGGCCTGCAGCAGCTGCAAGGCAGCAACTGCCTGGTCACTGTTCTTGGGAGAAGCTGCTGCCACCACCTAGGCAAGAGCAGGACAAAAGGGTCACCTCTGCTGCCAGAGCCGCCGCTTCACTGGGGAGGGAGTGAGCTCAGCATCACTCCATGGCCTGGAACGCTGCCAGCCCCAAAGGGAGTGGGATCCCCAGCAGGCCTGGGCAGGCTCAGGAACACTGCCACCTCCTCCTCCTCAGGGGGCTGCTACTCACCAGCAGTCGAACCAGCAGGGCCTGGGGAGCTGGCAGCTGGGCTGCAAGGAAGAAGAAAGGCTGGGTGAGCTGACAAGCCCCTACCATGCCCTGCCCCATGTATCTCTGATGACCCTGCACAGGGCTGAGGGCCAAGAGCAGCAGCACTGCCACAGCGCTGGCCCAGGGGGCTCCTAAGGGCTGCTCAGCGTGACACCAAGGCAGCTCACGCATGGCCAGGAAACCAGCCCCGGCTCACCAGGACATCACTGCCAGTGCGAGAGCCGGGACTCAGCGCCGGGCAAGGGGCCATGCAGAAAAGAGCTCCTCGTGCCCAGCTGCAGAGGCTGGCTCTGCCCTTTGTTTCTCCCGGGCCAGCTGGCTCAGGGCCAGCAAAGTGTATGTAGACACCGAGTGGCCAGGCCCCCAGGTGAGCCCAGCACATCCTACCTTGCTCCTGGGAGTCCACAGCATCAGACTCCTCTTCTTCGCACCCCACTCTCTCCCATCTCTCAGCCAGGGCTCGGAGGCACTTGGAGAGTGGGATCAGCATGCCGCTGTATTGGGCTGGTACTACGTACTGAAGCAGCTTCGGCCACAGGAGCTGCAGAGAACCACCAGGCAATTTGCCACATCAGCATTCCCATTCAGCTCAAAGACATAAAGGATGCTCTGGGCTTCCCTGAGCCCCGTGCACTTGTGAGGGGAAAGGTTCAGGGCACGTGGAGGCACGTGGGACTGCAAGGAAAAATGCCCTGAAGGCCAAAAAGTACCCGGCTGCAGCAGCAGCAGGGCACAGGGTGACTTACTTTGGTCACCCCTCTCAGGGAGACATCCAGTGAGTCCAGGATCTCCATGCAGAGGGCTCGCAGGGCTCTGTCCTCTGCGGTTTCCCAGGCAAAAAGGCCTCCCGCCGCCTGTAAGAAAGCATTTCTCCTTGTTATTCTCTGCTCCCAGTGGATGGGGCTCGGGCATGGCCCGACCAGTGCACTGACCTCCTGAAGGAGGACTAGGACAGCCAGACCCAGCTCAATGGCCAGTCACCAGACCCTGGGAAGGGCTGAGAAGCCTGGGAGCAGAGACACACGCTGTTGGCCTGCACTGTCCCCCAGGGCCAAAATATTGCTGTGATGCCACCAAAGCAGAGGTGAGGAACCCCTTCAGCAGGGCTGTGCTCGCTGCCAGTAAGCCCAGCCTGACAGATGCAGAGAAGGAGAACCCAGAAGCCCCTTCATTCATTCTGCTCCCAAAGCAAAGCCTCCCTTTGAAGGCCACTCTGATGGCAGTGCTGGCACTGATGGCCCTGCAGTGTGGAGCTCTCTGTGGTCAAGGACACCTGCAGGAGCTCTCAGCACAGTTAAGGCACCAGTCAAAGCCCTGGGTGTCCCACTCTGTCCTTACCAGCCTGCCCAATGACCGGCTGAACTCGGCAAAGATGTGTCCTACTACATCCCATGCCCAGCAGATCTGGGAGCCGGAGCTGAGCAGCTCCCTGATGAATTCCAGCACAGCCCGCCGCACCTGCCAGGGGAGAGTATGGTTACGACCCTCCTGTTCAAAACCCAAAAGGAAGATGCCTTCGCTTGTGGGCAGCCTTTGTGGCTGGTGGAGGGATGAGGAGGGCACAGCAGGTGCTTTTGTTCCGGGCTTCAGGGAGGAGCTTTAGCACCAGGCTGGATGCGCATCTGCCCTGCAGAGCACCACCACCTCCCCACTCTGCTCTGACAGCTCTGCCCAGGGAGAAGCCATCACACACTGCCTGGGCAGTGCACCAGCACTTCCCCAGGCACCCCAGCCCTGCCCACTCCAGCAGCAGTGCCACCTCTTGCCATCAGCTCTCTGAGCAGCACCAGGAAGTGGGGAAAGGGAGCCATCACCTAGGCTTCCAACCGCTGCTTCCTGCTGTGACCTTGCCAGGCTCTGGAAAGGGAAAGGGTTTCTCTGCCTCCCCTGACAGCACCCTGCCCTGCCAAACCAGCTCACCTGGGCACTGGAGTCATCACACACGGACTGCACAGCCTCCACCACCTGGGGCAGCTTCTCTCTTGCTGCAGGTGCTGGAAGACATAAGGAGAGGTCACAGGGCATCAGTTCAGCTGGGGGACCCTCTCTTGGCAGTTCCCTTTGGGTGCAGGTGCAGCACTTTCGGCCTGTTCCTGCTCTTGGCCCAGCAGCCCCAAGCCCGGCCTTGTGTCCCTGGCCCATGGCACTGACCGTCAAAGTGGAACAGCGCTGCCAGCAGGCCCAGAGCTGCCACACAGCTGGCCTCGCTCCCACCGCTCTCCTGGGAGTGCAGATGTGCCACCAGCTCCTCTGGGCAGATTATCTCTGCAGGGAAAAGATCACAGTCTGCACCAGCAGGCACCTGCCTCTAACTGCCGAGGACAGGGAGAGCACTGCCATGGCACGGCAGGGCATCGCCCAGTGTCCTCTCCTTACCCTGCTGCTCCATGCAGCCAGACAGCTCTGCCTTAGGGCTTGGGCCAGGCTCTTCCGTCACATCCGAGAGCTGTGGGAACAAGGTTTGTTTTAAAGAAATTCCCAGCTCCTCCTGGCACCCCACAGCTCCCCGGTGCCTTCTGACACTTGCACAGAGCCACCCCAGCAGCCACATAGGGCCCCGCACAGCTCCTTGCCTTGGTGACCATGGAGGTGTCTCGGACGTCCCGATATTGGTGCAGGAGCCCGAGGACTAGCTCCAAGGCACGCTCTCCATGCTGCCCCTCATGCAGAAGGGCCTCCATCATGGCAGCCACCGCGCTGAGGACAGCCTGCTTGTCCTGGAGAGGGAAAGGAGAGGCTCTGCTTGAACGGCTGAAGGCCTAGCGCTCAGCATGCCCTGGACACCAGTCTGCCCTTCCCACTGGCAGATTTCCCACATTTCTTCTCCCCTGCAGGAAGAGCTCACTCCAGAGGACAGCATTTCCCCATGCTGCTACTCCAACCTCTCTTGTAGAAAGGCCCCAGGCTGCTTCGTGACAGGGAGCCCCCGGTCCCAGGCACAGTACCATCCAGCTCCCAGCTTGGGGTGCTTTCTCACCCAGACCGCTCCCTCCTCTCTCTGCTCGCACCCCACCATGCACACTGATGTGGACATGCCTGCCACAGCCACAGCAATCAGCGCTCCTCACCTCTTCCTCCCTGCAGCCCAGCCAATTTACCACGGTGTAGCAGAAGACCGGGTAAATATGGTCACAGAGCTGCCCTTCCCTGGTGTGAGGGAAGGGGCATTGCTTCTGCTCACAGATGTACGCGGTGACTGCTTGTGACCACTGCTCCAGAACTGCAGCAGGAGAAAGGAAAAGGGAGCATGTGAGAGCCTGCAGCAGGGACAGTACATTGCACCCACACCCAGGAGTTCCTCCACACAGCGTCCCCACATCCTGCCTGCCCACAGAAACCTTCCAGGTTTCCTCCATTCCTTTGGCACATTCGCAGCCATTAGGGATTGCCAAGGCCTGACCTGACTGCAGAGTGACACCCACCGTGTTCCCTCTGAGATCGCATGGAGGCGTCAAAGGCCACCCCAGCCGCTATCCCCAGGATCCCAGCCCAGGAACCCACACTCACCACTGCAGATGACACGCAGGGTCCGGCCACTCCCCACCTGGCTCAGCATGGTGCGCAGGGACAGCAGCGTCATCCCCACAAAGGGGATGCACTGCGGGGCTGCAGAGAAGGCAGAGGCAGAGGGACCGAGAGGGTCAGTGAGACACACGGGAGACTGGCAGTAATCCCTGGCAAGGCCTGGGCCATGCAGGACAAGCCAGAGGGCTTGGGGAGGGCTGCCTTCCCCAAGGGGGGCACAGGGAAGACCCTTGGGGAAAAGAGGAGGACGGTGGGGGACAGAGACCCGAGGGGGTTGTCTCCAAGGGCTTCCCACCCTCCAGGAGGTTCCCACCACCCTGGACCCAGGACAGTGCTGGTAAGGGAGAGCTGCTGGTGGTCCTGGCATGGAGCAAAGGGACACAGCAACTTCATAGCCCCCCCCTCCCCAGTTAACACAGGCCCCTACCCAAACCAGGAGACTCAGGGTGTTGTACCATATTTGCAGGCCATTTTGCTCAAGGTGAGGAGCACCGTCTCATCAGGGGCCTTCCCCGTGACCTTCAGGTGGCTCTGGAGCTCAGCCATGACAAAGTGGAAGTGGGAGCGGGCCAGAGCCACCAGGACGTCACTAGCAGCCGTCTTCATGTCATCTGGCACACCCTGAAAAAGCGCCACAGGTTAGACCCACCTGAGAAAAACGCTGAGGCACTCGGACAAACCCAACACCCCTGTGAGCCCCCTTGGGGCACCTTTGCTTGGGCCGGGTGCCTTCTGCCTCCTCTTCCCCTGGGGTAGGCCAGTAGCCCCACAGTGTGGAGAGGGAGGCTTTTCCCTGGCACAGCCCTGCCTTGCTGCCTGCTCTGCCTGCCTGCAGAGATGCCGGGAACAAACTGTCACAGGCTTCAGGCCACATCTCTCTGCATGACTCTGCTGCATCCCCTCTTCAAATTCCCTCTAAGGAGGAGTCCCCTGGCGACCTCCATTTTGTCTGAATAACTGAGGAACGTCTGGGTGCTGCTCTGGATTTCCCCAGAACAGGGGTGTAGGCACGCTGCTTGGATGGCCTTGAAAGAGAACAAGCTCACCTGGGCTGCCCGCATGTCACTGGAGGCCTCTGCAATCAGGCGGTTGACAACACCGCTCTGCAAACGGCTGTCAGCCCCCTGCAAGACGCTCTCCAGCTCTCGGTATGTCTCCACTCGGTCACCCTAGGCGCAGATCACAAAGAGTGATGGGACTTGCTTTGCTCTCATTCCCAGGGAAGCACGAGAGAGAGAGTCCTGCTGCAGAGGTGCCCCCAGCAAGATCCGGCTCTGCCATGGTACCTGGGGAAGCCGGGGCATCGAGGGGAGTCCTCAAGCCCTCCTACCTCACTCACCTCACGGTCTTGCAGCCGTTTTAGTAGAGAAGTCCCGCTGGCCACAAAAGTAGTGGCGGCAGCAGGGACCGATCCCTTTGCCCTGCCTCCATCCTGAGGATGTGCAGGTCTCAACTGAAAGCCCAGACATGGGCAAAGAGCTGTAAGAAAAGAAAGAAAGATTTTTACCCACTGCAGGGCTATGGGGTCCTTGAGCCAGGCAGGTCTGGTTGGTCAAGGTTGTCTCTGAACAGTCTCCAGCTGCCCCACAGAGGGCAGGGAGAGGATGGAGAGAGCCCGCTTGGACCCTGGCCCAGGAGAGGTGACAGGAAAATGGTCTCCAGCACTAGTCTGGGACAGACACTGCCTCCAGTAGGCATCAGCCCCCCACCTCCCGCCAGTTCCTCACCTCTGAGTACTCTCCTCATAGTAGAGAGATCTCTCGGATCGGCACAGCACTCTCTCTGAGTCCTACTCCTGCGAGTGCAATGAGAGACTGGGGCAGCCCCAGCAGCAGCATAGCAACTCGGGCTCTTTATGACATCGCTGCAGGGCTCAGCTCCTCCTGAAGGGCTGCTGACTCTTGGTGGCATGGGGCACCCAGCGGGTACCCACAGGCCCAGAACTACATGCTTTCCCCATTCTCCATTGCTTCAACTTTCACGGGATCATAGAATCATAGAATATCCTGGG
This sequence comes from Gallinula chloropus, assembly GCF_964237585.1. Taxonomy (NCBI): domain Eukaryota; kingdom Metazoa; phylum Chordata; class Aves; order Gruiformes; family Rallidae; genus Gallinula; species Gallinula chloropus. The sequence continues at coordinate 23,192,805 of NC_140085.1, forward strand.
TTGGAAGGAACCCTGGGCAATGTGGTCTCACAGGGACTGACCTGGCCTTTTGAGGCCTCAAAAAGTCGAATCAAAACTCAATAGCCTTGGTGACTATTAAGCAGGTATTCTTTATTGCAGTGCTGGGCACACAGGGGATGATTGCTCCTCCTGATGTGTGTGCTGTTCAAAGCAAAATTTCTCATATTTATACAGATTAATTGTACATATTCATGGTAATTTCTAAGAAAAGGCAGGGTTATGCAGATGGACCTGAGCTCGAGGTCCCTTCCAAAGCCTATGATTCTGTGATTCCCAGGAAGTAATTTACTCCTCCCAGATAGAGCATGCTCAATGACACTCAGGGGGTCTTCTGGGAGTCTTCAGGGATGAAGGCTGAATGTCTTCCTCTCCCTCAGTGCATGCTCTTTACGGTTTTCTCCATAGTCTCAAAAACACATTCCTGTGCTCCAAACCACATTCCTGCACAAACTAGTTTGGAACCCCTTTTAGCTGAAAACAGGATATACTCTGTCTCTAAATTGGTCGGTGGTCTCATCAGTTATTACTCCCCTATCTTCACTTTTTTTATCTTCAAGGCTGTTCTGCTGTTATGGTTAAATTTTGGATCTGCTCTAGCAAAACAGCTCAGGCAGCTACAGCCATGTTCTACTAAAATCCAAAGCACACAAATACTTGCCATTCTCAAAACACGCAAATTCTCCCTATATTAAAGCTATATTAATTAACTGTCTCTTAAGCTGCATCACTGAATCCCTTCCCCCCCTTTTCAGTATCCTTACACATTCTTTCAAAATCTCAAATGATACTATTCTGTTTTAATGATTTTTACCTGACATCATTGTAGTTGTCCCCCAGCATGTAACGTTTTTCCACTAGGGAGTTGCACTAATTTTTGGCCAGGCAAACATTCAATTCTTTCAGTTTCTTGAGAAGGCCAACATTGTCCCTCTACCATCTGAAGCCAGAGAATCTTTTCAAGAGCTATAGGGCTAACTCCAATTAGCATATGCCACTGGTATTCCAAAGAGGGCCAGTTCCATGTTTTCCTTAGGAAGTGCAGTCCATATCCAACACTCATTATCCTTCCTAGCAGTAATGGTTTCAAACAACCATATTATTAGACAGACATAGTCACGTTTCATGTTACCATCTCAGCAGTTGCAGCCTTGAAGATCCTTGGGGTTCAGAGGTCCAGTGCTCTCCTGGGGCCCTTTTTTACTGGGGAATAATGAATCCAGATAGGTTGCTCTCATACCTTGATGGCTGTGAAATTTGTTAACAGGATGGTCCATCCCACATTTCCTGAAGGGGATCACCTGAAAAAACTAATAAAACCCAGTCAGTAAGCACCAATAAGTATCTGTACCCCTCTTTTCTTGGGAGCTCAGAGAAATCAATTTGCCAGTAGTTCCCTGGTATATTTCCTTTTCCAGGGTTTCTGGTAATCTGTGTGGAGGCTATTTTTCAAACATATTTTGCATTACTGAGTCACTGTCACATTGCAATATATAGATTTTTCCCTATTAATTTCTGATTTAAAATTTGTACAGTGAGTCCACTCCTCAGTGTGTCCTATTGTGGTCTTCTTTGACAACTCCCTTTACCTGTTACTCTAGTGATTCTTTATCAGCCCTAAAGTATTCAATATTTTGCTGTTCATTCAAAACTCCTATTTCTATTATCCGGAATTCTGCTATCGGAACTCTTGCATTCTTTCTGCTGCCTGTTTAGCCTCATGATCGGCCAATCTGTTACCTCCTTCTGGTCGGTGTTACCCTTCAGGTGTCCTCGGTAATGCATAATGGTGATCCTGGTTGGCAGTTGAACTACTTCTAATGAGAGAAGTATTTCTCCTTCACGCTTAATGTGTTTCCGTTGACTCTTTTAAAGAGTCCGCCCTCTTTCCAAATTGCTCCATGGGCATGCACAACTCCAAAGGATGAAACTACTACCATCTGTGAATCAGGAATCTTGAGTATCTTCCAAAGGCTCTTCTTTCAAATCCTGCTAGAATACACCGCTTCCATTGTCTCCAAGCTATCATGAGTCAGTGGTTCGGTTGTCGTTTCACTGAAGAAGGAAGCTAGATTCACAATGTTAGTTCCTTCAATCACAACATCATCAGACTCCACAAGAACACCTTGATAATTCAGAAATATGGATGGGGAAAGCCAATGATTTCCTTTTTGTTCCTGAACAGCAGACATGCTATGAGAGACTAGTTCTGTCATCTTCTGGCCTAAAGTGAACTCCCGCACTTCTTCAATATTAAGTATTACGGCAGCTCCTGCTTGTAAACACCCTGGACATCCTCTGCTCACTCCAGATGTTTAGAGAAGTATGCCACTGCTCTTTTATAAGGTCCTAAATGTTGATCCAGGACTCCCAGGTTTACTCCTGGTTTTTCATGTAAAAAGAGCAACAAGGGAAATTTCATAGCCCTGTTAGGTTACTCATTTGTGTATCATTTCAGCTTTCTGACGAGAGACTCGAGATCCATTTAGGCCCCCCCAAAAATTCAACAAACTTGTCCCTTGAATATAGTCAGGTTTTGTTTCAGTTATTATTAATAGGCCATTCACATATTGCAGAAAGATTCCATCTCTGGAGGTAGGGTCCCATGTTTCAAATTGAGGGTCCCATATCCTGCAAATTGATTCCCAAAGACTGTTGGATTTTTAAATTTTTAAAAAAAAAAAAAACCCTTGGGGTAACACCGTCCAGATAAGCTGGGTTCTCCTACCAGTGGTAGGACCTTCCCATTCAAATGCAAATAACTTTAGATTTTCTTTGGCTAGTGGCAGGCAGAAGAAAGCATCTTTTAAATCTAGGACTGTAAACCAAATCTGCATATTCTTAAACTTTGCCAGCAGTGCATAGGGATTAGCTACCACCAGGTGGAGATTTTTAACAGTATGATTTATTGCTCTGAGGTCTTGCACTATTCAATACATTCCATAAGGCTTTTTAATTGGTAAAATAGGAGTATTATATTCTGATTCCAATTCCACTAACAATCCCTATTCTATAAAGTTTCCATTTACCTGTGCCTGCACATTAGTCTGGGCAGTTTGCAATATTAACTGCTTTTCAGTCTCTATTATTTCACTTCACATTAGGTTGATATCCTTCCAGTCTGGATACAAATTATTAACAATCAATTATAATCTTTTTGTCACCTTAGAGAGGTCATCCCTGTCCTTGTTTATAACTCAACTCTCATCTATCTCTCCAGGAATACTAACGAGAACAACACGGTTTCTCTCATGCATTCTCAGTTCCACACCGATTACACCAAATCTAAAAAAACAAACCATACATTTCCAGTGGGTAGGTTCTTCTCTCTCATGCAAATATGCTACAAATCAGTCACTCACCACTCACACCAGAGGTAACTAATTTCACTCACACAAACAGTTTGTCAAACCTAAATTGATTTTCAAAACTCAGTTCCTTGTAGCAACATCCAAAGTCAATACCAATAAATCAATGCCTCCAGAAAAGTGATTCACTGTTAGGGAATCAAAGCCCGATCTCCCCTGTGACAGGCAGGAGTTCTCCCACTGAACCACAGAGCAGTACGCTCTCCAAGGACATTTCCCACAGCTCAGTGCTCTCCCTTCACCCTCCTCCACGAGCTGTGGAGGACTTTGTGAAACCTAAGCAGATGGATGCCAAAAACTGCTTGAAATGGAGCAAGTAAGATGACTAGTAACAATGTATTAATACTAGATCCTGCATGAAGGTGCTGTGTGTCATCGAGCAGAGTTAACAGTCTTCTACTACGTGAAAGGCTATGGTGTGAGAGTAAGGATAAGCCTGTTCTCCATTCCCAAGCATAGTAAACCAAGAAGCAGCCAGCTTAAACTACATCAAGAAAAATCAGATCAGATTCTTGGGAAAAGCCCTCTCCTGGAATGGTAGCAAAGTAATGGAACTGCCTGCCAGAAAACGTGAGGATTCTCTGTCCCTGCAGGTTTTTGAGAAGATCTTGATCATACCAGAGATAGAAAGATGAGCAAGATGGCCTCATAAGGACTCTCTCAACTGTCTTCTAAGATCCTGTGACCTGTAGGGTTTTCTAACACTTTTAGTTTATTTGAACTTAATGCACTTGGGTAACAGCCTTTACTCTTTCTCATTACTACTTCAACATATTTGGAGTCAATAACCAGTGTAATACTATATGCTAATTAAAATATATACCGTCCAGATGCTTTCTTGGCTCTGCTGAAGCAATGACATAGCAGTGGCAGGGCTTCATTGACTTCATTAAAGGCTGATCTAAAAGGATTACAATCATGGGGAGTTGTGCCAGACCCTTGTGTGTCAGTGGTTTGAAGGATAAGTCTTTTGTTGTGTTTTGTTGTGTTTTCTTTTTTACTTTATATTCAGCCTAAAAAAAATAATTAAAAGAAGCTCAAGACAGAAGCTAATGTATGAAAGTGTCTGTCTCCTTGTTTTGAGGGTATTGCATTGGTCAAGCATGATAGTATTGTCAAGGTAGATCCCAGTCTTGCATTTAGCACCGTGGTCTAGTCACCTTGTTATAAATTAGAGAACCTCATATGACATGGAGGCCTATGAAGCTTCTGCTCAATTATACATTCTCAATTGTATTTTACTGGAGCCTGCTCTCAGCTAGTTGTGGAACTGCTGATATTTACTCCAATCAAATTCTGACAGAAACAAAGAACCATCTTTCGTAAAGGAAGCTCGGGTATGTGTTACAAACTCTCTGGATCCTTCCCTGACAACTCCATATAAGAGACAGAAACTTTCCATTCTTATAGAATAAAGTTTCTTACTCATTGATAGCTCTGTGATCTCCCACATTACAAACCTAATGCTGCACAGAACATGACACCTTTTGTAAAGAGCCAAGAAATAATAAAGCCTGCTAATTTTTCAAAACCAAGAATGAATGAATAAAAGCAAACTGCTCACATCCTACGGTGACAGATGATAGCAATAGCATTGGTGCTGCAGCTGTGACCTCCTTCAACACCACTCCCTTTTCCAGGTAAACCAGAGCTGACAGTCCACCAGTATTCCTTCTTACTCACACACATTTTTTTAAGCTTAAAAAAAAACCCAAAACCCAAAACACTAAGTATCTGCTTTATTCTTTTGCTCTACCTCCCATGCTGACACACTTAAGTTATTAACGTATTTATTCCTTTGTTCTATTGTCTCAGGGGGATTTCCTCTAATTCAGTATGCAGGGATTGCAAGGGATTAATAGAAAAGAGAGTAAAACATCCAAATCTCTCATGATTCCAGAAGTGGATAATTTCTCTTTATCTTTTCAGCTGTCCCTCACTGAGTTGTCCATTAAAGTAATCACACTAAACCATTCTTCCTTCTAAAGGCAGTATGCTTTTGGAAAGGGGTTTATTTTTAATCAGTGCTAACAATCTATTATGGTCTACAGAGCATGCTCAGTATGAAAGGGATAAATCTTCAAAGTGAAGTAAGAAATCTGCTAACCATTATATGGATTTTGTGGGTGTACCTCCAGCTTGCTACTTTGAAAAACTTGCCCCTTTGCCTGTCTTGAACTGGCTGAGGAATTTCCAGACCTGATGTATCATTAGAAATAAAGTACTGGATTGTGCACTAATGGTACCGTTTGAAATTTAAACATACTGGGCTTTCTATACATGAAAAAGGAAGTATTTCCAAGGAATGCTTGGAATGTATTCAGCAAGGAAATACATTTAATTATATTGAAACAGAATCCTAACTTTATTATAGATGACTACCCTTGCTGATAGCAAAGGACAAAGAAGGATTTTAGGAAAGAATTGCAAAAATATGGTCTAATGGCATAAAGGCTAAACAAGGTTAAGGAACAGAGGTGCTAAACTTACCATGCTTAAGCCACATTAATCTTTTCATTAGTACATAAAAAAAATCACAACTTTCCATCTCAAGTCATTATGTTGATGGGGCATCTTTGATCTGAAAAAACAGCAATGATCCCAATGGGAAGCCAGAAGTGGTTTTGATTATTATCTGTAAAGTCTAAAATTCCTTCAGTGAAATTCAGTATGAAATGCATCCATGCAATGATGAAGGTGAGTGAATATGTCAACATCTGTGCTTTATTAAAGCTGGACTATTTTTACTAGGCACTGAACCAGAGAGACCAAATACCCTGATAAACCCAGAAACTCCAGGAACAGCTCTTTGAAGATATTTCTTGCTGTCATGTTACTGAAAAATACAACTTAATGTTATTTTCCTCTATGTTTAATATAACCAGTTTGCCCCACTGCACATCATGATCCGTAATTGCTGTCTTCCAAAAATGCACTGGGAACGAGATAGATTTCTTTTGCTCACTGCAGGTATCAAATAGATCATGAAAATGTGTTTTCCAAAGCCTTAAGAACTGGCACTTGTAATAAAATACAGCTTAAAGTGTTGTTAGGTCCAGAAATCAAGAATAAATAATTGTATCTCATTAGGATTAATTACTAGAATCTTAGACTTCCACTGTTTTTTTAAAATAGTATCTGAATTCTCTGATGGATAAATACCATAAAGCAAATACTTTTAAATGCAAAATTCAAAGGATCTGTACTGATTCTGTCAACTGAGTTCCTGTTTAGCACAGGCTACACTACCTCTTCTATGCTAAGCCTAGTAACTAATGCTGGAGCATAGCAGATCTGTCAGAAAGGCAAAGTTGTTTTAGAGACAAGGGAGACCATGATTTCACATAGTGAAAATCCAACATAAGAGCAGTAGTGAAGAGGAAAGGAGAGGGTATAGAGGTTGCTGTTTCAAAATCCATGTTAGTGAGTGGAATCATTCCTCAGTCTCTGTGACCTTCAAATTAGGTCATATTCCCATTGCAGATGCATATGAGTGATCAGCCTGTAACCAGAGCTTTCCTTCATGGCTGGTAAACCCTTAATAAGTATTAATTTGTGCATTCTTACTTCAGTCTCATTTCCACATATTCATATACACTGAAAAATAATGTGCCATGGAAAATACAAACCCCATTAAAAACCTGCTAGAGACATCCTGACTAAGCTCTGCAATGAAGACCCGTTACAAAGCACATCATATGATCTAATTAATGCTAATTTAGTTGGTTATTCACAGTACATTTCTCCTGTTTATTTCCACAGGATTTCTCATGACTCTTTGGGGGTTGCTTATTAGCTGTGTGTAGAGAGCTCTGGCACACATGCAAATTCCATGCGCCGGAGGATAATGTAAAGGGAAGGAGGTAGAAAACTAAGATTAAATTACAAACAAATTGCAAAAGCATTTTAACACTTCACAATTGACTATGGACATTACAGCCTGTTGATAGGTAAACAGAAGGAAGATTAATTCAGTCTTTCACAGTCCAAGGAGCTTTTCTCTCATTTCTAGCAAACTATTGTGATGATAACAGGAAAATATAGAACCAAAAATATACATTGGAATCTCTGTCACTATAATACTCTCTCTGGAAGTTCAAAGGAGCTTTTGCAGAACTGTCCAAACATGGTCACCAAACTTCTTTTCACTCCAAAATGAAAGAAAATACTTCTCAAAACATAAATGATGCCATGGAAAACAGTTATCTTCCCTCTTCTGAACTTCTCTTCGATATATGAAGGCTCTAAATCTTACCTAAGTATTAAGGTCAGAAGGGCAGTCATTTGTTACTCTTCCCCTTTCTCTCCAGTGAAGTCTGGGCTTGTCAACTAATCATATACAAATTAGACCCCTAATTACATGCAAGTAGGTGGATCTGAGTAGAAGTTGGGTGGTACAAATCTCACATTCTTCATTGCTGTGTTTTGCATTGTGTTTTCATTAAATATCATGATGTCTAAAGCACAATGCCATGGTACTACTGATCAGCTAGGCTGATGTTTAAAGGATATCTACAGCATATGTATCTTAACTCTGCTTTTTCTACTGATGATACATCTTGCTGGAGGTTGGTTTGACTCCATGGCACAACATCAAGGAAAATGTGGCCACTGCATCTGGTTTCAAAAACCAAAGCTTCCTTTTGTCAGCACAGAGAAATTATGGTCATCTATGGGTCCCTGATCTCTGTCCCCTTGGTTTCCCAACTTTAAAAATGCAAGGATGTAGAGGATAAAATAGGAAAAAGGTTCATCATAGCATTTAATGCTAAATCTCAACCTCACAGGATTCTCTAAATGCACTGAGGCTAAATACTGCTTGGATGTATGTTTATCATACAGAGGAACCATGTATATTCCAATCCTTTGCATCAGTGCAATGAATATATGCTCTTCTCCCCACTTCCAGCACTAAGTGGACATGTTTTCCTATAACCATTGTGTCTCCACAACAGGATATTCACCTGGGCTTTCTAGCTCAAAGCTAGAGACAGATAATACTGTAATACAGGAAAGCACATGCAATTGAGGAATTACAGTTGCTGTTCTGCTGTTCTAGAAACAGATCACCTCCAGTCTGGATCAGTATAATCACTAACAGCAGAATTACATTACTTTATATTTTTTTCATACAGTATTTAAACTTCTAGGAATGTCACGTGTCACAATAATTCCCTTTTCTTTCTCTGTGAGCTCTGGTGATTAGCCTCCTTATCTAAGAAACTCATCCAAAGCTTATGGAAGCAACAGAAGTCTTGAAGACAGCTTTGAGAGGCAAAAGTAGTGCCAGTGCATGTAGGTGTTGCATTAGCTCTTTGCAGTGTGTTTTCCAGCGTGATGCAATGTCTGCTTTGCTGGTTGCAAACACGTTCCCGTCTTCTATCTCTTGACATACCTACTCAGACCTTGTACATTCCAGTGATATTTTAAGCCCAAAGGTCCTGAAGTACAGGTCATGACTCATTGCCCAAGGGTCAAAACCTGATTCCCCTTCACGGTCTCTGGTCTCCCACGGAAACAGGCCTGCTTAGTCACTTGCCAGTAGTCCTCCTCCGACCCCAGCAGCAGTCTATAAATCACTGGAGCCATTCCCGCGCGTTTCCTTTGAAGCACGGTGGGAATCAGCTCGCAGGATTGTGGGACACATCTAAGAAGGTCAGACAGAAAATAAGTAACTGTGGAGTCACAGCAGGGAGTGAGGCTGAGGACACCTCATTGCAACAATTAGCAAGACAGATGATACCAAAGAGCTCATGATCCAGATCAGTTTCTCCATGTCCAAGGATTACTGAAGGACACAGATGGAGGGACACGTATCAGAACTCCCTGGCAACAAGATTCACTAAAGCATTTCCTGTGTGGATCTGCCCCTTAGTGGCACAAGGGCACAAACATCACTACAAGCCCGTAGGAACTGGGATCCCTGGTTAGTTTTCAGGTTATGGACAAGAAGGACACAAAGATGGAACTGAAAAATTCTCTCTTCCCCCTCGATCCTTAGAGCAGCAGATGACCAAACGAGGAAGTCCCTTGAATCTACCTTAATGCTGCAGGTAACAAGAAATTCCCCATACAGCATAACTGCATGTGCCCAGTTCCTCCAGCGTGGCTGGCTGATGCCTCCCTGTGTGCAGGTAACTCTCTGAGGCCAATTGTGGTCCCGTGACCTTAAAGAAGGTTCTTGCATTGTGCCACACAGGCATGTGACATGTAGATGCCAACCAGGAAGAACTCACACATCTTGGGAGGGGAATGGCAACAACCTGATTTCCACTACAATGAAGTAACAGGGACGGAGAAAAGAAAACATATAATACTTGAAATTACACCACATCTGTGCGCCTGACATTGAAACTATCTGGAGAGCTGCTTCCATTGGGAGTGTTTTCCTTTGGGCTGTAGGCACTCTGATGCCACTTTCTAACCTTAGGGACAGGCTGAGAGCAGGAAAATCGGTAGCCACAGATGATCCTTTGCAGGGTGGTGTGGAAGATGATATGGTTTAGGTCAGAAGGGAAATGAGTGTAGTCTTCTGTCTGTGTCACTCGATAGCTCTGCAGACTTGTTTTTGAGGACAGATCATGCTGGAGGTATCGATGTGGGAACAACTCAAAAGTGAAAGCCTTTCAACAAAGCCATGGCTTTCCTTGTACCAATTAACAGTGCTCCTTCCTACAGACTTCTCCTGATTTATATCCTCAGATCACGTTGTCCCAAACATTGCTATTGCAATATCGAGATGTGTAACTACTTCAAAGTATAGGAATCGTCTCTGTACTTTTAAGTAAAGCAGCACACTGGTAAAATAGCATCCCAGATTAATACACCTGCTGTGACCAAGGCCAGGTTCCCACAAGGATGTCAGGTAACCTGTCTGAAGGAAGTGGGTTTAAAATTCAGCAGACCTGCTTTGCCCAAAATGAGCATGAAAATTACTTCCTGGCTTATTCTGGGCACTTTCACGAGCACCTGTGCATAGGAAGTTCTCCAGCAGGCGTGAGTTTTCCATACTGGGTTTTCAGATGGTTCTGAATGTGTCTGCCACATTTATTGCTGTCTTCTCTGACTTACTTATCACTCTTCCTTGGAGACATCACTTCAGGCCTCTCTCATCTATTGTCATATTAAACCATGCTAATGGTGATAACTGAGTCACTTCCCCCCACCCCCCATGGTCTACTTTTCCCTCAGACACTTCGAAATGGCCACTGCCCATCCCTGATTTAGAGATGGTAATTTGAGAAGGGGTATCATAGATGCTCACTGGCAGCTCCTGCCCCTTCCTGTTCAGCTGACTTCAACTGGCAGCGTGAGACGGGACTTGGTAAAACATCCCTTGGTAAAGCATCCAACCCACAGGTGCTTGTAAACACTTTACCAAAGACTGTATCATTTGCAACAACAAGGTTAAGCCACTGGCACACGCAGCTGTTGCTTTATCACTAACACAGGTCTCTATTTCTAGCGCAGTGCAGCCCACAGCCCTAGGAGAGCATATAATAACTTGTGGCACCAACTTAGAAAGAAAGTCTTTGTAAGTGCCAACCACAATAAGCCTAAGGCCTGCGGTGACTATTCTGGGAAAAATCCCAGCTAATCATTGCAGAGACATCACACAACATTCCTGCCAGAAAAGGCTGACCTGAGCAGAAACACCACTGTTCCGTGTTGAATTTTCCTGAAAATGCCTCTACTGACAAGTAGGCTTATCCAGATCATATTTCAAGAGACACTAAAGTAACAGAGGCAAGTTATGTGAACCCAGACCCTGCTTTCTGAAGCTCTGAGTCCAGAGCACGACTCCTCTCCCGTGGTAAAGTTCTTGTAAACACCTATACTTTCAGTTCTGAGGCAGACATGTAATTGTTGTTCTAAGATGTTCCCTTGGCACTGTTAACTTACTGGGACTGTAATTGAATCACAGCATCAGTAGGAGGGATGGATGCACAGGTCACAGAATCACAGAACGTTTGGAGTTGGAAGGGACCTCGAAAGATCCTCTAGTCCAACCCCCCTGCCAGAGCAGAATCACCTAGACTAACTGACACAGGAACACATCCAGGCGGGTTTTGAATGGCTCCAGCGAAGGAGATTCCACAACCCTTCTGCACAGGCTGTTCCAGTGCTCTGTCACCCTCACAGTGGAGAAGTTCCTCCTTATATTCACATGGAACTTCCTATGCTCCAGCTTGCACCTTTTACCCCTTGTCCTGGCTGTGAAATAGCCTGGGAAGTGTGTTTTGAAAGATAATTTCTGGGAAGAATAATACGGTACCCGTGCAAGCTTCTGCTGTCATCAGCAGGGTAACACTGGAGCTGGGGATGTGCTAAAAAGGGGCTTGAGGTAACAATTGCATTGACTGCCAAGTCAAGGCAAGCGAGCGATTGCTGGCAACAGCTCAGCCAGTGAGGAGTTATCTTTATGGCTTTTGCCTTGTCAAGAGGATTATGTTTTAACTGCTTATGTTTTAACTTCACCTGGGGAAGGTGCAAAGGAGGTGCCTCTCTTGAGTAAACCAGGATGAAAGGAGGCAAATGATCTTGGCCTAGACGAGCGCCTGAGAACTAAGAAACGGCATGAATTCATTTTGAACTGATTATACTGTATCTGATTGCAAATATTGAGGTTCTCCATCTCCTATGAATATTCAGTTGTTTGTATGTTGTTTTGGATTAGTTTGGAATCAAGTTGATGACTTCTTTTGCAGAATTCCTTATGTATTGAAAATGCTCTTGTGCCCTGGGGTTATCTACTGTACTCCATGGACGTTACTCATTGAGCCCAAGCAGGAGCAGGGCTGAAAAAGGGGCAGCTGCTGCACTGGCAGGAAGTAGTGCCAGCAAGGTTGTTTCTTGCAGGGCTGAACGTGGAGTGCAGAAATAGAAGCTCTGGTGGGGACATCCTTACTGCGAGATATCCAAGCGAGTCCCATTCTCACCAGGTTTTGACTGATGCCTACTTACCTACTTCTGAGGTAAGTCAAGTGTCTAGTCAATGAAAGAAGAATTTACCCCCTTCTGAATACTATATTCCTAATTCTACAACATTTATAGACTGATCAAGTTTTAATCAAGGTCAGCAGTGGGAGGGCATTTTCCCTGCAGCTATTGCTTCTATAAATGAGTTTCTCCCAACAACCACGGGTGTTGACTATTAATGAAGCCAGCGTGTGCACATAGCTGTACAGAGGAGGAAATCATAATATAAAGGAACGGAATGACTTGCTACATAATGACTACAATAGTGCTGGTCTGAGTAACTTGTTCACTATCAACCGTACACGTCCATTTAACGTGGGACCTGATCTCCAAATATTGCTATCCAAAATACGTGGCTCTCCTATGGCAGGAGAAGTAGCAGGACTACCTTTACTTCCAGTAGTGTGACCTCCAGAACAAGGAGCAGTCCTTCAAACAGAAGTTCTTTGGAGGAGAAACCACATTGGTAAGTAGATTGAATGGATCTTGCTTCAGATGCAGACACTCCGGATGCAGCAGAAGCGTTTAAACCCCCCCGAGACTCTTCCAAGCAGATGGAAGAATTTTTCAAAACCCCTTTTTGCTGAGGATCAGGTTAGTCTGCCTTCTTTGAGGGGTAAGGGTGAATTATCCATTCAAAGACATGCTACTGATTTGTGAGTAAAAATTCATTCCTTGACCCCAAAAACTGTTCACAGTTTTCCCTGTGAACAAAGCTGTTTCAGTCAGCCCGTATCTGCTGACACGAGGTGACGAGCTAGAAGTCTCCCAGTAACCTGTTTTGTACAGCACAGTGAGAGGCCCAGGTGGAGAGTGGGGACAGCCCAGCCGCCCCGGTGAGCGATCTCCATTCTTCCCCAGGGCCTTGGGCAGTCTGAGGGATGCTCATGGCAATATATCCAAACAGCAAACAGCCTGCCCCGAGTTCAGAAGCCAGCGCCGCGCACGTGTATGAGCTCCTGACTCCCTGTCAACTTGCAAAACTAGGCCTGAACCAGCAACTGTGTTCCTCACACCAGGAAGCCATTCTCCTGCATTATGCCAAAGGAAAAAATCTACAGGATGGGTGTGGAACCCCCCTCACTGATTTTACTGCCCTTTTCCCACAGCCCTCAGTGCCTTCTCAGTTCACGGCCTATTTTCACATTTTTGCATGGCCTGTGCTTTTCCACAGCATTCACGGTGACCATAATCTCAACCCCATGAAAGACAAAACTGCTGGAGAAATCTCTGACTTGCTGTCCTTGAATCTGAACTCTTCAGCCATCCTGACTTTATTTACCCTCATGCTGGATGCAGAGGTCTACACTATCCTATGTGTTGTAGGCTGTTCATGCCCCCTCAGCACCTCTGGCAAGAGGACAGAGTGCAGAGTGACCATCCTCGTAGGATGGCAAGAGCAAATCTCTGTTTCTGGGAGAGGATTAAGGGATATTCCTCGAATTTGAATGCACGAGAGGTTTTCTACACACTAGTGCAAGCTTGTGGAATCAACTTCCCCCCTTTCTGCGGTGTGCTTCTGTTGTTTGAACCACCCTGGATGTGATGTGCCAAAGCAGCAAGGTCAGGCAGAGTCTTCCCAAAAGACCCACTCCACTATATGAACTCTTCTAAGTTCCTCATTATTATGCTTACATAAACTCTTGAAAACTAGAAATTAATCTCACTTCAGAAACTCACAGCCACTCAGCTTTTGACAGAAATGGGAAATCACAGTTAGAAAAACGAAATCTTGCCTTTGTTTCCTGAACTCTATACTACAGATTAATTTGACAGATGTCTGAGCCTCATTAATATTGCTATTGTCTGCCTCTGAATAATAACCCTGATGATCACGATGCTCTTTTGAGATACACGTACTTCAGTAGTATGCTCATCACCACAAAAAATATGTAAACCACACTAACTAGATCTTGAGAAGTGCATTTGAAAGGGAGAATTGCAATGTTTCCAATGTTCTGAAAAACTGTAGAAGGGACTGGAAAATATGCAAAATGTGCTGCTAAGGAATTGCCATGGATGGGAACGCTTCCCCCTTACTTTACAGGCTCTCTGCATGGCAAAGCTGGTTCACTTCCCAAGGACCCACTTCCCAAGGACCCCACTATGCCAGGGTGGCTGGAGCAGGAGGAATTCCTGGAGGAGCAGGGCTGCAACCAGCACACTTCTGTCTCCTTGTGGTAGCTGGCTCCTGCAAGGGCTTTGCAAAACCACAGGCTTTAAGGCACAGTCTCAAGGACCCTTAAGACTTCTCTGAGGTGATCTGAGAGGCTTGCTGGCCGTGGCACTTCATTCAAGGCAGAACCATCACATTGCCCCTCAGGTTCCCATGCAGCTTATTGAGACCCAGAAGCCCAGCCTTCAGAGGGCGGGTTTTCGGAACCACTTGGGCTGACTGTCTCTCTGCACATTGTGCTTGCACACCCCAACATTGCAGCATATTCCAGCAGCTCTCCACACGTTCTACTTGCATCCCAGACCAGGATAGCTTTCCCCTTTTCACACCTAGCCCAGTGTTCAGAACGGCAGCTCTCACAGGTGTGCGAATGCAGACCCACAGCATCGGGCCTTCCACGCCGTCCTGCACGCAATCCTCTGCTTTCCACCCGTCTCAGGCAGACACAACCTGGCGTGGGATTGCTACTCCCACCATCCCAACTAACCACAATTGTTATGGACCGATGGCCCTTTGTCCAGATTTGCCAAAATTCTCGCTCTGATGAAGTTTCCCCCCGTTTTTGTCCTGAAGAGGATTCTAGGATTCTATTAATACCTCCCTTCCTTTTTTTGGCAGACTGTTCTGAAACGCTAAATCCTTATTTCCTCAGCAGGGGTATAATATCTTCTCTTATTAAAAATACTGAAACACAAGCTTACCCAGAGGTGTGTTTTATTTGAGGCAAAGAGATTCAGCAAAAATGCTTCCCTGGGACAGCTAGTGTTTCAGCCGTCCTGCAAGGGTTTGGCAAATGTTTCAAATGCTCTGCTGGACTCTCTGTTTGAGATTTTATTAACCCCTTTCAAAAATGGCAACTCACACTATTTCCAAGTGCAGACGGATGGAAATTTCCAAGTCTTCTGCTGGGAGCTATGGCACAGGCAAAGAGCAAGACCCAGCCTCTTTTGGTTGATCGCTGGAGCATGGAGTGAATGAGGGTGACAAAAAGCCATGTTTCTGTAACTGGCCACAGTGGTGTTTTGCAAACAGAGGGAGAATTTGGCCTCTGAAGAGAGTGGCCACCAAAGTGTTCCCATCGTCAGCTTGAGATGCTGTAGAGTTTTGCCGTGAGGGCCCCTAACGCTCATGTGCTCACTGACTGCAAGGTCAAGTGCTTGGAGGGAGAGAGATGTAAGCAGATCTCCCACGGTGTGTATGCAACAGAAAAGAACTCTGCACCATGGCATGGGTATCCCAAAGGAGAGATGTTCATGACACACCAGAGAAGTCAGCCCCAAAGTCAAGGTTAGCTGCTGAGAGCCCTTGGCCATGTTCAATTACTTTTTGCCTTTGATCAGTGTAGCTAATGTACATCTTTTCCTTGACTTGAATGGAAATTGAGATGAATCTCTAGGCAGAACCTCTTTTACATATTCGTTACCCCCTTTTAGATCTCTGCGACAGATGCCTCCCCAATGGATTTCACTGGACATTTAACGTTCTTCTGAGCAATGTTCAGAGTCGCGTTTCTTTTTAAAACTTTCTTTGCAAATCCCAACAAATCTCTTCTCATGCTCCATCTCTAGTTACATTTTCATGCATCCATCTCAGACCCCTGGCTATTAGAATGTCTTTGGATTGTTTAATCAAAAAGACAGCTGAATGAAATGGACATTTAATCCACAAATAAACTCTTCCAAATCAACCTGAGAGCACCCAAATATTGCTCCAAATTCACCTCTGGATTGAAATAACTCTTGGAGATACAGCAAAACTTTGCTGGCTTACAACAGGTGAGAATCTAATCTTCTAGTAACAACAGTTTTTGTCAAAGTAGAAAGTGTCTCACTAGGATTACCTTTGCTCTGTAGAAAAAAAGCCTTTATCTTGGCAAGCAGAATACCCATCAGAATGTGTGTTTAAAGTCTTTAAAAAAGCCTGACACCCCTGGACCCCAACCCCTGAGCCCTGCCTCTGACCTTTGACCCATTACTTGACCTCCAAATCCTAACCCTGACCTTTGATCCCAGTGACCCTAAAGCCTGATCCCAGGCTCTGGCCTCTCACTTTGACCCTGACTCCTGACTCCTTAATTACAATCTGACTTTGTCCAGTGGCACCTGCCTTGAGTATGTGACCTTTGACTCTTGACTCCTGATGTCTAACCTGTGAACTATAACTCTTACTCATTACCTTTGACCTCTTGAGCCCCCGGTAAGTGACTTTTCACTCCCTGATACAATCTGAAACATGACCCTGAACCCTTACCTAATTTATAACCTTTGACCCAAACCAATGACCTTTGACCTTTGAGCTAAAGAAAAACTTTTGACTCAAATCTCTAAAATTTTCCTTCTGACCCCATATAAGCAACTCTTGGAACTCGATCATTGGTTATATATAACATTCAGCACCTTGACCCCAAACAGGGTTTTCACCAATACGTGATCTTTGACATAAAGTTGTGACCGTTAACCCTGCACTGTGACACTTGATCTTTTCACTCAAAACCACAACCCCTGACACTGGCCCTGGACTCCGAATCTGTGATCTTTGACCACAGGTCCTGATCCCTGATGACTGACCTTGGGGGGAGCCAAGAGGGGATGAAGACTCTGAGAACAAGCAAAGTCTTTGGGGCAAGAAGGTGATTGTGCTTGCTGTACGTGTGTTTGCTGTACCAATGCTCCCTGCCCGGCTACCGCTTAAAGACGGGCGTTACTTGATTTGGTACCCATGCAAGAGGGCCTGTCCCGGCCTAGGGGTGCTCTTCTGACCCGGCAACACGAACCGCAGCATCTCAGGACCCGCCCAGTGCCGAAGGCCGCCGCCGCGGAGGCCGGGCGCGCACACGGCCGGCTCCCCAGCAGAGAGCAGCGTTGCTCCAGCAGCGACCGGCGCCGCCGGGCTCCGGCTGCCGGACGCGGCTCTGGCAGCTCCGGGGGCTGCGAGCAGAGGGCAGCGGGGCTGCTGGGGGTGGCGAGGCGGGGGAAGCTGCCCGCGGAGCATCCCGTTTCCTAGCGCAGCCGCGGGGTGGCAAAGCTCTAAACGGTTGCTGCACTGAGAAGGCTTAAGGGAAGGAAAAACAACCTACGGGAAGCTTTCAGCCTGTGTGCGAGGGAGGGAAGCGTAAAGCAGGCTAACTGGTGAGGGTCAGAGCTTCCTCCATGCTAGGGTCAGCCACAGCAGAAGGAAATTAGACATCATCCTAGCCTATGCTTCCTACCAGGAGTTTCTAAACACTTAGTCCTGCAAGCAGCAGGATGTAGTCATCCCAGTGCCTGAAGCCAGTCACTGATGGGACTGACCATCAAGGGTGCAGGTCACCTACAGCTGTAATTGAGCCCAGCTGAGGCCTGAGCCACTGACACTGCATCCTCTGCTGCCTCCAATTAAGGCCTCTAATGGAGCTGTCCCAGCCAAAGGGAAGGCTATTTATAAGGCTGGCCAGACAAAGTCTTTGGGGGTTTGTGGTTAGTCAGGGCTGGGTCTGAACTGGACCTGCTTTAAGCCCACAGCTGGTCCCTCTGGCTGTGCACTAGCAAAATTACTTTTTCCAAGAGGCTGGTGAAGTGTGCTCACTCCACATTCAGTCAGAGTTTCCTTCACAGCCCCTGTGTCCCTTCCTATGGATGCTGAAGTTTCAGGCAGAGCTGATTTCCCTTTTTTCTGTGGAGAGAAGAGTGAGAACTCCTAGGAATCGGTCCTCTTCCAAAGTGGCACTTAGGCTCCTAAATTAGTCTGAAGCTTGTGCTATATGCACTTACAATGAAGCAAAGTCATCAGCAGCTGCATGCCATTGCCTGAAAGCATCTGGTCCGCTTCTCCTTCAGAGATGGGATGCTAAAGCAGTGATGTGGCTTTGTGTAGCCATTCCCCTGTTGATGTTGACCTGCAGAATATCGTGAGCACACTAGACTGGAGATCAAATGCTACAAACTTGGTATAGGGGGACCACTCTGAATTTCAATAGCAACTTTGAATGTAATTGTGGCTTTTTAAAAGCTCCTTGGCAGCTGTCTAGTGTTAGTTGTCAGTTGTTTGGTTTTATTGTTTGTTTATTTAGGGAGGCTGGGGAAGTGTAATTCACCTGTGTTTGTGGAGGTGCAATCATGCTCTCTGCATTTTCTGCCTCTCTTCTTGTTGCTTCTTGTTGGACTGATTTGCCACTTATTCCTGGTACCTTTGCTCCTGTGTTTCCAATGGCCACACATTTGGAAATATGGATGGACAACAGAGTTGGGGCCCAGGTAAGGCAGATTTGTATTTTTACACACTCTCATGATGTGGCTCAGCTCCTTATCCACAGTCACCCAGCTGAACATTTCCCTGACTGAATATCAGAAACACCAGAGCCCCCATAAAGGGATGCCTTTTCTTTCCAAAGCTCTTCATGTTTCCCAAGCAAGCAAGCAAGGTCTCCCAGTGGGAACTTTCCAGTTGTCCCTGGAATATAAGCATAGGTTTTCTTTATTCTTTATTTATTGCACGTTTGGATTTCTCACATCTTTCTCAAAACTGTTGCATTCATTGGACTCTGAGATTCCTGCTGTGTCTTCAGGCTCCCAGTACACAAGGTATTCCTATAGCATATATGCATGTTCCCTTGCTGGGACAAGAGTTGGGAGGTAAAATAGCTGTGACCCATTGGTGCTGCATGGCTTTCATTTCAAAGGCTTAAATTCCCACCTACATCTGCCCATTGTTGTTTGTTTTGAAATGGATCCTCTCAAGCTGCCAGGCTGGAAGGTTGCCCAAAAGGCTGTGGCATCCATGGGACTGATCCTGGAACACTTGGCCTGCACAGTGGTGGTGCTGTGTCCTGATGACTTTGGCTTTCCTGGAGCTGGGCACTGGGCAAGCAGACACGTGTCAGTAAGCTCAACTTGTTCAGACCTCGGCACTGGTCTTTTTGGAAAGAAGCTGCCAGCAGGAGTTCCTGTGGTGCTGGTCATCGGTGGCCACAAATGTTATGAAAGCCAAGCTGACAAACTGGGAGAGAATGCAGAGGAGAGCAGTAAAAATAATAAAAGCTTTCATAATTAAACCCAGTAGGTTTGAGGTATTGAGAGCTGGGAGATTTCCCCTATTCGTAAGAAGCCAGAAGCAGACAGGCCTGTCTGTAAGTATATATATGTATATGTAAAGGAGAGCTATACCAAATGTAGGGATGGGTTCCATACGATGCTACTTTTACACCCCTTCCATTGGCTGTGTATCTTGGGGGTGTTAAGAGAAAAGCAGACGTCACCTGTCTTTAAGCATGAAGTGAGCAACTGATGCCTCTGGGCTCTTAAAATGTGAGGGGCAGAGGGGTCAGTAGAGTGGGACACCTGATGCTTCTGCACACGATTCCTGTTCTGGGTCAGTCTCTAAGAGCAACCTGCCTTAGTTAAGGGGCAAATGGCAGCCCGTTTGGTAAGCACAGAGCTGGGAGTTGAATGTTAGGAGATGCACACACTGCTTTCCGCTCTTTCCAGATCGCTTGGCAGGCAGTCTGCTGCTGCATGCTTCACTGCAGGAGTTCACCAGATTTGGGAAACCATAGAGATGGAGCAGCTTGGCTGGCTGCCAGCATTGAAGGTTCCTTCTCTGTGGGTGCTTTGAAGTCTTCCAAAGGCTGCAGCTGCAAGGAGGCTAGCCTAGATTTGCTTTTGGAGTCATGCATGTTTTGAAACGTGTGGCTCAATTGCTACCGATGCCTCTACACATGCAACTTCTTTCTGTCTTGCCTAGTGTAGACACTGACTTAAGCTTTGCTTCTACAGCAGTCTTTTCTTGCTCCATGGGATTCATCTTCAAAGACCGAGCAACCTGTAAGTCAGGTGGACCTGTTTGAACTGCCCACTGCCCTGTAGAAGGCATCTTTAACAGGGGAAGTTCAATGTACATCTCCAGCATTAAAAGCAAAGCAAATTTGCACGCAGAGTTTTGAAAACGCCGTCCCCCAGGAGCTTGTGAATTTATGAAGCTGGAGCTCATTTCTACATTTCAGTGAGACGGGGTGAAAGCTGTGCCCTGGCTGGAGCAGGAGACAGTGGCTTGTACACGTGTCTTTGTGTGTGCATGTTCCTACGACTGCTTAATCTAAATAAAACCCAGCGCTGGACGACACAGGCAAAGGCTGCTGAGTAAGGCGATGACGTCACCCTCATTGGAGATCCTCAACTTTAAGGTTCGGTCTGGGTTTAATAGGGTGAACAGGCTTATTCTGCAGGGGTCACCAATAAAGAACTGCAGAGAAGTTTCCTTCCAGCTCAAATGCCTCTGTGGGAGGCTTTCTGGAAAGTAGATTAAATAGCAGACCCCTCTGTGTGCTTGTGGTGTCGCTGGAAATAGCGGATGGTATTTGCTTTCCCTGACTGGAAAGCTGCGCGTGGCGACAGAGCACAGGGCGATGCTGTGGAACTGGTGAAACACAGACTAATGCTCTGTGCAGGAAAAGGACCACCCCCAACTCACTAGCTGTTCCCAACGCTGACCCATAGAAATCAAACAAGTCATGCAAATGGAGTTCAAATTTGAGTTATTCAGATGGAGTTACTGATAGAAAAGAAGGGTAAGATGTTTTGTGATTTCTCCGGTGAATGATCCCCTTTGGCTTGAAAAGGTATCCACTGCGGAAAGGAGAAATGAAATCCCCTTCTGCCTCCTGTGCCCTGCTTGGCACAGCCATCAGTATGGTGTCATCGATATAAAAAGATTTCTGGCGAGGAGTTGATTTCTTTGAGGAGGCCAGAAAGAGCAAGAACAAGTAGTCTCTAGAAGGATGTCATCCTTTGTATGACACAACTCTAAATATCCTTGGCAGCGTGGCCTTAGCAGACGAATGACTGGACAAATGGTGTCCTAGCCAATGAGCCTGAGTACAGGCTTCAATTATCAGTGCCACTTTTTCCCCTGGGTAAGGCAGACCTTAGTGTGATGATCCCCCCCACCCCCCACCCGTATCTTCAAACGTATCAAAGCTACAAAACATTGTCAAATGGGTAGCCAAACCCCATGTGTTTGCACCATCCCTGCTGAAAGGCCAGCTGCTCCTTACATGGAAAAGTGATATATCCTGTTAAGCCTGGCTAAATCTGATGTAATGAGTGCAGATTCTTCCCAGGCTGCCAGCAGCAAAAAGCTGCTCTGGTCTGAAAAACAGAAGGAAATGCACCAAAATCTGGGAATGCCTTTTCTGACAGCCAAAACCGTAGTCTTCTCCAAAACATCCCTCTCCTGCATGCGCAGCCTTCTGATTCAAAGCTGCAATGGGGCAGATGGAAAGGTTGTTGCTGATGTCAGGAGATCTCGCTGTCTATCTGTGTGATCTTTAGAAGCTGCTTCCAAGGTAATTTCTCTGGCATTCCCTGAAAAGCATAGATTTAAGTAACTCTATCATCCCCTTTCTCCTGGAATCTGGGCCCTCTTGGGATTCTTTCCCTTAACTTGCAAGACGGTGCATTGACCTTTTCCTGGTTTCTTCACCCAGCCCCGCTGATGCACTCTTGGATGTCTGAGGTGCAGCCTCAACTGTTTGCGGGCACTCAAACTGGTGAGCTTAGTGGCATCAGGTGTGATGCTTGAGTGGCAGTCAAGAGTACAGGAAGCTGACAATGCAGTTTTTAAAAGGCGATGGGAAAGGTCAGGAACTGGATTGCTGTCAGTTGCTCTTGGACACTCTTTGAAATATAAAAACTTGAAAAACCCTATAAACTCCAGAAATGTCTGGCTAACTGTTGAAATGAACAATGGTGCCAACTCAGAGGATTAACGAAATACTCTCCCTTGTTTTGGTAGAATGAAGTAGACACAGAGCTATTGGTCCTTCTTTTAGCCTGGAGATAGAAGTTTGAACTGCTTTGTCTTGTTGGAATGTGCCATGTGTCCTCAGGGATAAAATAGAAGTGAGTACAGAAAAGGGAATGGCACTGGATAAATAATACAGTATGGCATGGTATATGGTGTACATACTCATTGGTGTGTGTACATAATCAATGGTGTATATGTGATGTATGAACTTGGGCTCTTCAGAAGGGATGCTGCAGCTGTCTGCTCACTCAACTCACATTGACGGCATGTTTCTCTCTAATGCGTTTCCCTGACCCTGTAATGTTAATGCTAATAGACCATTCCTGTGGTTTGCTTTATTGTATGGAACCTGAACAGTGTTTTCTAAGTCGTTTTGGCATCTCGTCCAGTTGGATGAGAGGAGCTATTCCAGTGGATGAGGGAATTGATGGAGGGCTGAAAACCAAAACATATCAGAGAAGATGCCAGCCAGAGAACACAATGGGGATAATGTTAACGCCAACACACTATAGCTACAGGGTTAATACCATTACTAGGGGTAATGAATCCTCAGCGCTGTTCATTTGGAATGCCTGTCTTCTTGGTATCAGAGCCATGAGCACAGGCATAAATTAGAAGGAGCTTGAAACAGAATATCCTGACCTGACCCATCCATGTCTATATAGAAGAATGAGATAATATAGAGAGCTGGTGGAACTATGCGCATTCTTGGACGAAGGGCTTTATTTAGCATTACCAGGAGAGACTTGTGTGATGCTAACTTTAAGAACTGGCAAGGGATGGTGCACTTTGGCTCAAGTTCAGGAAATCATAACATTCCGAATTCAAGGGGATTTACATGGATGCTTAAAGTCGAGCACATTTAAGGGTGCTGTTGGCCTGTGGCCTGCTTGTTCAGCACCTTGGAGAACCAGCTTCAAAATGGCGCAGTGCGCAGAGAAGGATTAGCTCATGTTGTCACGGTCAGTGCCTGGCAAGAAATGTGGTGCCTTGGCCTTAAGCCCTCTGCCCTTCGTCTTCTTTTTCAAGGCCTAATCTGGAAACAACCCTGTATCTTGTAAACTCATGGCAAATCTCTGCCTATGCATCTGCAAGCAGGTGCTGCAGGGAGGCACGGCCATGGATGATGGCTTCCTCATCTGCCCCAGCCCTCCCCATCCAAGGCCACGCCACCCATCCATGGGGACGTGTGACAGGGCTTGCTCCTGGCTTCCCTGTGGCAGCTCTTTTACTGGTAAACTAAAGAAAAAAATAAAACTTTTGCCAATGACAGGCAGTTACGTGCTGGGTCCTGTGATCTTGTGAATCTGAAGCCAAAAATTCCCCATTCCTCTCGTGGCTAAACAACCCTGAGCTGCAGCGAGGGGTTTGTTCTTGTTCTTTGAGTCCAGCGGGAGTTTGCTTTCCTTGGTATAACACTGCTGCTGTCTTCCCTGCGGTATGTTGTGTCTGGCAAGAGTGCGAGCGATGGAACCGAGGCTTGGAGCACCTTCTATCTTCACAGCGGGGAGGCTGAATGACTGCTGAAAGGAAAGCCTTTATTCATTTATTCACGTATTTTTGTCAGCTACAGCCAACCACAACTTGTTTTCTCAGACACGTACATGTGGAAATACTCTGTGTTCTGAATCGGCTTTCACATGACGCGTGTGTAACCCTGCACAAGTGCTAACCACCCAACCAGGAACCGGCTCCTACTTGCAGGTATCTTTAGAAGGCCATTTGCTGGTGTCTGGTTTAATGCCATTTTCCCATTTTCCAAGGTCTCTGAGTAGAAAACTAATGTGTTCTAGCACTGAAAAGCCCTGGCTTTGGCTTTTATGGTCTATTGGGCTGAGGATGGATGTCAAAGGAATTTGGTTTCAGCCAATTTCTCCTTTGCCTGCCAGACAGCTCCCTTGCTTCTCAGCCTCCCGGGGTTTAAGTTGCAGGTGAGTTTTCTTTCCTTTATTGTCTGTTTAGGGTGTTCTGCCCGTGACGCTAACTGCATAATGATCTCTCCCTGTCCTTATCTCGACTCTTTAGCCTCCCAATATGTATTTCCTCCCCTGTCCAGCTGAAAAGGGGAGTGATAGAGTGGCTTTGGTGGTCATCCATCCAGGTTGAAGCCACCACACCCTTACCCTATCACTACATGCCCTTGTAAACAGTTTGTCTCCACTTTTCCTGTAGACTGCTTTAGATACTGGAAGACTGCTCTAAGGTCTCCCCAGAGCCTTCTCTTCTCCAGGCTGAAGAGGCCCAACTCTCTCAGCCTGTCCTCACAGGCTATGTGGTGCAGCCCTCTGATCATCTTTATGTCCCTCCTCTGGACTCCCACTGCCAGGTCCATGGCTTTCTTGTAGTGGGGACCCAAGAGCCGGATGCAATACTCCAGGTAGGGTCTCATGAGAGCATAATAGAGCGGCAGAATCACCTTCCTTGACATGCTGGTCACACCTCTTTAAAAGGATAGGCATAAGCATCTTTGAAAGCATAAGTATCAAAGATCATGGACTAGAGTCAAAGATCAAAAGAAGTGTTAAAGGTCATGCGTCACACAGAAGGGTTGCTGTTGTTAGGACTCAAAATATGTTAGTTGGAGCCAAAGTTTGCTGCTTGGGGTCAAATCTGTAATGTTAAGTTTAGGAGTCAAGATTGTCAATATGGGTCAAAGGTCACATATCCAGGACAAAGGACACAAATCAACATTAAATGTTGAAGGCCACAGGTGTATAGTCACAGATTGAGACAAGGGGTCAAAGGCCACAGTGGGAGTCAAAGATTATAGAGTCAAGTAAAAGGTCATGAATTTGGGTCATCCAAGGTGATTGATAAGGGTTAAAGGTCACAAGTTGAGGTCAAATACAAGGTCTCTGTCAAGTATCTCATTGAGTGCCAAATGTTGCTAACTGGTGGATAGTTGTAAAATTTTAGAGAATTGAGACAAAGGTTTTTGTTTAGCTCAAAGGTCAAGGGTCATGGTTGGGGGGGTCAAAGGTTATAAATTAGGGGAAGGTTCAGTATGGTTCAGGTTGTGTCAGGGAGTGAAAAGTCATTTATTGGGGGCTCAAGAGGTCAAAGGTAATAGGTAAGGGTTAAAGTTCACAGGTCACTGCCAACTATAAGCTCAAAGGTCAGAGGTGAAGGCTGACTTCTCTGGCATCACTGACATCTCTCCTTTGGGATAGCCATGGTGCAGAGTTCTTTTCTGTTGCATACACACCGTGGGAGATCTGCTTACATCTCTCTCCCTCCATGCACTTGACCTTGCAGTCAATGAGCACATGAGCGTTAGGGACCCTCACGGCAAAACTCTACAGCATCTCAAGCTGACGATGGGAACACTTTGGTGGCCACTCTCTTCAGAGGCCAAATTCTCCCTCTGTTTGCAAAACACCACTGTGGCCAGTTACAGAAACATGGCTTTTTATCACCCTCATTCACTCCATGCTCCAGCGATCAACCAAAAGAGGCTGGGCCTTGCTCTTTGCCTGTGCCATAGATCCCAGCAGAAGACTTGGAAATTTCCATCCGTCTGCACTTGGAAATAGTGTGAGTTGCCATTTTTGAAAGGGGTTAATAAAATCTCAAACAGAGAGTCCAGCAGAGCATTTGAAACATTTGCCAAACCCTTGCAGGACGGCTGAAACACTAGCTGTCCCAGGGAAGCATTTTTGCTGAATCTCTTTGCCTCAAATAAAACACACCTCTGGGTAAGCTTGTGTTTCAGTATTTTTAATAAGAGAAGATATTATACCCCTGCTGAGGAAATAAGGATTTAGCGTTTCGGAACAGTCTGCCAAAAAAAGGAAGGGAGGTATTAATAGAATCCTAGAATCCTCTTCAGGACAAAAACGGGGGGAAACTTCATCAGAGCGAGAATTTTGGCAAATCTGGACAAAGGGCCATCGGTCCATAACAATTGTGGTTAGTTGGGATGGTGGGAGTAGCAATCCCGCGCCAGGTTGTGTCTGCCTGAGACGGGTGGAAAGCAGAGGATTGCGTGCAGGACGGCGTGGAAGGCCCGATGCTGTGGGTCTGCCTTCACACACCTGTGAGAGCTGCCGTTCTGAACACAGGGCTAGGTGTGAAAAGGGGAAAGCTATCCTGGTCTGGGATGCAAGTAGAGTGTGTGGAGAGCTGCTGGAATATGCTGCAAGGTTGGGGTGTGCAAGCACAATGTGCAGAGAGACAGTCAGCCCAAGTGGTTCCGAAAACCCGCCCTCTGAAGGCTGGGCTTCTGGGTCTCAATAAGCTGCACGGGAACCTGAGGGGCAATGTGATGGTTCTGCCTTGAATGAAGTGCCACGGGCCAACCAGCCTCTCAGATCACCTCAGAGAAGTCATAAGGGTCCTTGAAACTGTGCCTTAAAGCCTGTGGTTTTGCAAAGCCCTTGCAGGAGCCAGCTACCACAAGGAGACAGAAGTGTGCTGGTTGCAGCCCTGCTCCTCCAGGAATTCCTCCTGCTCCAGCCACCCTGGCATAGCCCCGTGTCAGTGGGTCCTTGGGAAGTGGACCAGCTTTGCCATGCAGAGAGCCTGTAAAGTAAGGGAGAAGCGTTCCCATCCATGGCAATTCCTTAGCAGCACATTTTGCATATTTTCCAGTCCCTTCTACAGTTTTTCAGAACATTGGAAACATTGCAATTCTCCCTTTCAAATGCACTTCTCAAGATCTAGTTAGTGTGGTTTACATATTTTTTGTGGTGATGAGCATACTACTGAAGTACGTGTATCTCAAAAGAGCATCGTGATCATCAGGGTTATTATTCAGAGGCAGACAATAGCAATATTAATGAGGCTCAGACATCTGTCAAATTAATCTGTAGTATAGAGTTCAGGAAACAAAGGCAAGATTTCGTTTTTCTAACTGTGATTTCCCATTTCTGTCAAAAGCTGAGTGGCTGTGAGTTGCTGTAGAGAGATTAATTTCTGATTTTCAAGAGTTTATGTAAGCATAATAATGAGGAACTTAGAAGAGTTCATATAGTGGAGTGGGTCTTTTGGGAAGACTCTGCCTGACCTTGCTGCTTTGGCACATCACAACAGAAGCACACCGCAGAAAGGGGGGAAGTTGAGTCCACAAGCATGCACTAGTGTGTAGAAAACCTCTCGTGCATTCAAATTCGAGGAATATCCCTTAATCCTCTCCCAGAAACAGGGATTTGCTCTTGCCATCCTACGAGGATGGTCACTCTGCACTCTGTCCTCTTGCCAGAGGTGCTGAGGGGGCATGAATAGCCTACAACACATAGGATAGTGTAGACCTCTGCATCCGGCATGAGGGTAAATAAAGTCAGGATGGCTGAAGAGTTCAGATTCAAGGGCAGCAAGTCAGAGATTTCTCCAGCAGTTTTGTCTTTCACAGGGTTGAGATTATGGTCACCGTGAATGCTGTGGAAAAGCACAGGCCATGCAAAAATGTGAAAATAGGCCGTGAACTGAGAAGGCACTGAGGGCTGTGGGAAAAGGGCATTAAATCAGTGAGGGGGGTTCCACACCCATCCTGTAGATTTTTTTCCTTTGGCATAATGCAGGAGAATGGCTTCCTGGCGTGAGGAACACAGTTGCCAGTTCAGGCCTAGTTTTGCAAGTTGACAGGGAGTCAGGTGCTCATACACGTGCGCGGCGCTGGCTTCTGAACTCGGGGCAGGCTGTTTGCTGTTTGGATATATTGCCACGAGCATCCCTCAGACTGCCCAATGCCCTGGGGAAGAATGGAGATCGCTCACCGGGGCGGCTGGGCTGTCCCCACTCTCCACCTGGGCCTCTCACTGTGCTGTACAAAACAGGTTGCTGGGAGACTTCCAGCTTGTCACCTCGTGTCAGCAGATACGGGCTGACTGAAACAGCTTTGTTCACAGGGAAAACTGTGAACAGTTTTTGGGGTCGAGGAATGAATTTTTACTCACAAATCAGTAGCATGTCTTTGAATGGATAATTCACCCTTACCCCTCAAAGAAGGCAGACTAACCTGCTCCTCAGCAAAAAGGGGTTTTGAAAAATTCTGCTGTCTGCTTGGAAGAGTCTCGGGGGTTTAAACGCTTCTGCTGCATCTGGAGTGTCTGCATCTGAAGCAAGATCCATTCAATCTACTTACCAATGTGGTTTCTCCTCCAAAGAACTTCTGTTTGAAGGACTCGCTTGGATATCTCGCAGTAAGGATGTTCCCACCAGAGCTTCTATTCCTGCACTCCACGTTCAGCCCTGCAAGAAACAACCTTGCTGGCACTACTTCCTGCCAGTGCAGCAGCTGCCCCTTTTTCAGCCCTGCTCCTGCTTGGGCTCAATAAGTAAGGTCCATGGAGTACAGTAGATAACCCCAGGGCACAAGAGCATTTTCAATACATAAGGAATTCTGCAAAAGAAGTCATCAACTTGATTCCAAACTAATCCAAAACAACATACAAACAACTGAATATTCATAGGAGATGGAGAACTGCAATATTTGCAATCAGATACAGTATAATCAGTTCAAAATGAATTCATGCCGTTTCTTAGTTCTCAGGCGCTCGTCTAGGCCAAGATCATTTGCCTCCTTTCATCCTGGTTTACTCAAGAGAGGCACCTCCTTTGCACCTTCCCCAGGTGAAGTTAAAACATAAGCAGTTAAAACATAATCCTCTTGACAAGGCAAAAGCCATAAAGATAACTCCTCACTGGCTGAGCTGTTGCCAGCAATCGCTCGCTTGCCTTGACTTGGCAGTCAATGCAATTGTTACCTAAAGCCCCTTTTTAGCACATCCCCAGCTCCAGTGTTACCCTGCTGATGACAGCAGAAGCTTGCACGGGTACCGTATTATTCTTCCCAGAAATTATCTTTCAAAACACACTTCCCAGGCTATTTCACAGCCAGGACAAGGGGTAAAGGGTGCAAGCTGGAGCATAGGAAGTTCCATGTGAATATAAGGAGGAACTTCTCCACTGTGAGGGTGACAGAGCACTGGAACAGCCTGTGCAGAAGGGTTGTGGAATCTCCTTCGCTGGAGCCATTCAAAACCCGCCTGGATGTGTTCCTGTGTGATTTAGTCTAGGTGATTCTGCTCTGGCAGGGGGTTGGACTAGAGGATCTTCCGAGGTCCCTTCCAACTCCAAACGTTCTGTGATTCTGTGACCTGTGCATCCATCCCTCCTACTGATGCTGTGATTCAATTACAGTCCCAGTAAGTTAACAGTGCCAAGGGAACATCTTAGAACAACAATTACATGTCTGCCTCAGAACTGAAAGTATAGGTGTTTACGACAACTTTACCATGGGAGAGGAGTCGTGCTCTGGACTCAGAGCTTCAGAAAGCAGAGTCTGGGTTCACATAACTTGCCTCTGTTACTTTAGTGTCTCTTGAAATATGATCTGGATAAGCCTACTTGTCAGTAGAGGCATTTTCAGGAAAATTCAACACGGAACAGTGGTGTTTCTGCTCAGGTCAGCCTTTTCTGGCAGGAATGTTGTGTGATGTCTCTGCAATGATTAGCTGGGATTTTTCCCAGAATAGTCACCGCAGGCCTTAGGCTTATTGTGGTTGGCACTTACAAAGACTTTCTTTCTAAGTTGGTGCCACAAGTTATTATATGCTCTCCTAGGGCTGTGGGCTGCACTGCGCTAGAAATAGAGACCTGTATTAGTGATAAAGCAGCGGCTGCATGTGATACAGTCTTTGGCAAAGTGTTTACAAGCACCTGTGGGTTGGATGCTTTACCAAGGGATGTTTTACCAAGTCCCGTCTCACGCTGCCAGTTGAAATCAGCTGAACAGGAAGGGGCAGGAGCTGCCAGTGAGCATCTATCATACCCCTTCTCAAATTACCATCTCTAAATCAGGGATGGGCAGTGGCCATTTCGAAGTGTCTGAGGGAAAAGTAGACCATGGGGGGGGGGGGGGGGAAGTGACTCAGTTATCACCATTAGCATGGTTTAGTATGACAATAGATGAGAGAGGCCTGAAGTGATGTCTCCAAGGAGGAGTGATAAGTAAGTTAGAGAAGACAGCAATAAATGTGGCAGACACATTCAGAACCATCTGAAAACCCAGTATGGAAAACTCACGCCTGCTGGAGAACTTCCTATGCACAGGTGCTCGTGAAAGTGCCCAGAATAAGCCAGGAAGTAATTTTCATGCTCATTTTGGGCAAAGCAGGTCTGCTGAATTTTAAACCCACTTCCTTCAGACAGGTTACCTGACATCCTTGTGGGAACCTGGCCTTGGACACAGCAGGTGTATTAATCTGGGATGCTATTTTACCAGTGTGCTGCTTTACTTAAAAGTACAGAGACGATTCCTATACTTTGAAGTAGTTACACATCTCGATATTGCAATAGCAATGTTTGGGACAACGTGATCTGAGGATATAAATCAGGAGAAGTCTGTAGGAAGGAGCACTGTTAATTGGTACAAGGAAAGCCATGGCTTTGTTGAAAGGCTTTCACTTTTGAGTTGTTCCCACATCGATACCTCCAGCATGATCTGTCCTCAAAAACAAGTCTGCAGAGCTATCGAGTGACACAGACAGAAGACTACACTCATTTCCCTTCTGACCTAAACCATATCATCTTCCACACCACCCTGCAAAGGATCATCTGTGGCTACCGATTTTCCTGCTCTCAGCCTGTCCCTAAGGTTAGAAAGTGGCATCAGAGTGCCTACAGCCCAAAGGAAAACACTCCCAATGGAAGTAGCTCTCCAGATAGTTTCAATGTCAGGTGCACAGATGTGGTGTAATTTCAAGTATTATATGTTTTCTTTTCTCCGTCCCTGTTACTTCATTGTAGTGGAAATCAGGTTGTTGCCATTCCCCTCCCATGATGTATGCGTTCTTGCTGGTTGGCATCTACATGTCACATGCCTGTGTGGCACAATGCAAGAACCTTCTTTAAGGTCACGGGACCACAATTGGCCTCAGAGAGTTACCTGCACACAGGGAGGCATCAGCCAGCCACGCTGGAGGAACTGGGCACATGCAGTTATGCTGTATGGGGAATTTCTTGTTACCTGCAGCATTAAGGTAGATTCAAGGGACTTCCTCGTTTGGTCATCTGCTGCTCTAAGGATCGAGGGGGAAGAGAGAATTTTTCAGTTCCATCTTTGTGTCCTTCTTGTCCATAACCTGAAAACTAACCAGGGATCCCAGTTCCTACGGGCTTGTACCGATGTTTGTGCCCTTGTGCCACTAAGGGGCAGATCCACACAGGAAATGCTTTAGTGAATCTTGTTGCCAGGGAGTTCTGATACGTGTCCCTCCATCTGTGTCCTTCAGTAATCCTTGGACATGGAGAAACTGATCTGGATCATGAGCTCTTTGGTATCATCTGTCTTGCTAATTGTTGCAATGAGGTGTCCTCAGCCTCACTCCCTGCTGTGACTCCACAGTTACTTATTTTCTGTCTGACCTTCTTAGATGTGTCCCACAATCCTGCGAGCTGATTCCCACCGTGCTTCAAAGGAAACGCGCGGGAATGGCTCCAGTGATTTATAGACTGCTGCTGGGGTCGGAGGAGGACTACTGGCAAGTGACTAAGCAGGCCTGTTTCCGTGGGAGACCAGAGACCGTGAAGGGGAATCAGGTTTTGACCCTTGGGCAATGAGTCATGACCTGTACTTCAGGACCTTTGGGCTTAAAATATCACTGGAATGTACAAGGTCTGAGTAGGTATGTCAAGAGATAGAAGACGGGAACGTGTTTGCAACCAGCAAAGCAGACATTGCATCACGCTGGAAAACACACTGCAAAGAGCTAATACAACACCTACATGCACTGGCACTACTTTTGCCTCTCAAAGCTGTCTTCAAGACTTCTGTTGCTTCCATAAGCTTTGGATGAGTTTCTTAGATAAGGAGGCTAATCACCAGAGCTCACAGAGAAAGAAAAGGGAATTATTGTGACACGTGACATTCCTAGAAGTTTAAATACTCTATGAAAAAAATACAAAGTATTGTAATTCTGCTGTTAGTGATTATACTGATCCAGACTGGAGGTGAGCTTTTTCTAGAACAGCTTTTTCTAGAACAGCAACTATAATTCCTCAATTATATGTGCTTTCCTGAACCACAGCATTGGACAATTCTGCAAAAATTCCTTTGAACTTACAGAGACAGTATCATAGTGACAATGATTCCATTGTGTGATTTTGGTTCTGTATTTTCCTATGTCATCAGAGTAGTTTGCTAGAAATGGGAGAAAAGTTCCTTGGACTGTGAAGACTGAATTAATCATCCTTCTATTTACCTCTTGACAGGCTATAATGTCCATAGTCAATTGTGAAGCTAATAAGCAACCTCCAAAGAGTTATGAGAAACGCTGTTGAGATAAGCAGGAGAAATGTACTGTGAATAACCAACTAAATTAGTATTAATTAGATCATAGAATATGCTTTATGGTAATGGGTCTTCTTTGCAAATCTTTGTGAGGATGTGTCTAGCAGGGTTTAATGGGGTTTGTATTTTCTATGGAACATTATTTTTCAGCCTCTTCCAAACCTAATGAAAATTTATTTTTTCTGTAAATGAATACTTGGAAATGAGACTGAAGTAAGAATGCACAAATTAATATTTATTAAGGGTTCCCCATCCATGAAGAAAACAGTCTGAGATGCATTTAGATTCACTCTTTCTTGACCTGCATTGGGAGAATGACCTAATTTGAAGGTCACAGAGACTATTCACAAGGATGGAGTTTGAACCAGCCGTTTCCACACCCTCTCCTTTCCTGTTCACTACTACTCTTATGCTGGATTTTCACTTTGTGTAATCTCAGATTTTATTGCAGTAAATTCCTTCAGCAAATGGTAAGGTACTCTAAATCCCTTCACAGGTCTGTTACTACTTGATGCAAATTCTGATCAGCTCAGCTCTTATCTTTGCAGACAATTTAGTTTGGATATTTTATGCTCCAGTCTACTCCAGCTGCTTGCTGATTGTTTGTTTCAATAGTTACATCTTCTGTTGTGTTATTAATGACTGTCCCTCTACCTGAAGACTAATCAATAGTTTGTCTCTTGCTACCACACACTCTCTCACACAGCTTGAGGAAGAGGTCTTGCAGTCTGAAAGCAAAGAGGTTAAGAGCATCCTGGGTTTTGACCTGATAGGAAGAACCCATCCTGACCACACTGAAATCTGCTTTAAATCCATATAGATTTTTTTGAGAGAGTTCAAGGGGGCATGTCCATGTTTGCTGCTTCGGGAGACAGGGGAACTGACAAGAACTGTAAAGGTTCAGACCCTCCTCCACACCTGATGGATGTCTGTTTTCTGCCTTTCATACATTGTAGAAGCATTGTAGTGGACCTCGTACTTACTCTTGCACAGAAAAAGAATTATGAACACCACACAATTCATGCAGGTTTAAAAAGGCATGACTGGGCCCCTATTAGCTTCCCTAGATTATCTTTACAAGAATGCTCAGTAATTAAATCTTAAAAATAGAGATCAGAGAAAAAAAAAAAACACAACAAAACAAAAACCCAAACAGAAACACAAATAAAAATGCTGTTTTGAGTCAGTCAAGTAGATGTCTAAATCCATGGCAACTTCCTTAGCTTGTTTTTGCTGGAGAAAAACAGTGGGAAAACAAGATAATTTTTTTAGAAACCACTGTGTGGTTCTACTTTAAGTGAATGTTTCATTGCTAAAATAAATGGAATTTGGCAAATAAACATAAAAGAATCAAAGATGAAGGAAAATAAAACCACTTATCTTGACCCACATTAAGATTTTCATAATCTGCTTTTTAGTTCAGAAAATTAAGTAGGGTTGATCCCCCAACTCCACTAAAGCCTCCTTCTGAGATACTTTACAAAGCTCCATTCAGCATCATGGGAGAATGAATCAATGAGTGTCTTGAGTTTTTGCATTTTGGAAGGCTGCATAGGTCCCCACCGGGAAAGACTCCACCTGTTCCATCAAAGAGACACGCCACCCTCAACAGACTGTTCTAAATATCTCTTGTCCAAATTCGTTCTGTTCCATAGACATAGCAGAACAGGACACCCCCATGGCCCTCAGTCACCACAACAAAGCACTCCCCAGCTGCATAAAAGGTCAGAAATGTCAAGAATAAGAGAAAAAAAGGTCACTGAAGCTGTAGTGGCACATTTGATGCTTCACCACTGGACTTGCTGCTGAACTTGGGAAGAAATGCCACAACATGTCCACAATCCTAGAAATGATGAGACAAATCTAAAGCTGAAAGATTTCACAGCCCTGAACTTGTTGCTACTCAGATACACAGTGCTCAAGCTAATCTCACAGGAACTCTAACCTGCAAGTACAGCATATGTTTTGACCCATTCCTTTTCTTATTAGCCCTTGCTCACCACAGGTCAAAGCTGTACTTTCCTTCTCCTGCACTTCGGTTGAGCAAAACAGCATGTAAAAGGCAGTACTGAGGCTGGAAATAGCTTTTAATGTGAATGTAAAAAGTAGTAGCACCCAACAAACTTGCAAATGACGGCCAGTAGTTACTACTCTCTGGTTGCATGAAACAGGTAGCCAAGGAAAGAACAGCAGGCTGAGGTAATGGGATGTCTTCTCTGATAGAGGGGAATAAAAGTCCCAGGACATATCCATCTGGAATAGCTTCGCTGATCACATCTGGAGCACTTTGGCCACCCTTGAGCTACCCCAAGACTACACTAGTGTTTATATGAAGTCTACAAGGCATGTCACTGGACTTCTAGTCAGCCTACTTAACAATTATACACCACCGTGAAAGACAGTTACAACATCCACAGCAAGACATGAATTTCTTTCCTGCGTAGACCAACCTGAAGCCAATAATTGTTCTAAAATGCTGTGGTATCAGAAATTGTACCAACCACTCACCTGCAACTTAAACCCCAGGAGACTGAGAAGCAAGGGAGCTGTCTGGCAGGCAAAGGAGAAATTGGCTGAAACCAATTTCTTCTCTGAAATCCGTCCTCGGCCTGATGGACCATAAAAGCCAAAGCCAGGGCTTTTCAGTGCTAGAACACATTAGTATTCTACTCAGAGACCTTGGAAAATGGGAAAATGGCATTAAACCAGACACCAGCAAATGGCCTTCTAAAGATACCTGCAAGTAGGAGCCGGTTCCTGGTTGGGTGGTTAGCACTTGTGCAGGGTTACACACGCGTCATGTGAAAGCCGATTCAGAACACAGAGTATTACCACATGTACGTGTCTGAGAAAACAAGTTGTGGTTGGCTGTAGCTGACAAAAATACGTGAATAAATGAATAAAGGCTTTCCTTTCAGCAGTCATTCAGCCTCCCCGCTGTGAAGATAGAAGGTGCTCCAAGCCTCGGTTCCATCGCTCGCACTCTTGCCAGACACAACATACCGCAGGGAAGACAGCAGCAGTGTTATACCAAGGAAAGCAAACTCCCGCTAGACTCAAAGAACAAGAACAAACCCCTCGCTGCAGCTCAGGGTTGTTTAGCCACGAGAGGAATGGGGAATTTTTGGCTTCAGATTCACAAGATCACAGGACCCAGCACGTAACTGCCTGTCATTGGCAAAAGTTCTATCTTTTTCTTTAGTTTACCAGTAAAAGAGCTGCCACAGAGAAGCCAGGAGCAAGCCCTGTCACACGTCCCCATGGATGGGTGGCATGGCCTTGGATGGGGAGGGCTGGGGCAGATGAGGAAGCCATCATCCATGGCCGTGCCTCCCTGCAGCACCTGTTTGCAGATGCATAGGCAGAGATTTGCCATGAGCTTACAAGATACAGGGTTGTTTCCAGATTAGGCCTTGAAAAAGAAGACGAAGGGCAGAGGGCTTAAGGCCAAGGCACCACATTTCTTGCCAGGCACCGACCGTGACAACATGAGCTAATCCTTCTCTGCCCACTGCGCCATTTTGAAGCTGGTTCTCCAAGGTGCTGAACAAGCAGGCCGCAGGCCAACAGCACCCTTAAACGTGCTCGACTTTAAGCATCCATGTAAATCCCCTTGAATTCGGAATGTTATGATTTCCTGAACTTGAGCCAAAGTGCACCATCCCTTGCCTAAGATTAGCATCAAACAAGTCTCTCCTGGTAATGCTAAATAAAGCCCTTTGTCCAAGAATGCACATAGTTCCACCAGCTCTCTATATTATCTCATTCTTCTATATAGACATGGATGGGTCAGGTCAGGATATTCTGTTTCAAGCTCCTTCTAATTTATGCCTGTGCTTCATGGCTCTGATACCAAGAAGACAGGCATTCCAAATGAACAGCGCTGAGGATTCATTACCCCTAGTAATGGTATTAACCCTGTAGCTATAGTGTGTTGGCGTTAACATTATCCCCATTGTGTTCTCTGGCTGGCATCTTCTCTGATATGTTTTGGTTTTCAGCCCTCCATCAATTCTCTCATCCAACTGGAATAGCTCCTCTCATCCAACTGGACGAGATGCCAAAACGACTTAGAAAACACTGTTCAGGTTCCATACAATAAAACAAACCACAGGAATGGTCTATTAGCATTAACATTACAGGGTCAGGGAAACGCATTAGAGAGAAACATGCCGTCAATGTGAGTTGAGTGAGCAGACAGCTGCAGCATCCCTTCTGAAGAGCCCAAGTTCATACATCACATATACACCATTGATTATGTACACACACCATTGAGTATGTACACCATATACCATGCCATACTGTATTATTTATCCAGTGCCATTCCCTTTTCTGTACTCACTTCTTTTTTATCCCTGAGGACACATGGCACATTCCAACAAGACAAAGCAGTTCAAACTTCTATCTCCAGGCTAAAAGAAGGACCAATAGTTCTGTGTCTACTTCAGTCCACCAAAACAAGGGAAAGTATCTCGTTAATCCTCTGACTTGGAACCACTCTGATTTCACCAGTTAGTCAGACATTTCTGGAGTTTATAGGATTTTTCAAGTTTTTATATTTCAAAGAGTGTCCAAGAGCAACTGACAGCAATCCAGTTCCTGACCTTTCCCATCGCCTTTTAAAAACTGCATTGTCAGCTTCCTGTACTCTTGACTGCTACTCAAGTGTCACACCTGATGCCACTAAAGCTCACCAGTTTGAGTGCCCAGCAGTTGATGAACACCCTAATTACCTCAGTGCCCGCAAACCGTTGATGTACCAGCACACCTAAAAAGGGCTTAAAGGATCTCTCTCAAGAGGGCTACTGTCACAAGGATCGATATCTTTCTGCCCAAAGAAACACTTCTTGTCTGCACCTCAGACATCCAAGAGTGCATCATCGGGGCTGGGTGAAGAAACCGGGAAAAGGTCGATGCACCGTCTTGCAAGTTAAGGGAAAGAATCCCAAGAGGGCCCAGAATCCAGGAGAAAGGGGATGCTAGATTTACTTAAACCTATGCTTTCCAGGGAATGCCAGAGAAATTAGCTTGGAAGCAGCTTGTAAAGATCACACAGACAGAGAGCGAGATCTCCTGACATCAGCAACAACCTTTCCATCTGCCCCATTGCAGCTTTGAATGAGAAGGCTGCGCATGCAAGAGAGGGATGTTTTGGAGAAGACTATGGTTTTGGCTGTCAGAAAAGGCATTCCCAGATTTTGGTGCATTTCCTTCTGTTTTTCAGACCAGAGCAGCTTTTTGCTGCTGGCAGCCTGGGAAGAATCTGCACTCATTACATCAGATTTAGCCAGGCTTAACAGGATATATCACTTTTCCATGTAAGGAGCAGCTGGCCTTTCAGCAGGGATGGTGCAAACACATGGGGTTTGGCTACCCATTTGGCAATGTTTTGTAGGTTTGATACGTTTGAAGATACGGGTGGGAGGATCACCACTCTAATGTCTGCCTTACCCAGGGGAAAAAGTGGCACTGATAATTGAAGCCTGTACTCAGGCTCATTGGCTAGGACACCATTTGTCCAGTCATTCGTCTGCTAAGGCCACGCTGCCAAGGATATTTAGAGTTGTGTCATACAAAGGATGACATCCTTCTAGAGACTACTTGTTCTTGCTCTTTCTGGCCTCCTCAAAGAAATCAACTCCTCGCCAGAAATCTTTTTATATCGATGACACCATACTGATGGCTGTGCCAAGCAGGGCACAGGAGGCAGAAGGGGATTTCCTTTCTCCTTTCCGCAGTGGATACCTTTTCAAGCCCAAGGGGAGCATTCACCGGAGAAATCACAAAACATCTTACCCTTCTTTTCTATCAGTAACTCCATCTGAATAACTCAAATTTGAACTCCATTTGCATGACTTGTTTGATTTCTATGGGTCAGCGTTGGGAACAGCTAGTGAGGGGGGGTGGTCCTTTTCCTGCACACAGCATTAGTCTGTGTTTCACCAGTTCCACAGCATCGCCCCTGTGCTCTGTCGCCACGCGCAGCTTTCCAGTCAGGGAAAGCAAATACCATCCGCTATTTTCAGCGACACCACAAGCACATAGAGGGGTCTGCTATTTAATCTACTTTCCAGAAAGCCTCCCACAGAGGCATTTGAGCTGGAAGGAAACTTCTCTGCAGTTCTTTATTGGTGACCCCTGCAGAATAAGCCTGTTCACCCTATTAAACCCAGACCGAACCTTAGAGTTGAGGATCTCCAATGAGGGTGACGTCATCACCTTACTCAGCAGCCTTTGCCTGTGTCGTCCAGCGCTGGGTTTTATTTAGATTAAGCAGTCGTAGGAACATGCACACACAAAGACACGTGTACAAGCCCCTGTCTCCTGCTCCAGCCAGGGCACAGCTTTCACCCTGTCTCACTGAAATGTAGAAATGAATTCCAGCTTCATAAATTCACAAGCTCCTGGGGGACGGCGTTTTCAAAACTCTGCGTGCAAATTTGCTTTGCTTTTAATGCTGGAGATGTACATTGAACTTTCCCTGTTAAAGATGCCTTCTACAGGGCAGTGGGCAGTTCAAACAGGTCCACCTGACTTCCAGGTTGCTCGGTCTTTGAAGATGAATCCCTTGGAGCAAGGAAAGACTGCTGTAGAAGCAAAGCTTAAGTCAGTGTCTACACTAGGCAAGACAGAAAGAAGTTGCATGTGTAGAGGCATCGGTAGCAATTGAGCCACACGTTTCAAAACATGCATGACCCCCAAAAGCAAATCTAGGCTAGCCTCCTTGCAGCTGCAGCCTTTGGAAGACTTCAAAGCACCCACAGAGAGGAACCTTCAATGCTGGCAGCCAGCCAAGCTGCTCCATCTCTATGGTTTCCCAAATCTGGTGAACTCCTGCAGTGAAGCATGCAGCAGCAGACTGCCTGCCAAGCGATCTGGAAAGAGCGGAAAGCAGTGTGTGCATCTCCTAACATTCAACTCCCAGCTCTGTGCTTACCAAACGGGCTGCCATTTGCCCCTTAACTAAGGCAGGTTGCTCTTAGAGACTGATCCAGCACAGGAATCGTGCAGAAGCATCAGGTGTCCCCCTCTACCGACCCCTCTGCCCCTCACATCTTAAGAGGCCAGAGGCATCAGTTGCTCACTTCATGCTTAAAGACAGGTGACGTCTGCTTTTCTCTTAACACCCCCAAGATACACAGCCAATGGAAGGGGTGTAAAAGTAGCATCATATGGAACCCATCCCTACATTTGGTATAGCTCTCCTTTACATATACATATATATACTTACAGACAGGCCTGTCTGCTTCTGGCTTCTTACGAATAGGGGAAATCTCCCAGCTCTCAATACCTCAAACCTACTGGGTTTAATTATGAAAGCTTTTATTATTTTTACCGCTCTCCTCTGCATTCTCTCCCAGTTTGTCAGCTTGGCTTTCATAACATTTGTGGCCGCCGATGACCAGCACCACAGGAACTCCTGCTTGCAGCTTCTTTCCAAAAAGACCAGTGCCGAGGTCTGAACAAGTTGAGCTTACTGACACGTGTCTGCTTGCCCAGTGCCCAGCTCCAGGAAAGCCAAAGTCATCAGGACACAGCACCACCACTGTGCAGGCCAAGTGTTCCAGGATCAGTCTCATGAATGCCACAGCCTTTTGGGCAACCTTCCAGCCTGGCAGCTTGAGAGGATCCATTTCAAAACAAACAACAATGGGCAGATGTAGGTGGGAATTTAAGCCTTTGAAATGAAAGCCATGCAGCACCAATGGGTCACAGCTATTTTACCTCCCAACCCTTGTCCCAGCAAGGGAACATGCATATATGCTATAGGAATACCTTGTGTACTGAGAGCCTGAAGACACAGCAGGAATCTCAGAGTCCAATGAATGCAACAGTTTTGAGAAAGATGTGAGAAATCCAAACGTGCAATAAATAAAGAATAAAGAAAACCTATGCTTATATTCCAGGGACAACTGGAAAGTTCCCACTGGGAGACCTTGCTTGCTTGCTCGGAAAACATGAAGAGCTTTTGAAAGAAAAGGCATCCCTTTACAGGGGCTCTGGTGTTTCTGATATTCAGTCAGGGAAATGTTCAGCTGGGTGACTGTGGCTAAGGAGCTGAGCCACATCATGAGAGTGTATAAAAATACAAATCTGCCTTACCTGGGCCCCAACTCTGTTGTCCATCCATATTTCCAAACATGTGGCCATTGGAAACACAGAAGCAAAGGTACCAGGAATAAGCGGCAAATCGGTCCAACAAGAAGCAACAAGAAGAGAGGCAGAAAATGCAGAGAGCATGATTGCACCTCCACAAACACAGGTGAATTACACTTCCCCAGCCTCCCTAAATAAACAAACAATAAAACCAAACAACTGACAACTAACACTAGACAGCTGCCAAGGAGCTTTTAAAAAGCCACAATTACATTCAAAGTTGCTATTGAAATTCAGGGTGGTCCCCCTATACCAAGTTTGTAGCATTTGATCTCCAGTCTAGTGTGCTCACGATATTCTGCAGGTCAACATCAACAGGGGAATGGCTACACAAACCCCATCACTGCTTTAGCATCCCATCTCTGAAGGAGAAGCGGACCAGATGCTTTCAGGCAATGGCATGCAGCTGCTGATGACTTTGCTTCATTGTAAGTGCATATAGCACAAGCTTCAGACTAATTTAGGAGCCTAAGTGCCACTTTGGAAGAGGACCGATTCCTAGGAGTTCTCACTCTTCTCTCCACAGAAAAAAGGGAAATCAGCTCTGCCTGAAACTTCAGCATCCATAGGAAGGGACACAGGGGCTGTGAAGGAAACTCTGACTGAATGTGGAGTGAGCACACTTCACCAGCCTCTTGAAAAAAGTAATTTTGCTAGTGCACAGCCAGAGGGACCAGCTGTGGGCTTAAAGCAGGTCCAGTTCAGACCCAGCCCTGACTAACCACAAACCCCCAAAGACTTTGTCTGGCCAGCCTTGTAAATAGCCTTCCCTTTGGCTGGGACAGCTCCATTAGAGGCCTTAATTGGAGGCAGCAGAGGATGCAGTGTCAGTGGCTCAGGCCTCAGCTGGGCTCAATTACAGCTGTAGGTGACCTGCACCCTTGATGGTCAGTCCCATCAGTGACTGGCATCAGGCACTGGGATGACTACATCCTGCTGCTTGCAGGACTAAGTGTTTAGAAACTCCTGGTAGGAAGCATAGGCTAGGATGATGTCTAATTTCCTTCTGCTGTGGCTGACCCTAGCATGGAGGAAGCTCTGACCCTCACCAGTTAGCCTGCTTTACGCTTCCCTCCCTCGCACACAGGCTGAAAGCTTCCCGTAGGTTGTTTTTCCTTCCCTTAAGCCCTCTCAGTGCAGCAACCGTTTAGAGCTTTGCCACCCCGCGGCTGCGCTAGGAAACGGGATGCTCCGCGGGGCAGCTTCCCCCGCCTCGCCACCCCCAGCAGCCCCGCTGCCCTCTGCTCGCAGCCCCCGGAGCTGCCAGAGCCGCGTCCGGCAGCCGGAGCCCGGCGGCGCCGGTCGCTGCTGGAGCAACGCTGCTCTCTGCTGGGGAGCCGGCCGTGTGCGCGCCCGGCCTCCGCGGCGGCGGCCTTCGGCACTGGGCGGGTCCTGAGATGCTGCGGTTCGTGTTGCCGGGTCAGAAGAGCACCCCTAGGCCGGGACAGGCCCTCTTGCATGGGTACCAAGTCAAGTAACTCTTGCTCGTCTTTAAGCGGTAGCCGGGCAGGGAGCATTGGTACAGCAAACACACGTACAGCAAGCACAATCACCTTCTTGCCCCAAAGACTTTGCTTGTTCTCAGACTCTTCATCCCCTCATACCACCCCCGCATTCAGAACCAGGTCTTGAACTCCCCCCCAGCTGGACTTCTGCTCTCCCTGGAGAGCCTTTTGTCCACTTTGTCCTCCAGCAGCTCCCACTGTTGCTTTGGTTTTCAGCATTTTAGCACTTAGTGTCCTGAGGCAAGGCAGGAGCTCTCAGGCTTTTTTCACTCTACTACTTATCAGCCCTGAGCATCCACAGTGGTCTCAGGGGTCAACTTCACAGGTGCCCACAGTTACCTGCTGTTAGTTACACGGGTGCAGCTGTATCTGCTCCCTGAACAGGATCTTCCCCTTTCAAGCACCTCGGGCCTTTGATGATTTCTATGCATCCCAGCAAAATTCTTCAGTTTTCTCCTAATTGCTGCGTTCAGAGGTACCCCTGGATATTTTATTTCCCATTTTTCCTAGCGATTCCCAGATGAGGTACTGCATAGGCCAAGTCCAGGAGAAGCTAAGATTTCCGTTTCTCCCTGTGCCTCCTGCTCTGATCCTCACCTCTGCTCTCAGTGCACAGGAACCCCAGGTGCGGCCAGCCTGTGTGCAGAGAGGGGGATTCACAGCACAAAGGCCCCACTTCCCTGTCCCTGGTTCCTTTGCCCTGGCCAGAAAGCCACTCTGCCACCATACCCTCTCTCAGCTGTTGCCTCTTAATTGTCTGAAATGTGTCCCCTGAAGAAACCGACTGCAGGATTTTGCTGGCAAAGGTCGATGTCAGAGGAAGAACTTGCAGAGCCTGCAAATACCCTGGGCCTCCAAATACACATATTGCAATGTCTGTCCCATGTCTCTTCCCTTATATATGCACCTGAAACCCTGCTGCGGGTTCCTGGTCCCCTCTTACAAACTCAGATACCCACAGCACGCTCCTGATTTCCCCAATTTTCCTCATAGACCATGAACTCAGCCACATACCTTCAAACCACCTGATGATCTCTGGTGTGTTTTTCCATCTTTCCAACCTCATGTACTCTCTGCCTCCTCACATGGTGGTTTCCCCCACATCACACCACCTTTCTTACTGTGGGTCCTCTGTCTCTCCAGTCTTTGTGCTGCACCACATGCTGACCCCAACTGTCCAGTCTCTGGGGAATGCCACAGGATCCTCCCCTTTTGGGTACCCTGGGAACGAAAGTCATTCCAGGCAGTGATGGCCTCATCAAGGCGGGTCATCATCATGGCTGACTTCATGAAAAGGCTGTGACTCCTTCTGCTCAGCTAGTGTTCAGCAAGCCATGGTCCCACACTGGAGTCTGATAGGTCTCATAAAAACGCAGTGTGGGACCATGCTGGGATACCTCCTATCTTGGCCACCTTTGTGAAAGAGCTTCTCCTGCCGAAAGTGGGAACCGCATGCAGTCGTGGAGTTAGGGCACCGGGGAAGCCCAGCTCCACCACATCCTCAAGAGTCTTCAGGTCTCTGAGACAAGCAAGAGCTGGTGGCTCCCTTGCAGCAGTGACACCTCCAATTTTATCAGCTTGAGGGTGTGAATGTAAGAAGG
The DNA here is from genome assembly GCF_964237585.1 of Gallinula chloropus. NCBI lineage: Eukaryota > Metazoa > Chordata > Aves > Gruiformes > Rallidae > Gallinula > Gallinula chloropus. Next base: position 23,236,679 of record NC_140085.1, read on the forward strand.
AGAACCTCTGATGCTAAATTAAGGACCAAAGCAATCCCAGGCTAGAATTAAGGGAAACGCTGGAATACCTCTTACTCACCTCTCCCACCGATCCTTTCCCCAGTCACAGTGGACAGTAAACACACCTCTTGTTTAAATTAAACTTTTTTCTTCTGAACAAAAGTTGGCCACAAAATTTGCACGTTTTCTAGGGCAAAATGATGCTAAATCTTGATTTTTGTGACTAGAGGTTTTTCTTCTCAGGCTGGACCTCTGCACAGCTGCCTGCCCTGTCCAAACAGTGTGGGGCTAGTGCCAAGTTTAACACTTGCCCTTAGAGTCAGAAGAGACTCGTGTGTCACTGGCAAGTGCATCTAATATGGGGAGGATGACAGTCAAGCAAGATTTAAAAAATGCTGTTTACTCCATGAGATCTCAGCGTGTGAAAAACTCACTCCAGGTCCTCTCAGTGTTTGGGATTTTGCCTAAAGCCATGAAGACACAGGCGTGCTGCTGCCAGGGTTTTCTGTCCGTGTGTACTGGTGGCTGTTCGAGCCAAGGAGTGAGCGCCATTGGAATTAATGCTAACAGATTAAAAGAAACACACACAGTCACACCCCACCCTCCCTCCACCCCGAGCCAACTAAAGAGTTGGCCACAGCTCGGGGCTCCTGCCTGAGGTACGGGGCAGCTTGCAGAGTTTGCAGTGCCTGCTGCTCTGCCCCTGGCTGAGCTGCAAAGGTGCTGCGGGGATTCATGCAAGGATCCATACTCTTGCATCTGAGCAGGGAATGAAATCAGGGAGTATTTGTTTTTCCTACTTTAAAAACTCAAGAAATCTCATTTCCAAGCTATTACTGGAAACAGTAACAGGTTCTGAGGCTTTTAAGAGAAAACAAGACAGAATAAAAAGCTGTTTTACTAACATGAGTAATGTTTTTTGGCATTTGTAATGAAGTTAACCTACTGATTGTTTCTCCATCTAGAAGAAGAGTAATTTGCACTGAAGAAGTGCAGGGAGCAGCATTTCAACAAACAACAATTCATCAACATTACTAACACGCTCTTGCTTTTCTGCTCACCTCTGTAACCCCTTCCTTCACTTCTCTTCATTGTATGCATCAGATGTACTAAATCCTTACACTCCAGCTGATGTAAAACCCATTGGGGATGTGGTTTTTGGGCAAAGAAACTTCTGTGAGGTGGCAGAAAGGAGGGAGAGAGCAGAGAGGGAGATCAAGACCCCTGCTAGGCTGCCCGCTGGAAACGTGCGGGCTTCTCACCACAATACCTGGCCTTGACTGTGCCCCAAGAGCCTCAGAAACATGCTCATCACTACAAACTCCTCTTGGACCTCCCTGAAGGATGATCATGGTGTTAGAACAAAACCCCTTTGCTTGGGCATTCAAGTCCAAAAAACCCTGTGTTCGAGGGATTCCACTGCAGTGGTTTAGCCAAGAGTAACAAGCCTGCAGCATCAGGAAGGCTGGAGTTTCTGATTACCGGCCCCTCTTGTCTATTTTTAGCTCTGAAATCAGATAAACAATAAAAATCAAAACTGACCAGGCAAACAAAGAACCTGCTGAAAAATAGCAGTTGTGTACTTTTGGCTTTCTTCCACGGGTAACAAGCTTTAAATAACAAAAATACTTTTGAAAAAGAGAGAGAAAAAAAGTGAGTAACTGTTTTTACAGGCTTGGCATCTGTGTGGTAAGGAAAACTTTACATTTTTGCATCATGCACCCAAGGAGTGACTGTCCACCCAAAGGCAGGGGCTGGGCTTCCTTTTTGGATGCCTCTTACCCCTAGTTTCCATGGAGCAGTAAGGGTACCTGCCAGCTTGTTCTTTTTAAGTTTATTTTAACCCATGCCATGTATGATGGAAACCTTTAAGTTCCCAGTAAATTACAGTAAAAGCAAAATGAAATAATTTGGGACTCATCAAGATGAAAGTTTGACATTTTTATTCTGAATTTTAGGTGGCAACTGATAATCCTTAGCAGATGTTGCCCTTGGTAATAAGACCACCTTTAGGGAACCAAGAACCTGCTTTCAGTAGTTCAAAGAGAAGCTCTTACCTTGAACAAGAGAAGCATTCACTTTGTCATTGTCTAACTTGTGCAGGCAGCACAAGAAAACATATTCCTGAGCAATAAATTGGCCCAAAGCAATGATAAAACAATGATAAAATGAATAACCAAACCTTTGCAGATTTTCAAGGGAAAATGCACTTTTTCATACATACCTAATCAGGTTAGTCTGTTGTAGCATGTACCCTGTGAAAAAATAGCATTTCATCAAATTTTCAAAATTCGATGCATCATAATGCAATTGTATCAGGAACCTCAATTTTGTCATCCCTTAATTTTTTAATATTTTATTATTTTAGTGTTTTGAGCATGACAGAGTGAATCTTTTCATCTTATTTATAGTTTAGTTGTGACCAAAGAGGTCATAAAAACACAGCAAGATGCAAACATTTATTTTAAGTTATCTTGCTTTTGAGACTGTACAGAGCACCCAGAAATGGCTGGTTGCCTTCTTTTTTCTCTCTTTTTTTCCCCTCATTGCAGAATAACAGTGGCCTCTGCAGAGAGGTTAGACCAGAGCTATAACGAATCACCTTGAATCTGGACAACAGCATAAATTTCATTGTAGAAAAAAACCTGAGAGATGTATTTTAGTGGCATAGAGGGCAATCTGAAGTTGCCCAGAGACACCGTTTTGATAGAGTCTATTAACTTCAGACTTGACCTAAAAGCTCCATAAGAAGCAAAGCTGTTTAAATTAATTTGATTTTTAAATGACGTCTGTAAACTGTAACTTTGCCACAGGCGGTGGGGAAGTGACAAGCAATGCTGTTAGCACTGTCACTGCTGAATATTTTGTAAAATGAGCTAATTCCTCATTTTAATACCATCACTTGAGTCCATCTATTAAAACAAAACTCTAAAGTGAAAAACAAATAACCACAGCTGTAGAACTGATTAATTAATTTCCTGGAAATCAGAATAATATGCACATATGCACTTGAAATAAGTGTTTTGAAAAAGGTAAACTTTTGACTGCTAAAAGTATATGCACGGATGCTACAAAATCAGAACTTAAGACATTTGCACCTTTTAAGGAGAAATCAATTGAATGTAACAGAAATGAGAGCAGCAGAGGTGTATTGAATCCCTTCATAGAGGATCCTTATGCTTTTTAGGTGTTTTTTTCTCAGCGAGTGTTTGGGATTCTTTCTCTGCTGGACTTTTTTTTTCTCTTAAGTTCTGCCAGAGGGCTCAGGGTCCAGGGGACTGATGATGCCATTCGAGTTTGCAGGATTCTTTCCCATGAAAGACATGTGAAGAAAATGATCTCCAGCAATACCAAGAAATTTGCTGTCTCTAAACAAAGCCGTTTCTGGAGGCCAGGCAGGGTTTGCTGACCTACTTTGGACAAGGATTTATTCTGACATCCCAGAGGCTGCTGGGAGAGCCTGATTTGCAGTTGCCAATGGCACAGTGATTAATTTGATTGTCACCAGCACGGCTCTGAACGTAAGGCCTGTTTGGGAGGCACATAAAAGGCAGCTCAGTGAAGTCATTTGGGTTTAGCTGCTCAGAGAATGAGGGAAGCAGAAAAAGACAAATCCCAGCTCTATTTAAGATTTCAGCTGGACAAGGACAAGGCCACCTTCTCCAGCACATTAGTGTTGCTCACACGGGTCTGCAGTCATAGGGTGGATATTGCATGATACAACTGGCCTGGGCAGGATTGCTGTTAATACATGGTTGGTCCTTCGGTGGGTGCGAAGCCACCTTGCCTCACCTACAGCACCAAAAAGACAGTAGGATCAACAGAGGGTGTATGTCATGGAGGTGTCCTCCTGCATCACCAGTCTACCAGCGGGTTCCTCAAATCATTTCACTATGTATGCTGGTAGACACAGTGAAGGTTCACTGCAGAGTCATGTGGCACAACCAGCAGGCTGCAAAGTGGGAGTTTTCAGGTCATGATGAACCCAAGGGAACAGCATGAAGCTACAACAGGGGAGGTTTAGGTTGAATTTCAGGGAGAAGTTCTTTGCTGAGAGGGTGTCCAGGCACTGGAACAGGGTCCCCAAGGAAGTGGTGACAGCACTGAGCTTGACTGAGTTCAAGAAGCATCTGGACAATGCACTCAGTCACATGCTCTGGCTTTTCTGGCCCTGTGTGGAGCCAGGAGTTGGACTCGATGATCTTTGTTGGTCCCTTCCAACTCAGGATATTCTGTGATTCTCTGATACACTCTGCACATCAGCCAGACCCCATGACCTAGGCCAGAAAACCTATGGGTCAAACGCTCAGCCACTGCCAAGTGGATGTTGACACTATTTGAAATTCTTACAAGGCTATGAGTATTTTATGGCAGCCACAACGACAGCACAAGGGACACCACTAACATTTGTAATGTCTAGAGGCGTTTATGATATTGAATCACAGCCCCCGATGCCTTATTATCCTGTTCCTTTTCTCATTATTTCAAGCTGCTTCAAAGAGACCACGCAACATAGCAAGGTCATTTCACTCTTGTTTTGCACACTACTGCACCAGATGGAATGTCATAGAGACACTTTCACATCATTTTTTACCTTCTGACTTTGTAGCATGAAGCTGCTTCCACAGACGTATTTGAAAGAGGTGTCATGCAGGAGGGAAGATGAAGTTTCAAGACCCTACACTGAGGCACGGAAGACTGCTATAACCGTGCCAGTCAGATCTGAAAATGATGCAGTTACATGTGTAGTAAATGCCCCCTCTAGTGAACAACAGGCAGCATTAGCCATTTTACAAGTTGAAAAAGACCAGCTGAGTAGAAAGCATTCAGGATGAAATGTTTTTCAGCGGCACCTATTTGGAGCCTTCACCTGAACAAAGGTGGCAACCTAGCCCCATGGGTAAGACCTGGTCTGTGGCAGAGTTTTATGCCAGAGGATGTATTCAAGATAAAAATGGGAAATTGTTCTTACAACAAATACAGGAGAAATATTTGTTGCCAGGCATTATTTCAGCCCATGGGAAAAAATTGAAGGAATAGTATAATGTTTTTGTAAAAACATCAGAAAGGAGGAAAGATGAAATCAAGTCTAAAGTAACCTAATTTGTTAAAGATTTGGATTAATTTCATGTGTCTGAACATAAATGCCTCTACGATAAATCTAGTCAATGCCATTTATCTTTTTTCCTGTACCTCTGGATGGGGAGTGCCTGCACTTGTTTGCAGGCCAGGAGAGGCTGATTGTTTGCCTTACTGATGAGAATTTGGCTTCATCTTGAAATTCAAAGGGAAAATTATAATGCTGCTTTTGGCAAATTAGTATCAGAAATCAAAAATTATTTTCCAAGTATGATGTTCAGGGTTCTTTTCACTGGAAATCTCAGGTTTCTCAAGAAGCAATTGTTACACAAGCAATGATGCCTTGAACAAAGACCCTTTAATAGTGCTGGGTAAGTTCTCCAACTTACCCATTCTATTAAAAAGAGCCTGAAATTTATAGAAGCCCCATCTCACCTGGCTGGAACAGTTTTCTTGTTACAAATTGAATCCCCAACACAAATGGTTTGTTTCTATCTGATGATCCACAGCAGTTCCTTTGATAGAACAGTAAAAAAATTTAATCATGCATTTATTCTAGTAACCCACAATTTGGAGGAGGAAAAAGTAGTAGGCAACTAGCTTCTTGTGGGACTTCAAAGATAAAGTACATTCTTATAATAGCCAGATACCTGGAATTAGCATGACTGATGCTGTTTATACATTAAGGAATTAATGAAATCTTTTCATTTTAAAGAAAATCTGTTGGCTGATTTCCCCAAAGCATGTAAGGCTCCTGTGGACAAAGCAGGTAGTGGAAATCCTTCCAAGTTTTTTTCTTTACAGGGAAATAATTTTGGGAATGCAAACCTACCTGTGGGAAAATATTCAGAATACCAAGTCACAGTCAGTGTCCAGTAGTATATAACCATAGATATGATGTTGGATAGAGGCTGAAAGGTGTGCATTACCTCCCTGGTTTTATTTATTTCTGCATGTGGTGTTATGTTCATGTTCTGTCAAGTAGAGTTTGGTAGTGATGTAATATGGACTCTCTCCAAAGTCTGAATACCTCCCAAACTCCAATAAACAGTCTTACATTTTCCTGCAGACTGTTATCCCCCACAAAACAGCTATTGAATGTGACTTGCCTCCAATTAACATGTCGCTCTGAATCATGGCCTCACAGTAAGAGTCCTGTGAGGTCAGCTTTTATGGAGCTGAAGCCATCCTGCAGACAACACTGAGATTTGGCCAACAGAAAAAGTGGGCAATGAAGGCTAAGGGTGGGATTTAGTATTTCATATTCCTGCCACCTCCTGTAACACAGGAATCAAAGACCACAAACAAAACTCTGTAAGTGGACGCTAATTCCAAGACTACTGATAAGTGTGCTGTCATCAGAACTAATGACTTGCACAGCCATCCATTAGTTATGAGAAATGTAAAAGAGATGGCATAAGTAAACCAAAGCTTTGGTTCTTGCTCTACTCTGTTTTCCAGATTAAGCTCTTTCTTCCTTTTCACATGCTCTATAATCTTTCCCTGTACTGTGCCTGTTAATGATTTTTACATCTCTTGTTATTTTCTCAGTCTACTAACTTGTTTTTCAAGCGTGATGTAAGCTTCCAAAGTAATTAGAAGTTTCAGTCTGCACAGCGAGACATAAAGAGAACACCAACACACATTTTGAAAGAGAAGGCAGGATATTTATACAATCTGGGAACACCCAGAAGGACATATAATGTTCATGGGCTCACTACACCGAGCACGAAGCAATTAAAAATAAGTTGTCACCCAAAAGGTTTGCAATCTCAGACATCTGAGGGTCGAAACAAACTGATAAGCCAATCCTTGTTTCTCTTCAGTCTTAAAATGATTTTGCAGTGATCTACTTCTTGCTGTATTTGCAAATTAGAATCACAGGGAAATGGAGCAGATACTTAAATTAAAATATCTTCTTTTTTATGTTGTTTTCAGTTCCTAACCTCCTTCTGCACCTGTCTTTGCTTCAAAGATTACAATCCTCATTCTCCTACATATTTCCTCCTTTCTGGCACATCCTTTTCATCCAAGCTCCATCCCATGATATCTTTCTAATTCTTTCTCAGAACAATTCAGCTAATGAGAGTTTCACTACACCTCATGGAATAATCAGTTTCACAAGCAGGGTCCTATCTTCAGCTACAGGTGTTTTAATAATGACCAGGTAAGTGCCCACTACATGAAGTCCCCCCAGCACGGGTGCCAGCTGTTCTAAGTACCCACAAGCAGGTTTCTGCTCTATGGGAAATACTCCTATGTTTGAAAATCCTGGATTTACAGTAACAATCATTAGATCATGTAAAATAAAATTGCCCCTATTATAATAAATTAAATTTTATGCATGCTTGTTGTTAAAACAAGGGCTGAATCATTTAGCCCATCCTCATAAGATTTCCTGCAATACCAGCCCACCACTGCTCTACAGAAAGCTTACAGAACTGATATTTTCTTGGGTTTTTCTAAATATATTGGGGGTAAAAACCAAACCAACCACTCCACAAATCACCCTCCTCCAGCATGTTCTCCACAAAGCCAATTCACCTGAAGTGTTCAAATTGCTGCCAGTAGGAAGCAATGATGATGTGCTGCAAAACTCCAAGGAACTGTAACTAGATTGGAGCTTCTTTTAGTGGGTGCATGCAACTGAGGAGCTGTAGTAGCAGTTTGTAATAATTGTCACTTCTGATCACCATGGGAACCAAACAGAGGTCTACTTTGCCAAAAACAGATCAGTAGTGACTCACCAACTGCTTGGGAAGCATGATTATTGACAATCACTAGACTTGTGTGGGTGACAGGGAACAATACACTAGTGATGCTGTTTCAGCCCATAGCCCAGTACAGCAGAGACTCCTCTGCTAGACATGCAGGATGAAATCAAGTGAATTAGTACTTTGTCTACGTGTTCATTAGAGACAAATTTCACCTTTATGATTTTCTGCAGCTTCAGCCTTGTGTGGACTCTTAGCTGTGAGAGGATTTCACTTCTACTGAATGAAGTCCTGACTGAGTCCACACCGGACTTTACCACACCTCCTGCAACTCTCTGAGTGACAGATTTAGCCTGAGTGACACAGAGGTTTAAAGCTGTATTACATCCTCTGAACTATGCTGTGATGTGGTTAGCACCCAGCCCAGATACCAAGAAGTTGAATCCTTAAAACTAAGATGCTGGTTCTGGATTAAGAAGAGAGCACTAAATGCAGTGTCTCATCAGTGTAATCCAAAGGAACAGTTGTCTTCGAGGTGAAATAGTTTGTACAACTGGAACAAAATTTGCAGCCCAAGATGGTTGGATTGTTTTTCAGCCAATCACAAACCATAGTTTCAGTCCTGTGCTTTGGTATTCCAGAATTTTGCAAGATTTGATTGTCTGAGTTGTGTGAATTCAAGCATAGTATTTCTGAGCTGTCAAAGAATTCCAGATAAGAGATTCTGAGATTACAAAGTCAGAACTCACTGTCTCTGCTAAATATTTTAACTGTGTCCTCAGCTCTGTCTGGAGAAGGAGAGACAGCTGCAAAGGAAATGGTAACACAGCTCCATCATTTCAATGCTGCTTCTTTACAAATGTTAATTCAAGATGTTTTGACAAAACCAAAGTCTATCTCTTAATAATAACAACTCTGCCATTCAATGGCTTCTTGTGTTTTGTTCTCACTCCTCATATTGAACCATCATTTGAGTGCCTAAATATCCTCAAAGGATGCCATCAAATGCACAGCTGGCAGCTGGTACATAGGGATTCTTTTGTGTTCCTCCTCCTAACAGAAATATCCAAGGATTGTAAATTTTGAAAGAGCAGATATCCCCATTTCTCCATCTTAAGAAATGCTACTCCCCACAGAGGTATTTCAAAGAGCAGAAAATCAGTCCCCTAAGTGGAATTTGGCCAAGAGTTCATACAGTGTCCTGTCACAGTTTCTAGACCTGTGGGTCCTCGGGAAAACACAAGACAAGTGTCTGCAAATCTCAGACAAGGGCAAGGCCCCAGCTCTTCCGTTTGATGGGTACAGACCTGCATGGCATAAAGGATTGTGTATCTACTGCAGAGGCTCCAGCCCGTGATACTGAAACGTTTGTGAGTTGATCAGTAAGCTTCTGAGATTAAAAGATGCAGAGGAACAGAAATATTAAGAAACCACCATACCTCCCACACATTCAGAGGATGAATCATTGAGAAGCCAATTCTGCAAAGTGCTCCACTTCTCTGCAGCTCTGTACAGGAAAAATCAAGCAATGATGTAAAACAAGAAAAAGTACCCTTTGCAACTGTCCTACCACCAACTGCTAGGAGCTATTCACTAACCATCTCCTCATTTCCTCAGCCCACACATGGGGGTTCAGAAGTCAGTAGCAGAACAAGTGATGTTCAACTTCAGCCCTGTCCACCTCTTTGATGATTCTCCCCAGCAACTGAAGGATAGAAGTGTACAAATAACTGGGGAGGTTACTGGCATCTGTCTGTCATTGGCTTTGCAAGCACTCGATGAACTATGATGTAACCTAGTAGGATGGCTGGTGTTTGTTCTGCTTTGGGAAAGGCAATCGCGATCAGGTCAGGCATGGACCCAATTGCTGAGTACCAAATAAACCTGTACTGTGCAAACTGTTTAGAGCATTGGTGGAATATGTGATGTGGAAACTAATCCCTTATGCTAGGGGAAGCAGGTGGCAAGCAAACCTGCATGTTTATTGCTCGTTGCTATTTGAGTTCACATCAGCTTGGCCTGCAAGAACAAGACTTTGCAGATGTATTCTACAGGCATTCATTCTAACACCAACTCTTAATCTTCAAGATTATTTCCTCTTAGTTCAAGGTTGAAGGGGTCAAATATGAGACATGCATTTGTATTCACGAGCTAGAAGCCTGAAATTGTTGATGTCCCAAGTAACAGATTTCTAGAGAACAGCAGGAAATAATGTCACAAATACTTCAACAGGACAAGCAAGGAATATTTTTAAATACTTCCTTTTACAGGACTCACCCTAAGCAAGCTACCACTTCTTTTAAAGCTGGAGCTGCAGGTTTCTGGAAACCATAGTCAATAGTTCTTCACTGGTCTTAACAGAGATTGGTGAAATGGACAGTAATTTCATGGTTTACAGTGTTTCACTTCATGTCCAAATTTTATGTTTTGCTTTTTTTTTTTTTTTGTCATTTCAAAAGTGGTTGTTAATCTCCATCAATACATTATTATGGTGTGGGTTGGGGTTATTTTTTTTTGTTTGCTTATTTGTTTGCTTAATGTATATGGCATATCATGTACTATTAAAAACAGTTTGACTAAAGTATTATGCAAAAGGCTTTAATAATTTAAATACTTGTTCAGCCATATGGAAACATACAATCTGGTTTATGTTCTGTGAGAAACCTACAGTTGCTATAAACTTGATGAATTTTAAAACAACCCATCCGTTATTTAATACAACAACTTGCTGAAGTAATAATAACGCTCATTCTGTTACAGTTTGTCATACTGGAGATGCTTCGAGATGAGTCAGGGACACAAAACTAACGGCGATCAAAAATCGTCTGCAGAGCTGGAGTTTAGTCCCACTACCTCTGAAAATACTATCACTTCATCCTTATGCAAGGAAATGTCATTGTAACATTCCACACAACGGAAGACATAACATGATGGTTTGGTTTGTTAGTATTTTTTTTCCACGTAATGCTTTATAAAAGAAATAAGACTGAAGAAAATAAAAACCGACATGTAAATATTACGATGAAGTACTTTGTTATTTAAATAAATTTCCTTGGACAGTAGCTTCTTAAAAGGTGAAATTAACCACTAACATTTGTCCCACTGTATAAAAGTGACAGTAGTAATTACAAAGAACCTGATGGTCTTATGCTTATTTCATCCTATTTCTTAAGTTTTCACAGCAAAAATATTAAAATTTGCAATATTACCAAAAAGATGCAAACCTGTCAAATATATTACTCTGAAGTAAATTAACAATTAATTTATAGGAACCTACAATAGGAACTATTAAGTGGACAGTAGTAATGGTTTTCTATATAAAATCTATCAAAAATTGTTGGAGAAAATATATGAAGCGTAGCTGATTGATAGCTGATGAGATCTGCAGTATGGCCACAGAGAAATAAGTTGCAGATCATCAGAGTTAGCTCTTGTGCAGAAACATCCACCATGAGTTCATCAATTTCACTTCTCACTGGAGAACAGCAGGAGGTTTCCGTATCGCAGCCGTCACAGGGAACGGATCCGGTGCTGTACTTTGAGCTTTACCCGTAGTTGGAACTTGCAACAGTTTCGGTTGTTTTGGTGCTCTGATCCCTCTTGCTCTCCAGAAGGCTACGTAAATATAAAAGTCTTCAGCAGAAAGACGACTCTCTCTAAAGCACTGGCAAGTGGTCTCAGTAGAAGACTGTTCAGAAAAAAAAAAAGAAAGAACAAACCAACCAGACTCAGCTGGACTGGTGAAGCGACATTGGGAAAGCAATACAGCAGCACCACACATAAACCAGCAAGCCAAGCAGAGATTTGTGGTCTATACCCTCCAGACACACATGCCCATAAACATGTGGAGCTCAGAGGACCCTTTGCCAATTAAAAGGTGCTCATCTGTCTGTTTTTTTCAGCCAGAGTCAGCAGTCAAGCCCTAATCTTGCCCCTGTGGAGGCAAAGTATACTTCAGCTGCTTTGAATATCAGAAATGTCAAGTGATTCATTCTGCCCAACCTCAGCACCTAGATAAGGACCTAATTAACCTGGGCTCTGGTCATCAACTACAGATAGAAAGCTGCAACCTCAAGAAGGTGCTTCAGTCTTGCCCAGGTCGAGGGCAGTGGTGTTCCCAGCTTAGATATCTCAGCCAGGATACTGAAATTGTGTTATGACCAACTGCAGGTCTCGCTATATATAACCAGTGTGTGTTCTGCTCTACTGGGCCTGTGTCCAGCACCGGGACCAGCCAGAACTGCTTCTGGCTACTCACCAAAATTAGGAAAGGATTCTACTTCCTATGGAAAGCGTTGGCAGCTTTCCCTGCCCCTAAACTGGCTAGTGTTCCCTTTCAAAATTTGTCAATGTTTATTCAGTTCAAATTCTGGACGGAAACTGAGCTCGGTTTAGTTTTCTTCAGACATGAATCTGTACAGGGCTTCTTTTTTTTTTTTTTTTTTTAGTTAATTGGAGCTCTTAAATCAGGAATAAATTCCATAAATATTCACTGTCCTGTTCTGGCTGGTGGAGAACAAAGCCCCACAGATTCTCCCATAGCAAGTGGAAAGCTCCAATAATTCACTTTGTGAGTGCCTCACTTTGGTCCTCAAGGTCCTCCCCAAAACAGAGATGTTTTCTAACCAAAACCTACTTACTCCTAGGAAAAGCTTTGCCTCTACAGACATTGGTCTACACACTGCTGATGCACCTCATCTCTCATGGGAGGTCTTAGTGCTGCTGCACGATCAGCTGTGGTGTGGCTGATGGTGATTGCAAGGACATTTGATTTTTATTGATTTCCCACATGGAGTAATATGGGGTTTCCTTGCTTCTCACTTCTCACCAAGAAGGCGACTTTATCCTCTTTTTAATTTACATCTGCACCACTGAGAACTGGCCACTGGACCAGGCTTTAGAAGAATTATGGTGCAGCTGGAGAAGGAGCACTGCCATCTTTTTACCATTCAACAAATGCCTGCCAAGCACATAACATTTATTAAGACATACTGTACCTCCAGCTGTTTGGATCTTGATGTGTTTATTTCCTTCTAATCTTAATTAGAAAACAAAAAATAAAGATGGTTAAAACATTGTAACATATCACTAATGTTGAACACTGCTTTAAAAAAACACACAACAAAGGTACTACTGTTCCAAAACCAGCTACTCTTTTATGGTTAATAGCATTATTTTTCTCCTTTTTTTTTGTTTTGCAGCAAATTTTGGAAGCACCAACCAGTGACTAAAGTCTGTGCTGCACGTATGTGACAGCAGCATTTCGCTGTATTAAATCTCAACAATTATTACCCGATTTCATAAATATATGTTTATGACTTGTCTATTAAGTACCTATAAACTTAATGCCTTTTCCTGCTGTTGAAAAACATCACATGGGAAAGAAACCGTTTGCAGCGTGTTTCACATAAGAACAGAAATAAACCTGAAAGCAAGCACTTACCAACTGTTATTACTGGAATTCGCCACAATGCAAGTAAACACCTTCAAAACTAAAAATAGTGCCGAGGCTCTGCAAGTGCATCTGTCACAGCCTCTTAAACCTAACAGGGATTTGTTTTCTTTGAATCTGTAGAGCACTCAAAGCCTGGAGAAGCTGTTCAGAAGACAATTTACCACATTGTCAGCATCTGCTCTAAGATCCTTCTGCAAAAGTAAGTGTGGCAAGATTTAAATAAATGGGAACGATCACTTTAATGATTATAAATAGCCCCACTACCTTAAGAGCCTCTATGGCTAGCCAGTCTGTCTGAAATAATAATTGATTTTTAAAGGAAATGCATCCTACTAGATGAAATTAAACTGAGAAAGCAGGAGAAACTCAACACGCAGCCTCACGGTACCTTTTGGTGCAGCTTTCGTCTGACTGGAAACCATGGCAGCCGCATCCGCCGGCAGCCCAACGTACACACCACCATAGTTCCTGAGTAGAGGAAATAGTTAAGGGGACATCAGAGTTCAATTGAAACACTTCTCCCTATATCTACAAAGGCCACAGATACTCAGAGAGGAGGGTGCTTCTGCACAAGCCCTCCTTTACCACGGCTGTGTGAAAAGTGCATATTAAGTGCCATGTGCTTGCCAGTGTGGTGCCAGGCAAAAAAACTCTGAGACTCACTGTTACTCTTAAGTGGAGCCCAAGCCTGTGAGAGATGCTGTTTTTCACTCCAGTTCCTAATATTTTTCATAAAACCCCAGCTGGGTTGTGACAATAAACCCCACCTGCCCAGCTCCTGCTAGACACCAGATTTATCCAACTGAGGACAGCAAACCGGACAGTAATGGAACTGCTGAAGCACCTCACTTCAAACAGCACACACCAACTAAACAGCACTTTTATGCCTCCTTGTTAATAAATAGGACCTGCAGCCTCCTGCTTCGGCTCACACTTGGAGAAAACTGTTAGTAGGAAGGAGCACAAGGGTGTTAGGTACTTTCACATCCCAACCCTCTCCTCTTCATGGCCCTGCAGAGTGTATTTTCTGGCTCCAAGGCCTGTATGAAAAGCAGGGACTGATGTAAGAAGGTGAAAAACTGGGACCTTAAGAGCCTCTGCCATGCCTGGAGCTACTTGCAGAAACTGCTGTACTCCATTAGGTGCCAAATTAAGCACACCTCCTCCAGCCCTCAGGACTTTGAGTTGATTCCTGATTTGTTTGATGATAGTCACACTTCCTTCTACTTCCAGCCCAGCAGAAATTTCCCACAAATGCTAATGCCATTGTCTGTGATGGGGCTGGTGGGACAGCAGAGGTCAGTAGCCCTAACTGAGCACATCACTGCTCTTCTTGCTGCAAGGTTCTCTCCTCCCCAGCTCACTGGGGAGTAGATTCATGGGGTGAGTAGATTCATCAATACTGGGCTCTGAGAGAGATTTCCTGCTCTCTTTTCTTTTTTCTCTGCTTTGGTGGTGGTGGTGGCGACTAGAAGGAAAGGAAAGGTGTACATCTGGTGACAGAACTCATTGCAGCCCATTGTAAATAAAGCCAGTCTCAGCAGAGCACTTACCTCCTTTTATCATCATCTGATACAGATTCTTCTGCTCTGTAACATCAAAGGACATAAAGCACATTAGCAGATTGTTTCTTTCAGATACTCTGTCACCATCTGGGTAGATTCAGGAGTAAGGGAAGGAGATTATTACTGATCCCAGTTTAATTCAGGTCATCCACAATTCAATAAAGTATTCACACAGGCACAAAAAGAGAGACAGTTTTCCAATCTAATGTACAGAAGGAAAGAAAAAAAAGGATTGAGAACAGATGGAGCTTTGTTTTCGTGACCCCTGCCTTCCAGTGATGCCTGAAAGGTTTGGGTTTGGGAGCTGAAACAGGTAAATGGACACTTTTCCTAAGGGAGTCCCCACACTGCTCCACTGATAACAGGAACATAAAGGCTTTGCACATAACAGGAGCAAGTCTGGGCTGCTATTCCATCAAAAGAGGCCTGGAAGAGAGTAGGCATCTGTGCTAGCATGGGAATGAGGATGAAGAAGGATGAAGCCATACATGAGCCAGCAGTGTGTTCTTGCAGCTCGCAAGGCCAATGGTATCCTGGGCTCCATCAGGAGAGGAGTGGCCAGCAGGGACAGGGAGGTGATTGTCCCTCTCTACTCTGCCCTCGTGAGGCTCCATCTGGAGTACTGTGTCCAGATCTGGGGCCCCCAATAAGAACTGTTGGAGAGGGTTCAGAGGAGGCCATGAAGATGATTAGAGAGCTGAAGCACCTGCCCTACAAAGAGAGGCTGAGGGAGCTGGGCTTGTTCAGCCTGGAGAAGAGAAGGCTGCGGGGGGACCTCATTGCAGCCTTCCAGCACCTGAAGGGAGTTTATAAAAAGAGAGGAATCAACTTTTTAAAAGGGTAGATAATGGCAGGACAAGGGGGAATGGACTAAAGCTAAAGGAGGGAAGGTTTAGATTAGATATTAGGGGGAAGTTTTTTACAGAGTGGTGAGGTGCTGGAACAGGCTGCCCAGAGAGGTGGTGGATGCCCTGTCCCTGGAGGTGTTCAAGGCCAGGTTGGATGGGGCCCTGGGAAGCCTTGTGTAGATCCAGGCCTGGAGGTTGGTGGTCTTGTCTGTGGCAGGGGGGTTAGAACTCTATGATCCCTGGGGTCCCTTCCAACCCAGACCATTCTATGATTCTATGAATGTTCACAGCAGCTGTGCCAAAAGATGTTACGGAGCCTCCCTGTAAAATGAGATGCTGCAATTCTTGAAGTCAGAGTTGCTTACAAACCAAACAATTGTTACTAATCCTTTAGAAATGGGCAATTACTTCTTTTACCTTTAGAGTAAAACCACAGGTCAGTCTGTAGGTCAGTAGGGAGTCACTGAGGTTTGACTGAAATACTCTCCGGTGTAGCAGGGAGTAAATGAATCGGCATCAGTGGGAAGACAGATGTAGTACAGTAAAGATAAAGAATTTATTCCTCCTCCCTGGGGGTGCAGTCCCTGCGCTGCAGTCTCAGTCTGTGCCCCAGCACCAGCCTTCGCACAAATCGCTCACCCATCTTTGATTAAATATTTGGACTTTGATCTCTGCTTGCATGGCTGGGTATGGATCGGGGCAGCAGCTGCACTTCAGCTTGGTCTGCAGCCTACCAACCTAGCGATAAAACCAGAAGCAAGATGGCTCGAATGCTGTTAGATCCACAGACATCCTTCACCCCTTCCCTGGGGGAAAACCGTGAGAACTGCCCAAGGAGTCCCACACCGTAGCTGTGCAGGGAGCCAGGAGACACAGACACAGTGGTGCCAGGGAAGGCTGCAGTCAGCAAAGGGGGCACCGCCACCCAAGGAGGGCTCTGCCGTGGGAATGTTCATGCACAGACTGCTCACCCACATATCCTGAATATTCCCACTAAAGGAAGGGCCAATTGACTCGACTATGGGGGCAGTGCAGAGATATTCCCCATCATGAGCTGATCCATGAATTTCTGATCTGCTCCCTTGGTGATAAATCTGAGAGCTGGCCTTTACCCAGTGTTAGGGCTAAATCCTTTCTGTAGCCTTGAAAGGCATTTCTGAACTATGATATTTAACAATAATATATGACATTTCTCATTGCAATTTATTTATTCTAAGAGGTAGGTGTGCCCACTGTTTAATCACCAGGGCTGGATGCCATTTCCGATCCCTGAAGTCAATGGCATTTTGGCCCAAAGTGCAGAGAGCTCATAGAAAGATGCTGCCTTAAATGCAACAAA
Organism: Gallinula chloropus; assembly: GCF_964237585.1. Lineage (NCBI taxonomy): Eukaryota > Metazoa > Chordata > Aves > Gruiformes > Rallidae > Gallinula > Gallinula chloropus. The sequence continues at coordinate 23,253,679 of NC_140085.1, forward strand.
ACACCCCTTAAACCTCAGCCAGCGCTCTCCTGGGAGGGCAGCAAATGCCTGAAAAATAATACTACAATTTGGAAATCATCTTATACTTATCTTCTTTCTAAGCAGTAGTACATTACAAACTATCCTTCCTGTGTCACCACAGTGACTAAGGTGACACCAGTCCTTCTAATAGTAGAGGTTTAGGGTAAATTTAAGCATGCTGAAGTTTTGCCCATATTCACACAGAGCACAGCACAGTGTGGGCTCAGCCTCCTCATCTGTTGTCTTTGTCTATGTCTTACCCCTCAAGAGAGGTGGAGCAATAAAATCCTCATCTCTGGCCCTCCTGCCACTCCTCCCTGGAGGAGCAAGTGCCATTTCAGAAGGCATCACCCACCTCCTCTGAACCCACGGTGCCTACACCACCTCGCAGTCCTCATGCACAGGGCCAGAAGAATTCAAAGACAACTTTCCCTGAAGGCTGTGAACCTGCTCTGTCCTAGTGTGAGCCAAGTCCAGCTGAAGGAAGTGGTACACACAGGCTTTACAATCAGGAGCCATGAGCCCTCTATTTTTAGCAAAAAGAAAAAAAAAAGCCAGCACTTTAAGAGAGGGACTTTGGGCGCCATGAGACCACAAACAATCATTTCTGTTGAACCAACTGAATGTGTCACAGGATTGATTTTCTTAAGGAACTGGAAACATTTTCTATAATCCAGATTAACCATTATCCAGAGAAAAGAACTCTTTAAAAGCACCATCAACTTCACGCACAGCTCAAAGCCTCTAAAATGGAGTGGCAAGAATAATAATCAATATTGTCTAACAGGAAATTAATGTCAATGTTTAAAAAACCAAAAAAAGTCTCTACTAGGCAACAGGGCTATTTCCTTCTGTTCTAAAACAGTTTTGTAAGGGGCATCACTGGACTATTACTGTCTTTCTCTCACCAAAACAAATTAGCCAGGTCTATGACTAAGCAGGATAGAGTTTTTTAACCCTTTTGCCCTCTTTCTTTACTCTCAATAGCTACAAATCAAACCCTAATTTTGCAATACCTTTTCCCTTAAATGCACAACAGCAAATATAATCTGGGACTGTAAAGGCCACAGCTCTTGGGCTGGGTGATGACTGGATGCAACTCGTCATAGTTCTGCTAGGAAAGGGGAGGTGAGCAGAGACAGGAGGAACGTGGGAGCAAGAGAAGGGAAAGAAAAATTCTGGTGATGGCACTTAAGGAAGAAGCTATTTTCCACCCCTTTCTGGGGACTCCTTTCTAAGCAACGCGGGAAGGAATGCTGCTCCAGTTTATGCATTGGGCACTTTCACACACCTTCACACACTGTAGGTTATAAGGTCCCATTTTGAAAGGTGCCCACTAACTTCACAAGATCGAATTCCCAGGTGCCAGCTGAGCCACTGCAGCAGGAGCTGTTGCTGTGCTCGTGCTGGGTGAACATGGGTCACTCTGGGGAGCAGAGCTGCGACAGCGGCACTTGACTGCACAGAAATGAGGATGGAAAGAAGCTCCTTTGGCTTCAGCACTCCTCCCATTGCCACATCTCCCAGACTTGCAGAGGGAATATGGGGATACGGGATTCCAGCACATCCTTTCTCTCTCCCTCTCTACCTCCAATGCATCTCCAGCCTCTTATTATGTCAAGAATGAAGGAAGAACCTAACATTAAAAAAAATAATCTTTAAATATCTCCACTTACAGAGTCCTCCAGGAACAGCAAGCTGGGAGAAGCTTTTTTTTTTTTCCCCCAGGAATAGACAGCAAAATGAACTGTGGGGTCTGATGTGCTTTGTGCTGATCTGCTGCCGTGTTGCTGCACCTCAGATGTTGTTGCCATCTCTCTAGTGAGAGCACGTTTTTCAGCAGGTAGCGTAGGTGGAGTCCTGTAGCCAGCAGGAGGATTTAACAGCAAATCTACATAACGGCATTCTATTTTCAGCTAGAGTAAATGTTTCTTTTGGTAAGGATTGTCTGTCCCAAGAGACTTCATGTCACCCTCCAAAGTCTGAAAAGTATGCTTGCTTCAACTGTCAGTTCTTACATCCATCAGTCCTATGTCCATTTGATGGTAAAAGAACCTGTCATTTTTCACATAATATCTTAAATACCAAATGACAGGCATTCACATTAATTCATTCCAGACACATTTTTCTTACCTCAGCTTTTATGGCTCTGTCTGTGCCAAGCATTACACGGGGTTCTTTCTAGCTGTGCTCAGTAGTTCCACCACAAATGATTCACTAAACTTTGTACAAGTGACAGACCACTTCTCCTTAGTTTCTCAGCATTTCTGGGAACAAGGGCCTGCCATTTGTACTTAATGGATTTCTTCCCAATATTCTGAAACAGGCTTGAATTGCTTTGTCCTTTCCTTCCTACTGTTTCTAATCTTCCTCTGGACTTAGCTACATTCTCCATATCACAAGCATTGCATTACTTTCTAGCATCACCCCTCCTACATTTAAGCTTTCCCAGCTTGCACTGATGTGTTTCTCTTTATCAGTGGGACAGAAGCACTGGCTATAGCTGGCTGACACATTCACTGTTGATTTGAGGCTTGGAGGACACAGGGAGAGGTCACCTTCCCAGACCATACATCCTTCTTGTCACCACATGGCCCTCAGCCTCCACAGCACTTCACTTAGGAAGGTCGTATCATCATCCCTATCTTACTGGTGAAGAAATTCAAGGCCCAGAGGGCAAAGCAGCTTCCCCATGGTCACCTGTGAGGGCTCAGAGCAGGATCCAGCCCTCCCTCTTGGCACCCATCTGCTCAGCCCAGGAGATGCTTGTGCCTTGGCAATGAGTCACAGTCAAGAAATGAGAAATCTCTTGAGTTAGAATAACCGTTTTCTGTATCAAAAAGTACTATGTAAGTAAGGAGACATCTAAAGGCTTCTCTGGACCAGAGTCAATACAACTGAAATGTAACGGAAAAAAAACAGTGGGTTTTCTTAAAGAGGATTTTATTTTTAATCTTTTATCTGATAAAGTGAAAGGGTAAAAAACAAAAGCTTGTACGGATTTATAATGTTAGTTAACATAAATCTGTTCATTTCCATAAAACTCAAATAGTTTTTTCTGGTATTTTATGTCCTTTGTAAATACCTGCACTTGAATGTTAGGATGATTGATTTAGGACTTTCTGTGTCATCGCCGCCATTCCTCATTAACAGATCTGTGTTCCTCATGTCTGACAAGAAGGCTCAACCATGCTATTACTCACATAGGTTGTTCTTATCTGAATAAGTAATGGTTCCAGGACTGACCCTTTCACTTTGTTGAAGTCTGCACTGGTAATTATTTCTAAGTTATCCCGATACTTTATTGAAGCGTGACTGATGATCTGACACTTACAAGTAGGATGTTCCCAGTTTAACTACTAAAGCCTAGCCCTACAAATGCTTCACCACACACAGACACAGTTCTGCATATCCCCAAACTTTTAAGCACAGAAACATGCCTACCAAGTGCATCATTTAACAGTGCTCGCAATTTTGAAATTTAAAACTACCAAAGGGCAAAGAGAGAGATGCAATTCCAAGTCACTTCAATTATCTAAAAATGAAGAACAAGAAACGCCCTGATATAAATGAAAACCAGTGGGTTTGTATGTACAGAAGAGCTGAAGGCACGGATGCCACAGGCTGTGTCAAGAAGAGGTTCCTCATAAGCTCACCATCTGACACTGCAAACCCAGAAAACAGCCTACACGGGTAGCACAGATCTCAAGAGTGATCTGTGACAAGAGTGTTCATCTGCCAAGTGGGACCTGTAGTGAGTTCTCAGCTGTGCTCTATAATAGCAAGGACAAGCCTGTTGTTAAGCTATTCTCTCCACTTGCTTATCTGACTTGACAGCCCTCATTTCTACACCAGGATTCCTCTGTCTAATTAGAGTAGTTACTCTAAATGAAGTAAATAAAGCTGAAGAATGTTCCTATTGCGTAACAGGAAAATCTTTCCCAGGTCACTCAGTCTCAAACTCCAGTGGCAAATACCAATTACAATGCTAGGCTAGAAGGAGGCAAGACCTCAGGAGGACCTCTTTAATGTTTTCTTTGATAAGAAAATAAATTTATGACTGTATAAAGCTGTTCCTGCACATTTCTGCATAAGCAAATGGAAAACGGGCTGAGAAAAGCTGATCTTTTGCTGTTGCTTTTCTGAAAAGCAGAAGTTGGCAAGAGACAACAGGACAATAGAGGTTTAGACCTTCCACATTTAGAGAAAAACAGGATGGGTAGGGCTGCCCTCTGCTACTCAGTGTCAAAGATAAGGGAAAGAAAGACAAGCTGAGAGATACTATCTTTAATGCAAAGAATATCTAAAGCAGGTGGGTACCTTGAAAAGGAAGTCTGGATGGGTTACTGGGTCTCCTGCAGAGAGGAAATTTGCCTCAGTGGCTCTATAAATCTCTCACAGGGCTCAGTGGAAATATATGTGGTTGCTTCACACAATGATGTGTCCTTTGGAAAAAGGTGTACTGGTAGGTTACAGAGAAGAGTTGTCTGATGTAATATGACCATCTCTGGGAGATAACTCTCTCAACAGAAGCAGCGAAAGGACATTTCTGTCTGAGAAATAACAAAGGAAGGAATCTGTAGAAAAGTAAACAAGACACGAAGTTGTTTTGTGGAGACGGAAGCTGTCACTAAAGACAATAAACACCTGGTGGTGTTGATTACATGTTAGGAGCCTGATGAATCATATATGACTAAATCTAGTATAAAGCTAGTAGGACTGAAGGTAAGACCAGAGTTACAAATTTGAAAGAGTAAATACTTACACATCTTTAGTAGTCCCCGTGGCACCTAGAATGGAAAAAAAAAAAAGTGCATATTTACCATATAATGGCACAATCCTCTAAACCAACTGATAGTACAGTAAGCATTGCTCTGCCTTTCTGTCCTAAACAATGCAGAAATAGCAACAGGAATTTTTCTATTGTCAGAGAACAGGTTTCTTATGTCTATCTAGCTTATCCTCAGTGATTATCTAGATTATCTCTTAGAGCTGGGTCAGATTCTCAGTGGGTGAAAATGATGCTGTTGTGGACCAGCACCCAGGTGCTGGTCAGGATGACAGCAATTTAAGACAAAATCCACCTTTCTGAATTCTGTACACTTCACTTTGCTCAGTCGTCTGGTGGTTTTGTCTGCTATGAAGTTAGTGCAACTAACCAAGCAGCTGCTCCTGAACGCCTGTGTATTTTGCCAATTGATTCAGCTGTAGGCTTGGCACTACGTGTGTACAATGCTGCTCTGTTCTTCCTGACAGATAAACAAAGTTTTATAAAACAACTAGACAGGACCAATAAAAACAGTGGGACACAATCCATCCAAAGGCACAGACATCTAAATAGATCATCCACCTGTTAATTTACCCTGCTATTTAACAAAAAAAAGCACAAAGACAAAAGCCACCACCTGGCTGTCTGATCACCCTTTTCCCCCCCCCCCCAGTGACTCAGATGCTTCTTGCTGGGAGAGGGACATTCACTCAAGTACGAATTCCTTCCTGTTCCTCCCAAGTTATTAATGCCATGTTGCTATTGCTGGTATATCATTCAGCTGAGTAACCAGCAAATTATCCCTTCTATTAATTACACAAGCTAGGCTAGACATTAGAAAACCTTTCACTTCTTTTCCTGTTCCTCTCAGTACTTAGCTGGAGGAGGTCATCTGAGCTCACTCTGAAGAAGCTACAGATGTCAATCCAAAAGATTTAATGGGTTTGGAAGTAGGTTTGGGATTTTTCAGCCACAGCACTTCATTTCTTGAAAACTTCTACTTTTGCTGCTGAAAAATATCCATAAATAACAAATAACTTTCACCTCACATATGCACAATAAGCTCAGGTCCTCATTTTAAAACTTATTCTACCAGGCAGCTTTCTGAGACTGGCTTTACAGGCACATCTACAAGTTACTACATATAAAATCCCAAATTAATTGTGCCCAGGTGGAAGGTTGGCATTGCAATGCTGCGTGCAAGCTCAATCTCATCTAATGCAGAAGACATTTTCTGCTACCAAGGCTAGCTTGTCCAGAGTCAGCCCAGCTATGTACCTTCAACACACCACCCTGCCCACCTAGACAGAGCCTAGGCACATCCTCACTTCCACTTATTTCAGCAGTGTTATTTAGAATTATAAGCAAAAGTGAAACAAGAATTTGGTCCAAAATCACTTGAGTACCACTAAAGTACCTGAATATAGATCTGACTATTCCCAGTTCACAATGCAGTTTTTTTCCTGGAAGAGTTCTGACCTTGCGAATGAACACCACTTCAGTTAGGTGGCCCATAGCTATGTAATGAGTAAAAACTCATAAGGGGAGCCTGAACACTCCTTGTAGCTAGATTTTACTTCACAAAAAACCCAATAACACCTCAGTTTGTATAGATGTGTTTGTTTTTAAAGTCCAATCCATTCACCCTCACTCCTGTTATTTCACTGACATATTTCTCTGACTCTTCCATGTTTAGTGAGTGACAAGTTAATTTATAGATACTCAAGTTCCTCCTGCCAGAAGTTGAGCCAAAGAATCTTGTTTACTATCGATTCACAAACAGTGCATAGCTGTGCCACAGCAACAAGGCATAGTGCTCTCACAGCCACGATGTTTTAGAAATATGACTTGAGAAAAGGCTCACATATTTGAAAGCTTGTCCATTATTTTCCCACTGTATCAGCCTGGACTAAAAAAAGGCAGCACTTGACCCTACAAACTTTGATGCTGGTTTAGTTTTCCAAAACCTGACTAACCTCAGCAACAGACTGAGGGGTAGCTAGGAAGCTGCATCTGTAAAAAATAGGTAGTATTGAGTTGTCCTGAATGACTTATCTGCTCCCACCATCTACACAGTAGGACCATGGGTGCATTTTGGCATGTTAGAGCTGAAGGAGGAAGAGTGCAGCCTGCAGAATAACTGAGGCCCATCCAGCCATAGATGGCTGTGAGCCCAAGTGATTACAGAAGAAAAACATTCTGTCTAGAGTAATAGAGCTGTGATCCCTCCAAAAAAACCCTCAAAAAACCCAACACACCCTATAGCATTTAACAGTCAATAACGAGGAAGGACAAAAACGTATCCCAAAGCATCATCCACTGGGTGTGAGGACATTTTGCACTTTCAAAACAACAGTAGCTTGTTACTGGCAACCCTGCAGGACTTCAGCAATCGCAGGACAAATGCAAAAGGTGGTTGAAAGAAATTGATAGCCCCAGAGGATGGGAGACAAAAATTTCAGAAAAAAGATACAAAGGATGAGAGGCAACCAGTTACACGAATAAAAACACGGATACAAGAACTGCCTGAGCAGATTATGAAACATTTTTCCTCCATTATTTTATTGCAAATACTTCAAATTGCTACGAAAAGCAAATCAAAACCTCAAAATTGTGTGTACATTCATGCACCAGTTAAGATTAGAAATGAGTTTTCTATCATTGGCTACCTTCTGATTCACTCCAAAAGACAGCAACGTGGAACCAAATCCTAACATCAATGAATTTATTCTATTTATACCACAGTGTAACCAAGGACAGAATTATATCAATTTACTTCAAATTGATTACTTCAACTCATCAGGTGGCAGCTTTGTACAAAGACCTGACCTGATCAAACATTCATTTTTAAAATTATTTGGATTTTACATAGAGCAGGTTGCATGGTTTCATGGGCATTCCACCAAACTTGAACTTAATAAATCTGCTCAAATTTGGTGTGAGAGTTCTCCTTTATCATAATTTGGCTGTGTTTGAAGCTCCTCACAGACTAACAGCTTAACTGTATATTTAAATTAAGGCTAGACTGCCAGCCTCCACTGAGTGCCATAATTTAAGGTGCTGTCATTGCTACTACAATTGATATAGAAAGGAGGAGGCAGTTAAAAATTGTTAGTGAAGCTGCACTAGAATGAAAAGAAATGCCTTAACTCAAAAGTAAAGTGATGTTTAAGGGCATGTTTTTAAAAGACAAAAAAGGAAGAACTATTTTGGACCTTCTAAAGTACCAGGAAATATAAGATGAAAGAAGGATATGTAAACCAAGCTAACAAAACAGTGGGAAAAGAGCAATACAGCAATAAAGCTTCCATTGGGTAATGGGAAATTAAAAAAAAATATATATAAGCAATACTTAACACATGAAATAACTGGATAAGTTAAGAGGTATGCGCATACAACAGTTTATTTGGATAACAGAAGATGTAATTTCTCAACTGAGGAGCCCTTTGCCAGTGTCTGATGCCCAGGAAGGAAAATGTAAACTCTGTGAGCTATACTGGTGTTCTGGAGTACTGCACCACAGACAGAAATGTTATTCTAGATCACGTCTATTAGTTTAGATCTCTCAGACGATAGGGCTGATAGCTGCTCTGATGTCATTCCAGCCATGCACCAGAAGATAATGCCATTAGCTGAACTATCATTACATATACGTGTGCTTAGGAAAAAAATCAAGTTAGGCAACAACAGAAATTTCACCAGAGTAAGAAAATGGGGACTAGCATAACAAGCCTGTGAACTATGCTACAGTATTATCCTTAGTCACATAATATGACAGAGTGTTACAGGTTAATTATATGTTATGTACCTCTAGCTTTGACATTACGTACTGTAGACTAGTCACAACTCCAGCATTAAAGATCTATTCATGCTGTGCAAGCCACAAAATTAATTTGTATTTATACAGTATTCTTTCAGGAAAATATTGAGAGTTATACTTTCCTTAAGAGCTCTAGAATTCCAGTTACGAATGGTGTATTTTCTCCTTCTTCTACACAGAATAATTTTATTTATTAGATAGGTTTTGTAAGGAATGCTAAATGGAAACAATAAACAGTAGTCATGTGACTTCTTACTTTCATTACCAGTTGTTGGTTATTATAATATCATGGACTGCATAGAGTTATTCCTGACAGCCAGTGGTGAACTTGGGAAGAGAACTGGACTATTCAGAGCTGTTGTTTTTTGCCTGCACTAAGCCATTGGAGATCTGTGGACTATTTCTAAACCCCGTGCAAAGGGCTGCCACAAAATGCACGTTCAAATGTATTCTGACTAACAGTACAGGTAAGAAACCACCAAAGACAACATACCTTCAGTTAAAACAATTCACAAATCTACAGGCCAAAAGCTGCTGAAATTAGCTGCCTTTAATGCAACAGTCGACACATTTACTTAGACAACCAAACTTTCAGTTCAACATAGTTCACTAACTACTGCTGTCAGCATTAGTACATTTGTCATTTACCCATTTGGGTCATGGTACGAGTGCCAGGTCAACATTAATTGAGAAGCTACTCCAAAGGGACTAATAGTCAACTCAAAGTTTTCCTCTGAACTTCTCTGGTACTTGCTCTGGTGCTTTTACCCAGCAAACAGAGCTAGGATGTGAACAACCATCATCTCAGCTACAGTGGTAGTATACTGAAACAACCTCCAGTCACAGCAATGTAGGAATCAAATGATGGGAGAGAATTAACATGTGCAACCAGGACAGCTCTAATAAGAGTGCTGGAAGTTCAAGCAAATTCATGCAGTGTGTTCTTTATGCATCAGAGAGGCCTCTGATGGATACACATGATACCTAAAACCTCATTTATAATCATTTAAAAGAAATCAAGTAAGCAATAATGGCAGAAAAACCTCCCCCTTCCCCTGTGAGTGTGATGTGCAAGGGTTTCATGGGAAAACCAGCAACACCCCACACAAATATACACACATAGACACAACTTGGAGGAGTCATCGTTCACAAAGATAATGCCCAGTTCTGCAAATCAGGACTAGCACCACCCAGGCACCATTGAAGCTCTGCAAAGTCAAAACTGGTGAGGGGCATCATTCCAACTGGTCCAACCTCTATTTTGCTGTGTATTTTCAAGAGGTTATGAAGCTGACAAATGCATCTGAAAGACTTAATACAGGTACTGAAACAGGTGGTAATGTTTGCCAAGTCCAGTTAGGATGAAAAATGATTCATAAATGCTCATATTTAAACTTCTCTGGTGAAGGTCCACTTATCAATTTCCATATACCTTCCTTCTTTTGCAGGGCTGGGGGGAGGAAGAGCACAACAGCACCATCTTCCCAGATCTTATCTCTTTTGGAAATAACAATGAACAAATAAGGGAGCCAGCTGGACTCACCAGCCAGCAGTACACATTAACATGCAAGAAACCTCAGTCTTGGAATACCCTCTAACTTCTCCAGCAAGCAAAGGAGAAGAAGTCGCACAAATTCATTTCAGAAGTGGCATTTGTGGCCTTATAGGGAAGCAAAGGGGATGGAGCCGGAGGGATCCTTACATCCAGCCCCTGGCCTGGGCTCGCTGTGCCCAGGACAGCTACTGTTTTGGAGGCGCTGACCCTAACGACACCCCGGGCACCAGAAAGTCTTCGGTGGCCACCGGCAGGCCACATCATCCTCTCTCTCCCCAGGGCAAGCAGATCAGCCTCGGGAAAGGAAGATGCTCTTGAGCGGGCAACGATTCCGCGGCTCGGACGGGCATCCCCCAAAGCGGGGAGATGCGACCCCGCCGGGGGTGGATGTATGCCCGCCACCCTCCCCTCCCCGACTCGAAGCCCCCCGGCAGGGCTGCCCACGGGGATGCTGATATCGCCGCTCACCCAGCCCTGCCCAACCCAGCCCAACCCAACCCGACCCGACCCGACGCTTTCCCCCCGCCCACCCGAGCAGCGCCGCCGCCGCCGCCCTACCTCGCCCGCCCGCGCCGCTGGCCGTGGAGTTGCCGCAGCCCATGGGCGCTGCCCTGCCCGGCGCTGCCCTGCCCGGCCGTGCGGAGCGGTACGGTGCGGAACGGCAACGGCAGGCAGCCGGCGGCGGGCGGAGCTGGGTGGGAGATAAAGCCGCGAGGACCCCTCCTCCTCCTCCTCTTCCTCCTCCTCCTTCTCTCCCCACCCATCGCCCGGGAAACCGCCGGCCCCGAGCGCCGCCGCTCGGCACCAGCCCCGGCCCCTCACTGCTCGCTCCGTCCGCCCACCCCCGAGGAAAAGCATCCCCTTGCCTTCCCGGGCTTTCCCCGAGTCCAACCCCGGGCTGGAGCTGTTCAGCTGGAGATACCGCTCGACACAGGCGTAAGCCCGCAGGACCCGAACGCGATCGCCACAGGCAGGCGGCGGGCGCGGAGCTTCCCCGGGCAGTGAAGATGCCCCTTGCCTCCCGCGTTTCACGGCAGGTTTGGGACACCCCTCATTCACCGGGGGCGGGGGGAACCTTTGTAACCTCAGGTCCAGGCTGCGAACCCTACATCTGATACCAGTAACATCCAGTTCGCTATTTTTAAGCAAATATTTATTGGCTACTTTCAATATTAACCTTCCTACAGGCTCAGGACGGTGAAACTGGAAACCCCCTGGGTTGGTCAGAGCTACAGACTGTTTTCCCCCCATTGATGTTAACAGCACAGGGAAACGGGCAAGGTGAGTTTACAAAATCTGCAAGCAATCTTTTTTTTTTAATTGAGAATTTGTATCATTCCCCCAAAAGAACTGACTTTTCTGCTAACCCAAACCTTTCCTCTACAGAGAAGTGAAAACACTTTTTTAAGTGAAAAAACCTTGATGGCTAACTCTTGCTCAGTCCTCTCAAATGACCTGGGAGCTGAAACCCAATGGATACAACTGGATGCAACCACAAATAGTCTAGATAGATAGATATTAATGCTACGACAGATCTGTTTAAGGGCTCAGAAGAACGTTTTAGGGTGTCATATAAACACCAGTATGAACATCACATATGCACATGATTGATAACTGCCTTTACTAAAAAGGACCAGATATAAAATGCTGCCACCTAACTTTTCAGCCCATTCAGAGAAGGGAAAGAAAGACATCACAGTTTTCTTTCAGACTTTGCAAAAAGCCCATATTAAAAACATGCAGCTCCATAAGCAGCAGTCAATAATATCCAGCTTCCTAGGGATTTCTGCCCTGGGAAGGCCGACCTGTGTAGGCTCACTGATGGGCAGTCAGCACACCTCAAAGCAGGATGGGCATTTGTAGGATCTGCCTCCTATTTTAATGACATTTGTAAAAAGTCAGTATTTTCATGATTTCTGCCTATATGTTCCTGACAGATTCCCTGAACCTGAAAAATCAGTTCAAAATTTAATAAGGCAGGGCTAATGGGCACATAAGCATGGCTACACACCTCCTTCACCACCACCAGCCACCAAATACAGGCAGCACAACTGCATGCATTTTGTTTCAGATAAATATCCCACAAAGGTTCACAGCCACATCTGGCTGATGGCATATTTTCTGAAAATCACATACAGGAAAATAAATCCTCAGTCTGAACTTTCAAGTGCCAAGCATCAGCCCAAAGTGAATTTTTAACAGCAGAGCGAGGAAAGAAGAAAGGGTGTTAGGAAAGGAAGGCTGGAAGGCTGCACACTGCTTAAGATCCCATACAATTTTCTAATATAAAACCAAACAAAACAACCTCAGCAACCCACACTGACCATAGACTTGTCACACTGTGGAATAATCCATGAAGATGGTTTTAATTTATAATTTACCTGGGAGGAAGCCTCTGTGGTGAGCACAGAAACCGAGACATCTCCTCACACATTAGAAGAGGCAGCTGGGAGCAAAAATCCCCTGGAGAAGCCTTCAGACTGATCCATCACCCTGGGTACAAAAAGATATGAGACTGGTTCAGAAACCTGCAGTGGTGTTACAGATAGCAGAAGGATGCTGCAACTTCTTTCTATGTGCTTTTACTCCTCCTAAAAGTTCAGTGTGTCTTACACAAGCTGAAAACCCTGTGGGCACAAACTAAGGGCTGCACTGAGTTCAATATGGCAAGAAATTTCCAGCACACCCATCCAAAACTGGAGCCAGAAGTGGTTCCAGGGCACTTAGACAAAAGGGAATGTGATCTATTTCTCTATATACTGTTGGGGATTGTAATGAGCCAGCCCCTCTTGAACATTTTAAAAGAGGGGCCCCAAGGCAAACTTTCTACCTTGGCAACTGTATTGTAGGTACCTCCTATTTCAAATGAGAAGACACACTTCAGGTTCAACTTTACCTTTTACTCAGTTTGACACAAACTGAGGATTTCACTTTATTACTGAAAATAACTGGTAGCAAAATACAGTGGCACAAGCAAGTTAATGATACAAAGGCTTTACATTAAAGGAATGGAAGTTCCCTACATCACTGAACTTCTGGTGTCTGCCATGACGCACCCCACATACACCATCTCCTCTGAGAAAAACTGGGAAAGCTATGGATGTGGGCTTCAGTAAGTATTTCAGAAGGTATAGTGGAAAAGAATCTGGTTGTACTTTCCCTAAATTAATCTAAAATTTACCCAGATGGGAAAACAGGTTAATAGGATTATCCAAATCTGAAATTCCAGTGATTTTTTCTTTTTGAACATTTTTGCGAGTCTGAGGGTTTGAAACCCAAACAATCTACTTCTGTCTGCCAAGCTGGCATGCAGGTCTATGGAGAAGGATTTTTTAAACTCCATAGTTACTTCTGTGTATTAGAAAATAGCTCTTATTTGTACAAGAATGTATCCTTTCCCAAATTATTTGTATCTAGGCATCCATATAGAAACTTTATTCACCCATGATTTTTCTAACAAAACATCTCCAAAGGCTTGTATCCCAGCTCATGAAAGCACAGAAAAAGGAATTAGTACTAATTACCATCTTCTGGGTATTATCCTTTTTTTAGGAATGTCTTTTAGATATGGATATTCTCAAAATCACAAGTGTCCTGGAAAAAAAAAAAAAGTCAGTTCTTTATCATTAGTTAGCATCCTGAAATGACTTTTTTTCCTAAGCAAAACTTTTCCACTTGAGGAGTTGCACTACAAATCCGTTGTCACAGTTAAACAACACAACTAACTCACTCATGATGAATTCTCAGTTCCAGTGTTTGCAAATTCAAGTTTCACTGTTTTCAGGTTATTGTGCACTATGTTTCTGCCTGAATAGTTTCACAGTCTTGCTACAGCTCTGTTGTTTTATAGCTAGCAACTCAGGCTAGTAGTTTTCACTGACTTTCACTGATCACCAAAGGTCACCCAGTTACACCTCAGTTTCCCAGTAAACCCACAAGTATGATTCTGCTTGCAAGGTTCATTAGTGTATGCTCCAGCCTACCACAGACAAAAGCACCCTTGGGACAACTGGGGGTAGTTTGCTTTTACATGTCAGTGAACAAAACCCAGTGTATCAAGATACTCAGTTATTTTCCTTGCTATAAAGAGGGAGGAAATCAGGACAAGAACGTTATTAGTAAAATCTATCATGATTCCACAACCATTGAAGGTGCCCACTACATGGCAGTGGGAAATTCTGCCATGATTCTTTCTGAGTGTGATTTCTGTGCATAGTCATGAAAATCCATTTTGTTTTTAAAAGCTAGCTGTCCAGGCTGCATGATGCTTAGCTGATTCACAAGGTAGAAATAGAGTTCAGCAGTAAAAACATTCAAAGGTAAGTTCAAGGGGAAGCAGTAAGTCACAGTTCAACACCAGTATGTTCCCATCAGTATCACATCTGTTCCTAAAACCTCTAGATTTTAGCACACAAACCTGCACAGGGCTATTGAAGAATTTGCTCCTCAGCTCGGTGGTTTCCCACTCCGTGCAAATTTTTTCTTTCAGAGCCATAAGGATGATTCAGTTTTGGGCTGTGTGAGCAAACATTCTCTAAGCATGTGGGATCTCAGTCTCAGTGAGGATCACTACATCAACCTCAGAGGTGATTTAGAAGGTATATTTTATTAGCCTCCTTAAACAGCTGCCTTCCCATCAGTGGCAGTGAAATACAGTTTCAACATCTGCTGCATGTTCAAGAAAACCTCCCTGGCCATCTTCACCCAAATGAAAATTCTAACCTTCTGTGCCTTATTTTTTCAGAATCAGGAAAAAATGGACAAATGCTCACACTGTATGTTCAGAAACAGTTTTGAACCCCTTCTGTGCCCAAAAGGTTGAGATATATATCTATCTCTCTATATATAGATATAGATATGTTGTATTATAATCTTCTAATACAGGTCTTTTAAAAATAGAGGAGACACATAACAGTGCTTCCTACCTTTGAGGTCACTTAACCTTCATTTTACTATTGCAGATAACAGTCTCCCAAAGCTCTATTTCAGAGGAGAAAATCATCTTATTCTCTTCTTTTAATATGCTATGCAGAGTAATCTCTTTCTCCTGCCTCTCACTACCTAAATTAATTTGCAAGATGCAGCTAAATCAGCTTTTACAAAGAAAGAAGGGATCACAAAAATGCAAGGATAAAAAAAAATGGAAAAACACTAGAGAAAGGACCTTCAGACTGAGATGTCATTCAGATGAGAGCGCAGCAGTGCATCCCTTTGAAACAAAAGCAAGTGTTTCACTTCAGGCATATGCTTAGTCCCACTGCTGTGTACTTAATGCACACTCACACCATTTGATAAACCTAAACTAGTACTCCAGTAGTGTAAGACAACCTGATCTAGATCCCTGAGAGAAAACTCTCCTTGTCTCAAAATTTGATGGGAGAAAAGGTAAGGGTGTTGGGAGATGGCCCCCTGCACGGTACACCAGTCTGTCTTAGGGAGTCATGCGCTTTAATTTCAAGAGAGGCCCTTCTGCACACAAGGCTCTTGCTTGCTCAGTCTCATGGGGAGATGGTATCCCTGCTTTATTTTCTTTTCATTTTCATACACTTTTTCAGATGTAAATTCTTCCTCTACTGTTGATATAGATTTTCATTACAGTTATTATAGTTTTCCACACAGAGTAATTGCTTTTGCCTTATATTGGTAATGAAGCCAAATAGCACAGTCACTGCCTCATTTTTGTATGCAGAGTACCTGCAGACTGCAGAAGCAGGAGATATATCCTCATGATGAAAAACATCTTTATCAAATCTGTATATTTATCCACCCTTGATTATTTCCTTTGAAAACCTACGTAGGCTATATATAATCCACTCTGGATGGGATTTTCATTACTTGTATGTACCATTTTATAGGAAAAAAAAAAGGAAATCTGCTTCAGCAAATAACCAGCCAGGTTCAAAAAGAGAAAAACTCTGTCCATCAAAACAGCATCTAACATAAGCAGATGCTAATCATTTTGATTAATTGAAATGTCTGTCATATTAGGTGTACAGTAAACAGAAGTTGTTCATACAATTAGCAACATGGAAGCAGTGTGTGTTAGCTTATTCAAAAAACACACCCACATGTGCCAATTATATTATTTTGCACTGACTGACAAAGAGCAAAAGTATGTTTTTAAGACCGAATTTTAATCAGAATGTGATTTTTGACAGATAAAATGCAAGTAATTTTTAAGCACTCAGAGAAGGCTTTTGTATACATAATTTGAAATATTTATAACAGCGGAGTATTTGTACACATGGAATAAAACAAACTAAGCAAACAGTATGTGTAGTTACATGATGTTCTCACAGGAGACATCCTTTTAGGACTTGTATAAAGGTGACAATCTCCTCTCATATTAATATAGATGAAGCAATTTGTCCTTGTTCTAAAAGGGAGTCAGCTTCTGGATCCACAAGTAGAAGCAAAGGGTAGAGAGCGAGAGAGAAATCAAGTTTGGGAATCTCTGCATTTAACACTTTATCTACAATCACAGAATCACAAAATGGTTTGGGTTGGAAGGGATTTTAAAGGTTATCGAGTTCCTGCCATGGGCAGGGACATCACTAAACCAGGTTGCCTGGCCTTGAACACTGACAGGGAGGGGGGCAGACACAGCTTCTCTGGGCAATCTGTGCTAGTGCCTCACCACCCTCACAGAGAGGAATTTCTTCCTAGTATCTAATCTACATCTGCCCTCCTTCAGCTTAAAGCCATTTAAAACCCCTTGTCCTATCACTCCATGCCCTTGTAAACAGTCCCTCTCCACATTCCTTGTAGGGCCCTTTAGGTAGTACTGGAAGGCTGCTGTAATGTCCTCCTGAAGCCTTCTGTTCTCCAGGCTGAACAAGCCCAACTCTTTCAGCCTGTCTTCACAGGAGAGGTGCTCCAGCCCTCTGATCATCTTTATGTCCCTCCTCTGGACTTGCTCCAACAGCTCCATGTCTTTTTTGTACTGGGGACCCCAGAGCTGGATGCAATACTCCAGGTAGAGGTCTCATGAGAACAGAGTAGAGGGGCAGAATCACCTCCCTCAACCTGCTGGTCACATTTCTTCTGATGCATCCCAGGAAACAGTTGGCTTTCTGGGATATGCAGGTCCTGTTGAGCATCTCATCCACCAACAGCCCCAAGTCTTTCTCCTCAGAGTTGCTCTCAATATAGTTTCAGTCACTACAGATTTAACAACATAATGGAGGAAGCGCACCAAACCCCATTACCAACTGTTTCTCAATATGTCACAGAATCACAGAATGGTAGGGGTTGGAAAAGACCTCTGGAGATCACCTAGTGCAACCAAACTGAGAAACCAGAGTATCCCTGGAATTACTCCCAAAACACTGGTATTTTGTTTACTATTATTTGCATCTAAGCCCAAAAATCTTTACTTGGGGCTCTTAAAATGTGTGGGATTGCATAAAAATTATGAATTTAGCTTACATAATTGTTGTAGTGATTTACTTCTTTGATTTCTGATTAGTAAGCATTCAGGTTCTGAGGACTCGCATTTGCTCTTTTCTCCTAAGGACTAATCCTTTTCCAGGAAAACCAAATTCTCTCTTTTAACAAGAAGCACACGTCACTCAGGGAAGTGCTGAGGGGGAGAGGACAGGTAACCCCTCACCATAAACCTGCCCCAGAAAGCTGTGACACAGTAAAACCACATGTGCCAGCAGCACTGATCCAAGTGTAAAACAGTGTAAGTGAGAAGAGATCTGGACTCCAACCTAACAATAACCAGAGTGCTTCTTTGAAACCAAGCCGCTCTGTTTTGATTTAGTTTTCAAAGTATTGAACATTGCTCCATTTGGCAATGCTACAACGCACTGTAAATCAAATGTAACGAGATCTCTGAAGTCCTGTATGCACAAGCAGTTCTGTTCAGGCAAGGGCTGAAAAACTGCAGACTTTTCCTTTGTCATAGATTTCTTTCAAAGCAATTACGTCAGTTTAAATGCTGACGAGAACATTTTCCATTGCACTATTATTCATGTTCTCCCCAGTCACAGATAGGCACTGCTCTTCTGCTTCGGGCTTTTTTCTTCTTGCTATTCCATACAGGCTTGATTTGAGAGGCTGAAAACTTAATTAGGAACCACTGGTCCCCTCTAAGAAAAAACTCATGTGTAATATTAGGTCCTATTGACTGTGTCTGCTGTACATGGTGTCTGCACACTTCACGGGTTTCACAAAGACAGATGCCTGATGACCTAGGATCTTGTCAGTGCTTATGTTTACAGAGTATTTAAAGATAATGACTGTTATGTGCCCCTTGAACTAAATGTTCTGTTTGGAAAAATGAAAGAAAAACAAGGATAAGCACTGTGTTACCATAAATGAATTTAGAAAAACTGGAAAACTATGTACAGACCCAGCCAATATTTATATGCCTGATTAATCTCCAGGAATTTGACAGGCTAAACACAAGCTTCTATGTTTGCAGGACTGGAGCCAGGTAGTTAAGTGCACAGGTACCATATGGCATTGTTACAGGTGCTACAAAACATCTGCCTGCATTGCAAATCTCACTGTGCCCTGCAAAAGGGCAGGGCAGCTTCTCTGCTGCAAGGCAAGCTCCAGAGATCTCGACAAGGTGCTCAGTCCCATAAGGGACAGTTTGCAGCCAGCAAGCTGCCCGCGACCTGGTGAGTTAATTCATCTTGTTTGTACCTTGCTCACAGTGACCTTTATCATGGGAAAAAACAGCAAGGTTTGCCAACTGGAAGGCTTATCTTCCTAATAGCAGCAGCCTGGCCCTGCTGCCAGCCTTCCTAAGAACCACGCACTGCAGCCTTCCTAGGAGCTCTGCTCTTCTTACCCATGTTGCAAGACCAGCACATCTCTGACATGACAATCTCGGATCTACAACGTCATGAAAGGTAGTAATAATATGTGGCTTACTCTACCTCCACTATAATCATTCAAGTCTGCTCCCCTTGTACTCATCCTGACTGTCCCCAAGGAAAGCAAGCCACTACCACGCCAGGGTGAGAATCCTGCCACCAGCTGCAGTACTGGATGGAGCTTCTCAGTGCACGCGCTGCACAAAGCTGGCTTTCCAGCAAGCCCTGCGTTTACAACTGTCGGTCCAGTCTCATGACAGAAAAGTTTCCAGTATTTGGCTTTCTCCAGTCAGCAGAACAACTTCTAAGTGTCTGTCACAGGAAGAACAATTGGAACCATCTGATCTCACAAAGCTGGAAGCATTGGAGCACAGTAAAGGAACACGGAGATCTGTGAGATGCCTCCTGCTGATGTAGACTGGGGGTGGCCAAACCTTCTCCATGGGCAGCAACACAGCAGGGTATTTTACTGCTATGCCAGCACTTGCTTGCACATTCATGACACTGCCTTGGCAGCCTGCCTGGAGGAGTCACTCCCCTTCAGGAAACAGAGATTGCAGTATCGATGACCATTCAGGCACTGCCTGGAGTTTCCTTATTGCTTTCTGCCTCATCCTCTGGTTTTTATTTCTGCTGTTTCTCTACAAACACAAATCGACACCCTGTTGCACCACCATGTCCTGGTCTGCCTTGGCCTTGGGCAGTGCTGACAGGCTCTGTTCAAGGGGGAAAAAACCACGGGAGCCATTTGGGGCCTATGTAGTCTGCAGTAGTTTCAGTTATGGACCAGACTGCCCCTGCACTACACTATGAATGCCAAACAGGAAGACCAAACAGCAAGCAGGAAGGCCAAAAGGGATATCATAATACAAATAGACTTTTGTGGATGCCGTGGTTTAGTCCCAGCCAGCAGCTCAGTACCATCTAGCTGTGCACTCACTCCTCCCCTCTGCCCATGGCATGGGGAGGAGAACTGGAAGAAAAAAGTGAAATTCGTGGGTTGGGATAAGGACAGTTTCACAGCAAAGGGAGAGGGGAATAGTTAACAACAATACCAATGAAAGAATAAACAAAGCAGGTGATACAGAACGTAATTCGCTTACCGCTCAGAATCTGCTGCCCAGCATGTCCCTGAGCAGCAATCCCCCCTCCCTAGGCAGCTCCCACCTCACATACTGAGCATGATGCCATATGGTATGGTATCCCTTTACCTAGTTTGGATCCGCTGTGCTGTGTCCCCTCCCACCTTCTCATGAAAATTAACTCCGCTCTACCTGAAGACAAGGACCCTGGACTTCTAATGGGCCTTAGCATATATTCTACTATATATAAGTGTCATGACTTTATTGTTCAGCTTTTTTAGCCCAAGCAGCCAGAGAGAGATGCCAAGAGTGAAGGGAGTGATCCAAGTTAAGAACACTAACTTTTCAATTCTGTTGCTTAGAAAGAAACACAGAGTGCATGGCCTAGTTGGAACAGGTCACCTCATGGTAAAAAAATTAGGCTAAAAACTGGCTTTAGACACAGTGACAACGTTGTGTTTGTTTCTGATATTTGTTTTTAATGATGCATTTTAAATACTATAAAAGAAGGGCTCTGAGTCAGTGTTCCCTCTGACAGTAAACTGACAGTCCCACCTGCAGATCCAAATTGCAACACAGTATTCTGACCTTTGGTAACCTCTACACCTAACAAGTAATGTATTAGCATTTCATAAAACACTCACATGCCACCCATCAGATGTCTCTTATTTTACTCCACAGAATCATACCCATTGCACATTTCTTTGACAAATCAGGCGCCTTATTCTTCCTGTTGCTGTATTTCACATTAAGATTTTTCACTATACCTCAGATACCCCCAAACTCCACAGGACCATCATATGAAACTGGGGATGTGTTGGCTAGGTTAAGGAGCAACATACATTACAAAAAGCACAGCTAAAAGGAGAGAGGAGCCTGTAACTTAGCATTTGCCCAAGAGCTACAAAAACTGTAAGGAAAAGGTAGTAATATTAGGTTAAAATATGTTGACACCTCTTGCTACCGACAAACCACCTCTGCTTGCTCCTGCTCCTTGCAATGTGAACCCAAGCTGTTAAACCAGAAGCCCTGCACCAGGCTGGCTCCCAAAGAAAAAGTGGTGCCAACACCACTGGAGGCCACGAACTGCAGGGTAGAGGCAGGCATGGGGGAAGTGATGGCAATACCAGTATTGTCATCAGAGTCCCTGGCTTTTGAAACCATCTTCTTATTCTGGATCTACACGGAGGCCACTGCTGTACTCGGTTACATGAGGGAACTTAATTGTCTTTAAATTACATGAAATTAAAGATGGCAGTTACACCCTTCACCTTCGAAGAGATTTTAATTCAATCCATCCCACTAGCCAGTACATCTGTACATATCCATTCTGGCATATTACTAATGTGTTTAATGGAAACAAACAAAGCCATGTGTTTTATGTTAAAATAAAGAGCATGAGATCTTGGTTACATGGCAATTAATAAGTTCAATGGAATTTTATTTCAGCCTGGTATTATCTTGTGGGTCATACACAAAACCACAAGATACTCCTCTCTGTGTCCAAGAGTTCTCCCACAGGTTAGATGCCCTATTATTAATTTAACCAGTAATTTTTCAGATACTACTAAAAATTGTTTTAGGATGCTTCTAGTAAGAGTATTTTTCAACTCTTTCACTTGTAAAGAATTCATGTGAAGCAATTTATTGCTGCTATCATATAATATACCTTCTATGCAGAACAGCTGCACAACTGGGGGTAAATGTTTACACTTCTAAAAGTTGTCTGTAGTTCAAAGATTTGTTCCTGAGCGCAAAGAAGAATAAGAATATGAGACACTGTGTTAAACACATAAATAGACTCAGCTGACTTAGCAAACATGTGACTAGCACACTGCTGCTCAGAAGTTTCTTGTGAAGTATAAGGTATGAAGCCAAAAAGGAAGTATAACACAATACGTTCTTTAAAGTTATAATGGAACATATGAGAAAGAAAACACAATGCAGCATGACTTACTCTGTAACTAGTCTAACCAGAAAAAATAATTATAGTCAGCTCTCCATTAATACTGGGTGGATTATCGAATTTGGAAACAAATTATGCTAAGGATGCACAACAGCTGCCTTGTTTCCAAATGGGCCAATTAAAGCTGGCAGGGCTTATTAACTTGGGCCCAGCATCATCCAGGTTCAGCACTGCTGCTTCTAGCCCCAGGCCGGTGCTGGGCAGTGAGGTGGATGAGCACCTGGACAAATCTGGAAGCACAGCACTGAGACCCTGCTGTCCTGCAGCAGGTAGAGTTGTCCCCACCTGCCATCTCTTCTCTGTCACATGAGCAAAGGGAGTCTGGGGAGGACCATACCTGACTGGCTGGTTACCAAGGGGTATTTCCAGACCAGCCTCACACAGGAACAAGACTGTCACACGTAAAACCCCACGCGTAAAACCCCAAATTCAAGGTTGAAGATGCACTGATTTCTGCGAAACTGCAGTAGTACTGGAAGATCTTACATCACTTTGACAAGAGATTTATACAGCAGACAAATCTCGATCTTACAGATCAATCCAAACTTTCTCCTTCTTTCCTTTAAAATTGTTTGTTCTCTCTACAGTAAGGTTTTTGGGCTACATTCAGGCCTTTGCTAGAAGGAAGCACCATCTTCTCTTAGAAACAGTTCAACTAGTTCATGTAATGGATTGCTTCATACTCAACACTCAATTATTTGCTGATTTTATGTGATACTATTAATTCTTATATGTTTTATAGGAGATATGTATCAATTTCATTTTGGCCATTCCAGGGTTTTTACCTTATGTTTTCACATCCTAAGAGGCGTTTATCTTAATGTAATTGAGTCATCTGTAGGTTACAGAATACGCACATAAAAAATAATTGGACTGCTTACTGGAAGTGTTCTCCAGCTCAGCTCGTTCTGCTGTGACAGGTTTTTGAACATACAGGCAATTGATACTATGTCTGCTGCTTCCCTCTTCTCTTCCCATACATACAATGTTCCCATCATATCTGACTTTGAAGAATGAGAGTACTTTTCACTAGCAAGACTTTCTGTAACTGAGTATTGCGATACTCAGATTTAGAAGATGGGAGCTGAAGCGTTGTTAGTCCACAGTGAACTGCAGTTAGCCCAGTGCAGTGATCAGCTCCTGGACCACAGGACAAGATAAAATGCCATTCCACTTCTCCTCCAGGCAGGGGTAAAACACTGTGTGATGTAAAGCTATTCAGGCAGCTCTGAGAAAGCTACCTTGGCTACCAGATGCAGCATGGGTACCGCAGAGCATCCCAGAAGCATGTCACCTGGAGCTGGACTGGCCAGGCTGTTCCCAGGGCCCTGCCTAAGCCTGGCAGCTCAGCACTGCAGCACTGGTGCTGTGCACAGAAACCCATGAAACCCACAGACAGCATCTTCTTGGGCCAAAGGCCCCCCTACCCAAAGTACTGCCTATACATAAATGGGACTAATTTGTTTGTAATATCCTTACTATTGTATAAAGAAAATGTTTAATTGCTTTGTGGCAGTACCATGGGTTACTTTAAATATTTTAGAAACCTTATTTGGAGTTGCCAAGACTAAAGAATAATTCTTGAGACCTAATAAAACTAAGTGACTGGGAAACTAACTGCAATTATCAGTAATACAAAGAAAAAGTAATTACAATTATTAGTAGGCAAGATTTTCTCTTAAATTCAAACCCACGTGTGCTGTATTGAGAAGTTTCAAGAAAAATGTTTTCATCACTATAAATAAGCAATCCATCTAGTTTATAGCCATGTAAGGAATGATGCAGATAAGAATGACAGAGTAAAAGCATCACCTTTCAGTAGTTACTGAAGTGCTTTTTGTTTCATTTAAATAAAACTAGCAGAACCTGTTCTGGAAATAACTATCCTCAATTTTGGAATGACAACAGGCTTCCACACTTGAACCTTATACTACACAAAGCCATCATGAGGAACAAGATAAGGCCTTAAAGGTTATAGCTCTTGGGAGGGAAGACAATGTGAAATAAAAACATAAACCGTGCTGATGTTTTCTCCGTGAAGGAAATACTTCAGCCTAATGGGGAAGAGCTGTTGCTGAACTATTTCAAGACTGGAAGGGGAAAGAAAAGGGCAGAGGTCTAACAGAAGCATTTGGGAAATATTCAAAAATGCCCCAAAGCTTCTTTAACCGATACAGAAAATCTGATAAAGCATGGTCTTGTCTTCCTCTGTGAATTTCAAATATTTTCAAAATCTCTGAAGAAAAATAAGACTAACACAGACTGACAAAACTGGCTCAGAAGCAGTCATGGATTCTTAAGTCTAAAGGCTAGCTATTGCCTTACTTCATGTTCGGTAGGCAAAAAAAAATATATTTCTCTGACCTCTTTTCACCATTTATTATGATAAAGCCATATCTATTTTTGTTTTCCTATTATATAAATATGTACTGTCATACAGGATATTTTTGGCATTAGGTAGTGATTTTTATTATGGCTTAGCATCTTTATTCAGGCAGGAAAAGTGGACTGGACCTTTGTTCTTACTCAAGGGCGTGGAACAGCGAGTGCAGCTTCAGCACCAACAGGTGTAGCAGAGTCATACCAAGGCAGGCCTGGCACATTGGGTTAAAGGTCCTATCACAAGCTTCAGAAACAGTACCAATCAATGTCACGGACCCAGAACTATCTTCAGCCAAAAATTACAAGGTCCAATGATCATTTTTCATACATAATGAAAGTAAACAATCATCCAGCTGATCTGCAAAACTTTCCTAAGGCCACCTGCTGGTGTCCATCTTTTAATCAGAAAGAAAAAAAAAAGAATCTGCATCGGCAATCAACTTTCTTGCCATATTAAATGTTCACTATTGTTTAAGACAGAAGCAGAAAAATCCACTTGGATTTAGATGCAGAGCACAGGCACTTACTGTAATGGCAAAGCAGACCAATGATAATGTTTGAAGTTCTTTTACAATTCAAGCTGCATGTCTTAAAAAGTTATTTTTCTTTTAAAAGAGAGCAGCACCATGAGTTATCTGAAGACTAAAGTTTCTTCTAAGATGATAACACCTTATCATTTTACAGCCAGTATTTTTGTTTGTATAGTCTGTTTAATTGGCAGGATCCTTCCTAAACTCTTCAGAAACCTTTTTTTCCCTTAAACAGAAGCCTGGTTTTGAGTATATTTCTGTCTCAAGCCACACTAGCGCAACAAAAGCTACAGCCGACAAGTAGAGAGCAACTGATCTGCTTATCAGTAGCTCTGGACTGTTAAAGAGAAACTGAGGCATCTAAAACCAGTGGCCACCCCTCAAAAACATGAACATTATGAAATACTCGTGGATCAAGCAAGACTCTGCTTACTTTGAAAACATGCGCTTCGTTCAACTAAGCATCTGAATTAATGTCCAAATGTTGAAATTATCCAACACACTTAAGACAGCAGTGAGATAGAAATAAAAACATGATACTGTATATGAAGAACCAGCAAGTTAAAATGCATCCCTTCTAAGCCCACCGAGCAGAGGGACACGGCTGAGTAGGGATCAACCTGCCTGGAGCACTCTGAGGTCCCAGAGCTTCACTGGCAGAGCTGTCCATAAACAAGAATGAATGCAGGTGCCATGAATGCCACCTGCAAGCAAGGTTCTCTTAGCCAGTAACAACATAGTTCCTAGAAACTGGTCAAGGCCCTGGGATGCTTCTTGGAGCCACCTGGGGCTCCGGTAGCCTGGCTGGCCTTGCCAGCAGCCCCCAACCCTTCGGTGCCCCTGAGGAGTGCCGGGGTGCCCCGAGGGGTGCAGCAAAGGGCTCACCCACGGCTGGAGGTCCTCAAGCACCACAAGCCAAAGCTGGAGGGTGCGATCTTCCCCTCGTTTCCATCACATCCAGGCACCTTCACAGCCAGGGAGATCGCTCTCAGTTGTGGGATGATCCCACTGCCCCTGTTGCATCCACGTTCCCCACCACCCTACCGTCCAGGGGACGGAGCCAGGGGTGGGGCTGCGGGAGGCCATTACTGCCTATGCTGCCCGCAGCTGGGGAGGAGGGGAAGGCGAGTTCTCCACTGAGGCTTCCGTCCGGCCACAGCGCCGGCCAGGCCCGAGATGCTAATGGCGGCAGGAAGCCACCCCCCATCTGCCGCGTTCCCTCCCGCCGCCGGCCCTCCCCGTGACTCGCTTCCTCCGGCCGACGGGAACTGGGAGGAGTGAGCAGCCCTGGGCTGCCGCCCCTGCCCCGCCAGCAGAGCCAGCCAGCCAGCCGCCGTGCCCCACTGCCCACGGAGAGCTGCGGCCGCCCCCGCGGGGAGGGACGCCGCCGAGCCCCGCCGCCGGGGCGTGCCAGCGGGCGTCCGCCGTCGCCGCGCACCCAGCTCCCCGCGCCCAGCCGCACCGCAGCGCCAACATGCCCGCCGTCGATAAACTCCTCCTGGAAGAGGCTTTGCAGGACAGCCCGCAGGTAGCGGCTCGCTGCCAGGGGCGAAACTGGGGTGGGGGGCGGGCGCAGCCGCGCCGCGGCCGCCGCAGGGGGAGACCCCGACCGCCGGTGTGACGCACCTGAGCTGGCGGTGCCGGCAGGCAGCTCGCTGGGTCTGGCCGCGGCGGTGGGGGGTTGACACCTCTGGATGGCTGGGGAGCAGCCATCCCGTGGCGGGGAGGGGAGCTGTCGGCAGGCGGGGCAGGAGGGCAAGGCGGCAGGGCAGCAGGGCGGGCTTCGGCCGGACGGGACAAGTGGGTCATGGTGGCTTTGCCGGTCGGAGTCTTCGAGAAGTAGGGATTCTGTGAAGTAGGTAAACGGCACCCATGTGGCTTCGGGGAAGGCTTTGGTCGCCTACTGCGCATCAGGAAAAACCCAGCCGTGTCTGCTCCCGGGAACCTCCGGGACAGAGGCCCGCACACCAGTGCACAGGGGCAGGGTGTGAGGGGTTCGGGGCACTGCAGCCTCGGCTCCCCACCTCCCTCAGAGTAGCCCTTCCATTGGCTTTTTCTTCATGCTGTCCCATCTGGGTTAGTGCGAGTGCTGCCCTGAAGAGTTGAAGTGTGTTGGAGAAGGACAGGTGCGAATGGCGTCCTGCCCTCCCTTCCTCCAGGGTCCCTGGGGAAAGGGAGACTTACATGCTGTGAGTCACCTGGCCCGGGTGACAAAAATGGGCTGAAGGAATGTCACCGCCAGCGTACTGCTCCTCCCTGCTCAGATCCCAAGGGTGGTAGTTCAGATACAGAGGCTTTCCGGGAGGACAGATGAGCTGAGTTGGATCCCGTGGAAGATGACCTCTTTCTGAAGTAGTTGGAGAAATGAGGACCGACAGTTGTCACCCTTCCCAACCCCTGAAGACAGGGGAAGACATTTTTACCCTCACCCTGTGCTACACCCAGCCAGGTGTAGCACCCTGTACCCAGTGCTGGGAGCCAATGCAACACAGCTGGATTGCTAAGGACTTTGGAAACCCCAAAGGGAAGAACATGTCATGTTGTGATGTTTTTCAGGGGGGATCGAGGCCTCAAGAGCTGGGAAAGGAGGATGGAAGGAGGGAAGTTTGGGTGGAAGAGAGAAAGAGAGGGGAAGAGTGGAAATTTCACAGAGAGGTGGGGAAGGCCCACTTGAGGACAAAGTGTTGTGCAGACAGAGATAGGAAAGTAATTGGTGAAGCAGGTAAAGAGGGGAGGGCAGGGTGGGTCAGCACGGATCCTGCTCCCAGGTAGCCCTGTGTTGTAATCCTAACTCATCAGCTGATGCATCAGGAGGAGGAATGAGTAGATAAGCTGTGGAGCAGATTGCTGAAAGGTGATATGGAGTCTGTCAGGAGACATTTTGAAGGAAAGATTGGACATGCATCTGTCAGGACTTAATGAGTCTTAGGGCTCATCTTGAGCTCATCACCTCTTCTTATCCTGTTTTATGCAATTCCCTGAAATCTCCTCCTAGTAAGAACGATTTTCATCATCTCTTTGATATGGGAAATGTGAAATCTCCATCCTTGGAGATTTTCAGAACGCGACTGGAAAAAGTGTTGAGTAACCTGATGCAATGTCAGAGTCAGCTCTGCTTTGTGCAGGGGTTTGGACAAGGTGACCTTGCCAGCCTGAACTGTTCAGTGTTCCACAGTTTACCAAAATGTGCTAGATTTGTTATGAGCAGTTATTAACATTTTTAGTATCAACATCCCCAGTGCATTCTGGAGCTGAAGAACTTGATGTGCAGGCTAAGTGAACTCATTTACATCTTCAGTCAACACCTCATTCAGTGATTAAAAATGTAACACTGACTGAAAGCTGCTGAACAATGCACTGAATTGAATTTGGATGTCTTTGTCTTTCTTCTGACCTGAAATAAGGGCTGTTAACATCACCTTTGCAATTTCTGGGAAGACCAGGCTGTGCATAAACCCGAGTATTTGCAGGATGATTTGTCTTGATTTGGTTATTCCTTTTTGTTCAAGTCTTAGAAATTTGAGAGAGAAGGACATTGTTTAATTTTTTATAATGGCCCAGTGTTGCTGAAATATCTTTTTTTTTTTGTATGAGGAAGCAGGTATTTTTTTCCCCAATCTTTTGTAATTTTATTACTTTTTTTTCTTGGGGAGAGCTTTAGATTCATGGTGCAGCAGAGTATCTCTCTGAGCTGGGTGCTATAAAATGAAAGCAAAAAGGTAGTCTCTGGCCCACCAAGCTTATGGCATGGCAATTTATGGGATTTTGTACTTCTGTATAAAGTGACCTCATTCTCCTGTATAAAGTGACCTGATTCTCTTCTGCCTGGTGTAGTCACCTACAGTGATGCAGAGAGATGGTAAAATGAAGGTACCACATCACTTTGTATAATACAAACTATGTGAAGTCTGTAAATTACAAGCAGGACAGAAGATAATTAGGCCGAAGTTATTTCTTCGTCAGTTTTCTGAAACTTGTTTTCTCTCTCCCTGACAATATAGTACTTTGGTCTTGATTTATCTCCAAGCCCTGGCTGAAAAAGGCCACAAGAATTGTCTTAATTTTGAAGTGTTTGGCCATAAAATAGGAGAGAAATTCACGTAAGCAGTCATGCTAAAGCCAAGGAAAACACTTACGTGAAAGCAGATTTTTTTCCCCCCTGTTTCCAGAAGCTGAGATAACTGTGCTATTAATGAGGCCTCCTAAGTGTTAGTTTAGTATTTGGATTACTGGTTTATTTCAGCAGCATTGCTGCTATTCCAGAATTTGTCAAAACAGTAACAACAGAAATATACACATGCTGGTATTTTGTTGCAGTGATTTAAAATGGTGTTCTTAAATCTAAATGTTTCCAGGAATAACTTCCAAACTGCTTGAATCATTTATTGTTTTTATTATTTTTGAACAATGTGCTAATAACTGGGGCCAAGACTTTCAGAAATTATTTCCCAGAGCTGTTGTACTTCAACCCATATTTAGACATCTGAAAAACCGAACCTGCAAAAATTCAGTAAGATTTAGGAATCTGGCAGACATTAGTGTGTTTGGAAACTTTTTCCAGCATGCAGAAACCGTGTGATTTGTAGCCTACTTCAGGGAATTTCTTCGTAATTTTTAGATTTTGGCTTGAGATTTGTGTTGATAAACATTGTGTCAAATTTTATCATTTTTACCTTCCCTAAATTTGTTTTATAATCATCTTCATACCCTGTGCATTTCACGTGCTGTTACAACACAAATCACGGAAGACGAATGCTGTAGAGTTAGGAGATAATTTGTTGGCATTAGTTTTGCTTGTTTTAATGCATCATTCAAGATAAAACATTTAAAACAAATATTTTGAAAAGCAGTGTGTTTTCAATTACTGAAATATTAGCTTTGTGTGAAAGACTTTCCAAATCATGCCACTGACCTTTTTGGGAAGTTCTGCACAAAGGTCCTTTATAGGTTTGGGCTCTCGGTATCCCTTCCGTTGAGTTGTCCCTCGGCATTTTTTGGTTTTTATGTTCTCTTTTATATGAGAAAAATACTTTGTATTATACATATCCTTATATGCTGGGATCTCAAACTAGTTTCCCAAATGCATTGACTGCCCTTGTCTCTAAGGTTGAATGTACTGCAGCAGCTCAGTATGTTAGTAAACAAATGTTGAGAGCTTTAGGGTTACTCAAAGTATCAGAGTACTGCCCTGCAACACCTAGAACAGAACCCTAGGGCTGGTTCCCAAGTCATGTACTTTAACTGCTGAGCAGTTCTAATTTCTAACTTAGATACTTCTTGATGGAGATGCAGTAACAGTTAATCTTACTTAGACCAGGGTTCTTGAAAGATGCTGATCTTGAGTTTTTCAGAGCAAATGAAGTCTAGGCAGAGAATTTTGCAGAGAAGAGTAAGTGCCTTGGGGAAGAGTACATGTGCCTTCTGCTAAAATAGTGGAGCAATTTAAAGCTACTTTAAATCTTTGAAATAAATTTCCCAGCTCCTGGATGCTTCAGGTACATAAGAGATAGCTGTAATAGGAGGATAGATAAAGCACTTGCTCTGTTACAGGACTGAGGTATTTATTAAAATACAGGAGTTTATGTGTGCCTCTCACATAAGCAGATGAAACTAATTAATGTCACATAAATTAGCTGTACAGATGGAAAGACATAGCCAGTTAACATCAAATAGATTGGATTTACTGAACTTAAGACTAAGGATGGATCATGACTTTGTTAAAGGGACAACCTTCCCTCTTTCATTATTGTCTTGATCTAGCAAATTCTAGAGCTTGGCATTATTCTGAGATATCTTTGTTTCCCATCTCAGGAGCTGTCAGCAACGTAATTCTTTGTTCACGATTCCACCAGAACAAACCAAGGGAATTCACGACTTTAAGATAACACAAGTCATTATCCTCTTTTTTTTTTTCCCTGTTTGCTGACAAAGATGAGCTAGCAAAATGGAGAAGGTACGGGGTATCTCTGAGTGGGTGTATACTTCTGTGCCTGTTGTTACCGATGAAGACTCAGTTGTTTGGTCTGATTACATCAGCTAGCTTTGGCAGTGGCCCTTTAAGAGTTGCTCAAGACAGTTGAGAGTGAATAATACTCTGTAAATTATCTCACGGAAAGGGGTGCTTTTAGTGCAGTCTGACATCAGAGAAGTACAGTGAGCAAGCAGTGGTGTTTGACCTTGAGTCCTTAACGTGCTTTGGCTTACTATAGTCAGCGGGCAGATATTCAGGATTTTTTACATTCGTGATTATGTTGGAAGGAATGTCTGTTAGAGCAAGAGACTGGGAGGCAGGATTTGGCCATAGTTTTTATCCCTTGCTTCCCTGTGCCTCAGTTTACCTATCCATAATAGAAGGACTAATTTCTACATGTTTTGAGATTCTGAGTAGACAGAATAATGCAACATTAAAGGCTTATTATTTCTGATTAATTTGTGGGTTTTGCTACCGTATATTTAGAGTTGTTTGTGATTCTTTTAAATATTTTCACTTGGGACTAAAACAATTTGCTTTTTTTCTTCTATTGAAGACTCGATCTTTGCTCAGTGTATTTGAAGAAGATGCAGGAACCCTTACTGAATATACAAACCAGTTGCTTCAGGCAATGCAACGAGTCTATGGTGCTCAGGTAATTTTTCATTTGTATTTCTTTTGTTCGATGTGCAGTAGAAGATAAACTGCTATTATGATGCTGAAAGTTGCCAAGTAGCTGCACCTCTTGTGGTTTAAGAGGAGCTGTGGGTGTTTTCCATCTGATATCTCAGCCCCATCGCGCCTTGATGTTCAGAAGTCATATGCATGAAAAAAATCTTACTTGCTTCGTCTGTCTCCAGAGAGTTAATAAAAGCTGAGGGATATCCTTACCTTATGGTACATTGGAAGGTCACCCTTGACTAAATTGCTTGCTTAAACATAGACACAATACACAGATAGGTATTCACACTGACTTCAAGCATCTAACTTAGATGCTGAAACTCACCATTTGGAAGAAACTGTCGATGTCCATTGATGACAGAGCTGATGTATGCTTTGAGTCATACTGAAGTTGGCCACTTAAATTAGTGAGTGTGAAAGATACGGAAGTGGGAGCAGAAGAAATGTAACACCTCCTAAAGCACTTAGATGACCGAATCCCTTTGAAAGTAAACTTGCTAGATAAATCATGCCCAGTGCTTTGGAAAACATTACTACAAATCAGTGAGATTTTTCAGTGAAGCTAGGATTCCTATGTGCATAAAGCTAGATATTGTGAGCTAGCATATCAATGTCATTAAAGACATACGCAGCGTCTCATGGAAATTCTGCAAGTGATTATGTAGGTTAGATATCTGAGTTCCATACAAACAACTGCTTTTCTATTTGTAAGGTAGTAAATCAGAGGATGCAGAAAGATGAAAGGAATGGGGGTGTTTTGAATTTACTGAAAGACTGAGTGTCCGATTCTTATGTTATGGGGAATCGGTTCTGGTTTAAAACTACTGCAAATGTCTGTCTGTGTAGTGGGATTGCTCTTTCTGGTGACTGAGAGCATGACTTGGAAGAAAGAGCAGTCTGCCCGGGATCTGGCTACCTACACCTGGAAAATCCAGCTTCAGAGAGTTTCAGAGTCTTCATGTTCCAGAGATACAGCACTCGGAGCCTTACAGCACAGCTCAGATACTTAGAGAACAGCACAACATGTGGTCAGGGGCTGGAGACATGACAGGAAATCAGCACTGAAAGTCAGTGGTGGGCATTCTGGTAGAGAGTCGTTGAGCTTTGAGTAACAAGAGTGTGGGCAGTGGATAGTAGAAATCTGAGACCAAAGAGCAGGTAGGATTGAAATAGGTGAAATAAAGAATTTAGAGCATAACTGTGGCTTGATCATTAAGTGTCCAGCTTGTGGGTCTGACAAAGTGTCCCTTTGCCTGGCTGATACCTTTTAGGATAGCATTTTAGGAAGTGGTTACTCTGGCCTGCAATTCGTGAAAAAAATGCTTTGTCTGCTTTTATTTGCCTCTTTCTTTCCATCCCAATTTTTAGCCTTCTCCATTTCTGTCACAGTTATGACATTTCCTCTTTCTTCTCACTATCTCAGCGCATTTACCCATTTGTATTTTGCAGCACTACTGAGGTTTTTTTCTTCATTTTTCCAGCACTTCATTTTCTTCCTGCATACTATCTGGTTTACTTTGATCTAAATATTCAAACAGTTGTCAATATTGGGTGTGTTTC
Source organism: Gallinula chloropus (assembly GCF_964237585.1). Classification (NCBI taxonomy): domain Eukaryota; kingdom Metazoa; phylum Chordata; class Aves; order Gruiformes; family Rallidae; genus Gallinula; species Gallinula chloropus. The sequence goes on from NC_140085.1 coordinate 23,286,846, forward strand.
TTGAAATACATCATCAGATGGTTGATGCCATTTTGAGGTGGGAGGTGCATAGCAGTTGTTTAAAGTCAAACTTTGTAAGTATGTGGAGGAGAGCACTCTATACTACTACTGACTTAGGGAAATTCACATTTACTGGCTAATATTAGGGACTTTACCAAGGACATTGGCTCAACAGTTAGTGTTCTTAGAGTTACTGTTTCTGCCATTTAATTCTGTTGAAATCACTGTGTGTTACGACATCAGTTTGGGTTTGTGGATTCAGGATCCAGTACTGGCAAAAAATGATAACTGCAGTATAAAGAAAGCCTAAGTAGACCATATTAATTATGTAAGTGGAAAAGAAACCTGAAATGTTTTATCGTTTTTTTCCTAGATGCATTTTTAAAAGCCTTGATATTTTTGTACGAGGCCTAAAAATAAGTAGAATTGGGAAAAACTTAAGTCTTTTAAAATAAAATTTAATGGAAATAATGAATTCTTCTGTATATGGTGGTTAATTTCCAAGAGAATGTTATTGTTTTACAGGCTAACAGTGATTTCTAACTGATTTACTAAGCTTTGTAAATATCACTATAACCTTTTAAGGAGCTGTTCCTGAATATGTCAAAGGAAGACATGCTTTCTGACTGAACTCACCCTCAATTTTTGAGAGGCACACACCTTACTGCAAAACTTTATGACTGCAGCTGCCGTGATGTCCTTGTTTTGTCTGAGACAGAGTTAATTTTCTTCATACTAGCTGGTGTGGTGGTGTGTTTTTAATTTGTGATGAAAGCAATCCTGATAGCGTAATGATGTTTTAGTTGTTGCTAAGCAGCGTTTACAATTAAATCAAGGGCTTCTCGGCTTCCGAGGCCCTGCTGTCAAGGAGGCACAAGCCTTCCACAGGGGGAGCACAAGAAGCTGGGAAAGGGCACAGCCAGGACAGCTGACTGAAACTGGCCAAAGGGATATTCCATACATGTGATGTTGTGCTACTAAGCTGGGGGGGAGTTGGCAGGGAAGGGTCATGGCTTGGGTGGTGAGCAGTTGTGCTGTACATCACTGGTTTTGTATATTTTTATCATTATTATTCTCTTTCTTTTATGTCCTATTAAACTGTTTTTAGCTCAACCCACGAGTTTTACTTCTTTTCAGGGGGAGTGAGCAAATGCCTGTGTCACTGTTTCAGCTGCCTATCAGGTTAAACCACAGCATGCAGAGAAGCATAATGCTGAAATGCACACTAAACATGAATGGACAGTTAAGAAAAAAAAGCCATGTGTAATAATTCTTTTCTCCTTAATACAGCTTGAGAGAAAAATCAGCTTTTGCTGATGTGTTTTTAGAAGACACATTGTCTGGGCCTCACATTAGGAAGTGCTACCAACCCTTCTCATTTTGAGAGGGAGTAAAATTTAGTAGAGAGAGTGAAAAAGTTGAGAATAGCATGAAGCCAAGTTCTGAATTTGCCTTTTTACTTCTCTGACTTTTTTTGTCTCTGCAAAGTCATTGTCATCCCCTGCTCTGATTTCCTTATCTCTAAAGCAGGAATAGCAGTTACTGACCTGCTTTGAAGCAATGATACAAGTTCTGTTTGAACAGCCATAAAAATGGCTGGAATCAGTCATGGCAGTCAGGCAAAACAACAGTGGCTTGTACTAGTCCCCAGCATTGAAAAATCAGGATTTATGTCCCCTCAAAACAGTTATGACAGTTTAAAGAACATTAATCTTGTTTTCTTCGTAACCACATTCTGAGCTTTAAGATTTCCCAGATGTCTCAACCAGACTTTCAAGATTTTTCTGGAGCAGTTTGCTAGAAGTTTGGTGTTTCTTGTGGTGAAAACTTGGATTTTCATGTAATTCAAACCACAGTAGCTTGTGATCAAGTAATAATAGTTGATGGTTCTGAATGGATGCAGTGCAGTGTCTCAGGAGAATAGCAGTAAGTACCAGCTGCGAGCTGTTAATGTGGCTATGTGCGTATATTTGTCCCAAAACAGTGCTTTGTGTGCAGAGCCACAACATGTTTGTAACATGACAGCTCAAGCTGCTCTAAACACTTGGATCCCTGCATTTGAAAGGAAAGTGAAAGAGTAGTATTTGCCCAGAGGTTTTTAAAACACTTAGGAAAACAGGAATCTCTTTGAACATCCTTATTTTAGCTTTTTTTTCTTAAGCTACAGGTCTCTGCTAGGTGCTGGGCACTTAATTTTTCAACCTTACATATATTCAAGCCGAATTTAATTTTGCATGCCTTTAACTTTTCTAATGACACTAGGGCAACTTGTTAGGATGGTTGCATTCACTGGGGTGAGCTTCAGTAAGGGCTATGGATAGACCTTTGAAATGACTTAAAACTGCTTTTGCCCCCAAGAGTGGAAGGAGGGGTCTGCAGCATCCTGAGCATCCTGTCACAGGGTGGAGGTGTGGCAGGTGTAGTGGTGGATCCCCTGGTTGGACACTGGAGCCACTTAATGTGGAAGGGCTGATCACACAAGGCTGCAGCTGTGTGATGTGTTGCCGGCAAATTGTCTTTGGGTACAAGGACCCCGATGTGTGACAAGCCGCTGGTTGATCTGCAGGAGCAGTGCTCCTGCCTCTTTGGGCACTCACAGTGGATGTGATGGGTGGCAACTCTATTTTTGCACATGGAGTTACTCAGTAAAAAGAGACAGTGATGCTACTAGGCAAATGCAGCGTATGGTGCCGTAATTAAGGGTAAGTCACAGGAACCAAATGTATGAGCTGTGCTCAAAGAGTGAGGTTTAGTTGCTCTGGCAAGCCCATGTGTGTAAATACAATGAACCACATTTGTGTGAGTACATGTTGTACTTCCTGTTCTGGCTCTCCCATCTGTGCCATGGTACCCTGAAGTAGTTATCACTTCAGTGGTCTCATAGAGGAAATCTTCCTTGCAGAGTTTATTCCTGTAGTTCTTCCTCTTTGAAAGCAAGTTCTGGTGTTGCATCTGGCACTACTGCTGCCTGACTTCTGAGAATATTGTGTTCGTCATTCTGGACATTGTATTACCTGAGCAATATGCTGTGCAGCAAGCAGGGACTGTTAGAAAACTTCATTACTTAAGTTGCATGCTGAGGCTTTTGCAATGGCCTGTAAACAAAGTGTGCCCATCTTATGGACTTCTCACTGCCGTAGTAAATTATTTTCAGAGATTTACTATCATCTGCAGTTCTTCATCTTCATCATGAAATGGCTCAACTGGGATCTTCACTTGAAACAAAATGCCATTTAGAAACTCAGGAGACTGTTTTGTCTCTACTGACTATTAGAAGGGATAAAGAGTTAAGCAGGTTACAGGGAAGTAGGATGCAGTATTTTGTAGTTGGAAGGAGGCTTCATCTCATTATTCCTGACAAATCTGTCTAGATACAAGAGCAGCGACGGCAGAAGAGGAATAACCCCTGCTATGTTGCCTTTGTAGCAGGAGAGAGAACAGCATGGGAATTGCAGAGTGTACTTCTGTTCAGCATCAGTGTCTCTGTGAGCAGTTGCTTTCTGATTCCAGAGACACACAGAGAAAGCAGCAACAGCCTCTGGGTCTCACTGCCTCTTCATGCCAGACTCCTAAGGAAATCCTTGACAGTTACAATCTTGGGTTATACATACCATACCACATGGCTAGCAGGACAGCTAGTACAATACAGTAGTCTAGGTCTATTTTAGGTAGTTCTTTTCAACAGCATTACTTCTCTCCCCGAGTTCATGATACCTTGTATCTGCATTTTTCAGCAGTTCTGCTTGTTTCATCTTCCTGTGTATTGACTTCACAGGGCTGTAACTCAGACAGGTGTCAGGTTCTTCAGGGCACGCATGGATTTTTTATATTAAGTTGCATACCTAACCCTAAGTGTTCAGAATTATTAAATTAGTTCTTGCTAAACTAAAAAGTAAGACTGATATGTTTTTCTTTCAGTTGCTTTTATTTTCATGTCTGAGGAAACAATAGTCTTGCCTTTTCAAAAGATATGGCTTTTTTCCTCAAAAACATTTTTAAACAGTAAAGTTCAAGTTATCTTGTAAACTTTCAGCTCCACATGGAGAAACTTCAATGAAGTATTAGGTAGGACAAACACTTGCAGTAAATTACATTTTACAGCACCATCTTCTGCGAAAGACTGCCTCTATTATTGTTCCATATTCATTGTAAGCTTGCATCAGGCACCTCTGCGCTTCCAGAGGCCTATTCACCATATGTTGCTAACAAGAGGTAGGCAGAGCATAATCACATGAGAACTATTGTATTTACAAAGCCATGGGAGTTGTTTTTAATACTGCCTATGGAGTTGGAGTCGTTACAATGCCTGGAAGCAAGTTAAATTGTGCTAAGCAGGACCTGGAGATCCAAGTACCACAAGGAGGCATAAATGTATGCGTGTCCTGTTGATAGTAATTGTTTTGCAAGAAACTGAAGAGATTTCGTTTTCTACTGAACTACCCATCCACTGTAGCTGCTCTTGCTGTTATACCTCAGAGTGTTCACTAGCCTCTTCTATTTCTTGAAGCTATTAGATGATGTCTTGCTGAACCGTTCGCGTTTGTGAGGGCTGGATGCCACGCTGTGAATCAGGAGCAGGGCAAGCCATATGTTAGCCTGAGCTTGTAAAGTGCTGGGCAGCCTGAGCACCCTGGTGAGGCTTAGCTTCTCTCAACCTTGGGTTCATGTTTCCAAGCCATTTAATATGCAAACCGAAGCCCGTAGGAGTGTAACATTTACTAGATGGCTGGAGTAATCTATTTTGTAGGAAGATGACATGCACTTGTAGACAGACCTGCATAAACACTCATATCTAGATCTAGTTCTTTCTGTGCTGTGCCCAGTTTTGACTGTGTATGTGTTCCCTAGAATGAGAAGGCTGCAGCTGCCTCCCTCACCCAGCTACCTGTTTGGTTGTTCTCTCATTTATGAAGCATTAAGCTTTCCCAGATGCAAGCCAAATTTTATTATGTGTCATTTTGCATGTACAGGGTGTATGAATAAGTAACTTTACCAGTATTTTGTTTGCTTACACGAAGAAGCCTTTGGCGGTTCTGTGTGCTGGTTTCTTGCAGTTTTAAAAATGCCAGCTCTAGCAGGAGTAGGAAAATCGTTTTGTAGAAATCTTCATTAAGCTGGGATTGGTTCTCTGTCTTCAGAAGTTAATTTATAGTTTGACTTAATCCTTTATGTGCCCTCAAATCTGGAGTCTCTTAGGTGATTGTCTACAGAAATATCTTCAGTCTTCAGTGTATTAGCTCAGAGTTTACTTTGGAAAAATACAAAAAGAGACCCTAAAAGGGGATGGACTTCTCACTGGTAAATCATTAACAGCATCGAGATATTTGTTACAGGTGGCTTACCAAAAAACCCTACTATCTTCTGATATGAACAGCTTGGTGAATAAAGGTGATAATGAAGAAGGTGGAATCAACCCAGAAAAATCACGTGCCTTTTTCTTGGCACTAGATCAGAAAATAACAGTTGGACATTTTCTTGCTGACTTATTTGAAGGCAGGGTGAGGTACTGAAATAACTTGAGAATTAGACAATGGATTTTAATCTGTTGTTGGGGGGGGGGTATTTTAATTTCTAGTAGATTAGTGCTAAATAACAAACACAACTCCTGTGACCTTATCTATGTGAACTAGTGTTAGTGAACCTCATAAAATTCTCTGCCTAGGGTGAGCATATCCAAGCATGCCAGCTGAGGTTGAAAATGAAAAAAAAGTCAGCACATCTGTAATCATAACTGATTGCATGATACCTGTTTGTATATAGTCCTTTCTTCCTTCCTTCTAGTATACTTTTTTACATTACAGCTGCAATAATGTTTTCCCTGTTAAGTAAAATCTGTTGAAAATTAATGTATTGTGAGGTCCAACACTGGTTAATTTTGCCTTCATTTAAATACTTGGATTTCTGTTCAGGATGTTACTGAGTTTCCACCTGATACAGGATCTCCTCAGTAGCTCTCCCACACCATAAATGCTTGTTGAATTCTGAAATGTCAAGGTAATGTGGAAGAGATGTAAAACAGGCAGTCAGGATTGTATTGTAGCTTTCTTTTTGCTGTGTTATACTGAATTTCAGTCATTTCAGGCTACAAGATGTAAATGTTGCCTTATTCCATGGGAAAATGTCTTGGAAAGAGATTAAAACCTGTTGAAATAATTTTCCTGGATTTAGTGAATCTGTCAAACGAAGCAATGCAAATAACTTTTAAGCCTTGAGACTGATTAGTTGGGGGGGAGGGGAGAAGGTCGATTAAGAAGAAATGGGAGGAGGATTAAATGAAACTTTCCCAGACTTGTGTGCTTAGCAAGGCAGTATTAACACTAGGTCAGCAGAGCACTGGATCTGCTTCCTGTTCCTTATGCAATGGGGCTCTGTTCAGTTTGCTGGCATAATTTGATTTATTTACAACTCCTTGGGGGAGGGGTGTTTGGGTTTTATTTTGGTTTGTTTTCTTCCTAGTGATATAATGAATTATTTTGTACCTTCAATGGGAACAAAGTCTGGGAGAATTTGGGGGGGAGGATGAAGGACCCAGAATTAACTCTTCCACATGGACAGGGATTTGGGTGTTCTGACACAAAGAACTGAGCCTACAAATGAAAAATGTGACCTACTGACATCAACAAGATATCAGTGATGTGTGAAACTGTTGTCCCAAAATCCCAAAGTAATTTTCTTGTCAGGCCCTTCCATCAATTTGTTCTGTACATGGGGTAACATCTTACGAATGTTAGGAATGTCTGCCAGGGGACTATATGTGTCTGTTGTCACCTGATCATGCACTTGGTATGATGATGTTAATTTACTCCCCTTTGAGACTCTCAGAGTTCTTATCACCTACTGGGGACTGCTCCTGGGGAGGGGTGCTGGCTGGAAGATGCTTCTTCCACACACCTCTTTGCGTTGCCCATCTTCACACTGTCCAACACAGATGAATAATGATACTCTTTTTTTACTCTTTGGATGTTGGATGAGGAAATTGAGGATTTGGTTGTCTTTGAAAACCAAACTGGTATAAGCTTTGAGGATGGCTAGCACAAAGGAATATATTGCCTTTGTGTCAGCCCCTTATTCTGAAGCTTCTTTTAGGGTTAACAAGTTTAAGACAGAAGCCATTTACCTTCCAAATTCAGAGCAGACCACACAGTTGCAGACTTTGCAGGAAGAAGTGAATTGAAACAAAAAGTGGGAAAAAAAGAGTAATTTTTTTCATACTCAGTTTATTGCAAAAGATTTCCCTCACCCTGACCCAGCTGTACAACTGACACAGTTGCTGTGTGAGGACTTAGTCTGCTTGCAGTTCTTACTCAGCTCTTATCTTTGAGGTTGTGTTTATGAAAAAGATCCCAGGTCTGAGAACCTCTGCTTCTTTTTGGTAGTCTTAAATTCATCTTTATACTCCATCCACATGCATACAAACAAACAACCCCCCTTTAATGTCACCTGTCCACATGCAAGGAGTCATCCTTCCTGTCATCAAGTCATTGCTGCGTAGCTCCCACTTTGAAGGCAGCAAAGTCTCTCAAGTGTTCTTACAGCATTGGGTCGTTCCTATCCTTGCCTGAGCCCTTAACAAGGTTTGGTAATTTATTATAGGGCATGACATCTTTTTCCATCCATTGGACTGGGAAACACTTAAATGCCAAGTGTTTCTGTAAAGCTTTTTCATTTATAAACTAAACATCTGCAGAACCAACCTGCAAATCTGACATGGATCCTTGGCGTGATTATTGTGTGAAAGTGTAATGCTCGTTACTAATTGGTCTGAGACAAGAAACAAGACTAATCCATCCCTCTGAGGTAAGAATAGTCATGGGGTGCGCATGATCTGAGTTTGGACACAGAATAACTTGTTTCTCAGCCCTGGTTTGTACCTTGGCAGGCCTCTGCTCTCCCATCTCCAGCCGCCTCTGAGTGTTATCCCTGTGGAGCTTTAAGATGGTCACAATCAGCTTGTTCGTCTTTTCCCGCTCAGTGTTCACACACGGCTGCTGTTACCCAGGCTGTGGCTTGGAGCACTTGGGCAGAGTTAAGACACTGGCTAAATGTTTGGGCCTTGCTGTCCATATTAATCCTCCTTCCCGGTGTGCCAAAGTGATGCAGAAGCACCAGGCTGTAGCACAGTATGTCGGAGGTGGCATCAGGCCAAACGAAAGAGTGTTTCAGAATCTCTGGCCCGCGTAGTTAACTGTGCTGTGCTCTGCTTGCTCAGGATGACAAGGGAAGATAAGAGAGCACACAAACTCTGCCCCAGTTTTAGTGGTTTTTTGTACCAGCCCCAGCATAAAAGGTGCTATTAAAGCAGTTCAGAGATTGCTCTCAGATTTACAAACTCTCAGCACCTTTATGTCTTTGGAGAGAGGAATAGGTTAAAACTGAATTGCAAGTGATGAGTTTTCTGCATTATTGAGGAAGAGAAGGATCTGACAGGGGTTAAGACAGATCCCAGGATCCCAGTTCCCCCCTTCCCCCTTTTATTCCATTGTTAAGTTATTGGTAGCAAATCGGGGACACAGCAGCTGATATACGAGTGTTATGAATATACAGATTAAAGATTGATATACCCAAAAACTTTCCAGGGTTTTTTCCATCTCTCAAGCAAAGTTATGACACCTGCCAACAAGTCGTGCTTTGTACAAGCACATCTTGAGCATGTGTGCATTTTGGCCAGTTTAGCCATGCAAATACAAAACTCTGCTGTTTTATATTCCTGTATCAACTTAAAGCACTGTATTCCCATCAGCACATTCCCTTAGTAAGAAAACATTGTAGAAAGGTGCATCTACTGGTTCTCTTTATTGCTGTAGGTTTGGGGGATATCATAGAATCACCTGGGTTGGAAGAAACCCTTAAGATCATTGAGTCCAACCACAGCCTAACCCTGACTAGTCCTTAAGCACTTCAGCTACACCCCTTTTAAATACCTCCAGGGATGGTGACTCCACCGTCCACCGACATTCTTATGACAGCTTACATGTTTGAGGTTCCAGTTCTGTTATTTTGGGGGGGAAGCCCAAACCCAAAACTAAACCCCAAATCCTACCTCTATTCAACTGAATAACTGAAAGTGTTGGTTAAGTCTGAAACATACCCATTATTACTGCTTCTCTGTGCAGGTATTTTGGGACTAGTCATTTACAGTGTTTGTGTAAGTAGTTGCAGATTCAGCCAAGAGCTAAAGGCCTTTAATTATTTCTATTAACATGTCATTTTTATTATGTTTTGGGTTTTTTTTGTAGAATGAAATGTGTCTTGCCACGCAACAGCTTTCGAAGCAGCTCCTTGCCTATGAAAAACAGGTATGGTCAACGCATGACCTTGATTTCTTTTCAGCCTCAGCACTTGCAAAGAAGTTTGTGTAAATAGTGTGGTTTCCAGAAGTGCTTGGGAAATTTGCTTTACTTAGTTTCGTGTGCAGGCTGTTGTAAAATTCCTCAGGATGTTCAAGGAAGTTAGGTCACTTCCAAAAATCTCAAAAAACAAAGAAGTGCAAAATATGAGTTAATAAATTTATTAAGATGCAGACTAGTTTGTTCCCACTGTATGACTAGGACTCTAAAATGTGTATAATAAGCATTAATTATATGTGGTCCAAAATCCATTCATTTGAAACAACAGTAGTAGAGTAAAAAAAATATGTATTAATGAGTTCATGTTTGTCCATTTATTTATTTGTTGCATTTTGTAGGCATATTCATTACCTTGATAGTAAAATACATGTTGTATTTTATACTCACCTTTATTGATTTACAGACCAAAAGTGTGCTTCTGTTTTCAGCATTTTGCCTTAGGTAAAGGAGATGAAGAAGTGATATCCACCCTTCATTACTTTTCAAAAGTTGTGGATGAGGTAATTTGAATTACCAATATTCTGTTTTTACAATATGTAGAGCACTGGTGGGTTTTGGTCCTGAGATTTACCACTGGAGGCTAGATTGTTTTACAGAATCATTTAACTGTGGATGAAGAAGTATAGCATCACCCTTTTGTAATGGTCAGAGCGGTTTCTGTGGCTTCATCCCACATGTTGTCCTCAGAGTGAAGCTGAACTTCCTAAATGGGGGAGTTACAGGCTGAAACAGTATGTTTGTCTAGGCTGGGGCCATTTTTAATTTAATTCAATTTTAAAATGACATTTACATTTTTAAGCCTTAAACACTGCAGCTTGAGTCAAAACCTGTCAGGAATGGATGCTGGGCAGCCGTGAATTACTAAAATTGCAGTTTAGTTGCCATGTGATGACATAGAATCCAGAGATAACTGGATGGAGGAGGCTGCAGGTTGGGTTCTATTGCTGTGTACTCTGAACACTTTTATTCTCCCTAGGTTGCTGTGAGTACTCAGAGTCCCTAAATACTTTTGTTAGACCTGCCCATTTCAGTATAATCTTAGTATCTGGGTCCTTATTGCTTAACTTTGTCACATCACACTTTCTATTGTGAGGAGGGCTGTGCAATCAGGAAAGTGGTGGTGTTCTTGTTACTCTGCTTTCAGCTTTCGTTAAGACAAAAAGCTGTATTGAGGACTACTTTTTGGGAGAGGAGGGGAGATAGAAGGGTTGTGGGGGAAAAAAAAGGTTAAAATTTTTAGGGCAAATGGAAAAGTAACAATATAGTGAGAGGAATCCCAAAGGTTAACTTTTCACTTAGGCTTCTCCCACTGCATGTCTGCTCCCAGGAAATACTTGAAAGGAACATTTATCATCACCAGTCTTGTACTTGCCTATGTGAACTATGAATAAATCAAAACAAGAATTTTCTCCTTCCCAGGTACAAGAGGACTATTCCATTTGGGAGCAGAAGAACCTGCTCCATTCCTTAGCCTCCTTTTCTGTATGTTAGATGCCCCCTCTGTTGTCTTACAAGCATTGAATTGCCCTAGTTTTGCATTGTGTTCTCTGGTGGGAGATGCTGAGGTGGGAGATGCTGACTTCATCCTCACCTGCATAATCTCACCTAGAAGCCTCCAGGATACTGTCAGCAAGTGGGCAGAGTATCACATCAGCACCTGTGGCATTCCTAGTTTGTACTATCAGGCACTTGAGCTGTGTAAATGGTAGTTGTCCTGCCTGAGCCCCTCTAATATTCTCAGCATGCCAATGCTGACAGGAGAGCCTTGTCTTCATCCTAAACAGCATCACACGAGTGCTTTAGAACGTGCTACATTCTAGAGAAATGCAAAAACAGGAACGGGAAGCTGCTCTGTGGTAAAACATTTGAATGGGACCTTTCACTGTGTGTGCCCCCTGTCGTGTCTGTGTCCTGGGTAACCCTCAGGGATGGAAAAAGACTCTGGTCATGGTGGTGGAACTGTAACTCTGTGGTGCAGAGACTTAACAAAATCTGGTTAATAAAGGCCAGCAAAATCTGGCTAATAAAGGCAAATTCCAGCTTAAATTCTGTTGGGCTGAGCATTAGAATTAATGGTCAAGTGAACTGCCTTAATACAGTTAATACAGTATGTGGGAACAGAAATTTCTTGGAACCCTGGGACAGCCCAAGCAGGAATTATGCATTTAGGGGAAAATCCCCATCTGTCTCACATACTTGAGAAATCTATTTTAAGCACCAAAGTAAATTACAGCTTTTTTTTGTCTGCGGGGCACAAGTGACAGTTGTACTTCTTCAACAGAGTGCTGTTATTTTAATTTTTTAATTTATTTACACAGTGTCTTAGGGCATTCCTCTCTGTTCTCTGTTTCAGCTCAATATTCTCCATTCTGAACTGGCAAAACAGCTTGCTGATACAATGGTTCTCCCAATAATACAGTTTCGGGAAAAGGATCTCACAGGTAAATTTTGGTTTAAGTTTTGATTTTCCTCAAGTGGTCCTTCTTGCTTGCTTCATAATAAACAGATATAATCCATGCAATTTTGGGGGTTTGGATGACTCACAAAAGAGGGGTTTTTTGTAATTCTTTTTTCTGCCACAGAATTTCATGGACAGGTGGGTGCTTTTACTCAGAACTGAACAGTCCAAGTTCACCACTTAACGTTGTTTTATGCACCATATGGTGGAAGTTTGAAAATACACAGCTTTGCTCTTTGCAGGGTCACTCTGCTTCTATACTAGTGCAATTTCACTGAAGCCATTGATGTTACAATTGCCTAAAGGGTAATTTAGCAGCGTGTCTGACTTGCAAACAGTATTTTTGGGTTTGTTTGAAAATCACAAGCAAGAATGGGTCTTTAACTGCAGAGTGTACGCTATCCCCTCCCTTTTAAGGAATCAGGCCACTTTAAATCCTTGCCCCCCCCAGGGTATTTCCAAGTAACCTGATTGCACAAACTTGGAAATTCATTACTTAACAGCAAAGCAATAATGCAAACATTTAGTGCAATTTCTGAAGAAACAAGTTCATATTAAATGTCAAGGACACTCTAACCTACTCACGCAACAGAAACAACAGTTTTTACTGCAGCATTTTCTTTCACCTTTCTCCCTTTACTCCTTTTTTCCCCATTTTCCCCTTTTTTCCCTGTTTCCCCCTTTTCTTCCCTTTTGCCCTTCCTTTCTTGTTACAAATAATCAGACATACTACAATTTCCCCTTGCTTTTTTCACAGTCGCATAATGTCTGGTTTGTGAATATGCTTTCTTTGTAGCTTTCTGCGAAGAGTTTGCCAGTTGGTACAGATACTGAGAGTAGCTCTTGCCCAAGATTTGAGAAAGTTGAGTTGTCTGTGTAGTTTTTCTGCCTTCTACCTGTAGGAGAAACTCATGGCAAGCGTTTCTAGTGCCGTAACCAGCAGTCAGATGTTAGACACATTTGCTTGCATAGAGAAACTTAGCCAAGAGAAGTTTCATGTTGGTGGGGATTCATGTATGGGAAAGGGGGTTAGTTCTTGAGTCTCTGGGACTTGGATTTCTCAGTATCACCTAAGTGTTGTCAGGAAGTTGTGCGGAACTACCAATCGTTTATGGTAATGGTGGGCCATCTGATGGCCACCAGCTGATCTGGTGTGTCATTTTCAAGATGGGCACAACTTAGGCATCTGTGCTGCGAAAGGATTGGGGTGACTTGGGCATTAAATGTGCCAGAAATGGTCTCAGCTGAACAGAGATTTTGCAGCTGGTTTTACTTTGAATGTTTGATTTCTCTTTTCCAGAAGTAAGCACGTTGAAGGACCTTTTTGGCCTTGCTAGCAATGGTATGTTTCCGTCGCTTGTTTGTTTCCAATGGTGTGCACCTGTTGCATCACAGAAGACATTTTTAATCCATGTACACACACACTTCACATTTCTAAAAGAACTAATGTTCCTTGTCTACAGAACATGACGTGTCCATGGCAAAGTACAGCAGGTTACCGAAAAGGAAAGAAAATGAAAAGGTAACGAACGTGAAAGGGAAAAGTTTTCATCAGACGTTCTGTCTGCATCCTTGTTCGCTTAGGAACTGCGGAGAGTTCATCACTTAAAGCCACAGTAGCTCAAGAGTACTTGTGATTTGGTTTCCAAGCAAACACAAAGCTTTTAAACATCAGTTCAGGAATGTTTTAGCTGTTTTCTCCAAGTTAGGCAAGTGATGAAGTGTTGTGCTGAACTAGAGCCCTTCAGGTCCAGGGCGGCTCTTAGGACAGAGGCAGTCTGAATGGCTATAAATAGATTTGTATAGGCCTACTGTTGTACAGCTGATGTGATGATGCTGTACCACTGGGTACAGCCCATTGGGAACTGCCATGAAGCTGTGTGTCTGCTGTTGGTAAAATGTTCCAGTTTTTTGCATTTACCTTCCTGCTAAATTTCTCTGTATTGGTTGGCATTCCACTCAGAGCACTCACAGCTCCCTTGCTGGGATTGTTTTACATTCCTTCTTCTTTGCCCACTGGACCACTATTCCAAAATATATCCCTGTATGCCAGAAAAGTGTGTGATTGGCCCTATCATAAGAGTCCACCAGCTCACCAGGATAATCCTTTAAACAAAATGCATTACAGAATGTGATACAGCATCTTGTGAATTACTTATCTCTGAATTCTGCACTTGCAGGCTTGTGTTGTGATCTCAGCTGCAAATTAATTTCATGCCCAGAGATCAGATCAAAAATGTTAGTTGTGGTAGTTATGTAGCTTATAATCACAGGGGCTCCCCAGATACTTAAGTATCTTGCTAGAGAAGGGCTTGAAGTACTTGCTTTGGGGGTTGGATTTGCTTTCTTAGTTTGTCATCCTTCATTTTAATGTGGAGAAGTTCTGTAATGAGAGTATATCCACATGCACAGTAGCACTTTGTCAACCTCTATCAATTTTTATTCAGCTGAAGGCAGAAGTGGCAAAAGAAGTGGCAAATGCAAGGAGAAAGCAACACCTTTCATCTCTGCAGTATTACTGTGCACTGAATGCTCTGCAGTACAGGAAGAGAGTGGCAATGATGGAACCTATGCTAGGATATACCCGAGGACAGGTATGGACAGTAAAGTCTTGGTATCACTTGGACATATCCCTGGGAAAAGTAAATGTTGTAGCTCTGGATTGGTTTGGTTGTTTTTTTTTCTGAGAACTGACATACAATAACCAGGGTTGGGGGGAACTTCTATTCAGCTTCCCTTGATTATAACAACTGATTTTTCCTGTGGCAGGTAGTTGAATGTTTAGGTGGTCAGAAAAGATACTAATGAAAAAAAAAATGAGTACACGTGTATGTAAAAATCAGCCCAGGGTTAGTTCTTTACTGGCTAAGCTGTCAATGCAACAGCATTTACTCCCACTGTTTACTCTAGTCTGCACAAACTCTCTCTCCTATGTAGCAGTTTCCTTCCTGGCACATAATGTTCAGCATACTGATGAGGAGTGTACAGGACAGGGAACAGAGCAGCACTGGAGAACTGGAAGGACAGAACAGTAGAGTGGATTGAGCATAAGGCTGGCAAATCCTCTTTCTGGTCTTTATTCTGCCAGCAATTTGATAGAGTGTTTCTCAAGTCTTTAAAGTGTGGTAGTGATACTGATAATCTGACTCTCCAGGATGTCAGGAGGATCAACAAACTAGTATGTTCACAGCACTTGATTCTTACTGACACTGATTTTTAGGGTCTGTTGTGCTTCAACGTTGATGAAAAGAAGCATTGGGAAGATGAGAATTGGGGTATGAAAACAGGAGAAATGGGTGCAGTGCTCTGTAGTGTGGATCTCCATCTCCATTGCCCTGTGTCTTTTGCAGAGCATGTGCCCCATATAAAATAGGTAATAAATAAGACTTCAGTCGCTTCCCCCACCACAGAAGATCATGCTGCTTCCTTGCTGTGATTACACTATGTGAAAGAACTTCAATGGTTTCCTTTATCGAAGCCAAACAGAACTTTATTTCCTTGTCTTTTACCAGGCAAATCTGCCATCTCTCAGTGCATGCACAGGAAAGTTTTAGGTTGTCATGGGAAAGACCGAGTAGCCAGTAGCCAGTTCATGCTGATACTTAAATACTTTGAATACTTTGTCCTTCAGCCCATGTATATATTTTCTTTATTAATTGCTCAAAGTGTGTCTTATATTTCACATTTCCAACAAATGAGCAGGCTGTAAGGAATTTCTGGAAGAAGCAGTGACTGATACGGGGTTTTGACTGAAAACTGACATCAACATCTAAGCTAGGCGTGTCAGTCTCATTAATCATCCGTGGAATTTAGAACTCTTCCTTTTGAGACAGGCTTCTGAAATAGCATAAACAAACCATTCTTTAAGAGACCATGCTTTCTCTCCTTTGTCTGTAAAGAGAGTCTGTGGTCAATAGTGTGATAGCAAAAATTTTGAGTTACAGGCAAGAGGAATCCCACATCCCAAAGTTAGGGAAAAGGAGTAGAATTACTAGTAAAATCAGATTAAATAGCTAATAAATTGCTTAACAGCCAATAATTTTCTTTTACATCTCTTTCCAGAATATTTCCCTGATTTTATTATCTTTTTTAAAGCTAATTAATTGCACGCATGTGCTAGCCATGTTCATGTTTCAGGCAGTTGCCAGTAGGTCCTAACGATGTCGGTGTGCCCCACAGTAGGTAATCCAAGGTCACATCTGCGCTGAGCACACCGCTGCTGTCACATACCTGCTGAGCTGTACTGGCTAAGTGCATTCATCTTGTGTCACAAAATGAGCACTTTGGCCTTAGCAGGTTTTTTAGTTCCTTCAGGGGGGTGAAATCTGCAGTAGATCTCTAGTTTGATTGCCCTGGAGGCTTCTGCTAGCACAGCTACGCTGCCTCACTTTTCCAACTGACTTGGCTGTGGCAGTTAGAAAATTCCCGGGTTGGAGTTGGTAGCCCAGGTTAGGCTTCTAAATCTAATGGGCAATTTATGCTCTGTTCCTTTTGATCTGGTGGCAGGGTGTGCATTGGCTTCTAAGTCCACTAGACCCCATTCTGCACAGTGCTAGTATGGGAGAAGGCTCATGTTCCCTAGTTCTAGTCATGTAGCGCATTCGTTGGGAATTTAGCTGTCAGCAGCCTGTAGCTGAGTGTGTGTGAAGGGGTGGGAAGGTGCAAAAGTGAGAAATTAAAAAAGAGCAAAGCAGCTCTTTTGACCCATGTGTTTGATCACCAGCCCAAAGTATCAGTCACGATGGGATTGCTCTTAACACAGTCCCCACAATCAGTTGTTTATCTGCCAAGACCGATGTGACTTACAGTGTCCGTTTGTTTTGTATTTTTCAGATCAACTTTTTTAAGAAAGGAGCAGAGATGTTTTCCAAAAGGATGGACGGGTTTTTGTCATCTGTTTCAGACATGGTTCAGAGGTAACACAATACTTTTGGTTCCTTTGAATTTCAGAGCAATACCATGTAAGAGAGTGCCTCTGTTTCTTTCTCATGAGACTCCTGCCATGTCTGTATTGCATTGTTGGGTGTATTTTCTTAAAGCAGCAGGTGGAAAGGATGTATGTTTGGACATGTAGAGGAAAATGCTGTCAGTGCACTGCAGAGAATATTTTTACAGTCAGGAACTACATACTGCAAAGTCTTCACATACTTTCTTACACCCTTGTGTCTCTTCAGGGACACAAAGAATGGAATTTGGGCTTGAAATGGGTTAACAGAATTAATAAAACCGAGCTCAAGTGCATTTTCAATTAGAGGTTTTTATTCTTGCTGGGTCTTCTGTGGTAACGCCTTGGCAATACCACATTAACTTCCCAAATAAGGAGTTAGGGTCTGTTGTGTTTGAAGTTGTAGCTATACAGCACAATGCAAACAAAACTTCTCACCCTAGAGAATGTGTTCATTGTATCCAGCACAGGCTGTATTTGTCCTCTGAGTTCATTCAACTTGCTGTGGCTAAGTCCTTATTTCAATAAACTGTCTCACCTTGGTGATTAATTTTTCTTACGCTCTCCCTGCCCCTGTCCTCTACCTGTAGTGAAGATTGACATTTTCTTTAAGTCCTAGTAAATGTAAACTTTACATTTAAAATGTAATCATATTAGAGAGAACATTAATCATTTAAATTAAATCAGCTGAAACATTAGACTGAGTCCTTCAGTTTATTGCTTCCTACGTTCCATACCAGCCTGCAGCCAAATCATTCGCTATTCTGACACCGGTGGCATTTTAAATAATGCATACTTGGTAATTTGAGAACACTGTTACAAGTAATGGCCCTGTAGAGTAGATTCTTTTACTAAATGATTCCTTACTTCCAGTACCTTTGCACTTATGTATATATGTTTGCACACTCGCTTCTTCAGTAAACCCTCTACAGGCTACACAGCATTTGTACAGACTGGGGGACAGATTTTAAGCTCCCTTGGACTAGTGCCCTTTATTTAGCAAGGCTGGAGCACTTGGCCTGTGTCTGACAGGCACAGTGAGGATCCTGCCGCTGGGTCCCTACTGTAGAATAAGCCCTTGTTTTTTCAAAGTATGATGGATTTGAATTCTGGAGCAGAAATAGGCTGCTCAGTTGTTCTGCTGAGTCTGTTTTTTGGGGTTTCGAGCGTGTCACACAGAAAAGCTTGAAACTAGCACAGCAGCGTGACGTCTTTGGGAAAAACAAGAGAGCCTTGCAAAATTGTGAATGACACTGAGAAGCTTAACAGTTACTAACACAGGACACAGTTTCATGATGTAAGATCACACAGCCACTGAAAACCATACTGCCCACTCCTTTCCTTCTTTAGTGCTGGGGATCACAGGGCCTCAGTGTGTCAGATCTGCTTGCTTATCAAGCTGAAAGCTTTTTATTTGTCAGACTTGTTTTCTTGAAACAACAAGAGGATGAGATCCATTGTGCAGCTACAGAATTTCAGCAGTGATGTAGTCTTTCATCTATTGATGATCTTAAGGGACTTTTCCTACCAAAGTGATTTTTATGGTTCTATTTAAGCTGATTGCGATTCTTCATATTTAAAAAGATTTTTGTTTCTACAGAGAATGTTGCTAAGAGTGTACAAACATATCAGAGAAGACAGATCACTAAAATATTCTCATTAACCAATTGGCCTAATTGCCATAAATGCACGAAACTTCAGAATTGAAAGCTGTTTCTCTCCTTTCTGTCTTGGGGATAGGGGAAACATGTCTTAGGAAGAGGAGTCCATCTTGGGAACCATGAAAGTGCCAGGGAAGTTTTGTTGGAAGCAATTTGTGGTGCAGCAAAAATGACTGATCAAAAGATGTGTTGAGGTAGCACTCATGTAAAAACTGACCACACTGTTCCTTTTTATTTCAGAATTTAAGCATTATTTTCACCATAAACAATAATGTTCAAAGGTGCTAGCTTGCAAAATATGGTCTAATTTAATTCAGATCTGATTATGTTGCTCAGCCTGTGTAACTCAGCCTCTCATGACTTGGCCAGGAGGTAACATGCACACAGCTGGTCTCATTTTGAGGTGACGTGGGAGCTTAGGAAGTCTCAGCTTTCTAAAGATGCAGAAAATCTGGGAAGAAGCTAACATGAAACAGACTAACAGCATGATGCAAGAATGAGACTTCATCTGGCCAGCCAGGTACTGCTTAGTGCTGACTTCAAATGCAGCACCATGTCTCTAGGCTACTTCAACAGCTACAGGATAACACCAGCATCTACAAAAAACTGGTGAGGAAAATGGGAGAAGAGTTCTATGTTCTTGCCTTTAGCTACTGTCAGAGGGAGGATAGTGGACTACATGGATCACTTGTCCTGCTGTTCCCACCCCACGAGTTTTTCCTGGCTGCAGTGAACTTCAGAAAGATGGTAGAGACCAGCCCTGCCAGGGACATCAGCCAGCTCCCTCAGGACCTCAGTTCCCTGGCATGGAGCCGGACCTCAGCTTCACAGGAGGGCAGTGCAAACAGATGGTCTAAACATTTTTTCTACTTCCTTGACTGCAGATGCATCAAATAGAGCACTGTGCCAAATGTCAGCACCAGCTGACAGGGAGATACAAGCACTTTTATGTGTAGTTTCCCTAATAGGTTTTTTGTTAAATGATTATATTAATTATTCCATATTTTCAGAATGGCCCACATTTGGTTACTTTCTGACCATGCCCATTGCATTGCTGTGGGCGAAGTCTGCAGGCCAAACAGCCTTACTAAGGTGGATGGAAACTGGGCAGGTTTATTGGTGTGAGGGGACTCTCAGAGGTCTTTGGGAACCTCTGTAAAATTAAGAGGCTCCCAGTGACTGTCGGACAGTAGAGGTGAAAAAGCATGAA
The DNA here is from genome assembly GCF_964237585.1 of Gallinula chloropus. Classification (NCBI taxonomy): domain Eukaryota; kingdom Metazoa; phylum Chordata; class Aves; order Gruiformes; family Rallidae; genus Gallinula; species Gallinula chloropus. Next base: position 23,306,467 of record NC_140085.1, read on the forward strand.
GCTGGTATTTCACTGGCATACCATGTTACTCTGACCTCTCTGCTTGTTCCAGTAAAATGGCTGCTGTGCTTCCCCCTTTATGCCAAGTGAGTCTTACAGGAATATTACGAGAACAGAGATGTTCAGCACTGCAGTGGTGCTTCTGTGATGAATTACTGCTTGCTTTCTGAAAGAAATGTTGAACTCAGGTGCCCTTTCACAGGTACCACTTTCAGAAACCTGCACTGACACATTCAGGAAAAGCTCAGCTTTCCCAGCCTGCACCAGGGATATTTCCAGAATCGCACCAAAGAGAAAGACGGTATTATAAACAAAAACTAAAGCTAAAATGAGGCTTGAGCTAAAGGTTTTATTACATTGCTCTGAATTCAGGGAAAACTTACTGTTGAAAATCTGAGACCAGTTCACAGGTGGCCTTAGGGTGGGAATTTCTGTGTGTTAAACCATTGCAGGAATCAAAGTTCTGCAAAAGCCAGGAGATACTCGAGTGGAGCCTCCTTTGAACTGTGCCGCTGTTCTAAAGCAACATCTGTACATGTTCAGCAGTGTAAATTCATCTCTGTTTATTTGGGGTTTTTTCCAGCATTCAGGGAGAGTTGGACGCCGAAGCTGAAAAAATGAGGGTATCCCAGCAGGACTTAATGGCGGTTAACGAATCTGTTTACACCCCGGATTCTGATGTAACTTCACCTGTTATCAACAGAAATCTCATCCAGAAGGCTGGCTACCTTAATCTTAGAAAGTAAGAAAGCTGTTGCTACCCACTCTTCTGTTTAATCGCTGGCTAGTTGCTAGTTTTTAATTTTTGTAGGTCATAATGGCTTCTCAGGTAATGATGTTTGAGGCTCCCAAATCACTGTGGTAGCTGTACTCTTCAGCTCCTCAGTACCTCTGTCATCTTTGAAAATGTGCTTTAGAAGTTTGAACTAAATTTAGCAGTGTTTGAGACTGCTTTCCTGAAAACAGCAGCTCACTTCTGTTGGCATTCCCCTATGGGGATGATTTCCTGCATTCAGGTGGCTAAAAATTAGTAACTAGTGGGGCTGCGTTCAGATGGTTCCAAGCTCTTCAGGGTAAAGAAAACATAGTTTTTACAAAAATATACTCCTATATCTGGAATTAAGACAAGTTTTCATAAATTACCTCCTTTACATAAATGAAAGCATTATGGAGAGTGTAAGTGTGTTACTTGGAATGTATACCATACGTAGTTACCTCTGCAGGTTTCCCAAATAAAACCTTCCATCAACTTCTGCAGGAGCTCTGTTACTGGTGGCACACAGTGTAACCCTGCTCATGTAACTGATTAAATACCAGTTTATTTCTGTTTGACTAGTAATTTTAAATATAATTGTATTTTTTGTGAGCATTGCACGTTTATTAATTTCTCGCAGCGTTGTAAGAGCTGGATTGCAGTGCAGTAGTCCTCCATAGCTAGGGAGTGCATGGACTCTGAGATACTACTGGCAGAAGATACTTCATTTTAATGATGACTCTGTGCTGAAATTGCTGACACTGCTCTTCGCCTACATAGTATTTCGTATCAGTTACTCAATACCAGCATTTATTTTATTCCTTAAGTAGTAAATACAATGGAGAATATTTTTAACTTGGGATGTTTGGAAATAATTTGATTCTTCAGCTTTCATTAAGGATTAGTCTCTGCTAGGAATTCATGCAGCTTTTATTTCTTAACAGAGACTCCTTAAGAAAGTTCCAGGGCTGAACACAAAGTTCAGATTAGCATCAGTGCAGTTTCATGTGTGTTTGGAGCCATTTCTAAATAGTGATGAGCCTTTATCACTGCATCTTCCCTTCAGTAAAACAGGTCTGGTGACTACAACGTGGGAAAGACTGTATTTCTTCACTCAAGGTGGCAACTTGATGTGTCAGCCGAGGGGAGCAGTAGCTGGAGGATTGATTCAGGACCTGGACAACTGCTCTGTTATGGCTGTGGACTGCGAAGATAGGAGATACTGCTTTCAGATCACTACTCCTACAGGCAAAGCGTATGAGACAGGTTTTATTTGAGGACAGCCAGTCACACCTACCCTTTCAGATGCTTTTTCATGTAAAACACGCTAGCTATAATAGTAAGCCTTTCTGGGTTTCCAGAAGGGTGTTTCCAAATTAAAAGCATGTTCCTTCCCGTCCTCCCCCACAACTGCCTGAACAGCACACGTGGTATCCTTTAGCTGCAGCTTCTTCCTGAGATTTGTTCCTTTGATGGTTAATAGACACAAAGCTTGGTGATGTTGGTAGGACACTGGAGTCTGACGGTCTTGGTGTGCCCTGCTAGCACTGATACACTGTGTTTATGTTTTAGGGGTATAACCCTTCAGGCAGAAAGCAAGAAAGAATATGAAGAGGTAAACATATTTTCTTAATGTTGTTATTCTTGTATACAAGTGAGCTGGAAGAGTTCAGTTTCATTTTTCTCTTCCAGTGGATTTGTGCCATCAACAACATCTCCAGACAGATCTATCTGACTGACAATCCAGAGGTGGGACCTTGTTTCTGTCTTTCAGTCCGTTCCTTCCAACATGCTTTCCTGCTGTTCCTTACATGGCAATGTAACGTCTGTAGCTTAAAGAGCTGTTGGGTCTTCTTTTCATAGGCAGCTGCCATTAAGTTAAATCAGACAGCCCTTCAAGCAGTGACTCCCATCACCAGCTTTGGGAAGAAACATGAAGCTCACCACCCCAGGTACACTCTCGTCGCACGGGTCAGAGGCTGAGTGCTCAGTCATGTTCTTTTGGAGGGGCAACAGCCACACAGGAGAAAGCCCCGTCTAGGCCCTGGCTTTGCAGGCCCTGGCTTTGCAGGCCAGTGTGCTCCACTAAATTCCTCTGCCTCTGGAGTTTCCTGCTGAAATCCCTAAGAGATGCCAGTGTTGAGGGTGGTGCTCATTGCCCCACCTTGCAGCTTTGCAGCTCCTTGTGGCTGCCGCTGGGAATTGCTGTTTCTTCAGAGACAAGCACAAGGCTTTATTTGTGAGTGCTTTGCTGTAAGGGAATGGCTTGTGTTGTGGATCACTTCACGGAGTCCCTGGGAGACAGTGCAGCAACTCTATTCTTGCATGCTACTCCAAAATGCTCATGTGTGTTACCTCAAGCGGTTCATTTCCACCTGTCACAGGAATATCCCTCACACAGCTGTCGGAATGATGACGGTTGTTCTCTTGTGCTCATTCAGGTCAATCGATAAAACTCCCCTCCCTGAAGAACTGTTAATAATGCTCTAGGATATATTTATATTCAGATAGGTATTTCATCTGACATTTCTTTGTGTCTGCATGACACTGGCCTCCTGCCTGGTGGGAATTCCTCAGAGTTGGCTTTCAAGCCCACTTCTGGACCAAAATCCTTCTTTCAGCAGCAACGTAATAAGTAAAACAGGGCAAGTTTGTGTCCTGCTGCCTTTGAGGCTTTGCTGCAAGTTTTGTCAGAAAATTGTAAATTCTTATGCAGACACTTCTAGAAATTTCCACTTTTTCTGCAAAGACTCCCAGTGGCCACGGGGAATGCCAATCAACTCCTTTTTAATTTCATTCACAGTGCAACAGTTTCACCTAGAGTACAGATCTGCAAAGAGAAGAGCATTGCTGTCTATGTCACTGGGCAAAGGAAATAGCTATTTCATTGAAAACTAATCTCCCATGGGCTTCTTTTACATCTCTCTGCCACCAGACAGTATTCTAGAAACAGGAGATGCCGCTAGTAAACCCAGCGTACCATACATAGTGACGTGTATGGTTACAACTTGGGTCCCTGTGGGAAATGCAGCATTTCATTCTCTTTGAGAAAAGCTGCAGGAAGAAATCTGACCCATTGCATAACACTTCTTAACTACCACATTGCAACAAGCCTGTGGCCAGGGAAGTTCTTATAAAGATGTCAGGATTTCCATCTACCCATTCAGAAGCAAGTCCAGGTCTCTGCTGTTGAGCTGCCAGTGCAGCAGGAAGTGTTGGCACTGGAGGGCGGGGAGGCAAACAGGAACTCGCTGCTTGAAGTTATCTTAATATTCCAGTGTTTACTTTGTCCCTACACAATTTTAGGTACAAAGTGTAAGCCACATTTTAATTAGTGTCCTCAGTGACAGGTAAATAGGAAAATATTGCTGTTTCTCTCTATTGGTTCAATCCCACTTGGGATTTTTGCCTGATCTTGTCTCCCTTCCAAAGCAGAGGGAGGGTGTCGTCCATTGAAAGTTTTTCTTTTCTCCATTTTCACTTTAGCCAGAATGTAAGGAATATGGAAAATGATAAAATAGTTCCCAGTGAATCAGCTGGCAGTCAAGACTCCCCGCAACTCATTGCTCCCGGAACACCGATTCAATTTGATATCGTACTGCCTGCCACAGAATTCCTGGACCAGAACAGAGGGGGCAGGTATGGCTGGAGGCAGTGATCAGTCACTTCCACAGTGTGATTTCGGGGGAGGAAATGAGATACTGTGGCGCTTGTGTGCGTGGTGACCCGAATCTCTAATTAAGAGCTTTTGGTGTTTTTTTTCCTGTAGGCGTGCAAACCCATTCGGGGAGTCTGAAGACAGCGGCAAAGATGAGGAAGAAGGTCAGTGTTTCATTTTCCCAGATAAAATTAGTCATGATTTTAGGCCTAATTCAGCCATCAGCCATCCAGTGCCTTACAGAGCACCTGACACCATGGAGCAGCAGTAAGAGGCCTCTCAGAAGCCAGTTTTTTAAACCTCACTGCCTGCAAAAACGAACTGCTGTTTGCTTGACAGTCCAGGCTGTATTCCAGATTAGGTTTCAAATGTTTGAAGGCAAAAAGATCTGTTCTGCTTGGTTTTTTGTCTTTCCTTCTTTTTTATTTTCAGTAGCTGCTGGCTTTCTGAGAAAGGATTTGATGGGTCTGTACCATAATTCTGTTCAAGTTTGGAGGCTGCATGGTAGCTGTTTCTTACCCAGGTCTACTCTTGAAATGCCCAGTCTGGGTCTCACAGAGTTCAGTGCTTAGGTGACTGCCCTGCATCCCAGACCGTGGATCTGCGTAGCTCAGCTCGAGCTGGTGCTCAGCTGTCTCTGTGATGCCACGTGCAGTGTAGACGCAGCTGTTGTGGCCTTTGAGCGGTGACGTCCAGCAGGACCTCCGCTTTACCCTGCCACCACCAGCCCTAAAGGGAGCCCCATGGAATGGTGGCTTTGTCCCAGAACAGTTGCACAGCTGTAAATCAAGAGTCTTGTGGCAATGATCGCTAAGCAAGGGAGGATTGAGTGAAATCCTCATTTGAACCAGCTACATGGAAGGTCAGAAGGACATAGAAGCGAGGCACATGCAGGGTTTAAAGGGAAGAGTAAATTTGGTAGAAGCCAAGGCTTGTGCATGGTCACATACCTCACAGTTTGTGTGCACAGGTTTTGTGTGGCTGATAACCAGACAGGCAGGTGAATTTTACTGGCCAAATACCACACAAGGGACCGGTTAGTCTTGCAAAGCTTCCAAGCAATCGTGAGTTTGTTTATTCATTTTTTCCTACTTTCTGCCACTTGGAGTGGTGTTAAATCTGGGTCAGAGTGCTGCCTGGCTCATTGCGGGAAGTCTCCAGCCCCAGCCACCACCTGCAAGTTTACTGTTTGTGTAAAAATATAACCTCATCGATCCCTTGGGGTACTGGAAAATGGGAGCAGCACCGTGAAGGAAGTCACACCTTTTGTCTTCCAGATTCACTCTTGCAGCAGATGTTCGTAGTTCGGTTTTTAGGATCTATGGCTGTTCAGTCAGACAGCACGAGTGAGGTGATCTATGAAGCGATGAGACAAGTGTTAGCTGCTCGTGCCATTCACAACATCTTCCGTATGACTGAATCCCATCTCATGGTCACCAGCAAGAACCTGAGGTACCTAAAATCTTAAACTCTTCACCATTCTGTGCTCCTCCTAAAACCTGTGATTAGTACAGTAGTTTTAGTTTTTGTTTTTCCAAGAAGTATAGCCTTTGAGGGAGCATGCTGCTGAGGTTCACTTTACTTAGTAAAAACATCTCTCTGCTTAGTTTGTAGTATCTACAAATCATCCCCTGACCAAGTTGTAAGAACATCCTACCAGAATTTGGAGGATGCAGTGGGGCTAGAAGTCCCTGCAGAGACACGGAAAGCAAAATGCAGAAAACCTGCCTTGGAAGAGTCTTTCCCTCTGCAGAGTAGCAGCCAGGGAGCCATCGCCGCCCCGCTGTCAGTGCTGTCGCTGCAGCGTATGTGATAGAAGCGATTCGCTTTAGCTGGTGTGTCTTTATGTCTGTACGCAAGGTAGTGTGTTAGCCCACACACAAAAGATACTCACTGAGTTAGTGACTTGGAAGGATACTATGACCTAGACATGTCAGGCAGCCTAGAGTCAGGGTCTAGAGCCTGCCATCACCCAACTTGAAACCACTGACAAAGCTCTGGATTCTGTGCATGTTCCTCACCTGTGCAAGGGGTGTAGCGGTCACCTCACTGTTATAAAGCACCTGGCACTTACTAAGAATCACTCTAAAATAATTTACTTTTTCTTTGTCTCTGTGCATTGCAGGTTAATAGATCCTCAGACCCAAGTTACGCGAACAAGTGTGAGTAACTTTTGTTTCAAATTTGGTTTTCTGCCACAGCGCTGAATACTTGGTGACGTGAACCTTGAGCTCTTGGCTGCACCAATCAAATGCTGGTTAAAATAACCCCACAAATTCTTTATGATACTTTTCCAGTTTGAACTTCCCACTGTGACCCAGTTTGCTGCTCATCAGGATAACAAGCGGCTGATTGGCTTTGTGGTCCATCTCAGCGAGGCTCTGGGAGAAGAATCCATGAGCGCCTATGTTTTCGAGAGCAACACGGAAGGGGAAAAGGTTTGTGTAACACTCAATGAAATCCTTTTATGTAGAAAACAGGGCTCAGGCTTCTTGGCTGCGCAGAGGGAAAGCACTGCTGGAGAAGTGAGCACTGCTGGAGAAGCAAGAGCAGCTCGATTCCTTGCCAAAAAACTGTGGCGTAATGCACAAGCCCTCAGCGGTTTGTCTAGCGAAGGGCCAGATTCATAGGTGAGGCAGCAGCATGTACAACAAGCAGGGAGGGGTGTGGGGGACAGCATGTGCCTCTAGCACCAGCACCAACAGACACACTGTCGGCTCTGCTGTAAAGCTCTTGGAGACGAGAGCGCCGTGCTGCCTTAACGCCACCGGCTCCTTCCTGCCCGTGACAATAACCGGCTATTAAAAATAAGAGGAGCATTTGTGTCTTAAAACCAGAACCTCTCATACATGCACTGGAAGGAGCTCCTCCAGGTTTGGATGTAAGATGTAGCAGCCTGAGTGAGCTTTGAAGAAGAACCTGAGCAAGTTTTATTTTTCTGTGGTTAGTGTGGTGAATTGTTCTGCCTCTGCTCTATGCCCATTCTTAAGGCTTACGTTCGCATCGCCGCTTCTGTGCTTTAGTCCCAGTTAAGCAGCAAAGCCCCAAACTTGGTATTTGTTTTTTATTTTCTTTTAGATTTGTTACGCCATTGGCTTGGGAAAAGAAATCATTGAGGCACAGAAGGTAAGTTGGCTTCATCTCCATGCCTGTGTGTGAGGCATCCTGCTCTGCTTGGGTTGCACTGCTCAGGTACCTCTGGCACATGAGAGAAACACCACAGCCCCTGGGTAGTTTGTACGAAAGGACCCAGTTTGGCTTTGCAGTAGCTTGATTTGAGGCAAAACGTGTCACACCATCAAATTCAGGAGATACAAATCCTGTGGTTTGCATTTGGCAGGAAGCTGCAAGCAGTTCTGAAATAAACCAGGCTCCTCTGGGTGAAGCGTAAATCACACCTGTTGCTGTTCAACTTGTAGGAGCTCAAACCTGTTCCTCCTTTAGGGAGGAAAACCACAAAGTTTTTACACTTGAGATGAATGGCAAAGCTGCACAGCCCACTGCTGATAAAGAAAGATGTGACACACATTAGTAGTTGCTGTGTACTTTTGCTGCTACGATTTCCAAGGGACAAGTGATAGGATGCGGGGGAATGGCCTCAAACTGCACCAGGGCAGGTTAAGATAGGAAAAAGTTCTTTACCAAAAGGCTGAATACATATAATACATAAATACATCATCGGCTGTATTTAAAAGACAGGTAGATGAGGTGCTCAGGGTAGTAGAGGACAGGTATGGTTGGATTCATCATTTCAAAGGTCTTTTCCAGCCTAGTGATTCTGTGTGATTTCAGAACAAGTTAGTTATTTTCTCCTTGTTTTTCGATAATTGTATCAATGCCAGGTAAGAACAGCAAAATAAAGACTCCAAACAAATTATTCCCCACCCTGTGTGTACCGAAGGGGTGCCTTTACTGAACCAAAAGGGATTCTTCGTTCCAAACTCCTAGTGCCAGAATTATTCAAACCTTTAGAGGAAAGCTGCTGGCCCCTAACAAGAAGTAGCGGGGGAAGCGTGTGCTCCTCTGACAGGCTGCTGCAGCTTGCTCAACTCCCTGTTTTCCTTCAGGACCCAGAGGTGTTGGCTCAGCTGATGAAGTCGGTGCCGTTAACAAACGATGGCAAGTTTATGCTTCTGAACGATGAGTCTGCAGAGGATGGAACTGCACACGAAGAAGGGGAGGAATCAGAAGCATAAACAAACCCCTCGACCTTGCCTGCAGCCTGGGCGGGAGCAGGGACAGCAGGGAGGCGTTTCTCAGACTCTGGCTTTCGGTCGCCGGCGCACACGCAGGCACCTTCTGTCCTCCTGCTCAAGCCAGCGTGGCGCATCGCAGTGGCGTTGCCGCTGGCTTTACCCTGGAACAACAGCCAGACTCATCCATTGAGGCTTTTTGCATCTGCAACTGTGCAGCGTGGCAGCGCCTGGCGGCAGCTGACAATCTCGGGGAAGGGTTTGGCGTTGGGCCCTGGCTGCAGTTAGGAGAGCACAGCTGTCGGCGCTAAGAGTTGATGTCAGTCACTGCTTTGGCCTGACGCGGCCAGGAGCCTGCCGTTCCACTGAAATCAGCGCAGACCATAAGCTGTCAGCTCCTGAACAGAGACCAGGCCTCACATCTCCTACCATAGTCGACTGTCATAGTTTGCATGAGAGCGTGCAGCCGAATGAAGGTTTAAAATGCACTATTTACTTTCCTGTCAGATGAAGTTATTTTTAGTCTAGTTTAAGCGTAACAAGGTTTATCTTTTGAGCTAGCCTATTTACAGAATAGTTTGGTAAACACTAAGTTTTTCCTAATGACATAATCTATTTTTATACTGCATCTAGAATAAGCTTTTACAGAACCAATCTAAGTGCCTACTCTGACCTTCGTGGGGACCACGCTCACACCTTCTGTAATTAAGTAGTGGATGTAATGCACCGCCTCCATTTCTTGTTCTAAGTACCACTGACACGCAAACATCAGTAGTCGACGAAGGCGGCATGTTAGTTGCACACAGTTCTTCTGTGGTTTGGTATCTTAAACTTCAAGTTGCCAGAGATGGCAGCTGTAGGACAAGTAAGTACTTTTATAATAAGAATTCTTTGTATTTTTAACATTGTGGTGACATATGCCAGCTGCATCCACCAGCAATCTTTGGTTTTAAGAAACTGAGCAATAAAATGCTAGATGATACGGCTGCAGCGTACTGACTCGTCTCACAGTCCCTTCCTTAGACACTAGAGCTATTTGGCTAATAAATTCAGACTTTTTTTTCCCTTTCCCTGTGAGACACTGTGCTTTGCAAGAGCAAACAAAAATAAAGAGTAGTGACTGGGGAGCAGGGGGGTGTAATCTGGGGCCTAGATATATTAAGCAAGGTCAGATAACTGGAACAAATAGCTGGAAGTCCTTAACTTAAAAGTCATCTCACACACCCAAAGGGAAACTAGAGTGTCTAGGGGAGCAGAAGGAGCCCAGTGGGCAAGTGTTTGACACAGAATAAATTCCATTTAGCTTGTCACTGAATGTTTAAGAGAACCAGGGAAGAAGCTTAGTAACTGACAAAACACTTCTTCACAAATAAAAGTTGAACCTGTTTGATTAACGAAAAATTAACACTGGCTGAACTGATGTTACTGACGACACTAAGAATGAAGTTCTCAAAATTACATTTATTAACAGAGTTGTATATACATCATCTCTACTCACAAACAAAGAGACCGAGGTAACAAAATACCCTTTGTACAATGAGTTAGGAAACATTAAGTGTTACATTTGGTCCTTTGTACCTGAGAAGCTGAAAACAGCTGTTGTCATGGACATCAGATGAAAACTCAAATTTGCTTCTGATTACAGACCGCACTAGGACCTCCACACTGCACCCTGCAGCACCAGCAATCCACTTCTGGGGCTCACAGCTTGCCCATTGCTGCCACCAGGGTTCAGCAAGAGAGGTGTCACCATGTTCCCCTTACCCCCAGTGCTGCTCAGAGAAGGGCACAGCTACCCCAGGGATTCTGGCATAAGAGGTCCTAGCCCGGCAGGGGAAATGGGTTGCAAGAGCCCTAGAAGAGCAGCTGTGGCTACTTCTCTAGGCAACAGCCCCATCCCAAGACAAGGGGTTGGCACACAACAGCAGTGGTGCCACCCATCTCACACCTGGAAGGCAAAAACCCACTGGAGCTCTGGTTTATGCCCCTGCACACTCATCCTCGCTTTCCTCTTAACACCTCTAGGAATTTCTGAGTGAACATGGTTAGTTTCGCTTGGGGGATCTTTTGTTTCAGCTCCATCCTCTCACCTCTAGCCAAACAGTTGAGGTCCATTTTGTTCCTATCATGGGAACAGGAGGACAAAAGCAATAAAAATCTTAGTAGCACCATAGCAGGAACATTGCACCCCTTCCAGATCCTCATGGGGGAAAATGGAGTTAACATGGCTCTCACTGCTGCAGAGGGGTGAGGGACACCCGTGGCCAGCACCCACCCTGCAGCTCAGCAGAGAAAAGCTTTCTGCAGGGTTACACTGCTACGTGACAAAGAGAAGGAGATCCAGCCTACAATCCTGTGTGAGGCCAAACAGTTCTATTCTCTCTGCATGCATCTCTGGGTGTATATGGTTTTTGGCATGCAGAGCATACATTCACATTTCCCAGATTAAATAGGGCTCTATAAAATACAGGCTCACGTCTTTCCTGTAGAACATCCAGCACCAGAACCACACCAATTTGTTAACCACACGTTAAAAGAGATGGACGAGTCAATTTATATCCAACTGCAAACTATTACCTATCTGAGGCTGGTGTCTTTCAAGACCAAGAGTAATAAATAGGAGAAAGAAAAACACAAGCACAGGTTTTATTAGAGCGCAGGCAGGGTCCTGACTGTACCTAGCGACCTAGCAACTCGGGCTGGGGGGAAGCAGACACCATTGATACGCGATTCCGCAGCGGCTGTAGGAGAAGGAGACACAGCGCTCGGCCACCCCAAGCCAAGAATTGCTGTGACTTCAGGCTGAGATGGGGATATGGAAATACAGACACTGCGCTGCAACAGTATGGGAAGCAGCAGTGAGAAGGCTGATCTCAGCAGCGCTACGAAGCCCTCTGTGCGGGCACAGCTTGGTCAGGAAAGAAAAAAGTTACACAAACTATGAAAAAAAAGGTATGAAAATAAAAAAAGTATAAATCAAGTGATGCAGCATTGGATTAGGGCAGTCTCTGCAGTAACCATGAATCAGAAAGAAAAGGTTGAGCAAGCCCAGCTGATGTAAACAGTCTGTGAAGCTTCTGTGTGGCGTTTTCAGAACCAGTGAAAGGACCCTCGGATCAGACCCGTCTTTCCAGTTGCAACAAAACATTTATCTGAGCTCTCTGCACGTTGAAGTGACTGGCAGGCAAGGGAAAGTCAGAAGTGTGCTGGGAATTGTCCTAACCAGTGACCCAAGGGTGGGTGGAACAGGTTGAACCATTCAAACATCACCTTTTTTGTAGTTAGAAGAGATGAAAGAAGCTGGCAAGTAAAGTCTCAAAATACAGGTAAGAGTGCCGAAACCAACCCCACCCCCACCCAGCTCCCCAAAAAGTAGTTCTCAATTGGGCTGACTGGTGTCATTTAGTCTAGTTAGTAAGACCTAGAATTGTTTTGCGTTCTGGGAGACTGGAACACAACTACACCTCTTAATGAAAGTGCTGTTCACGCTAAGTCTAGCTACTTAAGTTAGGAATCTGAGTAAGTCTTGCACAATCTAGAACCTCTACTTGCAGGCATTAACAGATGTTGTATTTACACAGAGTTCTCACAGTGTTCAGCAGCTTCTGAAGCCTGCAGTGCAATTATTGTTAATAGTCAGGCGTGTAAGACTGTATGAACAACACAGGCGGTACAACAGACCTACAAAGGCTAGGAAATACAGATTTGAGGCTGGAACTTGCAATTAGGCACAACATATTCATGAAGTGTAAGATCACTTAATAGTTACAGACACCCATCACACAGTGTCTGGTCATAAAAGGAAGAGCTGATTGCGGTTCTGTCTTGGCTCTGGATTTCCTTACTTCTGTGGATGCAAAGCAGACCTTCGGTACGAAACGAGAAGTAGTTTATTAGCTTAAATTTGTTAATTTCCTTATTCTCTGATACTGGGGTAAAAACAGCAGGGGAAAATAAATGCCCGAGAGGACTGTAAGTTCCTATAGCTCAAATACTATGGATAGCAATAATAAGGGTTTGTGGAATAAAACATTAGGAAGGATTTCCATGTTGTGTAATAGCTTTAACATACGTTCACAACATACACTGTTACACTTACAGTGTAATCTGTGACTGTGTTAAATACAACAGGACTGCAAAAAACCACGTCTGAATTACTGTTTGGACAACAGATATGCACAATGTCTTGACTCAGCATTTTCCTGGTTGAGAGATGCACCCATTCAAATCTTAGACCAATGGCCCATGATTTTATTTTTTTTTAAATGATATGTTAGAGATGCCAGAATGCATCTAAAAACCAGTAAATTGTTCTGCTTGGGTTATTTTTAATCTGTGCATTTGTATTTTAAAGTAACTACCTCCAAGGTCAGCATCTTATCTAATTATTTTTCAATCTAAAGAAAAGTGCTGTAAATAACAAACTCCTGAGTTTCTACAGGACAGAGACACAAACACAGACCTGGCCTTGCTGGGTGCTAGTGTACTACCGTGCGTTCCCCCTTGGGTTTAAGGGAGCGAGTAAATCAAACCTATAGAGCTTTTACCCCCACTGAGTTACCGACAATGACAAGCACGTGAATGTCTGATTAAGTGACCACGACCCATACCAGCCGTCTCATTTCACCACGGGATCTGCAGGCGTGGAGCTGGGAAGATCTCCGTTGCTTGCTTTAACAGACTCTTCTACAAAACACAAGCACAGGGCATGGGTCACGCTTACCGCTTTATTCCAGGCAGTAAAAGCAAAGACTTGGCCTATATAATCTATGTGCTGATGCCACAGCACACGTAGGGTCGGCATATGCAAACCGACCAGACAGCAACACAAGGGTCCTGGCCCTGTGGGACCCAAAAGGTCTGATCTTGCTCATCACAGTGCTTGCAGTTGTTCTTTCAGTTGAACAATTATTCCAGCAACTTCACTGAATATGATCAAATATAAATTCATGCTAAACGTTGTCTTTCTTTGCAAACTATTTTCCTAGTACAGAAGAAAATTGATCTTTGGCTCAGTGAGTGTAGTGTCACAGCTCACTTGTGTCTTTGTCAGAACTACTATGGAAGGTTATTTGCAAATTCCATTTTTAATACACTTACCTGAGCTTCTATGTAAGTGGTGACTAAACTGAGTGTATCTTAATCCTCAGGAGAATTCTAATTTCTCTGAAAAGAATTTTCCCATACCCAAGACAAACTTCCCAAATTCAGGAGGGAGAATACCCAAGCAGGAATATAAAGCTCACAATAACCACGTGACCTACTCTAGGGACCATACAATGAGTTAAGATCTTACCCTTAGAATGTAATTCAATGACCAACCAAAGCATATGCAGCTTTCTAATGCTCAGGGTACCTGCATCTTCTGCCTACATAAGCTGAAAACCAGCTGCTAAATCACAGGTGAAACACACCAGTTCATTTCACACCGGCTAAGGTCATGCAGAAAAGACTCTCATTGTCAAAACCAGTAACTGAGAGGGTAGGTATGAAGCTGAAGTTACTGAGTTTAATATAACTGCAAGTATGCAATTCTCTCCACCCAGATTTTTTGGGATTGGTTGGTGCTTTTGGTGGTGTTCAGGTTTTTCCATTTGGGTTCTCCCCCTCAGAAGTTCAGCATGAAGTTCACCCATTCCAAAGGCAGCTGCTGTGAGCTGTTCCTGACTCCTCAATCACCCCGACCCCAAAGAACACTTTCTGGAATCAAACTGCTAGCAAGAAAGCAGCCAAAAGGAAAAGCAGCACTTTGCCTACTAAGGCACACTCCCTCCTGGGCCCAAGAATTCAGTGTATAGCAGTCACTCACCTTCTTTTTCTTTCTTTTCCTGGTTTTCTTCTGCTGCAGTTTTATCTGCTCGGAAAAAAATTCTTGCACTACTTAGTGAGAAATAAAGGAGTTCAAATTCCTAAGGGAAACGATACAGAAGAGGAGTGTCAGTGTATCACAAGAATGAATTTGTAGACAGATATAAATGGGATTTTTCAGAAGTGTTTTAAGGCAACTAGATTTCATTATCTAAAAATCACTCAAATGCTTTTGGAAAAATCTTCCTCCTCTTTCACATGCATTTTACAAAGCGATGGTCAGCCAAAAATTTCAAGGAAGGATAACTCAGGCAAAGCAGCATCAGTGCAGTAAGCCTGCCCCTAATCCACTAAACTGAAAATGAGGTTTGCAGCAGCAGTGAGAATATGGAGCAACTTGCCCATGGAAATTCATGCAAGGCAGCGATTTTAATGACAACAAGCTTGATCAGTTTCTGCACAAAGTTTAGGGATGTGACACATCTGTCCCATATCCTCCTCAAACTGAAAGGATAGAAAGAAAAAAAAAAAGGGGGGGGGAGGAAGAGGAAAAAAGGGAGAGAGAGAATGCAGAGGGGGCTTCAAAATGCAGTTAATCTTTCCTCTATCTGACTGCTGGTGCATCATTCAGCTCAGCAACTCAGATTCAACACCCAACTCTGAGGGTTCAGTGTTATGCAAAATCTTTGTTGTTGTAAGCTTAACCAAACAGTTATTCTCCCCTATTTAAGCATTTAGGTTTTAGTTGAATTACATTTTGAACTCCATGGCACAATGACTTCATGGAATCATTGAATGGTTTCAGTTGGAAAAGACCTTCAAGATCACTCAGTCCAATCGTCTATCCAGCCCTACCAGGTCCAATGCTAGACCACATCACCAAGTACAACATCTACTCTTCTTTTAAACACCTCCAGGGATGCTGGGTGACTCAACCACCTCCCTGGGTAGCCTGTTCCAATATCTAACAACCCATTCTGTAAAGAAGTTTTTCCTAATATCGAACCTAAACTTTCCCTGACACAACTTCAGACCATTTCCCCTGGGAAAAGAGACCTGGGAGAAGAGACCAACCCCCACCTCACTACAACCACCTTTTAGGTAGTGGTAGAGGGCAATGAGGTCTCCTCTCAGTCTCCTTTTCTCCAGATTAAACAATCCCAGCTCCCTCAGCTGCTCCTCATATTTGTCTTGTAAACCCTTCACCAGCCTTGTAGCCCTTCCCTGGACATGCTCAAGCATTTCCATGTTCTTGTAGTGAGGGCCCCAAAACTGAACACAGTACTCCAGGTGCAGCCTCTTCAACACTGAGTACAGGGGAAGGATCACTTCACTACTCCTGATGGCCACACCATTCCTGATGCAAGCCAGGATGCCATTGGCTGCCTTGGCCACCTGGGCACACTGCTGGCTCATATTCATCCGGCTGTTGATCAGCACCCCGAGGTCTCTCTCCTCCAGACAGAGAGGAGCTGCTATGGAGCCACTTCCAGTCAACTGAGCCAAATTCCTGACTTACTCAAATACTACAAACACAATATTCCCCTTGGACCATACACCTCATGTCTTTTTACTCCTTTTGTATTGCTGGTGTAGACAATGCTCTCTGGTTTTTTTTTCTCTTGATAAGCTCCATCAGCAAAGAGATACCTGAATTGTGATGGTTCGGTGCAGAAGCCAATACAGAACAGGTAAGTTGACCCATGCTTTACCTGTAAACAAACTTCCAGTCGCTTGTGGGTAAGGTTCATGGTTTGCAGCAGTTTTTCATCTTGATTAGTAGACTGCACATTCTGTTGCTTAGCTACTGCTCTTATTTCCTTCACATACTTCTCTCTAACAGACTGGAACCAGTGCAGAGAATCAAATTCCTGGTACTGATCCAAAAGCTTCAGAATGTAAGCGACGCCTGCAGTCAACAAACCATGTACCAAAGTCAGCATGTAATCTGTAAAACTTTTTATGCATGTCTTTAATGGATCAGCCTAAGCTGGTAATTACCACCCAATGAAAACTTAAATTGCAATTAATTTATCATTAAATCTAATAGGAAAAAATAATTAATAAGAATAAGCATCAACTTTTGAAAAATCTCATCATTTATCCAAAGACTTGCATACCTTATCTGCTGAGATCCACGAGCTTTGAAAGAAACTGGGGAGCACCAACACTATCTGTTCCCACACTCAGCTATTTCATGCTTAAGAGATTCCAAATAAAACAAGAGCCCTCGAACCCACTGTGCTGAAGCCAGGACAACCCAAATTTAAAGTTACAGAATTTCTAATTACTGAATGCACAAAATATAAACAAAACTTTTCTTGTAAACGTCCTTTACATTGCTTTACCCAAAGACTGGTCAGCATGTGGAAACTTACCCATGGCAAACCCATCATCTGTGAAAGCTGCTCCATTTTTGTTCTTCTTATTCAATTTCTCCTTGCAGCTGATGGAATGCTCTACAAAATTGAGGGTCTGAAAGAGTGAAAAGCTGTTTCAGAATCATCAAGTGACAATTAACAATTTTAAAAGACATTCATACCTATTAATATAATTCCATACCCAAAACTATGCTAATTGCATCTCCCATCATTAGGCATTTTCATACAAAAGCTTGTCCTTTTTCTAGGTTTTCTGAGGGGAGAAATTAAGTTAAACTTTGGAAGTCACATCATCATCATCTTCACTGTTCTTGTCAGACTATTTTACTTCACACTCCCTTGGTGACTACTAAAGGCAAATATACAAACAAGTAGAGGATAGGTAAAGTCGCCCAGGTTGCTGGGAAGCTCAGCGAGACAGCTGTTTTAACGCTACAGAGCGTCATACTTCACTCTATTTAGAAAACCATAAGGTATTTCAATAGGTTTACATAATGATGTTGAACAATAGATCCAGGTGGTAACGTTGAGCAGTGGGTGGGTGTTTGTATGCAATAATCGAGACATGGAAACGTGTGCACATTAATAACTTCTCAAAAACCTTGGACACACTTTCAAATTTAACAACACTGAAACACGTTTACAAACTAAAGTGGATGCAGCATTCCTGAAACCGTATTTATCAGAAAAATAGCCTCAAATGGGAAGGATAAAGAACAAAAGTACCTTCCCCCACTTCTATCGCCATGACATACCTGTCCTCTCACAGCCTTAAGTTTATGGCTCATCAACAATTCCAAAATTAGTTTCTAAAATGGATGCTGGCTGTGAACCTGTTTAGGTCATTCAGGCCTTTCAAACCAAACTGCTTCCGAACACCTGGAGTGCTGTGCTCAGGTGGAACAGAGTGGGCATGGGCATTAAAAGAGCCTTGAATTGAAGTAAATGAAGAAAGATGTGGCTTTGGACAGCTGGCAACAAAGCCAGGTCAAAGCAACCCCACTTGGAATCAGGGAAGAAAGTAGAGTACAGCAATCAACAGCCTAAGACAAAACACTGAAACACAAACCTGATCAACTACAGTTTTAAAAAGAACTGCTGATATGACAATAGAAATACTAACCAGGGGGGGAACAATGATATAGAAGTTCCGCAAATGCATGTTCTTTGAGCTGCGGAACTCGGGAGCGAAGACATCCACGAGCATTTTGAAGTACTCCGTCCCCTCTGCAAAGTTCCGCGTGAGGTCCCCGAGGACAGAGTCCAACTGCCTGCAAAGGATAAGTAACATGTCACCTGGTTTCTGCTAGAAGTTTCCCTGCTTACTCACCCTTCCGGGTAACAACCCTCTCTTCACTCTTTGGCTGTACCTACAATCCAGTGTTGGGAACACAGTGACTAAGATGAGATTCTACCTCTACAGCCACCTTGAATCATGTTTCTCCACTTAATTTTTTCAAACAGAAAAAAACCCCAACGCTTCACAAATACTTTTGTACAGCCCTGAACATTCTAAAAATACGTGTCAGATACATGGTGAGGAGAGCTTGTTAGCCGGGTTCTAACAGTCTAGTACTACAAGTAATAGACTCATAGAACATCTCAAGTTGGAGTTGACCCATAGGGACCAAGCCCAACTCCGTGCTCCTCGCAGGACTACCTAAAACTAAACCATACAACTTCAGATACTCCTTTAACTCTGACAGGCTCGGTGCTGTGACCACTTCCCTGGGGAGCCTGTTCCAGTAACTACATTGTCAGTGAACAACCTTTTTCTAATGTCCAATCTGAATTTCTGGAAATGCCCCTTTGCATGCAGCATTTTTAAAACAAAAGCAGAGAAGATAGAAGTAGTTAAGAACAGAAAATATTTTCGCACAAGTTCAGTTGAAATTTTAACATGTGCACACTCAAAAATGCAACCAACAGCTCATTTACAATTTCAAAATAGCAAGTGTCTCATCCCATCCCTGTTCCAGACCTGAAAAGCACAATGTTAGGGTACCTTGCTGCTTTTTGTGTTTCTTCTGAAAGTCCTTCTTCTTTCACCAGCTCTTCAAAGTTAACGATATCTTCTAAATCAGGAACAAACCTGAAAACTTACTATTTGTTAGTATTATGTTCAACTGTCTGTACTCACTGAAGTATCAATCATAATTCATAATTTAGTTAAGTCTTATGGGCTTGAATTACTTAAAGTTATACTGTCTGCTCTCTCCAGCACTTGCTGCACTTGGTAACAGTAAGTTTACTATTATTTTCAAGAAAATCAACTGTTTATTTGCATATGAGTCACTATGTTTTCATGACCTTATATAAACACTATCACCCATGCAGAAAGTGTCAAAAAAGTGTTTTTTCTGAGTTCCTCAAGGCTTCTACTCTTTTTGCTTAACACACCCCTCTGAAGTGATTAATATCAGGAATCACTGACTTAATTAAGGACCACTGATTTGGATGCCCATTCTATTAACACTTTAGCAGTGCTTTTCCATTGAATTAAGTTTCATTTTTGGTCCAGTGTTTGTACTGCTCTGAATTCCAGCACTGTTTTTGATAATTTCACTTTAACGAAGACGTAAAAATTAATCAACATTAACAGGGAATGGGTAAGAACCTAGAGAATATCAACATGAATAGTGAGCAAAGGAACAAGAAAGAGCAAACAGAAAAATGAAATATTTGTGGAAGTACCTAATTGCACTACTACAGCAGTGAAGTCCACCAGATCTTATCATTCGTACGTAACCCATAGCATTGCCTTAAAAAGAAAAAAGGGAAAAGACAAGTAATTTATTATAATAGTTAATTATTATATATAATTAACTCTTATAAGCTTGGAAAGTCACCAAATAGTTTTGGCAAAGAAACTGCTTTGAAACCCAAGTTAATGTAACGTTAAACCCCGGTGTCAGGAGTCTGTGCAGAGAAGTAAACCACGAGCGTGACACCGAGCAGGGTTACGTTCACTGTCATGGCAGCTTAAGGGCCGAACAGCACAAGCCCTTTTCACTGGTCCCATTAACCACTTGCAGGTCAGTCCCTGCTCGCCTACCGCCCCAATAGCTGAAAATACTGTTGCAATGTCAGGCATTGCTCAAAGTCAGTGTACCCAGAGAGGTGGGCCTTGTTCACAAATACATGAACTTAAGAGTACTTTGGTTTTCTTACAGGGAAATACACTCAAAGTCACTTCTGTAACAGAGAGAAGACAAACTTAAAAGGGCATCTACGCAAGCTGTAGCTTCGATCAAGACATGCAAGGTCCATTTCTGTGCAGTTAGATGAGAGTATTTCATGTAGGATACAAGAGAAGTACTTTATGTCTGACCAGAGTTAAATCTAGTTTTAGCCTGAGCTAAATGTTTAGTTACTGGACTATGACGACCTCTTTCATTTAATAAGATTTGTAACATTGTCTTAGAAAGCATTTCATACCAATTTGACTTATGAGTTGTCTGAACTGGTCAAGATAGCTCTGGCCATCTGGGGTGATTCCAAGTTTTCTGATGCCACGGTTGAACTTATCCGCTCTTTCAAAGGGATACTAGAAAAATATTTTAGAAAAATCTGTAAGTATAATTACCTGCTCTTAAAAAGATTAGATGTTTTCAGCGTGTTAATACAACCCCATTCATAATTCAATTTGTAAGTAAATTATACACCTGCCTGTCTATATTAGTTTGCAAAAGTAATTTGGCTACGTCACTCCTGCAAGCTGAAAAGTAAAATAGCAGTCTTACTGTGAGCAAGAAAGAATTCCTAAAACAAATAAGTACTTGACATAAAAGAAGCTGGCAGCCTATTTTACTAAATACATTATGTCTCATATTTTCAAGAAATCTGTTTTCCAGCAAGGAAAAAAAAATCAGATGCTGATTTTTTTAATACCTCCCAGATCTTTACATACTGGAATATGTGTTACATATTCACATCATTTTTTGATTCAATTGAAAAAAAAATCATTAAAAACTGACAACAACTGTTAAGCATGGTTTGGACAAGAAGTTTAGAACCGTAAACAGATCATGACTCCATCAAAACACTGTTTTCAGGTCACTGAGGGAATAATTTTGGCCAACTCCACATTTACAGAGCAGCCAGAACAAAACAAAGCCCTCCCAAATACAGATCTTTGTATTGGGGCATTTTGCTAGGACAAAAGCCAAAGTTTTCCCTGGAGATGCACATTTAAATAACAGGGATATGTTATGATGTGGTGCACCTTCAGTCACATAAAAGTAGCATTTCTTTAAGCCAAGTTACTGTCAATCCTTAAAAAATTACTATACCTTATGATCATTTTGATCCTTGACTTCCCTGAAGAATCTGATGTCTTTGATAAGTCTGGATTTGATATGTTCATCATACATGAACTGACTAAAAATATAAAACTTCTTCCTCAAGAACTGGTATGTGAAATTTACCTAGAAGGAGGGACAAAACAAACAAACAAACAAAAAAATCAAGGAAATTCAAAGTAACAAGCGTATCCAGCAACCCATTTTCGATAGATTCCTGAGTAACTTGCATTCATGATAATCTAACCTCCAAAAATGAAACCTTCTACTCAGTTTACTTCAATTTGTTATTCTCAGCTACCTTTTTAATTTCATAGGTTTAAAAGAATGAAGAAATCACTTCTCCTGGAAGGCCTGTTCTCTTCCTAGAAGCACAGAGGGACCAAGGGACAAGTTAGCTATTTCAGTTCAATGACCTGCCCTACACAGTTAGTAGTTTATGTCTGGAATATCCTGTTACTGCCCTTGAGAAGCAATAGAAACATTTCAAGTTGAAAAGGGTGGACAAGCTCAACTTCCTCAGTTTAGTTGTGCTATCTGCATAACCTCCTGACACAACACTCACCCATGAAGCAGAAGCACACTTCTACCCTATGCATCTCTATTACTTCTCATATCTGCACAAACAACTTTACTCACAACCTGAGGTGAATAAATCTACACCACCAGGAAATAATGCGAGTAACAACTTTTTTTGAGTAACTGAAGTCCCCGGATTAGCTATTTCAGTAACAAGAAGAAAATAATTCTTGGACTAGCACAAGAGAAGTTATTTCTAAGAGTGTGAGAAAGCAGGAAAGCCTTATTTTTCTTATCATATCCACTTTTAAAGTAATGACTTCAGAGCAGGTTCAAGATTTCCACAAGTTCTGTTGTTTCAGGAGGTCCAGAACAGGAAAAATGAAACAAAAAAGTTGCCCAGCAGAGTGGAAAACGCTGACCTGAAAATACTTTTGGCACTGTACCCAAAGCCAAGAACCACAATGGTAAATTCCTGCCAATGGAAGCGCCCTTATCTACTTTGCAAGGAGGTCAACCAACCTTTGTCTGGTTAAAATGACCACCTACACTACAGACATCATTGTAAGCACTGCAGCAAGAAGTCGTGGTCTTCCGACAAGCAACCCGAGATCTGTAGCTTTTACTTTGCAAACTCAACAGCTCTTAAGCTTAACAACCACAAGCAGCACTTAAAAGTTAACACTGTTTCTTCCAGCTTTGCTTTAACTGCAGCAGAAGTAACTGCCTGGTAAGTGTTAATGAGAAACTTAGAGCATGCTAATTTATGCAGGCAGCTTAGAAATCAAAATATTTGCTAGTTTAATAAACATTATTTATCTTAACTTGACTGAGTTCAAGAAGCATCTGGTGATGCACTCAGTCACATGCTCTGAATTGGCTGGCCCTGTCTGGAGCCAAGAGTTGGACTTGGTGATCCTTAAGTATCCGTTCCAACTCAGGATATTCTGTGATTCTAACTGAAATTCAGAGTCCCACCAGAAACAACTACATGTTCTTTGATGTGTTTTTAGACCTCCCACAAGACTGCAATAATTGATTTGTGTCCTGTCCAAGAACTGATTTCTTTTCTTAATACACACAGAAATTACTGCATTCTTAAAACTGCAAAACCAAATAAATCATTAAGACAAGCAAGAGTTTGGAGAGTTTTGTGCACTATTAAAATAGTAAAACAACGGAGCAAAAGGTACTCACTGTCGTGTTCATGATTCCTGTTCCATGGGTTCGAATTGAATTGGCGATGTGTCGGATATTGATAGTGTTCAAGTGCTTGTTATTACTTGTTCTTTCAATGAAGATCTGGGAGGTAGTGAGGGGAAATAATGTTATGTACCCAAAACTGATTCTTTGATAAATAAGCACTCTTGGTACCCCATATCCTATTTCTGAGAGTAGCAAGTAACTGGCCATTAGGGAAAGAAATGAGAAAACACAGCAAGCATACAACATCTTTCCTGGTAGGTTCTTTCAATTTCTATAAAGGAACAATTCAACAATTCCAAGGGAGATGTTGTATGTAACCTCTCATATTTATAGAGACTGTATTCTACATTAACTGGTCTAAACTCTTTTGACACCTTTTTGACACTTTTTGACTTTTGGCTCCTCTAGATACCATGACAGTAAGTTCCACTTCTGAATTAAGTGCTGTGAGAAAATGTACTTCCTTTTCTATAAGGAAACTGCACATTTTCATAGCGGGCCCCTCACTTTCACACTGTGAGAAAACCCTGTACATTTCCTTCATGTCATTCACTGCTTCATCTCTCTAACAACCCATTTTCTGATACCCTTTTTTCAAGCTGAGAAGTCACATACTTACTACATCCTTATATAGCAGCCAATTATCCTTATTGCTTTTTCCTAGCTTCACTGGATTATCTGACACTGAGATCCCACTGGCACACTGTACTCAAAATATGCTTAGAGAACATTCTCAGAGCCTTATCTACAACATCCCCAAATATGTTCTTCTCAAGCAGCAATAGATATTTTACAGCTTATTGTGTTCGTTCAGCTTGAGTTTTTCTTACACAAGCACTGCTCAGCATTTCTTAATCCCTTCAAATAAGAGCCAAATCCAGGAAAAAGCATGGGATGCACCTTACCTGATTATTCAGATTGTAGAGGTAGCGGAATACAAAAACATGGATATTTCTCATGATTTCCAAAACATCCAGACCCTGAAACAGTATTATTTATTGAAAATTATTTTGATAAAAATTCTCAAGAACTACTAGCATGTCTAACCACTAAGATGCACAAACACTATTTCTGTAGTTACTTGAAAACATTTTACAAAGCAGTGCCCCAATTAGAAAAAACACCCCCAAAACCCCCCCCCCACACACAAATAAAAGCACTAAAACAAAACAAACCACCAAAACTGAAATTTGGCTTAAAGAGATTTCTATAGACACAGATTTTTACAGAGAGATAAGCAATAAGCTACTTCTTGATACTGTTTTGCCCAACCTGTCTAGAGACTGAAGCTTTGTGTTTACAAGATAAGTTTACAATTTTTTTGCTTGGTTTAACTCTATAACAATGTGCTGTCTAATTACCATCAGTAGAAAGCTATTCCCTAAATAAAGGAATGAAGCTAAGTGCCATAAATTTCCAACATATTAAAACTCTTGAAGGAAAGTCACCAGAAATATGCAATTTGCAATTCTTTTGCACTGACCTTAAAACAGTGACTGCCTTCCCCATTAACTTCCCCGTACAACTTTACGTGTAACCATGATCAGCAGTTCCTAGGAGGCTGTGTGCCACTCTCCTATTAAGCTAAGCACAGATGTCCTAAAGTCCTCAATATCCAGCCAGTGAAAGTTTCTCTTGATGATCACTACACAGAACTTGCTGAGAAGCAAGCAATGAACCAGGAAAAAGACCCAACATTCAAAGGTCACTCCATACATGTGATAGTTGGATTCCACATATATTGCTTGACAAAGTGCTGATGCTGAATTTTTAAAGAAAACATTCCCTGTCTTTGTATATCAAATTTCATTTTATTAAGTCTTATGTTAAAAAATGAACTAACAAGTCCAACATGAAATTATCCAAAACTGATGTTACCTCCAGAGGTAGATAAAGAACCTGTCTCAGAAGTCAACCAGAAATTAAAGGTCACTTTTTCTACACAGTTCTCTAAACTTGGGTACTTCCATTTTAATGACTCAGTCCTCTGAATAGGTAGCTAGTAGGACAGTGTAACAGAACAGTGAATATTCATATTCTATGGGCACTGTACCTGTTCCAGAGTCTGGCTAGGAAGATGTGCTTCAGTCATACTTAAACCATAGCGTTGAGTTGCTAGGTTTCTCATTTCACTGTAGGTGGCCCAGTCATGAAGAGCTACAGTTGTTAAATTGTAGAAGGTCTTGTCCAAATAGTGAGTTACATAAGCTGTAAATACATAAAAGGATGAACTAAAATAATACTACCTGTATAGTTAGGGAAGTGTGGAAAGAAGTGAAAAGATATACTAGGCCAAACAGAGATGAAAGTAATGGAATCAAGAAAATGTGTAGCTCCTCACCTTTTATGTCAATGAATCGATTGAAAAAACGTATTGGGTTCAGAAAGAAGAAGTGAGCTAGATCCTTCATGCCAACTCTGAAGGGGTTTCTGTCATCCAGCTTTAGATGTGTATGAACTGATAAGCGCAGGTCCTTTTCTATCTCTTTACATAATTTGTCCAGCAGGTGCTATTCAGAGAAGAAAGAAAAATCATGTACAATGCTCAGATACATAAACTGACCAAACTAGTAAAGACAGCTTTGCTTTGCCAGGGTCAAAGTGAATCAATACTTGGGAACCAGAAGTATATTTAATTCCCATGTTTTTGATAGCACACAACAGCAAGAAAAAGCTACACACCTCAGAAAGTTAAAGGTTTAACCACCTAATGCCCTTCTGCATGACTGAAACCTCCACAGGTTTCAGTTTAAAAGGCGTTTAACACAATTTAAATTTGAGTATTCTCACTTCTCATCTTAAGGGGAACTTAAGGAGGCTTAGGGCTATCTAGATAAAAATAAGACCTAACTCAGAGAGGAAGAGTCTTGCAATGCCTCTGATTTTCTACAGAATATGTAATGTTTAGTTTTGAACTAGTCAAACAAAGAGTGGCTCAAAGGTTAGTTAAAATCTAGGAGTTGGGAAATCTGAATTGACATTTTCTGTCAATAATCCTTCGTAATTCTAGATAATAATCCACTGAAGAGGTCATCTACACTTTGAGAGCCTTCACTATTAAAAGTCTTGCATACATGTAGTATTTCTTTTAGGCATTCTCATACAATCAGAAGCTAATCTGACAAAAAGCACTCCTCTGTCTGCACAGTTGAATCTATAACTGAGGTTTTGCCAACTTAGGGCATTTAGAGTGCGGTATTTTCACATTCCCAGCCAACACAGATACCATTCATAACAGGTCTTGAATAACCAAAAAAACCCAACCCAAACCAGTAAACATTATCTTACGCCGTTCTCAAAGGTCTCTCTTCTGTTTTTATAGCTCACATCAGGTTTGTACAATAGATGGTGGCTGATAAGATATTCCAAACACAGTGTTGCCTTTCATTTCCATTTACAAGTTACCTCATTGAGCACTTCCATGATTTCTTTGTCATAACATTCCAAAAGCACCTCGTGAGATTCCAAGTGTCTTGCATGCATCATAGCAGGTACACAGTCCCGTAGTGCACTAAACATATACTGAGAAAAGAAACTACTTTACCAACAGATTGACATGTCAACAGCATCTCAAATAGCGTTCAAAGCTAGCAAACAAATCAAAGTCACTAGTCTTCCCACTTTCATCAAAAATATACTTCATAAACCCTACTGAATCTTCCTGGCAATGTGTTCATCTGAAGTATTTAGTTGCTACTGATCCATTTACTGAAAGGTGATAACTATTAGTCATTTCATCTGACATTATCTGCATTATCATAATTATCATAACAGCTGGGGATGCTTAGCCTTGAGAAGAGGAGGCTGAGGGGAGATCTTATCACTGCCTACAATTACCTGAAAGGAGGTTGTAGAGAGGCTGGTGATGGTCTCTTCAGCCAGGTGACAGGTAATAGGACAAGGGGAAATGGCACAAAGCTGTGCCAGGGCAGGTTCAGATTAGAGGTGAGGGAAAAATTTTTCACTTAAAAAGTTGTCAGGGCCTGGAACAGGCTGTCCAGGGAGGGGGTTGAGTCATCATCCCTGGATGTGTTTAAAAAAGGACAGGAATGAGTGGACTTGATGATCTTAATTCTGTGATCATTGTTTTATACTGTAATTGACCACAGCATGTACAATCCTGGACAGTACTGGAACAGACGATCGATTTCTATCAGTATGCCAAAGCTTCTGCAGCAAATACTTGATACTTAAAGAAGGGAGGAGGAAAAGAAACAGGACAACTATCCCACACAGCATCATTGAACACACAGTGATATGTGTTTTAGAAATACGTAACCACAATGAGGAACAAAGACGTTTGATATTCAAGCCTAGCAAAAAGGTGCTAATTTCAAATTAGAATGACTGAAGAGACAAGAGACAGAAAGATACACAGAGAGCCAGAGTTAACAGCAGCAATGTTAGATTTTTAGAACAATTTAACAGATGTACTTCAATTATATCTAGAACAAAGACTGCTTTTATTTCCTCCAGATTGAGAAAAAAATTCTGCCTTAGTAGTAACTCTTGCCTGGGTTTTACTTTTGGGGTTTTTTTGAGCTTCCTCTTTAAGAGTTTCAGTCTAAGCTTTATCCTACTATAGTGGCTTGTTAAACCATGTTAGTAACATTATTACTTACATGGAGTCTGGCAGAATCAACAGCATTTTCATAGACATCATCCAAATAGATTGGAAAGACTGCTCGATGCCAGTATAAGAAACAACAGTCGCACTGTGCTCGAATTCTAGAACACAAGATTACTTATTGGACATGGAATTGGAAGAAGCCATTCTTCTAATACAGAGATACTTATTTTAGTGTGTTTAAACTGAAGACTACTGCATTTCAAGTCTAAGTTCTACATAGTTACTGTAACATTCCAGATGCATTTTCCTTCAAAAGAAAGTTCTTGAATAAAGAACCTTTTGTTTACAAACAGCCTAGTGGAAAACATGGAAAAAAAGATGCCTGGCTTTCATAAAAGGTCACTCAGTCTCTGAAAGAGTTAAACCTTACATATTACAACAACATCCTAAATAAGAGTTTTCCTATTGCATGCAATTAGTCACTTAGAAGTCAAACCTATACTCTAAAGTTTCTCCTTTAAGCCAAAGGGGAGAAACAGGCCTCTCCTGATACAACCTGCATATAACACTTATCCCAGGAGTTTATCCCATCAGTCATTCACTGAAGGTGTTCGTCTTTCTCCACAAAGCCTTCATGGAACCCAGATATTTACCTGATTTTCATTCGACCAACATTACAGAAATGAGGTGTTCACTAAAAATACGGCAGCATAAAACATGGTGTCACGTATGACCTAACAGCCTGACTTCCCAAACAGACTGGTACTAACTCATGGCTTTTGTGGTTGGGTTAAGAGGAAGACTTCAGCTTGACATAAAGCTGAGCCATCCAACAGTAACTGAATTTCTAAATCAGAGAAGCAGATGACCTAATTGCAACAGTTAGGTAAAATATGACTTGCCCAAAGACAAGTGAGCTTCAGGCTGAGCTGTGGAATTCTTCCTGTCCATCCCTGGTCTACAATACATGCAAAAATTACCACCAGCATGCAGCTACCAGACTCTGCAGTTCCCACAAGGAAGATCCAGATTCCCTGGTGACATTATACTGCCTTGTATACATCATGTGCCACTGCTTACCGCTCTGTAAGTTCACTGATCAAGTCCATTTTTTTCAGAACTAACTGAAGGGGAGCGAGTTCTTCATCTTTAAAAGTTTTCTGTGAAAACAATAAAAAAAGAGACAAGAGAGATACGATTAAATTTCTTTATAAAATACTGCACCAAACAAGCAAAGGTCTGGAACAATCACAGCACTTACCATCTGTGTTCCCACACTCAGTGCAAGGGAAACAATCAGTCGCCTCTGTTTTGTACTTGGCCCATTGAGGGTGTTCTCAGCCAACACCAAAGCCGACAGGACATCCAGGCGCTGCTCGCTGTACTTCTTATCAGAAATTACTCTTTTCTTGATGACAGGAAGACACAGAAATTCACACAAAAGTCACTTAAGCCCAAAAGCAATAGCTTACCTCTTCTTTCCAAACCTTAATGATTTGTCATAAACTGAGTACATAAACTGCTAACAAATTGCATTTTGTGAACAGAGGTAATCAAACCTGGATTAATTTACTTTGTCAATTCAATGATGTTACCCTATCTATACACTTGGAATACGTGTGGCTGAACCATGACCATGGGTCAGGTTATACAGTACACCAATCCCATGCAAACTGCAGTGACTGCACACCAATTTTAATTCTAAGGTACACGTAATTTTTTATAATATTTTTAAAGTTACTATGTTGTTGGTAACAAAATCCAGTTTACAGCTGACGAGCCAGAAGACGTAGAAACACGGCAATAATGATGACTTGCAATTTTCTACAAATTCTAATTTATCAGAAAGATTAAGTACCAAAAACACTTGCATGAACAAATGAAGCCAAGTCTTCTGGCTAGTAAGTTGAAGTCACAGATGTATTTGTGATGGCAGCATAACTCAGAAGAGGTACAGTTCCATGAAAAAGTTAAAGCAAATCTAAGAAAATATGTTCAATGTGAAGCTCCTAACCTTACATGCTAAAGATAAGTTAGCTTTATGCCTTAGACCTTACACCACTTTTTCCTAAAGACAATTACTAATAAACTCTTCTATTTACTAGCCTTTGTCTCTTGCATCTTTTCTGAAAAGTAGTCAAAATATCAAGAATTCTTCACAGATGTGTTCACTTGGATAGTTGCTCAATACACAAATCTCAGGATATTCCTCCACAGTTAGAAATAACTTGCAATTATAAATAATATATTATATATAATTATATATTTAGATAACTTTCATAATCTTTTATATATGTGAACTGCTTGTTTGAAGATACTTTCCTTTTTCTTAGTAGCTTTGAAGCTCGAAACTTACTCAGTTCATGCTACTCCAAATTCTTTTTCTTAAATATATCAGCTTTTTAGAAGTATGAACTATTTTTTCTTATACTAGGAAATACGGAGTTGTGAAATATACCAATTGAGATTACAGATAAATTTCATACATAGCAAACTTCAAAATATAAAAGTCTACTATTAAAATTGTAACCCATTTATGGGAGCATAGCCAAAACCAAAAATTAAAAGGGAAACTTAATAGGCATACTTATATCAGTAGCACACATCCTTTGAATTCTACTAGTGATTGCTTTTCATCACATTCAGAACATATATACAACAGGTATACTAAAATCTCATTTCCCCATTTGTCCTGAATTCAGAAATTCAAGATTTGATGAGAAAAACGTGTAGTAAACTGAACGCGATTACAGAAAGAAGCAATATATAAGTATTACAGCATCTCACCACCAGAAGCCGTTTTACCCCGCAGCAAAGCAGTGAATTTATCCACACACTAAGCTCCCATAAACCCATCGTGTATTAACCACTGGTATTCTGCCAAGCAAGGTTTATATAAATAACAGCCTCTTTGCTCAGAGATGCAACAGGCTGCTTTAAGAACGTGCCTCAGAAAAGGGGTAAGAGGAGGTCAGTTTCTGAAAATCACAAGAGATAAAAGCTAAAAAAGAACACAAGAGGAACACCACAAGACATGTAGCGGTTTCGGAGAAAAGAGAAACCACTCTGGGTCAAAACCAGATAACCATCTACACTGCAGAGTTTCTAGAGTAAAGCTATGACCTACTGGAAAGCTGCTATCTGCTGACTGTGTTAGAGCACTGCACTACAGATGTTGCAAAAGTAAGAAAAATAATTTAAAATTAAGATTATTTTTTTAAACAGATAGGAAGATTAATTATTAAAACTTGGACTACATACCTTGGCTACAGAAATAGAGTGAAGAGCCTGATACTGCAGATGCTGAGTGATGTGAGTCACAGAATCTGCCACAATCATACTTCTCCGGTAAAACATGTGTTGTATTGCCTAAAGTCAATCCCAAAACACAACAGTTCATGTAGTTACCGGAATTGTTGCCTGCAGAATTTGGCTTTCTCGTGGCTGAATCATCCACACTGCAAATAGAAACTCCTTCCACTTTGTAACACAGTTAGTAGCAGTTGTAATTAACACTTAGAAACTGAGAAAAATCATACCATTCAAAAGCATAAAGTTTTTTTCGGACTGGTATGAGTGTTACTGGGCTTTTTGCTTTGGAATGTTTGGTTGGTTTGCTGCTTTGGGTTTTGTTTGTTTGGGGGGGGTTCTTTGGGGGAGTTCTTTGGGGGGGTGTTTAGTCGTTTTTGTTTTATTTTGGTGGGTTTTTTAAATAATCTAGTTCTATTCATCACTGCCTTCTGAAGTTCTCTCAAAACAGAGTATTTTCATTTTGGAAAAAGCACCAGTAGAAGTATGAAATCCTGCACTTGTGGAGGAACAGTCCCACACACCAATATATTTGGGAGTTATCCTAATAAGTAGTTTTGCAGGAGAGTTCCAGTACTTAGAGAGTGGCTACAAAAGAATATGGTGACTAAGGTGCAATGGGTACACACCCTATCCAGCAGAATCTTAGGTATCCCACGTTGGGGAATCCACCATTTCTCTTGGGAGATTACTCTGACAGTTGATTGTTCTCACTGCAAAAAATTTTCTTCTGGAGGCCAACTGGCACCTTCCCAGGAATAACTGGGCCATCTTTTCAAGATGGTGCTTCTGTCTAGACAGAGCTTTTGCCAAGAAAGGCTGGACTAGATGATCCTTGAGGTCCCTTCTAACCCGATGTTCTCTGGTTCTGTGAAAAAGAACTGGGGGTCCTGGTCAACATCAGGTTGAATGTGAGTCCGTCGCGTGCCCTTGCTGCAAATGTGGCTAATGGTACCTTTGGATGCATTAGACAAAGTACTGTTGGCAGGTCAAGGTAGCTGATCCTTCCCCTCTAGAGGGGGAAGGTGCCTTCCAACATGTGACACTAAGGAAGATAGTTAGTAGTTACATAAAAATTTATTCTAGCCTCCCAAATTTCCTGTTCTTTAATCACATCCAGTCTTGAACAAGACGACATCCATGCAAAATGCACTTCCCATCTCATTGTTTTTTTAATATGCAATATTTGATCAACCTTCTCTGTAAAGACCTAGATGTAATAAACAATGCTCATGCAGTCACCTACCTTCAGAAGTTCCACAAGTCTGCATAGAGCTTTCACCGAGGTTTTGGTCATAGGTTTTTGCATGGACATGTAGAGATTCATTGTAGTTTTGATGATGGTGCTAAGACTGTATGCATAAAGAAAACCCTGAAAATAAAATGAGTAAGAGGGAAATTAAAAAGGAGTAGAATAATTTCACAACATATCACAACTAAGTCCTCTCTGTTTTACTTCATACATGACAGCTAACTTTTGCCTCTTCAGGCTAGAAAACCTACCACTCCACTTAAGCAAGGCTGGGATACCAAATTTGAATGTCATCCTTTTTTTTAGGCAGATGTTGTGAAACTGCCTATGAGTTAGTAGATCACCTCATCATTAACCTCTTCTACAACTACTCAAATTAAATACTGGTCACTGAATGGAAGGTCCCGTTGTAAACCAACCCACCAAACAACTCCCATCCCCCAAAAAAACCCCAATCTAAAACTTTCAGATTCTGCGGAATAAAAATGCTGACAGTACACACTTCTACACTTCCTAAATAAAACTGTGCATCCCACAATAAAAAGAGAAGTAATTTTAAAAATCAATGCATGCTAAGCTTTTAAACACAATGTTGATTACATACAGCATGACAACAATGTTATTCAACTTATTTAAAACAAAAAGTAGTAACAGTAAAATGCAACCCCAAAAAGCCCCAAGAAAAGACAGCAAGTGGTGTAGGAAACTCAATTCACTACAAAGCAAAGTTTTAAGTCCACTGCAAATAATTGTAAACCCCACAAATCCCAGTACGCATAGTCTTCAGATACGGGTGGGTCAGGATGGTGCTTCAATCTATCATACACCTATTCTTATCAGATTTCTGTCAGGCAGATAGATACATATAAAAACTAACAAAAACGTAAATTCAGAAACAAGATGCATCTTACATTAAGACTACATGCTGTTAGTATGTCAAAAGAAAATCAGCTGCCTCGGAACGTAGCAAGATTCTTGCAAAGTACCATCACTAGGCAAAGCACAATGAATCAACACAAAACCTTTACTGGAAGTATGTACTGTGCTAAATAATACTAAAGTAGATACTGCTTTAGGCCGACTTGGGTACCTCACGACTGGCTCAAAAGGAAAATAAAAACTAAAACCTTACTACAGAGGAAATAAAACTTTCTTAATTTCCTAAGTCAAGAGAAAAATTCCAGATTTTAGCCACTGACTATTTAGTTAGATTCACTTTTCTCCACACTCTTTTTACAGATTTACCTGAAAGGGTATCTACTGGGCATTTAAAGAAGAATTCTCACACTGTAAAATAACACCCTGATAATCACAGAACTTTAAAAAGCCACACACCTGGATGAAGACATTGCAGCGGTTAGAAAGATCTTCAGCAAACTTATCCACGCGCTGCTCTCTTGACAAGATAGATTCCATCTTTGTCATCCATGAGCTCACAAAAACATAGTATGACTGCATATCTCTGGAGGAGAGACAAAGAACATTGCTCACTTCGAACAAGGAGTATGAGGATCACCTTTTCTCTTTCCAAAGCTTAAATTCTTGCAAGGAGAATACATTTAGTCCCCAAAATAGCAAATCTCATACCCAGAAAGTACTGGAACCTCACACATTTCAAACTTCTACAGGTAAGGATTAGTTAAGTCTGCCATTTATATCTGTACAAGCGTATCTCAGTCAAAATCATCTATCTCTGAAGACAACAAATGGCCCTCTTAGTAGTACATACACTGCACTTATTTAAATAGTAAATAAAACGGCTATAAAATGCTTTTAAGCACTAGACAAAAAAATCATAAATTGATGTTAATTTTTTTTCCTCCAAGTTTTAGTTTTTGTTATATACACACAGACACATAAACAAATATAATTTGTCATTGTATCAGTACCAGCCTAGGCTGCTCTTGAAGCAGATTAACTTCTGAATTATTCAACTGCACTAGTTGTAATTAAATGGTTAGAGAGTTCACTAAACTGCTATTTATTCCACAGAACTATGGCACTACAATACCACTTATTGTAGCAGTTATAGCAGGAATTTACTCAAGTCA
The DNA here is from genome assembly GCF_964237585.1 of Gallinula chloropus. Taxonomy (NCBI): domain Eukaryota; kingdom Metazoa; phylum Chordata; class Aves; order Gruiformes; family Rallidae; genus Gallinula; species Gallinula chloropus. The sequence goes on from NC_140085.1 coordinate 23,340,469, forward strand.
TTGATTATGACATCAAAAATTACACTTTGAAGAATACTCTTAAGGCAACAGTCTTTGTAAGAAGACAAGACAAATTTTACAAGAATTTGTAAAAAGAAGAGAAAGTTATTGGCAGAATTCAAATCCGGAGATACAAAATCTGGATTTTATTACAGTACCCTGAAAATTGTGCATCCAAAAGAAGGGCAAAGCTGGCAAAAGGTCAAGAGAACCAAGTCCTCCCAGGCTGAGGGAGCTGGGTTGTTTAGCTTGGAGAAGAGGAGGCTGAGGGGAGACCTTACCACTCTCTAAAACTACCCGAAAGGAGGTCATTGTGAGGTGGGTGTTTATCTCTTCTCTCAAGTAACAAGCAATAGGACAAAAGGAAACAGTCTCAAATTGTGCCAGAGGAAGTTTAGACTGGATAGTAGGAAGACTTTCTTCACCAAATGGGTTAGCAATCACCAGAACAGGCTGCCCAGGGAAGTGGCTGAGTTACCATCCCTTCAGGTATTTAAAAGATGTGTAAATGTGGTGCTTTGGGACATGGTTCAGTATCAGACCTGGTACTGTTTGGTTTACAGTTGGACTTGATGATTTTAAAAGTCTCTTCCAATTTTAATCATTCTAAGACTATGAAACTTCTGTGAGCACCCAGATCTCTTTTGACCTCTTCTTCACCTTAGGAGCTGCAAGATGTGCCTTGTACCACTGTCCAAGATCAGAAGCAGAGCAGCAGTGCAGTTACGCTCCATCTCAGAATAAAAGCCCAGGAGAAAATTTAGTCAGAGCTCTTGAATCTTCCCATGGATGTAGGATGTAAACCAGCAAGTGGTGGATTGAAACAGAAACAGGGCAGTAGTGAAAATAATCTGCCAGAGGATCATGGAGACATGGAGTTGCTTTCCTCCCCTACCTCCTTCCCTCCAACCCAGTTCTTCCAGCTGACATACAGGATTGGAAGACAACCTGCAAAATGTGATTTTTTACTTCTATTCCACAAACCCCAATTTTCAACTTCTTGTTTTGGTCTGCAACATAAACAGAAATCTCAGCCCTGTGTTCTCCCTAGGCAGTGCAGCACATCTGTTCCTGAGACTGACAGCTAAAAAAAAATCCAACTCTCCTCTAAACATATTTTAGAAAGAATTTAGACAAGGAAGTGACTTTCAAACTACACAGAGCACAAAACATGAGAAGCCTGGTGAAATACAGATAATTTCAATGGCCATCAAACAAACAATTAGAACAGCAATGAAGAAAGTCACCAAGCAGAGAAAAACTCCTCTACAAGCCTACTACTGACTTCACTCCATAAGCACATGGAAAGCAGAGCCCCAGTAGAAAACCAAACAGCTCAGGTTACTAGACACTAGTTCAAAAAAACCCTGAAACAACCAAACAAAAACAAACCACCCAAAAAAAAATCCACAAGTTGAAAGTATGAAAATAGAAATCACTGAAATATTTAGAACTGCCAGGAACATTGTTATTTTGATGACATAATACACATTTTTCTGAAATGGTAGCATGAAAAAACCAGCTTCGTTTTGACACTTTCAGCAGCACTAACACACATATTGCTGCAGTGAAATGGAAAAGCTGATTAACACCACTGAGCAACACTACACAACATGCTAGTACACCGAATGAAGAAACACACATGCTTGTAAACTATGTGCCAAACAGCATCACAGAGCAGCATTTAAGAAGCTTACTTGGTGAGTGACTGTGCCTTCTGCTGTAGAAAGTTCTCCCTTTGCATTTTAACTGTGTGCATACTTTTCTTGTCCAAGAATTTGGCAGCAGCTGGTATCTTCTGAATCAGGAAGTTGTCAGCAAACCAGATAATGTTAGCAGTCAATGTAATGGCTGGTACCTGAGGGAAAAAAAAAGGGGGGAAGAGTGGAAGAATATTCCAAAGTAGCAATAAACATTAGCAACTACAACAAATATTGTGCCGTGTGCGTTTCTTCTGTCTCTCTGGAACCATAACACACAGTTAAGTTTATTGCTGCATAACTGGTTTCTACAAAGTAATACGTTCCTGTTAAAAATGTTTCTCCCATAGAGGTCTACTAAGGATACCACAGGCAAAATTATTACCACTCTCAGCAATTCCAAACAGTACTGGAGAGTTTAACAGGTGATATGAAAAAGCCCAAACCACCTTTGGACTTAAAGGTCTTCCAGAACATGTATTTGTATCCAAGATCAAAACCCACAGCATTTATTCAGTCCCACAATACTCCAGACAATTTTTTTGTCCTCAGTGCCACATTAATCTTGAGAAGAAACATTTTTATTGGTAATCTTAAGTCACTTTATCTTGCATCTACATGAGTGCACAGGTTTTAGACCATCTTTAAAATAAAATGGGGGCAGAAAAGGGGGGTAGGGAGGAAATTATAAAAAGTACAAAAATCTCAATTCTGCTTTCTGATTTGTCTTGGTAATTTGTGTGTGTTTTCTTTTCACAAGTCTGTGCTACCCAACTAAGTAAATTATCTACTTCCTTACTGAAGATTCTCCCCTTTAATTACTGACAAAGGAATAAAACACTCACCTTTTTACAGACATCCAACAATGACTTGTAAAATTTCTTGTCTATGGTCCGAAAAATCTGGAAGTGCAGTACAAAGAGGCCGCAGATGCTCACATATTTATCTCTCTGGTCAATTTCTGAAGGTTCACCTGCAGAAATACATATTTACTTTTGTTTTAAAGTCTGCTCCTAGACAAACACCACAAACAATTTTAGAAACAGCGAAGCTGGCAGAAGTGTGAGCTTGCATTACCAAGTTTGGCTTCAATGTTTGCAAAAGCCGTGCGAAGAGTATGAGCAAATTCTTCAGCAAAGGTGCTGTTCTTAGAAACTGACACACCACCATTTACAGAATCAAACTGTTGCTCTATGCAGGCCTAAGCAAAAAGGAAAAAAAAAGCAGAATGAGTGCACCATGAATTTTGGGCCTTACAAGAATACTGATTTTGTAAGAGAAGAATACTCCAAGAGCAAAATGATTTAAGACTAACCTCAAATTAGTCTTAAAGTTCACAACATACAGATATGCTTAAGTGCAGTATAACAGAAAAATATTAAAAACTTCTCATACTTAACATGAAACAAAAGACCATTTTATTTACCTGACAGTTCTGTTAAAGAGCAGTTTTAAAGAAACCATTTGACATGCCAGCAGTAAGAAACTAGATGCATATTCACATTAATACATTATAATACACTACTAGATATCCACTAAACAAAGATCATCATGCAATTTGCTTGGAGGATGTGGTTCATGACCTTGTAGCATAAAACCCCAGAACACTGGTAGCGGTTTAAAAAAATCCAAACCCCACACAACAGTCAAAATACAGTGATAAACTTCAAATTTTCTAAAGATATTAAAGAAGTATTTAGTTGAACTGTATTTAAGAATATTTTCCATGTATTTTTATTAGAAAAGGGCATTTGCAGGACAAGAGGGGAAACTTCCTGAATGAATACCAGGCAAATGCTACTGATGTCTCAAAATGTTGTCCTGGGTTCAGCTAGGATAGAGGTTTGGGGTTTTTTTTCTAGTAGCTGGTTAAGTGCTGTGTGTGGGATTTAGAAGGGCAGTTTTGGTAACACATAGATGTTTTAGTTATTGCCAAGCAGTTAGGGACTTTTCAATTGCTCATACTGCTTTGCTAACAAGGAGGCAGGGGAGCACCCAGGAAGCTGGGAAGGGACACAGCCAGGACAGGTAACCCAAACTTGGTATTCCCAGTTTGACGACTCAAACCCAAAGGGGGTATTCCATGCCAATTACATCATGCTCAGCATAAAGGGGGCTGGTGGGGGAGGAGCACACAGCTCCAGAACACATGATTTGGGGACGGCCCAGCTTCAGGACAGCTCTGAGCTGTACAGTCTGAGATGTGTGGTTCAGTGAGAAACTGCATTGTGAATCACCAGTTCTGTATATTTTGCTATAAAGCCCTGCTATTATTTCTCTCTCTCTGCTGTCCCAATAAACTGTCCTTACCCCAACCCACAAGGTTTGCCTTTGGTTTTATCCCCACCCCTTCCCCCAAGAGCATGGCCTGTGTGGTACTTCAGCTGCCGGATGGGGCAAAACCACAACAGAAGTCTTTGCAATAATTCAATATTAGAGAAACACAAGATGAAAACTGGATAGCCAGTAGCAATGCCCTTTGAAAGAATGACCCAAATTATGCTTCATTATTTATCCATAGTTTCCCTTTTGGAAGCTTTTACAGACACAGGAACTGAGCAACAGTCCTGTTCAATTGACTGCTGTGAGCAGATTCAGCCACACTACCCTCTGCCCACTGTGCCACAACACCTGATTTCAGCTTCTCAAACACACACTTAAAAAAAAAAAAAAAAGAAAAGATAGTCTCTTGAGCACACTCCAGTTAACTGTGTTGAAAAAGCAGCTAAAATAAAGCAGACCTATCCTATAAAAGCCTGACCACTATTAAAATTTCTGATTAAAACCAGACTCCTGAGTAATACACAGTCCTAGTGCCAAGTTGCTTGTGCTTCTTTGATTCTGCAGAACAGTAAGTATTAAGTGCTACCATTCAAAGCCTGGCACAGTTCTAGCACGTGAGAAGATGAAAAGAGCAAGGAAGGATCTTACAATAGTGCCTTTTTTCCCCCCCCCACCATGCAGAGATACAAGAGCCAAATTCACACATCACACTCTCCAGAACAAAACAAAATAACACCACACAAACCACTCTAAAGAGAGTGTCACTTCAATGTAACAGTTCCCCCCTATCACACTGGAGAACATTAACTTCATTACCTGAAATATCATTCCATCAAGTAACTGGCATTCCAGTTTTAACAGTAGCTTTTCAAATGGCTTCAGTTTATCTTCTTGAATCCCAAATTTAGATGGGTTGTGATGGACAGATTTTAGCAGCCTATAAGGAACAGGTGTGGAACACATACAACCCAATTAAGACATGCTAACAGTTTTATCATATCCTTATCTATTTTGAAAATAGATTTTACTTGCACACATCTTTGTCCAGCAGCAACTCCAAAAGAAAAAATACATAATAATTTTTTAAAAATAAATCACAACACACTAGGTCTTTATAAGCTATTTGCATTTGAACAACTCCCATTTATTTAGGTTTTCAATGAAGCAGTTGTTATTCCACTAATTTAACTACATTTATAATTGTTGACTCCTCAGCTTTTACTTAAGATAGTGTTCTTAATTCTGTATGTCCACCCCCATGATCAACATGGATAGCCTTCTAACCAAATATATTTTAAACCCCACCAACCATTACTCTGCTTGTCAAGATGCTTATCATGTATTCTAAGAAGAACACTCAGCATTTAAAAACATCCCAAATTTATTGATGCCGTTAGAAGAACACAGCAGGAGTTTGGCCCTGCTCTTCATTGAGATTTCTGGAAAACTCTCAGGGCTACCAAAATCCATGTTCCCACACCAACTTTCTTGAAATAAGAGATAAGAGCATGTGCACGTGGCTTTATGTTGTAGGAGTATTTTTACAGTGTCAGAGACATACCTCTTATACATGGTCCAGTGATCTTTCAGAGTGGCATGATTGTCAATTATTTCATCCAGAGTGATTAAGACTGTGAGCAGCTCTCCCAGATGCTCATACATTGCCTGTTCAAAAAACAAAACAAAACTGTAGTTACTGGAAAGTTTATCACAGTCACTATTATCAGTCAACAAGACACCAGCTAGAGAGTTAAATTGGAGATTTGTTGGTTTGGTAGCTTAAAGCTTTAGTATTTCATGTAGTGTGAAAAGGAATGTTAGAGAACTTAAAGTGGTGCCTGCACACAAGCACTATTCTGTTTTGACACTGAAGGTAGGATTTTTAAAATTTGTCAACATAAAGAAGCACACAACGAGCGAGCACACAAGAACTTTTCAGCTAAGAAAGCCAGAATATGAGAGACATGGAGCTACCAGCCCTTTCCCCAAAAAAGCTGGATAACAAAATAAAACCTAAAAAGGAGATGCCAGATTGAAAGTTGCATTTGAAACTCACTTTTTTGTTCATTAATCCTGGGAAAAGCAGCAAAGACACACACGTATATATATATATATACACACACACCTATATATAGTTATACACACATATATACACACACATATATCTCAACATAAACAAAAGGACTTCAAATCATTCCCACCTGAAAATGAACTCCAGACGTCTCTATAATTTTAGGTGCATTCCTGTAAATAAAATATATATATTTTAATGCCTTTTTAATCCTTAGAACAGAGAATATTTATCAATGCTGTATCACAGTACCCCTTTGTTTCTTGGGGTACATTTTTCTTCATTAATATAGTAACTTCAGAAAACAAAAGAATCTCAAAATCTGACTAAAAGCATATGCTATGTGAAATGTGTGCCATCAAGTTTATTATTACATTTTTAGATATACAGTATGTGATGGGTTCAAAGCTCTGACAGCATTCAGTGCTGTCACATGTACATCAGCAGTTCCTAATTCAGTTATATTAACAGCAAGTAGTGTGCACACACACAACCTTGCAGCCCAAAAGTGCAAGATCACTTCACATCTTTAATCAAACCATGCCCAAGCTACACATTTAGCCTTGTGCATTCAGCACAATACTGAAAGTCTACCTTGTGCTGTAGCATAAGACAAAAACAATTAAAGCTGAGAATTATGCTATTCTATACAAGGGGAGAGGGAATCAAGAGCCTTGCAGTTATATTCAGAGCTAAAGCAAACAATTCTATTCAGAAATAAAGTCTCCTCATGGCTTTTCAGTGGAGCTAAACCCAAGAACATTACTGAGATCAACTTCAGTGTTAAAATCATGGTTTCCTTGTGAGGAATATATACCAAGATTTACATATTTAAAACATCAGACTGTGAAAGTGATCTGATTTTTAAGTTCCTAAAGCTAATGGTATCTACTGCATCAGTCAACAGAACGAATCTCTCAAAATGAGCAAGGATGAGGGAGTAATGATCTCTCAATCATAAATGCTAAGTGCCTTTGAAGCATCAATTCTATCAAAAAAAGACAGAAAATAAAATTCTTGAATCATTATATAAAACCACTATTTTTTTCTGATAGATCAAACAAATCCATTTCCATAATGGCTTATGCAGCCCGACCTTGCATAGCACTCTCCTGTCTCTAGACAGCAATATTCCCAAAATGCCCATGCCTTAGAACAGTCATATTTTATACATTTGTTAAACTACATAAAAAGCAATGTAGCATTTTAGGGAATAATTACTTGTTGCTGGTATAGAGAACAGCCAACTGATGCACTACATTCACCACCACTTCGTAACATCGGGTCACAAAGCAAGACAGCTCCTGAAACACAAGAAAACAAAATATGTCTGTATGTGTATAGGCAGGACCCCCTCCTATGCAAGTTGTCATTACATCCCACATCCCAAACTGGCAGCCAAGCATCAACTACATCCCTAACCCAAGTCAGTGGACAGCAGGATGGGAAGCATCTTACCAAGAGCTCTGAACAAAGTATCTGGGACTAAGCGAAGTTGTTCACAACATGAACTATTTATACTATTGGTTCAATTCATCAAAAGGCAGCAAGAAGTGACTTTACAACAGCACCCAAGTATCTTAGAGCATATCCCTGACAGCAAAGGCTGTGCCTTTTCCCACTAGATGCAGTACTCACTCTGTGAGCTGGCGATAGCTGAACTCAAATTAGACATTAACACAGAAGCCTGGTAAGAATGAGAAGCCACAGAATCCTGCTTTTAAAGAAACATGACAGTGTCTTTGAGAGGTACACTTGACTAAAGCAGAACTTAGCTTTGTGTAGCTCAGCTACATAGTTACTACAAAATGAGTAAGAACAGGCCAACTTTTTCCACTTAAAGCTCTATCTTAACATCTACAATGGATTTTAACATGGTATAGGATAAATGAATTTGAGTTTCCCTTAACAACAATATTTGCTCATTAATGCACCCTATAATCCCATCAAGGAAAAGTCAGCATGTGATGTGTCTAGCCAGTCAGCACACAGATGGAGTCACAGCAGACAGCCCACACTGGCTAACCAGCCAGACTGCCGATCCTGCCAGAAGGCTGGCTAACAGCTGAATTCTGTCTTCCTCTCCATCAAAAATAGATCTTATTTGGGCTTCTGCCTTCTATTAGTCACCAGTTTTCACAAAACATAGAAGTGTCTTTACTTCTTATACTTGCACTGCTCTATCAAACGCAGCTGAAACAAGCCAACAGGTTCCAGAAGAATGGACTGACAGACAACGGAGACCACGCTTCCTGGGAAGGGGGACCAGCTGCCATTTTACAACTTCCAGGAAACAGTCCAATTTAACAGCACATGCGTATTAACAGTGACACTGTACAGATGAGATGATCATTTTATAAGTTCTTCAAATACACTGTCTTCAACGGTACTCAAGTTTTGTTTCACAGCACTGTTTTGATAATTTTTTTTAAAAAAAGTGTTTTGACGTAGCAAATTTGAGGTTATTACATCAAGTTAACCAAGAAAACCTTAACTCAGGAGAGCAAATAAACCAGCATATGGAGATCAGCTCTATGAAAGCAACATTTCACCTCTTCTGTCATCTTCATTGGTATTTTCACACCACCCTTGAGGATATGCTTATAACGCTGCCCAGAACAGCATCGCCCTGTCTCTGGATATAGACTACAACTGAGTGGATTCAGGGGAACACAACAGTTGAAGAAGAACAAACTCAATAAGGAAAAAAGTTATCCAGATAAGTTTACCCAAAGCAACACACACCTGTTAACACAGGAGCTTCCCCTATGGGGCAAGATCCTGCATCCCCCTTCTTTCCCAAGTTCAATCACCAAACCATCACAGCACATGTACAAAGTGGGCTCACTGGTAATACTGCTATATTTTTGTGTACACACCCTATAAATATATATATTAGCACAAATAAACATAAACTTGTTCTACAGGGTGGGTTTGCAATGCACATAAATATTGAAACCACCAGGTACCTTGCTCTCAACTTCCACCAGGACAGAGTGTCCTAGTACGGAAAATAAAATGTAAAAAAAAAAAATGAAGTCTGGAAAAATGCCATTGTACAGTTGTCCCATCTTAGACCATTAAAAGGTTTCAAACAACTGCTCAGTACGAAATAGATGATGAGGGAAGAAACTGTCAAGAGTCGATAGGACAAAAAGCTTCCAAACCCCTTGGGGGACAAAACCTCCAAGATATCCCAACAACTAAATGCACCATAAGAGATGTTGAGAAAAGATGTTGCACCTCTATAGATTACTACTGCCAGGCTAGTAAACAGCAAGTACAGGAATGTTAACTTTTGTTAAACCAGAACTTATTTAAATATTCTGGAAGCTTCCTGTACATTCTCTACTTCAGCCAGACATTTCATCACAAGCTATACTGTATAAAAATAGAAACATTTTTGGGAACAAGACAATCACTTCAGCTATACTGAAGACAAAAATCACAGTAGACTGAAAACCAAGAGCACAGGAAATCCTCAGCAGAAACACAGATCCTGTTTTCACGCAAAGGACCTTGATAACAACCAAACTGTTTAAGAAATAAGCATTGTTACCAGAAAGCTTGAGTGAGGCACAAGCAGTTTTTTCCAGGTAGAAGAAAGCAAAATTAAAACATATATCATCTTAAAAAAAAAAAAAGTATAAACAATTAATCCATTCCCAACGTTCAATGAAAACTAAAACTTGCTAATCAAAGCCATAAAAACAGATGCAATTACATTTGCCATCAAATGAAACACCTTATCTTCTCTTACTGAATTTTCTTAAGTCAATTCTAATTTCTCTGAACAATGATTATACAAACTGTCATTTCATCTCTCACTAGAATTCCAGAGTTTTGCACAAGTGTAAAAAAAACACAGAACAATGTGTGATACCTCCATGGTTGTGACAAGTCTGCATTTTTAAAATTAATATTATAATTGCTGTCAAAAAATCCCACCAAACCAACAAAAAACCCCATACTCTACCTGCAAGAAAGAAACAAATCTTCCCATCTGTATTTGGCAGTCTCCCTCCACCATGCTGGAATCTGTGGCTTAAAATACAAACATTTGTCACTACTTTCAAAAGTCTGTGTAAAACCTGATAAATTAACATTGAAATTTGTCCTCCAAGCCATCTGTCATACCAGTGGAGATCTTACTATGAGCATTCTGATGGAGCCTTAAAAACTTTTAGTTTTGCTTTTCTAAGCTGGATTTATTTTTGAAGTTTACTTCTCGTAAACAAAGTCATATTTAATAAGTTACACACCAGGAAAAAAAGTCTCTATCACCTAAGATACAGAATATGAAATGTAATTCTTTAAAGGCATATATATTATGTAATTTAATGTTTCCACTTTTAAAACTGTACAAAAACACTAGGTATTTATATTGCAAGGAACATCCTTGGAATTTACTGGAAGAATATACAACTTGAACCAGAAGAAAAAAAGCAAGCAATTTCCTCAAGAAACTTATTTTCTTCTTCCTGCATACCATCCTGCACGAAAGAACCAACTCATTACCATAGCTTCAAAGCACTACCTGTATGACGAAGTATGCTAACAGGATACTATGAAATATAATTACACCACCAATGCCAAATTGTTTCAGTCAGCTGGAGTAGTTGTAATACTACCTGACAAAAACCCAGTCTTAGTATGATGACAGTTGAATGCTCTCCACTTTAAAAATTTTTATTGGGCCACTCTGAGCAAAAAAGGCTTACGATCCCAAGTGTACCTCTGTAAGAAACACATCTTATTGCTTCATAAAATATGTTCTTTTAGAGCAGCCACCAAAGGGGTCTCCATAGTTCTATAAGATGGAGCTCTGGGACAAGATTCTAAACATGACACACTTCCCCTTTACATATTTTATGCAGCCTTTACTCTGTTTAGTGTATGTCCCAAAAAAAATCCCCAATCCAATTAACTAAAGTTCCTCGAGTAGTCTTATCCACTCCAAGATGAAAAAAAAAACATTTATTTATATAGAAGAAAAGGGCCAGCACAGGGTTTGATCCTTGAGCCAGCAACTTTGCCAGCTATTCTAAATAAGCAAGCTTGCTACAAGGAGGGAAGTGGAAGCTGAGAACACAATTCTGCAACCCCACCTAACCCAAAAAAGGCTGACCTGCCACTCAAGCATTCCTTGCGGAATACCTGTCAGGAACAAGTTGCTGCTTCTCATGCTAGAGACATGGAGAAGTTTTAAGGGAATCCCTAGTATCATTTTAGCAGCATATCACTTTCTTTTAAGATTATTTAAAGGCATGCTAAGAAAAAGACCCAAACAAACACCACTTTTTTCACATTCCTCAATACTTCTGAAACTGTCCAGGCTCTTGAAAAGCTTTAAGAAAAGCCCTTTTGCAAGACTAGTATGAGAGGGCCTTCCCTTTCTCTCAAACTGCTGAAATAGAAAACAAAGTTAGGTGATACATCTCTAAATCAACTCAATATATTCACTCTTCAGGACGAAGATCCATGCTTGTTCCCAGACTAACATCCTTTAAGGTAGAAGCTTAAGACCAACCCTTCAGAGGGGTTACCAGCAGCTTTCACCTAAAGCAAGGTCTCACAATTTGTCAATTAAATTGACTTAGAGTTTCTTGTGCCCCTGTATTATGCCATGTTCAAAACAGCAGTATGAGTACTATCACCTGTGCACGAAAGGCAGACGACCGTAACACACTGCAACTTCTCTTAGAAGTTTCATGAATACAGTAGGCAGGACTTGGCCCAAGTTATTTATTAATGGATTCATTGTTTTATTACAAACAAATTACAGGTTTAACGTTTTACTACAACCAATGTAAAATCTAGCCCCAGTAGGAAATAAGTTGGTTTAGGATGTATTTACATGTGAAAAATAGATTTTCAAGGTCATATTTTGAAAAACACCAGTATACAAGCTCAGGTTTCTATGTGTTATACATTAAAAACAAACTCAACAGCCCATATTCCCTACTTCTCACGTAAATAAAGCTGCAACAAAACCTTTTGTTAATGTAAGGGAGAAACCTTACTGTTATCTTAAGCTAACTCAGGACAGTAACAAGAGACTAGTAGATATCCCTGTAACTTGCAAGTCCATTATTTGGTCTTCATCAGTCAAAGACACAGAGAGAGCATGTATCTGCATTATTAAAATTACACTTACTGTGAGCATTTAGCATAACCAAACTACAAACTTGTACAGTAAAAGGGAGCTACTTACCTCCTTCTCCATAAAACAAGAGGCCATTATAAAATTTAGTTTCTGCCTAACAACAAAAGCAGAAAATTGGTTTTTAATAAACAGGATATACGTAATCATGCTATAAAAATTGTTACACATTTTATGTTTTTCTTTACTGCTAAAGAATAGCTTGCCAAACTGCAAACATTTTCATACACAGTAATAAAAGCTGAATTTACCTCATATTTTAATTTCTTGATTTCACAGCAAAGGGCAGCATACACAGTTATAACTTTGTTTAGAACCTAGACTCAAAGAGAGAAAAAACCCACACAGATTACAAACAGATTCACTTTTAGAGAGCTCAATTTTAGCTAGAATAATTCTTTGGTATGTTTTTTTTTTCTTGTAAGAATAAAGCACTCACCTTGTTTTCTGTCTTTATGAGCTCCAGCAGGGATGACTGTTCATATGGTAAAAGCTAAAATTTAAAAAGCAAAAAAAAAAAAACCCAAACAAACAAATAAACAAAAACAAACAACTTCAGAAAAATACTAGTAAAAACACTCCTACCCAACTAGGTAAGTAATTTCTATTTCCCCAGTTTAATCTCAATCAGGTCAGTAATAAGAGAGCAAAAATTGCACATTGCTGGCAACCTACTCTGCAGAAGACCATTGCTCTTCACATCTACATGGAAATACCTTTGCTTTCACTCTAAGCAGAAAGCCAAATAATTATCTGCATTATACAGCATTCACAACAATTCCCAAAACTTGGAAAGTAAAGCACAGTCATTATGCTGTATATATCAAAAACAGCTCAGGAAACCTAAAACTTGAATTAGGAATCCCAAATGTAGGAAATAGGATGCATAGTGTGCATCTGTAAGCAGGCACCGAGGTTTTGTACTGAAGTCAGACATGATAGCAATTATTTTACATACATCCAGCACTGTGCTGGCCCTACACATAATTTATTCAAATTATTCAGACAGATGATTACTTAAGAGTGCATCTTCAGCACAGGGAAGTTCCATACGGTAACAAAACACGGTGTCTGCAAATTCAGTGGAGAGAAAAACATATAATGCTCCACAAAGGGCAGAGAACTTATGACCAAGGAAACAGCCACCTCTGGAGAACAGAAAATACTGTACAAGTCAAAGCACAACTATAAATACCCACACACAGTTCACTCTGCAGTTATACAAGTATTAGGGAGCTCTTCTGGAACACCAACTCCCAGATAAAAACACCAGCACCCACAGGGAAGAAGTTTGCTGGCATTAGGCTTCCCAACACATGAATTCACTCAACTTCACTAGTATCCAGAAGACTGGAAAATAATATGAAAAACCCCTTCTCTTGCCATATGCACCAATTTATTAATTACTTGAGAATTAAAATAGTATTAGATATGCTTCTTAAACACAGAAGTCAAAGTTTTAATAGCAGAAATGCACCATGCATTACTTCTCAGGTTTTGAAGGGAAAGAGGAACTAGGAAAATAACAGTTGCAATACATATTAAATATATGAAGACCTTTAATGCAATGGGATCAAGACTGAAGTCCCAAACATCTCCAACAGAGTCATCCAAAGCATCTTCAATCCTCTTCAGCTGAGACGTATACTCCTCAAGAAATTTTCCATAATTCTTCAGCTGCACTTCAGCATGAATTTCTGAGAATTGATAACACAGGCTGTTCAGTAAACTGCAATATCAAAAGTTTTATTAAAAATATTTAAACTGTTGCTATTTAGCTTTAGCACTGTATTCCTCATTTTGCTGCAGCATTTTTTATTTAATGCAAAGTTCTTCTTTGTTTAAAAGCAATCATGCAACACAGTGTGTCAGCTTAAAAGAAACACAAATATTAAAATAGCAAACATTTAAAAGGTCTGCAGAAAATTCTTACCTTTGGCTAAAGTAGCAGTTTATTAGCATCAATCCCCCTTCCTCTCTCTCCCTGCTACCTCTCAGCGAGTTATTTGGGCATTAAATGTGAAGTTTTCAGCTTTCAACCATTCCCCCTATTTGCAAACTCACCATATTCAAGCAGATCTTTCCTTCTGCTTAACACCTGGACATTGAAATGCACAGCTATCCTGCTACTCCTGGGGCAAGTAAGTTGTTAGGTTCAAAAGGTAATATTCAACTGACCAATCATCAAGAACAGTGGCAATAATTAGCAAAGTAAGTTTACAGACAATTGGTCCACAAGTTTCATTCATTCTATCCTATCTTATCCTGATCTTTCTTCTTCCTGTGATAAAACACTCTCTTCCTCCCCCCATTTATACACAATTATTTAGTTGCATAACTTGGACTATGGAATTAATGATGAAAGCTCAAGGCTTCTATGCTCAGTAAGGAAGTGCAATCCTTTTTCACATCAAGACTGAAGCGTCTTCTGCAAAATTAGGTAACAAATCTAAAACAGCCTGTGATCTGCTACTTGTTGAACACAGGGGTACCTAAAAAAAGTTAAGACAACGCAAGTCAGCTGAACAACTGAACTTTTCCAAACAAAAGGTAAGCTCTCACGTAGCTTTGTGCGTGCTCTTTTCACATTTCAGCAGGTAAGCTGCTCCAGAAAGTTAAAAAACGTTTTTTAAATTTCTGCATATTTAACCTCTAACTCATCACACTGCCAATAATTAAGCCAAATGGTAGTTGATGGTTACTTCAGTGGAAGAGCACTGCAGAACTGATTATCACTTAAGACTTTTTTTGGAGAAAAAGGAAATATTTGACTGAGACCATGCACCGGGCCTAAGGAGAGGAACAAATAAGGAAAAGATGAAAAGGACTACGTACAGGAAGGTTGATATCAAGAAGTGACTGCAGCGAAACTAATTCTAAGCTATGGCTTTGAAGCCAGCAGCAATACCAACCATAAGGGCACATGGACTGCAAAGCCTCTCCAAGGAGCATGGTAAACTCTCCCACAGTAAGTTCTGCATTAGTGCCACCAGATTCTACCTGTACCTGCAGCCTAGACAGCACACAGGCACTGTCAAAATAAAGGGACTGAATTTCACGTGAACAGATACGAAGCAAGATAACAAACCCCCCTCTCCATCAGCAGTACACACTCCAGACACTGATGTGAAGCCCTTGGGTTCTATCATTGTGTCATTCTACTCCATCAAATTCATCTCATCTTTCAGGTGCATCTTCTGGAAGCTCTGCTGCAGAAAACCAGTTAAACACTGCAGAACCCTGCAGAATGGAGTTTAACCAGCCACCATGCCAGCTTCAGCACCTTACTGCTACAAAATCTGGAGACCTATTACTACAGAGGCGCATTGAGGTATTCCCCCAATCCCATCCCCTCCCTTGCACAAAATTAAAATAGATGAAAGACCTGGCAGAGATATTGGGGCTTTATAGGAAGAACAGAAAAAAAACTTCCAAGTCATCCAAGAGTAGGAAATTGGCACTGCTGTTCAAATCAATTCCCTATGAAGCAGGCAGCATTTCTCAAACAAAATCTCACCGCAGCACTCCGCTAGTGACCCACAAACTGCCACTATTCCAGCAGCCAAATGACGGATTTGAACAATGCTACTGCTCAACATAACTGATAATAAATATTTCCAAGCTATTAACTATTGATAACCATCAATTTGCCACATTGTACTGAACATATGTAACTGACAGGTGTGAATAATTTCTATTTCAGAGAGACAAGAGAGTGAAAGCTACTAGCTAGCCAGAAATAGGCGGGGTTGAACTGATAAAAAGGACTTGAAGATGGGGAAAGCTTTTTAAGATGCCGAAAAGGTTTCCTAAATAAACTGATTCACATGGAGAAAGAAAAAGAAATCACAGAAAGCAGGTATTTTCTTTTTCTTCAGAGCAGTCTGTTTACAGTGAAGTTGGATTTATTTTCTCCTCAGGTGATGAAATGAAAGCATTACAATTGGACTAATGCAAGAGATCTCAGCAGTACAGATCCCCCAACTTAATATTATCTGCTTCCATAAAATCAACAGTATCAACATTCGTAAGACTTACTGCCACAGCAGGATTTGCAAGTGCTGTGTCTATGACAGATGCAAGAAACCAGCCCTACTTAGTATCTTGTATCCTCAGTTGAGAGCATTGTAATTGCTAAAGGTTAGTGATATGCGTATAAAGCAAAAGTAGACAACAACAACAAACGTTTTCCAAGTCAGATGATTCTCCAGCTTTTCCCTAGAAGAATGTTGTGTGCTATTCTCAACGTAAGATCATCCTGTTTGTTCGCTGTCAAGATCATGGTAATGGAGCAGATTATGTCATGCTGAGTTCTTGTAGCTGCACTTAATGTTATGGGCAGATCACTGAAGATCTGGCGTTGTGAGTAAAAGCTGTATTTTCCATTCTGCAGCTGGTAAAAACCTTGGCTCAGGACAACTTTGGTTTCCACTGAAATCCAGACTAAATGAATATGGCAAGAACAGAATCATCCCTTGGGATAACACTATATGTGAAACAGTTGGTCCTTGAGTGACATATTTTCACAGCAACACCTGGTGTAATTAATTTGGCACAGTTCAACTTACAGTGTGCATTACAGTGCGACAACCATATACACTCCCTCTTTAGAAAGTAGGTCACCTCCACGGGCTGAGAAAAACGTGGATTTTGACGGGCACACAAACGACTGTCAAAGACTTGAGCATCACAAGGTCTTATTCAATTATTTGCGGAGGTAAACCCACAAGTGATCGCCCAACTCCACGCCAGAAAGCCTTCACCAGTGGTCACTGCGTACAACTAACTTGTACCAGCATGATTTGTCTGGCTAACTGAGGAAGCAACTACAAAAATTTGAGAGCCACGAGAAATGACCGGCAAGGAAAGAGACACCATCTCCACCACAAACCTCTGCTCCTCCTGCCCGGTTCGCGCAAGAAAAGGAACTCGGGCGAGGCTGCCTGTCCCCTCCCTGCCAGGCTGCGGCCACTGGAGACGACCCCCCGGGGCAGGTGAAGGATGAAGGGCTGGAATAGCCACTTTCCTACCCCAAACCGCCACCCACGACTACAAAACGAAAATTAAAATAAATAAAAGGTCACCGCTACAGGCCACCCCCGCAGGCCTGACCGGAGGAGGAGCAGCACTCGGCGGGCGGCCGGGGGAAGGGGCGCGGCGAGGCGAGCGCCCGGCTCCCCGCGCGGGGCAGGGTCCGCCAGGGAAGCTGGGGAGGGTCACCTCGCTCAGCTCTCACGACTGCTTCTTCTTCCTCCTCCTCCCTCTCTCTCCCTTCCTCCCTCCCTCCTGTTCCCAGAGGGGATGCAGCGACGTGAGGGGCCAGAAGAGGTCCGGGGCCGGGAGAGGACCGGGATCTCTTTAGTCCGTGCCTCCCCCCCCCCAACCCCGCGGTGACTACCGCCGCGGCCCCGCTCGCTCGGCCGCGCTCCCCTCCCCGCGCGCTCACTCTGCGAGCCGTCGTCGAGGCGGTCGAACTCCCAGTCCGGGGAGAGGGTCTCCAGCGCCATCGCCTCCCCGAGCGCCCGCCGGCCGCTCCCCCGCCTCCCCTGACTCAGGCGCACGAGACTTCCTGCCCCGCACCCGCGCCGCACTCTGGGAAATGGAGGCGGAGGGGGGGTGCTGGGACTCCGGGAGGAGGCGGGGCGGGCGGCGGCGCCCCCGCGAGGGCAGCCGTGGCACACCACCCCCCCGCGAGCGCCGCTGAGGCGGTGCGGGGTACGCCGCTCGGCCTGCGGTTCCCGTTCGCTGGCTCCCTCACGGGTCGGCGGGCCCGTTCTCAAGTGCCAGTGCCGCCAAGCGCCTGCCCCACGGCGAAGGACAGGAGCAGTAAAGCAGAGGGGAGACAGGCGCTGTGCTTCCGCCCCGTGGTGCGGGGGTAGAGCGTGGCGGCAAACGCCCCGGGCGGTGGCGCTGCCGAGGTTCCAGCCGAGAGGGCAGCTGCGCCTCAGAGATGCGGTGGGCAAGGGCATTCTCCCTCTCCCTCCCTTTCTTTACCTCTCCTTCCCTCTCCTAACCTCTTTTTCCCTCTCTCTCTCTTTCTTTCCCTCCATCCCTTCCTCTCTCTCTCTCTCCCCACCTCCTCGTTCCTCTTGACTCCGCTGCATCTCTGAGCTGATTGCTTGGTGAGGCAAGGCCTATCTGTGAGGTACCAAGTCCCCCTCACACCGACTCCCCATCCCTGTCCCGTTGCTGAGGGAAACCTCCGCCCGGTACAATCCACAGTGCGTGACCCCCGCCCACACTTCCCCTTTCTGATGCTGGAGGAAGGAAGCGCTGTGAGGAGCTATCCCACCCTGGGAAAAGGTCTGGAGCTCACAGGCAGCCGCACGGGGTGACTGCTGCAGCAGTGTCATCTCATCTCACTGCCGTTTGTGGCCACAGGTACTTGCTTGCATGCCGTCATCACTTTGTTTTTATCAGGCCCTTCGTGGGTAGTAATATCAGAGAATAAAAATAGAAGTACTTTGGATAGCAAGAGGAGTAGCTATTCATAGCCATTAACAATGACCGCAGCAATTACATTATCTCAGCAGAATCTGTAGCATCAGCAGTAATGGCAATGGCTTCAAAAGTGGTGTCACCGGGAGCGTCAGCGATTTCGGTGGGGAAAGAGCACTAAAATAGCAACTCTAGGGAGAGATGTATCAGTAAGTGCAGGATCATCCATAAATGCTAACTCTGTAATGCAACCGGTCTGAAAATAGCACCCACTCTAGTTGTTTTCTGATTGAAATTAATCCATCCTTTGTAATCTGTTGATTTTAAAAGTTTATAGGGAAGAAAGATCTGCGTGGCGGGTTCATTTGTGATGCATTTTTACCTACTCTAAGACTTTCTTAAGAGACACCTTGAACCTGTGAAAGAAGAGAACAAATTTAGAGTTGTGTGAAATTACATAAACAATATTTGGGTGGAGTTTTTTTAAGTTTAATATATGTACTCCACTCATTAGCTTCTGTGCAAACTTCTGACGTGAATGTTGGGGGGTTAAGTACCTAGAAGTTTAGTTATGCAAGATGTTGACAGATGGTAGTGAGAATATGTATCTCTAAGGAGATGATAAGCATCACACAATATGACACTACAATTTGTGCTAGACTTTAAGGATATAATTCTGTCTACAGCCATGCAGATGCTGCTTTCATTGAACTCAGTAGAGCTGCCATACATATATTCAAAGTCAAGGTATGTCTTCCAGTTTTGAAAAAAACAAAATAATAGATTTTTTTTTCTACAAACCATATATACTTTCTTTGAAACAAAATACAGTTTCTTTCAGATATGGAAAACTGCAAATAAGCAGCTTTCAGACGGCTTAAGATGTAATCTTTTTGGTATCTCTCTCAGAAAAAACATGTCTTTGAATTCTGTGGGATGGTACAAGAAAGAAACTTGTAGAACTGGCACTCCATAGTGCCCTCCCCACACTTGAACTGAATTTGTGAAGAGTAAAATACTGTAGGGTTGGTTATTGCAAGGTTGTGAGATCATCAAAACAGTGCAAGGTAACCCAACTGGTTGGTCTTTGCCACAGCAAGGCATGCACTGTGATCCTCACAGCATAGGTGGATGTAACCTTTCTTCTAAATATGGAAAAAGAAAATAATTTTAAAAGAAAATGTATTGAAATAGAGCAATAAAAAAAAAAGAAGCAGGAGGCTCTGTAACTGAAAAAAAAGAAGACAATTAGACTCAAGTAAGTACACCAGTAAATTTTATGCTGCCATTCACAATGCAGTTATGGGAATGACTTGTTACTGGGTTTTTCTTTGGCTCAGCACATGGCAGTGTTTTGTTTTGTTATTTAAGTCAGCACTAGATGCTGCTAAAATCTCTGTTTCCTCTGAAAATATGACTTAGACTTTACCTTGAAGCTGACTGTTGTAGTGACAGCAAGTCTAGCTCAGCTTTGATTGATAAGTTTAGTGCCAGTGAATGGCTTTAAGGCTGTTTGCTCGTATGAAATTACTGACAATTTATAAGCATCATTTCTGAGAGTCAGGTGGCACTCATGGCTTCCATCTGTACGAGGATGTTTTTATTTGGTACCAACTTGTAGGAAGTTGCTAAGATTAGTTAAATATCTGTTAGTATCTTCAGATCATACAATAGTCAGATAAGTCTTTAGACTTTGACACAGTGATTTTTGATAAGCTGAATATTACTGAACACTGGCAGAGTTGAGAAAATAATACTTTTTGAACAGGCAAAAATTATCATGAGAGTGAGGACTCATGATAATTTTTGGACTTTCACCTGAGCTGAGTGAAATGAGAACATAAGTGTGTTCCAGCTGATATTGCTTCTTACACTTAAAGGTACTAGAAAGGGCGAATGAGGGAATACAGTCCAAAACGTATAGCAGAATAATATGGTATTATTACCATTTTATTCATGGAGTGAAATGACTACATATCTAAGAATTCATAAATCCATACATGCTTGATTCCATGAGGTATGGAATATTTTTTCATTTTAAATTGTCCTGGTTGGAATCACAAAATCACAGAAACCCAGAAGGGCGTGAGTTGGAAGGGACCTCTGGAGATCCTCTAGTCCAACCCTCCTGCTAAATCAGGATCACCTGCAGTGGGTTGCATGGAATCATGTCCAGAGGAGGAGGGGTTGAATCTCTCCGGAGAAGGAGACTCCTCAGCCTCTCTGGGCAGCCTCTTCCAGTGCTCTGTCACCCCCAGAGTGAAGATTTTTCTCCTGTTCAGATGGAATTTCCTGTGTTCCGTTCCAGTTTGTGCCCACTGCCCCCTGTCCTGTCACTGGCACCATCCTCTAGACATCCGCCCTTTATTTATAAGTGTTAGTGACATCCCCTCTCAGTCTTCTCCAGGCTAAACAGACCCAGCTCTCTCAGCCTTTCCTCAAGAGGTGCTCCAGTCCCCTCCTCATCCTCACAGCCTTCCTCTGGACTCTTTCCATGTGTTTCCTGAACTGGACACAGAACTCCAGATTTGGCCTTACCAGTGCAGAGTGGAGGGGGGTGGATAATGGAAATATTGTACAGTATTGCACAGTACAGTTAACTGGTATTATTAAACAATATTTTTATGATGTTTAAAGGTTACTGAAATTTTCAACATACCATTCAAACAGGAACCATTTTATAGAAAAAAATAAATGGTGAAAAGCATCCAGAGCAAAAAAAGCTTCTTGTGTATGCAGGCAAAGCTCCACAAAGATTGATGGAATTATAGTTACTTTTGGGAGAAAGAATTTGGCTTACTGGATCTGCAGGAAACCAGCTATGCTATACGTTCCTTGTCTGTGGAACATTTAATGCTCAGTTCCCTGAATATTTAAAATAAAATAAAATTATTGGTCAAAGTTTTTGTGGCAGGATTCCCAGAAAGAGTTTACTATCTGAGATTTGCTCCTTGCACGTCCTTTCCACAAAAATCATGCTAACTTTTGCAGAAGTAGTTTCTACTCTAATGTATGGAATTTGAGACTTCCATTTATGGATATGATTAAAGCATCTCCGCGTGATAATTCTTTCTACTGATTAAATTGCTAATATAATTGCCTTTCTTCTTCAAATATATGCCTCCCTTTGGTTACTCTAGAAAAGAATGGAATGTCAAGCATAAGTTTTTAAAGCATTGTGTAGATGGTAGAAAATCTCTATCAGTAGGTTGTGAAAGCCTTACTGTCAGATGAGTGTCTAGACTGAAGTGAAGTTAAGATGAGGGGGAGGGAGAAAAGAAAATATGAATGTTGCAGAGAGAACAAGAAATAACTTTCCCATGAAATCTTGCTTCAGCAAGTGGAAAAACATGAAAAGTTTCTGTTGTATAAAATCTGAGTTGAAACTTGTCATGCAATTAACATAGTTAGGGAATAACCAGTACAAAGCCTTACTTCATTTTTTTTAATTACTTGATCTTTAAAACTGGGTGAACTCTAAAGTACTCCTGAGGAATTTGAGTCTGAACTATGACCAAATCTTTATTCATCCTGAAAAACCCCACCAAGGCTGATTTCCAACGAAAAACAAACCCGTTCTCCCCCTGCCCCTCCAAAAAAAAAAAGCCTATGCAGAGCTAATTAATTGATTACTGAATCCTAGGGCATGAATTTCAAAAGAAAGCAAATCCTGGAAGATTCCAAACAGTTTCCCAAGAACTCCAGTATGTGCACGTACTCAGTGTCCTGTGGAACACAGCGCTCCCTGATGTGTCTTGCCAAGTCTTGATGATATCTTCAAACACACTGAGTAACTTCTGCTTCACAGAAATCCACAAGGATTTATAATGTTCAGCTGGATTAGGTTTTATATTTGTTCTGTACATTTCTGCACATATACACTTTGTGCTTGTGAAGAAGCATGTTTAGCTCTTGAATAGCATTTGTGTGTGTAAGCGTGTGTCTGTGTGGTGTGTGTGCATATATATGAGTATATATATATATATGTGTGTATATATATATATGCCCCTATCTATTTTTGTGACTAGCTGACATACATGTCTGGAAATTTAGGGAACAGAAAGGGGAAAACCCATGCTGGAAAGCTTACTATGGATAATTGCAATCTGTTTCTGAGCTAAACTTTGGCTTTAAGAAAAAGTGGTCAGAAGTGGGAGAAAAAAACCCAAAAACCAAAAACCACAAACAAACAAAACCACCAAGAGAGAAAACTTAGTGTATAAACATGCTCCAAATCAGTTGCACAAATGTACACTGATAGCACCGAAGCTAGGTTTTCTCCCTTAGTTAATAAGAAACTTTGATAATTTGCAAGGTACTTCTCTGGCTGGCATACAGAAATCAATGGGGAGTTCTTTGTGTCACTCTTTCCAAACAACACAAAGCCCAGAGGAGTGCATTGTAGCTGGTACATTTAGCACTGATGTTGGAGCTTACTATGTCACAGAAGATCTGTTGCTCATTCTCAAACATTTAGACAAGTCAACCTTTTTCTGGATGACAACATATGATTTGAATTGACTGTAAATGTGTACACTGACTCTCAAAATCCTAAACAGACAGTTTGTTAAGTGATTGTTAAAATGGATATGAGTTTATCACTGATTTTAAGGAAGAACCTGATGGTATGCAAATACCATCTTTGCATATATATGATTTATCATCTGCTTATCCCTGTTTGTCTCCCTGCCTCTCTTATTACTATAAAATCTAAAGTAAAGCCCATATCTTACTCCCTAGCTCATCTTTATATTGTGACTTCCGTATACAAGGGACACCTTCTCCTGTGATCTTCCCCTTTTGCAATCTAACATTTTAGTAGCCCGTGAAATAAATGAAGATGTATTATTGTCCCAATAGGTTTGTAGCTGTGTTTTTGGAGATGGTTTTGGTGCTTTACACGTGCATTGTCGTGCTGTCTATGATGTGTGTGTATAACGAATAGAGCCAGAAGTCATTACAAATTGCTTACCTAGGAAAACAAGGGATTTTGGCACAAGCTTGTGTGTCAGTGGTTAAAAGCCAACTATGTGGTGTTCTAGCTGGAGAGGATTTTGGATCATGAACCAGGATTTTGAGTTTCATAAACTTCAGCCATGCTTGAATCCAGTTCCAAGCTTTCTGTATAGGACCATTTTGATGCCAGCTTTTGTTGTAGAAGTCGTTTGCACTCAGTGGTATGGAATTTGTGCAATTTCCATCAAGTCATGGGAACACTATAGATACACTGATTCCTCCTCATTCTTAGGCAGGGAAAGAGGTCCTTTAGTAAAGACTAAATGTTGGTTTTGTTTGAGTTTTTTTGAGCTAGTAGGGGTTTTTGCATGACTCTTGTGCCTGTGTATGTATAGTCCCTGTATTATTAAAACATGACCTATCAAGCTGTGCAATTATTAATCTTTCTTAAAGGAATCTCTAATTCAAAAAAGAATTTAGGCAAGAGGCAGACAAGAGACTCAAATTAAATGGTGTTGGCATTGTCAGGCAGACAGTGAGACCTGCTCCCATATAAGTGGATATTGCCCTCCAGTGCAGGATGCCAGACTTAAGAGACGTAACCGGCTATGTGAACTGTTGGTGACTGAGGCTAGAAAGAAAGAACGGGTTGTATTTCAGGAGCTGCTCCTGAAAGATGAACAAAACAAATTATATACATCAGATGTGGTATTTTTTAAGGGGGATCAGGCCCTTCCTGTGGACATCACAGTAAGATATGAGAGTAAATCAAAAAGATTAACAGGCATTTCAGACCAACAGTGTCTGTAAGTAGTTAAATGATGCATTTCAATCCAACGAGATTATTATTTTCAGGGTTTTTATTATACAATTTTAAAAAAGGGCAATTAAAAAAAAAAAACACTTTTAACAATGAAATCTGGTAGATGTTATGTGAGATAACTGGAAGATAGCAGGCCACATCTCCACAGAAGTAGCCAGTAACAACACCATATACACTTTTTAAAAACTAAGTCAGAAAGCAAAATCTCTTTGCTTTCTTAATGAAAATCTGGAATCACTGTACACCATTCTTTTTAAACCAGTAGTACCACAGATCCTGCAGAAGAAACCACTTGTATAAACATTGCCTTGTTAATGGGTTTTTTTGATGAATTCTACTAGTTTGGTTTTTAGTGTCTCAGGAAAAGCAGTTCACTTATTCCCTTAGATGACTATTCCATAATCTAATAAATTATCACATATTCCAGTTGAAGGCATCGTGAGAATCTTCACTGAAGTGAGCTAAATAATGACTAGTCATTTTCTTTGTTGAATGTTCATTGCAGAAGCAAAGTCCAGTGGCTTATTTTAATTAAAAAGCTTTTGTTGTAATTTCTGTTGATTCCACTTGATGCCACCTACATTTACAGGACTGCTAAGAGCCTTGAATAAAGGGCGGGATATAGTTTTGCTACACAGGAGTAAATCAGGGAATTAATTATGATACTAGAGTCATAATGCAAGCCTTGTGTAACTTTACTCCATGGGGGAATTGTGTTGTGCCAGCATGACTTGCTTTGGGACTGGCATGATATGCCTCTAGCAGTGCCTCCTCCTTCCCCTGTCCCCGTAGCTCTGAGGTAGCCGCGGTTTTGCAGCAGTGCTCTTCTTTTGGGTAGAGCTGAGCATTTCAAGTACCCTGAAGAAGAGGGTGGGGGCACTGGAATTAAACCCTGGGGATTATTACTTCATTTCTTTTGCCAGAAGGCATTACAAAAAACAGTGAAACAAGAATGTTTGCAAGTGCTAGTGAAGACTTTGCCTACTGTATTTTCTTCTGTAGCAATATCTCTGCAGGTCACAAATTCAGCCCAAGTGTTGCTTCTGAGTCTCTGATGTGATCTCCAACTCATCCATATGATGACCAATGTCTCCATTTTTCCCTCCTTATTTTCTTGACAGGAACAGGGTGTGTTTCAGCCTTTTACCCACCTGTGCTCTTTAAGTGTTTCTGGGGTTTAAACCTGATCCAGTTTGCAATCATGCTTATGCTACTGCCATGCTATTTACTTTTGGCATTGCTATTCATACCCCTTCTGTGATCATTTTCATTTGCTTTCTGATTCTTTTAGCAATTTAAATTTGCATTTTCAAGATCTTCTCCATACATCTGACAAGAAGGTTTTGTTTTAACTTGTAAAAATATTGAAATTGAAGCCATTATAGATGACCTCAAATGCTAGAAGATTTTTTTTATATTATGGAGTAGAATGAACTGATAAAAAAACCCACCTGGTGATATTGGTGATAGAATTTTTTGTAAAGTCTTTAATGTTTTTTAACCTCATTGCTGACATTTTTGGCATGAAATATGCCAAAAATTAATGCCCATAATCTGGGTCTTTTGGCTCCCATGAACGTCTCGCTGACAACCTCGGCAGAGGGGTCCAGCTGGAGGTACCGGCTCTGCAGGCTCTGAGGCTGTCAATGGAGGGGGACTGTAGTGGCCTCGGCGGCAGGGGAGCGCTGGGGTACACGGCACCGCCTCGCACCGCAGAACGCGGCCCAGGTAGCCGTGACTCGTGTTCCCGTGGGCCGGGAGCCCTCCAGCCCGCCCCCTATCCCTGCCCTCGGGCCCCGGGGGCAGCACTAGGGAGGGCACAGGAGGGCAGAGGTGCTTATCTGGCCCCCCGCCCACTCCCCGTGGCTGCACGCCCTCCCCAGCCCCCCGCCGTCCCCCTGGCGCCGGGGCCGGTCCCGCCGTGCAGCCGCCAAGGCGGGGGAGGGGCGGGGGGGACGCGGCGGGAGCGGCAGGTGCGGGGCTTCCCACTCCGCCCGCCGCGCCGGTCCCCGCGGGCCCGGGCGGGGGCGCGCGGCCGCGGATGCAGGCGCTGGCGGGGCGCCAGCAGCATCGGCGCGGGTTGCATCAGACGAGGCGGTCCTCCGCGGCCGCGGTGCCGGATCGGTCTTCGCCGGGTAGTCGAGGGAGCCGGGGGCCCGGCGGCGCTCCCCAAGATGCTGCGGACAGCCCCCCGGTTGTTGCGGACGATCTGCACGACGTCCTCGGTGAGTAGTGCTGGGCGGTCAGCGGAGGACGTGGTGCTGTGCCGTGCCGTGCCGGGGGCGAGTGGCGGGGGCCGCTCCTCGGCGTGCATCCCCTGTCGGAGGGCAGCCAGGGGCCGAGGAAAGAAGGAGAAGTGGCGGGAGGGGGCATCAGGAGTGATGCGTATTGTCCCTGCCGGGGCTCCAGTAAAGCGCGTACCGGCGCGGGAGAGGGCTTGCTTTGGGTGCAGAAGCAGCATCTTGCCCGGCTGGTCTGCGAGCGGGATCGCAGCCATCATCTGAGCGCTGCATCTTGCAGGGATGTGCCTGGAAGCTGCAGGGAACAGGCACCAGCGATGCTGCGATAATTCCTGGTAATGGTGTGCCAAGAACAATGTGAGTGTGGCTGATCGCTGCCTCCCTCACTCTGTGTTTGCCCTGCGAGAAGCCCAAGGTTGCCTTCTCGGGAAGAACCGTGCCTGTTCCCAGTGCCAACAGAAGCCCCATGCTTTGGCCTAGGAGGAGCGTTTGGTTTGTGACCTTCCTAGCTCTGGGGTGGTGGTTTGCTCAGGGTTGAAGTTGATGGCCTGAATTCCTCTGCACCCCAAGGTATAGTTTTTTACAGCTCTGTGCATCTGTTCCAAGCTATTCTTCACGTCCTGTTAAACACGGAGACTGCAGAACTCCTGCAAGTAACTGCTCCCGAAAAGCCTTGCCCACTTCTTATTGTCCAGATTTGTAGGTCTGGCAAGCTGAAGGAGGCTGGGAGAAGGTCTTTTCTGTCCTAAAGACTTTTCTTTGTCTCATGTTTGACTGCTTGGTGTAGCGTGAGAACAGAAGCCCTGCTAAGGCACGGGAGGGGTTAGAATGAAGAGGTGTAACACAAGCTTTTTGGAAATGCAGTCAGCAGCGCCAAAAGATAAGAATGAATGACAGCTGAGAACACATTGCCTGTAGACGTGTAGGTGGGAGGGGACACTACCACAGTTTTCTTTTTGAAGGCACTGGAGTTTACCACATGTAGGGACATCCTCAGTAGAAGTAAAGTTGCAGAACTGCTTTTAGAAGGAGGCTTGTTTCTATTTTTTTTCTTTTTAACTTATTAAAACATATTAAAATATTTTCTAACTTCACTAAATTCTTATACTGAATAAATAAAACACTGTAATCTTTTTGATAGCAAGCTTCATAACTGGAGTAGCAGTTACTACATGTCAACCTTCAAGGAATTTGATTAGATGATTATAACCAGTTAAATGTTAGACACACGTGCAAATGAGGCGGTAACAGCAAATTATATTCGTTTATGAAATAAATATTGCCCTATTGGTAGGCTTTGTAATATTAGACTCTTCTGAGAGAAGAAAACGTAGCTCTTGGATTTGTCTTCCATTTGTAAGAATAAGAACACAAGAAGACAGTTCCCAGCATGTGTCAGGCTGCTTCTCTGTGCAGTGCTCTCAATTTTGCCAGTTTCATTTTTCTGTTTATTCGTTGTCGGTGGTCTCAATTTACCTCTCATAATTTGCTTGCTCAGTGCCACAGCTAGCACAATTAAGCATGTGTAGCTTTACTGACATTATGTTGAGTTACAGCAGCGCATGGTTTGGAACTGGGATTGGTATGCAGTTCTACGTAATACAAGAATCAGTTTTATTGACAGGGAAACATGAACTAGAAGCTAAGTTTAGAAATAGAGGATGTGTGTGTTATTACCACTTCATGAATAAGTGGAGGAAAAGTAGCTCCTAATATGATAATTACAAGATTGGCTTAGTGTCAGGAAAGCAACAGGGTACAGCAGTGAGTACTTTAAAATGCAGGTCAGATCAACTTACAAAAGCAATCATACAACATGATTCCTTGTGATGGCAGAGGACTAGATGTGTTAGCTAAGGAGATCCCTTCCAGCCCTGTGTTCTTACTGAGAGATGTTAACAAAAGGACAAAAGTAGAATAAGTAACTCTGACTGCATTGCCTTTAACATTTCTTCAATGCACTGGTTGGGCTGCCACTGTAAATTAGCACTGTACAGAAATCAGAAGATTTCATAGCATACCAAGTGTTCAGTGATCCAGCAGGTCAGTCTTTCTCCAGCTTGCCTGCTGTAGTTAAAATAATTGATAAGAAAAATCTGATAGTTACATTTTATAGCACAGCAACATTTCTGTTGTAAAAGCAGAGGTATCAGTCACGAAGGATTGGTCATGAGATCTACCGGCATCCATTGGGCCTCGCTAGACAAAGATGGCAAGGAAAGTTCTGCTCGCTGCAATTCAGAGCAAGGGCTTGTCTTTTTTAAGAATAAAACAATGGTCATATTTTAGATATTACTGCCAACAGTGCAGTGTTGGTTATGAGTATTATCATCAGCCTCACAGGTGTTTTTTACCAGCCAAATATAGCAATCTGACTTTGCAAGAGCCTGAGTTATGCCCACCTTTGCATCTTACCATTTGTTAGTACTGCAGGTGCATGAGTATTGACTAATGGTGTAATACAGGGATGGTTTTACTATGCAGTTTCATTCTGAGGGAAAATATACTTTCTGGACAAATAGTTATTTCCTATTGTTTTATATAAAAATAAATAACATGCTTCAATATTCCTCCAATGGAAGCTGCTGTTTCATACATCCCTTTTCTGAGGCTACCTGCACCACTGAAATGTAATTTGAAAATAGCAAAATAAATATGTAATACTTCAGCTGTGAAATGGAGTGAAACAGATTGTGGTTTTGAATAACCAGTTTTTCAGGCCATTTCTGTTTGTCATATCATTTGTCATTGATCTGAAGGGCCCTCCAGATCCCACTGCGAGAAAGGGAAAAGAGGAGAGAGGAGAAAACCACAAGTCCCAACATCCAGAACAAACACTTGTGGTTGAAATATTCAAACATTGCTTTGTTTCCTTGTAATCATTCTGAGCTTACGGAGTGTGATGGGTCTTTCAAAAATTTGGAAGTCAAAGTCACAGAATCACAGAATCATAGGGGTTGGAAGGGACCTCAAGAGATCATTGGGTCCAACCCCCCTGCCAAAGCAGCTCCCCAGCTCATATTGCACAGATAGGTGTCCAGATGGGTCTTGAATATCTTCTTGGAGAAGGAGACTCCACCACCTCCCTGGGCAGCCTGTCCCAGGGCTCTGTCACCCTCACTGGGAAAAAGTTCTTCCACATCTTGGTGCGGAACTTCCTGTGCTCCAACTTGCAGCCGTTGCCCCTTGTCCTATCCCCATAGAGTACTGAAAAGGGGCTGGCTGATTCCCCCTGCATCCCATACTTAAGATATTTATAAACATTAATAAGGTCCCCCCTTAGTCTTCTCAAGGCTGAACAGTCCCAGCTCACTCAGCCTTTCCTCACAGGGGAGATGCTCCAGGCCCTTAATCATCTTTGTAGCCCTTCTCTGGACTCTCTCCAGGAGATCCCTGTCTTTTTTATACCAGGGAGCCCAGAACTGGACAGAATACTCCAGGTGGGGCCTGACCAGGGCAGAGTAGAGGGCCTGTCCAGGTCTCTCTGGATGGCAGCACAGTGTCCCTGCGTGTCAGCCACTCCTCCCAGCTTTGTGTCATTGGTGTACTTGCTGAGGGTGGATGCTATTCCCTCATCAAGGTCGTCAATGAAGATATTGTTGGATTGAAGTCCAGTTGGGAAAGATGAAGTTAAGAATAAAGGTGGAGAGTATGTGGATTTGGTTTTGACCTTTCATTCAGGACTCCTAAGAGGAGGGATCTTTAATGGTTTGAGTCTAGGAATAGTTTCTACTAGATTGAGGTTTGGGGAAGGTGAGTTTTCTCTTTATTTTGTCCAGACCTTCCCTTCATAACGAGGTGTGCTGGTCCATTTGTGTTATGATGGTTTCCAGTTTTCAGTGTCTAGAAGCTGTTGGAAAATGCAAAAGCACCACCCTTCTCCCAGTGCCTGCATGCTCATTCCTCCTCCCCAGTGAACCTGCATTAGGACTTATGGCAGTGCAATGAATTATGTTAGTGAATACAATAAGCTACATTTTGTCAGCTCTGTGCCTCCCTACCTCAGTACCCTAATGCAGCTCCTGCAGCTGCAGGAACACCACTTCTGGGATAAAGGAGGTGTTAGAGGTGTTGGAGGTAGGATGGGAGAGGAGCATAACTGTTCCTTAAATCTAAAGGGACTCTGAACTACTAATTAATCATTTTCTCAGGGCACAAGCAATTGAATAACATAGCAATCCTGGTATCATAGCATCATAGAATCATAGACTATCCTGAGTTGGAAGGGACCCATAAGGATCATCAAGTCCAACTCCTTGCTCCACACAGGGCCAGCCAAGTCAGAGAATGTGACTGAGCGCATTGTCCAGACACTTTCCCAGGAGAGCCTGTTCCAGTACCTGACCACCCTCTCAGAACCTTTTCCTAACATTCAACCTAAACCTCATCAGTCACAGCCTCATATTGTTCCCTCAGGTTCTATCACTGGTCACCAAAAGAGAGATCGGCGCCTGCCGATCTATGCCTTCCTCCTCAGGAAGCCATAGACATAGTGCTTAGCCTCCTCTTCTCCAGGCTGTACAAACCAAGGGACTTCAGCCTCCTCTCATAAGACTTCCACTCCAGACCCTTCACCATCCTCATTGCCCTTCTCTGGACACTCTCCAATATTTTTGTGTCCCTCTTGTACTGTGGCTCCCAAAACTGCACACAGTAGTTGAGGTGAGGCCGCACCAGTGCAGGGTGGAGTGTGACACTCACCTCCCTGGATTGGCTGCTGGCAATGCCATGCTTTGTAGGAGTGTTATGATTCTAAGTATACTACAAATAAATGTTGTGGCAATTGTTGGCACCTACTAAGTCTGCAGCAGCTTATTAAGCATGTGTCCAGTGTACTGGGATGCAAACGCAGAAGGCAGTGCAAGTCAAACAAAGGAACCTTGCAGTGTTGCTTTGTAGGAGGATCAAATGGATGATGATTACCTTTAACTTGGCAGGAACAATGCAAGCTTGTCTTCTTTAGCCCATATATATTAACCACGAATAATATGCCACCATTTAATTACAGGGATTCAGAGGGCATGTTCCAGGCACTAAGTTATGCCCAGAAAAAATGTTTTTTGTGTCTGTTGCAAAAGAATTTTTCATTTATTCTCATGGTAGTTCTGACTACAGATAAGATGATGCAGACTGTTACACCTCTTGTAACAAGCAGTGGGTCTGCCTAATGAAAATACCGGGAAAGCAATATGAACATCAGCGACAGTATCAGATGGTGCTTTTATGTTAAATGTGTTCTCTCTGAATTGTCACTAATCTCAAAAAAATATTATTATTATTTTTTCAGAGGTGATTGGGATAAAAAGACTACTCCATTTTAAATGACAGGCTACGAGAGTTGGGCTTGTTCAGCCTGGAGAAGAGAAGGCTCCGGGGTGACCTAATTGCATTGTACCAGTACTTAAAGGGGTCATACAGGAAAGTGGGAGAGGGACTGTTCACCGGGGACTGCAGTGACAGGACAAGGGGCAATGGCTTCAAGCTGAAAGAGGGTAGGTTTAGGTTAGACATTAGGAAGAAATTCTTTACTCTGGGCATGGTGAGGCACTGTAACAGGTTGCCCAGAGAGGTTGTGGAAACCCCATCCCTGCAGTCATTTAAAGCCAGGC
Source organism: Gallinula chloropus (assembly GCF_964237585.1). Classification (NCBI taxonomy): domain Eukaryota; kingdom Metazoa; phylum Chordata; class Aves; order Gruiformes; family Rallidae; genus Gallinula; species Gallinula chloropus. Next base: position 23,372,752 of record NC_140085.1, read on the forward strand.
TGGATGGGGCTTTGAGTGACCTGGTCTAGTGAGGGTGTCCCTGCCCATGGCCAGGGGGTTGAAACTTTTGAGGTCCATTCCAATCCAAAGCAATTTTATGATGCTACGTTTCTGTGATTGATCAAGAAGTAGCAAGAGATAAATGTAAGCAACGTCATATTTTCTTTGCATCCTAGAACATTGCTTGTTTTAATTCTTTTTACCAGGCTTATCAACAGAAGCTAAAGCTAGCCCTTATAGGTCAAAGTATTTTTGGACAAGAAGTTTATAACAAGCTGAGAAAAGAGGGCCATAAGGTTGTGGGAGTATTCACAGTGCCTGACAAGAATGGACAAGCTGATCCTTTGGGTAAGTGTAACCTTAATCCACATGTTAAAATTACAGGCATGCCTAACAAACTTGCCTTTTCGTGAGAAGGTGATATCTATATGGGAATGATTTGTGTACATTGCCTTTATTACACTGGGTTCAGCACAAAAACTGCTTCAACAAACACAAGTCCCAGAACTGGTTTAACCTTGCTAGTTAGTATTTAAAAGTTGTTTCTAACCATAGAGAACCATACATTGTGATATATATATTTAAAAAAAGAGTAAAAATTAATCTGTGCACCTTATTTGAATGTACATCCTAGAGGTAATCATCCTGAACTAGATCTATATCTTAAAGCAAACAGCTGCTAAGCCTGTACTCAAGCTCGAATGTCTGTCCCCTGTTTCACTGTGCTGGCTGGGACACTCCAGGCATGAAGCCAAGACAGTTTATTCCTGGCTTTCTGCCCTTTCTGATGCATACAGCAGTGTACCTGCAGAGCCTATTTCTCTTCCACCTGGACTATGGAAAACCTACTGAAAAGGGTAGAGGAGGCTGTGCCCTCCCTTTTCCCATTGCCATTATGTTTAAAGATTCTCTAGACTTCCTAAAGAAAGACTTGTTGCCTGATAGGTACTCAGAAGTGTACTCACACAGCAGAACTCAGTGTGACAAGCTGGTTTGGAGTCATCTGATTTGCAGTGTTTTGAGGTTTGCGGTTTTTTGGTGGCAGTAAAATAGTGACCTAATATAATTAGCAAATAGGAGTGCCAGAATAGGACATACCTTAATGGATAATCAGAAATTAATAGTACATTCCATGAGCTGGTTTAAGTTTTGGGTTTTTTCTTTTTTTACTGTGATGATCAGGTCCTGACATGATTTACAGAGGTCTTATGGGGGAAGAACGAAACACAAGTTTTGCTTACCTGGTCTGTGGCACTCCCAAATGAGCCTAGAGTTCTCAAGTTTATTATATTCTGTAACTATATCTCATTAAGAGATTTAATCACACTTTGGAAGAATTAGAGGGTGCACATACTACTTTAGAAAAAGGCAATTTGACTATGCAGCTCTGGAAGCATACCCTAATACTTGGTTACATGATATAAACTATTGTTCTACAGTTATGACACTAACAGCTGTAACTAAGCAAATCTTCCACCAATTTCAATCATGTATTTATTTCAAATAAGCCATGGAATTATATATTGCTCTCCCAATGAAAGAAAACCAAACAAACCCCAAACTAGATACTTTGTTGCTTTTTACTCCCTCTGGCCTAAAAGCTTAAATCTCAAGTGAAATTTGCTAATGTGCCGCTCTCCTCAGCTAGCTACCACTTAAAAGTGGTAAAATAGATTTCTAAAGGGAACTGCAGTGCAGACTAGCATCCGTGGAATGTTATTTAAGCATTTACTCAAGACCTAGGTTAATAGACCAAAGATACTTCAGGTCAAATTTCAGAAATGAAAGAGAGAAAGTACAAAAGTATGGTTAGATATATAAATTAAATTAGGCAAATTTTCCATACCTCTGCTTGTTTTCCCTATTACACATACAACTCAACAGACATAGAGTTTGACTCTACTATCCTGCTCCCTGTGATGAGTTATTTAGCAGTTCTGCAGTAGAATTTATCAAGCATCTAAAAATTCCCTCTGCAATTAGTGCAGTTGTTTCTCACCTTTGAGCCTAATTCTGGGTGTAGCTGTGTCTCACAGGTAGGTAGAAGCAGGTCCAGAAGGCATCAGTAAACAGAATTTGGAAGAAATTATTGAAGGCTTCTCCTCTGTAATTATTTGTACCACATGGCAAAATGCTGCTGACTTGAGTGAATCTTAGTTTTACGTAGTCATATTCACACACAAATTACCCATGTGGAAAATTAACTTCTGATAAAAACAAGCCTCTTGCAGGCAAATGTAATGACTGGACAAGAAATGAAGCGTCACTGTTAAATAGTCAATATCATTCATCATTCTCTTCTGCTGTCACGGGTTCTTTTCAGCCAAGTCGTAAGAGTGAACTTAAGTCTGAGAATGACATAAACTGCAGGAATGAGAGTCAGAGGTAGAATTCATACAGTGTACCCAAGCACAAATGTTTTTAAACAACACACAGAACAGCGCAGGGGGCACTCTGTAATCATATGCTTGGTGATCCTCTTGAGGTGTCATGCAATATATCTCTGATTTCAAGTTTGAATTTTTAACACAAAGTGTAAATTCTAAAAAAAAAACCCCAATAATTTGTTCTTGCCCCTCAGCACTGGCAGCAGAGAAGGATGGCACTCCTGTTTTTAAGTTCCCCAGATGGAGAGCTAAAGGCAAGCCTATCCAGGAAGTAGTTGCAGCCTACAAATCGGTTGGAGCAGAGCTCAATGTTCTTCCATTCTGTACCCAGTTCATCCCTATGGATGTTATTGACTGCCCAAAACATGGCTCAATTATTTACCATCCATCCATCCTACCACGCCACCGAGGAGCTTCTGCAATCAACTGGTGAGTTTTGTTCATCAGAACTGCGTGTGTATCCTGTTAGGATGTCGGTCTGTGCCCATTACTCATATAAATGCTAGCACAGTTCTCTTGACTTGCAACTGCCCTGAAGGAACTTCTCTGAAGCAGCTGAGTATTTGGTTCGTGAACTGCACTTCATACCTAAGATTCATTATGCTTTCCAATGCAAGGGCAGCTGTTTTTCTGAGAAGACCAGAGATACAATCTGCACATTCATACAATTCACTCACACAGGCAAATTGACAATCTGTAGTTTTCACTGCCCTTCTAGCTCATCCCCCCCAAACACTAGATCACTGTCACAACAGAGCCTGACGCAGAGCCTGAGATTTCACAGATGGTAAGGGAGGAGAAGAGAAGAAAAAAACCTGTATGTAAGCAGCAATAAATTTTAGGTAGATGTTACTCAGAAAAACACCACGGAGGGATCTCAAATACTGCCTGCATCTCAGTTAGGAGATAAGTGAGCTAGAAATGCTTCAGAAAAAGCTAAGAAAAATGGTCAAATGTATAGTACAGCTTCCACATGATGGGAGAAGAATATAGAAGTACAAGTGTCTGAAGTTCCCTTCAGTTTCAGAGGCAGATCCTGAGCTGATGTGAATTGGCATATGTCTATTGTAAGCAGTGCTATGTTCATTCACAGCAGCTGAGAATCTGGCTGGATATACATTCCCTTAATAACTTTTCCTTAAGCAGTGCATTTTCCAGTCTGAGGTTAGCTCTTTTGCAGCTGTGGGACAACTGTACTGCCCTTGCTAACCTACAAATAAGTTGAGAGGCTTAGCTAATTACAATAAACTGTGAAATATTCAAATAATATGCTGTCTGGATGCTTCTGTCTTTTAAATTATGCCATGAATATTGCACATCTTTTCCTCTGTGTCTTACCACTAATAATACCTTAAAAATAATTTTCACAATGAACCATTTGATAGACACCCAGGATTCAGTTGCACCATTTCTAATGTCACTCGGTGGAAAACCAACATCAACAGTATTGAACCTGCGTTTCTGACTATGAAATGAGCAGTGCAACTAGGATTAAAGACCCCTGGGATTTTCTTTTCTGTCTACCTAAAGCAAACTAATGTGTAACAAATGTGTTGGTAACCCTCACTGCTTTCATACTGTCTGTATTCACTGTAAGTTGTTTGGGGGGTTGATTTTTACAGTTGGGTTTGTTTTTTTTTTTATGTCCAGGACTTTAATTCAAGGAGATAAGAAAGCAGGATTTACTATTTTTTGGGCTGATGATGGTTTGGACACTGGACCGATACTTCTGCAGCGAGAATGTGATGTTGGCCAAAATGATACTGTGGACGACCTATATAACCGGTTTCTCTTCCCAGAAGGAATAAAAGCTATGGTATGTTTAGCTGTACTAAATACCAGCATTTGAAGAGGAAAAGAAAAGCATCTCCTGGAGTTTGAAAGTAAAGGAAATATAGGCAAGATGCATATATTTGGAAAGACAGAGCTGGTGGTGCTCAGCCGATTCCTAGACTTCAGCGAAGCTTTGCTGTTTCACGACAGCTGAGGACGCGACCTCAGAATACGTGCTGCTGACAGCAGTCAGAGCATATCCTGTTTCCACAGAAAGCAAGAAGACAGATTTCTCTGAAACATAGCTCTTTACACAGATTTCTTGTATTTTTTACAAGGTGAAATTTTTTACAGGCTCAGAGAGAACAGGAAGTTAGGGGTGAGGCGTTTTAAATTCAGAGCCCTGGTGGATTGGCTTTGGATAGTGTGTGCTTGTCCTTTTTTGTTTTGTTTTAAAATGAAGAAAAGAAAATACATTAAAAATACTCTGTGTGGATCATTAGTGAATCTTTTTCTCCCTCCACTTAAATGCAGAGAAATAGATTTTTGCAGAAAGAAAAGGAGAGATTTGAATGCAGTCACACAGAGCCGCATTCTGGTCCTGCAGGATTTAGATAGCTGCTCTGTGGTTGGTACTCCTATTAAATTTCTGAGGCTATTTCTTTGTCAAAAAGGTTAAAACATATATGTATGTATGTTAACTGGTGCAGCACTGGCCCTCTAGGTTTTGGAGCTCCTAGGTTTTATAAATAAACCAGTTTCCCTTGGGGCAGAAAGTCTTTTGCTGTCATTTGAAAGTATGGCTGATGAAAAAAAGTTAAACCAAGTTAACATTAAATCTGATTTTTTTCCCACTTAGGTGGAAGCTGTGCATCTAATTGCTGATGGCAAGGCCCCTCGTATACCTCAGTCTGAAGAAGGGGCAACATATGAAGGGATCCAGAAAAAGGAAAATGCAGAGGTAGTGTTAATAACACTGGTTTGTGCATATCACTGAAGATGTCGCTATTAAAGCAGATTACAATAGCAGTGATACCACATTAGCATGAGTTTTAACTCAGTTTCCCTGCCTCTTCTTCCTGGGATAACTCCAAGAATACATGTAAGGGGAACTTTAAGTTCCTATTTCCATTCAGCGCTCACATATATTTAGAAACTTGATGTCCTACTTGGGAACATCTTCACACAACTTGATATGGCCACTGCACCTTCAGTAGATTCTTACTATGTTACCATACTTTAAATACACCATTGGATGAAGAGGACTCTACTTGTTTACCAACAGGTCATACGAAACTCTACCAGAAATAGATTTGATGGTAGGAAAAGCAAGGGTTGGCACCTTTCTTGTTGGCACCAGGGGAAAAAAAAAGGTCATGTAAACAATCTAGAGAGAAAAAAAAATTAAACACACATGTAAGAATTATACTAATTAAACACCTCCACTGCATTAGCTGGATCTTTGTGGTTGGGAAGACCACCAAAAAAAGATAGTGAATGCTTCCTGTAATACTTTCTTTTCCTTTTCTAGACGCGTGCAAAAGTTTAAAAAAAACCAAACAAAACCCCAAAAAAACCTTATTCCAACAATTTCAGTCACTTGCCCATGGTAAATGTCTTCTTCACCTGAAATATTGCAGGTGATGCTTTTAATCATATTTTAATTCCTGACTTACCTTAGAAACATAGCTTTGCATAATGATATTTTTATTCATCCCTTTAATATATAAGGAACTTCCTTCGAGTAAAGTAGCTTAATCTCCTTGATGTAAAATTATTCTCATTGGCTTATAACTTGCTGCTAAATGTTCTTTGTGCTTAAACTAAGAAAGATGGTGCATGCCTAAATTTTGTTATTTAATAGCTATTCTGATACTTTCTTTAATTCTTTTTGTACATATACTCAGAGTACTGCAAAGGTAAAGGAATACATTTTCACTGGTGTTACATATGAAGTATACATGATGTTCTTAACAAAACATTATTTCATTTTTCCACAAAGTCTTGCAGGAATTGCCATGTATAATAGGGATTCCATTTGTGAAGGAATTTTTAAAGGGTTAATAAATTATTAGAAAGAATTTTAATGAAAGCTTGTAGATTTATTAAAGAACTTTGGATCCAAGCAATAAAGAGATCATTTTCAGCAGAAGGTGATGTCCCAGACTTACATTTATTTATATTTATATTGTGCTTATTAAATTTGTTAATAATTATATTAATTTTATTAATTAATATAAGTAGCAAGAGTTTTATTTTCATTACATTAGCATGAGAAGAAGAGCCTATGAAAATATGTGGGCTGTGTAGCACACACAAGTGCTTGGAGTATCCAGTTTAGCTGGTCTTTGATGATTGATTAGCCACCTAAAGATCACTGATCTTTCTTTGTTAAACCAGAGCCTTTCTGTGTTCTTAAAGAAATGAACGGTCAAAAGAGAAGGAGGGAGAAGTATTAGTTCTTACAATTATAAGATTTGTATTAATTATTAAGAAATAATAATTCTTATAGAGGAAAACATTACTACTTGATTTATAACTGAACAGAGTTTGCTGTCACATCTTGATTTCCTAGATCTCCTGGGACCAACCTGCGTCAGCTTTGCACAACTGGATTCGAGGGCATGATAAAGTGCCTGGAGCGTGGGCGACAATAGATGGCCAGGTATGCTCTGAAAACTGGAAGAACATTAATCTTTTCTATACCTTCTTTTTGTCTGCATACAAGTGAACACAAGGGAGAGTTACACTGTGTAGCTCTCACGTGATGACTATATGTTTCCTATATAACTACAACAGGCACCTAAACAAACATACTGAATGCAGTAGTTAGGTTGTTTGGCTTTTTTAATGGTAGATACATTTAATTGAAGAAAAGATGAGAGCAGTATCTGAGGGGAAAAAAATGGGCCCAGTACAAAGCAAGAAGTAAAAAGTGTAGAACCATACGGTGCCAATCATTTTGGGAAGTAGGCATGTGTTGCAGTGTAATGCAACCTGTGCTGTACAGTGGGGAACATCACAGTAATAACAGCAAAATGAAATACTGTGAGCCGCAGAAATAACAAAGAAAGTTTTATTTTAAAGAGATTTGTGCCTGGATTGTTTGCTGAAACCAAGTTCTATCTTCCAATGTATTAAAAGTACATTTGACCCACATTGTACTTGCATAAATCACATTCTCTTTTCTGGCCACAATATCCAGATTTTGTTACTTTGCTATTACCCATTTGCTGGTAGGCTGCTCCAAAAAGCATCATAAAACTGTGGCTGATTTGAGAGCCCTGAAGGAACAAGAGCCCAAGAGAGAGGCAATTTTCAGTGTTGTCAGCCTGGGTGCGGAGCAGGATTCCATCAGCCAGAGTCAGGCTTCTCCTAGTCTCTCATTTTGGACATGCTCTGACAAAAGCTGCCTCCCTTTCTGTGCTAGTTGCAGCATGCACGCTGTTACAGCTAAGCAGCTTTGCAGATTTAGGCAGGTGCAAATTTTTACATGTCCTGGGTTGTAAAGATACAGAAATGATGAGTAACACATTTTCCTACCTGTGTAGGTACTTTTATTTTATAGTAAATCTTCAAAACAATATCATTTAATTATTAGAATTTTAGAACATGTTTAGAATCTGTGTGCTTTTAATTCCATTTATTTTTAGATGGTTACTTTTTACGGGTCATCATTACTTAATGCTTCAGTGCCTACTGGACAAGAGCTGGTGATAAAAGGTGCATCAAAACCTGGACTCATAACCAAGAGCGGTCTGGTCGTCTTTGGTAACGATGGGAAGATGGTAAGTGCTCACTGTGGCAAACATGAGCATAGATGGAATAACTTTAGCAAGAAATGGAAGTACTGTGGCATTGTCAGGCTATGCAAACCCAGCTGCTAATGACAGGCAGGTAATTCACTTGGAGTTTGTCAGTCTTCTACCATTCATGTCATGCTTCCCATGCAAACTGTATTAATTTCCAAAATGGATTAAAATGTAGTAATACTAGGAAAGAATCTAGACAGACAGGTAGGAGTACCCTGTGTTAAATTACCTGCATTGTAGCAGCTTTCCTGCAAGCCATTTATTTTACTATTTCAATATCCATATGAACTAAAACCTCTTCACACAAGGATATATTGCCTCCCACATAATTTAAAATCATATCTTCTCATTTTTCAGGTACTAGTGAGAAATCTGCAGTTTGAGAATGGAAAAATGATCCCTGCATCTAAATACTTCACTGCTGACGAAGCAACTTCCCTGGAGCTTACAGAAGAGGAGAAAAAGATGGCAGAAGATATTAGGGTAATTTTAAAAAACCCAGCTTTAGTAGGATATTGCTGCAGAAAAAAATGTCTTACATACTTCTCATTATAGGCAAGACGTATTTTTATTTAGCCATGCCAACTGGCTTTTGATAAAATGTGATACAAATACAGTGATTGGAGGGTCACTTATGGTAAATATTTAGGAGCAATCAAGGTTGGAGCGAAGAAAAACAAACTAATCTTCACTTCACAATGCTGAGGTTTCCAACACTGACAGACAGTTCTGAAATCCTTTCTCCACTCTGGTGTTACTCACTAGGATGTACTTGAAGTGGACCTGTTGGACAAGCTCCAGGGAGTCTTAGAACATCAGTCTGAAAGAAAGAAGCCACAATTTTCTCCCTGTACCCACATGTGCTGTCGCCCTTGTGCCACAGCCACGCTCAGGGGGCTGAGTGGCCGTGGGGTGCAGCGGAGGCACAGCTGGAGTTGAAAGCTCTCACAGCCAGAGAGGCACTGTGCTACCCTCCCATGTAATCTGTCCCTCTGCAGCGAATGTCACATTAAAGTTTTGTGCTGTGCCAGAGCAAGTGAATCACAGACATCTTCCCTTCGGATAATTCTGCTACGGGGTTAATACCTTTTGGCACAGGTCAGGCAGCTTGATGCACTAATATTTTAAACCGCTGCTTCAAGATTACCTTGAGCCTACTTGCCAGCAACCTAAAAGTTGCCTGGAGCTACTGGCTGACTGAGACAATAGCAAAAAGAAATATAAACTCCTCAGTTCATGACACTACCTGCCGACTCTGAAACCTAATTATAATTCATTGCAATGTTACATTAAGAGTTATTTCATTATTCATGTTAGCAGAAATATCCGTGTCACACATTCTCAGCTCTGCCCTGGTGCCAGAAATGCCAGCAAAGTGCTCCAGGCTGTCCTTGCCTCTGCTGACAACACATTCCATAATGCAATGGGAAGTTATTGTTTGGAATATAAAGGTCTTGAAAAAATGGGTCTGAAAATAATTAGCATTCTACCATTCAGGTTTCTTGATAATAAGTTAAATTATCATGGCCAAAATATTTTTTTTCTATAACCTAATTATGCTGAAGAATTTATTGACTGCTCTATGGATGGTTTGAGACCTCTTAAAATAATTTTCTGGTTTAGAATTCTTTGAAATAATACATATTTTAGGCACAGATACCATAGGAAATATGTTTTGATAAATACTTCTTTCAATTAAATGATTAATCATTACCTCCTTTATTTTTATGTATTGTTAGGCTATATGGAAAGGAATTTTGAGCAATGTTGCTGTAATTGAAGATTCCACAGACTTCTTCAAATCTGGAGCATCCTCTATGCATGTTGTCAGGTAAAAAATATTCAAATATAATTTTGAAGCCAATGGAGTTAATGGAAACAAAGTTGTCATGGTACTTTTAAATCAAAGTCGATCAAGTAGTGTCAAAAAAAATCCAAACCCTGTATTTTCTGTTAATAAATAAATATTTTTACTGTTAAGTATTCCCTTTCCTACGTTTGAAAAGGTGGTACAGTTCTGCTCCCCAAATTAGGACATATAGATACAATCCTGCTCTTTCTATTGAAGGAAAATTCTCCTTAACTTCAGGAACATCAGCCACATGGGGGAGCATGGTGATAGTCAAACCTCTCTGCATGAAGTGTCAGGTATCACAAGACCAGGGGGCTGATTGGGAAGCTGAGCAAAGAACTCAGATCAATGTCCTCCATGTGCTGGTTAGAGTAGTCCCATGTACTGCTCTATCAAGCAATATATGCTATTTGTCATTTATTTCCAAAAGCTTACCTGAAAGTGTTCCAGGGCATTTCTTTTCCATCTCACTCCTAATTAAACGAAGATACTTCAGTAAAATGTACAACTTCTGTGCCAGTGTTGTCAGAGAAACCCACACACATGTTCCCATGCATGCAAACCGGACCCAGTTTTGACCCCTTTCGACCTTCTAATGACTCAATTATCTGAATAATTCTTTCATTTGTAATTAAACTTATTCTTTTGTCAAAATCTTTAGACTGCTAGAAGAGATCAAACAGAAATATAGTGGACTTCAACTACAGAATGAAGATGTGTATATGGCCACTAAGTTTGCAGACTTCATTCAAATGGCTGTCAGAAAATTCAGAGGAGAAGACAAAGAAGAAGAGTTTGTCATTGACTATGTAAGATCTTTTATTTTGCCTTTATTGGTTATTCTTTCTTGGTTTTGTGGGGAGGGTAGACAGTGCACTTTATTGGACTGCTTGATGCAGCAGGATAAGCAAACAAGTATTTGGTCATATAAACTCTTCTTTGTGATTTTTTTTTTTTTTTTTTGCAGCTTTTATGTATTTGCATTTTGGAATGGAAGTATATATGTTATGTCACTTACAGTGTCCCAGAAACCAGGACATCAAGAACACACAGTAGAGTAGATCACATGCAGGCAAATACTCCTACCTCCCTTGCACTCTCCTGCCAGTATGCTTCCATCAGAATGGTTCTACACCTGCTTTTCTGAGACAAACAGTGCTAGATTTTTCTCCTAAGAGTCTGTTCAAGAACTTTGTATGAAAGGAGAATTGAGTGTTTTTTAAGCCATTAAGCAAGTCAGGATTTCTTGAATTTGGAAATTATGCATTTGATTGAAGTCCACTAGGGCCAGCCTTACCCAGGGTTTAGTACTGGGTTGAACACAGAGATTCAGTGATAAGAAATAGAGAAATCTTGTCAACTGTCTCAGAGTATGGCCCCTGGTGTTCAGGAAGAGTATGGTTCCCATTCCATTTTAATGTTTTGTCTGCTGTTAACAGCCATATATGCATTGCAAAATGTGGCTGGATGTTGGCTATAGATGTTAAAAGCTTGTTAAACTACGTTAAAATATGACTTATTAAACGTATAAATTAATTTTATGTTTATTTCACTCTTAGGTTTCAAAAAATGTGAACAACATGACTGTGAATATGCCATACCAGTGTTTCATAAACGGGCAATTTATAAATGCCGATGATGGAAAAACTTATGACACCATAAATCCGGCAGATGGATCAGTGAGTAATTTCTAAATATGATCAATACCAATTTATTTCAATTCCTTTTTCCTTGCCTATTAAAAATCTAAACCACTAACTGAATATTGCTTATTTCAAAACCATACAGTACCCATTCAACAACCCCTAGAAATAATTTGAATTTTCAGTTTACTTCCCAGTCTGTACATTTTGCAGTTTCTACATTTCAGTTGAGCTGCACAGTAAAAACTCATATAAACACTTCCAACTTTTGTAGTATCACATTGATTTTACATCTCTGAAGAGAGAGTGAAATCAAGTAGGATGATGCAACTTGATGCAGAGAAGATAGATCTAGGAATCAGAGTCCCTGCAGTGGCCTCCAAATTCTGCCACCTCAATTGTTTCAGACCTTTTTGCAGCCTCACTCACCCATGCCAGCTGCTGGAGTTGAGGATATCAGCTATTTGCCTGTCTATAAGTTTAGGAGGAAGGAGTAACACTTTGCATCCCGGCACCTCAGTCTGAGCTAACACGATGCTGCTTTTGGACAGGTAATAGCCAGTGTATCTTCTGCTTCACTGGCTGATGTTGACAAGGCAGTGGCAGCAGCAAAGGAGGCATTTGAAAATGGTGAATGGGGAAGAATGAACGCACGGGAAAGAGGACGACTCATGTACAGGTATGTGAAAGGCAGCTCGTGTTTGTTTTGCTTTCTTAAAGCTTATTGTTTGGTTCCTCTGATGAATTGTTGAGTACATTTTTGGAATATGATGGATAACAGTAATCCCACTGTCAAAGGAACCAGACTAGCTTTCTTTTCATCCCCTGATTCACTCAAGTGTACCGGCCTTGGCTCTTAGCTGGCTGCCCTTTCTTTGGCAGAGGAAAATCTTGCAACCTCTCAATGGTAGCATTTTTAAAAACTATTTATTAATGGAAACAAAGAATTTGAGGAAAACATCTTTTGAATACTTGATGTCTTAATTTAGTCTACATGTTTTTTTACAAGGACTGAACATTTCCTTGTAAAGTCCAAATCCTTCTGTGTAAAAGTTTTGCAGGCCTAACCTTGCCGAGGTTAGGCAGGCAGAGACTTTTGACCTTGCTAAGCCTCCCTGCATCTGTGCATCACATAGTAAACATACAGCCACATTGCTACCAAACTTGAAATATACTGTAACTGATGCCAGATTTTCCAGGATCATATCCCAACATACTTCTCACCTGGCTAAAGACCCACTCTAAGACAAGTGATATGATCTGTGGTGGTTCCCATGTTGCTTCTCACAAATCTCACAAATGGAGAATCTGAGGCCTAGTGAGACATAAGACAGATTTTCAAATGTTCCAAGGCATATAAAATCCAATTTGCATTCCAGGGTGGGAGCTGCGTCTTTGGACATCCAGGTGCCTTCTCAGCATCTAACACTAAAGTATTTCCATGCAAGTTCAAACAATACAAAACAGCATTATGAAGCTAGGATTCCCAAATCTTAAGCTAGGTTTCTGAGTATTCCTTCTTGGTACTTTTGATTCCTGGACATTTCTTATGTTATTGTGGTTTTGCTTTCAGTGTACTGTGTGATTTTCTGTAGTTGTCTCCTTGTAGGACATCAGAAAAAGAGTACACATTTTCTAATTATTATTTTATTTACAAAACTATAACTGAACAATCCAGTAAGTTTTCACTGTTCATGTCTTGGCCCAGTGTCTACCATAGCCAATGCAAAGGTAATTGCAGACTTTAACAGGCAATTGTTCAAGCTTTTACTGATAATAATGAGAAGTGCCTCCAGTGCCCCACCTCCAAATTCAGTGGAAATGCAATTTTAATTATGATTCTTTGCCATATCAAATATAATTTTAGGCTGTCAGTGGTTAGATGTCACTTCTCTTTGATGTGGATTTGTAATGTTTTTATTAAAGACTTGCAGACCTGATGGAAGAACATCAAGAAGAGTTAGCAACAATAGAGTCTATTGACTCAGGAGCTGTCTACACTTTAGCTTTGAAGACCCATGTTGGAATGTCTGTGCAAACATTCAGATACTTTGCTGGATGGTGCGACAAAATCCAGGCAAGTGACTATATCAAGGAAATGATCATTGTCAGTGCTTCTCTACACTATTTTTCTTTATGACAGTGCCAAAAAAAAATCTTGGCCAAAGTAATCAAGGAATCAAAAAGCAAAAGCAAAATTAGAATTTCACCTAAAACAGATCTCCCTGGCAATGCAAAAAGCTAGTCTACTTCCAGTTGAAGAATATGGGCTCTTAAGTATCTAAGAAATCAGTTGAGGTGTCACAGTGGACAGCCATGCTTACTCAGCTCTTGATTATTCAAGTAGCAGAGTGTCGCTGTGGTCATCACACAGGTAAGTGCAGAGACTCATGTGCTTTGTTACATACTGACCATGACTGCTATGCCAAGACTAGCACAGCACATGGCACAGGTTCAACAGCATTTCCTCAGGTACCTGTAAGATCCACAATCAAGAATATTCAGCTTTTTTTTTTCCCATCAAACCCTTACTTCATGTTTTTTCACATATTTGTTATCTGTGCTGAAAATCAGGAGCTGACTACAGTATCCATAGTAAGAAATCATACTGTAGAAGCATCCCTGCCCTTTTATCTGAAGCAAAAATGCTTCTGGTTTTGAAGCTTACCCTATGGCTTTCCAAAACAGACTTGTATGACAAAAATATTTGTAATACATTGATTAAACAGTAATCAAGGTTGGTGTCTCCCCTGTCTTTTAGGGTGCTACAATTCCAATTAGCCAGGCCCGGCCAAACCATAACCTAACATTTACCAAGAAAGAGCCAATAGGGTGAGTATCACTTTTTCCTTCTTAGTGACAGCCTTAACAGAAAAGCCATTCAGAAGCTGCCATCAAAACCACAATCTTTCCCTGTTTTTCCCTATCTCAAGTGTCTGTGCAATTGTTATCCCCTGGAATTACCCACTGATGATGCTTGCATGGAAGAGTGCAGCATGCTTGGCCGCAGGCAACACACTCGTTCTCAAGCCAGCTCAGGTAAAAACCAAAAGGGATGTACAGATGTCTTCTGTATTTGTTGGCAAAATAATTCAGGCAGTCTAGAATATTTCACCCATAGGTTGCCCATGTCATATGTTTTAAAGTGCACGTGTAATAATACAAATTTCCTTGATGGAAATTGTCTTCAGTTCTGCTCCAATGCCACTCTCATTTACAAGAATGAAATCTTTTCCACAAGAAGCCATCACTTAATTTGTCATTTACTGTAAGAAGACGGATATTGTATCAAAACTAATTTGTTTGAATGTAAAAGATATCATTGCACATTTAATTAAAATAGGAGACCTAATCTAAATGTTTCTACCCAGGTCACACCTTTGACTTCCTTGAAGTTTGCAGAACTCTCAGCTAAAGCTGGATTTCCTAAGGGTGTTATAAATATTCTGCCTGGTTCAGGTAAAACTTCAGCTAAACATGTTTTTGGGAAGAGTAGGTCATGCTAAAACTGGTGAACCAGCATTTTACCTTTTTGCAGACCTATTACATATGGGCATGTATCTTTATAGGCAGTAGGTTTGCATCTATGTCATACAGAAATTGCACACGTTTCCAAAGCAGAATTGGAAAAATCTGTATGTCCCCTGGCTCTAGCTAATAGATCAGCCTACACTGACTTGGACAAGTTCACACAAGTAACGTAAACAATCTGAAAAAGAATGTAGTACAGAGAAATGTGTTTCACTTGATCGTAAACTTCAGGTTTTCTCCTAATCTTATAATGATTTGGAAGTGCTTAAATGTGACTCTGACACCCAGAGCTAACTGGTAAGATGTGTACTGGTTACTATCGGAAAGTCATGGTCCACACCGTGTTTTGTGATGTCACCGTTTTCTAGTTTCCCCCTAGAAGAAAAGGGACAACGTAACTATGGGGCAGACCCTGTTACAAATGAGATTATTCTACCTACCCTGGAATGCTAGGAAGGAAGTGCTTTAGCCCAGAGAGATGGTGGAATCCAGAGACACTAACACACTGTCCAAGCTAATATGACATTTTTCATAGTCACATGAATAAAGCTGCAAATATCATTACTGATGTGATAGTGTATGTGATTGACATACTGTTAGCTCTTTCTGTGTTACAGTGCTGCTGCTGGAGTAGTAAAAATTGCCTGTGTACTTTCCAGTTAAGCTGTTTTCCTCACCCTGATAGGTGGCTTAGTGGGACAGCACCTGTCTGAACATCCAGATGTTCGCAAAGTTGGATTCACTGGTTCGACACCAACTGGTAAACAGATCATGAAAAGGTACTCTCAGCAAAAGGTTTATAAACAAACACTGCTTAATCTAGTTCTGAAGTATCTTATTAACTATACTGTGCATGTAGCAATAATGGAAAAGCATTAACTATATAATATTTTTACATTTATGTACAATTCCCCTAAGTCACTATGAGAAAAGAGAGGCTGATACATTTTCACTAGATACGATTCAAAGAAAATAATGAAATAAGCTATTTAAAAGTTGTTTTCATATGATTATTTATATTTTTTACAGTGCAGCCACTAATCTGAAGAAAGTTTCTCTTGAACTTGGTGGTAAATCACCTCTGATCATATTCAGCGATTGTGAACTTGACAGAGCCGTGAAAATGGTAACGTTACTTCAAAGTAAAATACAGTCAAAGCCTTTGTGATAGATCCTCACAGTGTTGCAATATTCTTCTTGACTTGAGAAAAACTGCAGTAGGGAGACCTTGCATGAAAAATTATGCAGTCTGTTAGCAAACAGAGTCTCTTCCTATGGGATGTTTCTTTATGCCAGCACAATTAATCTGTCCTTGCTGCACCAAAACAGTGGGGATCAGTGCTACAAGAAATACACATTAGGAAATACAACAGTGAAGAAATATAGCTGGAAAGTATTTTCACTAGCTAAGTTAATACATTAAAACTGATTTGTCAAAATCTGATACAAAAAAAAAGCCCAAACCACTTAAAAAATGAAAGCCTGGAAGCGAGTTAAAAAGATATACTGAACTCCCTATTCCCATTGAGTTAATTTACCATCAGTCACCATAAGCCACCTTTCCAACCAGTCATAGTGGGTTTAAAGTTCATAAGTAAGTTGTGCAAAAGAGAGAATGGATTGAGGAAGTTTATTTCCTGCTCAGATAATCTGATCCATCAAAACAGCAGCAGATGCAGTTTGCTCACTCAGAAGCAAACGGAGGTCTTCTACTCTGTACTTACCCAAAGTGCTAATTCTGGGAATTCTCTAAACCAGCACAAGCAAGTGCTGCTAGCAGGAAGGCACCATCATATGCTTCCCCCATTTTTGGAATGCCTTTTGGCAGGACAAGAGTCTGAGTGACTGCACCATGGAGTGGAGTATATCTGGAAAATAAGATAAGCTCAAACTGCTTGGCCCTACCACCGTTCTCAGCTGTAGAAGTGAGGGGGTGACACAGAGGCTAGCCTGAGCTATACCTGCATTGATGGCTTTAAATGATTGTGAAACAATACTTTTTTGCCACATGCTTGACACTAGCACATGGCCCCTGCCGTGCATACTAATGCCAGGACCCCAGGTCTCTGCAGCTGCCAGATAACTACTTCTTATGAATTTTACTTGCCCTGTTCATCCTTCCCCCAGCTCCCTACCGCACCCCCCCCCCCCCCAGACCCCCCCCGGGAAAACCATTGCAGGTATCAGTTCTTGGTAAATAAAAGGGAACAAACTGCATGGGGTCTGAACCCACGCTTGAAACAGGAGGTTCTCTGCAGAGTAAGGCGCTGTGCACCCAGTTACACGTGACTTTCGACACAAGCAGTATTCATGCTGCCAGCCCTCTTCTCTGTGATGCTGGAGCAGGTGTTGCTTTGGAACACTGATGGAAAGGGAAAGAGCTGTGCTAATGGGTTCATCCAGAGCAATCCATCTCCATGGAAGTCCATTTGCCAGTTATAAGATTAGTCTGCTTGTTGCATTGATGATGTCCCTTTACATATGGTATTATGCACTGAGGGTCACAAATGAAACCCAAGGGAACAGAATGAAAGGGAGACTGAACAAAAGGACCCATATAAATATTATCCTTTTTTCCCCCCAATCAGGGTATGGGAGCAGTGTATTTCAACAAAGGTGAAAACTGCATTGCAGCTGGCAGGCTGTTTGTGGAAGAATCAATCCATGATGAATTTGTGAGAAAAGTGGTAAGATATTCAAGGACAAAAGTTTAAAGAGATACTTCACTATGGCACAAGGAGCCACTAGTTTCATAGACACTTCTACTTTTCAGTTGTTTGAATCCTCATTATTGCTTATGACAGGCGATGTCGTTTCTGAGAAACCTCTTTACATGGTTAAAAGGAAGCCACTGAAAGGAGATGTTTTAATCAGTAATGCACCGATAAGTGACACCAAGGTAGCTATTGTCCCTTAAGTAATATTTCATGTTCGGCTAGGAAAGTAAGATTAAAAAAAAGTACTGAACTTAGGTCAATGTGACTGAAGATGCAGTGAAGTTTAGAAAACAAAACCTACCATATTGGAAGTGTAGATAAAATAACACAAAGGTCAATATTAAAAGTCCAATAGTCAGCACACTGTACCACTGAAAATGTCATTTATCTAGCTCAAGAACAGGAAATCACTGCAGTAACTCATTTACCACTGTAAAAGCTAACATTTGACATGCCTCTCT
The DNA here is from genome assembly GCF_964237585.1 of Gallinula chloropus. Classification (NCBI taxonomy): domain Eukaryota; kingdom Metazoa; phylum Chordata; class Aves; order Gruiformes; family Rallidae; genus Gallinula; species Gallinula chloropus. The sequence continues at coordinate 23,390,928 of NC_140085.1, forward strand.
TAATAGCAGAAGGGAATGAATGCATGAAACAGCATCAAAAACTTTCAGGAGTTACCAAAAAATACCAAACACAAGGCACTATACAAAGCCTCATTTTAGAAAGGGAAGAGCATGCCACCTTCTAAGAATCCAGCCTATCCTTAGAGCCGACATCATAGCAACAACAGTGAAGCATCCCAAATCACTGGTCACTCAAACAAGTATTTGCTATGTTATGTGACTTCATTTTCATTGGGTAACTCATAGGTGGAAGAAATAAAAAAGATGAAAATTGGTGACCCACTTGACAGATCTACAGATCACGGTCCACAAAATCACAAAGCACATTTGGAAAAGCTGCTGCAATATTGTGAAACTGGAGTAAAAGAAGGAGCCACTCTGGTGTACGGAGGAAGACAAGTATGTAGACCAGGTAAACTACTGTTCAAAGGTGTTAGGGTCTTTCATGTTTCAAATAAAAGCCATCATGGTTGTCTCTGCTGCATTCTGTGAAGCAGCAATGTCATAGGAACAGTGGTAACATCTTAGGTAAGACTAAGATGACACCTGAGTACAGGGCTTTCTTGTCTCATATTAAGAGAAGCCATGCAACTCTGGCATAACATATGACATTCAATCAGATCTAGGCTATATGGGAATCTTTTGCTCATTGATTCTTGTTTGTGAGGGCTTTCATGCAACTTCCTTGGACTGTCAAGAGCCATAAATTCAACTCTATCCATTTAGATCAACAACCCACTAAAAATGACCAAGGAAACTGCTGGCAGCGTCTGCATAAGGCATTATTAGAAGCCTTTTTGGCTATCTAAAGAATATGTTTACTGAGTTTAATGGGAGGATGTGAAGGGAACATTTCCTTATGGACGTGTATTCTGTATCACTAACGAAGGAGAAATATCTGTGTCAGAGTTTGAGACTATAATGATTGCATCCCCAATAAAAGGAAATTGGAGATTTGTAGCTCAATGGAATCAGTATAACAAAGCTGAATGGGAAACCTTGTGGAAAGGGGTGAGAGTTACAGAAAAACTGAAGCTGGTTTTACCTGCTCACACTGAAATGCACTCACTCCCCAAGACAGAGGTGTCCTTGGACTGTCCAGGACAGTTCTTGACTGGCGATGATGAACTAGTTTTTGGACAGGTTCTTACACCCTTTAGAAACAACTGGGTACTATAAAGAGGTCCTTTGCCTCAAAATTTTCTTTACTTCAGCCTCAGCAAATCTTGAGCAATGTTGGTGCCCATCATATGTTTATCCTTGCTTGTGATATACAGCTAATCTTCTTGCTGGGTAACTGAAGAACCAGTGGCCTTTGCGACATGCTGTAGCTTTGTCTTCCATCTGTCAGAGGGCTGGGTCTTTTCCTGAGGAGTTGCCTGGGCTGTGTCCTGGAGACCTACTGGCCCAGCAGGGGAGAGCACACCTTGCTGCTCTGATCAGTATTGGCCATTCTTTTAACCGGCTTTCTGCTGTTTCACTGGTGCTTACACACATGAATTTCCATTAACACTTCATTCAGATCAATATTAGTATTTTCTGTCAAGTCAAGTCTCAAGATATCTTTGACTTCAAAGTATGGAAAAGAGATGGCCTGGACAATACAAACCATGAAGCGTTTTTGCCATGTTTAAATGATGCTCTGTCCTCTGTTTAGGTTTCTTCATGGAACCCACTGTATTCACAGATGTTGAAGACCATATGTATATTGCCCAGGAAGAGTCCTTTGGTCCTGTGATGGTGATTTCTAAATTTAAGAATGGGTATGTTCTCCAGTTACTGTTGGAAACTTTATGCTCTCATTTGCAGTGTTGAAATGATAGCACAGGCAGTATGATTTTGTTAAGTCTTCTAAGATGCGTCTGAACCCCTAGATCCTCTTCCAGCCAAATTCTGAGAAAATACCCTTTTTAGTAAGAGGTGTCCTGCCCCATGTCAATACAGAATTAATGCTATTAATGTGTGTGTACTAGTGTGTGACGGGAGAGAAAGGAACCCAAGTGCCAGTTCTTAAATAAGTCTTAGTATTCAGTGAAATACTTTCACTGAAGCTGATGTGGTAATTGCAACAGCTTGATCAAATTACAAAGTGTGTGTGTCTTCCATTGGAAGCACTTACTTTTCTTTGTCATAGAAGACCACCAGAGTGGTGTTGTGCATTGTGTGACATTGGCACGTTACTGTTGCAAAGGAAACTCCTTCTGTATAACTTGTAGACTGTCAGTTTTAACTGCTTTCATTCCAAATCACAGGAACTATTTTACACACAGGTGGGATTAAAACCCTGTATGAAAACTTAATATAACTATTTCCTCCAGGTTTCATATTCTGCAGTTTGATATTGCCACTAAGACCCAGCCACACAGATGACCCTTCACATCTATAAATGTTTTAGGGTGAATTTCGTATGGACTGTGTTGAGCTTTATGAAGTTTTAAATTATTAGGGATTTTTGAAGCTATATGGAGATGGGATGTAAATAGAAAAGAGCACTCTGGACACAGCCTGAAAAGTTGTGTCTCAATGGAAGTCTGAGCTTCAGTATTCACACTCTGTTAACTTGTGAAGCAGAGCCAAAATTTTAGCAACCTGATTCCTAATTCGCTGCCCAGCTCTGCTTTACAGCTGTTTCTGTGTGGCTTCAGCCCCCAAGCTGTGCTGTAGCTGAGCAACACTGGTACACATAGTCCAACTTTTCCTTTGGTGTTTCTCAGTGTATTTCTTAACCACTGAAATGTAAGGCTGCTGGCTTGGCCAGCTTGAAACAAGGGTCTGCGTTTCCTTAAACCTCTCAGATTGACACACAGATTACTCCTTGATAACCTGAGGTTGCAAAAGCTAACTGGAGAAGAGCGAGCGTGGGAAAAGGTGCTTCAGTGGCATTGAGGGTGGAAGGTTCCTGACACTTGTTTGTGCTACCTGGCTGCAGTTAAATCCTTTCTTTCCCCGTAGGGATGTTGATGGAGTGCTGCAGCGGGCGAATACCACAGAATATGGTTTAGCTTCAGGAGTTTTCACAAAAGACATAAGCAAAGCTCTCTACATCAGTGAAAAGCTAGAAGCTGGGACAGTGTTTATTAACACATATAACAAAACTGATGTGGCAGCGCCGTTTGGTGGATTTAAACAGTCGGGCTTTGGGAAAGATTTAGGTAAGTTGTTCCCTCCCTCTGTCATTTCTCACCTGATAATCCAAACCTTCCCTCTGTAGAGCCTGTGTAGTAAAACATGAGCTATGGATGCACTTCCTGCAACTCTGACATCCCATTGATTACAGGAATTAAGTTCCTCTCCCATCCCTACAATATTCCCGCCTCAGTACCCCCAGTCCAGCCCTTCCTGTACATTCCCTAAACAATGCTGGCAGCACAGCCAATATTCCTCTCCAGCTCCTCTCGGGGCAGCCAGACTGCACATTGTCCGGAGCTGCCTGCAAAATGCTGTCAAGCAGCAAAGGTGTTGGCCAAAGTCTCCTCTTCCCTCAGAAAGAACACTAATTCAGGTTTCTCCTCTGAGCTTCTGAGAGCATGGGAAATTTTCTAATGCCTTAGAAACGTCATCAAAATCTGCAGCCACAGAGAAAGATGCATTTGAAAAAATCTTTTCTTTTCAAAACCAGTTTTAAAAAGTGTCAAAGAAACTCTATGAGTCTGGACAGATCAAGCCTCATGGCCAAGAAAAATGGAAAAAAGATGTTCAGGGACACAACAGATTTTAGCCTTTGGAATCTCGAGCAAGTATCAGACACCTCCTGAAACCAAAATGAGTAATGCCATGAGGAAGAAGAGATTACCAGTTTTTACACAGCTTCTTTACCTAGAAACTTCAATGTAGGCAATCCAAAGTTTGTAAATTCAATTATGAGCCCCCAAAGACCATGTAGAGATTGCCACTGTTTCAGTCCTACCCAGGTGGCTGCTGCTTAAATACCAGCTCCTTTTTCTTTCCACAGCTGTTGTCAAACCAGTTCTGTAAATCATAGTGGGAGGGCGAGTTTATTAGTTTCCATTGTTCCTTAAGGACTCAAATAGAATCATAGAATCTTTTAACATTGGAAAAGACTTCTAAGGCCATCAAGTCCAACCATCTGTCCAATACCACCATGTCAACTAAACCATGTCCCAGAGTGACACACATTTTTTGAATACCTCCAGGGATGGTGACTCAATCACTTCTCTGGGCAACCTGTTCCAATGCCTGACCACTTTTTCAGAGAAGAAATTTTTCCTACTATCCAATCTAAACCTTCCCTGGTGCAACTTGAGATCATGTCCTCTCGTCCTATTACTAGTTACTAGGGAGAAGAGACCAGCCGCCACCTCCCTACAACCTCCTTCTAGGTAGCTACAGAGAGCAGTAAGGTCTCCCCTCAGACTCCTTTTCTTCAGTCTAAACAATCCCAGTTCCCTCATCTGTGCCTCCTAAGACTTGGGCTCTAGATCCTTCACCATCTTCATTGCCCTTCTCTGGACACACTAAGCACCTCAAAGTCCTTGTAGTGAGAAGCCAAAAACAGAACACAGCACTCGAGGTGCAGCCTCACCAAATGCTGAGGGGGATGTTCACTTCTAGTCCTGCTGGCCACATCCTGAGAGCAGCCAGGATGCTGTTGGCCTTCTTGGCCCCTTGCGCACACTGTTGGTTCATATTCAGCCAGCTACTGACAAACACCCCCAGGTCATTCTCTGCTGGGCAGCTTGCCAGACACTCCTCCCCAAGCCTGAAGTGCTGCCTGGGGTTGTTGTGACCAAAGGGAAGGATGTGGCACTTGGCTTTGTTAAACCTCATATAACTGGCCTAAGCCCATGGATCCAGCCTGTCCAGATCCCTCTGCAGAGCCTTCCTACCCTCCAGCAGATGGGCACTTCCACCCAATTTGGTGTCATCTACAAACTTACCAAGGGCACATTCAATCCTCTCATCCAGATCATTGATAAAGGTGTTAAACAAGACTGGCCCCAAGACTGAGGCCTGGGGGGCACGGCTTGTGACTGGCTTCCCACTGGTTAAAGCGTTTGAAATGTTTTCTGAAAAATACAGCTACAGTCTGACAACATTCTCTCACTTGGCTGCTACTCTAACCGGGGAATATTGTGCTTGTACAGGTGAAGAAGCTCTTCACGAGTACCTCAGAACCAAGGCTATCACTGTGGAATATTAAAGTAACATCCTCACTTGGAAAGGAAACTTTTGGCAGAGTTGGAATCTTAGACTCCGTGAAGCACTCACACCATGCCCAGGAGATGCTGTCTGCAGTGCTGCAAGTCAAAAAAACCCCAAAAAACCCCAAACAAAACCACCACCACCCCCAAACCAAAACACCCATTCCAGGGATAAGTTTCTATAAATCAGGCCCCAATTTCAGTCTCAGCATTAGGAAATTAACCCAAAGTTATTTAACTTAGGCAGCAGCATTTGTTAGCACAAAGCCCCTAAAGAAAACCCCAGGAACATGGGTGGTGGGTTTGTTTGGTTTTTTAAATAACTGAAGAATGAGATCTCACATGTCTACTTCTTCTTAGTTATGTGAGCGTAATATTACACGATTGTTTTAAAACCTTAGTCATTACGCTTCTCCTAAAGTGGAACTAAAATATACTGATGATGTCATTTTTGCTATAAACCAGTTCAAGCTTTACAGTAGCAATTAAACATTCTGCTCTGGTGATCCTTCAGCAGTACAGAAAACCTTTGTGCCATAAGAAGTAAATCAAAGCAAGAAAGTGCACTTACTATGATCTTTGTATAGTACATACAGAGTTCAACATCGGTGTCAAACTATGCATATCAGGCTAAAGTTACTGGAACTGTTTTCTACCCTTTTGTTTATGGAATGTGTGATCAGCCTGTGATTCGGAAGGTGGTTACGGTACCAGATTAAAGTCACTTTGTGTCTGTGCACATGGACTGTTCTCACTGTTTTATAGAGCATTGCTACTTTGTATTTCATATTTTATCTCTATTTTTTAAATCTATGAGAAAATTCATTGTAAAATGTCTGAGTTAACATGTTGGCTTTCAAAGTTTCTTCAGTCTGAAGAGAAGCTTTCCATAGATGGAGACCTTATCCAAGAAACTAAGCCTACTTCAGGCAATGTGCTCTTCTTAGACTACAACTCCACCCAAAGCTTTAACTGGTCTGCAGGCTGTGGTTAAAAATAGCATTCCCCTTCTTTGATTCCCATCCTTCCCATTCCCTAAAACGTTCTGTGGTTTGCCCAGTTATCCCAATAAATTCCAGTAAATCATGCCCCCTTCTATTTCTGAAAAACCACCTTGTGACAGACAGAACAGAATCCTTGCCTTTTCTTACCACAAATATTAAAGAAACGTAACTACAGGTTTAAGTATGGGATTCAAAACAAGTTCTGTAAATAACTGTAGGTTTCATGTCATGACATTGTTTAATATTTCAGCAAATACAATATAGAAAAATTTACTTTAATGGTATAGAAAATACAAAGTTCCTCGAAGAAACAAAACCATCCAGGAGCATGACACATACTTCTGAAATGCAAACTGATCTGCAAAGCAAACACAACAGCCCAAATGCCAGTGTTTGGTTAATGTGAGGTAAGTATGAATGAGACATACTTTCACTGATTTTGGTTTCAGAATTGTTTCAAACCAACCTAAATACAGGCCAGCTGAAAATGCACCTTCTTATTCTTGTGACAGTTGTTAACAAAATGGAGAGGGACAGAAACATGGCAGGGGAAGCAGGAGATGAAAAGCATAGCTTAAAGCAACTCACACCAGAGAGGCAGACTGGATTGTTTAAGCACCAAGGGTACCTTCACTACAGCCACAAACATTCCAGCTATGAGCTAGTAACCTACCCGTAACGCTACGGAGCTCGGTGCATACAAAGAGGAGGAGTAATCCTTTGCTGAACACTCTCCTGCATCGTGGCTGCCCCTGCTGCATCAGCTCAGCAGCTACTGCATTAGTGTTCAATTCACTGTCATGAATGCAATGTAGACAAACCTCTCCTGTACTTTAAGATAATGTTTAATATTGAAGGTACTGTACATTAGACTTGCAGGGTATGAAATACAAAACCAAAGCTTCCCCCCGCTCCTCGCGCTCCCCCCCCCCCCCCCCCCCCGGCACCCAGTTAACTCTTTCCTGCCCGTGAAGTAAAAACTTCTAGCACACTACAAAAATCTTTCTTCAACAAAGCAAGAGAGCAAGAACTTTAGCTTAACTAGTTCAGTGCCCCGAATTCCAGCCATGGAATGAAGCAACTGATGATGCAGTTCGTTTCCATATTGCTTGATGACTAAAACCGTTACTTGATTCTTCAGAAATCCAGCTTGTCTCAGTCACGAGTGGATCCTGAATTCTCCACCACGTAAACTACAGCATTTCACATGATCCTGAAGGATGCTACGTTGGGAGAGAAGGTAGCTTTGTGGGCCAAGCCCTCAAAGTAAAAACACTACTTTTTTCAATTTAAAGTAAAATAAAAATGGATTTACTCATTCACTTTGCTGTCCAAAATTTCTATTTTGCTCTTTTCTCCCTTCTGTTTAGGAAACTTGATATTGTCTATTGTCACTTCACCCATTGTACAGTCATCTTCAGATTCAGACTCATCTTCTGAAGTCAGTATCTCTTCGTCTGTATCAGAATCACTCAGTTCAACTACAGCCACATTCTGGGAAAAAAACCCCATAGTTAACACTTGGTTACTACATCTATCATATGTTTTTGAATAAAACATAAAGCAAACACATGAAACAGCCTATCATAAAAAAACCACAACCACACTTAGAAAGACTCTTAGGTTCTCCTAGGATTGTGACAAATGAAACTTATGGTGAGATTCCTAAATATTTAAATTGCAATTTATGTTGCCTTATAGCAATTATGAGGCTATTTTTACATCAGACACAAGTAAATAGCTGAACTAAGTCTGAATCAGCTATTTAAACTGATGACCAGGAGGCATCAAAACTGTAATTTTCAAGGAAACCATTTAATTTACAAGGGGTCCTGATATATTTACGAATGTGTGTTTATAGGTTTATTAATATAGTTTGTGTTTCATAACCCAGTAGTGTTCACGGCACTACAACTACTGTAAAACTACCAGGATATTTTCTGAAGCAGAAGTGATGATATATTTCCATACACAGAGCCATGATTTTTGAGGTCTGTTTTTCTCTCTGTAAACATCTGTCTTCAACTGATAATCCTCCCCTCAAAAATTTCCTGTAAGCCACAAAGCAAAATACAGGAATTTGAGATGCAAATCAGTTTCTTCAGTGATTTGCAAATAGCATTACACTGTAAATCACCTGGTCTCCTGGCTTGTCTATTATGAAGCCATGACACTTCTCAGACAGTATCACATGAAAAATCCTTTAAAATTCAAGTCCAAGTTGCCCATCCCACTTCAGTATATTAAAACAAACAATTCTGATGATCCACTTTGTTCTCTCAGTATTTATTTGGAATTCTTCTGGATATACCAGCACTGGACAACCTACTGCTTGCAGGCTGGGTACCATCTACAAGAACTCCAGTGGCCAATCATTCTGTCAGCTCACACACCAAACCACAGCCTGCCTTGTTTCTGCCTTTCACTTAGTGACTCTGCAGGCCAGAAGGCATTTTTTTTGTCTGGGATGTGCACATATCACATCAACTTCTTACTAAAATTGTCTCACATGAGCAAGTGGCTGCAGCACTTCAGTTAAACACAGTAGAAAATATTGACATGAATGTAAACAAATAGACAAACACCAGCCATAAAGGACCACACCACCACTGACAGCTTTTCATAAGTTCAAGACCTAGAGCCAGCCCTAAAAACCACAGCTGAAAGCCAGTTATCACTGTCACATGAAAGCTTTCCGTGATGCCTTACTGTGCCTTACACTGTCCAGTTTCTAAACCGAATTACCCACGAGGCATTTAAAAAGTTGTGACTTAGTTTTGATTCAGAGTTCCTGATTCAAAAGTATATCTTATTCTGGCCTTAAACTACTTCATCCCCAACCATTAGATGCTGCAAGTATGAAAACCAAGTAATAAATATTAACCAAATAAGCATCTTTATTATATCTATGTTTTGAATTTGCAGATCACAGATGAAAATGGTAAAGACATAACCTTATATATCAATTTAGCTCACTCTAAGATCAGAGAATCATTTTAACCCCATCTAAATTTACTTTATGAAATAAAAATATATATTAAGTATTTACCATTTCTATAACTTTTTCTGTTGCACTGTCCAGATTTTCAATATCAAACTGATGAGCTGGTGCTGTTACCATTTTTTTTCTCAGTTCATCATTTGCAAGGGCCATCTGTGGTAAAAAGCTCTGCACTCGGTCCAAAACTGAAAAAGAAATAATTATCACATGCAGATACACCAACAGATGCACATGAATTTATACAGTTGTACCTCAAAAACCTGAGCACTGAAACAGATTCCAGTTCAACTATAACTTCCAGCCGCCGACCACATTTAAGAAGTTTTAACAGGAGGATTTAGAATAGTATTCATATACAATAAATACATAAACAGCAAAAAGCTATAATCTCTTGGTCAGCATGTGGCACAGGAAGAAATGGCTTCAACAATTCCATTCAGATTCTTACAACAAAAAGTGACTACAGAAAACTTGCTTGTAAATTCCACAGCTTTAAATACATGTTGAGTGTCATCTGGAGAAACTTCCATCTTGGTATTACCTCCAGTGGAAATACAATTATGTTTCCTTTTCTTCCCCATTAAAGGATAGACTGAAGCTCTCAAAGAAGATGGAAAAATTAGCTGTAGCACAGATGCCACAGATGTCATTCCACAATAAAGCAAGTTCAGCATAATTATCAAAAGGGGCTCTGAAATTAAGGTGGTGGAAGAGAGATGGATGGTCTGGGCAGAAGTATAAAGCACTTATCTTCTACAGAAATATCCCAGGAGTCCATTTAAAATTCAGTGGTTTTACACACCAAGTATTTTATCCTGACAAATCACTTGTGAAAAGAGTTAAGAAGCCCAGATCAACTCTATACTGTCTAAGAACCATCTGAGACTAAAAAACTCTGGTACATTTTCATGAAAACTCCTGAAGATATACTACCTTTAAAGAATAACAATTTTAACAGGATGTCTTATGCAGGCTGCTACACTGAAAAGAATGTTAGCAATCTGCATGTAGCTTTGATGAAGGAAGAAGGAACTTAGCTCAGTCAAAGGAAAAAAGTTTTGTGAATGCATTCAAGTTAATTTCTTATGAATGAATGGTTACATGACCCAGCTTAATAAATCTGCCAGCACACTGATTACCTGAAAGTGATCTAGGTAACACACACCGATTTGTAAGCAGCTGACTAAATGAAAACAAGAGGCACAACCTGGTGAGTCCCAGACAGTGGGAGTATTTCTGCAAAGAGAAGTCCCTAAGAACTCGGAGCTGTAACGCCCAGCACCCCACTGTCTGGTTGAGCAGCAGCAGTTACCTGATTAGCCCCTGGGATGTGCAACTGCAGCAGAGGATCTAACACCAGTAGAAACAAAACACAAAAGTTTCTTCCTTACTGAAAGGAAGGTGCTGAGGCAAAGGTAAGTTATGTCAACGATGCTACCTACTATCTGAAGCTGTTCCAATAACAAAGTCATACTTACCATTACTCCTTGGCATCCTAACTGTCTGTAAAGTTGTGCCCTTCTTGCTGCTACATTTTGAACTAATCAGCAAGGTTTCTTCCAGTCCTGGAAACAAACAAGTATCTGAATGTTTATCCATGTCAACTGCAAATGTCACATTTTAACTATGAGGCTCTCTTCTTGCCCCTACTTGTCCACCTTGCGGTATCAAGACTAAACATGCAGATTCAACTGCCTCTGCCTCCTGCAAATAACTGTTTCTTGATGTCTCTTTAGGGGGATCATCTCAGTATTTCTGTACATAACAGACAGAGAATGTTTAGAACTTGCTGCCATGGGAGGCTGTGAATGCAGCTGCATCAGCAGGTTTAACAAAGAATTAGACAAGTTCAGGGCACCAGAGCCATAACCTGATACTAAAAGGACTGAGCAGGAACATACCCCCTTAACATCCCCACCCCTATAACTGCAGATACTGGGTACTTACAGGAACAGGATGCACACAGCAGTTAATCTAACAAGTTCTCTGTAACTGTCATCTGCTATTGCAGTCAATGGGAGACAGAAAACTGGGCTACACAGACGACTGGTCTGACCCAGCAGGTCATTTCTTATAGGCTCACACTGTTTTAAACTCGTTCATCAAGATTTATTTAGCAACAGACATCAACACACAGAGAAAGTACCTGCAATAACCCACAGCCGAATGTAAGGAGGTAACATCCAACACCTGCTGCTTACACTGATCTGGATCCCTCATGCACACCTCTGCCATGGCCATCAATGAAAGGAGGCCACAAACCGTGGTGCTAATGACCTACATAAGTATGCTCAAGAGTAGGATCATCGTAAAATCCAAAGGATGCAGGGAAACTCTGCATCACACAGGTCAGTTCTTAGGGCCACCAACACAGCCACCCACCCTTTATCATTAATTCCAATGAAGCTTTATTTCTTTTTAACATTGTTATCCTCATAGAAATGTTATGAAAGCAATTACTATTTTAACAGGGTTTTTTCCCCTTTCATAGACTCACAGAACGTCAGGAGTTGGAAGGGACCTTGAAAGATCATCCAGTCTGATCCACCCCCTGCCAGGGCAGGATCACCTAGACTAAATCACACAGGAACATATCCAGGCAGGTTTTGAATGCCTCCAGAGAAGAAGACTCCACAACCTCTCTGGGCAGCTTGTTCCAGTGCTCTGTCACCCTCACAGTGGAAAAGTTTCTCCTTACATTCACATGGAATCTCCCATGCTCCAGCTGGCACCCATTGCCCCTTGTCCTATTGCTGGCCACCACTGAGAAGAGCCTGGCTCCATCCTCTTGACTCCCACCCTTTACATATTTATAGACATAAATAAGGTCACTCCTCAGTCTCCTCCAAACTAGAGGCCCAGCTCCCTCAGTCTTTCCTCATAAGGAAGGTGCTTCACTCCCTTAATCATCTTGGTGACCCCGTGCTTGTCTCTTTGAGGAAGTTCTATGTCTTTCTTGAACTGAGCCCAGAACCAGACACAAAATTCTAAGTGTGGTCTCACCAGGGCAGAGTAGAGGGGGAGGAGGACCCAACTTGACCTACTGACTGCACCCCTTCTAATACACCCCAGGATGCCATTGCCCTTCTTAGCCACAAGGGCACATTGCTGGCTCATGGTCATCCTGCTGTCCACCAGGACCCCCAAGTCCCTCTCACCTGCGCTGCTCTCCAACAGGCCAGTCCCCAACCTATACTGGTACCTGAGGTTGTTCTTGTCTGGGTGCAAGACCCTACACTTGCCCTTGTTAAATCTCATTAAACTTCTCCCCGCCCAGCTCTCTCTAAGTCTTGCTGAATGGCACCACAACTCCGGTGTGTCAGCCACCCCTCCCAGTTTTGCACGGTCAGCAAGCTTGCTGCCTGTACACTCGATTCCCTCGTCCAGGTCATCAATGAATATATTGAACAGTACTGGTCCCAGTACCAACCCCTGAGGGGCTGCACTAGACACAGGCCTCCAGCTAGACTCTGTCCCACTGATCAGAACTCGCTGGCTTCTTCCCTTCGACCAGTTCTCAGTCCACCTCACCGCTCGCCCTTCCCCAGTTTAGCCACGAGGACGCCGTGCGAGTCGGTGTCAAATGCTGCACCGGGGTAAGGACAGACCGCACCTACCGCCCCGCCTTTATTTACTCCGGTTTATCTCAGCAGCGCCCGGATGGCGCCAGCCCTTCAGAACACGTCAGCTGGAACGAAAACTGAAGCACCGGCAGCCAGGGGGGCCGAAGCGCGCCCCCCGGCACCTCAGGCAGCCCGCCGGCGGGAGAGGCCGCGGCTCAGCGCGAACGGAGCCGAGCCCAGCCCTCGCTCCCCGGCTCGCCCGTCCCCAACCTCCCGGCCCGGGCTGAGCCCCTCAGCGCCGACCCCAACGCCCGGCCCGCACCTCTCGGCAGCGGGGCTCCCGCCGAAGCGGCCGCTCACCTCCGCGGCGCCCCACGTCCAGCAGCGCCCGCGAGGCGGCCGGGCCCGCCGCTGCGCCGTCCCCCGCCATGCGCCGGCCGAACCGGAAGCGGCTGCGAGCCGGGCGCTCGCCCCGCCGCCGGGGTGTAGCGCCCCCTAGAGGGCGGGAGGTGCGAAGCCCCCACGCACGCGCATCCGCGGTTGGCGGCGGCGGAGGGAAGGAGCCGAAACCCGTAAGAACCAAAACAAGGGGGTTTGGCCTGAAAAGTCCTGCCCATCGCTCGGAGGGGAAACGAGACGGACCTGTTGGAGAGCAGCATCGGGGAACGGGGCCTGGGGGTCCTGGTGGGCAGCGGAATGACCGTGACCAGCAGCGTGCGCTGGTGGGCAGGGCCAGGGGCGTCCAGGGGTGTGTTAGAAAGGGCGCAGCTAGCAGGTGGAGAGAGGTTCTCCCCCTCTACTCCGCCCTGGTGGGACCGCACCTGGAATATTGTGTTGAGTGCTGGGCATCTGGAACATTGTGTCCACTTCTGGGCCCCCCTGTTCAGGAAGGACAGGGAACTACTTTGAAGAGTCCAGCACAGGGCCACTAAGATGATTAAGGGAGCAGAACATAGAACCACAGAATGCTCAAAGATCGTCTAGTTCCAACACTCCTGCCATGGGCAGGGCCACTCTCACTAGATCAGGTTGCCCAAAAGCCCCATCCAGTCTGGCCATAAATGCCTCCAGGGTCAGTGGATCTTCCTTATGAAGATGGGCTGAGGGACCTGGGTCACAGAGGTGACATAGGGTGACAGAGCACTGGAACAGGTTGCCCAGAGAGGTTGTGGAGTCTCCTTCTCTGGAGATACTCAAAACCCACCTGGACATGTTCCTGTGTGACTTAAACTAGGTGATCCTGCCCTGTCAGGGGGGTTGGACCAGAAGATCTTTCAAGGTCTCTTCCAACCCCTGCCATTCTGGGATTTCGTGATACTAAGTTGCAAGCAGATAACATTACTTGAACCCTTGCCAGCAGCTGCTCTTGGAAAACTTTCTCATTTTAATTGTCAGAATTTGACAAATGCACCTACAATTAAATCCTAGACCCTGGGGGAATTTTAATTATCTTTTGGAAAAGAACTGTATGCAACGGCCAAGTTCAGTTGACAACGGCCAACTGTTACTCAAGATTTGTAAGTTTCTGTCCTTATCAGTTTATAATCTAGACAGCAGGAAAACTGTAAAAAGATAACTGAACGGTTCATGAAGCACAAAAGGAGAAGTCCAAGTCAAAGATGAGAAAAAGTAACAATCAGGTAGGTGGTGTTTATATGCCCTCATTGCAAAGAACATTAAAAAACACCACCTCCAAAACCCCAAAAAACTAAAACCACAAGAAAAAAACCCAAACCCTCCACCCAGATCCTAGTACCTGAGAAGTGACTAGTACAAAGCAGCAAGAATCAAACCTTCTGTAGGGCCTCATGCAATGGGCCATGCTGCTGTTTTCCTGACAGGCTGGCCCAGACAAGCACCCTCTGCCACTTCCCCAGACCACCCGCAGGGGCAGGTTTGAAACTTCTCAACCCTCCAGAATTTCAGTTCACCCTCCCCAAAAAAATAATTCCTGTTGCTAGCTTTGATGACTGAAAAATGTCAAGGACCGCTGCCCTCCCCACCCCCACCCCACCCCCCCCCAAAAGAAAAAAAAAGATCTTTCTGCAATTGCAAGAAAAAGAAAAAGTAACATTTTTTGACAAAATTTTGGGGGCAAAAATCCCAAAATACCATCATGTGATCCTCAAATACTATATATCTAATATGAAATACTATATATTATGTGATTTCAGTGGTGGGAGGGACGTAATACTGGCGAGGAACCTGTCATAGGAAGCGATTAAATGATTGCCCCAGATCACCAGGCAGGCAATGAGAAAAGCCAAAAATAGCAGCCCCAGGTGCTGTTACCAAACCTCAGGTTTACAGTCTAGACCATTGGCACAAGAGGCTGATGCGATCCTTATCTGATTTAAAAAGTGGCCCAACTATGTATCCACCCTGCATGACCCGTGAGTGCACACAAGGTATGGATATATAGTTTGCTACAAGGGTAAGGGAACAGCAGCATTTCTAACCCAAATTCCCAATAAATTCAGGCTTGAGACAGCATTCACCACTGAATTAATAGCTCTGAGTTTTGGGCTGCTTCATTCATTTAATGCAGTGCTGCCTTGAGTTCAAGATGATGCTGTATAGTTCATAACTGTAGTACAGATATTTTTGGCACCAGTCCTGCAAATACATTATCCTATGCTGAAGTTTCTGCTCTTCCACACACACCCACAGCAGCTAGCTCCGGCTTATGGCAGATAGTTGGTGACTTGCCCATCCTGTCTTTTCTTCTGTCTATAGAAAGGAAAAGGGATGCTGCAGACTTGGCTGCCGTTACCATCGTTAAATCCCAGCTCCCTTTTCTTTCTCTTCCTTCCCTTTCACCGTCCACTTATGGCATCCTCACTGCTTCGAAGCATCGAGCGACGACTGGGGAACGATACTAGTAATGGTAATAACTGCACAAATTTAGCTGGCTCGACTATTTTAAGATCTGAAAGTCATCTTCAAAGCTAGAGTTTTGAGGGTTGATTGACAGGGCCCAGCGAGGCCTTGGCTGCGCCTGCAGTTTAACGCAGGCAGCTGATTCCAAGTTACTCAGACTTTCACAAACTAGCTGCAAAAGAACAAGGGTATCCCGACTGACCCAAATACTTCAGACAGACGGGTTTCTGAGGAAGCTATTTTTAGCCAAGCTGCAGGAAAGAACAAAACCGTCTCAGCAGCCGACGCACAAAACGCTGACTCTGGGCGCTGCGTCGCCAAGAAAAGCTGCTGCGAGTGGCACAAGGGCACTGCCAGGGGAGCCGTGCCGCTGCCGCTCGCCAGCCTTTTGTCTTCCCAGGCTGCGAAGCACCAGCCGGGCCGCTGCGGAGGGAGCGGGGCGGGAGCCCGGCTTCGCACCGTGCCGCCATCCCGGCGGCCGGCGACACGCAGCGGGAAGGGGAAGCCCGCAGGTCGGCTCGGCGTAGGCGGTGACGGCGGCGGGGTGATGGGCGGCCAGAGCTCGCCCTGGGGAGCCGGGCCGTGAGCCCCCTGCGGGCCCGACGCCTCCCGCCGCGAAGCTCCGCGCCCCGTCCCCGTCCTCTCCCCTCAGCGGCGCGGGGCGACGGCTGGCGGCGGCTCGCGCCCCCGCCGCTCGGCCCCTCCCCCGCCCGCCGCCGGGTCAGGGCGGCCGGTGGCAGCGGCGGCTGCTGCGCATCACGGGCCACATCATCGCGGGGGCTGCCCGCCCTCCAGCCGCTTCCGCGCCTGCTCAGTGGCGGCGGCGCTCACCTAGCCCCGGAGCTGTCACCGCACCGCCGCCGGGCTGGTCTCTCCCCGCCCGCCGCCTCTCCGCCGCAGCGATGGAGCAGGACTCCGGGCCGCGGCCGGCATCGCCCTCGCCCAGGTGAGGGGGGAGGCGCCGCCCGAGGGGGAAAGAGGGGGCCGTCAGCGAGGGGAGAGGGGTCGGGGCAGATAGGCGACGTGCCGCCCCGGGGCGAGGGAGGGAGGCGGCGTGGGCCGCGGGAGGTGGCGGGCGGGAAAGTTTCCTCGCCGGTGGCGGAGCTGCCAGGCGCCGCCCTGCAGGCGCTGCGCCCCCGGGGCGAGGCGCCCGCCCCTCCCCAGCTGCCAGGGGCGCGCGGGACCGCCCGCGCTCGTCCCGCGCGCGGTGCCGACCCCGGGCGGCGTCCCCCGGGCGCGTGGGGCTCGCCCCCTCCCGTAGCCCGGGCCCTCGGACCGCCGCCCGCCCTCGCACTCCTCCCCCTGCGCCCCTCCTTTCACCGGCACCCTGCGCCCCCCGCCCCTCCCCCGGCGGCAATTCACACTCCGCTCGTCGCCGGTCTGCCCGGGTGTCCGGCCCGCCGATGCTGAAGGGCGTACGGCCGCCAGCGCCCCGGTACCTTGGGCGTAAGGCCACCCGCGCCGCGGTGCCCTGCGCTCCTCAAAGCCCCGCAGCTCTTTCCATCATGTGCCCGCAATTACGCGCTGCTCCAGGTAGCCCGGACAATGAGCCTTTTCTTGGGTTTCTCTACGCGTGCACGAGGTCTGCCCTGCATTTCCAGTGACCCTTATTCCCTGGCACCCTGTACAGCCCTTCGTGCTTCCGTCTCTGTTCCCACCTTTGCACCTCTGAGACATGGCAGAACGTGCCGCCGCAGATGCAGCTGCTAGACAGGCATGGAACCTCTGCCCAGACAGTGTAGATAGGCTCCAACCATCGTCTTTCTTTGTTTACAAGCATTGTAATTAACGTGTGATGGCACATAGATGCTCTTTCCATACTTTCCTGCCAAAAACATAGATTTACTCTACTTTCTATTCCGACATTAGTTGTCAGTGAAGTTCAAGTTGTAGCTGTGTCTCTTAAATTTCAGCGAATCCCCCCACCCCACTATCTGGGATGCAGTTGTGCATCTTCTTCACTCCCTTTTGACCCTAGATTATAGACCACAGTACATTAGCCAGGCTCTGATAAATGGAACATGTAAAATTAAATAAGTGCTTGGTTTTAGTGTTAGGAATCCATAAATACCTGAAAAAAAGTCGACTCGTATTCCTCTCTAGGTAGAGTCCCAACAGGTTTTAGTAGACATCCTAAATTATCCTCACTTCACCAGTTGAAGTGCTGGTAAAAAGATGAGAACAGGTGGGAAGACCTGTTTTGGCAGCATTCCCTACGTATATGACCTTAAATAGATTGTGAAACTGGAACCATAAATACTACATTATGACAGGTAGACACTTCAGAAGTTAAAATAACAGTGTATCGTTTTCCGTTCAAATGCCTTAGGATATTATTCACAAAAAACCCCCAACATGAGGTCTGTACCTGAATTAATAAGCAATTCATGCCTCCTTGGTGACAACAGTAGAAACCTTTAATCAGGATCCCAAACAGTAAAGCTAGGATTCATCCTGGTAAAGTGCTTATTGGTCACTTAATCTATAGGACTGCATTGCCTCTTACATTGCAAACTTTCCCACAGAATTTTTCATGCTGATGTTCCATTTGGGGGATTTTACTACCTGACCACATTTTACAGCCTTGCTACCTTGATTTTGGCTCTGTTTTGGTCTCTTCTAATTGAGTTGCTTTAGAAGTGCAGAGGCAAACCACATCTTTTCCTGACACCTGCTTTTGTCTTCCTCGAGGCAAAAATGAAAAGCTGCCATGTTCAGGACTGGAATGCAGCAGACTCAGACTTGTCTGAAAACGGAGCCTGAGGCTGGCAGCTCTTTCAGTATCTTCAAGAACGCATCTTGTTCTTTAATCTGTTTTTTCCTCTCATTAATTTTTTTAATGTTTCTTTTGCTATTGATTTAGCATAATAGCTAAGAAGTGTAATGTAATGCCCATATATCTGCTTTGCATGCAACATTTGTTAATTCTCAGCATGTTTTCCAGTCTTTAATATCAAACATTAAGTATCTGGCATAAATAATCTTAGCCCAGTGCACCATCTTCAGTTCCGGATTCTACGAAATGGTTAACGACCATACTGTCTGTTTGTTTACTCCCTGTATGTCCTGGGGTGATATGATGTAGCTTTCACTTTCTGCTGATATGTTCACTAGGCTGCAATGATATAGATGAGTAGATGTGATAAGGATATGAGTGTGATACTCTGAACTTCTGTGTATGCAGGACACAGTAGCAGAGAAGAGGCCATGCAGATCCCTATGTCAGCTCTGTAAACACTAAGCCACACTTAAACACCCCCCCCCCCCAAATCCAGACATTTCAAACTCCACGGAATCTCAGAACTGTTGAGGTCAGAGGGGTTCTCTGGAAATGGTCTAGTCAACCACCTCTGCTCAGTGTAGGGTGAAGTAAGAGCAGGTTGCTTAGGGCCATGTCCCATTGGGTTTCCAATGTCACCAAAGATGCAGAGCCCATAACCTGTTTGATCCAGTGTTCCACCATCCTCATGGTAAAACAATGCTTTTTCTTACATCTAAATGGAATTTCCTGCAGTTCAGTTTATGCTCACTGCCTCTCATCCTTTCACTGAGAAGAGTCTGCCTTCATCTTGGAAGTCAAAAAAGAATTCAGCTTCATCTTTGTTTATTATGGCAAAATATTAAAGCTCAGTATTTCATTAAAGTTTCATATTACTTTCCTGAATATCCCTTTCTGAGGCTTGTTCTTATACTGGGAGGTGTTGGTCAGGAAGGCATGTTTGAGCCTTCAATGTGTTTCATTGTAGACTACTTGGAACTGTAACATAAAGGTTAGTCTTGCTTTAAAAGGTTACCTGTAGAAAATGTTGGCAGCTCTTAGGAAAAAAGGCTTTTGACTGTGGTGTGATTAGATTTGTATCCCGTGAAAGCCCTCAGTATTATTTAGATAAGTGTTATCTTTTGGTTTTGTTAGCTAAACTCTGAAAGAAATTAATTTTTCTAGACTTCTACTTTGATAAATATTTGGTTTAGCCTGCCATAATGTATACAAAAGTTTCATACTCAATGATTTTCCCTTTCCCTTTTTTTGACGATACTTAAAAAAGCACACACAGTGATTAAATTACTAACTGCTTTTCATGCTTTAAGTAAATAATTATCAGTCTACTCACTAAATTATTGAATTTAGTTGTAGAATCCAGTGCCTTAATCCTGCTACTGCTGGGTGTTCTTTAAACCTTAGGAAAGTATGGAATAAGCATCTCCTTCCCATGTTCTTGTGAACTGAGCCATGAGTGTGTCCGAAGCGATGTTGGCAATTCATTTAGGTAATACTGAATTCTTGCTACCTCTGCCTGAACAGTTACATTTTCATTGTCATCTTCATCTTCCTTACATGGATCAAGACCAATCAAGCCAATCAAAGGTGAAGGATGGACAAGTCTGATACAGTCTCATAGCAGAGGTATCTGAGATTTTTTTTGAGAAGTATCCCAGCAGCAATCCATTTCCAAAAGTCAGCATCTCTTCCATCTCATAGTCCTGTCTATTTTTCACATCATCTGCTTCTGCCTGTCCATTTTCCATATTGTATATACTGCCTCTGGGTGTATTATTTTTTAAATTGCTTTATGCATTGTCTTAGTTCTTATGGGGAAAACTGGTTTGTTACCTGTTGGATTGCTTGGTGTCTCCCTTCTCAGGAACATGTCTTCAGCAAACCGCATGGTATCGCTGTGTTTCCTGGGTTTGCATGTTTGCAGGACTGAGAGAGGGGTGAATAATACACAGTAATTGGTATGTATTGTGAAATGTATGGAGGAAAAGAAGAAACTAGTAAAAGTAGGTACTTATGAAACAATAAAGACATGGGAGTTATATTCATAACCTGGGCATAGCTCATTATTTTGCTCGTAGGTACAAAGACAAGGTGTCCTTTCATTTCACATATAACATGCCAGGTATGATAAATTTGAGTCTGCTTTGTGGCTTCTCAAAGGATCTTTGTCTCTCTTCCTTTCATTTTAGTACTTCACCTTTCTCTGTAACCTCCTGATTATATGGCAAGAAACCAGATTCACTTATCTCCTCTTCCGACAGAAACCGGGGATGGTATTTCTGAGATTTTTATCTCCTTTTCCTCATATGAGTTACTCAAGTAGAGAGTGCTTCTTTGCTTGGCTATATCTTTTCTAGACAACACAATAAAATTGTCATTGTTTTTTTTTTTTCAATGATAAAGCTTCTTAGGGAGTTCTTGTCCCTGAGACTGTACTGTTCCTTAGATATTTTGCATCATTTTATAGGCACAAAACCCCTACAAGTACACCACTATTAGCGTCCTGTAACTCAGGATAAAATTATTGCATCAGATGACATTTGGAAAATCATCTTTGTTGGAACAGGTTTTCAGAGATGAATAGTTACATTCAGAAGGCTTTGCAGTTATCTCTCCTCTGTAAGCTCTGAATAATTACTCTCCACTGTATAGTGTAATTTTCAGTTTGTCTTCTTAAATTCTTATTTTTCAGCATTTATTGTTAGCTCACTTTTTGTCAATTCAAGTCTTTTTGGTAGGAAAAACATAAATGTCTGTCATGCAAATGGTTTGGTACTCTTTCAGCTGTTGGCCATTCATGCCAATCTCATCTCTGTAAGTTGCAAGTTGACCAAACCATTTTTTTGTTCCTCTTTTTTTTTCTTTTAAGTTCCATTTCTATTTGTTAACACCTTCTCATATTGAATGAAACCACAATCGTAACAAAAGATTCATTTTTTTAACAAAAAAAAAAGCAAAAGCTTAAATGGAAAAAGTTGCATGTTAGAAAAATACAGGTAATTAACACAAATGGATGGACCACTCAGTGGATAAAGAATTGTATGGAAGGACATGCTCAAAGAGCATGATGTCCAAGTGGAGACAACTGGCATTCCTAGGGGCTGGTATTGGGACCAGCACTATTTAACATCTTTGTTGGTAATGTGGACAGTGGGATTGAGTGCACCCTCAGCAACTTTGCCAATGACACCAAGCTGTGTGCTGCAGTTGACACACCAGAGGGAAGGGATGCCATCCAGAGGGACCTTGACAGGCTTGAGAGGTGAGACCGTGTGAATCTCCTGAAGTGCAACAAGGCCAAGTGCAAGATCCTGTACATGGGTAGGGATAATCCTAAACATAATTATGGGCTGGGTAGAAAATGGATGGAGAGCAGCCCTGAGGAGAAATACTTGGGGGGGGTGTTGATGGATGGATGAGAAGCTCAGCGTGACTCAGCAATGTGTGCTTGCAGCCCAAAAAGCAAACTGTGTCCTGGGCTGCATCAAAAACAGCGTGACCAGCACATCAAGGGAGATGATTCTGCCCCTCTACTCTGTTCTCTTGAGACCCCACCTGACGTACTGCATCCAGCTCAGTGATCCCCAATATAGGAAAGATAACTGACCTGTCGGAGCAAGTCTATAGGAGAGACACAAAGATGATTAGAAGACTGTATCACCTCTCCTGTGAAGACAGGCTGAGAGAGCTGGGCTTGTTCATCCTGGAGTAGAGAAGGCTCCAGGGAGACCTTACAGCATCCTTCCAATACCTAAAGGGGACCTACAGGAAATATGGATAGGGATTGTTTACAAGGGCATGTAGTGATAGGACAAGGGGTAGTGGATTTAAACTAAAAGAGGGTAGCTTTGGATGAGATATTAAGAAGAAATCTTCAGTGAAGGTGGTGAGGCACTGGAACATGTTGCCCAGAGAAGTTGTGGGTGCCCCCTTCCTGGAAGTGTTCAAAGCCAGGTTGGATGGGGCTTGGGGTGTCCCTGCCATGGCAGGGTTGTTGGAACTACATGATCTTTAAGGTCCTTTCCAACCCAGAATGTTCTGTGTTTAGATATTTTTGGCCAGAGTTCCAGACCAATTAATAGTTCCTGCGAGTCACCGGACTAGCACTCTGATTATGTGACTGCAGGACATACTGGAGAAACTGTGATGAGAGCTAGACTCTGCTGTGCTAAAGCTATTGGATAATTTTCTGAATGTATTTCCCTTTGAGTGAAATAAAATCCTTCATCTGTTACTCCTCTACATCTCTTCAAAAACAATATCCCAACCTCCCCTCCCTCCCCCCCAAAAAACCCAAAACATGGTGAGGTTGCTGTGGGTCTAAGTACATGTCTTTCATCACAGCTGCTTTTATGTCTTAATTCTACATCCCATTCTTGAGTTCTATTATAGTTTCTTTAATCTAGATGTTGCTTGTGAGCAACCAAAACTCAGCCAGTTAAGATGATCCAAAGATTTTCCCTTTTTGATCTTCATAAGTAGTGTGCCACTTCCCATCATGATAAATCAGTTGGCAACCTTCAGCACCCAAGGCTTTACTCTTCCTGAAATTTTAATTTTCCTCAGCTTCCATGAACTCAACTCTTCTCTTTCTTTTCTCTTCCTTTTCTCTTCGCTTCTCTTCCTTTTCTCTTCTCTTCCTCTTCGCTTCTTGTTGCAGTTTTGTGAGGCTGTGCTGCTGAGACGGTTTCTTTAAGCAGCAGTTAGAGTTTTCTGCCAGCCTAAACTATAAACAACGAGCAATTCAAGGCCAAAGTTGTGGCCTGAGAGATAGTGAGCGCCTCTGAGAATCACATATAGGCAAAAAAAACCTGGAAGCAGCTGCATTTTGCCACCGGAGAAGGGAGAGAGAAGATGTAGCGAGCTGTGCAGACACCAAGGCCGGAGAAGGGCGGGGGAGGAGGCAGCCTAGGTGCCAGAGAGAAAGCAGCCCATGGAGAAACCCATGGAAAAGGCCGAGACCCCACCTGCAGCCCGTGGAGGAGCTCCAAGCTGGATGGAGCAGGTGGAGGCATAGAGGAGATGCTGTGACCCTACGTTGGAACAAGCCGCTGCAGCCATGAGGAGAAACAGAGACATAGAGAAGACACTGTGACCCTACGTTGGAACAAACTCCTGCCAGCACTTGCAGCCATGGAGAGAAACAGAGACACAGAGATGAGTGAGAGATTTGCAGCAGAACAGGTTTGCTTGGGGGAGGCTGGTGAACCCACAGAGGGCTGGGACTGAGAGACATTGTGGTTTATGACTGTCCGCCATAGCAGTGACCCACGCCAGGGCAGCTTGTGAATAGATAAAGCCCTGGGGAAAGGATTCAAGTTGGAGAAGTTTTTTTGAGGACTATGTCCTGTGGGTGAGACCCTATGGTGCAGCAGGGGGAGCGTGTGGAATAAATGCTCCCCCACACACACCCCCCGGCCAAGAGGGAAGCCAACTTGCAAGGGACTGACCAAAGCCCTCATCTCCCAGTCCCTGCCCCCCTGTACTGCGAGCAGGGGGAAGAAGGGAGTGAAATCATGACTAGAGTGAAGTCTGCTAAGAAGGGAGCGGGGAGGGAGGTTAGAGGTGTCTTAAGATCTGGAAAAGGAAAACAGCTCATGAAGAAGTAACAGAGAACCCCATTTTTTCCCAGTCCCTGCCCCACTGTACTGCGAGCAGGGGGAAGAAGGGAGCAAGATCATGGCTCAAGGGAAGTCTGCTTAGAATGGAGGGGTGGGGGAAAGGTGCTACCGAGAACCCCATCTTCCCCAGTCCCTGCCCCCCCCTGTACTGCCAGCGGGGGGGAAAAAGGCAGCAAAATCCTGACTAAAGTCTGCTAAGAAGGGAATGGTGGGGAGAAAATGTTTTAAGATCTGGTTACGTTTGTTTTAAGATCTGGTTATGCTCTCAACTCCGGTTTCTTCACTGTTCTTTGTAGTTGTTGTGTACTGTAATAGAGTAGTTTCTCTCATCTTCACTTTGTGTTGAGTCTGTTTTGCCCACGTCTCCCTGTCCTTATTTTGACTTCTGAGCCTCTTAATGCATAATTTCTCCCCTGTCCAACTAAGAAGGGGAGTAATAGACTGAATTTGGTGGGCATCTGGCCTCCAGCCAGGACTAAACCATGACACTTCTCTTCCTTTTCGCTTCTCTTCCTTCTATAAAGCTCTTTGCTGTTGTCATAGTTAGTTTGCTAGTTCAGTGCTACATCTGCTTCTGATTGTCTTGGTTTTTTTTTTAATGCACCGTTTGGGCCAGGATGAAACAAAATGACCTCTTCTTGTTCTGCCTTTCTGTAGCACTTAACAGAGCACCATTTTGGCCTGTGGTTAGAACTCCTCTGGGATAGCAGCAAAAGTTATTTTGCTCCTCCAAAGTAAATTGTGTGGAAATCAGAACCAAGGCCTGGGAGTTTTTATGCACTGAAGTTAAAAGTTTTGATGTAGCCTAATCTGCTACAGAGCAGCGAAAGATACTGCAGGAATCTTGGTTACTTAAATTCCTCTGTTGGTTTTGTGGAAAACTTGCAAAACTTGCCTTCTTTCTAAGTCCATTGACAAACCCCACTGCCATTTTAAAAATATCTGTTTCTCAGTCAGACTTGCTTTGGATAAAGCCATTGATAGAGGGGAAATCTTCATGTTGTGTCTGAACCGTCTCCTCACTCACAAAACCAAAAAATAAGCAGTTCTGTGACCAGCAAGACTTTTGAAGTGTCCTTGCTATGGCCATACATGAGTGAATTTTCCTACCTGGAGTTTGGAGATGGCTTACAGCAAGATGCCTTTTATAAGACCATCAGCTGCTAAAAGGTTTGACATCTCTGTCAAACCTATCTGAAATGTCTCCAGAAATATTGGATGACTTAAAAACAATGAAGTGGAGGGAGGGGAAGTATAGCAATCATAACATTAATGGCATGACCGTAGGAGCCTTGTTTTCTTAGGAAAAATAGATTAAAAATCCTCTAACATTAAACGTTTTTTGTTTCCTGTGGTCTGAAAAAACATGTTTTCCCAGCTTTGCACAGACACAGTGCCTGAAGCTCGTGAGGATGTGTTATCCTGCACCATGCCAGTGTGGTGTGCCTGACCTTTGTTTCTTTTTTATGCCAATCATTTACCTGCATTCAGGGAGTCTAGAAATAAATACTGATGTCAACAAAGCTTCAAGTCAAATAAAAACTGTTGTTCTTTTAGTAATTACCACAACTGTTATCACAGCATGAAAACTGAAGAAGAGGAAGGGAAAGTGGCTTCTGAGGCAGGAAACGTCAGATGATTTGAGCTGCCTGTATATAACTGTTTCACTTTCCACCATAATGGAAATTTCAAATGCGTATTAAATCACTTTAAAGATAAAAGATATATTGTATTTGCATGATTTGCAGAAAGCCAAACAAACTGACCACATCAAGTGTTAATATTGATCAACCAATCATATTTTAGTGCCTACTAGGCATCAGGATAACCTGTCATTCAGGAAATAACTGCAATTTCTACCTCATGCAAAATTAGAATCAAATTTTTAATATCTTTGCTTTAATTATCCTAGCTCCTAGCATTTTTTTTATTTTTAATTAAATGTTACAACACTGTATTTATGACTATAGTACTGCAAATTTATTTTAAAATTAGACTAATTTAAACTACATTTGACTAATTGGTCTGCATTTAATTTCTCCTTTACTTACTACTGTAGTATTTTTTGAAAAAATGTCCAGTTTTATTGTGTATATAGTAGTTTTTTATATGTAACATAATTTGTGTGCTTGCTTCAAAGAAAACTCAGTTACTATGATTTTAAATTAGCATGTTTTTGAATTTTACATAGCAATATCGGCTTGCCACCTTTTGACCAGGTTTAGAGTAGGGACTGTCCACACATAAGGCCTTTGCCACTCAGAATACTGCTTTGGGTTGACCCCCTCTGACAGCATTTTGAAAGTTAGGGGTTTTTTCCTTATTTTTTCTGTGTTCCTTACCATTAGCATAGAGTGGGAGGAACAACGGTGGCCCTGCAGGGCATCGTGTGGGGCCTGTTTGTCCATACCCTTGCACCTTTCTGAATACATTTCTCTGAGGACCTACTGCTTTCCAGGCCACTAAAAATCTAGGGCTACACACAATATCTGCCTGAAGACTTTGACTTTCTGGGCTTTAGAAAGGCAAAAGTGAGGCCCTCAGCGATTCACTTACAGCCCATTTTGCTGGTTTTTTCTTTCGCTGGGAAGTATACCAGTTTGTGAAACTTCTTCACCCACCGCTTTCCCTTTTTACCTTCTAATTTCTTTCAGCTTAGGCAGCTGAATGTTGGAGGAGATTGGCATTTCTACAAATACTTGCTTTGGAAAGATACTGGGAGATCTGAAAAATTAAGCCAATAACTTGTGTAGTCTGTAGTGGTAAAATGTTTCAAAGCTTGAACATATACTTTTTACTTTTTTGCAGATCCAGTCTTGCTTATGGAATTGTTGAAGATCTGAGATCAATGAAAAAACATTTTTGCATGCAAAAAAGGATAATTTTGGTTTATCTGTTTTAAAATCAAGTGTGGTATTTGATGACTCATCTACAAGATCTCTTCACTGACGTCTGAAGAACAAAGTGCTTTTCAACCTGTACTTCTGTAGCACTATGACTAACTGTAAAGGCAGATCTACCATTTCCAAAACAAATAGCAAAGTTCACGACCGAGAAGGTTTTGTAAACTGGACCATAAATCTTAATACAGTTCAGTCTGATAAATTTTTGAGACTGCTTTTGAGTATGGTTCCTGTTGTTTACCAAATAAACCAGGATGAAAGACACAAAAAAGTGAATGGTGTCTGGCAAGATGGATTACAACCCGCAGGACACAATTTTAATGTTAGGTCTGAACAACACACAGACTACCATCACTTCTCAGAAGCAAGTTTTCATGGTAGTAATGGACACAGCCCATCTAGCTGTAGCCCTAAATATGATGATTTTACCAGTTATAATTACTGTGATGGAATGGGAACTTCAGAAACAGATGCCATGTTGCAGGAAGACAGCCTATCTAGTGACAGCAATGAAGATGTCATTGTGGAAGGAAGTAGAAAACAACCCAAAGAATCCAGTAGTGTTATGGCACTGCAGATACTTGTACCATTTTTGCTAGCAGGATTTGGAACTGTTTCTGCTGGCATGGTTTTGGATATTGTACAGGTTGGTATTTGCTTTGAAACATATTTTTTTAAACAGGTGGTCTGTGGGTTTTATAGTTCTGACGTGATATTGTAGATGATAGGAATGTTGAAAAGAAACTAGGTCTGAGTGTGGTTGTACTATTGTGAACTCCTTTTCCCCAAACCTCATTTTAAACAGTTCCAGTGTTTCAATTGGAGTCATTCAAGTCTTGTAATTGTTGTTGCTTAGCCACAGTGAGCTGCTGAATAATGCTCTTGCCTACTGCTTTAACTAAGGATAGAAATAGAGTAATGGTTCAAAATTCTGTTGACACTAATAAATGTATACATTGTCAAGTGGACTTGTAATAACCATGAAGCTGCAGTAAAGGAGAGTTTAACAAGATTAGAAGAATTTATTCCATTATCTAATCTTCTTGCATGCTTCAAGTCTGTGCAATTTCTGAAAAACTGTGTAGATGATAATGCATATGTTGTGTAAAATTGTGCACGACGTTCATACACTGTATGAAATTCATATGAAGTGATTTAGAGCTTTTTTGAATATTGAGGCGTATGTAAGGGACTCCTTCATATAACATTAGGTATACCAAACACTCAGAATTATTGGTATTGGTGAGGTGAATAGGGCTGCAAAGTCATGTCCAACCTGAAATACAATGGTAGTAAGCCCAGAGAAGCTAGATTATGTTGGCTTGTGGTAGCAGGTTTAACTTATGATAGTTATTTAGGACTAAAATAAAAGAGAACTTTCTCTAAACTTTAAGGCTTAGTACAATTACATTTTAAAACCTGGCTCAAAGTATTATATCACTAAGATCCTATTGATACAGAACGTTTTTAGAACTATTTTCTAACTTAAAACAGTTGTAGATGTCAGCAGCATTTCAGTGGAGTTAAAAGTAATTGTTGCCTATGAAATAATTCTTTGTGCATGATAGTTGAAGAAAGTTCTGGAGAAAGTAACAGTTAAGAAATGTTTATTGGACTTCCTTACTTTCTTGCCTAATTGCATTTTGAAGGCTGTGTTTACTTTTGTTTGCGAACTAATTTCTGTTTTTTAAAAGTCTGGATTTCTTATAAGCAGACCTCATGGAGTCTCTTGTTCTGTGTGAGTAGAATCACAAAAATTACTCAAAAATATGAAATAATCACAATATTCAAATTGAAAGACAGTAGAGATTTTTTCTTTTGTTTCATTCAGCTCTAATGTTTTCTTTAGTTACACTTAAGGACTTAACAGAGTTAATTTAAAGAGGAGTAAGAGGTGACCATCTTTGTCACTCCAAAATTTGCAAGAGTAAAGGAAATTTGGACTTTAATAAATTGCAATGAAAAGACACTTTTCTACATTAAGAAAAGGGAAAATAAAGATTGACATGCAGGCTTTCCTGATTCCTTGCACTGATTTACACCAATCTTTTACTTCGTTCATTTTACCAGTTTATTCTTTGTACAGATGCTTGTTTGGACTCTGTTAATATGTGCTTTATTTCATGATACAGCCTAATGATCACCCAAAAGAGGCAGTTGTGCCTACTGTCACTGCTGGGTTCCAACCAAATGCTTTACCTTGCCTTCCCTCCCTTAAGGGAATGTGTTTGTATAGCTGGGTT
This sequence comes from Gallinula chloropus, assembly GCF_964237585.1. Lineage (NCBI taxonomy): Eukaryota > Metazoa > Chordata > Aves > Gruiformes > Rallidae > Gallinula > Gallinula chloropus. The sequence continues at coordinate 23,420,084 of NC_140085.1, forward strand.
TTGAATCGGGTGGAAATACATCTTGATTTTTCCTTTTATATTATTTTTAATCTTGATGGATTTCCCAGTCCAGCTCGCCATGAATGAGAGAGATTTGACAGCTAGTCCCAGTGCTACCTTTTTTAACCTTAAACTAAGCATTCAACTGGGATGCAGTACAGCAGGATTTTGAAATGTGGCAGAGCATGAGAATTTGAAGACAACAGAGCATTCTAAGCTTTTTTATTTACAAACCATCTTATGGCTATTCTTTCTCAGTAGTAAATACCTAAGTAACTTGACATAGAGGGAATTCTCAGATCTTGTTTGCAAGACTTGAATCCTTTTATCTTAATTCAAATAATCATTTAAATGAATGCAAATCCATGAATGCAAAAGCAGTTTTCAGTTTTCTTACTTTAGTTAAAGATGGGAGATGATTACAAATTAAATACACAGATTGACAGACATGCAAAGCAGCACAGCATTTCTGTGTGGAGAATCAGTGCACACAAAATTAATGGGAGAATCCGTCTTTGCTTTACAAAATCTGAGCTTTGGAAAACGGTTCTCCTCTAAACTTGACACTTAGAAGTAAAAATTAAAGACAAGCTTTTTTTCATTTACAAGTTCTATTCTTTTGACACCAATTTCCTTGCTGCTTTTCTGTGAGGTTTCTACACAGCTGGAAGGGAAAAGATGAAAATACTGTTGTAAATTAAGAGCAGGATTCAAGAGCAGTCATAGCACCTGGTACTGGTCTAAAGTCATGAAATTAAGACTTCAAATTAATGACATCTTTTCTTAACTAGCTTTGTTTCATGGCCAAGTTTTATATCTCTTATTTTTGGTATTCTCAACTTTGAAGTTGTAATATGCAGTCATAAATCTGTTTTATCTAGCCAACGGTTCTGGCTTTAGACTTCTAGGTCTAATACAAAAAGATGGATTTTTTTTGTTTTAAGAGGAAAAATATATAGGTTATAGAATTTTAATACTTTGCTGAAGGTCTAAAAAGAATTTTTCAATTGAATAGTTCCCACTGTATCATTTATACAGCACTGGGATGTGTTCAAGAATGTTACTGAAGTTTTTATCTTGGTTCCTGCACTTCTTGGTCTCAAAGGAAATTTGGAAATGACCTTGGCATCCCGCTTGTCAACTGCTGTAAGTGATTTTTTTTTTCCTTTTGCTCTTCATATATATGTTATAAGTTCTTCAAAAGGAAACAAATCTTTGGAATAGAAATGTTTTATGTTTATGGCTTAATCTACGTGCTACAAGAGCCCTTCAAACCTGTTATTAAATTGGCAGAGTTAAAAAGATGACCCTCTTCTAATGGCTATAAATCAAAATTTTGCTTCTTCATTCTTTTTCAAGTCATCATTCAGAAAAGTTCATTTTTGAGATTTGCATGTGTATTCTGCAGGGTTGACAGATCTCTGTGGCTTTGATGGGGTTTGAACAGGCTAACAAAATGTGAACATTTTGAACACATATTTCTCTAGACCACTTGTGTGACACCAAAATAAAGCATTTCTAACATTGCTACTCTAGATCCTTGTTGGTCAACCTATAAGAAACTCTTTTGTGGATTTCTGGCTGAATAATTTAATCCTTTTTTTGTTGTTGTTGTTTTTGGAGGTTTGCCTATTTTTCTGTGTGTGCATGTCAACGCCATGACATAGCATAACAACATTTTTTCTATGTCTTCTTTCCTACATGCATGTCCTAGTTGTTTTCTGTGTCACAGGGGCTGTTCCATTCCTTTGTTTTTCTAGTCTAAGCAAACTGGATTACCTTGCCATATAGCTTTTTTTGTGGGTGTGAATAAATATAGCGAGCAGAATGTTCTAATAATGTAGCTAAACTATTTCTGGTACCTGAACTGGGTATCTCTGTAAGAGGTACAGTGTAATGAGGTGTTTTCCCTTGGTAAGATCATTTTTCTGTTCTCCAGCAGGGCACCCACTCTCTGCCTGTTCCTGCTTGAATGACTCTAGAAATGATTCTAGAAAATGTTTGGTCAAGGGTATACATAGCTCCAGATGAGACCTTACTATGGCTTTGTTGAATAGCACTTCCCTAGTACTCTCAAAAATTGGTCTTGAAACTTTCTAGGTTTATATGCATTTATTTTCCTAGCAGTGTCAGACTTAGACCTCTCAGTCACTTTGTGATCAATGACTGTCCCCTACTATTTTCCCTTTTGTGATAGTTCCAGCTGTCACTCTGATTTCTGGCAGAAATATTATGAGTCTGTAAGTGCATGACCCTGTATTTCTACTGATGAATTTAATCTGTTTTCATTACTGTAATCATCAAGATCATCCATTTTTTGTACAATATCAAAATGTTTTGTATTGTCAAGGTCTTCCAGTTTTCTGTCATTAATAAATTTCATTGCCACATTATATTGAGTTATTGCCCAAATGCCCACCATGATGGACATACCATTCCTTAGCAGCCCTATGAAGGTTTGCCTATGTCATGCTCATTATAGAAATTGATCACTTTTGCCCCATATCCATTCTTTCCTATATAAGAATCAACCTTTTGCTGTATCTTTATCAATAGCAGTCATCTATTCAGTCTTGTTTTCTGTTTGATTTTAATGCTCTTATTTTTCTGAGTATTCTTACTGTTTATTAACAATATTTTGTGTTTTAACTGTAGTGCCTTTACTGTCAGGCATGAATACTTTTGTCTTTCACATGGCTGATTTTTTTTTTCCCCTGTTGACTTGTTGCTTAATTTGTTCTTGACTCGCACAGTCTGTGGCCTGAGAAGGGAAAGTGCTTGCATTGCATAGTGAAGAATGCACCAAGTCCAAGATCTACAAGTGCCATATTGAAGGCTTAAAAAAAGAGTCAAAATCTTCTACACCACTTCTGATTTGGTTAATGGGATTTTAGTTCTTTGTCTCAATTGAGCTTATGACCACTGCCAGAGAGGTCAGAACTACTCCAGAACTACTTCTCTGGGTCAATCCGTGGCTGATTTTCCCCTCCTCACCAGTGCCATCTCATTTGTGAACTTCATGGCTCTTGGAAGGTTTAGCTAAGTGTCATGCACTTTTCTGCACCAAGAATCCTGACTTTGGTTCTTATTATCCATTGACTGTTACCAAAGGTCAAGGAGTTGATCCTCCTCCCACAAACAGGAAAAGGATACTGGAGTTTCCACCACACTGACAGCATGGTCAATGGTTTATTAAAGTTGGCATCATGATGTTCAGGCCACTTCCTCTCAGCTCAAAATGGCATTCATGTGATCACTAACTGTGTGATAACGTGATCTTCCATGTGATTTTTTGGAGACAATTTGTCCACTTGAAGCCAGACTCCTACTAAGACTCAACAACATCCCATTCTGAGAGGGCTTAGTTTGGGGAGTGTTACCAGTGCCACTTAACACTGTCATTAAGTCTCACCAAGACATAAATCAACTGATGTTTGAAAGGTTTTTACTCAAGCATGCCATGAAGCCTTCCTCCCCAGTAGCAGAAATTGTCATATGTGTGTCTTGGCCAAATTGTGTTAGCTGGCTCTGTTCACGTCTTTCCACCATGAGGGTGAATTAACTGGCTACAAAGAGGTCTATGAAGTGTACATTTCTGCAGACAATGCTCTGTGGTGTGTGTGAGCTCCAGGAAGTCATGTTCACAGCATTTCAAGCACCAAGCTTATTCCTGCATTTGCATCAGCAGATGTGTGTGTGTTGTTATTTCTGTACTTGTTTTCAAATGCCTCTGATTTCCTTGTGTGACCTGTTTTCTTCAAGAATCATGACAGACCCTGGACTAAGTTACACAGATGATTGAAATACTTTCTGGGACTTCCTTATTCATATTGTAAATCCATTGGACATCCTTCACAGGGAGTAGGTAGAGGCCCATCACAGTTCAGTGAATGATCTTTCTTTTGCCAGTGGTGGCTTAAATTTATTCTAGTTGGTGGAGAGCTCATCCACAACAGACTGGAGATTTCGGAGAATAATATTCTACAAAATAAGAACAGTATAGATCATTCATTATCAAGATAATGCTAACAAGATTATAATTAGGCCTTATATGTGAAAAAAATAAAGAAGGTTTTTATCTTGTAAAGAACCTTCCACCTTTCTCTGATGTATTTTTTTTCATGCTCCACCCCAGTTGCAATCTGCACAGCTCTGCAAGCTGGTGGATAGCTGGCCACATGTGCCCAAATGCTACTGCAAAGGCAAACAAATACACAAGAACTCAGCAATTGTTCTTGTTGTTAGTTAAAAAAACCCACAACAAAAACTATGAAACCTGTGACTCCTACAGGAGACAGCTTGGGCTGAGTTGTCAGGTACGAACTTAAACTCCAGGACAGTTGCTTTGATTGCTCTGCTTCCCTCAGGTTTTAAAAACAGGTGCTATGTCATAGTGTATCATTTGTTACTGGAGAGATTAAAAGAAAGCTTGCTACTGTACCTGAAATTTACCTGACAGTTCTCTCAGACCTCTATGAAAGAGGTTATTCTGACCTTTGCACTCCTCACACTGATTTCATTGACCCTCTACTCTCATTAGCCATCCAATCTTTGGCCCTGTCATCCCTACCCTAAGCGAAAACTGAGAGCATATTAAGTCAGGGCATATGTAAACAGTTATTTGAAGGCAGTAGTATAATTAATCTTCCTTTTCTGACCTAGATTTGCAGTAACTGGCTCCCCACCAGATACTGTCTTTACAGTAAATGCCAATCTGTGCCCCTGTGAAGAGCTTTACCTTTGAGTAGGGCATTTCTAACGTGAGTTCAGCATTGGAGCTAATTCATACCCTTCTTGCTCTGTGATCTAATAATTGTATCTGAATTTGTAGACATGTCTGTGCTCTTGCAGCTGTAAACAAGTTATCTGAACGCCACTGTAATTCTGTAGTCAGCCAAAAAGTAATGTCTTGTTAGCAAGTTTCTGTTACCCATAATATATGTGATTCCAAGGTTTGCCTGATCACCTTCATTCATCTTGTTGCCCAAATTCCTATTTTGGCTGCTTGTTACTGGCCACTCACAATTTCCCATCCAATTCAGAATCAGCTCACTAAATACGTCTCAGGACTGTGTTTTTAATCTACCTCATGGCAAAGCTTGTCCTTCTCTTTGGTGTTGGTGTTAATGTAAACCGTTCTCCTTCGTCTCACTGCTGTGCTGGTGTAACTACGTGAGGTGAACTTAGGTCATCTGCCCATTCAAGCACAATAATTATATTGTGTGGTTTGAATTCTTCATCTTTGTTCCATAGTTCGAGTCACTCCCCTCTTCTCTGTTCACACTGTTGCCTTCTCTTCCCATTCCTTTTTTTTTTTTTTTTTTTAAGGAGAAGTAAAAAACCCCAAGCCAACAACTAACACCCAACACCCAAACACCACTCATCCCTGTAAACTTACACAGGCTCTTGTTTTGACCGTGTGTTATCAGGGTTAGGCATTAGCAATATGACTTTACAAGCTTTTGGGCTCATCTATTCCACAGTATCACAATAAACATGATCTTACTTCATGGAAATCTGCAGCTGCAAGGAGTCCCTTCTTGCTCCCTGAAAAAAGTGGTTCACATCAAGCCAGCAGGCAAATTTAAGTTGCTATGAATTCACTCATGGAGTGGGTCGATCTGGTACGAAAAAGAAAACATGAACATGCACATGATAGTAGGGGAGAGAAGAGCTGTAACTATGCCATCTGGCAGCAGCTCAAATTTAGGCTGGAATAAGCATTTTGCAAAATTACTGTATAATCAGATGGGGTTTTTTGATACTTTTCTAAAACTTATTCAAAGGGGAAAAACTGGGAAGCTCTCTGCAGCCTGCCATTTTGTGTATTTAGCATATAAGAAGAATGCAAAGGAGAGTCTTATCTGCACTTCCTTAAATATCGTCGTAATATTTACTGTATGCATTTGCAGAGCTTTCACTGTACTTTGAACACCGTAAAATATTTATAGTGTAGATTGAGATAAAGTGTCTTATTGTATTTCTAAGTTTTCAAGTTAGTATACTTTGTTCCTTGCAAGTCTCTACTATCACAGAATGGAACAAAGTGGAAAAGACATGGAAGGAAAAACGCCTGAAAAAAATTATCAGAAAAGAAAAAAAGAATGCATTAAGACTTTCTGTATTTTGAGAAGTATGTAATCTTATAAATTAGTATTCTGTGGGAAAGAAACACTAGAATTTAAATGCTAGAATTTGTGCTTAATATATAAAAACTGTTCTGTTATCTCAAAAGGGAAGTTATTTTAAATATAGTCATATTGCAGTGGTATGTACTGTTCTTCAGATCTTGTCCTTTAACAAAAAAGATGAAGTAAAAGTAGGAAATACGTTATAAAAGTCTATGTATGTACTTTTTCATTTTTTAGGATAATTAATTTACCATCTAGAGCTACTGCCTTAGGACTGGACATTTACAGTATCATAAGTTTCTAGCCATATGGTGTAAATGGATGGGTTAGAATGCCAAACAGATGTGGTTTCTGATCTTCTGGAAGCACTTACAGTTTCTCTATGCAGGTAGTTTCGTTGCAATTAATTAACACAGTTGTATGGGATTGCATGTGTCCACACACTCACTCTCATATGTGTCTACACATGCACTCTCATACCATAATGATAGATGTGGTACAAAACTGGGAGGAGTGGCTAATAAGGCAGGTGGCTGTGCTGCCATTCAGTGAGGCCTGGACAGGCTAGAGTTGGGTGGAGAGAAACCTAATGAAATTCAGCAAAAGTAAGTGCCAGGTCCTGCACCTCCGGAGGAATAACCTTAGGCACCAATATAGGTTGACCTGCTGGGAAGCAGCTCAGCTGGGAAGGACCTGGGAGTTCTGGTGGACAACAAGTTCTCCATGAACTACCAATGTGCCTCTGTGGCCCAGGCCAATGGTGTCCTCGGGTGCATTGAGAAGAGTGTGGGCAGCAGGTTGAGAGAGGTCATCCTCCCCCTCTACTCTGCCCTGGTGAGGCCACATCTGGAGTTCTGTGTCCAGTTCTGGGCTCCAGTTCAAGGAAGAGAAGGAACTACTGGAGAGAGTCCAGTGGAGGGCTGTGAGGTTGACGAGGGAACTGGAACATCTCTTGTATGAGGAAGGGCTGAGAGAGCTGGGGCTGTTCAGCCTGGAGAAGAGCAGACCAAAAGGGGATCTCATCAATGCTTATGAATATCTGAAGGGCTGATGTCAAGAGGGTGGGGCCAGTCTCTTTCCAGTGAAGCTCAGTGACAAGACAAGGGGCAGTGGGTGCAAACTGGAGCATAGGAGGTTCCATGTGAACATAAGGAAAAACTTCTACACTGTGAGGGTGACAGAGCACTGGAAGAAGCTGCCCAGAAAGGTTGTGGAATGTCCTCTGGAGAGATTGAAAACCCACCTGGACATGACCCTGTGCAACCTGCTGTAGGTGATCCAGCTTTAGCAGGGGGGTTGGATCAGATGATCTTCAAAGGTCCTTTCCAGTCCTGATGCTCTGTGATACTGTGATTTTTCTATTGGCTCACAGAATTCAAGGGTGATAGAAGCAAGTTCAGTGTAAAGTGACTGAGCAGGTTGAAGGTTTCCCTTCAACCCACTGATCTAATCAGCAGTGGTGCTTGGACATTCCTGGAAATGTTGGGTGGCTAGTGTATCTTCAACAAGTTACTACATAAATTTGCATAAAATTTAGCTACTTTTGGGTAGAGACTGTAAGTACAATTTAAAATCAACAGCAATGATTGACTTGAATAAAGTACTGCTTAGTTTTAACTTGCTTTCACAATGTTTCTTTATGTGTTTGAGTTGAATCATTTGTGGGTTTCTGCCTTGGTGCATTTTCAAGTAATAAAATTTTAAACCCAAATGCCTGAAATTGTGTTGTAATTTCAACAGGTAAATATCGGAAAAATGGATTCTCCAATTGAGAAATGGAACCTAATAATTGGCAATTTGGCCTTAAAACAGGTAAATATAATGGAGTTACTTGATTAAGCCTTGTAAGTGAGCAAAGGTATTGAAAAAGTCTACAACAAGCATTGGTAAGTATGGAGATGGACATTGTTAATGGGAAACTGGCTCTGCTACACTGGCTCATGCTTAACATACAATGTTTGCATGATTGGTTTTGGGGTTGTTTTTTAACACTAATTTTTCTCTAAAGCAATATGAGCTTATATTTATCAGAAGAAGAGGTAAAGTATTCTTTGGGACTGTACCAAGTGTATTTCCTTTTTGATTTTTCTGAGGGAGGATCTGATGATAATTAGAAAAAAATTTCAGATTTGGCAAAAGCTTTTAATTTTGACCTCGCAAATGTTTTCAGTACTGTATTTGTATTGGATTCAGTGTTTAAAGGAGGTATGTGATAAAGCTTTTTGGATAAACCCCAAAGTTTTAAATAGGTGGGTCATTTGAGGAAAAGAGTGTTTGTTCTCCAAAGCAAGTATTTCTTAAGATTAAGAACTATTTCATCTTCTTATGTTATAATATGACATGCCTAAAAATGAGTGAAAAGTTTATGTTGTCACTTCACTCTTTTAAGTGAGGTATTTCAACTTTGGCTTCTGATAAATCCTCAGCTCTTTTCCCTGATTTTACTTTCGTTGTTCTTGAGTCTCTGAAACATTGGTTTCTCTTCTGCATAAGATTTTTCTGCTTGATTATCCAAGGTTAGCATCATCTCTACAAAATGAATCAGCATGATTTACACCTTGAAAATAAATGTATATAGGAGGAAAAAATAACAGGAAATGTTTCTGTATTCCTCTTAAGTCTATCATTCACTTTATTTTTCTTTTCTAGGTTCAGGCAACAGTTGTTGGCTTTCTGGCAGCAGTCGCAGCAGTTATATTGGGCTGGATTCCAGAAGGCAAATACAGCTTTGCTCATTCAATCCTTCTGTGTTCTAGCAGTGTAGCAACTGCTTTCATAGCTTCTCTTTTACAAGGTAACAAGACTGTGTATGTTACTTTTTACAGTTTTTTAGTTTTCTGTGGATGCTGAATGTATATTATGTTGCTATTCCTTAAAACTTTAAGTGTGGTAAGGTGCAATACATCTGAAACACAGCTGATGACAGGATGCCCTTTTGCAATTTCCCTGTAGGCCTGCATATTGCATTCCTCTCCTGTCATATTCTTTGAAGAGATTTGATTTGCCGTGACCTCCTGAGCTTGTCTAAAACAAAAAGTATGGGGTTTAGATTTTTTACTAATATGATGGAGAACTTTTCTCCCCTGCTTTCTATATTCATTATTATACAAAATATATTCTTAGTAGTAAAAAAGTAGAACTTATTTGTTTAAGCTCAAGTGAACCAGGATGTCAGCTCAGCTGAATCCAAACTTCTGGTTGCCCATGCTGCTTTTTGTTTCTGAAATGATCCAGCTGGTTTGGTATGTGAAGGAAACAAGTTCAAGTCCTCCACTACTAATAGTGCCAACATATCTCTGGAGCAATATTCATGAATTTAATCTTCTCTCCCCAGTTGTACTTAACTACAAAAGACAGTACTTAAGGGACACGAGGGCAGAAAAATGTACCTCTACTTGTGACATATTCTTAATGAAAATACATAGTCAGTAGTCTTAATCATAGTAAGTCAAGTAAAATGTTCAACTTTTTTTTTTTTTACAAATGTGATATGCTTACTTATGTGAAAATTACAAAACTGTTCAATTTTGGCTTGGAATTAAGAGCATATCTAAAAATTATACTGATGCTCTTATGCACCTTATCTGATGAAAGGAAATTATGGAAGTTATGCCAAAGACGACTGTTAATAACAATGTGAAAATTGGTCTCAGTATCCACTTGCTTTCTGTGGGGAAAAGCCTCTTGAAAAAGTTACTGTTCCTGTTTATAGGATCCCCGCCCCCCCCCCCCAATTCCCAACATCATAGAATCATAGAATCAGAATGGTCTGGGTTGGAAGGGACCCCAAGGATCATAGAACTCCAACCCCCCTGCCACAGGCAGGGACACCAACCTTCAGGCCTGGATCTACACAAGGCTGCCCAGGGCCCCATCCAACCTGGCCTTGAACACCTCCAGGGATGGGGAATCTACTACTTCTCTGGGCAGCCTGTTCCAGCACCTCACCACTCTTTCTGTAAAAAACTTCCCCCTAATATCTAATCTAAACCTTCCCTCCTTTAGCTTTAGTCCATTCCCCTTTGTCCTGCCATTATCTGCTCTTTTAAAAAGTCGAATCCCCTCCTGCTTATAAGCTCCCTTCAGGTACTGGAAGGCTGCAATGAGGTCCCCCCGCAGCCTTCTCTTCTCCAGGCTGAACAAGCCCAGTTCCCTCAGCCTCTCTTTGTAGGGCAGGTGCTCCAGCCCTCTAATCATCCTTGTGACCCTCCTCTGAACCCTCTCCAACAGTTCCACATCCTTCTTGTATTGGGGGCCCCAGATCTGGACACAGTACTCCAGATGGGGCCTCACGAGGGCTGAGTAGAGAGGGACAATCCCCTCCCTGTCCCTGCTGGCCACTCCTCTCCTGATGGAGCCCAGGATACCATTGGCCCTATGAGCTGCAAGAGCACACTGCTGGCTCATGTCAAGCTTCTCATCCACCACAATCCCCAAGTCCTTCTCAGCAGGGCTACTCTCAAGAAGCTCTTCTCCCAGTCTGTATCTGTGTCTGGGATTCTTCCGTCCCAAGGGCAACACCTTACACTTGGCAGTGTTGAACCTCATTAGGTTCCCTCGGGCCCATCTTTCCAGCCTGTCAAGATCCCTCTGGATGGCTTCCTTTCCTTCTGGGGTGTCGACCACACCACTCAGCTTGGTGTCATCCACAAACTTGCTGAGGGTGCACTCAATTCCATCATCCATGTCATTGATAAAGATGTTAAAGAGCACCGGTCCCAAGACAGATCCTTGGGGGACCCCGCTTGTCACCGGCCTCCACCTGGACATAGACCCATTGACCACCACCCTTTGGCTACGGTCTGTTAACCAGTTTCTTATCCACTGGATGGTCCATCCATCAAATCCACATCTCTACAATTTAGAGATAAGGATGTGGTGGGGGACTGTGTCAAAGGCCTTGCACAAGTCCAAGTAGATGACATCGGTCGCCTTCCCTTTATCTACCGATGCTGTCACTCCATCATAGAAGGTCACCAGATTGGTGAGGCACGACCTTCCCTTGGTGAAGCCGTGCTGGCTGTCCCGGATCACATGCTCTTCCCTCATGTGCTCCAACATGTCGTCCAGGAGGATCTGTTCCATGATCTTCCCAGGCTCAATTTAAAATGTTTTACCTGTATAGCAAGCAAGATTTTTATGTGTTGTCTAGTATTTAATTTATGATGCAACTTTTTGATTAAGTACATGACTGGATATGTGCTAAGTACATGACTAAGTACATGACTGGAAATCTTGCAGTGTCAGATGTCAAAGTATTTAAACTTCTGTTGTTTTCAGCCTAGTCTACTTTCAATTTCAGTCAGCTGAAGTTAATAGGGTGTAGAAATAGTACACTGATTTTTTTTTCTTCAGGAAACAGCTGATTTGCAATTTCAATAGTTCTAATTCTAATCATAAGCAAAATAGTTCAGATTGTTCTTGATTTGTGTGTGTGTGTGTGTGTGTGTGTGTGCTTGCTGTGTTTTTTTATGAATACAACCCCTCATTTTTAAAAATGGCTGAACCTTAAAATACAGACATCAGTCTGGTGGGAATAACAATCCTCCTGGGACAAAAGCAACGAGTTCTTACTTATCATGATCTTGGAATTTTCTGTGGAGTTAAGATTACTCTGTTGTCTTCTGTGTTGATTCTAGGAATAATAATGGTTGGAGTTATTGTTGGATCAAAGAAGACTGGTATTAATCCTGACAATGTTGCCACCCCTATAGCAGCAAGTTTTGGAGATCTTATCACTCTTGCTATACTAGCATGGATAAGTCAGGGTCTTTATGCTTGCCTTGGTAAGTATGTTTCTAAGTGTGTATGTCTGCCTAAGATACTCTTTTGGGTTAGAGGGGTAGGGAGAAGGCAGGGAAGGAGAGGTTTAGAATACCTTTTGGTTGGACTGACTTTTTTGGTCAGTATTTATAGTATTGAATGATAAATCTGGGGTTGCAACATTACAACATGATCTTTTGTGAGAAGATGGCAGCCACTAACCACAATCTCAGCAAAATCTACTAATACTTGAATGACTCTCACAGAATCACAATCAATCTGCATGTGATTTAGAAAGTATAGTTTTTGAATTTGCTTTCTTCGGGGGAGGGAAGCTGTCTTCATCCAAGCTTTCTTCAATCCCTGACCCAAAATGAAATATTTGCCTCTCAGAGCCCTTTTGAAGTGTTTTCCCCATGCACTAAGGGGAAGGAGTTCAACTGACTGTCTTGATCAGATGCTGGGAGAGGAGTTCTGTTTTGAGAACTCTTTTTGTTAGGGTGTGGTTTTAGGCGACATTCAAAATATATCTTGAGCTGCAGCTATGCCCAGAAGTCAAAATAACAGTAATTTGGTACTCTGGTTAGCAATAGCAAGTCTGGAACAAATATGTATTCAAGGAACTGAAGCCTAATTTTAGATAGATGTTGTACTCTGTGATTGCTGTGACTTCTTAATGATTTATGCCAAGACAATTATGAGTTTCCTTCTGATTCCTTCCAAGTGCTTTCCAGCTGCCATTGCACTACCTCCTTGTTTCTCATTCCAGCCTCCCAGTTTCCTTAGCTCTTTCCTATTTCTTGTTTCTCTCAGTGTGACACTTCCATGTCTCCCTCCTGTTGCCCGTGCTTGGTTTTACCAGCATTTCCTTCTGCTTTTAAGTAAACAAAGTAACAACTTTCAGCTTTTCCACATAATGGCCCTGTTCTTTTCTGTTTTCTTTCTGTTTTGTTTTCTAAACTCTATTTCAAACATAAATCTGCTGATTTAACTGTAGCTTTCTTTAGAACAGTGGTTCTGCCATGAAAGATGAAAAAATATATAACCACTCTGAATAGCTAAGCAGCAAAGGAGAGGCCTTCACTGACTGTTGACTGCAAAAGGCAATGATCTAATCCTACTTCATGCAATCCTACTTGATGGCAGCTTTTTACTGTTTGCTTATTTTCCCACTAGTATCTATGAACAGGTGAATTATACACAGGCAGCTCCAAACTAACTTGTGAATTACTTTTTTTCAGTTTGCAGTTCTCTTCCACTAGTTACTTGCATGTTTCACAAAAAGTGTGGAAACATTTTCTCACAAGAGGAGAACATTCAGAACAATATTTAAAATCAAATGATTGCTGTAATTAACTCCTTCCATAGAAACTATTTAAAGTATATTATGTTTTAAAAGACATTACTGTAAACAATTATAGTATAGTGTACCATACCATACCATACCATACCATACCATACCATACCATACCATACCATACCATACCATACCATACCATAGGCCAAATTCTGTGTTGTCCATACTTGTTTTACCAGACATCTTGGTATCACCACATAGATTCTTTACATTTATGCTCATTGTTCAAGCCCTTTTATGTAAAAAATTGAGCTCTTCTGTGTAAGTATTATAACATCAGTCAGAAAAGGTATCTAATAAGACTCAAGCTCACTTTGTGTGACTTGGTATTTTGTTTCTTAGTTTTCAACTGATTATATTTTGAACATTTGAATGTTCTTATTTAGAAAATGATTAGTGTGCAATACAGACATTTTAATATTTTCTATATTTTTGTTAAAACTTAAATTGCATTGTTGATGTCACAATTCTATTAAATAACCTTGTATTCTAATAACTACAGAAGAAATATATTAGTAACTATATAATATTTATATAAATACAATATTTTTTAGTATTTATCAAAGTTTTCCTTTAGATACTTGTTTTAAGTGAATTTATAGACTTACAGTGAAAAGAGTATTTGAAAAGATTTTTTAAACCTCTCCTCTTTCTGCTGATGAGAAGAACAGAGAGGAAGCCTCTTATGAAATTTGATGTCTCAAGCTAACGCTAGGACTGGGATAATAATTAGAGTTTAGCTTGTTAGAGACTGTTTATCTAGATTTATTGCTATGCCCAAAAGTCTTACTAGACTGGAACATTGGGTTATTCTGCTAAAAATAGATTTCATGTCCCAATAACTGGTACGTTGGATTGGAATTTGGCTTGAAACTAGGGTCTGTGCTAGTCATTGAAGTGCCAGGGAAGGTGACATAATGGCTAGATGGGAAGGAGTTAGCTAGGAGAGTGTTAACTGGGATTATTGGCACGTACTAGCTATCTGGGAGGGTGTGGAGGTGGAAGAGGTTTCCAAATTTGGGTTAACACTGAGATGAGATTTGGGGCTAAGGTTGTGATTAAAATTTATCCTACTCAGGCTGTGTCTGATTTGAACACTAATTGAATGCTGATTTTAATGCTAAACTTCAGGCTTTAAATGTTAACTAGCAAGTATTTCAAATGAAGTTTTTTAGAAACTTGCACCCTGTAGGTCAAAGTACATTTGGTTTTGAAAGTTTTGCTTTGTAAACTACATTGTAATGAATATGCCAGTGATTTTTTCATTTGATTCCTAAATCTTTTCCCTACAAATAATATTCTTGTGTATTTGCATTACAGTGTTCTCTATATAATTGCTTAAATGGAACTCACATAACTAAAAGACTGTAAATCACTAATACTGAGTCTTACTGTTTTTGAACAGCTTTCTCTATTCATTTCCAATTTTTTAATTGTGGCCACAGGCAAAACTTAGTTACGTGTGCTGGTATTTTAATAGTACCTACATTTTTCATTTGTAAATAAGCAATATATATTATATTGGGGCTGTATCTAGTTGTTTCCCCTGCATTATATAAGTTAGAGATCACATGCTTTTTTAAAAGGAGTAGCTAATTACTACTAATATTTCAGTTACTCCTAAACCATGTTTGTGTTTTTTTAATCTTAAAAAAAACCCAAACAGCAAACACTCAGCCCCAAAAAGGCAATGGGGAAAGAATCATGGACTTCTTTCTTCCTTTCACACATTTCCAGAAATTTATATCTATATTTACAGGTGGCCTAATGTATCCCAGTGCAATAAAAAAAGAAGTAGGGCTGGTTTGATGGATCCTTTGCTACTTTTACAGCTGACGTGGCCTGTCATGTTTTAGTCAGCCATGGCAGTTGAAAAGCTGATCTCACACCTGTGTAGGGTGAAAGGATTAGTGCACTCAGGTACACTTTTCAGAATTACTCTCAATTTTCTGCTAATTGTCTTCTGCAAATACTTCTCTTTTGGTGGCACATGTAATTATTTAGCTACCACTAAAATGGCTGCTTCTGCTCTTTATATTTTTCAATGCGTTTGTATTTCTTTCTCTTAGAAAACAGCCTTTCTAAAGCAAGAACATACCACAAAGACCTTGGAAACGTGGTTTCCAAGATACATGTATTTGAACTATGAAATAATAACAAGGAATAGAAGTATGGAGTAGCTTCAGCTCAGGAGAGGTACATAAAGTTGTGACTGGCAGTGAAGAGGCATTTGGAAAATGATTAGACAACAGATTAAAAAAAAGTTAAAGAAACTTTTTTACACAACATGTGATTGGGATGTGGAACTTAGTGCCATGGTGTATTAAGAGAACCAAAGTCATTTTAGAAAACTATTTGAATAAACTAATCAGAGAAGAATCCGCTGAGGTGTACTGAGTGGAGGGGTGCTGACAGAAACTTGAATGATGAAATCCCTGAGGCAGACAGCAGCAGCAGCTGGCAGAGCACACTGAAAGAAACATCACTCTAAATTTGTCCTTTTCTTCTTTCCACAGGCCTGACTGTAGTCAGACCTGGGGTACGGTGCTAGATGAGACCTTCGGCCACATCCAGCCCATCCTGCTTTCTCAATGCTAGAATAATGAGCACAGTGGGAATGTTATAAAGCAACCCACAGTTTATGGGCCAGTAATGAAGCTGTATTCTGAAGCTCTGAGCTGTATTCTGAATTAACTATTTTCCCCTACGGTTTACTAGGTTAACTACTTAAATGTGCTGAAACAAAGTGCAAGTTTCTGGCTCCTTTCTGGAGGAGAAGAGTTGTTTTCAGCTGAGAAGACTGAAAGGGGGAAATTATTTCTGTCCAAGCTTTCTGTTTGTCTGTAGCAGAGCTGTGTGCCTGTCGTCGCTCAGCCTTTGGTCTGAGAGAATGCTTCATGACATGCCCAGAAGAGGCAGGGGAAAGGACTGTCCCGAGGCTAGGGCCAAATCAAACGTCTTATCTGGACGCCATCGTATATGTAATTTCTTAAAAGTTATTTTTTAAAAATAACGGCAAAGCTGTCAATGGGGGTTTAGATAGCAGAAGGTTAGGAGCTCGTTCAGGCTCCCGGCCCAGCCGGGGAGAGCCGGGCCGCTGGGTGCCTGTCACGGAGCAGCGAGGCACTAGAGGGCGCCCCAGGACCGTCGCCCGACGGGCGCGGGGTCTGGCAGCGCGCGGGGCCGCTCTGCGGCGGGAACACCGCGGAGCACCGCGGTGCGCGTCATTTGGCAGCGGGGCTCTGGGGCTGCGGTTAAAGCTTGCTTGCTTCTTTTAGTTTCTTTCTCACAGAGCGTGGCCTATATATATGCAGTTATCTCTAGTGTGGTGGGGTGGGGACCTTTAAACGCCATCTAGTCCAACCCCCCTGTCAGAGCAGGATCACCGAGGCTAAATGACACAGGAATGCATCCAGGCGGGTTTTGAATGGTTCCAGAGAAGGAATACTCTACAACCCCTCTGGGCAGGCTGTTCCAGTGCTCCGTCACCCTCACAGGGAAAAAGTTCTCCCTTATATTCACATGGAACTTCTTAATGTTTGAACTAAACCTACCCTGCTCTAGTTTAAAACCATTGCCCCTTGGCCCATCACTACATGCCCTTAAAAACAGGCCTTCACCAACTTTCTTAGAGGCCTCTTCTTCTACTGTAAGGTCACTATAAGGTCTTCCCTGAGCCTTCTCTTCTCCAGGCTGAACAACCCCAACTCTCTCAGCCTGTCAGCGTGTTGGATCCAGACTGAGAAGACAAATTTTGTGATTCATATTATTGTTTTCAGGTTCCTAACAGTTGCTCTGAAGTAGTATATTTTCAATTTTCCTCTCAGTACTGTTCAGTGGCACTGCGGTAGGTATCAGTAGATACCCTGCACAAGGAATAAAACATTAAGCATCTCAGTTTTCTGAACTACAAGATGAATTTATATCACTGTTTACTAAAGGGATGAGAGCTTAAAGTAAATGAAGAGCAGTAACGGACTCAGTTAAGAACCTTGACTCTTTCCTCTTCCTTCCTGTCTTCTTGCCTTTTTAAATTTAAGGACACAGTCAGATGTTTGCTGAAGAGTTGGGTGCCTTTAAGTGTTGATCTTACACTGCAGGATGGTACAAATTCTATAGCAGAGCCAGGTTGAGCAAGATTCCTTTTACCATGTAAGCTACCTCTTACAAAGCTACCAAAATAGACTTGAGCCCTAAAAGAGGAATCATTTATTCCCTCTTCCCATTCTCCAGCTATTGCAGAATACATTTTATTCTGTGAATTAAATATGAAGAGGAAGATGGCCCATCATTCCTTACAAGGTGCATCTCAAGGCTAACATCTTTTATATTTTTATAGTAAGGTGTTCTGCAGTAGAGTCTTCCATAGTTTAAAAAAAATAAAAGCCCTGCACTCTATTCCCCAGAGTTAGGTTGGAGCTGAGTAGTTTCAGTGATCCTGTAGGTAACTGGAGTCTATCATTGCTCACTTGTGACAGGTCCTGTAATACAATTCTAAACAATTAATTGCTTCTACAGTTCTGATTTTAATTCCACTTAATAGACAGGCAATAGTTCTGGTAGTGAGCAACTAAGCATTGCCCTAATTTTTATATCATCTTTGTCTAAAAAAACCTGGACAGGGTGAATTTAAGTTGTCTCATCTAAAACTTACAAATGGATTTACATGTGTACCTGATTTCCTCCTTGTTTAGGAGTGCAGAGATGGTTGATGGGCTTTTTTTTTTATTCATTCCCTCCAGCACTTCAAACAGAATTCATTGTTCACTTCTTGGACTGATTTCAATTCTATCTGTGTGCACCTTCCCCCCCACCAGAAGAAAGGAATTTATCATATAATTACTTATTATACTTTACATATTTTTAGTGCTCTGTAATTCTTGGTCTGTGTTCTTGGACTAGCTCTTCCAGTTTGGAGACCAGTGCAGCTGGTTAAATACTCTCCCTTTTTTCATGAACACGTTGTAACAAGTTCTTTAGTTGTTAGTGGCCTTGAAAATAATTTATTGTAAAAGGCATACTTTTTTGAACTTTAATTTCCTTTCCTATGTTGGTAGAAGTTCTGTAGTGAAGAGTACAGTGGCTTAATTGTTGATGTACAAGTGAAAGAATTCGTTGATCAATTAGGATAATGTTCATCTCTGCATCTATATTTTCCTGTTGAATGTTTATTTGCAACAAAGGATCTTTGCTGACCAGCAGACTTTACTTTTTAATGAAATTGGCAACCTCTCCAAAAATGTGGCAGAGCCTTGGAACTTGTGTTGTGCCTTTTTCTATTATACTAAATATACTACATTAGAGTTGTTCTGTCATTCTGACCTTCAAATCAGTTATTTGGCATATGGTACATGCCTATGCCTCAACTTCATTCCATATGAGAATCATAGAATCATAGAATGATTTCAGTTGGAAAAGACCTTCAAGATCATCAAGTCCAACCGTCTATCCAGCCCTACTACGTCCAACACTAGACCATGTCACCAAGTACAACATCTACTCTTCTTTTAAACACCTCCAGGGATGCTGGGTGACTCAACCACCTCCCTGGGCAGCCTGTCCAATATCTAACAACCCTTTCAGTAAAGAAATTTTTCCTAATATCAAACCTAAACTTCACCTGGAGCAACTTCAGACCGTTTCCCCTTGTCCTTTCACTAGCAACCTGGGAGAAGAGACCAATCCCCAACACACTACAACCACCTTTTAGGTAGTAGTAGAGAGTGATGAGGTCTCTACTACTCAGTCTCCTTTTCTCCAGACTAAACAATCCCAGCTCCCTCAGACACTCCTCATAAGATTTATCTTCCAAACCCTTCACTAGCTTTGTAGCCTTTCTCTGGACATGCTCAAGCATCTTGATGTCCTTCTTGTAGTGAGTGGCCCAAAACTGAGCACAGTACTCCAGGTGCAGCCTCACCAGCACTGAGTACAGGGGAAGGATCACTTCCCTACTCCTGCTGGCCACACTGTTCCTGGTGCAGGCCAGGATGCCATTGGCTGCTTTGGCCACCTGGGCACACTGCTGGCTCATATTCATCTGGCTGTTGTTCAACACTGGAGGTGTCTCTCCTCCAGACAATTGTTGAGCCTGTGGCTTTGCATGGGGTTGTGACCCAAGAGCAGGACATGACACTTGGCCTTGTTGAACCTCATGCAATTGGCCTAGGCCCATCTATCCAGCCTGTCCAGGTCCCTATGGCAGATCAACACTCCTGCCAATCTTAGTATCATCTGCAGATTTACTGAGGATGCACTCGACTCCCTCATCCATGTCATTGATAAAGACATTAAACAGCACTGGCACCAGTACCGAGCCCCAGGGAACGCTGCTGGTGACCGGCCTCTAGCTGGATTTAACAGAGAAGAACAGAAAGAAATGGGGAAAGAAAAAGTAGCCAGGATAGAGTATGATTTATGTCTTGGGGGGAAAAAAAGGGAGAGGGGAAAAAGGAAATTCCAAAACTTTAAATAAATAGGTGCAGAATGAATGATGCCTTTCCATGTGACTAATTTTAGTGCACACAGGGATCTTTCTTCATTGTAAGTGGATGCATTACCTGGACAGTGGGTAGTTTAAGAACTTTACTTTTTTTACTTTTTTATTGTTTGATAAAACAAAACTGTAATTATCAAATAAAGGAATCACGTATTGTGTGTACTCTTTTGAGTAAGAACTCTTTGCATTAGGCCCACCTCTTAGTTCGTAGAAAAAGGAGAAAGGAGGAAAAAAAAAAAAAAGGCACCACAAAGGAAGGAGAGAATATATTGTAGGATGGTTAGATAAGGAAAGGAAAAAATTAATTCTCTTTTGGGTTTTGTCTCATTCTAATAGCTTTCTACCTTTAGCTTACCCTGTGAAAGGTATCTTACTATCTTCTGCTGTCTCTGTTGTTACCAGTCAATGCAGAAGTGTAGTAACTTCTAAAAACTTCTACAGCAATTCTTCCAGGACTAATTTTAGATCCACCAAGATAACATCAAAGTAGTAATTGCTTGAATATGCTGCCTTTGTAATAAGCCATAATGCATGGTTAAGAATATTTTTTATATACTAAATATTGTCTTTTGTAAAGTGTTTGTGTGTTCTATATTAACTACTTCAACTTGCTAAATAAAAATGCAATTTGCATTAATACCTGTCCAAATTCTGAAAGTTTAGACAGAATGTATTTAACATTAAATACATGGCAACATTGCTCCATTTCTCATAGAACAAAATATATGTAAAAGTGGAATGTTTGCATATTATATATATTTTTACCATTATGATAGATTTTCCATTTATTTCTTTACTGTTAAATTAGGAAGTCTTGAATCACTGTGATAGCTTCTGTGTGGATGGGATTATAAAACCAAGTAATCTGAAAAAAATAGTATTCTTTCTGGGAGACAGCTGTTTGCTGTATAAGCTCAGCTTCATGATGGTACACACTGGTGTATGCAGTTGCGTTCCTATGAAATGTGATGCATTTCCGATGGATAGGTGCAAGCAGCAGAATCGTGGCTGGGAATTTTCAGACTTAGATTGGTTATAAAACAACTGAGCTACAGATATAAATGTCTCAATATTGCATACTGTGCTTGCATCATTTCAGATATGCTATTTCTGGGACAATTACCATATTATCTGTGCTTTGGAAAGAAGGGGATAGACATATGCTATGAATTTCTGTATAAACAAAATACATTTTTAATATATACAGTTTCTTTTTTGTTTTGGTATTTATGTTACAATATAATGTTTTATATTCCACGTCCTTATTGCATTTTTATCATAGAGCATCAAACAAAATTCCTCTTCAAAATTCCTTCTTGGTACAGATAGTTCTGTCCTTGAGGAGATGGCAGACAATCATCACAGATGGCAGATGTTAACCATATTGTTTAGTGCAGTAGTTGAAACTTTAGTACAGCAGTGATAAAGGCTATTAAAATTCCTCAATTGCATGATTTAGATTATAATTTATTTTAGAGTTCTAGATTAGGAAAAATACATAAGAATGTATTGAAAGTAAAACAGTTTTTGTTTTGTTTTGTTTATTTTTCTATTATCATTCTAGAGACATATTACTATGTATCTCCTTTGGTTGGTGCCTTTTTTTTGGCTCTGACTCCGATGGGGATTGTCATAGCTGCCAAACATCCAGCTACCAGAACTGTTCTCCATTCAGGATGGGAGCCTGTTATAACTGCCATGGTTATAAGCAGGTAAGTCTGGTTTGCTTCATCTTGACAGTCATCCTGTGTCTCCGTATATCTTATTTAACATGTGACTGTAACTGAAAGAAACATTAAGAAGCATCTAGGATGTAGAGTGTGAGTCAAATTTAACCATTCCAAGAAAAGGAAGTTGCAAATTTAAGTTCAAGGTGGGAAGAAGTTGGGAAGGCAGCAGTCGCCTGTGGCAAGGACTGGGCAGGTGTGTGGTATCAAATGAAGGGAATAGTGAGCTGTTCATCTCCTGCAGTTTCCAGTCCAGATTGTACACTGATCTGAGTGATTATTTAATTCAGTGAAAGTTATGAATCTTAAAAGTGGAGTGTTTGGCTGAGAATCTATGGTCTTTGTTATACAAGAAGCCCATTTTAATATATGAACAACTATGGGAATGATAGTCTGTAGCTGAGAACAAAGTAATGGGGTAGGAAGAAAGATGAATTGAGAAGAAAACTGTGTTTGAAGATGTTCTAGGACAGACTGCTAAAAAAGCTTTTAAATACTAATTAATGTACCCGCTTGCCTTATTCTAAATATTGTACCTTGTTTTTCAGCATTGGTGGCCTTATTCTGGACACAACTGTATCTGATCCTAATTTGGTTGGAATTGTTGTTTATACCCCAGTAATTAATGGTAAGATTCTGACAGGATTATGTGCGACTATGTATCACTTGATATACTTTGGTCTGAGAAAAGTCTATCACAGTAATTTCTGTTATACCAATTAGTACTGGCTTAACCAATATGCCAATTAGTATACCAGTCAGCACCAAACTGCTGCTGATTGACTCAGTGTTGGTCAGCAGCGTGTCCGTCCTTTAGCTGGCTGGTATTGAGTCTGTTAGACCTTCTCACAGAAGCACCACTACCAAAACTTGGTAGGCATTTTCCAGGTGTGTAAAAATATATTTGTGAAAATTTGATCCTTAAGTGTTCTATCATCTAAGGGTAGCCACAATTTAAGTTTATAAGAACAGTTAATATATAGTTTTATAGGAACACTTAATGTTAGACGGAAGCAGTTTGGAAATACAGGGTGTTTTTTAATTCTACAGTATCACAGGGATAATACATAGGTAGTCTGCAATAATTACAATCACCAGATTTGTTTCCACCGTATAGAAGCCTAGCTGTTCTTTTGCCCTTTTGTATTTCTCCATTTGATTTCTTACCTTATTTTGCACTTTAATGTATTGTTGATTTTTAAACCATTTTTCCGATTATCAAGATAATTCTGACTTCTAAGTTTTGGCTTATGAAATACTTTTGACTTAACTTGACCTTTGCAAATTCCATATGGGTACATTCTGTTCTGTGTTCTAAGCTATCTATTAAATGAATTACAACCATTTCTTTTCCCCCGTTGATAATAAGCTGTTAACATGGACTCTGAGTTTTAGTTTTCAGCCATATTGGCCTGATATCATTAATGTTCCAAGGGCTGCTAATGGAAATGTAGCATGAGATAGCACCAAAGCATTCTGCTAAGCTTTACTACAACTGAAACTTAGTACATCTATTGCTGTGCCCATTAGGTAAGATGTTTAGTTAGAGGAGGAAATCATATTGTTTTGACAGAAGCATGTTCTTGGCTAATTCATGTTAGCTCTTGTTTTTCAGTTTTCACGTTTTCTAGATGGTTCTGAATTGTATTTTTAATATTTTTTTAATACTTATGTAGGAATAGAAATCTCACTCATACAGATTCTCCAGATCACCCTTTTTGGCCCCTATTTAAGATACATCTTCTGTTTTCCCCACCACAGCCCTCTGGTATTCTCTAACCTCCAATTTAATCAGCATGCAGTAATGATCACTGATAATTCATGGATTGTTCATCTAGCTCTCTAAGGATGCACTAAATTTAATTTACCCTCAGGCCCTACAGACTTAATACGCATCAGCTTGTGATCAGCCATCACTGTTTTTATGAAGGCAGTAGACAAGAGGAACCGAGTATTTCAGTCTTCCAGAGAGTCTGTTGCTTGTTCTTTCCCATTAAGAGGCTTTATTTCCTTTCTTCTTTTTTAATATGAAGCATTTCTCTGTTGCCCTTTGTGTTCATTGCTAACTGTAAATTCAGTTTTACACTTCAGCTTCTATGCTTCCTTGTCTGTGCCTTGTCTTTATATTAATTTGAAATTGCAAGTACTTACACACATTTTGTGTGCTTCCATTTTGATTTCCAGCTACCTAAAGAGCAGGGAAGGCATGTTGGTCATTTTCTTTCACAGAAATTGGCTGTGAAACCATATTTGCTATGTGTTTACATTTTACTTTTTTAAACAGTTTTAGCTAATGATTAGACTTAAATAAATAATATTAATTGCTGAGAATGAAAACTTACTATGAGCACACCTCTAGAGAAGAGTATAAATGTACCACTTTGTTTCTGATTTTCACTCCTAAGTTTATCAACAGAATTAAGACAATGCACATACATTTTTTTGAACTATCTTTAGAGAAAAAGAACCAGCCAAAAGCTGTATGAAGCCCTGGAGCATGAGCTGACAGGTCAAAAGATCCTTGAAGAATTGGGCAGGTGGAATAGAGGGAAGGGGGGGTGCTATTGGAGTGGGCAGGGAGAGGGTCCAAGAAGGCAAAGGTAGCAAGAGGCATGCTTGTATCTGTGGCAGTTCCACAGTGGTTCTGCAGTGATGATTCCTGTGATGATTGTACCACCATTATGATTGTACCACCCCTATTCAAAATGTTGTTTTTTCATGAGAAGTTTTGTATTTCTAGACTGTTCTTAGCTTTTTGGATCTGTCCCTCGGACAATATCCCGCAATGCCTGACAGTGTCATTTTCCAAGCCACACCAGGTGCCTTACTCCATTGATCATCTGGGTTTTGCATGTTTTTCTCCTTCTTTTCTTGTTATGTGTAAAGCAGTCTTTGCCAGCTCTCAAAATTTAAGCTTTTTCAGTGGCTCGTAATGGACCATCAGCGACTTGTTCACAGTCCTGTTCTTATTCTCAGGACCTTTGCTATCTTCCCAAAGTTAAACTCCATATTGTAAGAAGAGAAAGCTCATACATAGCTCCATTTTTGAGTTCTTAACAAGGTGACAACAAGCCTAATAGGCCGAGACTAGAGTTTTTGCCATGCCAGAATATGGTGAAGTTAGCATAAGGCCTGTGGCCCGTTACCGGTAATAGCAATACTACTTCTGCAGTGCCACTGGGTGACAACAAAAGTACTAAGGGATCTAGTTTTCTATCATCCACAAAAAAGCAGAGGGAATCGATGTGTAAGTGTTGTATGTGTGCGTGGTAACCCTCTCAGAATTCTGAGGATAGAGGCATTTCTATAGGGAAAATATGTTCTGTGTAGAGGATGCAGATTTTTCTGGTACACGTCCTGGAAAAGGAAACTGTAGGTGATTTTTTTTTTGTTCCTGTTAGATTAGCCTCTCCTGGGTTTCATAATTCTACTGGCACCTTTTGATATTACTGGTCAGTATTGTGCAGTAAACCAGAGCTTAGGAAATCTTTCAGTTAAAAAAAGCATATTTACTGACACTTATTTACTGTCAGAAAAGGTGTGCTAGACCACTTAACAGATGGCTTTTATGTATTACTGTTGCAGAAAGCTTTCCCAGCCTTGGAGTTCTTATTGTAAGCCTAACTAGCAAAATAAGGTGAGGGTTTTCCCCTCAAAACTCTTCTCAGGTGCCTTTTGCTTTCTCTTACCTTAAAATTTGCTGCTCCTATGATACAGGAAACCTGAAAGAAACCAGGGAAACCTGGAATAAATATTGTAACCTGATGGGATTATGTCTAGCCAAAAATTTGTGGACAGTGTAAATCTGTCCAGGATTTCAGTCTGTCACTGTTCTTTTTCAGTGCCAGTTGCCATATCTTGAAATCCAGATCAGTATGTGGTGCAAAGTCATCAGGTGTTAGGATTCCTGTGTGTGCCATTAAGGAGCTTCCAACCTGGTCCTGCCGAGGTGACTTGTGTATTCTTAGGTGGGAAACAAATTACTTTAATCACGTATGTTACAGTGTGAAGCCATAAATCTTTTGGTTTAAGGAATATTGGTCTGGAATTTGAGCAAGCTCAAAAGTTCCTACCCTTATTAACAATAACTGCAAATATTTGCCAAGAATATTAAAACGGATTTTAAGCAGACAGGCATTTATAGTCAGCTCTCCTGCTGGTGGCCAGAAGTATTTTACAACGGCTTTTCCATTTTCCCCCGTTAAACACATTTCTTGAGATGAATAATTATTTTTAATTCTATGGTTGGTTGGGTTTAATTATAACTCTGCTTTTTAGAAGTAATTCATTTTGCGGTTTCAGCCATTGTGGTACTTAAAAATTACTGGAGATTTAGATGTCTGTGTTTGATGTACTGAAGTTCCGAATAAAATAACTAGGCATGAGCTTCAGCCTAGATACTCAAGTTGATCTTTATGTTTTCAAATGGATGAGATAGTTAAAGTTTGAAAATCCTCTTACAGCATCACAGCATGTTGGAATTTGGCTCAGGAATTGCAATTTGTGAGTAACTGTGCTCCTTTTGTGCATAAAAAAAGATAATGCCTTAATTATATTCCTCTGAATATACAGCTGAAATGAACTAAGGTGCAGTTACCAGAGCCACATTCCTCTCCATTCTTGTGGGATATCTTCTAAGTATTTGCATTTCAGGAGTTACTGCACAGTAAAAAACGTGTTGGTAGACCTTACCCCATTTTTGTAGAGTTAAGGTTCTGCAAATTAATTCTGAAAACATCTGAAAATCAGAAATGCTTGGCAGGCTTTATGTAGAAAAAAATTGCCTTCGCAGATGGTTTGAAGCAATACTCTGTAAGGGTAACATAAAACTGTTGTAGTATTTCTTACTCTTTGGCTGAACATGTTGTAAGATTATTTGGTATCTGGAGGGAATAAATGTAGATCAAGGAATATGAGAAAGCCATATGAGAAAATCTAACACAGAACTTACTGAATGTCTGTTGTCTGGGAGATGAAAGTTAAGCTTATGTTGTATATTCCCCAAACCATACCTTTTTATCTATTAGTAGGATAAATTGAATGACAAACTTTCAGGTTTTTCAGATTGTGTAAATTGTGTGCTTTGGAGAATATGGAAAGAAAATACCCAGAAACCGTTCATCCTCAAAAAAGAACATGCATTTTTTAATAACTTTGTATATTTTTATCTCTTACAGCATAATTGTACTCTCAGCTTTCACATAACATAGCAGTGCTTTGATTGGAAGATATCGAGACAGTTTAGCATCTGAAATTTGCCTCTGTAAATTACAAGGAAAAGCATTAGTGTACCTGTATGTTATTAAAGCAATTTGGCTGGGTGGAAAATTAATTTTTCTGCATCCTGAATTGGAAAGAGTCTTTATTTTCACATGAAAATGGAGGCAGGCTTTGATTCTGGATATTGAATTCCAATGCATTAGTCATCATTAGTTTCATGACTTTTTAGTTGCTAGCCTGTACATGGGAATCTGCATATTCTGTGCTATTAGAGATGTGTGTTCTTTCTTTTCAATCTTGTAAATTTTTCATAAGATGTCAGTATTTATTAGTTTTCATGTCAAAATTATACACAGAATATTTTCATTTTTTAACAATCATGGAACAATTTTGAATTAGGCATAAGAAAGAAATTATTTATAAGCCAAATGAAACATAAACTACTCAATTTTAAAATATCATCATTTGCATGTATAATGTTGTCTCAAAAATGTCTCCTAAAAACCATGCCTAGAGGAAAAGGTAATCATTTCCAGCTGTTTCCCTTCAAACATTTTTAAGTGTTAAAAGAAATATTACAAAATGCAAAGGAAGACAAAGGAAATATAGATGAAAACCCAACATTAACAAGTACCTAGTTAAGCTAGGCTTCCATTCTAAGTATTTCATTTGTATAAAACATGATTTTTAGTTAGTGATAAGGAGGTCAGGGAAAAAGTTGATCTTGAATTTTCTGAAAGATAACCTGATTATTCAATAAATGTATAGTTTTTATTCATTATTGTAACTGAGATTCTTTTCCTTTCTCTTAATTTCATTTTTGTAATACAAATGACATCAAAGAGCAAGTTGTTGTAGAACTCCAGAAAGACAAATTGGCACAAATTAGTGTTTTGAACTATGATGGATTGTACACAGGAATGCACAAAACACAGAATGTTCTTGCCTTATTTCTCTTGATATAGTTACAAGAAAATCAAACTGGTAGTTGTATTGGCCTCATTCTTCCCTTATGAGGGTATCAGTTGTCCCTGCGTCAGACTCACTCCAGTGAGTCTATTTCTTGCACTGGGAAGCCTGGGAATGGATGTGGTACTTCAAAGGTGGTCTCACCAGTGTGGCTTACAGAGGAAGCATCTCCTCTGTGGACCTGCGGGTGATACTTGTCCTGATGTAGCCCAGGCTGCTGCTGGCCTTCTTTGCCATGAAGTTGGATTCCAGGGTCAAGGTCAATTTCTTGTCCTCCAGGACCCCTGGGTCCTTCTCTGCAGAACTGCTTTCCAGATGGTCAGCTCCCAGCCTGTACTCGTGCATGGGGTTATTCCCACCAAAGTGCAGGACTTTGAGTTTCCTCTTCCTAAACTTCATGAGTTTCCTCTCAACTCAGTTCTCCACCCTCAGAACTGCAGTACAGACCTCTGGTTGATCAGTCACTCTCCCCTTTTTTCCCTGGAAAATGTCGCCCTGTTTATCAAATACACAGTGTAAGGTCTGAGGGGAAAAGCCAGCCTGGTGTGCTACCCAGAGCACTGGATGGTCTCGGACTAGTCTGTGTCAGCAACACCCATCCAGCTTCCCTTAACTTCTGGTTTTATACCTGCAGGGGAAGTTACGAGCCACAGACTTGTTTTGAAACATTCCTTAAGTTGCATCGGTGTAAAGTACTTATAATGTGTTTTTCAGAATAGTATGGTTACTTCTATTATTAGAAAAAAACCCCTTTCTCCAAATAATGATTAATAGAATCACCCCTGTAGGCCTATTTGCAAATACATGACATGATTTTGGCTCTACTTTGGCTATGGTTTTCTGTGCTTGTTAGACAAAGAGCTGTGATAATTTTCAGAAGTATTTATTCTTGCTTAGCCCTAAACTGGCTTGATAAAATGATGAGGTTCTCAATTTGCTTCTAATGCTGTAAGTCAGCATGACACCCTTCACACTTCAGCAGACAATGTCTCTTCTGCTTACTGACAATGAGCCGCTCTCGTATTGAAGTTAAACACATCAGCTGTTCTGAGGAGAATGCAGTAGCAGTTGCAGGATTTTACTTTTGAAAGAAATTATTTTCCTCTGTGTTGTAGTTCTCAGGAGGATGAAAAGAAGCTAACACTGTTAGTCTTTTATTATAAAGTATTTGCTGTGATGGCTGCAATAATGTTTTCCAGGAAAAAAAAATCTGACTTAAATGTTCATGGAAACAGTCCTCATACATGCCTACAGAGATTTTCATAATATGAGCAGCTGCTGAAGACACAACCATTTTATGCATTGAGAAGATGCTGAGAAGCTGTCAATTTTGTGTATTGACATCTTGTCAACCTACGTGGTTTTATCTTTTCTGCTTCTTGCAGGGATCCGATTGATCTAATACTGCCAAGATAACTTCACATGCACAGCAACTGCTGTTATAAAACAAACTGGGTATCTCTGTACATACTGAAGCTATTTATTCCATGCAAGCACAGCTTTGTACAAGTAATTCTGTGACCAGCAGAATCATTAAATTAATTCTATGCTAATTTGTAACCTGGGTTTTTAGAGTACCAGACAGCCCTTTCAACCCCCAGTATTGCCTGTGACCTCATGTCCCTGCAATACCCGCTGCTCACAATGCTCTCTCCATTCTTCCTCTGCTTTCCACAACATTCCTCTGCATTCCCCTCCTGTGTCACTGAACTACTGGATAAGCAAGAGGCATCATGCCTAGCTCCAAGCTAGGTGCTGGTTAACTCACACTGTTAACTATGAGGCTCATACTACTGCCTTTCTCTCACTGAGAGCAGAGGTTTGAATCTTTCTCTTTGTTTACCTGGCCACTGTTACCATTTTGTTAGCTTGTTTATCCTTTCTTGGAGGTAGGTAGTATTTGTATCCCTGTGTCAGACATGGTTGAAATTGGCCAAAGGTTCAAAAATAATTAGAAGGAAGAATTGGTAGATGAATGGACAGAACTAAAATGCAGTGTCCATCAGCATACGTTGTTAGCTGATTGAGACAGAGCAGGATGTATGGATTCTAGAAGGTTTTTACACTTGAGTATACCTGCCTATCTTCTATGAGTTACAAATATACTACTAATAATAGAGTATTGAGACTGAGACCAAATGAACTTTAAAATAATTTTGCTTAACATGTGAATATTGCTTTTCCAGTTAGCTAAAATAGATGTGTATGTTCAACATCTATTTTCTATTTTAATTAAAACTAATGTGTTACACCTCTTGAAATCACACTCCACGCTGTCTGTTTTGCACCTCTTTTTACCAGTGTCTCTTGACTGGCCAGTTTGTTTTAGTATCACTTTTAATACTTTTCAATCACTTTTTTTTGTTACCTACATGAACACTACGGCTTGGGACATACATATGTTGGGACATAACATTGTTTCTCTAAACAATGGTTATAAAAGTAGAAAAAAACCCACATTGATTAATAGTTATCCATCAAAGGACTGAGAAGCAATCTCATACCTTCCTGCCCATGTCTCTCTTGTCCAGGGTTTTTTTATTGCCATTTTAAATGGGCAATTTTCTGTTTTCCTTAATTCTTTTCTCTCATTCACTTTCCCTTGTTATTAATTAGGGAATGAGGTCCAGATCATCTATAATTTTTCTGATTGTCTCAATTTGTTGAAGCAGATAATTATCAGTCACAAGAGGAAATTGCAAGCACTTGAAATCTGGAGATTTTTTTGTGCCAACATGGTTTATGATTGCATTGCTACAGACCTCAAAGCTTACCTTGGAAAACAGCCCTATTTACTTCTCATGCTATATGATAGATATGGACAGTGAAAGAAGAGTTTACTAATTTTTTGCTTTTAATATTCTTGTGAATATGTCAGTTATTGCAGTTGTTAGCCTGCTTTTAATTACCAAGATTGCTTTTATCCCTTCTTTTTTAAGCAGAAACTGTTTCATATTTTCCAGTCATATGGCAACATCCCCAGCTTCATAGCTTTATTAAGAAACGGTTTTACATAACAGCTTTTTCATAATTCAGTCACAGAAATTATCTGATCGCCATCCAAATACAGTGCATTGATCCTTAGTTTTATTTCTGTCTCCCTTTCCATACCTTATTCTCATTTGTCAGAAGTCTCAAAATTATTGTTCTCAGTCAAAAGACAGACTTTAGACCCTACTTAGATTGGTTTTAATCTGTTTAAACCCCTTTTGTAGTTTATATAAATCCCTTATTTATGATTCTGTAGTTTATTTTAAAAAGCTATTGTTGTTTTAATTTTCTTTGCAAAGACTGACTCAACCTTTCAGTAGTTCACATTTAGTCCCAATATCTCCTGACTGAGATGTTGCAAGTCATTTTCATAATGAATCCTTTCTGCCAACTCCCTTACTTTTTTTTACCTTATTTCCTAATTAATATTTAAAGCCTTTTGTTTAAAAGTCCTACAACCTTGTTAGGGTCTGCAATTTTTGGTTGTTAAGCAGTGGTGAGACAGGAAATCTGTGTCCTCAATCCTACATGTTTGTCCAAACCAGGCCATTCAAAAGAATTTAATAAATAGCATCTTCTGGTGACCATAGACATTTGTTCTGCATCCAAACAAAGCTCTAAGCATCAGATAAACAAATCAGTTCAACTATGATAAACAAGAGTTTTCTCCTTCCAAAGTTGGGCAAGATCTGCCTAATTATATCTTCTTGCTATGTGAAGCATCTGGGAAAAACAAGCATATGCCTGATAAGCAAGCAGACAGCTCTGTAGTGTATAATAGAATTTTATGCTAGTGCTACTGCATCCTGCAATGTAGATAGAACAAATTGGTTTAGTTTTCTATTCACTGAAGTAATAATGTATAGAACAGCCAGATTGGAAGGGACCTTGAAAGATCATGTGGTCCAACCCTTCATGGGAAAGGGAGTCTAGATGGCATTATTTACAGAATCACAGAATCATTAGGTTGGAAAAGACCTTTGAGATGAGTCCAACCATACCTGTCCTCTACTAACCATATCCCTGAGCATCTCATCTACCCATCTTTTAAATACATGCAGGGATGGTGACTCAACCTCCTCCCTGGGCAGCCTGTTCCAGTGCCCGATAAGCCTTTCGGTGAAGAATTTTTTCCCAGTGTCTAATCTGAGCCTGCCCTGGTACAGCTTGAGGCCATTCCCCCTCGTCCTATCACCTGTCGCTTGGGTGAAGAGACATTTAGCACCCTGTCCAGTCGTGCCTTGAAAACTCTAGTGGTGGGGACTCCACCGTGTCCCTGGGGTGGTTGTTCCAGTGAATGGTTGTTATCACTGTGAAAGAATTTCTGTATTATATTAAGGTGAAACCTTTTCTGGTGCCTGGTGCAACTTGTACCCATTGCCCCTTGCCCTGTCCATGTGTCTACTTGTGGAGAGAGAGCCTCTGTCCTATTTGTAGCTGCCTTTCAAGTGCTGGAAAACTGTGATGAGGTCTCCCTTAAGGCTTCTCTTCTCCAGGAAGAAAAGACCTAACTTCTTCAGTGTTTCCTGCTAGGGCAGGTTCTTCATCCCTTAATCATCTCTGTAGCCTTCCTTTCAACCTTCTCTAATCTGTCCACATCTTTCCAGGATTGTGAGGACTAGAACTGGACATAGTACTCCGGGTGTGGACTGACAAGTGCTGAGTAGAACAGGATGATCCTGTCTGTATCTCCGCAAGTAGTGATAGATGCAGCCCAGGACCTGATTTACCTTCGTTGCTGCAGCTACACACTATTGAGTCACGTTCATTGTGTCCCCAGATCCATTTTAGCAGGCTGCTCACCAGCCTCTACTGGGCTTTTTGATTATGTTGTCCCAGGACTTTGCAGTTGTCCTTGCTAACCTTCATACTGTTCTTGCCAGCCCACTTTTCCAGCCTGTCCAGGTTTGTTTGTAGAAGGGTCTCCCTTCTGACATGTCCACCACACAGTTTAGTGTAACCAGCAAACTTGGTGAAGGTATTTTCAATCCCATCATCCAGGTCTTTTTGAACGTACTGTGTGGGGCCCAGTATCAACACTGCAGGATGCCTCTTGTGCCAGCCTGCCAGCCTGAGCAAAACTGATCACCCTCCTCCGAGTGCGACCTATTAGCCAATTTCCTACTCATCTCGCAAATTATCCATGCAGTCTGTAACTTGCCAGTTTGACTAGGAGGAAGCTGTGGGAAACTGTTGAAGATAGATGTGACATTTTCCCTTTTCCAGTTGTCAGGGATATCCCTTGGTCTCCACAGTGGCCCTGTAACAGTGCCAGCCACTTCACATGGTAGGGTGGTTTGTTTCATTGAAAACATTTTTCTAATGGGAAATATATTAACCGTCATCAGGGAGAAGATAGAATCTCCATCACCACCATTCTTTTAAAAATCAGTTAGACACTTGTCCTTTCAACCTGAATTATGAATGGCAGAAGGCTATGGCTAATCCTGCTATGTGGCAAAGGGAATGGATAGATTAGCTCTCGAAATCTTTTCCAACCCTGTGATTCTTTGTGAAATCTGCATTTATGCTTGTGGTAGTGAGTGCATCTGCTTTGCATTATTTATACTTGCCAGCAATAATGACCTAGGAAGGTAATCCAGCATTGGCACAACTGTGTAGTACTTTTGTTGTTCCAAGAGGGATTTCCAAACAAGAGGAGGCAATAAAAGGGATCTTCACCTATGAGAAAGCATCAGATTGAACCTTTTGGAGGAATCTTTTGCTCTTATAATGAATTAAAACTGACCTCCAAATATCCAAATTTCCAATATGGATATTCTAAATATCCAGTGATACAACAAACTGTAGCCCAAGGTTTTGATTTATTTTAGTACTTGGTGTTATCCTGTCAATAACTCATATACATTCTAAAGATGTTTCTAACATCTGTATGTAGGAGACTGTGGTAAACACAGGGGACGTTGGTAAATTAGAGGAAACATTGCCTAGTAGACGAAAGAAATAGTTGAAAATTCACCTCTTGTTCCCTTTTGTGTTTCAGGTATTGGTGGTAATCTAGTAGCTATTCAAGCTAGCAGAATTTCTACCTACCTCCATTTACACAGCATTCCTGGAGAACTGCCAGAAGAAGCCAAGGGTTGCTATTACCCATGCAGAACCTATTGCGGTACAGGTATGTATTAGTCCCTTGTTGAGACCACTCTCCCATGTCTCCTCTTTTTCCCTCTGTATGCCAGACCGTACGCTCCATGAGAAACAGCAACAAACTGAATTACTTGTATGCAGTTCAAAGGCAGCAGGGGCTTGGCAGTTCCCTTTGCCTGCAGCTGTTAGCAGTGGGAATCACAGAGAAAGGTGTAACCCTGGCAAGGGCTGCTGATCAGCAACAGGACACTGATGATACCCTTTCAGAAGGATTTCAACCTTCATCTTTCCTTAGCTTGTTTACTTGCTCCTGGTCTTTGTTATTTAACTCCATAAGTTCAAATCAATATCCTGTTAGGACCAAACTTTATATCTAAGACAACTCCCTGCTTTCCATTTGCCATTTTTTTTCTAGATGCTTGCTTCAGAGTTTATTTCTCCCCTGTATTCATCCCTTTCCTAATAATGTAATGATTGTGGTAAAATGTGAAGTGTCAACAGCATGTATAACGCTTCCATACTCATGAAATGAATTGAACATATGAGAAAATGGTAAATGTGGGCTTACTTTTTAGAAACATAAGGTACTTTTGAGGATGCCTTGAATATGGTGCCCAAAACATTTGCTTTCATAGGTTTTAGGAGGTCACTGCAGCTCCCAAAAAGTAGATGGCATTACATGAGTACAGAATGAAAGCAAACAGATTTGCACCTTCTTCTGGAAGGGCCCTGCTTCTCTTTTCTGGCAGACACTAGTGGGGCATTTTTTTCTTCTGTGAAAATCCTCAAGGAGAATTTTAGCAGAAAATAATTCCCTCTGTTCCAATAGTCAATGCTGTGGAATTTCCAAACTGCTTTTTATATTAAAATTAATAAAAATCTGATATATTAATAGAAGACCTTAACTGTGTCACGGAATTTTTATTTCAGGTGTAAATAACAAGTCAGCCCAAGTTCTGCTTCTCTTGGTGATTCCTGGACACCTGATTTTCTTGTACACTATCCACTTAATGAAAAGCGGCCACACTTCTTTAACTCCTATCTTTATAGCAGTGTATTTGTTTGCAGCCCTGCTACAGGTAAGAAGTAGTACAGCTTGAAAATGCTTGTATAAAATGAAGTTCTTGAAGGAATTCATGGTTTATCTGATTTGTGAAATCTCATTAATAGTACAAGAAGGTACGGGTTAATACGAGCTTTCAGAAAGTACAGTTTTGAAGTAACTAATGATCTCCACACATAGACAGTTTACACAGGTGCATCTGTATTGTGGGGGCTTTTCAGAAAACACTTGGCTGCATTATTTCCCAGTCATGCATTTTGCACTTTCACATGCTTCTTGGAACCATTGCATCCAAAACCCCCATCATTTTAATTGACTAGAAGGGAGATGGATAGAAGGAAAAGTAGCATTTATAAATAATGAATACATCAAGAAAAGCTCTCAAAGAAATCTCCTACAGTAGTTCACATTTCTGTTTTAGTCAAAAATGCCATAGATGAGAATGTTATGGCTTGCTTGGTAGGTTCTTACTATTTATTAAAGTTGAAGTTAGTCTGACAGTGATCACTGTACAAGAAATTGTAATTGCATGAATTGTCAAACATCATTACATTATTTTGGCTGGTCTTACTTAGTGGCCTGTTCACGCCCATCAGGGGCAATTCTTGAAAGATGCATTTTGAAATAGCAGTGTCTTAAGATGAAATAATTTCACTTAGAGAAATCAGTAATACAAAATGAAATATTATTAAATCCACAGCCAATTTTTATCCAAAACTTGGCTAAATTATCTATAATATTTCCTTATACCTTAATCCAAAAACTCGACTGTTTATGCTACACAATATAACTATAGTTAAAAGATCCATAAGTTCAATGTACACAAGGCTTCTAAAAATGTGACTGATTTAGTTTTAAAATACAAAGAACATTATCATCAGTCAATCCTTAATAAAAATTGCCATTTCCAATGTTCTGAATTGCCTGTCTTTAACAGAAGGCTATTTCAATTAAGATAGGCTTTGAAAACTGATAGTGTTTTAATTTCATATAAGAATTATATTTTTTTCTGGAATAAACTCACAGCATTCCAACATTTGCAGGTGAGAATGTCATACTGAAAGTTATAAAACTGTTACTCATATACCTCTCACCTACTGTCCCTAATTTCCAACCTTATTTTACATTGTGTTTTGTTGAGGAAGCGATGCTGTTTATTCACTTTGTCTGTCCTTTTAAAGAACTTTTGAATCCTTTGGCCCATTTCAGTCAAGTTTTTCTAAGTTTCGTCTCTCTCAGTGATACTAAGTTCCTATGAGCTTAAATAAAAACAGGTTGAGGAGTTGATGCTGTGTTTGAGTCCCAGTTAATGCCTCTACTGAAGGTAAGCCTGCAGTGTGATTTCAACAACTATTAAACTCAGGGATTCCACATGGGAGTCAAGCTCCGGTCAAACCCATATGAATCCATATGGTCCTCCCACTCACAAAACTGCAGTCCTGTTATGTTTAAGCTTAAAGACCTTTTCTTGAGCAGCAAAGGATAGATTAAGATGTGAGAAATGCAGAAGTTCACTTGAAAACCAAGTTAAGGCATTAGGGCAGGACTTTCAGCATCAGCACATTTACAGATGTAAAGTTGATTTTTATACAGTAAAGGTCTGATGAGAGTATTCAGTTTTGCAGTCGTGCATCTCCATTGCAGTCTACAAGGCCACCCTTGATTTTCTTCATTTTTCATTTAGAAAGCAGATGTGTAGTTTTTTTCCCTTTTTCTCACTCCCTCTTATAGGTGATTTTTTCCTCTTTACCTTCTGTTTTTAGAACTAAGAGGCAGCTTGGCTTGTATTTACTTTGAAACTAGGTAATAGTATTGCACATTATAACTTCTCATGGGTATTAACAGACTTACAATTTGGAATCCATGGGTTTTGACACATTCTGAAAATATTTATAGATTATTTTCCCAATTTAATTTTTCCTGGCATTTTCCTAGTAGTGATTATTGTACTTTTGAGTACCTGTAATTATAGCAGATTTAAAGTTTTCAGAGAGTTGATTCTTGCTTTAACCCATAATCTTGACCATGTTTTATTGAGCTATCAGTCTGAAGCACTTCCCTACAGCACTTCCCTATTAAGTTTCTCCTTTCTCAAAGAAAACTCCTAAATATTTGTACTCATTCCTTTGCCTTTTCTTCAGTGACATCATCTATGCACCTGGATGTAGTAAAGAACAGTTTTCATGCTTCCATTTCTTTTGGCAAAGGCCAGAACCTACTGATCTTATTTTTCCAGAATTCTTTTATATTTTTGTCCTCCCCATGAGACCTCTTCTGTAAAACTGAAAAACCTCACAGCTTATTATTGTCATTTCAATTACCAACAACAAAAAAATCCATTGACAGTCTTTTGAGCAGTGAGTGATCTATCTGCATTCTAAACCTTTTTTATAATATATTGGACTTTGCATTTCTTTTTCACTTTGCATGGGTGGCATGTGAAAACGGATGTCAAAAATGATAAGCCTGCATTTGAACTGGCTCTTTTAATTTTGAGGTGGTAGATGATAATTGAATAGATCACAGTGATTCCCAAAGGTAAGAATTAATTATGGTCAGTCCTGTGTCAGAAGAGGTTTGAGTGCACTACTTTGCTCTTTCCTATTCCTTAATCCCTTGCTTATATTGAGCTGGGGGTGGAAAGGGGAGCTGAATAATGATAGTGGCAATATACCACCTATTTACATTTTTTCCACTATGTTAAAAAATTAATGCTAAATTAAAACCCAACAGTAACAAAGTGAATGTTCTATCTTTAAAATCCAGGTGACTATTGTATGATGTTAAATTATTTAATGAAATATTTTACAGTGGACTGAAATAGATTTTTAATTAACTTCAAGATCTGGCTATGATCTCTGATTGTCCAGCTCTGCTTTTGTTTAAAATGGAGAGGAATCACAGAATCACAGAATTATAGGGGTTGGGAGGGACCTCGAGAGATCATCGGGTCCAACCCCCCTGCCAAAGCAGCTCCCTAGGACCTATCACTCAGATAGGCATCCAGACGGGTCTTGAAGATCTCCAGAGAAGGAGACTCCACCACCTCCCTGGGCAGCCTGTCCCAGGGCTCTGTCACCCTCACTGGGAAAAAGTTCTTCCGTATGTTGGTGCGGAACTTCCTATGTTCCAACTTGCAGCTGTTGCCCCTTGTCCTGTCTCCACAGACCACTGAAAAGGGGCTGGCTGATT
Source organism: Gallinula chloropus (assembly GCF_964237585.1). Classification (NCBI taxonomy): domain Eukaryota; kingdom Metazoa; phylum Chordata; class Aves; order Gruiformes; family Rallidae; genus Gallinula; species Gallinula chloropus. The sequence goes on from NC_140085.1 coordinate 23,458,104, forward strand.
CCCCCTGCGTTCCATGCTTAAGATACTTATAGACATTAATTAGATCCTCCCTTAGTCTTCAAAGGGGAAGGGGTTAGGAAAATAACGAAAGCAGAACTGGAATGTTATAATAAGCTGAAAAAAATCAAGGAAATGTTAACAGAAATATTATTATTTTTATATTTCTCTCTTCTTCTGTCAGTTTATGATATTCCACATTATCTCTGCAGTAAATTTGTAACATATATATATATGAATTCTGTTTGGCATTTTAACAACATATTTTCAGATTGCCTCTAGACTTCAATTTTCCTCTTGCTGAAGTGATAAAATGGAATTTAGTTGCATTGCAAGCTTGATACGATATTACTGAAGTTCCAGTTGGGTAGTTAATTTCATTTTAACCCAATTCTGAAACTGTCATTGTAATTTTTTTTCCCCCACCTATGCCTACCAGATTCTTTTGTCTTTTCTCCGTACCTGTTCCTAGAGAGTCTCTCCCCAGCATGTCATTTAATTTAAATATTTATGGGAAATATGTAATTAATATGACATGATGTACATTAGCAAGACTATGATTTAGTTATTATTGAGGAAAATACACTATGTAGTAATATAAAGTACAGTTTGACTGAATATGTAGTTGTTCCCAAATATCATTAAATCAAGATATTCTAAATAATATGAGTAGTCAGTATTATGACCTGCATTCTCTCTGATTCTCTGTGAACAAAATAGTTCTGGCTTTCTAGATTTAAGAAAACCCAGAAAGTGTTTTATTTTAGTTTTATTTTAATTTTCCTACTTTTAATACTACAGCTGTTTCTGTTCTTTAAATAACTACATATTCTTGAGGTGTTCTTCAATTAAATTTATAAATTGGCTGTATTGAAATCCAAGACTGTATTCCCTTTAACTTTAGTGAGGCTAGGATTTTGCCATTATATTTTCATACAGGTGGGGAAAATCACACAAATATTAACCTGTGTTCAACTAGAACTTATAGGCTTGGATTTAAAAGGTCTGATTAAGTTTTGTAGTGAAGAGTCTGTTCCGTGTTTATGAATGGCAGCATCAGAGAAGAAAAACCCACCAAAATTATTATGAGGAAGGTATACCCTGTAAGAATGATTGGTATGTCACGATGGGTGTGCAGTATCTGCAAATGTGTGCATTAATGATTTTAAATGTGTTTTGGATTTAATGACTGGCCAGTATTTAAGAGGGATGCTCTTTTGTTGACAAGTTTACAAAACCAAGTCACACACCAGCACATATCAGTATGCTACAAGCAGTAATGATTTGATGTTGAACCAACGGAGAATACACTAATTGGAAAACAGTCCTCCCCTTATACCTCACCAAGGCACAAGTATTTTTTAACTGCATGAGGCTATGCACTGAGCAAATTTTCATACTGTCTTGTCAACCTGCAGTAGAATGAGAGCAGCACTGGAGCTGCCAAGCCATCAGTCCTGGCACTCGGCTCAGAGCATTCAAAGGTGGCCTCTGTTCTGCATGTCCTCACTGAGCCAGTAAAACACCCTCTAAGGAATTTTCACACCTCCCAACCAAATCTGAGCACACAGAATGTTTAAGACCTGGGAATAAACAAACAATAGGAGATTCCCAGAGCTATCACCATCAAATAAGTAATTCCAAAATGCAGTACTTCTTATCCAGTGAAGGTTAGATGTCTGCTGCGGTGAAGGAACATCTGCAGTGCTTTAGGGCTGTTTGGGGCAATAGAAACCCAAGAATTCAGCAGTGCTCATAGTGACTTCCTACTAACTTCAAAAAGGCTTTCTCAGTAGTGTGAGGATTCTGATGATGGTATGTGCCTCTTCAATGTGGAAAAATAACTCATGTGATACACTGTACATTAAAGAGAAAAAGGAAGGTTGTGTTTATAGAGAAAATATTAGTGCATTACTTCCGAAATGTAGAGCATGTAACTGCTAAAAAGATTCATGATTCAAGGAAATAGGGAAACTAAGGTCCAAGCCTTGACAGTTCTGCATGTTCAAGGCTTTCTCATTGCAGCATGAGAAATAGACTTGCCAGATTCATTGGGATCTGAATGTGGACATCGCCCAATGTTTCACTTCCAGGCACATTGCTGTCTGTGGTAGAAGCCTGGCTCCTACTGAGTTATTAGCAGTGATGTACAATTTTTGTCTCCAGAAGACTGAGCTCAAAGTGGTTATGTATGTAGCATGACACACTGCTCAACTTGGTGTCATTTACAAACTGACTGGGGGTGCACTTGATCCCCTCATTGAGACCACTGATAAAGATATTACAGAGAATTGGCTTCAGCACTGAGCCCTGGGAACTCCCTTTGTTACACCACTGGATGTAACTCCATTCACCACAACCCTTTGGGCCCAACCATCCAACCAGTTTATTACCCAGCGAAGTGTGTGCCCATCCAAGCTGTGAGCAGCCAGTTTCTCCAGGAGAATGCTTTGGGAAAAGGTGTCAAAGGCTTTACTAAAAGTCCAGGTAGACAAAACCCACAGCCTTACCCTCCTCCACTGAGCAGGTCACCTTGTCACAGAAGCAGATGGGATTAGTCAAGCAGGACCTGGCTTTCATGAACCCATGCTGACTGGGCCTGATCACCTGGATGCCCTGGGCATGATGTGTGGTGATACTCAAGGGAAAGCACTCCATAAATGTCCCAACAATGAGGTCAAACTGACAGACCTGGGGTTCTTCAGATCCTTCTTTGGCCATTCCTGTGGATGGGTGTCACACTGGCTAATCTCCAGTCCCCTGGGACCTCCCTGGTTAGCCAGGACTGCTGATAATTGATGGAAAGCGGCTTGGTGAGCACTTCTGCCAGCTACCTCAGTCCCCTTGGGTGGATCCTATCTGGCCCCATAGCCTTGTTTCTGTCTAAGTGGTATAGCAAGTCACTAACCATTTCCTCTTGGTTTATGGAGGCTTTGTTCTGCTCCCCAGCTCAGGGAGCTGGGTACCCAGAGAACAACTAGTGTCACTGTTAAAGACTGAGGCAAAGAAGGCCTCAGCCTTTTCTTCATCTTTTGTCACTATTTTTCTCCCTCACATCCAATGAAGGATGGAGATTCTCCTTAGCTCCTCTTTTGTTGTTAATGCATTTATATAAACATTTTATTGTCTTTAATTGCAGTAGCTAGAGTACTTTCTAGTTGGGCTTTGGCCCTTCTAATTTTCTCCCTGCATTGCCTAACAAGTTTCATTATTTTTCAGTTTCAGAAATTATGAGAAATGGATTGCACGAGAAAACACAAATACTTTGTAGAGGTCCTTGATACATGCAAAAGACAAAAAATAACTTTTCATTAGATAAACTTTTTATTTGTATCTAAACACCTGCAAAGAGTGAAAGTAGGTTTTGTTCCAAGTGATGAAGGGAAAACCTGCTTTGCACTGTATAATATTCCCATTTTTAGTCTTGCAGTCATGAGATTGGAGCTATAAATAGTGAGACTCGCTCATATTTGAGCATTCGTGTTCAATTCCAGTTTCAACTTGATATTCATGATTTGAATCAGAAAGTTCAGTATCAAGAATTAGTTGCTATTTTTGCCCTTTGTTGTACAAAATGATATGTGTACTTACACTCCTTATTTGCAGACTCTTTATCATTAGGGCCTGAGAAAGACTTACTGTTGCCTTCCCTCTCTCCTTCTCTCCCCCACCCCTCTCATTGATACATTCTGCTGCTTCTGAGGACCTTCTATGACAATGTGACTGATAGGTCATTTTAGAAATACAGTCAAAAAATGATGATGTCTTTAGTATAATTTTCCTCAATTTTGGTTGCATTTTTTCCCCCAGAGAAGTAATAATACAGCATGATCTTCCTTTTAAAATATAAAAAAATCTGGAATTTTGCCTGTATTTTTCCAATCCTAGCTTTGGGCTGTTTTTTCTTTGTCATTTGTCTCCCTTTTCTTAGATCTTTTTATGTATATAGATACTTAGATATTTTTTTACCTTTCTTATGCCTTGCAGTTATTTCATTCTTCAGTCTGGAAGGATTCTTAGGACTCTTTCATAATTCTGCTACTACTTATCTCCTTTTGTGCAGAAAACACTCAATTGTTCTCTTTCTCTGTATATTAAATAATTTAAAAATGCTAGCTCACATCTTGAACAGTTCTGCATATACTTAAAAGCTTTTCTTATCGTTATTCTACAGCATTTCATACTGAACAGATCACTTTTGTACTATCTTATTGGGCTTTTCTGTAATGTTGATCCCTTTATTTTTTCCCTTAAGCCCAGCTGGTTTTCAGTTTGAAGTAGGAAGGCTTTCTTCTTCATAGTGTGAGTGCAGAGCAGGAGTACACAGGATTTGTACTGCTGTGCCATCTGTGCCATTTTGCTGACATTAAATATAGGCCACTGCTAAATCCCAGTGAAGTGCTGTGCCACCAAAGTAGTAAGTCTTGTAATGGTTTTTGTACAATTTTTCTCCCCCTGCACTCCTTTTTTTATTTTTACCTCTGTCCAATCTCTGTAAGTGATTTCTCTTATCATTGTAAGTTCACAGATTGTCTCACTTTTGAAAATTCAGCCAACTCATAGTAGGGCTTTTGCTTATTTCTTCTTTAAGAGTACCAGTTGACTGATGACTTTGATCACATCCTGTTACCATTGATAAGAAGCAAAATCTCATTGAAGTCTTAAGTGACATTGATTGACTTCTATCTTGCAACACTGTGGCCAAATAAGTAGTTCTTAATTTCCAGAGACTGATCTGTGTAATTTTTAAATGTCAGTGACTGCCCATACAGAAGCACGGTGACAGCATTATTCCTCCACCAAAATAAAGGCTGGCAAACTGCAGTCTCGTAACTTACTCTAAGCACTATGCCCCAGCTGCCATAATATACTGTTATAAGAGTCAGTTAATATAATCTGTTATAACCTTTTTCCTATTAATTGCAGAAGCCAGGTTTGTTATCATTTGCATGATGTGTTACGCACGCGCCAGTTAATATAGCAAGAGATAGTAATTTGGGAAGGTTCACACAACTGAATTTCCAAACTACCCATTTTTCACAGCAGTCAGTTTTTTCAGGGTAGAAAATGCATGGGCAAATTAAAGGTTTTCATGTCATGATTTTTAAGAGCCATAAGCGTATACTGTCATTTAAATTGGATGGTGTATGATACGCCTAATCGGTTGTGTTATTCCCATGAGTTATGAATTATTCTTTGAATGAATGCTCTCATCTTCAAGTAGAACATGCATAACTCCTGTTGATGTGGGGTGCTACAGAGTCTTCTGTGCACATCCTGTAGGAGATGTTAAGGTACAGTATCTTTTATAAAAAGGCCCCTCTTTGTCTCTCTTAGAAGAAGGAGCTGACTCAAAGAATCTGATAGTCTTCCAAGGAAAACATCTGTTTTAAATATATTTGTTTGGATTCCAGTCAGCACACCTAGGACTTGCATAATTAGCTTAGACTACAGAGTTCCCTTTTCAGAAGATATGTTTATACAAATAAGCTGTGCATTTTTCATTAAGCAAATACTCCTCCCTTTCTTTTTTTTCTTTTTTTAATTAGAAATTCAGGCTTGTATTTTAACATGTACTTTTCCAGAGTAAAGATTAATTGAGAAACTTTTTCAACGTTTTTCAATGTGACATTCATTTTACTGTATTTCATTTCACAGAGAAGTGTCTTGCAACCATCTTATCAGTATTTCGGTAAAAGTCTGAGTACCTTCAAAAAGACACTTTTGATACCAGTAATTGATCATTGACCAAAGAAAATATTAATTTCGTACCTTTTGACACTGCATATAGTAGACTTTAAAAAGATTAATTATGGCAGTAACTGTCTTAAATTTACCCTTCTCAAATATCTGATTAACTAAAACCACATAAAATACAGTATTTATTTAATCTTAAGAAGCTCCTTAGAAGAGACAAGAAGAAATGGAAGCTCAGTGAGTGGTCCTTTCTCCATTCATCTCATGTCATGCCACACCACATGATTCCACTGAACCAGAATCTCTTATCATGCAGCTGTGCAATGTTAAAATAATTCTTTTCTGAAACTGGATTAATGATTATGCATACCTTTGTATTAAAATCAAACCTCTCAAATGTTCAGAAATTCACAGTTGGGAACAAAATCTTTTGCTCTGGAACAAATTCAACCTGGAGTGGCAATTTCATAATATACATTGCAAGTGTGCCTTATTACAGAAGGGCTGATGCTGGTATTTCATGCATAAAAGTAGCTTCTAGGACATTCTTTACGGTTCCTACCATCCAGGTGAAACTGTTCTTAATCTGACACAGTATTCTTTATATCACATCTGATCTCAGCTCTGTCCTAGACCTGTAGAAACAAGAGTTGTGCCTGTGTTGAGTATGGGCTCATCTGGGACAATGTCAGTCAGTTCTTAATGATCTTGAAGCCCCACTTTGGCTCTTGCTGTATGTGTGAAGAAGTGCAGTCACATGTTTTGTTGGAATGTTTGCACTTTTTTTTACCATTTTCAGAAGCCCACAAGTACAGATTGGGTGAAGAATGCTATATTCCACATGTTCTTTCTAACTGTGCATGTGACTGACTGAGCAAAGTTGCCTAAGTGTTCTGGGCTCCAGTTGTGGGGAGTATTTAAAAAAACTATTTTTGGAAAATATTTTTCAAAAGCAGTTGTATACAACAGTGCTGAATGCTAAGGAGACAATAATGCCAGCTGCTGACTTCCTTTTAGTATAACTTAAGCAATGATAATAATAAGATTTTGTTTGCTTGGTGTTCCATAGGTGTTTACTCTGTTATGGATTGCTGACTGGATGGTGCACCACTTCTGGAAAAAAGGAAAAGATCCTGACAGTTTTTCTATTCCTTATCTTACTGCACTGGGAGATCTGCTTGGAACTGCCTTATTAGCTATAGGTTTTCATTTTCTGTGGCTCATAGGTGACAGAGATGGTGATGTTGGAGACTAATTATTCCTGTGGATGCAATGGCTTTTCCTGGAATGTTGCCATGACCAATCGTTCCACTTGAAGGTCCTCAAAGTGATTGTTCCATTTGGGATGAACAAATCAAGGTGACACGGATATGAAACAGCCTTAATGATTTTAGTTGGTTTGGTTTTTAAAAAATAAGATGGAACTAGGAGGATACTTGTGACCCTTACTCTGAAACCGGGACCGATTGCTGCTAGTTGGAAACATCTGAGTAGACACAATGAAGGGCAGATGGATTCTATATCAAGATCCAGTCTTTAAAAGGACAGTTCCATAGCTGTATTACAAACCAGAACAATCTCCAGTTGCTCATTCAGTGGTGATGAGGAAGAGGGCAAGACCCAATCTGTGACTTGCCTTGTCTTTCCCTCCCAGGGACAAAGAGGAACAAACCTTTTCACCTTACCACAGAAGTGGTTAGTAGACCTCAGATGAATTCAGTTCAACAGACATTACCCAATTAGCTGATGATACTTTCTTATCTTGCAATTTCAGTGCTGTAGCTCTCTGACCATTGCATACTTGATATCAATAACAACTGTTATGGTGATTTGAACCCTGATTGTCTAAACATTTTTTCACTTTATTTTATGTATACTAATATGACCATCAGCATTTATATAATTAGAACTTGCAAAGCACTTTGTGCTACAAAGAGCAACATAATTATTTTGATGTTCTGATTTATTAGAACAAGAGCATAGGAAAGACAAATAATGTGACACTGACCTGATCGATATTAATGGATGAATGATTAAAACTCCCTGTGCTGGAAAGTGTATTTTCATTTAGCAACTGAAAAGTTGTTTAACTAACTGATATTAATGGTGTGATGGCCAGTAACCTGATTTTAATGAAGTATTTAGAGGTGTTAATTCAAATGTATATACTGATCCCTGATTGAAACGCGGGGTATAAAAGGTTATGTTTCTTTTTCAGGCGCTTAGGAAGTTACATAAACTTCTAAAATTCCAGAGCGATGTATGTCATCCATTTCTAAGCAAAAATCTCTGCTAACAGGATTTCTCCTTTCAAACTGTGCAAGTAATATGGTCAATGTGGAAAACAACCGCTCCCGAATGATTTCTCTTACTTTTATAGCTCAATGTGTCTAATAAGACCTTGGGCACGGGGACTCCCGGTGCTGCTTTGAAAAAATTGACAGATCCCTCTGTTTTAAAATGTAGCGGGGTTCCTCAGGGCATATGTTTTTAAAGGCTATAGCACACACCCTAAATGCAGAATTAAATAAACAACTCCTACTTTAAGTGTTGTGATTGAAAGTTTTAAATTTTGAGACTTAGACAACTAAATCCCTGTACCAGCATATGGTGTAATCCTGTAAACATTAGTCGTGTGATTTATGCATATAAATCCTCCCTTTTTATTTGATGGGCCTACTCAGATGAACTAAATTATGTGGATGAGTGTTAATGGGACTTCTATAAGTGTCGGTCACCTTAAACTCTGTGGAAGTTGAAAGTGTTTGCAATTCTGAAAATTAAACCAGCTATTCAGTGCCTACACATGGATTTAGATGCCTGACTTTTAGCTCCCTCATTTAAACACTTACTTAAGCTTTTTCTTACAGTTATGATATAGTATAGTTGTTTGAATGAATCGTGTATTATGCCTTTTATTCTGTGAAAGATGAAATCTTTCTAACTTCAGGTTCTCTGACTTTTCTTAGTTTGTATTAATGTTATTTAAAATAGTTTATTGTATGTAGCTTTGCAGGAAATACTCCTATTAAATTGTTTAAAATGGACTAGATGTAACAAGTTTGGGGATTTTTTTTCAGTAATAGTTACTTATTTTCGGTACAGCTGGAGATGCAAATGATTTTTTTTTTTATTCTGATAGAAATGCCACCTGAATCAATGAAGCAGCCATATCAAGCAGATTTCTCATTAGAGTTACTGAATTTTCAGTCCTTTTTAAATGAATTGCCAGATTCTTAAAAATTAAAATCTCTTGAGATGCTTGTGATCGGTGCTTATGTGATGTGCGAGGGCATTGCAGGATTTAGTCACGACAGTACCCCTAGTGTGGAAAATCTTTTCCCAGTAAATAAGCAATGACTGTTGGTAGAGTCTGCTGATAAATGGGTGAGTGTTTAGGTTGCAGAATTGGGGAAGAAATAATAAATGGGACAAATTCCATGAAATTTGAAAAAGGAAAATATGTTGACAGACTGGAATAATCTGGGCAGGGAAACAATAAGTGATGGAAAAGTATAATGAGAAAATTTGATATTTCAGGAGGGGGGAAGTTCATTGCATGGTTAAGAGAGCAAAATTTGTGTTGTGGGTGCAAACTTTCAAGCATCCACTGCGAGAGGCAGGAGCAAGCAGAAGGAAGTTATTTGGAGAAAAGAATAAAAAGGCACAGCTGAACTTGTTTTTCAGGAAGGGAAGAAAAATGTACCTTGAGTTGAAGGGAACTGGGGATGAAGTGGAAAAAGAGATACTTTGGTGAATGGTGGAAGTTAGGAAAAAAAAAACCTGCTCTCAGTAAGATATGGTTAAAGAGGGGTTTGAGTGGGGAGAGAAGTAGGGCATTGATAAAGCAGAGGAAACCCTGACATCTGGAAGAGCAAAGGATAAATAATCTATGATGTGGAAAGGGGCTTGATTCCTATGTAGAAGGAGCATTTTAAAAATAGGTTTTGCTAACTCTGCTACTTAGTTTTATGAAGGTAAAAAGCTCTTACCATGAAGTGTCGGGGGAAATATTATTCCAGCCATGAGGATAACGTGGCAGAAGGCACAAAAAGGTACTTGGACACTAGAGCATCTATCATCTACTCAAAAGCTGTACTCCCTAAACCGTTTCTAACTCTAGTCAAGTCAACCTCTCCACAGTATTCCACCTACTCAATCTTTTAAACCTGTCCCAGTAATAATCAGTTACTTCACTGTATGTGTGAGTAAGAAATGTTACTGAAATTCTGTGTGAAACAAATTGTGTGCTTTTGTACTGCTCAAAGCATACAAACCAAGAGGGACATCATTAGATGATATTCTGCCTCTCGTTATGAAAGCAGCCATGTTTTGTAATCTTGCAGATCAAGTGATCACTCTTCATATTAAAATTCAAGTGTTTTCCTCCCCTCCACCTGCTGTAAGATTCTTTCAAACCCTCCTTTATAATTTCTAGCCTAATTAGGGCTATGGCTGATTCACATTTGTCTGCTTTTGTATCAGCATGCAGCATTTTCTTAATTTGACTCTTGCTCATATCATCTCATTCAGCTGGTGTAAGCTGCATGTTGTCTTAGGCTCCTCCTGCAACTTCTTGTGCTATTTCCATGCTGATGATGAGCTAGACCAGGCTGAAGCTCCAGTTGCTTTGCCTTTATAAGATACTCTGTAACCTGCTACTGAGTAATGGCTGGAGTGCTCCTGTTGGGACCCATTCCTACTGTCCACTCTTTTTTTCCTCTACTTCAGAAATATAAATAGAAGTGGGGGCAGGTTATCTGAGATGTGCATCATTTACCATTCTGAAGGACTGTGAGACCATCATCTCAATTGTTCTGGGGGCACCCGTGAAAGTGGGCAGTCTCATTTGTTAAACTACAGCTAAATGCAGCTTTAAAACATGGAGTCAGAAGCATAAAATACCTATGGTGTTTATTTTCTTTTTCTGCTTTGAAATGACCTCTGCATTCAAGTGAATTACTGAATGATTCCAGCTTATTTTTAGACTGATTATATAGCCAGGGTAGTTCCACAGTTTACTAGTCTGTTCGATACAGGGGAGAATTCTTCTTTTAACATATTTAGATCAATATTTTGAGTTTTATAGCATCGCTGTACATCTTGCCTTAATCTGTGATGTTTAAATTTGCAATATCCTCTTCCACTCCCATGTTTAATATAATATTTTCACTGGGACTTTTTGAATGCTAATGAGAAAGTGGCAGGCAGCAATTTAATTTCACTTCATTTTACAATTTGCCAACTAAATTAGAATTTTTCTCATACAAAGATTAGAACAGCATGAGGATTAAGGCTTTATAAATGCAGAATAGTTTGCAGAATCAAGACTCAAAATAAGACCTATCATCTTTTTAATGGATTTGCTATTTCATTTCAGTTCTGAGCATCATGAAAAGCTCACTTAAGTCCAAGAATAACCCAGAATACTCATTGGGAAACAGTAGTAGAAGCACTCTGTTAAATGAAGTGTTTGAAATTTCCTATTATTATAATGGTAAAATTGCCATTCCAATGAGATTGTCTCTTTAGAGGTGCAGAAAATGGCAATAGAATATGGTAATTGAATTATAACCTGCTTTAAAAAGAATAAGCTGATGTTCAAAAATAGTACCAAACTGTCAGGTCTCATAGTAGGGTTTTCCTTTTCTTTTTGGCTAGATTTTCTGTGGTACAATACATTGCTTTAATTGTATTCTTCATTCTGTATCAAGTCAGTCTGTTGATATATTTTGGATTATCTTTTTCCTGTACGTACTCAGAATTAAAAAACCAGCTTTCTGTTATATAAAGGTGAGGAAGAAGAACCGGCAGAGAGGCGTGTTTTGTCATTAAAGCCTCATTCTGAGAGCCATAAAGGGAAGTGTTCCTGTTCAATTCAGGGAAAATTTGATCATCATCCATGCTGTGCATGGATACTCTAGGGAATCTAGGATTAACAAAACAAGAACAAGTCACAATTAAAGCTAAGAACCAATGTTTTTATACATGTCCAAGATGGCCGTCTTTCGGGTGGGTAGCCAAGAGCAGCAGCATACCCCTTAGTCACTCAACACTGGCAGGGCTGGGTGGGCTTTACTTTCTCTGCAGCTAAAAATTTAATTTGTTTTCAAGTCCTGCTAGTTGTTTATTTAATATGCAGGGTGGTTCATCATATGCTCTCTTTATGCTTCTGCTTCTCAGTTCAAGCTGTACTTGAAACTTGCTGCCTCTTTTACTTTGCAGTCTTCAACTTGCTCTTTGGGGAGATTGCTCTTCAGTTGTTGCTAAAAGTCTTGAGAGGTCAAGGAATTGCTTTACTTGAATAATTTTAAATTTGCTTTTTGCAAGTGAAATAGGGTCCTGAATGAATTACATGCTAGACAGCTTTGGGAATAATTAACTTCAGAATAGTTCCTTGAGATTTAATATCTCTAAGTTCTCAGATTTACATTCCGTGTTTTACTCTGAACAGGATCGAGAAAGGATTTTGTCTGTTTACCATTTTCTACTGTCATCTCCTGGTTTTGATTAATGAAGTTGTTGCCATGTCCTGTCTACAGTAGAACAGCATTTTAATAAATCTGACCCTCTAAATGGTTTTCCAAAAGTTATGAGCAATAATGCTCGTTTTATACTTGGGAAGCAATCATCCACTCTGTTCCTATGAATCCTCATGCTGTGGTTGGCTTTAGATCATCCAATGCCCTTTCTTTCCTGTTTGCTTTTGAGGCAGGTGTTTTTCCCTGTACTGACACAACCAATTATTTTGTTCTCTTACAGTATGCAGGATTCTGGACTAGCATTAGGACATGCTTCATTTCAATTGCTTTGAAGACTGAACACATTTTTACTCATTACACAGGAAAATTTAGACATGTCTGATTAATTCTAGTTCTAGGAAGATGAATGGTAGACTTAGAAGAGTGCCTCTGAAGTCTGGAGCGTTTCCAAAACAGAAGTTGGCTTGTGTCATGGTTTAACTAAGCAAGCCCCACGCAGCCACTCGCCCACTCCCTCGAGTAGGATGGGTGAGAGAATTGGAAGAGTGAAATGAGAAAACTCCTGGGCTGAGATAAAGATAGTTTAATGGGTAAAGCAAAAGCCACACACACACACAAGCAGAGCAACACAAGGAATTCCATCCCACTTCCCATAGGCAGGCAGGAGTTCAGCCATCTCCAGGACAGCAGGGCTCCATCACAGGTAACTTACTGGGGAAGACCTGGTGTCTTCCTGAATGTCCCCTCCTTCCACCTTCTTCTTCCAGCTTTATGTGCTGAGCATGACATCACATGGTATTTGGTATCCCTTTGGTCAGTTGGGGTCAGTTGGGGTCAGCTGTCCCAGCTGCATCCCCTCCCAACTCCTTGTGCACCCCCAGCCTGCTCACTGGTGGGGTGGTGTGAGGAGCAGCAAAGGCCTTGGCTCTGTGTAAGCACTGCTCAGCGGTAATTAAACCATCCATGAGTTATCAGTGCTATTTTTGGCACAAATCCCAAACAGCCTCATACAAATTGCTATGAAGATAATTAACTCTTACCTCATCCAAAAGCAGCAGTATGTTAAGCCTGACCACCTTAGGTAACTGAGACCAGCTCAGGTACCAAGATCATCTTAGTTTGTGGGCAAAAACATAGATGATTTGGAGATGTAAGCAAGCTCTGTACTTGCCTAATACATGAAGATTGGCAGGTCACTTGTCTCTGTTTCATTCATTGCATCTTCATGATTTGAGATTGCCACTGCTGCTTCTTTAGAGCCAGCCCACCAAGGCTGCTAAGTACCACAGCAGTGCAAGTCTATCACATCTGTGTGGGAACTGTGGTCCCCCTCTGTAGCAGAAGGCGTTAATGCCTCTCAAACAAGCCCCTTACAAAACCTGCATGTCGTTTGTGCAAGGTAAAAGATCTAAAATGCTGCGAAATGAGATACAAAAAGACACTCATTCCTAGGTTTCATTTTCAGCTGGCCTTTGCTTATTCCCACAGTCAAAAGTGGATATATATATATATTTAAAGACTTCTTTTAAAGCACTGTGTCAGATTCTAGGCCTGGGGGAAACCAGGACACACTGTAAGGTTACCATGCCAGAGAACAGGAAACCCAGCTCTGTTAGATACCATGGCTCCGGGCTCCGTGCCTGAGACTGACCTGAGCTGTGGCTGCACTCTTTGAACAGAACTAAATCCCTTGCCTTGAGCACAACCTGGTCATATAGTCTTGGCATTAAACAGAATACAGCTCTATACAGGATTGGCACTGTGCTGAATGTGCAGTATTGGCTGCGTGGGGTTCTTCATCTCAGACAGCTCTATAGATGGAAGAGCTGTCACCGGGACACCCACTGTTTTACTGGTACGTGGTAAGACTTGGCTGAAAATTGGGAAAGAAAAGCTTTCTGTGCAACAGTTTTTCTAACACATCCAAAGGTGCTTCCTGAGCTATCCTCTCTCTGCTCCACGGGCTGCCCCCTTGCTCCATGCCTCAATCATCTGCTTAGGTTCTTCTTCACCTCGTTGACTTTGTATGGGGTAGGAACTTGCAGATGCCTCTATCCAGAGACACAGGAAGATGCCAAAATGTCCATCAGTTCAAGGGAAGTCCAGTTCTGCTGTTTGCTACAAAAATTGCATTTTAAACATTTATTAAGACCTGTAAATATTTTAAAGTCCTTCTGACTTCAGATTATTGCATGACATAAATGTTTAATAGATACAGAAGCTGCACTTAAAGTGCTGATTAATGCATATATACCTCTGGAATATGTATAGCTTGCAGACTGGCACTAAGAAACAAACCTGAACATTTTTAGCACTCACTACAAGGAACAGAAAAATGTCCTCTCCCAGCATGTATTCATGAGACAAATCTAAGAACTGTTCACCTTTCTGATTGTTGATTCTCATTAAACTCTAACAACGTTGCACCCAGCTTCCTGGCTTAGTACAGAACTGAAGTGTCCAGCGTACGCTCATTTTTAGTTAGCTGATTTTTTCAGAGCCACAGCATTCCTGCTGACTCCCTGCTACCTGCACCATGTCATGGCTGCCTGTATCCCTCACATGGCCACAGTCCTGCTAGGTAAGGACGAAGTCTTGTAACCCATTTAGTCCTGCTTGTACCTGTGTAGGAAGCTCCTGCCACACGTAAGACATTTTTTGTTCTTTTTTTTTTTTTTTCCATTTCTCCTGCTTGTAGGAGGCTATGTGAGTAACAGTGAGTAACTGGGGTAGGCTGCCCAGGTTTAGGATGCTTCTTTGCCTCAGGAAAGTGAGGGAAGCATCTGGCAATGCAGCACACGGTTGCATTCAGTTCACGTCTATCATGACACGTATCCAGATCACATCAGTGAGACCTCTGTTGCAGAAGGAAACCATTAGCTATATCACCATCATCTCTTCAGCTAATTATCCCGAGGCTTTTTTTATTTGATCAAAGGAAAAATGTGAGCATGTTATTTCACTCGGAAGCAGGAGCACACCTGGTTGAATACATCTACTGAAACGTCCTGCTGGAGGGAAAGCTACGTCTCTGTTTCCAGATGGAAATCTCTGCACACCTCAAAAGCTCACTTTGCAAGGTAATTTGATAATAAAGAGAGTTAAGAGTAACACCTATTGCATGGACTGTGACTGCACCTGTGAGCAAAAGGCTGGCTGCAGTCTGATCCTGGTTTAAGGTATGGAGGGCAGACAGTTCCTAAGGGCTTTGGATGGAGCCTCTGCTGTTCAACTCCAAGCACAAAATGTCTTACACCTGAAACTAGTTACTTATGTCAGAGGTGTTCACCTGCACGCTGTCCATCTGACACCTTTCACTCATGAAAACTGAGACTGAAATCTGGACACTGCAAGAAGATTTGCCAGTAACCTGAAATACACCACAATAAGCAAAGCAAGAGTACTCACCTCACTGTGTTCTTAAACGCTTCCCTTTAATGTAATTCTCGGTACCTCACAAGGAGACTCTCCACACTGAGACATTCCATCTTAAATTTCCTCTTGCATTCCTCTCCCTTAGTTACACAGACTTAATTTCTCACCTCACTTGCACTCAGCTGTGCCTCCTTCTAATTCTTGCACTGCTGACTTCAAGGGATGTTTTCTTATAAAAAAAGAATTGTGGATTTATTTTTTTAAATTATCCTAAGTGAAACAAGGAGGCTTTAAAAGCATCTGCTGTGGAAATGATACACATCGCACGTAAAGTTGTATTACACACACACAACAGTAAAATTTTTATGAAAAAAGCAAAGCACAGTGTAAAAATTAATACAAAATAGCTGATTTTGTTATGTCTTTCCATATAGCTAAATGCAAATTTCTCACTAAATCATGAATAGTCATAATTCCAGGAGGGAAAATACTTTGTTTTTCTTGCATGGGTGTCTCAGCACTTACCCAGACACCTCTGCAAACAGCACTTGCCTCTCCAGAGCAGGGCTGCTTGCTCTCATTTGATCTTTTTCTTTCCCTACATCCATCTCTCTCAAGTTCAAAAAATGATAAAAAATAATACATGCAGCAATTGATTGCATTAATGGAACAAACAAACACTTTAGAAAAAAACAACAACCCAACACAGTTTTAGACATAAAACTAAGCCTGTTTTAACCAGAATAATTATCTGCTGAGATAAGCCTGGCTAAACTGAGCCTAAGGAAGGCCTGGGCAGTGCCCAAGCCCTGTCTCTGCAGAAGCTTTTACAGTTACTGATGCTGGTTGTGGGTTGCAGGTTTTGAGTTGGTGTAGGGCTGCAAATATTGGCTGACAGCACAGAGACCTCTTGCTAGCTAAAAGGTCATGAATTGCCACAGTATAATTCTAGTTTTTAGAATAAGCCAAAGCCTAATGGCCTAACTGCTATTATTCAGCGGTGTGTTACCCTGACAGCTTTATGTATTTGTAAAAAAATAGAAATGAGGGCATAAACCTTGGATTGATTTTTCCCTTACTGAGGCAAACAGCTTTGCTGGTTGTTTGTTTTTTAATCAAAAACTCTGACTGAAATGAGATTTTTCAAACCAACATAATTTTATTTGAAATGCTATGTCTCATTTTCCACCTTCATCTGTCCAGTTGTTGCACAGTGATAGTGTGCAGACTGCAAAACACCTCAAGAAATGTTATACCAGCTCTGCAGTTACTCAAAAAATGGGGACAGAGCAATCAATTTCAGTGTCGAAGTCAGGAACATTCCAACAATATCGGCAAAATATGTTTTTAACAATGTATAAATGAATGGAAATATTTGCTAATTCCCCCCCCCCCCCCATGAGTAAGTCGCTACTCTCAGTGCTAAACGTGCCTGCCCTAGCCAGCAGAAGCCATTAATTGACAATGAGCTGGAGCTCATAGTCTGGAGGCTTGAGTACTCCAGTAAAGTGACATTTCAAATAACAGGGGGAAAGGCCCAGTGTTTATCATGCAAACTGGGAAAAGAAAGTTGATTTTTTTTTTTTCCTCTTTTAACACAGCTTTTTTTAAAAAAACTGATTTGCATACAATTTGGGGAGGTGGCACTGAAGAATAAACCAGACTCAGCGGACACCCCCACCATGCAGGATCTTACCACTTCATCACATCCCCCAGTGCTCTGCACTCATCTCCCCAGTGCCCAGGGGGCTGTGGTCCTGCTGCAGCCAGTTCCTCTGTCATACAGCAGCAGAGGGTGGTCTGTAATGTGGGACAGCCACGGTGCAGAAGCTGTATGCTGGGTACCAGTAAAAAGGGATTTTGTACATTTATAATTATTTAATGGAGAAAATAAAGGCCCAGTCAGCATGGGTTCATGAAAGCCAGGTCCTGCTTGGCTAACCACATCTCCTTCTGTGACAAGGTGACCTGCTCAGTGGAGGAGGGAAAGGCTGTGGGTGTTCTCTAGCTAGATTTTAGTAAGGCCTTTGATGCAGTTTCCCAAAACATTCTCTTGGAGAAACTGGCTGCTCACAGCTTGGATGGGCACATGCTTTCCTGAGTAAAAAACTGGCTGGATGGGTGGGCCCAAAGGGTTGTGGTGAATGGAGTTATATCCAGTTGGTGACCAGTCACAAGGGGGGATTCCCCGGGGCTCAGTGCTGGAGCCAGGTCTCTGTAATACGTTCATCAGTGGTCTCAATGAGGGGATCAAGTGCACCCCCAGTCAGCTTGTAAATGACACCAAGTTGAGCATGAGTGTGGATCTGCAGGAGGGTTGGAAGGCTCTACCGAGAGACTGGATCAATGGGCCAAGGCCAACTGTGTGAGGTTTAACAAGGCTTGGTGCTGGGTCCTGCACTTGTGTCACAACTTCAGGCCACACTACAGGCTTGGGGAAGAGTGGCTGGGAAGCTGCCCAGCAGAAAAGGACCTGGGAGTGTTGGTTTACACTAACTGAGTACAAGCCAGCAGTGTGCCCAGGTGGCCCAGAAGGCCAACAGCATCCTGGCTGACATCAGAAACTGGCCAGCAGGACTAGGGAAGTAGCTATCCCCTGTACTCAGCACTGGTGAGGCCTCATCTTCAGTAGTACTGTGTTCAGTTTTGAGCCTCTCATTACAGGAAGGACATTCAGGTGCTGGAGCATCTCCAGAGAAGGACAACAAATATGGTGAAGGGTTTGGAGCACAAGTCTTATGAGGAGCAGCTGAGGGAGCTCAAGAAAAAGAGGCAGAAGGGAGACATTATTGCTCTCTACAACTACCTGAAAGGAGGCTGTAGAGAGGTGGGGGCTGGTCTCTTCTCCCAAGTAAAAAGCAATAGGACAAGAGAAATGGTCTCAATTTGCATCAGGGCAGGTTTAGATTGACTAGTAGGAAAACTTTCTTCACTGAAAGGGTTATCAATCATTGGAACAGGCTCCCAGGAAAGTGGTTGAGTCACCATCCCTGGAGGTGTTTAAAAGCCCTGTAGATGTGGTGCTTAGGGAGATGGCTTGGCATCTCCCTAAGTGGTGGACTTGGCAGTGCTACATTAACAGTTGGACTTGGTGATCTTAAAGGTCTTTTCCAACCTAAACAATACTATGATTGTTTCTAATTGAGGCTTGCCAAAAAGACAAATCCTTGTGCTTCCTTCCACTGGAGCAAATCCAATTTCGTCAGTCTCTGTGGCAGTATGAGGGACTGGGCTCTTCTCTGCTATCTTACAAGCAATGCAGGAACTCACCCAGGAGCTGTGCACCTAAGACCTGTCCAGAGAGGCCATTTCTTACCCCATTACCTCAAAAATGGATGTTTCTAGAATTGTGTGCATGTAATTTCAATTTTTCTAACACCCCCCCCCCCCCCCCCCCCGCTTCCCACTGCCCAGATTGCTCCTCCCGTGGCTGAGCTCTGTGGCTGCTGATCCCTGCTTGTCTGGGCTCAGTGTCTTGGTGTGCCCTGCCCCACCTAGTCCCATGCAGCCAGAGGATTTCTCCTGGCCCCTGTTTCTGCGTGGCACCATGCTTCATCTTTGTGAGCAGCAGATGCTGGTGAGGCTGATGGACTCTCTCAGTGCAGCGTTGTGGCTTGTTTAGGTGCATGTGCTGCCAAAACAGGATTGCATCACTTTGAAGCACGTGCAGTCCATGCCTGGCCAAGCTGCCAAGGGAGGCAGAGCAATGAGCAGAGTGGCTGGTATCAGGCTAATCACTTAGATTGAGTTCTCAAGATCTTCTTAATTATTTCCCTCTCTGATTGAGATTGTGGAGGAAACAAATCACCAATGTTTTGGAATGATCTGTTGTTGCCTTGATGTGGCACAGCCAGGCTGTGCTTTCAGGAAGCTGTGCTGCAGTTCTGCTTATTGATTAGAGAGCACAGGGTGGTGGGGGGTTTGAGGTGGGACTGGGCTAGGACTCTGAAGAAAGCCATTGCCCCACCATGTGCTATGACACCTACTCAGCAGATTTCCTATTTTCTGTTGTCCTTGCTCTCATGGTACATGTCTGCCTTGTGAGGAGCGGGGCTGGCAGATTAAATGGTCCGTTTGCCACAGAATATGGCACCCAATTTTGGGGCCCTCCCCAATTCAAGAGGGATGTTGAGATTTTGGACATGTCATTCTGATGGGATACCAAGATGTTCAGTGACCTAAAGAATACCACCTATGAGGACATGTTGAGTGATCTGGCCTTATTATTTAGTCTGGTGATGGCATGGCTAACTAGGAATCCAATAGTAACTGCTTGAAGGGGACTTAGAAAGCCAGTGAATCCAAACTCTTCTTCCAGCAGTGACAGATGATGGATGCAAATTAAAGGCTGGGAGTACCAAAGTGGCCACTAGGAAAAAACACCTCTGCTAGGTGTGCAGCATGGCATTGGGACAGGTGGCCCAGAAAGGCTCTCCATCCTCAGAGGTACTGAAGCCTTGGCTAGTCGAATACATGCCTGATCTAGTCTTGGAGACCTTCAGGAGCAAGGTGGCCCAGCTGAGCTTCAGTCAGCTCCAGCAACATAGGTGTTAAGATGCTGAGCAGTTAATGCCTTAATTTATGCTTTTCCTGAATATAATTTATGATGCTATTTACCTCATCAAATTTGTCTTCAAAGCCCAGTTGAAAGTTTCTGCTCTGGGGTTATACGTGGCCTCAGTGAAAAACACAGGTGAGCCCATGCAGATCTGAGCACTGCTGGAAATGTTGAACTCAAAGCCACAGTTAGTAAATTCACATGAACGTGAGCAAGCACATGGCCTAAAGTTCATCAGATAGCTGGAGTTTATGTCTTAAATTGACAGCCCTCATCCTTGCTGGCTGGGAACTCGAGGAGGAAGGGAGCAAGAGGGATGTTGTTACAGAACTTCAGCTTCCTTGATCCATTGTGGTAGATAATTTTTGAGTCTTCTGCTTGTCCTGCCACAATAACCTTCATGAGATGGCAAAGCTATGCAGAACAAAGTCCCACTGTGAAACATCCACCCTGAAAGCATGACCCAGAAATAAAGCACACAGAGAGGAACTTTCTTTCTTCAATTTAATTGAAGTTACTTAGAAAAATAATCAGGCTTGAATGGCTTTTTTAAGGAAAGATTCATGAGCAGTTCACACTTGTGTTGGCAATGTATAATTTAGCTTTTTCTCTTTATTAACAGTATATTTAGGTATGAGGAGATACTTTTCTACAACAAGCCTTCTACTGCATACAAATAGGTTAAAAAAAAAAAATCCAACCCCACATCGATGTTAAATTATTCGTACACATTGTATTGTGCATGCATGTAAGAAAATAACACTCTCTGTAACAAGAGTAATAGTAAGGACAGTCCCTTTTTGTACCTGAAAAGTGCAGCAGACTACAGTGAAACCTGAAAACATCTGGGGTCAACTTACTTCTAAAAGCATTTCTGCTTGTGGGTTATTTATTTCACTTGCCTTACGCAGCACATGGGTCAGGCAGTTCGCACGTTTCTGCAATAACTCACATGGTTTATGACGAGGCTGAAGCATGGACCAAGTCAGGTTTGGGGGGAGGAGGGGGACACATACATCCCACCGCCCAGGAGTGACCACCGTGTTCAGATGGGCCAAATCCAGGTTAAGGTGCTTGGGGCCACCTGGGCGGGGGGGGATGAAACCCTGGCTGTGGGTATCACACCGGGTAAGGAGCCGAAGGTGCTGCTGGGCTCAGTGCTGGCTCTGCCAAATGATGGGGAGGCACCGGCGGCTCAGAGACTGGTCTCACCACTCCTCAAGACCAGTGGCTTTGAGAGGGCTGGGGACAGAGGCGGGGAGCTTGAGCAGGACCATCCCTGCTGGGTCGTTCCTCTCTGCTTTCACCACTACTCAACCATAACTAACCTTCTAAAACAGCAGGTCTCCGCGTGGACCTCGCAGCCCATGGGCACATCCATATTTTGCATTTTGCTGTGGCTGCAGTTTCCCCTGTTTGTCTCCTGGGATCAACCATGTCCGCAGCAGAAATGAACCCCAAAGGGAGGCAGAGCTCTGGGGCAGACCAGCCCCTTCATTCCCCCGGCTGGGAAACCCAATGAAGAGCTGGGCATAAAATCAACCTGCTTCCCCGCCTGCCCCCGCACTGCCTTTGGTGGCTGCCAGCTCACTGAGATAAGGAGGAACGACCCTGAACATCCTCCTGTGTGGGTGCAAGGGAAACAGGTTTGGGGTTGGGTTTTTTTTTTTGGCTCAGTCAAAACAGCACACCCAGTAGACAGAGAAGTCTATTCATTTATGGTCATCCTCTGACCCGGTGAGGGCTTCCCGCTCACCACACTGGACATGATCATACCCAGCATGTCAGCTGTTCTGTTTTTGACACAGCCCATTCACAGCACCCCAAAGTGGATATACCACACTCGATGGACAGTTTGTAATAGTTTGGGATCAAGGTTTTTTAAAAACTGACCTTTTAAGTACCTGCCTAAGACCACACAAATGCCATTACAGTGCTGAGCATCTGCCCGCAGGGCAGCTCCCGGCACGGAGGCAGAATCTGGGTAATTGAACCCAAAGCTGCTGCTTAAAATCCTGGCTGGAGCAGCGCTCACCTCTCAGATCTCCTGAGCATGTTTCTCACCTCAAGCTTTCCCTTCACAGCTGTCAAGAAAGGGTCCTGTGTCTCCAAAGCAGTGAAACTAAAGAGAGGATTTCAGAACAGATGAAAATGTGGTGCTGACAGGGTAAAGTACACAAAGAGAGGGAGAAGCACATCCCATTTTTAAAGTATTCACTTTCTGAAGTAACTTTTTTTTTCTTCTTTAAAATCAACAAATTCACACCACAATCTGCTGGGGGGTGATTAACAGCTAGCTGAAAAACAAAGTTGGACCAAAATATTTGCACTGTCAGATCAAGACCGAACATGCCCACAAAATAGCCTGTGGAGAATACTGGAGGGGGAAAGGGGGAATCTGCCCTCACACAGATTATATTTTTTATTAACAGACATGAGAACCACGCACAAAAGACAGCCAGGGCACACTGTGATAGGCACTTGCAACAGCAACATGCTGAATGAGAGAAAACTCCTTTCCAGCAAAACACCGGCCAGGGATCCGGAATCGGGAGCTGTCAGGCGCAGTCAGCCAGCCCTTCACTAGCCACTGGTTTATAAACAGGACCTGGGTTATGAAAACTGGGGCTGTTCCGGGATGGATGAGAGATTTATTTGGAGGGTATGATTAAAAAAATAATGACCCAAATCCTGGCTCAGAACAAATCCAATTGCAAAAGGACTTCAGTTGCTGTTTGTTACGTTAATTTGTTCTTCGCTGAGATTTGTTCAGCGACTTATTTTTATGAAATAAGATGGAACCTGTTTTTCCTCTTTAACCACGTATGTATCCTGGAGACTAATGTAATTCACTGGATGTAATTTGGCTGCTGTACAATGTGACGTTTTTTGGCTCTCTCTGATCTGGTTAAACCAGCTGAGTTTATTTAAATCTTCACTGATTTGTGGAAGGGTTTGGCATGATCACACGACTGACAAGGCAGGCAAATCAGAAGCCCCGTTTAAGCATCAATCAACTTTAAAACAGATTTTGGGTTCCCACAAGTGCCTCAACTTAAGCCTCTGCCTCCTCCTGCCTCTCAGCCGGCTGCTGCCCTGGGATGGGAAAGCTTGTAGTGGCTACAGACCATTCCCAGGCAGGTCCCTGCTGCCCGCTTGGCCGTACACCCCACCTGCATCAAACTAAAGCCAACCTTCGGAGAAGCCTGTACTTGTGCTGACTAGCTTGCTAACAGAGCCACACCAAAGCCTCAGTTTTCATTATTTATTTGCCATGAATAGATTACTCTTTGCCCAAAACGATCCCTCAGTGTGCCACGCCAGGTACAACCTGCCATCCCAACAGGCTGCTACACAGAACACCATCAGTACCGAGACATTCACCTTAACTAGAAAGGTCATGGTCTCACACGAGAGCTGACTCAGAAGCAATACTAACCCCTGGAAATCAGAAACATCCCTGTCAATGGCAGTTAGGCACCAACTAAAAAAAGATTCCCCCTTCTCCCTGGGAAAACGCCACGAATCCAGCATGTAGGAAGATGAGACCTTGCACGCTCAGAGATCAACACAAAGATGACTTTCTAACTTTTCAAATGACATGCCCACATCCTTCACAGCAACATATTGTGACCCTGTTTTTGAAGCTAATTTTGCTGCCCATCTTAAGATCAGATAGGGAGGGATGACTTGCGGAGGATGGAGCTCCCCCCAGCCCCATCCTGGATATGAATGAAGTCAATGCCAATTGCTCGGGGCACTCAAAAATCTCTGCAGCCACTTTCAAAATGCTGATATTTTTCTGATGGACCATCTGCAAATCTGCATTCATTTGGGCTGGAAGCCTTCAAATTAAGAAACAACAGGACTAGTCATATTCTTGACAAAATCATGAAGTCTAGATTTGTAAGAAGTTCATGGTTTCTCTTCCCAAGGAATACATTCACATTTCTTTCAGTCATGTGTTTTAGATAAGCTATCAAAATCTGTTTTGCTTTTCCCTTTCAGGGCTAGAGATTTTTTTTTTTTTTTTAGTACATTTAAGTGCAATATCACTTTCTGAAGCAATTATTTCTACCACTCTTCTCAAAACATGTGGTATCAAAAGCCATTCCCTTATTTACCTGCACCGACGATTAATGGAAGAATATCATTACCCAGAGACAAACTCAACTGAGGGAAGCACAAAGCCAGACTCCTTTTGTCCAAATGTTATCTTATCTCTGCTGCTGAAGAGACACCTACCAAGAGACCATGTTTTAAATAAGTATAAATAACATTAATTAGAATTGGAGGAATGCAAGATCAATGAAATTCACCAGAACACAATTAACTTTTTTTTTTAAAACAGTGTAGCAGTATTATGCATTTCTACAGCTAGATCGTCACACTCCTGTTACCCTGCAAAGAGAGCTGTCCTTTCTTACAGTTGATTTAAATAATTTTGACTGTGCTGCTCGCAGCATCATTCAAAAAAAAAAAGAAAATATTAATTTACAAAATAACCCATTCTCCATATTTATTATGACAAATAAAAATCTTAAATAAAACAGGCTTTCTCTCCCCTCTCTCCCCCCGACCCATCCCTCATTCCAATTTCAGGTAGCTTGGCACTGAGTAATTGAACATTAAAAAATCAAGTTTGTAGACTTCATACAGCTGCGTTTGGTGCTCAGAGCTGATGTTCTGGAAGAACTCTGTGGTCATTTCATCAGTAGTTCTCGTGGACTTTGCATAGGTGGGGAACTTCAGGTAGCTGCCTACCCCCGCCAGCTGGAGAATGTAATTCGAATCCTCTTCGAGCGTTTCGTATTTTCCTATGAGGTCGTAGTGGATGTGGCAAGGGTGGCAGAGGGAGTACACAGTCTGCCAGTGCTCGTTGAAGGGCTCTTCCCTTTGGGTGTGCGGGTCGATGAGATAGGCCACGAACTCTTCGAATTTCACGTCGTCACCTTTCCGCAGCGCTTCCTGGGTGGCGTTCTTCCGCTGGCGCCGGACGATTTTGGTGCCGTATCGCTTGTGGAAGGAGGTGTTGTACTTCTGGGTGAACTTGTTCCTGTAAGCTGACACCAGTCTCTCGAAAGGCTCGCGAACAAAGAGGAACTTCATGTAGTTTTTCAAGCGGTGGTTGATCTCTGGGATGCTGTACTGGTTGAGGGTCTTCAGGTTCGAAGACACGTGGGCTTCATTGGCTGGGATTTCCATTGGATCGCTGTACTTGCCTCTTCCTGTCAAAACCATCATGACTCTCTTCCAGTTTGTGCAGGCCACTTTGGGAACATAGCAATAGATCATTTCATGATCTTCATCCACGACCAGGTGTTTGAGATCGTTGGGTGTCAACACGCGGCGCTTCCTGCTGGAAACACTGTTTGCTCGGCACGTGTCTGTCACTTGGTCTCGTCTAATCTGATGAAGAATCGCGGTGTTGGACAGCTGCAAAGAAAGCACAGGTACCTCTCAGTCAAGTGGACAGGAAATCCTTACTGCCCCTCTGTTTACTGTACCAATCCAGGGAACAGCGGATTACCGCCTGTATAGAACAGTTCATTGTGTCTCTGAGCAAAAAGGTTCTTAGGCTAGAAGATAAAACCCTTATTGTCTCTGAAGGTCTTGATACCTAATGCTTAAATGCTGCTCACAAAGAAAGTGCCCAGGGCTTTGCTTTGAAGACAACACAAAGGAGCACAAGCTCCCACACAGCCTGGTGGGAAGTGTATTTACAGCACCCTCCTCCTGAAATGCAGTCACCGCCTTTCTTAGTCCTAGAAAACTGATCTCCCCTCCGCTCTGCAGCCTGTCCCATGGCTACAGCAGTGCTGGACCCTGCCTGACCTTTTTCTGCTGAGATGGGCTAGGAAGACACTGGAGTTGGAAAATGTGTCAAAATGAAATCAGCACATGCTCTTGCTGCTGATGTCTGCTACACTAGAGAATTAATAATTGCGGCTTGTTTCTTGGCTATGACCTTGGCAGAAGAAATGAAGCCTATAGAGATTCCTACAACTCCCCAAGGGGAACATTCACTCATATGTGACTTCTTGAGGGGCAGGGAGAATATTAGCAATAAATTGGCTGCTCTGTAAAATCTATATGGACAGAGAAGGAAAAAGCACATGGCCTTCAAACACACACAGCCCTGCATCGACCCTTTATGATTTTGTTAACAGCACCCTAACTTTCTACTGTTACTGCTACTGGATGCTTTGAGAGGCTGTGATCTACCCTGGGTAGGCCCACAGGGCAGCTCCACAGAGATGGCCATGGTCTTGCCACCAGCCACCTCCTGTCCAGACTGTGTCCAGCAGCAGCAGCAGCGAGAGGTTTGGCTGAGGCAGGTAATGAGCTCCTCTGGGAAACAGGGAGTATGAGCTCAAGCAAAGGACCATGCTGACGCAGGGCTCCCGTGTTTGGTTACTTCAGAGCCATGTGAGGTGTCTGCACAGCATGGTGTTTTGCTGTGCAGCCCAACCTTCACCACTACAAGTGACGTTGTACATATTCTGAATAAATTCCGTCAGAGTATCAGGGTTTCGGCAATATTATTTACTTTTACTTAACCCCACTTACCTGGGGATTTCAAACTTATGCATAATAATTAGTTTGGCCTCAAAGCTGAGTATTAAGCAAAGTATTAACCTTCCACTCTGACAGGTAAGGAAGTCTCAGATGCCTTCTTGAACACTGAGTCTTTCAGGGGTGTTTATCTGATGCCTTCTAGCTAGGCTAATGTGAATCACAGGACACTGCAATCAATCAGTTGAGGCGAAGTAGACTGCAGCCATCTGCTATGGGGGCCTTTGGTTACAGGGGTCTTACCCCTTGACCATGTAAAACCCTTGGCAAACGCTTTTGCACAGCTTGGGGGTTCCTACTGAAACTTCCAATTCTTGCAGATATGGGTCAAATCTCCGCTTTCAGCCTCAGTAGTTAGTCCTGATTCATATCAAAAGAAAAATCCCTTTAAGAACAGGGTCCAAATACACATTAGAGGCAAAACTCAAACTGACCCACAAGATGGGAACAAGCCAGTTGCAGCTTTTATGAGCTTTGGAGAGAAAGGAGATAGGAACCCTGTTGTTACAGACAAGAGCCCAGGTTTCATCCACCCAAAGGGCAGCACAAGTTTCTGCAACACGGGAACAGCAGAGATTCTCGTTCCCTCTGAGCTGCAGAGGGTTGCAGAGGAATGTTCCTGTGGGATGGGCAGCACCAAGAGGCTGGTCCACCTCAAGCTGGGCAGGAGGATTTTTCCTTCAGGACAGCATTTATATGCCAAGCCTGGGACCTCTGTATTTCATACAGTGCCACCCACATCCCCTCCGAACTCCTTGATACTTTCCTCATCTCTTTAGCCCCTTTGTTCAGCAAAATGCTGGCTAATGGTTAAAACATGCAATAGCCCAGTGCAGCTCCTTTAGACAGCTTGGCTTGTCTTTTGTGCTTGTGTGGTATCCCCTGAGTACCTCCCAGGTGCATCTCAAGGGCAGTTTTGTATTACAGTCCAAGAGATGAGAAGCCAGATGTGAATCGTGCTTCATGTTTCCTATGAAAACTGACTGGCAGGGAGTTTCCAAAATAAGATGTTAGAAAGCAGTTGTCAAGGGCCACACAGATTTTTGAAGAACATTACTTTTCTCTTTAAAAAATAAATCCATATTTTGTGATTCTATTATATCAATTTATGCTGTTCTTGGAGAGCAACAGGATGGTCAGCCCTATACTGGTTAGTTACCAGTGAATAGTTTTCAAAGAACTAAACAAAACGGTATGCAAACACACAGACATACACATTCTCTGCAGGCAGATGAACTGCTCAATCTCTCTCCTCCTGCAGATCCTCAACAGTATCATATCGCAGAGTACTGCTGTTGGCCTCTGGTTTTAGGGTAAAAAAATAAGAACTGCCTGACTATAGACTGCCACATTACAATATGTTAATGCACAGTATTTGCTCTTCTGAGGCTGTTCTTGGGATAAATACAGAATTGAGTAGATGAGATTCTACAGCCTGAATTAGATAAAAGGTCAGATTTGATAATCTAATGGTTGCTTCAGACCCTAATCTGTGGAGGAGTCTTGTAGAGCTGTGCTTTGCTCCTGATTTCATTCCTACATCAATAGGCTAAGCATTCCTTCCCCATACATTAACATTAATGAGATTTTCAGGCATTCAAGAAAAAATGCAGCCTTAGTATTTGCAATTTCAAATGAGATTGTACTACATTAAATTCACTTAAAAGATGATACTTGTGCATTCTGAAGTGGTACTTGTCACCCACTCTTTTTAGCATGGAAGAAATATGAAGAAATGGCATAGAAGTTTGGTCAGTGACGTTTACTAAGCACACACCAGCACCCCAGGGTGCTCTGGTAGCACACGGAACACGTGTTAAATTGCAGTGTAACGCCAAAAGGGTATTGCCCTGTTTCATAAATTACAGATCCATATGGCTGATGGATGAAGGGTCATAGAGGAAAGAAGAGTTTGGAAAGCTCTACTTTTTTGATTGTTTTTTCCTATTGCCTTCAGCATATTGGGAAGAAAAAAAAAAAAAAAGGCTGATTTAGTGACTGTCCTAGATCAGTACCAGCTGTACCAAACCCCATTTTCTTCTGCAGCTAACACGTGATGCACCGTGGAAGAGCTGACCCACCTGAGGCCCCATCCCTGGAGATATTCAAGGTCAGGCTTGATGGGGCTCTGAGCAACCTGATCTAGTGAAGATGTCCCCGCTTCCTGCAGGGAGGTTGGACTAGCTGACCTCTAAAGGTCCCTTCCACCCTTACACATTCTATGATTCTGTACCTGGTCCCCCCCAGAGAAGCAAGGAGTCCTGCTGCCTCTCCTTGAGCTGTGATGAAAGCAGCCCTCTCACTGAAGGAGTGGGTGACATAAAAGACACGGTCCTGCTGCACTAGTGAAAAGTTGGGTAAGGCACTGGAGAGCCTTTAACTGAGCTCCTGCAGAGCCACCAAGCCCTTCCTTGGAAACTGCAAACATCAGAGGACATACTCCATGGTCCCTGGAGCCTACACCACCATGCAAGGTAAGCATAAGAGCATTTTTCAGTTCAATATTTTGAAATGATACGTTAACACTGAGTTATGGTTTCTCAACGGTTTATGTTACAGGCAAAGCTTTTGAGCCGCGTAATAATTCCACTCTTGAAGCTGGTGGGAGAGGTAGGATCCAAATGATGGGCATCTTTAAAGCTACGGATGGTGAAAGACAAGTCAAAAAAAATAGGTTCATCGACTGTCTTCACCCCAAAGCTGTTGTAGATGTGGCTACAGCGGAGCTGTGAGAGCACAGCCGCTGCCTGAACCTCATCATGGTCATCCCCACAGGTCCCCACTGATCCCGCAGTTCAGGAAGCCCCAGTAAGTAACGGCCTAAACCCACCCCACTTTAGGAGAGGGCAGTTTTCAGCATGTGTGCAGGTTGGCCTGAGAGCTGCATGGCGATGTGATAAAGCCAATGCTCAGGTCTGTCCTTCGACAGTTCAACCTGGACTTCAGCTGGGCATTAAGACATGTGATAAAAGCATCTGTTCCTCTCTGAAAGGACTGATACCACCACAGAGGCACTTGATCGCAGGGTTTTTTTCCTGCAGAAGTTGTAATAGGGCCAGAGAAGAAGGGCATGTCAAGATAAAAGTTTTATTTCCTTTTCTGATGCAGCAAACGAGTCTAAGAGGGAACATGAGCAGCGGGAGACTCCTACTCCTGAGCTCAGCAGCATTGAAAAGAAGAAGAAAAAAAGGTAGTCTGGGGACACTCTGATCCCAGAAGCTTTTCCTCTCCCTCAGTCCCAAACTAACAATAAGGGAGGAAAGCTAAGTCCAGCACACACTGCTCATGTGGATTTTTCTATACAGCGGGGGACAGGTGGGGTGGGGAGGGAAGGTGTGCTTTGAGGGTAGAGAATCTGTACCAAAAATGCATATTCTGACTAATTGACAACCATCAACCCACGGATATGCAAAGGTTATTCAAGGTAAATCACAGTAACAAGAGGAGAGGTATTTTCTTATGGCTACTTAGGCACAGCAGGATAACATAATCTTTGAGGGCCTTTCCAAGCTTGATGGCCAAACAGCAAGCAAGTCCAGATTTAGACACAAGACACTTTTAATTAAAGTAGGAGCAGAGATCAATCCAATTCACAGGTACCTGCATTGAAAGCACTTTTTAAATAGAAAATGTCACTCAAAACCCCTCCATTAATTAAATTTTGCCTTGCTACAAAAAAATTAGTGTGTGAAGAAGTATCCCCTGCACTTATAAGGCAGGGTTTTATTTATTTCTGTTGGGCTGCCTGCAGCTGCAGCTGGTTCTGCACATCACTCTGCTCAGGCTCCCAATCAACCCACACTGAGAACGCTAACGCAGCACTGGAGCATGGCAGAGCAAGGGGCAAAATTATGCAAATCAGTTTATAGTGGAATAAGGAGGATGAATGTTGTGAATGGGGTTTGCAGTCCCACGCCCCACTTTTCTCTGCAGCTTTGCAGTAATGAAGGCTTTGCATCTGCCTTTAATTCTTCAGTCACACTTGTGTTTGGAGGTTTGGACTCTGTCCTGCACTAGAACTATGTGAGTTGCTGCAGCATCTCCCTTACCTGTGGTCCAAGCACACATCAATCAAAGTCAGCTGGATCTCTGTTGAACACCCAGTTGGGTCTATCCAGTTAAGCTTTGCATGAACCACAGCTCATCCCCACCGAATTCACGTTAAGGGTGTTTGTTTAGGAGGTGTGTGCAGCAGGCTCATAATCTGTCACAAACAAGGTCTTAAAAGTGGGAAGTGTCAGGCAGACTAACTATAGGTGGCACTAACGGTCCTAGTTATGTGACATCAAGAGACACTAATATTTCAGTTGACTAAAATCTCTTGGGTATTATCAGCTGTTTGTCCCCCAGCCCATCAGCCACACTATCCAAGTTCTAGGAGGTGTTTAACATTTAATATATAGGCTATGTCTTGGTAATATTTATATTTCCCCAAATGCTTAAGGGTTGGGATTTTTAAACATGAGGTTACATGCAAGCACATTTCCAATCCTGTTTTCACATCAACAGTGTGAGGAAGATGATTTCAACCTTGATTGACAGCCTTGAAGTTACTGACGTATTTTAGGCTACTTTAATATTTGGTTTCTACAATTTGGATCCATAACTACCCTACTCGGTACATATGTTTTCAATACATGAAATTCTAGGTTGTTTTCTTAAAAATGTTCAGCATTAAGACAATAAAGGGGAACTAGCAATTTGTC
This sequence comes from Gallinula chloropus, assembly GCF_964237585.1. Classification (NCBI taxonomy): domain Eukaryota; kingdom Metazoa; phylum Chordata; class Aves; order Gruiformes; family Rallidae; genus Gallinula; species Gallinula chloropus. The sequence goes on from NC_140085.1 coordinate 23,489,495, forward strand.
ATACTTGGCAGTCCAAGCAGAAGCATTTCTCACATCATCACAAATAATTATTACTTCTCACAGATTTCTACAGCTGACAGTCAGACAATTATAGCTGTGAATCAAAACACTGAATCTAAAAGAACAACTGCATTCTAGATAAAGGAATGTTATTAAACTGACCTGGACTACAATAATATTTTTTAAAGTAAGCTTTAAGTAAGCTTTGCAATGTTTCATTTATTTCACATTTCATAGTGTATTATCCTCAACATAACCTCTTAAAAAATGCCCAGCACTCAAATGAGAACTCCACCAAAACCTCAATTAATATTTGCTCACTTAACGTTTTTGAAGATTTCCAGCACTCAAATGAGAACCCCACCAAAACCTCAATTAATATTTGTTCAAAGTCCAATAAAGCCGACTAGAAAGCACATCATGTGTACTGGGGATGGAAATGCTTAACATCTTCCCTGACAACTTGTGGATGGACAAACTGGAATACAAATTTGCTATGAAAATGTCTCTGCAGAGTATCTGGATAATAGAAGATAATAAAACTAATATTAACATAGGAACGTTTTTACTGAGCGAGAAAATTTTAGAGACATAATTATATCCTCTGAAGGAAACTCTTGGAATATTACAAAGCTGCTTTCTTGTCTCCATTTCATGCATTGAACTTATTGCCCCACAGAAAAGATAAGGCTGAATATGCATTTTTTTTTTTTCCCAAATAATTCTCTGGTTTGCAACCCAAGATAAACACACCCTCTTCAGTTCCCACTGTACAGAATGCACCGGGGCTACGAAAAGAAAGATCAAAGCTGTTGAAAGACAGCCACATGCAGTAGCTGCTAGTGCTGTACTGCCACAAATCCTGAATTGCTCCACAGGTTTCCTCCTCCTCCCTATGCACAGTCCCAACTTCATCCCTGCACACCCGTGTGCGTGCAACGTAGCAAGGTAGGATGAAATAACCCAGTAGTTGCATAGTTCTGTGTCCAGAGGCTACAATTATTTGAGTAATGACATGCCCCAAACCCACATCAACTTTGTCATTCACTCTTCTATGTCCAGGTACACGATTTGGGTGCTAGAAAAGAAACAACACTAAACCAGTCAAAATCTGGCAGCAGACACACATGCAGCTGCAGACGCTGATGCTTTCCTGGGAAAGTCATTATGTATTGGCCTTTTTGTCTCAAAGAGAAAGTAAAGTACCACAGTGAGCCTAAACGATGCAAAAAAACCCCCTTGAAAAATCACAGACTGGCACCAGCTGTATGTTAAAACCAGCTTTTTAATCAGCCTGTCACACAATAAGGTATGGATTCAGGAAGAAAAGAGCGGGCCCTCTTCCAAATGCCACCTTCTCCTGTATAATCCTGTTCGTTCCCATTCTCCCTGCTGGAAACTACTTGTTGTAAGGACTCAGCCAATGTGCAGGGTTTGGGGCTAATAAGATGAATGCATCCATCCTGTAAAATGCCTCCTTTAAACAAGGAGATGGAAAATTTTTGAGGTCCCTGGAATGCCTGGGCAGAAAGAGCAACAGCCTGGACACACAGGGGATTAAGAATGAGCTACCATGTATGTTGCTGGTTGGAAGCTCTACAGGAATCTTACAAACATGGGGCAGGCAAAATTCGAGTGATGGAGCTTTAAGTGCAAGACACCCCAGAGGTAAAGAATCATCAGGAAGGCTGGAGGAGCTGGGAGCTACAAAATAATTAAAGCAAAAAAAATCTTTATGCTGGCAGGTTTCTTGGGACTTTATTTGTAGAAGACAAGTTTGGTGCATCATGCTGTGTGTACAAAAAGCACTTTGCATTCTCTTTCCAGCAGCTGACGCTGGCTGTCGGACAGGAAGGGGGGGAAAGGGGCATTTGGCAGATGGGCAATCCCGTTTTTTTTAAATCTCATAGCAAAAAGAAGTGGATGAAACCCCTGCCCAGGCACTCAGCTGCTGCCAACTGAGGCTGATAGAGATGTGGTGCCTTCCTGGGGCAGAGGCTCTGCTCCCTGGAGCCTGACTGTCCCGTGCTGCCAATGAAGTGTCTTGCCACTGCTCTGACAGAAAAGGACAGCGCGTGATGAATTTGTCCGCTCCTGGCTCATTCTTTAAGTGGAGCCATAAATCACTGTTTGTATGAAAAAGCAGAGAGGTCTGGCTATCTTATGAATTTAATTTTAAAATGGAAACTTCCTGGCCTTTTGCCTCTAAGAGGCAGGCACACATGCACAGATGTGATCTCTGGCACTGAGCTCATGCGCTCTGTACCCATGTGTATCACCTGTAACGCACAGAGACACAAGAATGGCCTTTCTAACCCTTCCTGGTCCCCAGGCACACATGCTTCACCTCTACACAACAATCACTGCCACTCAAATATGCCTCAAGCAGCCCGTAGGAGCCCCTACCTATCATCATCTTTCTTTGGAAGACTTACGCTGACGGGTCGCTTTGACAGAGGTGCAGCAGCAAGGAGTGAGTTTGCTCTCAGGCAGCTGGGGGACAGAGAGTGGTGACCTGTTGGTGGGACACAACAGAATGCCACATCCAAGGGTATGAGGCCGCACTCAGTCTTCTCAGTCAAGGGGAAACCGATTGCATCTGGCCTGGCCTGAGAAAGCCCCTTCCTGGGGATACGCTACTGTTGGCTGCAGCTGCTTGGGACAAGTCTGGGCTTGCAGAACTGCTTCCAAGTCACCAGGGTCTATAGAGACAGTCAAAGGGACTTCCACTGTTTGTTTACCTCATGATTCCCAGGTTGCATTCACAGAATCACAGAATTCAAGGTGTGGATGGATAGCAAACTGGAACAACCCAAACCTGGGTTGTTCTGGGACACATGCACATGCACTGGGAAGCTCGAAGCCAAGGGAGTGACCTATTGCCCGTGTATTACATCTCTACTGTGGGAGCTGTAGATGTGGTTTTTCAAGGAGAGTGTTGAGAACTGGTTAGCAAAAGGCATGCCACGGGTATCTATCTGCACATGGTGCGACAGGATGAGCACTGGGCTAGTGATGCATGGAGTCAGCCAGGGTGGAGCTGGGAGTAGCCCTTACAAAACAGAGTAAGAAACTGCATTTTAACATCACTGGCTTCTAGAAGACAATGGAAAAACTGACATTTATTTCTCTGTTGCAAGAAGTTGTGGCAGGAGGGGTGAGATAAACTGGGTGGAAGGACGAAACAGGATGAAGTAGATACGTAAATACAAAAATACATAAAATATTCCACAAGGAGGAAGGGAATTACCTATTCACTGTGGTCAGGAAAAGTAGCAATAAAGCTAAACAAGAGAGATGCAGTTTAACTGTAAGAAAAATCCTGACAGACATGGTGTGTCTGTGAGGAGACAGTGAGGAATCTCCAGCATTGGGAACCTCTAAGAAACTGCCTGTGAAGGTGTCAGAGGACCAAAATGATCCTACTTGTGGGCAGGTGTCTCTTTGTGGGTCCTTCAAGCTTCATGGACCTGGAATGGCAGCTTCTGGAAGCTAAGCCCACTGTTGCAAACCTAGGTGTTAAACAGGCTTCAGGAACAAGAGGTGCAGCAAATACTGGGAGTCACGCAGGCAGAGAGGTGAGGTACAGCTCTGAATGAAACCTCCCCCTGGGAAAGGCAACAATATCAAACCATGGGCTGGGCAGAGCCCAGACAGGTGCTCAGGCACCGTGAGGACAGACCCTGTGCGAGACCCGTCGCAGGACATGGTGGAGGAGGTGGGGCAGCCTGAACGCCTGGCGTTCCCCAGGACACGCACGCACCAATCGCCCCGGCAGTTCTGACCCGGCAGCCGATGTTAATGGATTTCTTGGTAACACAAATCCTCCTCCTGTACCTCTGGGTTGCAGCTTAGGTGTCACACAGTCAAGTAGAAATACTTATTTTCTTCTCAGCAGGGTGTCTGCTATTCTAACCGAACACAATTTACTCGGTCCCATGCTAAATCAGGGTAATACGTTTCCAATTTTTAACTCAGCGTGTAACGCACCAATATTGCTCCAAAGCTTTTGAAACCCAAATAGGAAAAAGAGAAGATATTTGCTGCATAGCTGGTTTCTTTACATCTAATTCATGTGCTTTAGCAACCCACTGGAGGCGAGGGGAACCCCATAATTACATGTTCAGCCCTGCTGAGTCCCTGTGAGTTCCCCCATGACCGGGGCAGGCACTCTGTGTGGGATGCTGCGGGAGGTCCCCTTCTAACACCACCTCCCTTCCATGAGCCAGGGACACAAGCTCAGGTCCCCACCAAGAAACATGGTGCTGGGTTTTTTTCAAGGCAGGATGCTGGAAGTAAGTGTGATGACACCCAACAGTGTATAACCCTGCTGTGAGCTCTTCCTGGTGAGGCTCACTTGCTGTCTAACTGGACAGCGCAAAGGTCTGGAGAAGGGAGAGCTGATCTCACCCCCCAGCAGGTCAGAGGCAGAAACCAGAACAGATTACATCTCCTATCTCAGTCTGACTTTTTTTTAAAAATTAATTCCTCTGGACACAGACTGGCAAAATACACAAGTCCTTTGGATGATGGATTTTCTTCACCTCAACTCAACAATTACAAATCAACGCTGTATTTCTTTTACTCCCCTTTGGTGAGGTTATCTTGTGCTAAGACAAAACCTTGCTATCCCAAGGTAGCTTTTCCTGGCACATGTGTCCATGCCGCTCACTAAGTGTTCACAGAAGGCAACTAAGGAAGGCTGCCCTTTCTCCACGGCCTTAATTACAGTTAACCAGAAATGTCACCTTTCTGCTGCTGTACAAAAAGAATTCGATGACCCCCTGTTTGAAAAGACAAAAGGCCTTTTTGTCAAAAAATCCTAACATCCATTTATAATCTTAATTACAACAGGTTTCCCAGGAAAATTTCCTGCCACAGAATGCAGTCTGGAAATAGGAATCTGGGTTAACATGGAAAGCCTGTTTCAGCTGTAGGTCTGATTTCTCCTACCTTGAGCTAAATACCAGTTGACTCCAACCCTGAGGTAGGCTCAGCCACAGACAAGCCAGCAGCAGTCATTTAGTCCAACCCTAACACTGTCATGATTAGACCAAAAGAGGGACCAAAGCAAAAGACTGACGATGTACCATGGCACAGGAGAGGGATTTGTTTGCTTTTGCAGTATTTTCTGATTCTTGTTAGAAACCAGACATTTCAGTCTTCGTGCCCTAAAAGAAGCTCACTGCCAGGAGCTGACCACAAATGACTCCACCACAGGCTTCCCTGGGAAGGAAAGAGCATCTGCATAAGGCTGCTCTCTCTGTTGGCCACCAACGCCTCTTCCCAAATGTCAGCACACCCCGTGCACCGTGCCAGCTCTACAGCGACAACAACATCCAACAGCCCGCAGATCTGACCACCAGGCCCTCGCTGGAAACTTCCCATCTCCCTGGGTCCCTCTGAATTGCAGAGGGGGAGACCTCAGCACGGCAGTAAATGAACAGAAAGCATGCCTAAGGAATCACCTTTAAATCCTGGCAAACCTAAAAGTGTCTCGGTTGTATTTTTATGCATCTGACTTGCTACATAATCCTTCTTGTGTCAGATCATGAGGGCAATGTTAAAAGTAACTTCCAAAAGCTATTTAAGACAACTGGAAGGTACAATTATTAGCATGATGCCTTGTTAATTTTCCTCATCTCTACAGCTGTGTTTACTGTGTTTTCTAAGGGCACTCTGTCTCATCTAATAACAGATCCGTTTAGGGACTGCATACTAAATGTTAACTTACAATAGAAGAACAAATTCTTAGTATTTCTTTAAAAGGCTGCTATTTTTTTGAAACTGTTCCCTCAGCTATACCCTGAAAGAAACTGCACATCATCTTTTCCCCCCTTTTTTAAAGTGCTCATTCTTTTTTAAACTTCTCAAAGAAAATGAGCCACTTGCTTGAGTTCTTGCTTTCGGGTTCCTTCTCCGGCTGCGGCCAAGTGCCATCTCCTTGCACTCTGCTCCTTTCATGGATGCTGAACGTGTGCCAGCCTCTCATCAGTTCACACTCTGCTCTTATATCCTTGTCATCTGCCTTGTTCCACCTGCAGCTTGAGCATGCCAGCAAAGACCAGAAGAAAAATAAACTCCAGGACTGAGTCTTCAGCTAGATCTTGCTCGGCATGCAAACTCCCCCAGAGCGGATCCTTGCTGTCCCTGAGCCCACCGCAGAGTTAGACAGGCACTCAGGGCATTTGTTAGCATGGAGGACATTGAAAGATCGGGGAGATAGCCCCTCTCCCCAAGCAACAGGGCAAGGCGGTGGCGGAGAGGTGCCAATCCGCAGGCCAAAGTGACGCGGTCTGACAGCCAGGAGCAAGTTGAGGCATTCAGCCGTGCGGGCAAGGGGAGCCAAGAGCATGCAATGGATGGAAAAATGCCCTCTCCTGTGCAGCAGGGAACAGGGAGGCTCTGTCCTGCACCCAGGGCCAGCACTGTTCCATGTCCCATCAGAGGCCTGGCAGAGGAGCTTTGCCTTAAGCTGCAAACAGGGGCAGCTTCCCCTCAGAACAGGTAAAATGTAATGCCTGGCAGGTGACACCCAGGGCACCACGTTTTGGTATGACAGCCTTGGAAACGTACCTGGGGGGAACCGACTGCTTGGTCACCAATGCCTACCCACACCAGCTTGTTATTGTTCTCTGGGCTTTGTATAGCTCTAAGCTACCTAATTCCTCTTTGCTTAGCAAATACCACTAGTAAGCTACGCAGGAATACATACATCTCCCTGCATACATGTGGATGCAGATGCATAGACACATCCTGGTGGTAAGCACCCAGGCGGCACTTGGGCTTATGTCGGTCACAGACCGGGGTGCACGGGTGTTTCCAGGGAGTATGGAAGCACTGAAAGGCATTTCATGTGTCAGTAGGTGGGAGTGAAAACACTCAGTAGCACAGTGGAAGCAAAGCATGGCCGGCTGCTGATCTCAGTTAGTAGGTTGGTCTGAGAAGCATGTGGTCCCCACAGTCAGTACCTGAAACTGCTGTCACCTTTCTGATGAATTCAATCAAGACAGCAGAGGCATTTGATAGCTCCTGAGAAACTCTGGGAGCTGTTGCCGTTCTGGCATACCAAATGCAGGTTGTTCTCCAGAGCTTCCAGGTGACACAGATTTAGGAGTGGGGAAAAGTGACAAGTTCACATAATGCTGGAATAGCTGGTATTCCTGACAGGAGAAGTAAACCTAAATTAAAGTTTTCAGCTAAGGGTGCTGTCACTTTAGATTCTCTGTGTGGTTACTTCCACCCACTGGATCCATGAATGAAGAGCTGATGTCTCCTCAAACATGCAGCGATGCCTGCTGCAGGACCCATCTTCACAACGCAGGGAGAGCTGCCAAGCACCACCATGCCCTTCACCCCTTGGGAGGTCTTCCATGGCACAAATGCCCCCCACAAATAAGCTGATAATTAACAGTGCATTTTGCTCTTTGAACTTATCCTGCCTTTTACGAGTTGCATCAGCAGACCTGACCTGGAGATTAATAGTCATCCAACTGCTCTCAAACCTTTTAGCTCTGCATTTAAAATAGAAAACAGTTTTGTGAAAGTCAGCTTATCCTGTTGTTTCTGAATGCCTTCTCAAGGTTAATACTAGCTGGAGCAGGTCACCATGTGAAGGTCCCATTTGCAAGGACCACACTTAAACACTCTGATCAGGTGTTCAAGACCCTGTATCCATTCCTGTAATTCATCTCCACATGTATTTTCCAACTGCTGTGTAGCTCAGCTAGCACAGGCAGAGAAGTTTCATAAAGCATCTTCACAGCTCCTCCTACTGTTTCGAGAGACCTTCTTTTCCTGCTCCACAACCTAACTTTATCTCCAGCTTTGTTTGTCTAAAAATAAGCTTTGTTCACAGGGGAAAGCAGTATGTGGGATTCGCTGCTTCCAGGAACACACTGCCATTTTGTTCAACTTCTTCTGTCCTCCTGGGTGCTCTTTTCTTCCAGCTTGCCATCACCTCCCTTTACACATGTACGTGCAAGCCCCCACTTTCAGCTTCTTCCCCCTCAGAGCTCTTCAGAGGTGGTTAACATCCCCTAACTCACCTTCTTAAAACCTCTGTGCTCTCTCAGCCCCTGGCTGATGCAATGCAGTTTCCAAGGTAATCCCAGTTACTTTAAGGTTAGTCTTAAGTCTTCATTCTGCCTGAACTTCTTTTTCACTTGTGCCTCTCACTGCTCTTTCCTCACTCTGGCTGCTCTTCATCTAACCCCTCCAGCATCCCTTTTGCAAGCTGCGCTCAATGCCACTAGAGCTCAACTTGAACTTTCAAACCCATGGAGGGCTGGGAGCAGAGGGGGGAGATGCAAATATTTTCAAGGAAGACATGAATGTCAAACAAGACGAGTAAGAGGCTGTTCCAAACCACACATAGTGTTTGGGAGATTGAGATAAAGCAGCTACCATGCAGTACTAGTTTCAACCTGATGCAGAACATCTGCTCCTGTGTCGCTTTTAATGATTCATGTTCTCTTGTCTGCAGCTCCAGAGAGAGAAGGACCACCTGAGCAGAGATAAACTACAGGTTCACTTATACTGTTTCCAGGAGGAGAAAATGCTTGCCAAGATTAGCTGAGAAAAAACTGCACTGCTGAACAGCCAGCTAAACTATGCAGAGCCTACGCATCAGCCTAATAATATGCCTTGTTCCTTCTTCACCAACCCCAACATTACAGACAGGATCAGGCCCCTCTCATCCACCCCCCTCACCACCACCCCCCACCCTTAGTTTTTGTGGATCAACTGCTATCAGTAAAGCTTAGGAGCTCAGCCTAAAATCAGTTTGTTGGAAATAATATGAGATCACTCAGCTCCCTGCAGCAAGGTACTGGAGCAGCCCTGAGCCCATGAAAATCTGGGCATATTTTAGCTATGACCTGCCTCGTTAGGGGCTGAAGGCAACAGATGTACACATTCAGTGGGAATAAATGCTGGTTCCCAAATAAACCTCAGATAAACTGCAGAGGGATCTGCAGGTGCTGGCAGGATGGATAATTCCTCCTGAAGCTGCATCTGGAGCTGTTATTGCAGACCGAGGTCTGGGATAAAAATAACACTCAGTACTTATCTGGTCTTTTTCCATCTGTAAACTTCAAAGCTTAATGCATCACCCCCACTTTCCAGATGTGAGAAGCAAGCCACAAAGAACTGGCCCAGTGCTGCTGTATTTTTCTACCAGAAGCTGAACCTTGTCCTCTCCCAAGCACGACTCTGCTGGGTTCAAGGCAAGGCAACCCAACGCAACCAGCACTTTTCCATGATTCTGCTCATATTTTAAGATGGGGGATGGGGTTTGTTGTTCAGCCCTGGTTCCCAGGACTTCTCTGGGAGCATTTCAGAATGAAAATGTTTCTTTAAATGTTTGTCCTCCCTGAAGCTTCCAGTCCTCCCAGTTACATACTGTTTAAGTAAATGGATTACTCAGAATGCAGGTTGAGGAACTGTGGCAGCAAAGAATGCTGTTACCAGCAGATTACAGACATTCAGAGCCTTTGGTTTAGATTTACACCTTTCCCTCTCCATTATTTCTTTACTGATCAACACTGGTGAGATTCACCACTGGGTGTAATGCCCATATGAAGCTGGTGTCTGTGAGAAATTGGTAACAGACATTTGGCACCGCCCGTTGTGAGAATGTATAGCGCGTACCACGGCAGCACATAGAATTCTCCATTTATCAAAACAACTGTGAGGTAGCCACTGAGACCTGATGGGAAGCCATCAAAGTCCAGTACAAAAAGAGCACTCCAAGATTTGTCCCAGGGTAAAAAAAAATAATCTCCCAAAGTACAAACAAAGAAGGGTTACATGGGTTGGTCTGGATTTTAATGTGGTAGCTTGAGTTTGCCACAGCCCTGAAAACCAACGTGTATGTTACTGAAATGTAAAGCTCATGGATCTGTAAAGGTCATGTTGAGAAGTAAAAAGCAGCATCTGTTTCTTTTTGGAAAAGTGCTGCTGAAACAGGGACGTGAGAAGCATACGGCTCATCTGGAATAGGTGGGAGCATTAAGCCAGACCAGTCTAATTTGGGCTGCTGGTTAGTGGATACAGCTTAAACGAAGTACAACTCTGCCCACCTGCTTTAGCCTACTGCCTCTTACAATTAAACCAACCAGAAACACAATAGTGGAGAAAGCGTGAAGGAGGATGAGTTGTTTGAGCAATCCCCTGGAAACAGAAACCAGTAAGCACAGCACAGGCTGCCTGGGAACAGCTCTCTGGGTTTGAATGGCATCTGGCAAAGCAATCTGGTACCTTGACATTGGTGTGAAGATGAATAAATGGTCTGAAATCTCTGTCCATGGATGACAGGAGAAAAAAGTTGGTGAACGTGTTTTTAAAGCGTTGCAGTCCCCTCCAAGGAAGCAAGTGAAATCAGAGCCTGGCTCTGGTGTTAAGAAAGTGAAGGGGAAGGAACACAGAGAAGAAAACAAAACCCGATATGTAGTAAAAATATTGCTCCTACATCTCTGGGCTGAAGAGCTTCCTTTGAGGAGCTCTTGCTTTTGATGGCAGAGGATGACATCTCTCTGGGACAAGAGAGGAAAGGAAAACAGAAAAGCCTGTGATAGATGAAAACTACTAAACAAAAGAGACTGTCAGGGGAATTAATATTTATGAAATGCAAAAAAGACTGTAGTAAAATAAGAGATAACACAAACCTAATAAAAGCAGAGTTGTTCTGAATTAAAAACCCAAGATGCAGAGCCTGCAGTCGGGTGCTGTACTATCAAGAAACCAATTCCCCTCTGTATCAGGCAATGTCAAAAGAAAAAAGAAAAAAACCCAACCGACACATAGGCTTGATCCAAAAGCCAGAGAAGTAACTGGGAAAATTCCTCTTGATTTCCAAAAGCTTTTGATTTGACTCTTTGGGAATTTCTGATGTTGTTAAAGAGATGGAAACTGCCACAATAACTTGCTGATGAATTCCTACTGCTCACCCAGCAGCACAGAGAAATGCTGTAGGGCCAAAGGGTTACTGCCCCAAGTTGAGTGGCTCCTCTGCTCAGTAAAGGACAACGGTGCATCCTAAATATTGGCATGGGTCGTTGAGGGGTGGTACCTGCAGCATTATGGAGATGATTGATTAACTTTGAAACTGCATATAGGAGTTACTGCACCAATGGCTCTTAAAGCCCTTCAAAATCTTCCCCCATCATGAGTGTGAGCTAGAAAAGATGTTTTCACTCAGAGTCCCTCCCCCTGCTATGGAGTACCAGTGTGCCACATTCAACGCACTGTCTAGTCTTGTTTTTAAAGCCCATTTGTTTTTTGCAGACTAAAATATTTTACAATCCTAGTGTATCTCTCTGTTGAGAAGCATTTCTTCTGATAGTCTGCTAAAGTTTATGGGGTTTTAAATTTTTTTAAAATTTTCTATTAAATATACCCATGGCCAGAAGACGGTGAATGTGGAAACGGGTCAGTTAGAAAAGGCTGAATGAAAACCACTCTGACAACCTCAATTCTGAGTTTGTTTCTCTGTGGGTCTGTTTCTTGGATGGGGTTTTCATTTTAGGTAGGGTTGTTTTTCATTTCCAGGCATGGTTTGCTCTGGTTTTTGCCCAAGGACTTGCACTAACAAAGTCCTACGGTTCTGTGAAAGGAGTATAAACATAGATGGTGATCATCTAAAAATCATACCTTCTGCACCGCTGCTTTTCTTCAATAGCTCTTCCAGAGAGAGGCCTTTAGGTGGTGTAACTGCAGCCTGGGTCCCCAGGCTCAGAGTTACAGATGCCAAATAACCGCCGCAGCCCTTCCTCACACGCCGCCATGTTTGAAAGAGTGTTTGCTCTGGCAAGGAGTGAGCATGTCTTCACCCCAGGGTACTCATGGAGAGCCAAACCACACAGACCCTCTGCTCACACCCTCTTCACAGGGGCAGCCTTTGGTGCCCAGCACTGACTTGAAGAGGGTTGCTTACCCCACACCCACACAACATTGGCTCAAGACTGTGTGGGGTGCCGTGGGGTCCCGCTTCCTACCTGGCATTCAGGGACGAGTGCAGAGTCCCACAGGGGCAGCGGAGTGAGGGTGATGCTAACCCACCTTTGTCCCATTGGTTTGTAAGGGCATGATGGTGCAGCAGTGATGCCACCTGGCTTGAGCCCGTGGCCATCCCGGTGACAAATCTGTACAGGCAACAACCCCTGGAATTACCGGCTTCTTTCCAGGGAAGAAAGGGTGAGCCTCTAGAGGGAAATGCCAGGTCACAGGACATTTCAAGCCTGTTAATGTAAGTTAGAAAGAAAGAAAAAAATCCATGCTGGGCTATTAGCAAAAATCAGGTGTTAGAGTGCAGGGAAGATGCATAAAAAACTGCATTAAACTCTGGCAGTTTTGCTCTACCTCAGAACATAAAGGTTATTGAATGGCTCCCAGAAGAGGGGAAAATGGATTTGGCACTCAGCAATAAAGTCTATAATTAGATTTTATAGAAAATTCACAAACCATGCTCGACTCCTGATGATTTTTTGTGATGTTGTGATGTTGACCAATGAAAGCCATTGTCCAACGCCGCCATCAGTGGGAGTAGGACGCACAGCAGGAGGAGGACTCAAGGATGCGTCTTACCCTTCATGAGGACCCATGGCAGAGCAGGAGCCCATGGAGGGGTCTGATTCTCTCTGTTGTGTCACTGGAAAGGAGGAGTGACAGGTCCCTTCCTTCAACCACCCAAGGCCACCTCAACCACCCAGAGGGCCAGCAGACAGGACCAAAGCTGTGGTTGACCTGGCCTTCAGTGTATCCCAAAGTTGATTGAGGCAGCAAGGGTGACCCATCCTTGTCTGTGCTGGAAAAGCCAAACTCATGAACATGTCTGTGGCAAAGCAGGCCTGGTGTTCTGTGACTCATGGACTCTTGAACATCCCTAACATCTGGTTTTCCAGAAATGGCCAACCTGATGCTTTCACTGCCAAATTCACAAAATAAATGAAATGCGTGGGTATGTGAAATCATTCAATGCAGACAGGGACGTAATCTCCCTTCATGGAGGTTAAAAAAGCTTTGCATCTCAGATCAGAAGGGATGAGAAGAGATGGGATAATTAAAAAGATTCTGTAGCACCACAAAAAAAACACTTTCTGAAATTTATGCAACAAGATTTTACGTTCAAGGACACCAGAGTCATTCAATAGGAGCTACTGCAAAGAATAACAAATACAATTTTGGATGAAAATTTATAGATGTGTTTTTGAAAATGCACATGCTGATACCCTCATTTTGCTTTTTTTTAATGGCCCTGCGTTCTGCATGTTCATGGCCTTCCTGAACCTTATGAGAAGTCTGAGAGGACTTGTAAATCAGTTCCTCTCCTGGACCTTTAAATAGCAAGTGAATAAAACTAAACCCAAGCTCTAATTATATCAAGGAAACCACTCAACTAGTTCTGGCTGTGGTCATCAGGCATGATGCAAACTTGCTCCCTCTGTGGCCCAACAACGTTGAGAAACCACAGACTATTCCCAGACCCTGTTAGAGTCTGACTCTAGACAATGGTAATTTACACTACAGTTAGTCACCCTAACCTATCTTTTATATCCAACCTAGAAAGACCTTCCAAGAGAGAAGACATGTATTTTACTTAGAGATTAAAGAAGCCCACTCAGCAGAGCTCCCACTGCTGTACATCGAATAGGTGAATGCCAACAGAAACATGACTAGACCAGCCCCATCTGTCATCCAAACACAAAGCATCAGCCATATATCTGGGCATTTGTGAACAAGCAGACAGATTCTTTTTGTGGGGGGCCATACAGGATTCCCGCAATGAAACTCTCAGCCCCACTGTGAGGCCTGTAAACATTACCAGAAATGTGAAACTTGGTCAAGCTGACATGGTAAGGATGTGGCAGAGACAAGCTCAACACCCACCAGTGTTGTGGTCTCCCGTCATTAACACCAGCTTCTGCAAGCAGCAAATCTACCCAAGTAATGAGGAGATAATAAAAGAAAAAGGTTCCCAGTTTGTAGCCCAGTGTTTTCCTTTCTGCATCACACTTTTCAATTTTCTTAGTGAGTTCAGCGCTCAGTGAAAAGCGTGTTTGCCACTGACAAGGCTGGAATTAAGCACGACGCAACTTTCTACTGTGCCCACATTTCACTGCAAGAAGATTGTGGTTTGGATCACGGGCCTTATGAAAATTAATGTCAAGCCTGCCAGTGACTTCAAGGAATTCAGAACTTTGTCCTTTGTGTTTGTGCAATGTCCAGAACTGTGGAGGGCTGACTGCTAGCTGAGACCAGCAAGTGCTATTCCAATAATTAATAGAAGTAAAGGAGAAACTGAGTGGACTCGAAAGGTAAAGAAAATGAGCAACAGTGAGAATACAGACAAATAGCATGAACATGCTTTGACTCCTCATGGCAGTGTTTTTTTCATTGCAAAGCCGGGTATGAGAGGTTTCCAAATGCTTTAGGGGCTATTGCATCAACAGCAGCTTCAGAGAGAAGCGACACTTTTTATAAAGAGGAAACACACAGCAGAGTTTTGTGAAAAACAACAAGCAAACAAAAAAAAAAACCCCTACAAATGTTTCCAATCTCTATACCTCTATGGGGCTGCTTTGCTTCATCAGCCTCAAATGATGGGAATTGTCCAATTGCTATCATGAAAATATCCACCTGAGAAAGTTATGAGAATTCCTGCAGGATGCAACGCACCCTGCGGAGGGCTGAGCAGACAACCCGCTAACACGAGGGAGATTTATGTTATTAGGAGAGCTGCCCACAGGTTTTATTATTAAGTTCCACACAAAAGTTTTCACACAGGAGGAATTAAAAAATGACAAGGGCAATGATTTTGATATCCTAAGCCTGAGTCCATGTCTGAAAGTTTACATGGTGACATGACTGAGAACTGCAACAGATGAGAAGAATTTGATGTCTAGATCAACAGACTGACAGTGCTCTGCAGGTGCCTCCTGCGGTGCTGGTGTTTGTTTTAAGCTCTCTTGCTTTGAAGAACATAATAGAGACATTGAGGTTTGGTAAGTTCTGACATGAAGACATTTTTTCCAACCTTGCAGGTCATGTTTTCTGCCTCTTCAGTCACGGGAAGTTCATGCCAAAGCAGTATTTCACGCTCTCAGTAACAATCCAATTTCTGTAACCAGATTTTTGGAACAGAAAGTTCTTATTTCGGTCAAATCCCATGTGAAGGACAATCCTTGGTAGCCAGATGGATACTTTCAACTTACTAATATGGTTTATGGAATCTTTCATTAGCAGATAAGACAGCCACTGACTTGTTGCACTTCATCTGTTAAAAGCTATTTAGTGTAATACAGAATCTTGTTAATGCAACCCAGAAAGCCACATGTTTTAAGTGAAAGAGAAATGCTCTTATTGCAATACTCTAATTTGGACCATGATCAAAAACAAAAAATCTGCTGCTTTGCACTTCATGGTTCAGATGTACCGCAGCATGTCTGTAAAATGGTTTGACTCTGGAAGCCTTATCATAGATAAAGGGAACAGGCATCTTTACTGGAAATTTCCATATTATATAATTAGATTAATTTCCATATTGTGGTACAGAATTGCTGCAGGACAGAGTATTGCCTGGTGCTGCATGCAAGGATGTGGGAACCTTCAGACCCTTAAGGGCTGATTTATGGAGAACGAGAACAAAACCTGCGCTGTTTCTACTGGAGATTTGTACTTGGTTGCAGCAGGCTGTCATTTTTTTTGTGTCTGCAAAGAGTCTGGCAATTTGAGTACAAATTTTCTGCTTTCAGATCCGTAATGTACAGAAGATCAGTTAATGTCAATGGAAATCCCTCCTGGGGACTGAATACAACAGTGGATACAGAGATGTGAGAGCGAGATTTTCTTCCTGTGGTTGGAAAGGCTGTTTTCTGGAAGGCGCTCAGGAAAAGGCAGTCTTTTGACACAACACTGCAGAGCAAAGAGGCACTGGTAATTCCACCACCTTGGACTATTTTCCACCCATATTTCAAAGATGGTCTCATCAAAATTGCCAACCTTTCGTGCGGGCAGCCCAGTACATAACCAGGCCTTGCACTGGAGACATGAATGGCAACCTGTGACACAGGAGGCATCAGCGTACATCTCATAGATGTGATATGCAGGTCAGGTCCACCGGATGGGGAACCACGTCACAAAACTTCTCTGCAATGGGATACCAGCTTCTCCCTTTCAGTCGAGAACCCCAGGATGGACAGGGGAGGCAGCAGAATTGAGGTGGTGGCAAAATAAGGTTTCCTGGCCCTTAAGCATCCAGACCTTGACCCTGGCTCAGCTGCTGGAGAAGAGCCTGTGTTTGGTACACCCTTGTTGTCGCCCTTGTCAGCAGTCTGGGCTGGGCACACTGCGGTCAGTCATGGCAACCTTGGTTTCTGTCTGGGACTGGTGCAAAGGGGACAGCAAATGCCCTGGGTTTGGGTTGACTCTCAGCTGCAGGACCGAGAATGCAGAAACTGTATGTGTTGCCCTGAATATGTATTGAAACCAAAAGAAACCAAATTCACCAGGCTTTTTTTCTTAAGCTTAAACTGAGCCTAGGGAAATTCTATGTGCAATTCTAGTTGAAAGTAACAGACCTAATCTGCAGGCCCTTTCATGTCTTACCCCGCTCAAACTCCCAGAGCCTGGATATACCATCACGCTGTGCAAACTCTGCAACACATCGCTGATGTGCGTGTTTAGTAGTGCTGCGTATCAGCCTGAGCTCTGCTCCCACCAAAGTCAGGTCGATGAGATTAACTCCCCGCTTCAGGGGGAAATTAATTAATATCATGTCAAGTGCTTTTTGAAAAGTCCACCTCTCTCACTTTTCAGTTGTGGGTTTGGGTTTTTTTTTTTTTAATAATTATTAAATTTCCACTGAGAAAGGCAGAGCTAATAGAAATACAGAAATAATAGCAGAGAAATACTGGAATGCTGCCCATTAATACCTAACTGAGTAACTGGCATGGCTCATCTGACCACTTACTCTACTTCCCATTCAAATGAGGTCTGTAAATAAGTATCGAGCAGATATATAATCCATGTGCTAAATTTTATTTTTGCTATAATAATAAAAGCTACAGGGAGAGAGTCATGATAACATGAATCCTCACTCGACTGCACACAGCAACGGCGTTCATTACATTCTGATGATGCATTTAGCCCTCAGAGTACAAAGAGAGTTTTTACTTTTTTTTCTTTTTTTTTTTTTTCTTTTTTTGGGGGGGCGATTTGCATGAGAAGTACAGAGCATTTAGTCTTTGAATTAATCAAAATATCTTTGCCTCCACTGAATAAATATATTTGAATACATGAATAAATAATATATTGAGTAAAATAATGAAACTAATTTAAAATAAGGCTGAGAATGAGGTCACAGATTTTATTAAATGTGACATTTTCCACAGTGTTTATACTGCAAGAGATAATGGCCTATGTATTTTAAAGTGGGTAACAAACCATCAAAAATCTACTTTAGATAAATTAAAGTAGCTTAATTTTCAGCAAGCACTAGGCTTTTAACCCGACTTTCTAAAAGTCAGGTTAAGATGATTCAAGATGAAACTTGAGCTTATGTGCCTAGGATGAAAAACTTGATTTAAAAACCAAAGCAACCACTTAAATGACAGTCAATCCTAAGGACTAGGGGTCCAATTGAAAGGTCAGTCTTGCTAAAGCTCTCAGGCGCCTACCCTCAGAATTAGATGGAAATGTTTCATCTAGTACTTGCATTTAATCTATACATTCAATCTATAGGCATACCATAAATACAATACCCTGATTATCTGGTTAAGTTTGCACAAAATCCCATTCCTGGAAGCAGAGAACTGTATAGACATAAACAGGAACTAAGCTTGAAAGGCTCTCATGAAAACCCACCAAGCCAGATACAAAATCTATTCACGAACAGTTGACTTGAGGACAACTCTATTTTACTTGGCTGCCTATAGTCATTGCTTGCCCAGACAAGTCAGCAAACAAAAATGCAAGTGAAGCAGGTACTAGAAACTGACTCCCATTAAATTGCAAAAAGAGGAGAAAGAAATGAAAAAGATGACAGATGATACTTTAAATAATGGAATCCATGGGACACACCCTGTAAAATACCACCACCTCCTATCTTCATCCCTGGTGCCCCCCCAACCTGCATTCGATAAGCAGTAAGATTGTTTTCATTTGCTTCTGTCTGTTCGGGGCTCATCTCAATTAGCACGGGATAATCAACAGTTCATTAAAAACAGAATAAAAAACCTAGCTCTAAGAGACATTTATAGGATTGTCCGTTACCGCCATATTCGAGTGCTGCAGTTAAAACAGACATCCACTGCTTCACCTCTTGTAATTGCGACTCCACATTAGGTTTCACTCATTTAACCCCTTCGTGACGCTCTTTGTTATTACCCCTATGCTCTCAGCTGGCTGACAGGATGAGTTTCTCAGATTAAAATGATCCAAGGACAGCAAGTACTGGAGTAATGGGAAAGGTGTGTCCCGCTCTGCTCTTTCTGCCAAGGCAGCAGGGGAAAGGTTACCTTGCCACTAATTTGTCATACGCTGCACAGTCACAGTAGAAGGGGTTAAATGCCCAGACCATTTGATGAAGCTACCTAATTCAGTGCATTAATTTGCCAACCTTTTTCAGGTGAAAGATTCCAGTCCAAAGTTAATTTCTATATTGAACAAACTGGACAAAGCCAACCCTGGGCTTGAGCACTGGTCGGCCTTGTCCATCCCAATGGCCAGAGCTCTGCCAGGCATCACCATGCAGCTCTTTCCCAAACTATCCTTGGGCAGGGTTCAAGGGTCTGCCCTGACCTGGGCCATCTGGATTTTTTGGATACAGTCATCTTGGTCTGGGGGAGAAGGGGGCTGAGCTGCAGGCAGGGAATCAAACTGTGCCATGGCAGTTCATCTTTGGGCCAGAGAATGGAGCCTGGTGCTCTTTGCTCGCTGCTACATCCTGAGCTTTGTGTTCACTCTGCTCTAAAAAGAAAATGTTTCGGTTTATACTTTGATATGCTTTTGAGTTTAAAAGCTTTTTTGGCTTTTTTTTTCATTTTGTTTTCCCTGAGAAAAATAGTTATTGTTGCCCATCACTGTAACCTTTTCATCAAAGCCTTTATAAATCTCATGCATTCTAATGCACTACATTTTCTGGCATGGTGGAGCTATTTGCCCAAAGCAATATTCACAAAGCATAACGCAAGCAGCGCTCGCGGCGAGTCATTAGGATTAGTGATGAAACGATCTGCAGTGTGGCTTGCCCACGGAACCTGCTGAGAAAGAGCTCAAAGACTTCAGCTGACTACACATAAACCTTCCACACTTAGAAAAAAATAATAATTTACTCTCACAATAACTCAAGTTGAAGGCTGCCTTTAGGCTCTGATAACCTCTCTCCATCTAGCAGATTTCCCCAGCAGTCCTGGGAGGAACTTTTCTGTGCCAGGAATGCATGAGTGGTTTCCACTCCTATGCCCAGGTACTTCAGCAGGTGAGGAAATGGGTGGAGGAGTGCTGTGGGAGATATTCTTGGAAGACTGGTGAGGAATTGAGGATAGAACAGCACAATTTATAGACCCACGTGAGCAATCCTGTTTGTCAGTGCCAATCACACTGCTATGAATGACGTCAGGGGAGTCACAGAAGCAGGACAGAGATGCTTCCCCAGTTCCAGCCAGTTAACCCTATCATACTATAGATTACAAACCCCAGTGATGTATTACCCAAAGTTTAACAAGTCTTTGCCTTAAAGAGTGCTTAGGTAAATGAGGTCAATGATATTCAATGCTTTTTGGATAGGTTTCACATAGGTTTCGCATTAGGCAAAATAGCACTGCTTTAGGAACCCCCCTCCACCCCAATCTTTCCTTTTCAACCTGAAAAGTTAGTACCTTACGTCCCTTTTAATTGACTCTCATTGAGCCAATACTGCCAGTTACTTTCATGTCATAACTCGTTTATGCAACTAGAAGCAACTCGATACAAGCACCTAAGTCCAAAATACATGTGCAAACCCCTTCCAACAAGCAGTCCTGCTCAGAGGGGACCAGATAACTGAGACCCCCCACTAGTATCATTGATACAATTAAATAATGCCCACTTTTGTAAATGCCATCCTCTGCTACCTGACATCCCATTCTAGGGGTGCTTTTGACAATAATACAAATAGAATCCTTAATTTTTGTGAGAATAATGTCAGAACTGGACACTGCTGGACAGCAAGCCCTGAGCCATGCCAGAGACAGTGCTGAGAGGCAGTGTTAAGCCCTCTGCATTGTCTGACACAGAATCACAGAATCATTAAGGTTGGAAGAGACCCCCAAGATCTAGTCTAACCGTCCCCCTACCACCTGTATTACTAACTAAACCATGTCCCTAAGTACCTCATCCAATCTTTCCTTGAACACCCCAAGGTGGTGACTCCACCACCTCCCTGGG
The DNA here is from genome assembly GCF_964237585.1 of Gallinula chloropus. Classification (NCBI taxonomy): domain Eukaryota; kingdom Metazoa; phylum Chordata; class Aves; order Gruiformes; family Rallidae; genus Gallinula; species Gallinula chloropus. The sequence continues at coordinate 23,509,919 of NC_140085.1, forward strand.
CTCGTCCCAATGCCTGACCACTCTTTCTGAGAAGAAAAGAAACTCCTCGTTTCTAACCTGAACCTCCTCGGCACAACTTGCAGCCATTCCCTCTTGTCCTGTCACTACTTAGCTGCAAGAAGAGGATGACCCCCAGCTCACTACAACCTCCTTTCAGGTAGTTGTAGAGAGTGACAAGGTTTCTCCTCAGCCTCCTCTTCCCCAGACTAAACATCCCCAGTTCCCTCAGCCGCTCCTCGTAAGGTTTGCTCTCCAGCCCCTTCACCAGCCTGGCTGCCCTTCTCTGGACACGCTCCAGGACCTCAATGTCTTTCCTGCAGTGAGGGGCTCAAAACTGAACATGGTATTCGAGGTGTGGCCTCACCAGAGCTGAGTACAGGGGGATGATCACCTCCCTGGTCCTGCTGACTACGCTATTCCTGATACAAGCCAGGATGCCATTGGCCTTCTGGCTCATGTTCAGGCGAGTATCAACCAATACCCAAAGGTCCTTCTCCTCCGTACAGCTTTCCAGCCACCCTGCCCCAACCCTGTAGTGTTGTCTCGGGTTGTTATGACCAAAGTGCAAGACTTGGCAATTTGCCCCATTGAACTTCATCCCATTAGCCTCTGCCCATCATTCAACCCGTCCAGATTCCTCTGAAGGGCCTGACACAATGTGCTCCAGAAGTTCCCATGAAGCTTCTTTAAAGAAGTCCCCATGAAACATTGCCTGGAAAGCTTGCTCTAGGCTGAAGGTGCATGGAGCATGTGACAGCATCTAGAGATACACTATGTAAGAAGTTAAGTAAGTTAAACCAGGTTTGTTGGTTGCTTTTTGGGTGGGGGTTTTTTGCCTCCCCACAGGTTTTTGGAGAACCTATGCAAGAAGAACTCCCAAGGTAAAGTTCTCCAGCAGGAGATGCCACATGGGATGCTGCCAAGGACTACTAGGTGGCAGGAGCCACCATAATAAGGACAGGGAAAGGCAAACAAATGACTTAGTAAGAGAAACCATGTCAGCACAAAAACAAAGAAACAAAATAAGCAGAACTGACAACCTAGAGGCAAGCTCCCTGTTTACATCCAGGCACCAGGATGGAGTGCACCCCATGTGGGTAGGAAAAGAAAGGCCCCCATATTGGCTGCCTCCCATTAAAGTCAGAATGGGCCCATGGTATACACATTTCAGGAGAAAAATGGGAATTTAATTAAAAAAAATAACCAAAACAACAAAAACCCAACAAAAACATCCCAACACATGGGAACAGTGACACTTTAACCAATTCCTTTTGCAGCTCTGGGCAAGGAATGTTAACCCTTAGCCACAGCTTTCCCCTCCTACAAAACACAGTTGGCAATTCCTACTGTTGCTTGACATGGGGGATAATATGCATCCTCCCAGCATTCAGAAGATTAAATACTCCACGCAGCTTGATATATTTCTGTTACTTTCTGATACAAATCACACAAAACCATGACTCATGTTTTAATATTGATCCTGTAATTAGTTCAGTGCAGGTAAGCCTTCATGCCAGATAGTCCCATATTTACTCACTTGGATACCATTGTAATATTGGGCTCTAGATGCTAAACCTTGACAAAGAATCCTGTTCCATGCCAGTTCACATTTCCCAGTGTGGTAACAGCCTCCTGTAACGGTATTTTATCTGAACTAGAATTCTCACACAAACTGCATGCCCTCCCTCCCGTACACATCCAGATGGGACATGAAAAGCACCATCCGTAGTGCCTAACCCCTACCCCTGGGAAGGAGCCACTGGACAGGCGATGCACAGATTAAGGCTCCACAGGAGCTGTTGATCTGGCTCGTGTTGCTCTGTCATGTCTCCTTATTTTAACAACCATCCAATGTCTCAGGGGCTCACCTCTAGCAGTTCGTGGCAGCAATGCAACGCCTGACGATTGCTTTCTGGGTGCTCTTCATAGCTCCACACTGCCCACCACACTGCACCATTCTTCATTGGGCAAGATGAAATGCAGGGTGCTGGCATGGTACATTTGGAAAGCTGCAACATACAGCATCCCAAACACAGCAAACTCAGTGAATACCATCAGAACCTGCAAAGCACTGGATCATAGCTTTGCAATCTTCTTACAGAAAGCTAAAAAGGACCTGACCTCTGTGCTTTGCTGTAATAGCATATTCACTGTGGGTTTGGTGGGTCTGTGGAGGATGGATGACTCATCCTTCCACTGAACAGCACCATGGGATTTGGAAAGGCTAGAACCCTGGATATCATGACAGACATCTTATTGAGCCCTGCCAAGAAGCCTCCACCTCCAGATGCAACTGCTAATCCCAACAGCTGGATCACTGGCAGCATCTGTCAGCACCTTGGGTGGCTGGTGGGGACACATAGAGGGTGAGCAGTCCCTTCTGCCAGGCTCCAGAGCAGTTGAGGATATGGGCAGTGAACCCAGGAACATTCCTCCACCTCTTCAAAACCTCCTGCCAGGAGCCCCAAAGAGCTAAGCTCTGTATCAGATGGTGCAACCCTCCCATCCCATCTGACCTTCCCTTGTCCATCAGAATACGCCTGTGTGGGTCCTCCTCTCCCTGCAGCGTAAGGAGCAGAATTTCCCAGCACTAAAGCAGCTCTGCACCTTCAGAGAAATTCTTCTCACTTTAGTTAACAAGAGAATTACAGATCCACTGGGTAAAGCTTAAAAATAATACCCCATACTCTCGAGTCTGGTACAGTAGTGTGTGCAGAAAGTTCCTGATCAAAGTGGTCTTTTGGCAACAAAACCAATCACAAAAACAAATCCTGCTCAATTTTGTCTGGCTATATTTTTTTCCTTCCTGGTAAATGATCATTTAGCAGACTATACCAAGCCTGAACATTTCACAGGCTCTTTCACTGCTACCGGAATATCCTCCCAAATGAAATACTAAACTGCACCCATTTATCCAGACCATTACATGGAGAGATGCAGTCCTTGGCTATTTTGGGCTTCCTTTTCAATCTCACTCACAAAGCGCAATTGCAGATTTTCATTTACTCTTTTTTCATAAAGGTAAATTCTTCTCATCACAACTGATTTAGAAGCAAATCAGATACATAGCCAGTAACACAGCCCCATTTAAGACATTCAGCACTCCAACTGGCATCACCCTGTAAGCTGAAATAAGCTTCTCCTTTCATTCAGGAGAGAGAAGGGAGCTGTTTGTATGGATGGACATTACAGGCACTGTCTACTTCAGAGCACACATCCAAGAAGTGGCATTCAGCTGATTTAGTTAGTGGCCTGAGCAGGTCATGTATTAAAGGTCTTATTTACATGCATTTCTGAGAAAATATCAGGCTCCAACTTAGCTCATCATCTTGATGCAGCCATGAGCTTAAGTGAGCGTTTAACATTAAGCCTGTGCCTAGCTGTTGTGAAAATCAAGCAGCTGTTCCAGCACTTTGCAGAACCATGCCTTCTGCTTTTAAGAAATAGCTATGAAAAGTAATAGAAAAAGTTCAGTAATCCTCCATAATGTGCTAAGAAACTTTGTGGGCCTTACAAAAATCATCATCACCATCTCTTTACACAACTGCTGCAGTTTCTCAACTCGTGAAGGTGTAATTATCCCTACATTTTGAGGGCAAATGTGTGATCCCAGAGAATCTAGTCATGTGGTATGTGCCACTTGATGTCACATAAAATGTACTAGCTCCCAGACTACCACCTTCCTCTATTGCTACTACTATTAAAAGCTGAAGACATATTTGAGAAAAGCTTTGTAATCCCAAGTGTCACCAAAACCTGGAGATGGAGACTGAGAAATAGTGCTGCACTAGATACAAATTCATAGCTCCCATCTTCTCAAGCTAGGCAGCGCAGGTGGAGGATTACACCTTTGAAGAATGCACCTGCCCTGAGGAAACTTTGTTGAAACTCATTGCTGATGTGTTTGAGAAGGGCTGGCCTGAGGTGATAGAACCAGTGGCATCACTTAAAATTCGGGACAACAAAAAAAACGTTCCGGTTTGGTCAAGTTCATCATGGCTTCAACTCCAGATTCTTGTGCAGGGCACCAGCTTTTCCTACACCATGAGATGTAAATCCACATTCATTCCCATGAGCAAACAGAAAACAGCATCCTCTGATACTGCAGCAATCACATACTCAGGCAGTAGTCCATGAATTTCACTGCTCCTTTATGGAATGATTTTTGACAGCCAAATGCCAGGGTAAAGACAGCCAGCACCATCTGACTAGCCCTTCTCCTGTGCCAAACACCCTGCTAGCCACCAACATGGCCCATCTCCAGCAGTGGATCTGTCGTGAGGCACGGTTAAGATCAGTCCCATTGCCCACCTCATGCAACCTCCATTCCATGTTGGCAAGGTATGACAGCAACATCACATCTTCTCAGAATTTGTGCAGACCAAGCATTCACATCCTCAATCCACAAGCATTAGCCTCAAACAAATAGACATTTCAGAGGGATTAAGTCCCTCTAGCCAGCTTGTCTCCTTAACCTCTTGCTTCAAAGAAAGCTTGTTTCTAAGCCCTGAAAAATAATGCTAGGGGTAGATAAGTACAGAGTTGTCCTTCAGTCACTGACACAGTTAGCTACAGATTTCCCAAAATGTTAGGCTTGCACTGTGCTTTAATTATGAAAAATCAGGCCCTATTGCCTACATGGTAGACAAGAAAGGATTTATAATGCCATATGCTGCTTTTATTTTCAGTCTAGTGCCTGCAGAAGTGGATACTGGGAAGAAACCTCCCTTTGTAACCTACTGGGAATGCCACAGGCAGGGTAGCAAATGCTCCCATTCGTAGAACTGGCCAAACAGGGCTCACACCTCTTGCGTAAAGAAAGGGCGTTGGGAGCAACAAGGAAAGCTGAAGCATGTGCCACATTGGCTATCGTCCTGAGCTACGCATTTGTTTGGCTCCAGTTAGAAAAGCCCTTGGGCCACATATAGCTACACAATCAAAGTCTGTTTTATAACACCCAGAGGGACTGTGTTAAGGTTACCAGGCATCTTTAATCCTACTCTTTCCTAAGTTCTGAGAGACTGACTTCCCCCCCTCCACCATGCATTCTTGCATGCAGCCCTTTTTAATCTAAAATTAGTGATGACCGTGAATTTGAATAGCAATAGACTCAAAAGGAGTCATGGGACCATTTATGTTAAGGAAACAGGTGATGTTCCAAAGAGATGTAGAGACTGATCTTCAGATGTACTAAGAAAATTGTTGTATATTACATTATTTTGTGAAAAAAAAAAAAAGGAGAAGTGTCAGTATCAGGAAAATGACCAAGATGAAGGAGACAGTTACTTCCTAGGAATATTTCCTTTAACCAGCTACCCATGATACCACAACAAAGGATCCTTTGCTAATCCCCTTAAGCACTCCACCAATATGAACACATGCAAACACATTAAATTCTTACAGAATACAGAGGTTTTCTGTCTGCAAGAACAATAACGTAGGCTCCAAAATGCATAACCTTCAGGACACTGATGATTTTTGTCAATTACTCGAGTGGGGACAGCAGGTCTACTGTCACAAGCAAAAATAAAGCTGTTATTCTTGGAACCAAAAGCACTTATTTCCAAAGCTGAACTCAGAAAACTGACTCATAGACCTGTCACTCAAATCAAGATCAACATGTTCCCAGGTATAGCTCAACTGTAGGAAATGAGTTACTGCTCAATGGAGACTCCCTTGAGATGAAGTTCACCTCTGGCAGGCCAACACCACGAGACCATTATATCTCTTGGAAACCAAGGGAGGGATGTGAAACCAACCGAGACCAACCAATGTCTTGACTGATCGGGGATTATTCACTGTCAGTTCTGCTCAACCATCAGGTATTTAACTGCACTGCATCTGCCCTGGGGCTTTGAACTGTGGATCTGTGGTCTCCAAAAGCTTGAATAAGGTCAGTTTTATTGAGATAGAATGACAGAAAGAGGACTCTGGGGAAAGCAGGGTTCTTTCTCCGGAAAATAGCTAAGATGATTATGTTTAGGAAAGCTGCCTCCAACAGAACAGCCAGTCTCAAGACTGAGAGCAGTGATACTGGAATGATACCAAACTCAAGAGCTAAAGCCTAACCCAAGAGGGCAGATGGCCTCTGCTGCTGGTGCAATCAACTGGAAAAAGACATACATACACCAAAGGGGGATCAGAGCAAAAACTATTCTGTCTTGTCCATGAGGATAAGTGCTTGTAGCCTTAAAGATGTGTCAGGATCTCAGAGCATTTATACAGAACTACAAAGCTGCAGTTGCAAACCAGAGCCATAACTATATTCCTATTCAGTGTTCCTATTTTTAAAAAAGCCACTTGTCATGGCTTACCCCCCAACAGCAGCTGAGCATCACCCAGCTTGCTCACTCGCTCCTCCCACACTGGTGGGATCAGGAGGAGAATTGGAGGAAATAGATAAAACTCATGGGTTAAAATAAGGACAGTTTCATAGGACAGCAAAGGGAGAGGAAAATAATGACAATGCCAATAAAAGAATATACAAAGCCAGTGATAGGCAATGAAATTTGCTCACAGTCCAGAACCCGATGGCTGTCCTGCCCCTGAGCTGTGATCCTTCCTCCTTGGGCAAGTCCCTCCCTTATGTACTGAGCACGATGTCACACGGTATGGAATACGCCCTTGGCTAGTTTGGGTCAGCTGTCCTGGCTGTGTCCTCTCCCAGCTTCTTGCAAAAACTAACTCTATCCCATCTAAAACACTGAAGAGGATGAAACATCCTGCACTGCTTTTGGTCAGTAAAGATAAGCTTCTGGTGCCGAGTTAACTCAGGTGACTGGCTGTCTTGCTCAGCTGAAGCTGGGTGTGAGCAGCCATCCTGCAAAACTTTACTTGAGATAGTATGTCCTCAAGGGTACATCACACGGAGCACCAGGCATATCAACACCTTGTAGAGGAGAAGTGCCTAACCTCCTGGGCTTCCCTTTAGCAGCAACAGGGCAATGTCCTGTTTGTCTTTCTGGGCACACTATGAATAACAGAAGATCCTAAGGCAACTATGAGGAGAGCATCATTGCTTGAGAGGTGGACGGTCCTCACAGGATCCTTGCTGCAAGGAGCTCAGGTAAGCATCTGGAAGCAAAGGACTACCATAAGATATTACCTCCTAAGCAGCACTACATCCAGAAGGGCAGGGTTTGTGTGTGGTCAAGGACTCGAAAATCATCTGAGTTGATACCGCAGATAAGATTAAATCTCACTTTGCAACCCACTTGAAGCTCTCTGTTACACAAATTCAGCTGCAGAAACACAAGACACAAGGGTGATATTTCACACACCTGGGAATTATCTAGTGCAGGGGCTGGAGCTGTTAACAGGCTGGCAATTAACATAACCACATCTCACTCTATGAGAGGTCACTGTTTTTCAGGCCAAGGCTGAGATCATTCCCATGGACATCTGTTTACATGTTCCTCAACCTCCATTAACTGCAGTATAAGCATAGTATATCACATGAGTGCATTGTAGGCCAGTGCTTCATCATCACCATTTTATAAAATTGTACAGCAAGACACAGAGACAAGGTTTAGATAACCTCTGCTGAATGAGGTTGAAATGTATGAAAGGGTCCCTCTTACTGTTGGAGCTCTCACAGTAACACAACAGATTGTTTTAATCCCAGTGGAAATATATTGCAATGATTCTGCCACAGTAATATATGCATTAGATATTGTGGGCCCTTAACACCAGCCATGGTAATTACTGTAGGAAGTGAGACAGGAACACAGGGAACTGTGGGGGGTCCTTTCAAGGGAAGGAGCCCATCACTGTCTATGCAGGAGAAAGCAAGGTACTGCTCTCATTGCCCCTCACTTCCCCTCAACCTGACGTTATTTGAAATAACTAGAGGCAATAGAAAATAACATAGACACAGAAATAGAGGCAGGCACATTTGCTGAGATACATCATTCCCAATGAACGGTGCTCAACTTCTGCTCCTCTGCCCACACCAGGGCTGCCCGACAAGCAGGTGCCATTTTGAAGAGGGTGGAAATGCTCAGGATACCTCTTGAACTGGACTAGAGAGGTGTTTGGATAGAGCATGCACTGACAGGACCCATGGCTGGTAACAGAGTCTTTGCTGTTTGTTCTTAAGACATGACTCCACACTGGACTTGGGGGTTGGACTCAATGATCTCTTGAGGTCCCTTCCAACCCCTACAATTCCGTGACTTTGGGGTGAGCACATGCCCTGTGCCAGGCATGTGTTTTATATGTGCATGTGCTTTTCTAAAGGCTGCAATCACTGAGTCTAACAAGAGGGAAGAACTTTCAGAAGTGGCAGCCTACTAGCAAAACAGACTTCTTTGCATCTTAAAAGAGGACACAGATTATATGCTAGCCTTCCATGGAGAAATGAATTTCACATGCCGTTTCCCATCTTCCCTTCAAGTATCTGATCCTGTTCTAAGCCTCTAGTGCTATTTTAAAAAACACTCTGCCTGTACTCCTGTGAAAGCCTGGAGCAAACTCTTCAGTGGCTTGTACTCACAAAGGGTCTCTGTTGCCCATTTCCTGGAGGTGATCACAGATTGAGCCCTCTATGAACTGCTTTTCCTTCAGACATATTCATCCCAGGACAGGCGAAGCTTTTCAAGCTTCAAGCTAACACCAAAGTATCTTTTACAAATTTTTGAGCAAATGTTCAGTTTTAAAGCCCAGTAAGGAGAGCTAAGAGGCCATCACAGGGCAGTCATTTGCTAAGCAAACTCACTTATCATCAAAGGAGAAGAGCAAGGAATGATTTACATTGATAAAAGTCAATAAGTCATTAGGGGAAGAAGAAATGTGTAGATGGTGTTTAACATGCTTTGAAGGGATCCCCAAGGGATCTAATGTTACACAGCATGTATTCAGACCGACTGCTCTGCCAGAGGTAAAATAAGTAGATCCCAGATACCTACTCTTCCTTAAGTGTGTGCTTTCTCCAGAACAGAAAGGTCAGATGATGTATTTGTAGAATCTTTCTCTTTCGCACACATGCAAATTATTCAGCAACTCTAACCCACATCAAGACAATGATTCCAGGAGACTGTCACCATGGCCTCTTTGTAAAATGTAAGACCATCTTACATTACCTCTGCACTGAAACAACAGACCCTATAAAATGAATTGCAAATAATGACCTGGATTAGTTAACTCCACCTCAAGCTGCTTCAGGAATCTGACTCCTCCAGCTTCTAAACGTTACCTCCCACTGGCACAACCTCTACTACAATCTAAGCTTCTAGTTAGGAAAAAAAAGTTTCCACTGCGACCTTTCTTCTGATCTATTTACAATGGTCAGCACACCTGCAATTTCATAATCTGTCCAGTTTTGACAATGGAGGATGTAGTTTGGTCCACCATGACAGACATCATTAAATCAGCAAGTGATCGCCTCTTCAAGAAACACCAGCCCTTTAAAATGTTCAGTTCTCAAAACTATTGATCCAGTTCCATTTCAGAGCTACGAAGAAGGCTGTAATCATAGCAAGTGCAGCATGGGACAGTGACGGACACGCTTTCCCCTTCCCAAACCAGGGGCTGCACAAACAGGACCTCAGCGGTGGCTAGGAGAAGCTGCCTCTCAAAGAGGCACCAATGCCACCCAGCAGCTGCCTGGCAGAATCCTGCCCACTGAATTTCAGATCCCATTGGAAGAGGAAAACACTTTCTTGAACAGGACACCAAAGCTCTCAGCTTTGGCATCTCGTTTTGGCAGCTGTGCCAAATTTTGCTGTCCCCTGGCATACTGTTTCTCTGCACATACCTGCAGGTAGCAAAGCAGGTCGGCATCGAATGACATTCAGAAGTGCAAATTCTGCTCTCTGATACCAGCACTATCGGCTGGGGCAATCTACGTTGGAGCATTAGGATGTATGAGGGAGGTTTCAAGTCTGAGCTTCCCGCCTTGTAGACCTGATCTGAACCTTGCTGAAGTCAGAGGAAGTCTTTCATTATTTTCAGTAGAAATGGATCAGCATCACTTTAAACCTTAATCACAATGCCTTCTAAACACAGCCTTCCATACCTGAACACTCAGCGAGGCTGAACGAAAGCAATATGCTATATATAAACATGTGGAGGGAAGCATCATGAAATTCTTTATAAGTTTCCTATAATGCTCTTGTGAATTGAATCCTTTCACTCAGCGTCTCATCATGATAAGAACCCGTCATTATCTTCCCGCGTACAGCATGCAAAACTAAACCTAGCCTCTCTTTCCTGTACCTTCTTATTCTTCCTCACCGCTGGAATACCATCTACAAAGGGGAGTGTTAAACCTTCAAGCTAGAAAAACAGAGTTTGAGTCACTTCTTCAAAAGATTATGTAACGTGACAAAATCTCCGGTGCTTCCAGGTCCTCTGAATTCAATGCAATTTGGCCCTGTAATTGTCATGGAGCGAAGACAGAGAAAGACAGTTAATGAAACCATGCTCCTTTGCCATCTAATACTCCATCCCCCCACGCTGCCAGTCAACCACTCTTAAAATTACCCCTCATAAAATTTCATTCCTAGCTTCAGAGGGCTGAAAATCCTTTCGAGGTCTAATTATATAATTTCTTGAACCCACGAGACTGACGCTGCATCTTCTGTAGGTAAGGGTAGGTGCCACGTAGAAGCGATTTTTTGCATATTGATGGCTGCAGCCCAACATCAACATGGAAAAAGTCAAAGGCTCCATATGCAGCTAGGAATGAAATTTTAAGAACACGTGGATTTATTTTTCTTTCACATTCATACAACATTGTCTACAGCGTAACTGGCATAGTCTGGGCTCTTCAAGGAAGGCAGAAAGGATCATACAGTACCCACTGTGTGTTTTAATATCACTTCACTTGTCTAAGCAAAGCCCCACAAATTACAGGCAGCATTTGATGGGGAAATTAAAATATCATCTACATTGCAACTGGTCTGCTGCCAGCTGCATGGATCACATTTGGGATGCAGCTGCTGTATAAACAGAGCCATTTACCAGTTTTACCTAAGGCAGACGGTTAAGTAGGTTTCAGATGCTACACAAAAGATTGTGAAGCTTTACTTGCCTGCAAATACAGTCTCTGTAGAGCCACAAATGTTTCGAAGCTATGTTGCATTTCAAATCCCACAAATTGGGCCTGAATGGGCTGAGTATATCAAAAAGGTATTACCCAGCTTTTCTGCTGTTGGTTATGTACGCTGAAAGGAAATCTCTTTACTGCCAAACTACGTTTCCTTAAAAGAAACTCGTGGTTTCAACTTTCTCATCTCTCATAATCCTCACAAAGCAGGACACCGTGTACCTTGGGAGGTGTTTCACTTGCAACTTGTTGAAACAAAAGGCTCTGGATTTCACCAGTGCTATGTCTTTTACTTGCTGCAGGCAAAAAAAAAAATAATAAAATAAAATAATAAAGAAAGAGGCTTTGAGCACTCCTGTCGAGCTATTATCTTTGGGTCTCATTCTGACTGCAGGCTCCCTGCTCTTGAAGCATGCCCTTTGATGAAAAGAAATAGCATCCAGTTGCAACGGAGACAAAATGTATATAGATCACACTGAGCTGACCAAGAAACTTTGCTTCAATGCCTCTCTCTGATGGTGCTTCATTTGTCTCCGGGACGTGCCGTAGAACAGAAAAGCATTCAGACAAGGAAAAAAATTGAAATATAACAGAAAATTTCTCTGTAATTTTGATACTAGCAGTTGATTCATGCCATGGGAGGGCGGGGGAGCAGTTCTGTGGCAGTCTAAGTATCAGCGATCATTTTTTTTCCAGCATCACCGTAGCAACACTGTAGTTATTGTCAATGAAGCACTTTCATTCTAAGGTGCTATTTTTAGATGATTTTACCTTTCCAGAAGAATTACCCTCTGGGCTGCAATTTATCATGTTTGTTCCTTGGCCCATGGGTGAATTTTTGTGGGACCTTTATTTTATTTTTAAAGCAAAACCAACCAGCTCTGTTTTTCCCCCCGCAGACATTTCTGCACTCAGCTCAAAACGTCTCTGCTTTAACAGCTCAGACCTGGCAAGTATCAATGAAGACTGAGCTCCTGGTGGAATTCAAAACAAAATACCAGCCTCCCTCCTCCAGCAACCACCAGTAAAGGCAAAAAGAAGAACAATTACACTTTCAGTCCGTGGAAAAATGAACTGAGGATGAGGATGGGGAGTAGTGGGGATAGCTGCAGGAAGATGAAGACCCAGCCTTCTCCAAGGCTGGAGGTGGTGGTTGCAGCAAGCTCCTTTGGCTGTGCCTCATCCACTCCTGGCAGCAAATCTCAGCCTTTTCCCCATCACATCATGCCAACAGGGCAGCTGCCGCCCAGCAGCGGGTACCCCTCTTGCTGGGATGCTCCTGTTTAGCTTGTCCCATCAGTGCAACCACAAGACAACCAGACTGTCTTGGAAGCTGCTCTGTGCCACTGTGGGTGGAGAGAAGCATCAGGAGAGCCATCTGTGGAGCAAGTGCCCCTAAGTGTCCCTGGCACACCTCATTCTGCATTTGGGGAGGTTAAGTATATATTTATCCATCAAATACACAGAACTGAGATGCTGTACAGGTCCACAGAACTTCAATTCAGAAGCATGAAACAGACATAGTAATGGCTCAAGAACATGGAGCCTACAAGCAGGAGAGGGTTATGCACATTCAGATACCAGATCCAAATGAGCCCTCTGCTCCTACTGCTATAAAGTTAAAAAGACCCTGTGCCTACTGAGTGCAAGTGTACTCACTGAGGCGTTGAATTGGTGCAACTGTTTCACTACAACCCTTCCTTCCCACACACAAAAGTCAGATAAAATCCCCAGGTTACAGCAAAGCTTCAGGTTTCTACGGTCTAGGGGCTTGAGGGATGGTTTGGGGGGCATGTCATCACACAGCTGGGATGACAACCCCCAAAGCACTGCTGCAAGACAACACACGCTTGCACACATGCAGCTCCATCTGCTGAGGTCAGGGCCAGGCATATGTGGTGTTCTCAGCACTGCTGAAATCTATGCAAGGGCACGGTTCAAGCACCACGCCTCCTAGCTGGTTTGCTGGAGGTACCACGGGAGGCCCTTAGGGGCTTTTCACATCTGGATTGAACTTCATCTTCCAAATCGTGACATCTCCACACCACCGTGGTTTTGTCATGATATGAAACTGGCAGTGAACAGGTTAAGTACCTGGTCAAACATCGATCATGCTGCTGTTCAGCACTGTATGCAGTGGGGGCACAGATCTGTACAAGGGCAGGAACAATTTCCTATTCGCATTGCTGAATAATGTTATTGTCTCAAAATGTGGTCTACTTTTGGGGTCTGAAAACAGTTCCCAGGTCCCATAGTTTCCCTCTCCCTCCACCCTTCTGAGCTGCGCCAAATGTAATCCCTTGGCAAAGACACCATGGCCCTGCCGGCAGCCATCCTTGGGTGGGATTTGGGAGTGTTCCTGAGCCTCTCGCCTCACCCAAGCCCCACAACTCTTGTCAAGATCTCCATAATTACATCATCTTTTGCTCAGGGCCACAGTCTCCAGACACCAGTTGCCTAACTCATGGAAATCAGAGTTCAGAAAACACTAGTTTTGCTCTCACATTTAAGACACCAGTGATTACTCTGGCACAGGGTTTGTATCAAATTGCATAAAGCTTGATTCTCTCAAATAACCACAGTCACAAGTGAAGGAGAGGATTATGGAGTGCTATTAAGAAGTCAAAGAATAAAATATCTGCTGCTTCCTGACTCCCTAAAACATTTCTTTAAAATGTAGGCTATACACTGTCACACATTCTTCATACCACAACTCCATCCATGCACCAAGAAGCTAATGAAACAACCTGGGTCTCTGTCTGACACTTGACAATAGAAGTGCATCAAACCAGCGCTGAAAACAGGACACCACTTCTCACAAAAATTCTGCCTTCCACTTCTGTTAGACATTTTATGTTTTTGAAGAAGAAAAACAAGCACTTTTCAACCTTAATTATGTCTAGGCAAGCCGTAGTAAAGCGAGGAACCAGGATAATGTCACTGCTTCCAAACAGTTCTTTCACCTGCCACACTTTTGTACTCAGAGCACCTCTTGTTAAGTTTTATTTTCATATTAGATTGAATGCCCACATTCTGCTCTCAAGTTGTAGAAAGAGTAACAAACAAGCGCTTCTAGAAATTATCTTTTCTGAGAGCTGCTATTATGTACCAGCACGTACAGCCGCCGCCTTCATTTGTAGCCTGCGCAGCAGAGAATGACTCATTCGAACACCAGCGCATCAGAGGATCAACTTTTTGTGCTGGTGATGGGGATGTGCTCATCTAAATAAATGAGTGCAGGTTCATCATATGAATGGCTCGTCATAGGACAGCACAGGTTGGAATTCCTCACAACCCTGAGATGATGAGATCAATATAAAGCCTGGTTTTACAGATAGTGGGTCCAGAAGCCAAAGCTGGGGGTCCAGCCAGCCCAGCAATACACGTGAGGGTATAAGCACCCAAACATAGCTCCACACCACATCATTTTGTTCACTGCTTAAAATTATAATTACTGTATTAAAAAAATACCAGGATCAACTCCATACTCTTCCTAAAGAAAACAAACCAAAGTGGAAACAAGTAACTAGTGTCCAGGGAAGCAGAAAGGACTGTAGAAATGCAGGCGAATAGGGCAAATTTCCTGCAGCAATTCTTTCTCCTTAAAAATACACCCCAGGCCAAACAAATCTGTCAACAATTTCGACAAACTATTTCAATCAAAAAGGGCGTATTTTTAGTGGGTAAGAAGTGAAAATGTTTAATCAATAAAGCCATTTTGAAGCCATCGGTGGAAGAAAGAAAACTACCATACAAAAAATTATATTTCTGTTCTATAAAAATATGGTTCAACTTGGGCTGAGAAACAAAAAAAATAATTAAACCCCCTTCATTTTGGATTTATTTTCAGTTGGGAAACGCCTTTCTTTTGTTCATTTCAGATACATTTTCTGTTATTTTGCTGGACTGGCTAACCAGCTGAAGAAATCAAGTGTTCAGCTCAACTACTACCAAGCCAGTTATAATTCTAATTTAAGGTTCCTGTATGGCAATTGCTTGGTGATGACAAGTGCTGGGTTTTGCAATAGCGCAGCCTCCATCTTCTGCAAACTTGCCAATATTTCAAAAACTATAAATGGAAACCTTTAAAGAGGAAAGTAGGGACATACCTAGGGAAATACACTGGTCTTTTTTAGACTAGAAAAGAAATAGTCTGTACTTTATTTAAAAACGCAAAGAGAAATGCAAATTGAGGCTTCTAAAGGAACGTAACTTGCATCTTGTAATTATAAGGGTGACTAATGAATTCTTTTAGGGCAGAACTTTGCCCTAATTTTTATATATGCCTATTGCACAGATCTGGAGCAGAAAACTTTTAGCTTCTCCATTTTGGAACAGAAAACTTTTACCTTCTTTGCTGTCACCAAACAGTTCCACCTTTGGGATCTCTTCTCTCTCCATCTGGATGACAAACTCGTTAAGTCCCAGTGTGAGTTGTCATCATGACAGCAGCTCAGCTGAAGTCACTGTTATTTGAATGCCTAAACCCATGTTTAAGTGTAATTTGTTGGATTTCACTATGTTTTGGTCTGCTGTTCTATCCTCCAGCCCTCACTGTGTATTTTAGCTTTTCGTCTTTTTTTTACCATATGATCTGGATTAGCCAAAGAAATTCTTTAAAAATACTTCAGTGGGAAGTCAAATGCCAGCTCAAATAATTCAGCATTTAACTTAGGAAGTTTCACATGAGTGCCAGAAAACACTTCTGGCAATCTGGACGGCAGCTTAGCAATCATGGCAAATCCAAAACCCAAAGCAGCCAGGTTGTCCTGGCATTTCTTCCTTGGTCCTCACATCTCCTCTCTGAACTACAACGGGTGGATGTTACCACCCAAGTTTGAGGTGGAGACGCTTCATCTGTGGTCACCATGCTTGCAGCTTCTGCTGTTCCCTTATAGATCTAAACCCATGATATATTTGTGGTTTGTGATAGTTGGGGCAGCAGGAGAAGATGCTCTGAGCATCCTCCTGTGCTTAAACAAAAAATTCCCACAGCAAACTGGGTGGGTCCTAAGGGCCAAGATTCCCAGTGCAGGGAGGGATGACTGTGGATATCCAAACCCATTCTTAGACAGGCCATATCCCCTAGCACATCTCCATCTCCAAAATCTCTAAAGACGTGGTGCCTCTCCATAATACAAGCAATACTGTGCAGAGATGCCTGTACTGGTAACCTGGATACTAGAAACAATGACACCTGTGCAAAAATCTTATCCCAATTATCTTGCATGTCATAACATGACTCCTGGACTTCATTCAGTCCTTTCAGAGCTAGCCTGGATATCTCTAGAGATCCCTGCACCCTCCTGATGAGCAAAACCTCAAGAGAGGCAAAGCCATGTGTTTTGGCTGTCTGCTAGTCTGCAGGCAGGGAAGTAGTTGATGGAAAGGATGGGCTCAGAATTCCTCCTCTCCTGCATGTCACTTGCCTCAGCCTGCTAACATGCAATCCCAACTGGAGAAGAAATTTGGAGTTAAAGGGTGCCCATCAACTCTAAAATCTGTGAAACACAGAAGCCAGCCTGTCATTGACTTCGTATGGGTTAGGTAAACGTTTTAATTAAAGAAAAAATCCTCCCGAGTTCTCTTGCTGCACATCACCCTTAAAAAGTCTGCAGATTCATTCTACAAATACTTTTCAGGTGGTTGCTTTCTTCCTGTGTTTACAGGGGAGGGAACCCCAAGATAGAAGGGCTGGGTTTGCAAATCTTCAGCTTTCCCAGAGGCCATTGCTCAGTTTCCTGCAAGTTTAGGTACAGCCCAGAGTGCAGGAGTTAGCCAGTAGTGCATCACTCTGGGCCACACTGGGAGCTGGGGAAGGGCTCCTGTCTCAGTCCTGCATCTCCATCAGGTTGCTCCCAACGTGGTTCCTTTGTTCAGACTCTGAGCAGCCTGCAGCCTATGCAATCCACAGGAGAGACTGCTCTCCTCATCCTGAGTGTGTGCAGTGTACGGCCTCATCTTCATTTGGGCACAATAATACAAACTGTGGAGTATAATAAAAATAATAACAATAATACCACAATTTTATGGTTTCCATTTAAATATTTACAGTTGTCTTTTAAGCTTTAAAATTTCTTACAGTCCTGTGTCCTGGGCTGCTGCATATTGGCATAGATTATACAGATCCATGTGCAGATGGGGGAGTTGCCTTACCTCTCTAAAGCAGTAAGGCTGTTATGTATCTTTTTAGTGTGCTGTTTTGAGCTGCAAACATCCACTAAACTATTGTTTGTTACAAGTCTCCCCCTCCTCTGTGTTATAAAAGAAGTTTTATGCTTAATTCCTAGTGGAAACATTACATTACCTGTGAAAGCCTGATCAAACACTGCTGCTCTTTATGCCCTGTCGCTGCTGATAGGCACAGTAATATATCCTGCTTTTCTCAATACAAACCCTCTTCCAGTGCCAGGCTTAAGCTGGGTTATTTAAAATGAAACGCTGTTCGACACAAGGTCTTGCACCCCTTGTCCCATTCATTTGCGTCTATCACTTGAGCGACTGAATAACTCTTTGTTTCCCCTTGCCTCAGACTTTTTTTTTTCCTTTTACTTTTTCTGAAGCAGTTCTGTATGTTTTCTAGTCTGCTTTTTGTAACCACTATATTCACTCCTCCAGCTGAAGGACTGATCATTTGTTTAACCCAGCTCTGCTTGACATAAAAGCTGCGTTTGTTGTTTCTTGTTTCATTTACTTTTTAAGGGTAGCTAATAAAGACTACAACACATACTTGCTATATATTTAAAAAACAACAACAACAAGAAATCAGCACAGAGGTGCGATTTTCAATCACTGCTCTGGAGGGGCACGGGAAAGGAATAGGACTATTGTCAGGAAAGCCTGGGGTGCTTTGGCGGGGTGAGGGAAATCTCGGCTCTTGCCAGCATCGTTTCAAGCTGTTCTGAGTCCTGCTGGGTACTGGCTTTTCATGAGCACTGAAATACCTTCCTCTTTTAAATACATGAATAAACAAACAAACAAAAATAAAAGCAAGGCTGCCTGAAATCTTGCAGGAGCGGGGAGGGGTAATTTCAATGTGTCATTTGTTTCAATCCGAATGACCAGCCAAATGCTGCTCTGGGGAGTTTTGCTCCAAGCCCTCTTGCAGAGCAGTCATGCTCCAACATCCCACTGCAGAACAGTTGGCAGCTTATTAAGCAGCCGATAGCGCTACGCCGGCCGTGCCGTCTGTACAGCCCAAGTCTGCGGAGGCCGGTAAAACTGTATCATTGAGGTGTGGATGAGCAAACCTGTTGTAGGCTTCCCTGTGCATTGGGCACGTGCGCTGCTTCACTGATTTAATCCATGTTTGCAGATCGTGTTTGGTATCTTAGGAATTACTCAGACATTTCAAAATGATCACGCCTTCCCCCAGCCAATCCACACAAAAATAAGAATAGAACTAAAAAAAACCCCAACCAAAAATCCCTAACTAGCCTTTATAAATGTACTGGTTTTGTCAAAGTTGGATTGAGCATGAGGGATGTACTGGTAATAATTCAGCCTCTAGAGCTATGTGAACCTCCAAGAATCCAATTTACAAAGGACCGATGATTCTGTCAGAGATGGTTTATATGTGCTCTTGAAGTTCAAGAAAAATTTGTTTTGAATTAATTTCAGTTTCTCAAACACAATCCGCATTTTGAAAGCCCAGTATCTGGGAATGCCTCACTGGCAGCTGCTTCCATTATACAGCAAGCTTCATAATACCATTATGCTTTTACAGCCTTAGTGGCTGGGAGAAGGGATTAGGCTTCCTGGATGACATATCTACCTAGCTGACATACCTAAACAAGATTTTCATTAGCCAACCAAGGTGAGGGAAAGCAGGACAGCTTCCCTGATGCTTGTAGTCATGTAAGTGTGAAAAGCATGTTCTCAGACTTTAAACAGGAAATAAAAGCAAACACATCTTTAGGTGTTTCAGTTTTAAATCATACAACTCATTACATTTTTTACTATTTGAGAGCCAACCATGGTTGGGAAACATCCCTCAGGGATTGCACTAAGAGTTAAGGGAGCAAGTGACAACCTGGGCATTTTCAACCATGCTCAGTGCCACAGCAGATGCAAAATCACCTTCCTGTTACCACCACATGAAAGATGGGTGGTTAACCTTGGCATGTAAGATCTGACACTAGATAAAGAGAGATTCCACCCTACTCTTCCAGGGTGGCACCTGAGGACAAGGCCAGGTCAAGGATAAATCTGGGGCGAAACGGTCCCTCCCTCTTGCCATGCCTCTGGATGCCAGTAGCAGCAGAAACTCCACCAGCCAACAGTTCCCTCTAGAAAAACAGGAGACAATCTCAACCTCCAGTTTCCACCAATGGAGAGGAGAAATGTCCTTTCAGCACACAGAGGCAAAAGGATCTTGTGCAGCAGCTGGAAGTAAGGAGGTTGTAGCAGCATGGAACAGGGAAGGTGTATGAGGGCTCAGTGGAGTACTGGCCTCAGAGTGGAGCTTCTGGGCCGTTCAGATAAATGGGGGCTAAACCTATAATATGAAAGAAGAACAAGGTTAATGCGCGCCTCAGACAGAAGGAAATAAAGTGCTTGCTTGCGCTAAGCTTGACTCGAGCCAACTATTAATATAAAACTTGGCTATAAGGAGTGATTCAGTAGTGCTGCAGCAGAGCCTTCTTCCAGACAGCAAGCGAGTGCAGGAGCAAAATAAATCTTCCATTGGTTTCACCTCTGGATTTGCTCCCGAGATCTCTCCCCCACTCCAGACACTTAGAATCCCTATTGTGTTACTACTGCGATATATCATCATGCCAGGGATGTGACAGCATCTCTCAAACAACATTTTATAGCAGACATAAAGTTTAAGTTTGGGGAGAGGGAGGTAGTAAAGGGAGAAATGATGCTTGTTACCATGCCAATCCCCATGAAACCAGAAGGACCAGATTGCTGTGCTTTTCCAAAGAGCAGTATTAAGCCTCATTTCTCTGATGGTTTGATTTTCCCTGTTTAACATTGTAACCAGTTATCAAAAAGACCTTTAAGAGCAGCTAACTGCATCTGGAGACACTGTGGGCCAACGATGCCCTAAGTGAACAAACAGTCGCTCTCATGCCAGGGCCTCTGACTCTGAGGGAGGCATTAGGGACAGTATCATTGCTAACAAGGATAGAGCCCCAAATCTGTACTTTTGAAAAGCCTGTCAGTTTAGCAGCTTGCCTTTTGCCTTTTTCCATGTGAGCGATTGAATGGGATGTCTGTTGCTGGAAATCAGGACAGGGTGCCAGAAGACATGGGATTTAATAACCGGGTGTGACACTGCACAGTCACCAAGCCCTTCTGAATCTCCACCTCCCTGCCTGCACATGCATATAATAATTATCATCTACCCCATGGGGTTTATTAAGTGGTATTAATTAATAGCAGGAGTGCTTTGTTCAGATCCTTTCATTATAATGCCTATAAAAGAAAAATACTGTTATTGCTACTGACCAACTAAGAACCCAGTGAGCCCTTTACTTGGTCCCTTGGTATTCCTGATGGGCAGCAAGGACAGGGAAGCTGCCTTTGAAAGCTAAAATGCAAGGGAACGCTACTTAACAGCATATTGAGTGTGACAGCATGTTGGAAAGTTCACTCTGAGGCTTATGCAGTAACAGCATTTTGTGCGCATGGAGAATCGCTGTTTAGATCACTAAGGGTCAGAGAAGTATCATCGACCTAAACGTTCCCATTATTCACAGAGATTTGCAAACCCACCACTGGTTCTCACAAAGCCTCCCCGATATGAGCAGGTACCACCATGCACATGTAACAGGTGAAGGAATCGAGGTGCAGAGATGACCACAGTGCCCCGGCGAGCAGAGGGAAGTGCCCGAATCCACCCTGTTAGGAGTCTGCAGAACAGCCATACCTTGTGTGGGGCTGCCAGCCTAACTCACTACGTGGCTCCTGCACTGTAGGACCCTTCATCCTAAACATGCTGCCGACCACAGGTGAGGCTTTGTCTTGAACAAAGAAGATGCATTTTATGACTGCCTGTGAGGCAGCATGCCTCCAACCACACAGCTGACACAAAAGGAAGGCTGTGGAGCTGGGAGAATACAAATATTCACTGGTTAGGGTCTGCTTAATCAGCTGTAAGCACACTGAAACCCAAAAGCAAAGGCAGCAGAGGACGTTTGCAAGCGGCAGCCTCCAGCGGACTCGGGCAGCCTGTCAGAATCTCCACTGCCAGCAACAGCTAAAACTCCGATTCCCCCAGAGCAGCAGTCAGCGATAAACGTTTGAACAAATCCTCGCAAAATCTAATGCCTTAAGGGCTCTGGTGACATTTCCAGAATGCAAATGTGAAGCAATAACTTCTCAGTTCGACAGTTTAAATGGGGAAATGGATAGGGTAGAGAGCAGCTGAAGAGACACTTAGATTCCGTGCTGAAAGAGAAGAGGAAAGCCCTTCCAAAACAGAATCAGAAAATCAGTATCATTTTAGAAAGAAAAAGAAACCCTCAAAACCAACCCCTGCCCAAAAAAACCCAAACCCCTTGGAAACACCAAGTAAGACCATATAAAAATAATTCTGTAGTCTAGGCTTGAACCATCTATTGGTTCTGTATAATTACGCAAAGGATCCAGGACAATGGGCTCGGATCTGTGGCACACAGACACCACTGCAGAGCAAATAAAGACCAAAGTGCAAAAAGAACAAGGAGATGGCATCGAGAAAATAACTCTTAGATCTCTTTACATTCTGGCTTTTTGTAAAGCTCCCTGATTTTTGAGTGTGGAAGACATAGGCAATGATTTTTTTTCCATGATTTGGGAAAGACATTGAGATTCATGATTCTCATGACACCCCAAAACTTCATCAAGGATTCACTGAGCCAGAAGCTGTAGAAGCACAGGGTAAGAGGCCATCTACACCTAATCAACTGACAGGTTTTAAAGTGTATCTAAAAATACCATGACAAGCACTTTTATTTTCTTCTTCTATAGAGTGGGAATAGATTTTCCTTACAGAGATCTGGCAACATTCCCGCTCAAGGGGAAAAGGGGTCAGACATCTCCACTGGGACCTGGGGGAAAGACTCCCCGATCTGACCGTAACGTTATGGAATGTGTCAGCAATTCACAATAAGACTATGCCAGAAAGGCCTGAAAGAACGTCTCAGGGAATAGTCAAAGCAGGACAGGTAAAGGATAAACTCTTTGGAGGTAGAAGCTTTTCCCCTTGCAAATATTCACACAGCTTCAAATATCAAGTGGACTAAGTAAAGCTGAATAAAGCTAAATAAACCGAATAAAGCTTTTCTGAGCACAAGCTAAGCTTATGCTAAGATGAAACTCAGAAAAACTCAGCATGCAGAGCCCTAGAAGCAGAGTGGCATCTCCAAGATCCAGTTATGTCAGAAAAAAATCTGACATTAATTCTACCAAGTTTCAGTTCAGGTCTGTAATTTGACAACAAATTACAGCACAGGGAAAATGGAAGTAATCCCACACACCAGTTAGAACAGAGACCTGATGCACAACTACTGTGCAAATTAAAAATGAGTAACAGATTTGAAAACTGCATTGAGGCTATGTGTAAAATATGTGACTTTAAAATACACTATAATTAAACTGGTGAAGACAAGTACAGAGAATGAAGTTGCACAATTTTTTCTTGGCCAAATTACTTGGCGGAAGTAGAGGAGATTAAAGGGGTGATTTAACAGATGCACCACGAACAAAAATTCAGATTGCAATATTAACATGATTTAGTACTTTAGCTGGAGAACTAACAGCAGGCCACCTGCCACGCTGAGAAACTGAAACAAAGGTCATCTTGCTCTCTCTTCTTGCACAGACATTCAAACACATGGTCACTCTTCCTGGTTTCATCACACGGTAGAGATTTGCTGTATTAGACTGGAAGGACTGGAAGGACTGGTGCAAGCAGACAGAAGACAGTAGAATCTCTCCACTAAATGGTTAAGTACGGAAATTACCAAAAATTAAAATCTGCTCCAAGAAACAGAAGTTGCTTTTCTGAGGGGGCAGAGAGGTAATTCCTTGGGGAAGAGTGCTGACTGAAGGCACCGAACCCCAATTACAAACTAAGAGCAAGTCACTCACCAAAAATAGTAACACAGAGTTTTCTGTTTGTCGTATACTGAAAGCTATAGGGCTTGATTCATAAACTCCACCAAATCCATGGGAGTCCATATGATTCACTCAAATGGGCTTTGGACCCGATCCACTGCAGGTTTAATTTTATGGAGGGTCTCAGAATGCCATAGATTTATTACCCAGATATAACAGCACCAACTTCCTGCACTGAGTATTAAAAAGAAAGAAGAGTTATTCTGATGAGGAGTATAGCTTCACTGTAGCAATTGTCAGCTGCTCTCTCAACAGGGCATTTATTTTAATTCCAGAGCGTATTTGGGGTTTGCGAGCGATGCTACAGTAAGGAGGCAGAGATAGAAAGCACAGCAGCACACCTCCCTGCTCTCCCCCACCACCCTCAGGAGATGCCAACTAACCCCAGGAAGCCTGTGCTTGCCAGCTAGCACCCAACAGGGTTGTGATTAACAACTGGCATCCAAACTCACTTCATGCGGGTCACTACATCTCTGCTGGTGGCTGCTCCAGAGGATGAGTCAGTCGCCATCACCAGCTTTAGTTGAATTCCCGTGACGGAGCTAGGCTGGGAAAGCTGCAGGATGCCCTTTCCTCGACCTGCTTACTCTGGTACTTTGGGGAATTATCCACACTTTTCACCTCCTGAAACACAGATGTGCTGGCTAAACAGAAGTGCTGAGGTTCAAGTGACACCCCAGCACGCCTGGGATGCACCCAAACATTGGCTCGCACCACTCCTGTACAGGCACTTTGGGTCTGGCACATGAGGACTTCAGTCCTCCTCTTGTGTTGTGGACACCACAAGTCATTTCTTTGACACTATGGGATGGACACAAAGTCATGCTGAGGACCTTTCTGCCCATTTTACCCCCACAAAGCCCAGTATTGATGCCCTGAGTTGGTATTATCCACTTCTCTCCTGAGAGCAGCCTGCGCCTTACAGTCACAGTGTCCTCGGCTGCTGTACGCCTTCCCTTCCCTTTCATTCAGGGGAGAGTTTTCCTTTTGTGTGGATTCCCCTGTCTAAAGAGGAAAAAGAAAGGAAAGAAATCTAAAAGCTATAAAGGAATTTTGGAACCCCACCCTTTGGAGGCACTGTCTGCCTGGCACAGGTCATCAGTGTTTTTGCTGCATATTTTTACACATCCTGAACTTTGGGAACTGCATGTTCAGCTGCGGCAAACACACCCATTCATTTACACAGTCCTGTGTTTGTCCTTGTCCCACATCCCAAAAGTGAGGTTAGTCTGCGTGCCGGAGCAAATGCATGAGAGTAAATAAACTCAGAAATTGGTTTACACTGCATTTAACCAATCTGCAAATAAACATACAAACATACCCCCCCCCCCCCCCTATTTTCACACCTTATCAAACCGTTTAATATTCCAAAAGTATGCAGCCAGGTTTTCCAGACCTGCCTTAATCCAAACTAGAAGCATCTCATTCTGGGATCAAGGGTTTGTCATGTAAAAATAACCTCAAAGTCAGAAAGACTTGTACTGAAATAACCAAAATGAGGAAAGAAGGGATCCATAAACAAACAAAACTCCACAAATAATACTGAAGAGCTAGAATTACCCAGTTAAATTTAAAGATCACACATGGAACTTTTTTCAACATAAAAACAAGCTCCTGATTGTTGAGGTTTAATACCAAGCCCATTAAAAAATGGAAAACGCACCAGAGGCACGGGAGCTTGGAGCACAGCTGGCCTAATGAAAAAACAAAGTATGTAATTGTCAGCGATTAACAAAATTGTGCCTTGAAGAGTTGCTAATTTATCCAAAGCTCAACGCCGAGCAAGGATTGACTACTTAATGATTTTAATTTTTCCAAAGACTGTCATATCGCAGAGAAGTTACTAAGAATTTGGTTTCTTAAGTAATCGCTCCAGGGCTGGATTTCTCCATGGGATGCAGTAAAAGTGGACTTCTTGATCATCTTCTTCCACTTCTCTACTTCCTTCAGGGCTGACTGCACCTTTGGAAGAGCAGTGACAGAAGGGTGGCACAGAGATTTGGGTAAGTAGGACAGTGCAAATTTCAGCTGCATCTTGACTTTCGGTGAAAGCCACTGTGCAGGAAATCAGAAGAGACTCCTTACTGGTTTGTTATGGGAGACCACCACAGAGTGCCTGGTCCCTCAGAAAGCAGGTGCCGGTGGCACGTTCTCTAACAGAGGGGCAGGACCAAGAGAAATATTTAGTGGGAAACGTTGAGCTCCCCACAGAGAAGGGTGAAGCCCACTACGCTTTCAAGTGGCACTGGAGTTCATGGAAAGCCCACGGTACCTGTCAATCATGCCGCACCCGAGCGCAAGTGTGGTTGCCAACAGCAAATTACTGCAACCTCTAATTTGTTTCTTTTTTGGTATCAAATGATTTTTCATTGCCAGAGTGCTCTATGAACTCGTAATAAATTTGTTTTGATCTAACTCATCACATGTTACTGTATGTCTCACTCCACTTATGAGGTGCCTACGGACAACCTACTTCCTATGAATTTCCTATGGCTGCATGCTGAGGTGGGGAGGCTCACACACAACCCTTTTAATGACCTTTATATTCAACAATATTCAACCAGATGAGTGCATTGGCCCAAGTGATTAATGTAGGGACAAAACTAATTACTCTTTCTTTTCCTGAGTTTCATCAGAACACACACCAAGAAAGATGATGTTCAAAGCTAAGTCCTTCAGAAGACCTCTGCGCCAAGCCTGGTGGAAGGGACATCATTCCCTAAAGATTAAGAAAATGAAAATCTAAACAGAGCAAGTACCCTTGTCCCAGCTTCTGCAGATTCATAGGATTAAGAAAGATTACCAGGAACATCGAGCCTGAGCTACTGCTTCAGCCAGAGCGCACAGTTTCACAGGCGGGCTCCAAGCTGAGTAACTTGTCAATGTGAATTTTTAATGACTTTTTGATTGCGAACATATGCTGTAGCTGGGCTTGCTCCAGATCCCAGCTGAAGTCAGCTGGCGCCTGTCAGGGTGCAGCTCTGTGTCACGCTTCGTTCGGTTTAAGGGGGGGAACTCCTGATGAAGCAGGTAGTCTTGGCTTCCCTGCCTTGCCTGGCATTGCCTGAACCAGGTCCGCTCATTGATCGGACAGAAGCACTGGTGGGTACAGCCTGTTCCCAGTGACCAGCACGTCTCCACGAAACTGCCACAAATGGAAAGCCATCTGCAGTGTGCTATGCCAGGGGCAGGGCCCCACAGGAACACCCACTGCCCACCCAGGAGTGAGCGTCTGCCTAAAAGTACACCAGAGGGAAAGGTATCAGGAGCTTTAGAAGTTTGGGGTTGAGGAACACGCTATGGGCATGTGGAAAATTGACAACAAATGGTGGTTGTTCAGCTTTTGCAGTATTTAACTGTTCTCTCTCCACTACACTACAGGCATCATGTGCTTATATCCTTGTGCTTTTCCTCCTAAAGCACCAACTTTTCAATATATTATGGGACATAAAGAAAGAAAAGCATCCTGAAGTGAGTTTGCATGTGCTGTCTTACATAGGGAGAGCACTACCAGCAGAAGCGCTTCTTTTTTCAACAAAGTGTCTTCTGTGTTGACCCAGGAATAAATACTCATTACTTCCTACTCTGTTAAGTGTAAACTGTTTGGAATTTAGGTTTAAAATATGAGTAATATAAAAATACAGGTTCTGCTAGGCACCTGAGCCCAAAATCTGTCTGTAAGCAGAATAGTGACCTATGGCAACAGAAGTTGCGTGTGCTCCGCAAGTCTGAAACAGAAACTCTTTTTTTGCTATTTCAGAAGAGCATATGGGAAAAAAAACAACGAAATCCCATCGAAACGTCACAGAAATTAGGCACCCAATTGCTTTAGGTGCCCATGAAAACTCTGTCTGTAACCTATTTTTGTGTGTGTGGTTATGATATTCCAAAAATAAAACACTGTGAGACACTGAAATGAAAAGCTAGACTGCGACAGAACAAACCACACTTCTGATTAGCAGGGGTGGGAAAAAAAACCCTACTCTTATTGTTGTTACTGTTTTTTTCTCCCTTCCCAGGGAACAGTTGACATTTGTGGTAGCTTTGGCTGTAGGTCATAGCAGCTGGTAGTATGCATCACATTAAATATACTGGTGGGTCCTGCATGGTCATTCTGGCACCATTTCTATTTCACACAATGCCTTCAGTTTTTCTATTTAACCTCAATAATTTATCAATCATTCACCAATGCCAATAAATCAAAGTGCCTGGGGACTCTTAAACATAAAAATAAGGAGCTGTAAAAAAAAATATTACTAGAGCAATTAAAGACTCAAATAGTAATAAACTCTCCTTGCATTACACCTTTAGAAAGCCCTATTGAAATTAAACAAACATCCAATATCAACAATATGAAAGGGGCTTTTTCTTCTAGTTTATAATAGCTACTGGTTTATTCAGAGCAGAAGCGAATTAGGGTTGTTTTTTATAGATCATGGGGACTACATGTAAAAAATAGGGAAGGAGGAAAGAAGTAGCAAAACGATAAAATAAATTACGGTTTGTGTTTTGGCTTTTTCCTCCATACTAAAAAACAGAACCAGAATTTACAACATAAATATCAATCTTTTTATCCATGAAGTGTAATCTTTTGGTTTGGATCAAAACCTTATGGTTAACAAATCTATTTTGAGTCAACCTCATAGCTGGGTGTTTTAAACTAAAGTTTCCTATTTTAATGCATAAACTTCTTTTTTTGTTCCTTTCCTCAAAACTTATTTTTATTTTCCAGAAAAGTTTTTGGTTGGTTTTTTTTTAGCTGACACCCAAAGTGAGGACAAAGGTTTTTGCAGCATTAAATAAAAGAATATTACAGATGGGTGAAAAAGTAATATATGGAGATGAACAGACCTAGACATTGCCTAAATCAAGATCGATGTCTGAGCTGCTACAACCCTTAGGAAGAAGGGGCATCTCTCTTCAGAAAGGGTGATAACACTGTAACTGTCATGGTAGTCTGGCACTGGCAAGGACAGGCCACTCACCATTGTGTTTGCTGAGAGCCTGACAATTCCCATTAAAAGCTACCACAGAAATGCTGGCGTGTCCTAAAGAGAGCCCAGGCTTGGGTTTACCCATGCCAAAATCCTGAGATTTTTTCACAATATTCCCATCTCCCCTTGCAAGGGGAAAGTAAGTCTGAGACTTCGCATGGTTTTTCCACCAAGAAGCTCTTGGAGGGTGCTGTAAGTGGGCACTGCCTGTACTGCGGGCTGGGGAGGGCTCTGCCCCCAGCTTTTTCGTTCCACTCATTAGCTGAGGCCAACACTTACTGTGAAGAGGAGCTTTTTCACTTTTTACAGTGAAAATACTGCAGGGATCCCAGTGGTCTTTATTAAAAATTACCGGTTCCACAGTCCTGTTGGTTTGGATTGGCTTTTGTTACCAGCCCGCTGTAATTACTGCCAACAGAAAGGGGCTGATGAGTTGAACTGAACAATAAAAAACAGGGTTTCATTTTCTTCTTTCCCCCCTGCTCTCTGTTGTTGGAGCTTTCTGATGGGACCGTGGCTACAAAAGGTAGTCAATGGCCAGGCCCAAGGCAACATGGAGATCCCCATGTTTGGTGGCCTCCTGGCAGTATCCCAGCTTGGGGTAGGTTGGTGGCTGCAGATTAACATTTTCAGACCCAAAACAATGTAAACTGTATTTCTAATTTCTTACTTTTATCAATCACCTCCAGAGTGTCCTTATGGTTAAGTCAAAAATTTCATAAATATTGACATCATCTGAAAGAATACTACTGGGGAGCGACCAGAGGCCGTGCCTAGTTGGGTATCTGCAACCAGTGGAAATTTCCTTCACGCTTTTTTTGCAACAGTATTCTCTTTCAGTAGTTTCCTCTCTGCTATAAAAGCGTGCTTTTATTATATCTGCGTTGAGCTGGTTCCAACGACGCACCGAAAATAGATGAAACTACCCCAGTGTGTTTTCCTACCACAGAACAGCAAGCTGTGCTGTCTGCGGCAGCAGCACCGGCATCAAGACCAGGCATTCAGCAAAGCGCTTACCTCTGCCAAGCACAGGTACTGCCAACATCGCCACCAAGACAGGGCCAATAAATCCAAGCACGCTGTGCATCTCTTGCCTATGCTCCCTGTGCGCACTGAATAGTTCAGGGACCTCTTCTCACAGCCCAGTTATTACCCTTCCCTGTGCACCTTGGCGTTTCAAAGCCCCAGCAAGCTGCAAATCTACAGGAAGAAGACAAACGGACTCAACACAAAGCCTTCAAAAAGCTGTATGATTAAAGCAGTCTTTGGGAAATAAGCTGTAGGCTTTGAGGATGGCTGCAAAAGGGCCTGGCAGAAGCAGGGATGATGAACCCACAACCCAAGCTGCTCCAGCTGGAGATCCGTCTGAGGAGCCTGCACTGAGCATGCAGTGGCCCATTTAGTAACTTAGCGTGGGTAAGGAAGCTAAGACTGGGCTTGTAGAGACTGACTATATACAGACCTCAACAGGAAGGTGCAGAATCGACACAGTTTGAGTCTGACTCATTGTGTCCTTGTTACGTTGCCGGTTGCTTGGAGACTGACTGAAGGCACACAGCAAAGATGCTGGCTTGGGAGTCACTACCCTGCCTTATTTTCTTTTTCTCCATGCACATAATTTTCCTTTAAAGGCCTGCCTTGCCTCTGCAGATCGCTCAACTCCCTCTACCACTGTGGAAAACTACGGCAGGGGAGGCAGCCGGGTGTCCGGGAACACTGTCAGCGTTGTTCCACCTTCACCTCCCAGCCCCGTCTCCGTGTGCTGCAGGGGGAAAGAAAGCACGCCTTTATTCCTCTGCAGGCTCGCCTCAATGCTAAATTTTACCTTAAGCCAAGGCACAGATTGCTTATTGAGAGACGTTCCCACACATTTCCAACAGGTTACCCTTAAGCCTTCAAACTTCCTTAGCTGGGAATAAATATCTACAACCCCCCAAATGTGGTTGAAATGCAGTGGGGGACTTGAGCACATTCCGCTACTCGACAGGCATGGCACAGCTGAGCTCTGATGGTTAATGTGGAAATCTTCCTTGTATCCTCCACAAAAGCAAGTGGTGTGGGGACAATTATTCGTAATTCAACAAGTGCTGAAATTCAATGCCCATTGTATCTCAAGTGCTAACAGTATCATGCTTCAAAGCGGGAGCCTGTAAAATATAAGCTGGACTTCTAGGACACTGTTAAATTACAGGGGCTGGAGTCTATGCTGGTATAAAAGTAAGGATTGTGTGTCCACTTCTAACAGCCCTGTATCTCATGTATTCTTAACAGTCGGAAAACAAGCACTGTGCATTGGTATACGGTAATGAATGACCTCTTACTTCTCTGTTTTAACAGATCTTTATTCCCCTAATCAATCTCATCATTCACACCAGGGGAATTGGCTAAAAAGCTCTTTAAAAATACATAGGTGCACTCAGGGCACATCCTGCAGATTTTTCTGAAAAGACTATTTCTGTAAATAAATGATTAAAATGGAAATAGAAGCAAAGAGGCTTTTGTGCAAATTACAGCGTGCAAAGGTTTCTTCTCTGGGAGCCAGAGAGCAGGAGGGAGGTGAGCCGACCTCAGCAACAAGAGGTGACATGAAGCACTGGGCTTCTCAGACCTCTGAGCTGCTCTTTCTCCATCCAAAGTGGTCCTCCCCTAACTTTTCTTGGAGAAAATAACTAAGGTAAGAAAATAATGGTGCTGAGTTACTTGCAATTTTCAGAAGGGGAGAAAAAAAAAAAAGCTTTTGACAGTGAAGGAAGGAGCCCCACAGAGTTTACTTACAGCCCACTCAACTTGAATGAAATCCCCCACAATGAGTCAAATGACCTTAAGACTATAAGGGCACATTGTAGTTGCATGTGGGACCACGTGGCAGGAGGATGGGTTTTGGGAACACCAGTTTGTGCCTTGGGCCCCGCTCCAAAGGCATGGATTCAGCCCAAGCTCAGTGGCACGTCACTCTGCCACCTGAGACACCCCATGTCCCCAAGGTGGCGAGATGGCACAGCCAGGCACCATGCTGCACAAAGAACAGAAAGGCGAGCATGTCACAAGTCTGTATCAATCTGCATGTTCAAACAGCTCCCCAATTTTCTCTCTTTGCCATACAGCCGCTCCTGTGATTCAGCCTGGGAAGGCTGACATACACTTGGTCAGTAGTCAACAGCAGGACACAAAGACGGCTTAAAGCTGTGTTAGTCCCGTGGGGTCGGGGCTGTGGTGCTTCAATCACACCAGGCAGCCTTGCCACTGGACCCTGATGAGCTGTCAGCAGTGCTGTGCCCAGCAGAGCTCCACAGGACCTGCTCCCGCTTTCTCTGCAGGGACAGAATTCCTCAAAGTAAACGAAAACCCATGCCAGAAGTGGCCTTTAACAAGCTGTCTTAATTGTCAGCAGCTAAATCCAAAGCTTTCTGCTAGGTTAAATAGCTTATAACAAAAAACTGGGAAGGGGGGGGGACACCCCTAAACAAAATAGGACTTCTCCAGAGAATCATTACAAAGGTATGCAAGCTAGGCACAGACTGTACCACAACCCTTTCAGGAAAGCCTTCATCACAAGTAAGCTGGGCTACAAAGCAAAGTGTGCAAAAATCCAGTTAACTCATTGATGCTGATTGTGATCATTCAGGGTTTTTTCTTGAACGACCCAGATACAGTTTGGCTCAGGGATAAAGCAAAATGAAACATGAAGCAGCTCTTAAACATGGAGATTTGACGTCGGTGTTCAGTCCTGATGCAGTGTGTCAGCAAACCTCAGAATCTCCCCACCGAAACAAAGCCAGTGCCTTGCAAGAAAAAAGAAAATAAAGAAACCCAACCCCCAAAAGTATGCAATTATTTAAAATTACATTGATTGTGTATGGAAAAAAAATAGAGTAGGGAAGGGTAATCTGGGCAACCTTCACTTCAGTACTTTCTGAATTTGCAGGCTGCTCCTTGCAGCCTCCACCAACCACTAATACCAGTTTTGAATAGGGTCTCTCATTGCATTTCTCTGTGTCAGTGGAAGCCAGACAGCTAGCTAGTGTATCCTATAATAAATAAACAAACATCCCCCCTGTCCCCAAACACATGTAAAAGA
Source organism: Gallinula chloropus (assembly GCF_964237585.1). Classification (NCBI taxonomy): domain Eukaryota; kingdom Metazoa; phylum Chordata; class Aves; order Gruiformes; family Rallidae; genus Gallinula; species Gallinula chloropus. Next base: position 23,542,146 of record NC_140085.1, read on the forward strand.
TAGACTTAAATCATTAGGATTTACTTAGCTCTGAAAGGGAACAATTTTTCCCCAGCCTGCAGAAAACCCCACTGCAATGGAGGCACTAAGGCTGAGGTTTTTAGAAGAAACGGAAGGAGTTCAAGTACCCAATTTCTACTGAATTTCAAGGTAGTTTGGCCATCGGGCTCCCTCTTGTTCCTTTCCCTGAGCCCTTGGTTTTACTGAAAATTAGATTTTTACTAACTCAAAAAGTAACAGAGTAATTGCAGAAGGTTACAAGCTATTTTTAAAATAACATAGGGCTTCCTTCATCCTCCACGGTGGCTGAACAGTTACAGCCAGAGTAATGCAGCTCTCAGGACACAATCTGTGCTGGGGAAAAAAACCTTGTGAAATTCCTTATTCTACCACTAACTTTTTGTATGGACTCAGGCAGCCAGTTAGACATTTATACTGTGTCCAGCAATGTGTTTGCAGAAGTGCTGGTACACTTCATTTCTTCAGATTTCAAATGAGGACAATGAGGTAGTTTTAAACTCACCTCAAATAAAAGTTTGACAGAATTTGCAAACACTGTTGATAAGAGCAAGGATTGCTCTTTACAGCTGAAACTTTCCATCCAAACAATATCATAGCTCTTTATACACAAGAATGATTAAAGATGAGGAATGTGCTGGTGATACAGGTTCCTTATTTGCTTATAGCTTGAGTTTGGCAAAGCATGTAAGCGCTCTAGGATGGGTGCCAAGGTAATATTTCAGTGTGGCAGAACTGAGAAGACTCCCAAGACTTCCTAAGGCTTCCTTTAGGCTATCCGAGGGCTACATGTAGGGTAGACCCTCCTCAAGTGCCAGACTGCAAATGAGTTTTGCCAGGACCTTGTCAAAGTCCCAGACAAACAGCGGCTCTTGCATTCGTGCAGGCAAGCAGGGGGTTTATTTCTGTCCTTGTCCAGCATGGCACCGAAGCCACACACAGCTTCTGGCTGGGCCAGGAAGGATATCTCATCTGCTGTTCTTTGCCTAAGGGGACCTTGATAAAATTACCCTTTAGGCCCCCTAGGTAAAAAATCGAGTAGCCCATGTAAATTCAAAGAAAGAGTAGAAGTAATTCCATCTTCATGCAAATTTCCTACCTCCTTTCCTGCCTCAAGCTAAATGATCAAATGCAACAAAAGGAGATATGAAAGTCATACAAGAAGCTTCAAATGGCCTTCACTTTCTTCATGCAAATATCTTGTCTTTGTTTCATGACTTCTGATTTCTGACATAAAGCTTATACAAATGATGGGACAAAAGGAGAGAACATCATCAAGTATCTGGCAGCAGTCAGACTGGACTCCAACCAACCAAATTCACATAGAAGATCACAACTCATAAGACCCTTTGCAAACTATTTTATTGGTTGTTGCTTAGACTGTGGGCATGCATCCATGCACCAGGGAGAGCACTGCAATTTCCATCATACTTCTGCAGAACCATATTAATTCATATTTGCATGATCCATTTATAGGAGGTGCAAGATGCAGCGTGTGAAGCTGCCCTCCTACACCTTATGGCAGATCCCAGCTCCCTGAGGCTGCTCAGCACGTCTGGGAGGCACTGTCACTCTTGGAGATGGTTTCGCACCAACAGGGGACAAGATCAACAAGGCACCAGCTAGAGAAGGCTTCTGCCAATTTGCACTAACTAAAAAGGCAACTGCTTTTCAGCAGAATGAACCCCAGCTTACAGAAACCTGAGCAGCTCCTTCACTGAGCTCTGCTGCATACTTAGTGAATTGGCCACTGAGAATTTGATCCTAAATGTAGTGCAGCCTTTCAATCAAATTCCCCTTATGTGCTGAACCACAAGCTTGCCAAGCAGTAGGAATGCTAAAGCATTAAATAAAGAACATTTTTAGCAGTCAAGGCCAAGGTTAAAAACATAAGGAATGTGAGGAGTTGCTTGAATTTACTGTACAGGCAAAGTAATAAGCCATTTGCATCTGAAGGCTCTATACCATAATGATGTAGGTTAGCAGCACTTCCGTTGATTTTCTAATTTTATGTTTTTAAACACAGATTTTTGTTACCTTGCACAGGGCTCTGCTCGTACTCTTTTACTCTCTGTGGCACCTCAGTAACAGCAGTTTCTGCAGGACTGTGGTGGTAGGCTCGGAGCAGTGTCTCCCAAATTTCCATCATTCCTTAAGGAAGGGGGAGGGTGGACTGTCTTTTTACACTATTATTTATAAAGCATACTTTCTTTAATAAGCTACTTGTAAAGGAAAAACAACTGATCTTTTAGACCAAACTGAAGAGGACATCTGCTTTTTCGGATATGGGGTCTGTCTGGTTCTGTCACTCAGAGACACAAGTCCCCATCTGCAAATGCCTACATACCTGGGGTTCCACTAGCAAACACTCAGGCTCACAAATTAAAAACCTGTCTAAAAACCTACCACTATTCATGCATTCAAATGCTTTTAAGAATATGGGTTTGATCCAGAAGTCCATTAAGGTAAATGGAAAGATGAATTGATTTTCCACTGACATTGTATTAGGGCCTAAACTTGCAGCACTGGTCTAAAGATCACCTAATTTCTTCAGCTTTTAAACCGAACCCATTCAAAGCCTCGATTTACAAACACAGGCATTATAATGGGGCATTCAGATGCTGGTAGTGGATTGTCATTATTAGCTCTTTGGTCCGTAAAATATGCACTACGCACACCTCAGTGCCAATATAAACACCCTGCTGCAGAGATTTCTAAAAAATCTCATTATGATTGGTCTCAACAAAAATATGTTACTACTTGGGACTACTAAAGTGTGAGGGAACCAGAGGAATGAATGAGAAGGCAAAGCTGAGTGACCTCACTTCAATTCCTCTCTATCAACTGCTTCTCACTTGCAAAGCCTGCCTGGCCAGGTGAAGGCAGCTGACAACTTTCCAGGACAAGATGACTCACAGTGAGATGAGAATTCATTGGCAGTCAAGGAAAACATTAAGATACGCAACAGGTGATCAAGAATCCAGCACTGTGGAAACCAGGAAGGCTAAAAGGTGTTTTGCAAGATGAAAAATGGTACAGAGAGAGATGAAAGTGTGTGTATTTAAAACAAGAGTATTTGAGCAGAGCAGCTGCTAAGTTGCTTATGGTAAAGCAAAGTCTTCCTTCCACACAAGGACTGAAAGTGAAAGTCTTTAAGGCTTTAAGAGCTAAGTTTTCCTACCTGACAAAAAAACATAAAGCACTTCTTAAAAATTTCAGTTAATAATCAGCATGGAAACTCTGCCAAAACTGATGTAGCTCTTCCTGGAGCCTTTTCTAAATATACAAAAATCAAAATTTAATGAAAGCTGCCAAATTTCCAAACTTGAACAAACAATGCCAGGTCAAGAGAGCATCCAAGCCCAAACACTCCTCCTCTCCCTGACAAGTTCTGGGTTACAAAAAACTACTCTTTATTTAAAAGCACAAGGGATAGCTCTCTTCCATCAGCAGATCACTAAGGACCTTCATGAGATACTTCTTTATTAGCTCTGTGTTTATCACTGGCAGCTGCTGTCCTGAGAAGCCCGGCATGTGCTGCAAGCTGTGGTGACAAAGCTGTGTTAGAGTGCTGAATGGGGCCTTTAAAACACTGTTCATAGCAGCACAAGATGGAAATGGGCTCCCCAGTGGTGTTGTTCATTGCCTAACAGCGCACAAAATACCATCTCTGTCAGGAGCTGCATCCTGTGTTTGCTGATACGAAACCCACCTCAAAAGGGGAAGACGGGGACAGCTTCAGGTGGTGTTACATGATACACCAGAATCTAACCTCTAATTATCCTGCAGCAGGGTATGAACCAGGTGCTCAAACCACTGCCAATGCTCCCCCCCAAAAAAGCAGTTGACATTAAAGACAGCTGGAGCAAAGAAGGCAGCACCCCCCTATGCTGGGATTGCAAGCATCAGTGGACAGAGCTCTGATGAAGAAAAATGCTATGATGACATCACCACTTGCTTCACATCAAACATTTCCCCAAACTGATGGTGTTTTACTTTACTAATGGATTGGGGGGAAAAAACCCACACTCTTGAGTTGAATTGGAATCTCAGTCTTTTCCTTCTCTCACATCCTCTGTATTCCCCTTAGAATAAATTATATGGAAATGTTCAAATACTTTCTGTATTGATACTGGGAAGTAAGAAGATATGTCACCGCGGGCTTTTGCCAGGCTGCGATCCCGCAAGACAGATGACTAGCACATGCTTGCATCCTGCTGACATGTTCCTCCGATAATTTTTACAGCGTGCTGCTGAATACATGATGAGGATACAATGCCTGCTATTATGTTCAGCTCTCACTGTTAACACATTTATACCAGGGTTTCACTTTGTCGTGCGCTGGGTGACCGAAAATTGCCAAGGACACTAGGACTTGAATGTACTAATGGTAATAATTTCCACAGCATCCAGCTGCTTAACTGAACACTATCTCCATAGTCTTTTCCATTTCATCCTTTCTCACATGTCAAGGGGGCAACTTTCACGGTTTAGCATGAACAATTGGGACACCCAGCACACATTTAGGAGGTGCCTGGCATACGCTGCTGAAATTTGTTTTGTCGGTATGTAGTTTTCTCTTCCCTACATACATTACAGTTGTCCTGATAGATCTCAGTTATGGATGTATCTACAACACATTCCCTGCTGTTGGGAGGAATAAATTGATTTGCTCTGAGACTGACATTGCCATCATTAGACTATTACCATCACCCAAACATGAAGTTGCTCCACGGATCGTGGTACTTTACTTACTGTATGCATTTTCCCTTCTGTGGCTTAAAAGCATCAAGATTTGCAGACACACAGCTCTGTCTGACACTGTCTTGACTGTTGTGTTGGCCTTTTAATAAGCTTTTTTTTTTTTTAACAAAATCCTCAGCATTACTAACGAAAAATGAAACAACTTCTTTGTAAAAATTTACTTTTAGTCAAAAAAACATTTCCCCCCATGAATTTAGAGGCGGCCTGGGCGATAACATTGTAATAAAGAACCAAGTAGGGATCTAAATGCCAGACCTGCTTCAGTGTAAATCACCATTAAACTGTGCTGGTTCTGGGGAAATTGGTTTTAACAGCACATTTCACCACAGATGTAATAAAAAAGGAAATTTTCCTGCCCGTGTTGAGCTATTCAGGATAAGAACAGATTTGGGGTTTCATCCTGGAGAATTTGCTTTCTCGTTCTTTAAGCTATGGGATGAACAAACAGCCGCTCGTTTGGTGCTGCTGGGTGGTCTTAAAGTGATCATAAAACCCCCTAACTTTGGCTTTGGTGAGTCCCAGAGTACTTTAGGCAATTCCCCGAGCCACAGTAGAAGGAGAATGATTTAATGAATCCAAATCTAGGTTTAGGACAGAGGTCTGAACTTCCCAGCTGCTCTGTACACAGGTATGCACCCTGCAGTTACACAAGCCGGATGTATGAGATACGGTTACAGGGCACAGGCTCAAATAAATACTCATTTGCAGACACCCTTGTCCTTTCCCTTTTATCCAGCCAGGGCTACGGCACTTCCTGAGGTATCCCACAGAGGATGAGATCATGAGAGCTGTCCCTATCCCTTGCGGAATTCTAATCTTGATATTCTAGTTTAAATTCTAATCAAGATATTTTTGTCAAAATTCATTGTATATTCACTTTTGTTCACTTAGAAGAGAGCCTCCTAACTACCACACATGCCATCAGATTGTAAAAAAATTAAATTATTTCAACAATGCAAGCATTTGAATAAACTGGGTTTTTTTAATCCAATTTGTGATTTTCCATGGAGATTTAATGACATGGAAGATTCTCGTAAGCCTATTGCAGTGCGGTCTCCTAAGCTGCTGGAACACATTATCAATAACAACTGGCTCTAGGATTGGGAAGGTAAAAATACATCGAAACAACACACCAGAGAAGTTTCCCAATATATTCTGTAAAACAAACAGTCCAGGAAGTTAGACCGTACAGGCTGGAGAGACAGCTTTGAATACTTTGAAAGCTTTTATTATAGAAATTAACATTTTGCCTCCAGGCCTTCAGCTGGCCTCTGTCATTCTCTCAAGCAATGGAGAAATTCTCCCAGTGATGCTCCAGCACTTCTGCTGTCAGCAGTTGACAACCCACATGTAGGACTGTCCAATCTGGTTGTTTCAAAATACATACACACTTTTGCATTAGGACAGTATGCCTGGATTTAAAGTCCACCCCTGAAGTCAACGAGAATTATTTCTATTGACATTAATGGTGACTGAAATCAAGTCCTGCTTCTTCTCATCAGCTGTATATTAACTGTTTAATCCTTTAAGTGTCTGACTTTGCAAAATGCCAAGAATCCCTAGAGAGGCAGGAGCAGCTCATAGCTTATCTCTAGTTTTCTGTTTCTCCTGGTTTTTCTTCTAAAGCATTTTCATTCTTCAGTAACTGCATCACATACAAAAGGAAGTTTTAGAAGAAATAACTCATTAATAACAAAACTTGTGTGCCTTATCAGCCTCCCAAGCTTTTATGTGCCAAGAAAGACTCAAATAAACCCTGCGGCCTTAATACTGAAGCCAAACTCCCCCTCAAATCCATGGCTAAGTAGCGCCCAACCCACTGGGAACAGATCATGAGTTAAAGATTGTTCTTCAGTAAAGCAACAGATGAGTCAACTTTCCTAGCAATTTAGGGTGTTCCTTCAGAAAAGGTTGCTGTCATGTATGGAAATGACACTGAATGGGAAAATGGCTTTCCGAGAACTCTCAGGAAATTTCTGTTGAAAGCCCTCAGCAGACTGAATGCATCAACGTCAACTTCCACCTACAGCTGAGAGGACTTGGCTCTGCTAAGAGGTCGTGAGAGACCGAGCAGAGTTATAACATGGCCCTTTTCAAGGGCTGGAGAGCCAAGAACAGCCATGGCCGATACTGAACTGAGGTCAGTGTTGTTACTGCTGAACAGTCTTCACCGCCAGCTTATCATGGGCACGGCAAGGGACAGATTAAGAGGACTAGGTCCCACCCACCAACACTTCAGTATGTCCTTCAGATCACCTGGACAGGTCTGTCATTGCCATCACAACTTCAGCCAGCATTAGTAAACTATTAAGACAGCCAAGTCATCTACCGTAATCTATGGATTACTGTTTTCCATACAGGCATACCAAAAAGCCATCAGTTGATCTCCCTCACCTTTTTTGGGACCATCTTTACAAAAAACACAGAGTGCTAAATAATGCTGCCAATTCCGGGACCTCCAATCAGGCGGTCTCCTCTAAAGGGTTAATAGCAATAAACTCTTCTCAGGTACTTACCAGAAGGTGAAGGGTCTTTTAAGGTTCTTTGGTTTTTAATTTTTTTTCCCCTCAAACTGGTGAGATGAGCATGTTCCTGAGGGCAGACACTATGTATCACCCTGCACATCACTGTGCAGTAGAGCCACATGCAGCAAGCTCCACTTCTGCTTGAATGCCACAGTAAGAGGTGCTACATTCTTCTCCACTGCCAGATGTGGCATTTCTTGCCAGCAACATTAATTATGTTTCCAGACATAGAAAACCACTAAAAGACTTGTTAACAAATTAGTAGGGATGTTCATACTGCAATTTAATAAAATGATAACCACTGCATTTCCTTACTGTACAGAGGATGCCTCGCTTCCCTGCACCAACATCTATCTACTAAGCTACCTTAAAATAAATTTCATTTATTATGCCTTCTTACAAATCCCATTACTTGCTCAACAAACAGTTTTGTTTTCCTGTCTGGGCATCCCTCCAAAGACAGGCTGCTGTGTATGTTTTTGTAATTACTGATACACTGCATAAGAAACTATGGCATGTTTCTGACAGACTAATTAAAGGCAAAGAACAGCCTTCCCGGGACCTTGATTCAATTGTTATTCTCCCCTTGGCTTCTCCTGTGATCTCCACCAAGCAATGTAATCTCTCTACGCTTCATTTCCCCACCTGTAAAACAGGGATGGAACCTCTCACCTGCCTCACCTACTTAGGAGACGAGATCCTTGTACAACAGGCCACGCCTTCAACTGACAGCCAAGTGCTCCTGCATTAGTTGTGTGGTTTAATAAAGGCAGAGGGCAAACCCAAGCCTTCGGGTCAACACGGGGCTCCTTGCAGGCACCTCCAGCAGCAGCACAGCTATTGCAGCTTCGCAGATCCACTGCTACTGCACAGGGAGCAGCAGGCAACAAACACGGTGATGGGAAGACAGACCACAAGAGAGTTACCGATCCAGTCATTCCCTGAGCCACAGCCCAGTTTGCCCTCTGCAGCCTGTTCAATGGCTAGAGTCCCATTTCGGCCCCACCAAGTCACCAAGGGAACTGCCATCAGCTGTTAGGCTGGGGGGGGGGCCGTGGCCACTCCCCTGCCCAGGAGGGTGGCAGCAGCCAGGACCCTACCTCCAGCCAGGGAGTGGCTGCAGACCTTAGCTCTCCAGGCCCCTAAACAAGCGTTTAAATGCATGAGTGGAGACCTAAAAGCAATCTTTTCTTCAAGTGTGTGTTCTAGACTAAATCATAAATTTTCTACAGCTCTCCCTGGGTAATGTTGTCATCTGGTTTTCTTACATAGTAACACTGAAGGGCAATAACTGTTATCCTCACCGGCAGATCCGGGGGAAAAAAAGAGGGGAGACTTGAAAAGCTCATTACAGAAATTCCTGTGGTTTTTGCAATTTCTTTGTGCACATTAAAAAGGAAACAGCTGTCATTTTAAGCCAAAAATCATGTGTAAATATTTCATGCAAATACACAGTTTCAAGTAACAGTTCAAGTCCAAATGTCAAAGCAGCCTCCAACACCGCTTGTCTCAGTTGACTGTAGAATTTTATCTCCAAATCATTAGAGCAATGCAGAGTTTTGCTTCACTAAGCACAATTTTTACCCAATTTGCACCTTTTCAGCACTACTGTTAAGAGCATAATATTAACAATAATTATTATTATAATTGAGAAGACAGAAAATGCTAAGACTCGATTACAGGGCTGGAAGAAAGGAACTTATCTTCCCAGAAGCTGCAGGAGATAGGCAAATATTAACATAAAAGCAGAGGTCAAATTCTGTATCAACTATCACGTCTAGAAATATTCGGTACTTACGTCAGCTAAGTATATGACCTTTTTTTCCTAATACCTTTATCATGCAATTGGAATAAGCTGGCAATGTTTGTCTAATATAATTTTCTTTATGTTACGGGAATCAATCATTCTGGAGAAGGGTGAAAGCATACAAGCTAGGCTGGGAGGTCTTAATTACCCTATCCTCTCTTCAGGTGAAGAAGAGATGAAGATTGCTTTTGATAAAGAGTAGAAATTGAAGTAGGAGGGGACAAAAGAGAACAGTCACATTGTACAGGCAAAATGCAGACTAGAGATTTCTATATTATTCTAAACTTTATTAAGAGGTAGACTAAGTCAAGCCCCGTAGAGTGGAGTCCTGACTTTAAAGTATGATTTTTTTTTTTTCTGAAATAGATTAGGACACAAAAAAGAAAAACCAAAGAAGGATTTCTTTTCTTAGCACCATACGGGTATTTTTCTCATTTTAATACAAATTTGGGAAATGTAACCATGGAGCACATTATCTGGACCACACCAAGGCCAAACAAGTTTGAGACTGCATGAGGAGTACCTTTGGAAGGCCTTTTGTAGTTCCTAAGGAGCCAAAGGGGGAAGCACAGTCCATAATGGTGTTTGCCCAAGTGGGCAAGGCAGCCAACAGCATCCTGGCTTGTATCAGCAATAGCTTGGCCAGCAGGTCCAGGGAAGTGATTATGCCCCTGTACTCGGCATTGGTGAGGCTGCACCTCAAGTGCTCTGTTCAGTTTTGGGCCCCTCACTACAAGAAAGACATTGAGGTCCCAGAGCGTATCCAGAGAAGAGCAACGAAGCTGGTGAAGAGCAACAAAGCTGGTGAAGAGTATGGAGCACAAGTCCTGTGAGGAGCAGCTGAAGGAACTGGGATTGTTTAGCCTGGAGAAGAGGAGGCTGACGTGGGACCTTACCGTGCTTTACAGCTACCTGAAAGGAGGGGTCCGGTCTCTTCTCCCAGGTAACTAGCAATAGGGTGAGAAGACATGGTCTCAAGTTGCATCAGGTGAGGACTAGATTGGCTATTAGGAAAACTTTCCTCACTAAAAGAGTGGTCAGGCACTGCAACAGGCTGCCCAAAGAGGTGGTGGAGTTACCATCTCTGGAGGCGTTCAAAAAACATGTATACATGGCACTCCAGAACATGGTTTAAATGATATGGTGGTATTGGATGGACAATTGGACTTGATGATCTTAGAGGTCTTTTCCAACCTTAAAGATTCTATGATACAACATTTTCTACCTCCTTAACCTTCCAGGTTTCCCTGTACTTATTAGTGACAGACAATACAACATTAAACTTTGCAGGTATCACCAACATCTATTACAGGTACAGCAGCACTTTCTCTATACATTCTCCCATTTTTTGAAGAATCAGTCTCTTTAATACTCACCTTTGGACAAATACATAGTAGCCTAGCTGCCACAGAAGCAGGAAACGTGAGAGAAAGGTCCAGTTTGCCTATCCCATAAATGCTTCCATCAACTTCTCTAAGAAGTCTGTAAAGCCCATGGAAAGGCAGGTGTAGGACTGTCTCCATTAGAATATAAACTCAGTGTTTTAAACAGAAAGAATGTGTACATATATCCCTCCAGGCACTGTTTGCTTTCACTGTAAAAACCTACACACTACATGTGGACCTTTTATTAATAGTCATTTTATTCCACCTGCATGTTTTTTCTTAGTAACCAATTTAAGCAAAGCTGACGATTTGAAAGGAGGACTCCAGCGAACAGTATATTTTACATGAAGGTTTGTCACCAAATGTTATTGCTGTTTCCTACAGAAAACCGTGTAGGTTACAAATACATTTTATTTCAGCTGCGGTGCTGATAAAATAATTTCCTTTCACACAAAGAAGCACTTAGCATCACATAATCACAGACTGGTTTGGGTTGGAAGAGGCCTCAAAGATCATCTAGTTCCAAACCTCTGCCATGGGCAGGGACACGCTCCACTAGCCCAGGTTGCCCAAAGCCCCATCTAATCTGGCCTCAAATGCTGCCAGAGAGGAGACAGTGAACAGCAGTGTGCAGCTTTCTGCAGTACTCAGGTCTTCTGTGTGGAAACTGTTGCAGTAGTTGAGCCTCTCTGGTAAACCCCATGGTCTCAAAGCAGAGGGTACCAGCTGTGCCATTCGGCAAACTTCAGCAAGCACATTTCAGTACAGAACAGATTTTGACCTCAGTGGTCCCATCCTTCCATCTCTTTGTATACAAAACCCTATTGATCCAAGAGCACCAAGCTCTCAGATGCACTGGGGGGGGGAGGGGGGGGGGGGCGGGGAAGAGGGACAGAGGGAAAGAACAAAGCAGAAGAAACAAGGGGAAGAGAAATGATCTCGTGATGTTGTAATCTCCAGGCTGGAAGGAGCAGACTTAGCTCCAGCTAACTCTGCAACTCGATTCTGCTGTGAGAGCTGAGCAGGAAGAAAGTGAAAAAACCTGAAACACAATAGCTGTACAGAAGCATGCTGATAAGAAAATGACTGGCATTTATGGTGAAGATTACTGACATTTTCCCCATGCCTATTTTGTCAGTCTTGAAAAGGCCTAGCATGTATCAGGCATTTAATGAATCACGCAACACATCACCTTGTGAACTGAGTGCAATCAAGATCAGGCAAAGGGGGATAGATTTCAATGAACGTGACATCAGAAACACCTTACTTGATGAAGACATGCATAGGTTCATGTTAGAGCAGCATTTAAACAATCTCACTAAAGGGCACCGGGCTGATGAAGAAAATCAAACATGAGGGGGAAGTGAAAGTCCTCTAAAGCTGAACATTAAATCTTTATACAGATAGGCAAAATTGTCTTTTCAAAGCTGTAGCACCTCACTAAGCCATGGCTAAAATGATTCTCCTTTGCAAACTACAGTTTTTCAGCATTTAATATTGCGACCACTTCAAATCCTGCCAACTATGAGAGCCTACTCTGAGCTACTCACTTTGTTGGAGAGATTTCTAATGGTTAGTTTTCTCCTCCTAAGCTGCAGATGTTATCTTAAAACTTAGGCATTGCCTAATAAGACTAGAAAGCTTATTAGATAAGATGTAACTTCATTAGGAAGGCTGCTGGGGTACTGATTGAATCAGGAGACCGGAGACAAATCCAGAATGAAGGTTTCCATGAATTTAAGGATACTTGGTTGGCCTAATTTGTTCATTCTTTCTTAAGTAATACTTCATTTATTTCAATCTCTTAGAACCAAAACTTTTTTGCTGTATTTGTTATGAACACCCCATGCTTTATTTATACCTCTACACTAATGACAAACCCCCAGAGCTTTCAAAACACGTCTGTAGAAATATGCAAATTATTGCCCAGTACAAGTGGAGAAGTTTTCAGTCAAGTCAGATGCCTTTTCTACCTTTTTTTTTTTTTTGACACGAAGTTGGGACAATTTTGGTCACATGAGAGAAGATCAAAGCAGTGAGGAAAATAAATGTGGTCATTTCACTCCCAAGGTTGATCCATGGTACTGTATCTCTCCCACTCACTCATACTGCTTAGCTATCAGGCAATACAGTCATAATCTGCTCTGTCAGTATAATGTACAACTAATTAACATCCATTCTACTGGAAAGAAGATCTAAGGTACCTCAACTCCAAAAATTAGTGTCCTAAGTCACAGTCCCAAAGCTACATCCTTTTAATCAAGAGACATTAGCTACATGCTTTGAACTATCAGGTAAGAGGAACCCACCAGTAATTCTTCTTCTGTTAGTGCTGCCAATCTAACCCTGAAAACCAAGTTTTGTTGGTAAACACACCATACAGAACAAGAAGTCACTGGGGGTTACATCCAAAGCGCAGACACAGCAAACAGCATCCTTCATTTGCTCTCACCTGCACCATCTAGAAAGTCCAGCAACTCTGATGGGTCAGTCTCTCCAAGCCACCTCAGGCAGTGGGAGAAGCCGAGGAGCCATACCGCTCCTACCTTCATCACCACGTTAACCTACTCCCCAGCTAATGCTGTCTGCAGCAGATTAGCAAGCACTGATGTAATCCCTTCTGCCGGTTGGATTGGGAAGAAACAGATGACAACAGGAGGAGTCTGGACTAGTCTCAAACAGCACCCAAGAAAACAAAGAAAGCATCTCTACTAATAAATCATCTCTAATGGCCCCTGCTGGGTCACACAGCCCAAAAAGGATTCAAATTGCTGTAATTTAGATATTGAGTGGGAGAGGGGGGGGGAGAGAGAGAGAGAGAGAGAGAGAGAGAGAGAGTACATTAAAGATTTAAATCACAATTTCCTTTTTGGTTCTGTAGTTATTTAAAACTTGAGAGTTAATCACTTTTTCTGCTATGCCGCTCTCCAAATCTTCAGCCTGTAAAATACACACACATATATTCTCTTGGATTGGATTACTAAATGGGCCTATAAAGTAATAGGAAACAAGTCTAAATTATACTCTAGCTCATGAGTTTGACTTTAAGGATGACTGCTTTAGGTACACTGGAGTAATGACCTTAAAAAATAAAAGCTGAGCACACAGAGGCCGGCACATTGCGCACCTGCACACTGGGCAAGGCACTGCACCAGGATTAAAAGTGCCCACAGCAAGGTGAGAAGATGCTAATTCATCGATGCTCACGCAGTACTAGAGATCCTCTGATTGAAGGCTCTACAGAAGTATAGAGAATTACTAACTACAGAGACGCTAACTGTGAATTTATGAATAATGAAGAAAGCAAAGGACGAACAACCACATAGTTCAGTTTCGTAATCACTGCCTCTTCAGTATTCACCCGCACAGTCAGATTGGCAGACAGTGACTGCAGCTAATATCTTATGTAAAAAGGATGGGATTTAGTAATACAGCATTCCCCATACAAGCCTCAATTTGGCAATTTATTCAAGTTTGCTCTTGAAGCTTGGCACTTAGGTAAGAACGCCGCTGAATGAAGGTGTCAGCATCCAGCAGCACAGGAAGCCAGGGGAACGCAGAAGGCAACAGAGCCCAGAAATTACGGTGAAGGGTGCAACGAAAATCCTCAAAACACTGACCAAGAGTCAAGCTCAATACAGCACTAAGAGCTTCACAGATGAACAGCCCATGGTGAGGATTCCAGCCCTTTCCTGGACTGGAAAATACATTAAACCCTGTGCTCCTAGAAGGTAGCAGGCAGGCGTTTCTCTGCTGGTTTTCACTTGAGCCTTCCTATGCCACAATGTTTCTTTAGTGCACGCAGCTAATCAGCTCACGGCATGTTACCAAGGCTCCTAACCTGTTAATGCGAGCCCAGGCTCTTTAAAGAACTGTAATTGCCACGTGTCTCACAAATCAACTCATCAAAAGAAGGGTCAGAAGAGAGTTCAGGAAGCAGACAGCAGAAACAACACCTGGCAAATCCAATTCCATCTCTGCAAGGCGAGGAACAAAACTGAAAATTACTACATAGTGGTACCAGAGGTTCCTTGACATTTGGTGGTGAGACATAACTATAAAGCTTATTTATGACTGCAGTGGCCATAATGGACTTCTTTTTTTAGGTTTCATTAATCCCTTTCTAGTCTCATGTTAACAGGCAGGAATCTCATCTCTGTTCCATTTTAAACTGATTGAGGATATATGACTTATTGCACACTGTTCAAATTTAGGGGTATAGCTTAGAAGTCATTACTTACAGTAGCAGCTGCCAATGATAAAACAACTATTGTACTCTTGTGACAGGGGTTGACAGCATAACGCAACTTTTAGGACTTCAATTTTGGGTTCGCTAGGATGCCTGCAATACCAGGCAAAAATAACTGAGCAAGAGAAATGGCATTCTGCCAGTGTTTTTCAAGGCTTTTACCAAAAGACAGGGAATTATCTATGAAGGACATGTTTTCCATGTGAGCTTAGATATTTATTTATATGGCTATCTACAGATATCATTATTTATCAGATCACGGTGTCTCAAATGCCAAAGCAGTATGTTTTAGAAATTCAGGGAAAACCTGTGTCATTGCAGGTTTAGCCTTAAACTGGTAGTAAACATTCAGTTTTTTAATGATGATCACTTTATATCCACCCAAATCACAAAACCACCTTGAGGCATTTACAGAAGCTAAAAACGAGGAGAATTTCCCTCCTTCAAAACATGTCTAAGCTCTGAGAAGCACCAATGCATAGGCAGTACCATGCTACTCCACAAACCTGCATACTTACACAGAAAGCTAAGTGCATAAAAATAAAGCCCAAGCCCTGCTGCCCAAATTTCTGCAGGATTTTACTGCTTTCAACCCTCAAGGATCAATCCTGACAAGGAAAAGCCCACCTTATATTCTATTTCTGCTTTTCCACCATCTAACAATCCCATTTGGAGCATTTCACACTCAGAGAATTAGTGCCACACCAAAGACAAGCAGTTCAGCAAAGTTACTGCATTCATCCCCTGAGACACTGGCAATAGGGGCAAAAAGAGGCCAAACTGGAAACTACGGTGCCTGCACCAACCTCCCTCTGGACGCTGGATATTTGTTTCTTATTACATGATTGGGGGGGGGAGGGAGGGGGGGCAGGGAGAAGATAAGAGAAAGATCTCTCCAATTTTCAGCACCCAAACCAAGCTTCAAAGGGAGACGCTCAAGAAGTCCTTCTCTGCGTCAGCTGACAGCACACAAACCACGTGTTTAACATTTTTATACAGCAGCCATTTTATGGCAGAGTTATGCTTTCAGATTCTCCATGGTGCAGGCTGCCTGGAGCACTACGTACAGCAATCCTAGGATACACACCTCCACCTCTGTCCTGGGACCACGGCTTCAGAAATGAGCACATGAGAGAAGCACGGGGTCCTCTCGCCACCTCCACAGCATGATGCTCCCATCCAAACACCAATTAACTCACCAGTTCCCTGACTTTATTAGAGGCAAGAAGAGGGCAGGCTTGGCTACGTGAATACAGCAAACAACATCAGAACCACTGAAAGATAAAAAGACATCTGCTGGCCTTCAAATTTAAGGTGGACAGATAGTAAACCCGTCTTTGAGGACAAAGCGGTCCATCCAACTCTTAAGGTCAGAATCTAAGCTCTAGTGTAAGTCCCTGCAGCTCTGTGTAAGATCTGAAGAAGTACAGATGATATGTGGATGATACATGCATGAATACAAGGGACCTTGTGCTGGCAATACTCCAGCAAAACACTCGGTGCCAAGTGGCTGCTGGGTGAAGGAAAGGACACAGAGAGCAGATCAAGACCCAGCCAGATGATTTAATCTAGCTATAGGATCGATAAGGTCAGTAGCAACAAAAACACATTAGCATTTCTTCATCAACCCTGACCCTTCAAAACCTGCAGAGGCTGAGAAAACGCCATCGCGAAGAGCCATCACAGTGAGCTGCTAGGGGTTTCTGATGAGTCCCAGGCTGCCTACAGCCAGAGTACTCTAAGTAACAAAAGCAAAACCAGGAGAACGTTACTTTATAAAACACAATTAGAAGAATTTAAACATTGTTCGATGGAATGATGCACTGTTCCATGTAATTGCTTGTTTGATAAATAGCAGGCAGTTAGAGTGCACATTTTTAGCCTTGAATTATTGCCAAACTGAGTTATTTTGTGAGGTAGAACTGAATCAGCAGTTCACTCACAAAAATTAAGCCCTGGAGAATGTGAAACAACGAAATATTTCTACTCATTAAAGAAGCTACTGGTGCTAGGTAATCAGCATACAGAAACAGCACCAGGAAGGTGCCCCGATCACTTTTCCTGAGATTCATCTGGTATGCAAATTGTCTACAGCTTGATAGCATCCTTCAAATTTATTTCCTCCAAAGATTTACAGGGATGTCCTTGTTGCTGCTCTTCACTACAGGACCACAGTGCTCATGAGACATCCCAGAAGCTGACTGGGGCTCCCCAGGTCACCCCCATGAGCCTCACCCTAAAATCAAGTGGTGAAGACAAAGGTTATTTCTGTACCAGATAGTGTTAAAACTCAGGAGTCACTTAGTGGTTCATGGAAAGAAGTATCATGGTGGCAACCCCATTCACCATGGACACAGGTCCTGGCCCTCAAGGCACAGCATGTCTTGACACTCATGGAAAACACTGCAAGGAACTGATGGCTAGATATTGCCCCTTTCGCCCTGGTGACTGTCCCCAGAGAACAGCAGCAGCAGTAACATATCTGATTTGTGGTTAAATCCACATCTGACAGTTCAGCATCCTTCAGAAAATAAAAAATTCATGTCCATCCATATGTGTAAATTACTTTTGGAGCATATATAATAAAAGAATTCAGGACACTTTACACAGATAATAGTACCAAGGGTAATTTGCTTCACAAAGAAAAAAAATCGTATATATTTCCTCCTACAGTGTGAATTCATTTCCCGCTGCAGAATATTAGCCTGAGTTGGAATATGTGCAAATTTTGGTTCCAAGACAATTACATGTTTTGGAGCTGATATTTCACAAGTCATTAAAAGCACAGACCGAAGCTTTTGATGCTTTAAAAGGCAACGTCTCATTTTTCCAAAGAGAATTACAATCTCCCTTTCTAGCTTTCAGAGATATTGAAACATCAAACTTTACTTTCAATTTTGTTACAGTTGAGAAAAAAACTGTGTAAAGTAATTTGTAAGAGTTTTTAAATTTTTGTTTTAATTTCTCCCCTCTCTCCTTGGAGCCTCTGTGGTTACTGGAGAGTAGTTTTACAAGTGGAATAGCACTGATGCAAATCGAGAATGATGCAAAGTTGAGAGCAAGCCTAAATCCATGCTGACAAGCCTTTATATCTTACAAACACAGTGTGTACCTCTTACTCTATCTGTTAACTGCTCGGCATCTTGGGAAGGATACATCTTCAAATACATGCCCAAGCACGCTGTTATTTTGGGATATATAATACAGAGTCTGGGAGTTCAGAACAGAAAGTGATGAAAAGTAACAGATTAAAAGGAAGAAGTGTAACCTGGCAGAGGTGCATTATCCTGGGGGAAAAATTACGAGTAAGATCAAACATATTTATTCTTGTAAGCCTTTCCCGCTGACAGTCAGCAACCCAGCTGTATCCAGCCCTCAAGCAAGTGATGTGTCAGAAGATGGGGCCCTGCTGAATGGCGACTTGAGACCGGAACTGGACATGCAGGGTCACCACCAAATCCCTGGTGCTCAACTACTTCCATCCCAGCCGGTCCCAGCTTGGTGGTTTGTGCTTCAAAGGTTACGGGCTGAACAGGATCAGTGCAGCAGATGCATATACCAAACCGGGACACGCCGGATTGGAATAATGCACTTGGTATTCTGGAAATTCCTTCCTAGCTGCTATTTTTAATACCTAGTATTAAACATGCTCATGGATATTCCATTTCCAGAACGGTTATTACTATTCAGTTGCCATTAATGTTAATGGTGGGTGTTGGTTAATGCCAAGCCACGGGATGAAATTATTTCCTTTCCCATCTGGGTTTCTACAGTCTTAAATAAAATAAAAGGAGACTAGTGAGATCACAGCTGAAACATTCATCCTGATCCCCTCCACCGCCACACATTTGGGAAGAAACCTTTGTTTACAGGATAAAGCACATCACCGGCATTATCCCCTCTACCCTACCTAATGCGTAGTGGATAATACTACAGTTAAAAATATTAATGAAAAATGACTAATGGTAACTAAATGATTCACTTAACTTGGCTCTCTCTATAATGTATTCTTCATATGACAGGCATTTATTAGCTCTTGCTGATGACTCCACAGACACCCCGCTATGCACAGAGTGCCTGTCTACACATTAAAACTTAATGCACAAAGCAAGAATTATTGATGTTAGCTCTGTTCTAAAAGGGCGTATCAGCAGGAATTTTTTTTATTATTATTTTATTTTTTGCACTAGCTTTAATTTTCCTTAGCTGCTGAATAACCATGGATTTTTAATTTTATCAGAAGCTAGTGGTCCAAAACATCTATTAATTTCCCCACAATATTATTTTCCCCACAACCGTTGTCTTTTTAACGTGATTATTTTTTTATAGACACATTAAAATAAGTACACGTGACATTTCAAGACTCTAAAAAGCAGCTTGGAAGTCCTAGCGCTCGCACACTGTGCTGCTATCTGTGTGCCTGGGGAAGCAGCGAGTCTTAATGGACCTTGTGTTTTCCTCAGGATTTCATAATTTTTAAGAGCAGCCAAATGCTGATTATTTGTCGAATACTGCCTTGAATATATACATACAACTGCCTCCACTTTACTGAAAGTATATACAGTTAGGAACGAGCTGGAACGAAGTGCTTCTGCACAGACCTGATGAAGCATCTCACACGCTGGCACGCATTAGCTCTGTTGTCTCTTCCACCCAAGAAGCTGCCTGTTGCTCTAAATCCCAAGCCTTGCTTTTGACATTTGCTGGGTGCCCACTAAACCTGGTATAGATGTGCGATTTAACTGCCTTCTGGGGTCCCTGGGTGAGATCTTTAGTGTCTACTCCCTTGACACTTGGGAATCAGCTCACACAGCATCAGGATGAAGAGACTGGGGCAGCCTGAGTTTTGCTGGTGGGAATTTGGGTGGTCTCTTCATACCTGAGACAGCTGGACCACAAAATGCCATTTCCTGCAGCTGGACAGATCCTGCCTGGAAAGATGTGGCTGGAATCTGCCCAAAAGCCACCTTCACTTAGACCAACGTCTAGATATTGCTGCCGCTGCCTTGCAAAGACCCGCAAGAAGGCACCCAGCCATGGCTGCTTCAGACCAATTCTCCACTGCCCTGAACCTGATGTAACCCTTAGACCGATGGAAAGCGAGTAAAGAGTGGATGCAGAATGGTATGGTTTGGATTTGGCAGACTAAGACACCTGGTCTCCATCCCTTCACCAACTGAAGGAACTTCATAAAACCTCTACAACAAATGGGGGAAAAAAAAGAAAAAAAAAAAGAAGAAAAGAAAAAAAGAAATAAGTCTCCAAGCTCCAAGTTGAGCAGTTAAGTGCTCCCTCCAATTCTTTCCCTCTGAATAGAGATAGAAAAGGAAGCACTTTCAAAAGTGCTTGAGTGCCTGTCCCTGAGACTTAACCACCCGACACCTGAATGAATCACTCCTCTAATTGCCAAAGCCAGGCTGGAAACAGACTTCAACCCAAGAGAGGCATTTTCCCTATGCCTGTGCAAGGCTGCTTTAATGTAAACGGCAACTTAGACCAGGTACAGTAAGGTCTATAATCTTTTAGCTGTGTTTAAACAAAAGAGAGGTCAACAGGCTATTTGCAATGATTCATTTTTAGATTTCATGAAATTATAACATAAGGAACAATAAAGCTTGACCTTAATGATCAGGAAAGAATGCGGCTCTGTGGTGCTTTTTTTTAAAAAAAAAAAAAAAGCTGAAGATGGACGGAAATGGAATGATTTGTTAAAGAGATAGATTTGATAAAGGAACATTTTTCAATAATAAAAGTGAAGAATGCTGTTCCAGCTAGACATTTCTTTTCATTTTTATTACACAGACAGTGCTTGATTACAGTTTAGGGAAATGAACTGAAAGAACAGATGTACTATTTTTTTGATAGGTAGTCAGAAGGGTATTTTACAGAGTCTGGGAAGAGTTGGAAGGCAGATCATTCAAAGGATAATTGAAGAATGATATTTAAACAGGTTACATTTGTGCCCTCAGGCATTAAACATAGGAGACTGTTTTTAATTCTCAACACGGGAGTTCACGTTGCTGTGAAGCAAATGAATACAATGAATTATTTTGTTTCAGAGACATGCAGTAAGTCCTGGTTAGCAAGTGGGGAATTTTCCACGATGCAGGGAAATAGCAACACTTTATTTGAAGTTATTTAGATCAAGCCAGATGCTATTCAGTTTAATATTCTTCATCATTCGTTATGTTATAGTGTCTTATTTTCCGCAGCAGTTTCAGAACAGAGATCAAAACCATTTTGGGGTAACGTAGGCCATAGCAGGAACGCACAGAGACAGACCCAGACCCAGGAGTCTGGCTCTCTAGCATCAGGACTGCAGAGGTCTTGCACAGCTTGTTGGGAAGCAGATGACAGCTGCTCTATGGCTCTACCGTCTGAGGGTGCTGGTGAAAGCTGTCAGGCAGGTGGCAATGCCTCCCCTCACTTGCCCCTCCAATGGACCAGATCTACTTCAAACATGAGCATCTCTGTCCTCTGCTGAGATGCCCCAACTTCACGCAACCCATCTGCACTCCTGGTGGCATGGCATAAGGGAAATACAGGGGCTGCAGGATTTTAGTGTTTAGCTTCATACTCTACTTTGTTCAAGCTACATCTTTAGTATGAACTCTAGTATCAGAAATCAGAAAAAAAGGTACCTTTCTAAGAGTTTCAGCCCCTACTAAGAGTTTTCAGCTCCAGGCCATGCTCTGAACTATGTAACAGCATCAGTCTCTTGAAAGGCCGTTGGTTCTCAGCATCTGATACTCCCCTCATCCTACAGAGTACACCTTAACCCTTTCCAATAAAAAACACGTATATCAATTAGCAAATTTCAGTGGAGTACACACTACATCCACATCAATGACACATTAGTTTATCGTGATTAATGTTGTGCACTTCATGCCAATTGAATTCCTAATGATTAGCCACTTAATTCTGAGCTGACACAATTACTCTTCCCACTGAGAATTACTTGTTTCAGCTCGAAGCTCAGTGTAGAGAAAGCCAACCATACCCAGTCATGCAAATACATCTCATGGCATCTAATTTCAGGTTTACCAATACGCACTTTGTATGCATAATAAAGCACTGGGCATACAAAACCATTGCCGTTCAAGAGTGGTAGGACTGCTGGCAGGACTGAGCACATCCCCAATTCATAGATCTCAGCAGCAGCTGGGGTATGTGTGCATGCATGCTCATACTTGGGCACAAGAAAGCAGTTTGCCCTTGGTCTGCAAAGGCCTCCACAGAAGCACTGGCTCTCCCTGATGTTATTGAGACAAACATTCCAGACTAGGTATGTGTCAGTGGAGTCTGCAGTAACAATGTTACATGTCAGAAAATCAAGTGGGTACATCATGATTTAGATTCCTTACAGTTAAGACCAAATACTTGGCTTGCCTTCGAGTAAGTGAGGAATTTAAACAGTGAATCTCATGGCAGCTGTGAAGCTTTGGTAGGTGCACAGTTTAGCTTGTAACCAGTAATTGTACTGGCCATCTTCTACAATAAAAACACTATGCAGACAATAATTATACCATCAACGTTGCCCTGAGAAATAAACAGGCACAACTCATTTTATAAGTGTGGAATCAGACATAACGACCTGACGACAAATAAAACACTAATAGCAAAACCAGCATTGAAACGTAGGGTGTGCTCATTGTGCAAACTGGCTCAGACAACAGCGCTGGCTGAATATAACTGCAGCAGGATGCAAGAACTGTGTCTTGCCAGGCCACTGCTGCTGCGACTTCGGCGTGATGATGATTACTGTATTTTCACTACGCTGATTCAATGAAAGCAGCGATGTTCCCACCATGAGAGAGACAGAATATGGTAAGACAGCTGAGCATCACTGAACAGACGTTAGTTCTCCAGGACCAGTTGCCCGATGGAGTATTTATAACAAAATCAGAGCTGTTAACAATGTGAGCGGCTTCAGTAGCCACTGGATGTGATTCCTCTCACGCGTGATAGAAGGGGTTGCTCAAACATCTGCAGGAGCCGGCAAAACGATGTCTGTTAACTTTCAAAAGGCATCAGACCATTTCATCACCTACACACTGACCTACCAAGCAGCACAGTATTTAGATTTCCTATTCCATGTGGACTTGCAGCTTTGCAGTGACATGTACCCTCGTGCTTCTCTGTATGAGGGATCTGAGGCTGATGCACCAGTGAAGATGCACATGGGAGCGTATTATTCCAAAAGACCCTTGTGTTGTCCAGGAGATGGTACTTAGAGGAAAGACAGAAGCTGCTTCTCAGAATTAACATTGAAGAATAAAGCAACACTAGCTGTTAGTTGTAATAAATTTGCAACTAATTGCTAAATGTGTGGTTTATTTACATTGCCTTTAGCTGCAGGCTGAGGTCTCCCCTTCGGTTTTATCTTTCTTTGGCCTCTGCGGTTACCCTCCAGGCCCTATTTCTCCAACACAAAACCCACGTAAAGAAACAACAGTCCCCTGTGTTTTCTAAAGATATACCCACAGGCCAAGGCCATTTGCATCTGGACTGCTTCCCTATTCCTATTCCTCAGGCCTCCTTAATAGAGCGAAAGGAAACACAACCACCACTATCTTCCGGGGCTCCATGAACGCCCCAAGTTAGCAACCACCAGTAGTTCTGTGCCAGATCCTTTGGCAACACATGCCAGCACACACATACACTGTGCAAAGCCAATCTGCACATGGTGAGAACTCTCGCAACATACAGCTTCCCAGGACAGCAGTAGGTTTGGCAGGGAAGGAAGCTTATTTATCTTCATTTTTGGATAGAGACAACTGACTGAATACATGGGGTTTTCTCATGTTGGTCCTTACACAAGACTGACTTGTTAGTGACAAGGTAGATCTTGAACCTGCACAGCTGCAGGACAGCCCTTAATAACAGATGGCAGTACTCTGCCAGTGGTTGGGTAGAGAGGTTCAGTGTCTCAGCAGATGATGCCTTCTATCTCACTTCTTTAGCCACCGATTTAATTACACTGATAATGTCATGAGAAGCAGAAATCAATTATTCATTAAAACTGCCTAAGAAATCATTCTTTTATCCCATGTATTTTGTTTCAAGATCATTTACACTTGGATAAAGGCAGTTTTCTTCCTTCAGCGTCAATATTTTATACAGTAACTCACTTAACAGCTCAAGTGAAAACTGAAGTGGGTCTGTTGAAGAAGACCAGGACATGATACCTTGTGCAAGGCATGAAGGTGATGCTTGAAAACCCCACCAATCTGCCTGCTGCATATCAGCAGCAGTGTAATTCAGGGATCATGAGCAGGAGGCATGGAGTGATCTGTTACATCCCTTTTGAAAACAAAGCCCTTCAATGCATTTACATCTCAGTCTCCCATGACTTTTAGAGGTTGCTGGAGGTGAGGACACAGATCTCATACTGCCTGTTTTCTAGCTCCCATTTTTAAGAAACACAAGACTTGGCCTGCCATTACTTTCTTGAGACAAAGAAATTTTTTTCTACATTCCCATTAAAAGCATTTTTATAAACTAAAAAGAAAACATTAACCTCTTTTTACCAGCAGACAGACAAAAATCTTTTCTTTTGCCTGGTTTGGTTTTGTACTAGTTTACTGAAAATAAGTAAATAAACCAGACTGCAGTTTTCAGAGGGACAAGTCTCTCCTCTATCTGCTTTATCATCAAGTGTCCACCCTCAGCCTCTTGAAGGCTGGCCCCACCACCTTCTGACAAAGCCACAACTGTAAGCCTGCACTGTAACTCAGCTAAAAATATTCTCATCTTTGAGAAGCAAGATTAAACCAACTCTGCAGACCCACAGCCACGCACCAGAGCAGAGCACCTCCATTCTTTGCACGGAGACTCAGATTAGCAGCAAGCCCTGCACAATGTGTGTGCTGAGGGGGCTAGACAAGCCTAGAGATACAGGGCTTACCCACTCAGTGACAGCGGGACTGTGCCTGGAAGGTGCAGTGTGGACGGGTTTGTTTCCAGGCTGTAAATATGTGGTGTTTAAATGTAAGGAAATCAAGACACAGGCTTCTGTAGGTCTAAAGGTATAGGGGGAAAAAAAAGAAAAGGGAAAAGCCTCTGTTGTGCCTACAAAAACTGCTCAGAATAGTCATTCTTGGCTATTACTTTCTAGAGTGATGTCACTGGCACAACAATCTCCTACAGAAAGAAAGCTGCAATTGTGGAAGTACCTAATATTGCATCTCACCTTCACCACAGGAACCTTGATTCAATTTACATTAAGTAAGACGTTACCCTTTGGAGAAGTACCAACAATTTCGGCTTCCCCTTACCAGTTCAATGAAACATTTCTTTTCTCCTTCAGCTGAGCTTATTATGAATATTTAATGTATCAAAATGAACTGAAAGCTACCACTGTGCATCTGCTCTCCCGCTCTCCGTCCATCTATTGACATCAAGGCTTAGTTCCCAAAATATGACATTAACTATATTGCTATGTAAATACAACTCCTTCAACTACCATTTCATAAGTAAAATGTATGCAAGGCAAAAGCCAAGCCTGGCTTGAATAGATGAAACTGTTCTCTCCCAGCTAGAGATGTCTTTGTTACTTTGGCTCCTGATGTCAATTCCCTGCACCAGCTTGTACGTTCATCTTCTGTCCTCTAATTGAATTAATATTCACTTCCTCTTACTAATCCCCAGATGCTTGTCTGAAATGATCTAAGACACAGCCCACGTTTACAGGGAGAATAGAAAAGATTTATATTAGGGCATGAGTTTGATAGCTACAGAGGTTTGCTAATTTGCTGTGCAGCCAGGCAATCCAATTGTGGGAATGTTGTGATTATTTTTCAACCGTTCCTCTAAAGCTTGCATATAGTGTTTTGCTTTTAGCCCTGTGCTGAAACCACACTCAGAATAGTGTTCAGATGTGATTTAAGATCGAAAAGAAAGGAACACTCCTTCCTGGATTTTCCAGGCACTGTACATATAAACTCCAGTGCACTGTAAATTTGCCAATTTTCTCTGGTTTGGCTACAGTTATTAAATCACTGACAGGGGGGAAGGAAAAAAAAAGGAAACCTTTTCAGCATCAGGCTACACTCTTCATCATTTTCTAGGGCTACAGAACATGTGGAATGGTGAAAAGGGAGATAAAGCAATGGTGGCAATCAAGCTCCCTTCCACTGGATACACTGGAATCTAAATTTTGGTCTTTTTAGAGCTTAGGATGGTAAAAGTCAATTTTCAAGAGGTCAGGTTTCATTTTTCTCCCAAGGTTATAAATGGACTGGAACATCTACACTGACAGTGTGCTGGAAAACACAGAACACAAAGCCATGCTGCTCCTCCTCCCACGCAACCACACAACCGTCTCAGCGTGAAGGAAATGAAATTTTGTTCCCATGCTGCCCCCGTGTTTTGCCGTTGCCCCAGGAATATAGGGATGGTTCAGAGCCCAACCACACTGGGATATACAACTGCTACAGGCTGCTCAAACAACAAAGGTCTGCTTGAGTGGCCCTAGACTGATTGCTAGCTGCTACGTTATTTTTACAGAGGGGAAAATAAAAAAGACCTCAAGAACACAAACACTGGGTTCGCTGTGTTCCAATGCTCTATTGATATTACCTTGTAAAAATACTTTCCCCCCCTCCTTTTCTTTCCACACCTCTTCCATATGAGTAAGAAGCAAGGTCTGAGAAGCACTGAATAAAAGCAGTTCAAGCGTGGCCGGCCCAGGTGATGATTACTGCAACAACCAATCCTTCAGTCTGACGATTAAACAAGCAAACCTAAGAGCAACTCTGACAACCAGCAGTTAGGGTGTTTCTTTCCCATGCATGGGGGGCACACCTCCTCTGCTTGATGGGATTCGGTTCCCAGTCCTCTGGGTTTGGGAGAGCACCTTGACCACCAAAAGTAGCAGCTCGGGCCCCTCCGCTTCAAACTTCAGATTCAGTGGACTGTTCATTACTGTCGTCACCAGGTCTGACGGTTTCAGACAAAGATCGACAGTGAAAGGCACAAATTTTCTCTTTGTTTTCCTAGACAACAGATGAGCGCACAAGGTCTTGAAATGTCCATGGCTCTTTATCATAGCCTCAGATCATCCTGACAACAGGCTTAATAAAGAGCCTGTTAGCCTGAAATCCCACTTGCTGCTTCTATTTAGTTTCAGAACGCAAGACAGGAGCAACAGGAGAGACTGAAGACACCGCATGGCATCACTCACATACATGACTTGAGCACACCTGCTGCCAAACGTGGGATGCACAGTCAAATCACCTCAAGTCCACCACTATCCCTCTACACATAAGATTAATCCCAAATCAACCCAAGTGTATCCCAGCTACTGCTATTGGAATAATTCAGCCCCAACAGCTAGTTTCAGTCATCCCCCATCTGCATGTCTTCCAGTTGACCTTTTCATTCAACCCTGTCCATACCCATGGGGTGAAGCCACCTGCTTCTCCAGCGCACTAAGCGAGTGCAGCATCCCACTTGACTCACCTTAAACCTCCCCACAAACTTCATGAAAGAGAAAACTAACTTGGAAAGTGTCCCTAAATAATCTGTGCTTGATTTAACGATTTACAGGCTGCTACAGAAGGGTCTACACGCTGCCTCCCCACAGTACCATGGATTTCCATAGCACACTAATCCCAAAAGGCATGCTGGCTTCTGCAGCCACATCTTCAAGGGTCAGCACTTCAACCTCACTTTGTCTGCAGTACTTCCAGAGAAAAAATCCTGAATCTCTGTGCATAAACAGACAGGTAAATGATTGCACTTTTACCAAGTTTTGGTAAGGTGCAGCTGGTTCATTACTGAGGTTAATTTCTACTGCGCAGAGCTAAAAAGTGAATGAATAGTACATACCAGTATTACATAGAATGTCAATGAATATTACAGGTCAGTTTGTAGAGCCTGAGGTGCTACATCAGAGACAGTTAACTGTAAAAATGGGATTGGGGAAATCTAATCTCTGGAAAATAATTGCAAATTTAAGTTCTTCTGCCCCTCCTTGATATTAAGGTTAGATAGTAAATGAGAATTACAAGTACCAGTAGGTAGGTTAGGGAGCATACAAACAGGAGGGGTATCAACTATTTAAAAGGGTAGAAAATGGCAGCACAAGGGGGAATAGACTGAAGCTAAAGGAGGGAAGGTTTAGATTAGGTATTAGGGGGAAGTTATTTACAGAGAGAGTGGTGAGGTGCTGGAACAGGCTGCCCAGAGAGGTGGTGGATCCCCCATCCCTGGAGGTGTTCAAGGCCTAGTTGGATGGGGCCCTGGGCAGCCTTGTCTAGATCCAGGCCTGGAGGTTGGTGGCCCTGCCTGTGGCAGAGGAGGGTTGGAACTCTATGATCCTTGGGGTCCCTTCCAACCCAGACCATTCTACGATAGATGGGTTTTATGTCTCTATTCTTTCATTTTCCCGGATACATTACAGTCCCTCAGGAAGAGCAAGGTTTCTGCTGGGCTCTTAGGATTTAAAGACATCATCTCATCCTGTTACAAATGGGCTTCAATTCTGCTGCACACAGTTAAGAAACCTCTTTGATACCAAAAAACATGGTGGGGGGAGAGGGGGGGGAGAAGGCAGATGTTTAAACAAACACAGTTGCTACTCTTCAAACAACAGAGTGCTGCCCAAAAACTACTTGCACCAGAAATAATCGAAAGAGGCTAGAGTTTACAAGGTCTAGGCTGAGAATACTGGGATACAGCTACTTCGCCAGCGATGCTGGAGCCCTTGTTAAAGCGCAGACAGAAAGGATGCTCTCAGCCACTGTGCAGGAGCCAGTGGCAGAGATCTCTGCTCATTACACCTCATTGCAAACACTGATATCCTTACACTGCCCTTTGCTTCCTAATCCTCCAAAACATCCACCTCCATCTCCCAGCAGTTTAAGGTATCCAGGTTTTCTGGTGTGTAATTTCCAAAGTGGTGGGGGGGAGGAACTTAATGCAGAGAAAAGTGAGGTGCTCAGTTCAGGGAAAGCATCTGACTCAATACACTTCAGGTCACCAGAGGTCCAATTTGGAGACAATTAAACACAAAAAGCCACTCAACAGGACTAGGTCAGATGCTAGAGCCCAGGTCTTCTCTCCATCTAGATACCCCAGCATTTGTCTAACAGAGAGCCCTCACATCGCACATGGATATCCACCTTTGAAAGCTGTGTTACGCTCTTTCCCCTCTAACACATATAACCCTTTTGTTTATGGCCATGCCTCCTGTATGATTAAATACTTCTTCTCAAACTTTATGCCTCTAGGAAGCCTTTATATTAAAAGTCTCATGCTCTCTAAATAATAAAATATGACTCAAGTACTGCAGACATTAAAAAGAGGCGTCTCTGCTGCTTCTTCTTCTATCAGAGAAAACTGAACTATTGTGAGTGACAACTGTATTTTTTCATTTCATGCAGGTAACAAGTCTTTTATTAAACACAGGTGCCAAAAAATTCTTCCCAATGCACTGCAGTAACTTGAATGAGCATGTCCTGGGGATAATTTTGGCCTCGAGTGCTGGTAGTTACTGTACATACTTGTCTGATTAATTCCTCTTGACTTACAAAGGCATCCATCATGTCACAACAAATGATCTATGAAGCACACTGTACCTGAAACCCTCCCCTCACCAAGCCATTTCCCCATCATCTAAAACAGGTTCTTATCATTTGCAATCAGTAATTAATAACAAAGCATTCTCACTAGTGCAATTTTCCTGCTAAGGTTAATGTAATATTTCATCGCAGGCCAGCTGCTGTTTTATGACTTCCAAGCATGACAGTTAAGTAATGTCTTTGCATAAGAAGTCATCCACGGAGTAAATCAATTATCTCCTCTTTCATCAACAGGTATTTTGCTGCAGCGAGGGACGCTAATTACATATAAAGTCACTGTTTACCAACAAGAGTATGTACCCAAAGTTTGGCATGGTACATTGTACATTGACTTTTCTTCCCAATGTCTCCACTCTGCATCTTTTCCATTAAGGAGTTTTTAATCTATGATCAATCAAACACTGTGATCATGAGCCACACTTACCATGCTGATGTTATTGGCACAAATCTGCCTACAAAGACCAGCAACAACCAGTTTTCAGTAATGGTAACATTTTTTAGCCACTTCTTGCCCTCAGAAAGGACACATGTACTTACAACTGTTCATAACAATTGCAAATCATCATTAAATTTGAACATACTTATTCTTTATATAAGTTGCACTGTTTTTTCATACCCCAAAGTTCATGCGGGGATATCTCTATTGCTGTCCCTGGGAGGAAATTCAGCCAGAACATATATATATATATGTGAAAAAGGGAGAAAAAGTAGAGAATAGTACTGGTGTACAGTACTCGTGTAATCTTCCTGTCTTGCTGCAATTGGCAAGTTACTTTGGAGGCCTATGTTGTTTCCCCCACACACTCCCTGCCTTTTTTTGATTGACACAGTAATTGTCTGGCATATCAGGCTCTTCTTGCATGATGATGTAGCTGATGAAGATGAGTCTGGCTCAGTAATCTCGTGACCCAGAGGTTGTTGTGCACTGGCAGACTATCACGAGTTGTTTATTCTCCTGCTGCCTGTTCTGGTCACCTGCTGCCAGAGACAAAACACCAAGAGAACTGGACCTTTCATCCTACTCAGTGACCTGCCCTCTGGTTCTTGTGTTCTGAGAATGAGAAGCTGCAACAGGCAGAAACAAACTGTACAGTGCTCAGCAACTCTGGATTGCCGAGGGCAGCAATACCAGGTTTAAAGCATTCAAATCTTTCATTCAATGTGCAGATAGAGCTCAAACCACCAGGTTCACCACAAACCTCTGTCCAGGAAGCAGTACAGTTACCCACAGAGTCATCCTAGTGAGTGGAAATCAACTGAAGAGAGGAAGTTACAAGCCCAGAAAAAAAGTTAACTGATGTGGGCTGAACCAGGCCAATATTTGCTGATGCTATCCAGGCAGCCTGAGCCACGGATAACCACACAGCAGCTCCAAAAAAGGAGCATTTGTGGTCTGAGGTGACTAAGGATGTATAAACACTGTCTGCAAGGCAAGAGCTCATTTTCTTCCTTTCACTTGGTGGAAGGAGGGGAGAAAAAACGCAGAAGCAATAAAATAAATGGGTCATTTCAGAATAACTGCACCAAAACAGACCAATACAATTTCATTAAAAAAAAAGGCAACACGGGGCCCACAGCTCTGACTCACTGGGTTTAGTAAATCACTAGACATCCTGGCTCCAGCTCCCCCAAAAGCAGCCACCTAGAAATACATCCCCTCAGCAGAAAGAAATGTGTTTGAAAAGGCAAATAACAAATGGCAAACAGCGTGACCTTTAGTGAAATAGTCACGTGGACTCATGAATTGAAGTCAGGCAGTGTCAAACTAAAAACTGAAACAAACTCATCCTTGGATTTGGTTCCTAATGGAGACAGGACTGTATCTCTGCTGTGCTTCTCTCTGCGGCCTAGACAGATCAAATAATGGTGTAGCCTGTATTTAATGAGAATTAAATGTTAATCTTGACAACTAGAAGACAAATTCTAACTTTATGCAATTATTTCGCATTTCTTTAACATTTGGTCTACTTTGGTTTGCAACTTCTTGCAGTTCAGTAGCACAGTCATTGCACCAAACAGATCGACATTAATCACTAAAGTCTGGAAAGCCTCAAGTATGATGCTGCCCAATTCTGAACTTCTGGTGACTCCAGCTCATGGGCTGAGCCACAATTACCTGTTATTTTTGGAACAGAGGGGCTGAACACAGCCATGCAAATTACAAGACACAGTTCTATACATTGTCTTCTAAGAATATCTTTTGCAAATATTTGTTTGTCCATATTCTTAAATTCCTGGGGGTCTGCATACCAAAAAAACCCTACCCAAGGTACAATGCAAGCTTACTGCACGTTCCTGCATGGCTCTCCATCTGTGTTCAGTTACATCTAGAATTTTCTCCTTTGCTACTTGCTGTGTATTGAATTCTCTCTTTCCATTTACAAATGTGTGTGAAGGAAAACAGTTCTGCCTTAATACAGATCCAAATTAGCTTTTTAATAAATTCATTAAAGAAATGGTCCATTTCAGCACTCAAAATTTGCTCCAGGTACATCCTCTTCACCTTATTACTAGACTTCTACCTGAAAATGAAAGGAAAAGATAATAGGGTCTCAAAAACAGGCTGCACACTGCCTGCCACGTATATGGAGACTACAGCCTGGAAATCCACTTACTCAGTGTAAATCCAGTTCAGTTATATTGACTTTTCTTTCCCTCATGGTATATTAGTGCTCATGAAAAATCTTCCAGTGAAAGCCCTAGAGAAGAAATCTTTTGTCCACAGACAACTGCACTTCCCACATTCTGCTCTATTACAACAGGCAAAAGAGCAAAAGTGTTACTCCTACTTTTACAACAATCACAAGGCCAGACACTCAACAAAAACGTCAATAATGCATGGGCTTTGTCACAGACACTTCCTTTAGCCCTAATTCAGTACTATCTCCACCCATTTATCCTCACCTCCACCAAATATACAAACAGTTATAATCAGTCCCCTGAAAATTTGACTGTAACTCTAAAATTCAACTCCTACCAGCCACCGAGACCATCCTTTCAGTCACCTCCACACCATTGCTACATTTGAATTCACTCAACCCAGATATTCCTTTCTGGGTTTTTTGTTTTTGGGTTTGTTTTTGTTTTTGGTTTTTTTGGGGGTTTTTTGTTTGTTTGTTTTTTATTTTATTTTCCCTTTTTCTTTTGTGTTTTCTTCTTTTTCTTCCTTTCCTTTCCCTTTCCTTCCCTTCCCCAATCATTTACCAAGCCAAAAAGAGATTAAAGAGAGAAATGACAAATCTGCAAATAACTCAAACAACTCCATAGAAGGAAACAAAACACTGCAGGATCAGAGAGGCTGGTATATGTCAACACTGTAAATACCCACAGTCAGAGTCTCAGCTGGTGCAAAACAACCCGCCTGGTTTTATGAGGGCAGAGCAACCTGATGTTGAACACACAGTAGAAAAACCTTATTTGTGTTAAACTCCAGCATTTTTAAATCAGAAAGTATTGACCATACCTGGCACCTAAACTCTCATTTTCTCTGACAGGGAATGGGCAGGAGCACGGTCCACATGAGGATGTTAATATGGGCCCTTAATACCACCTGAAAGCAGGGAGCCCCGTGCAGCCTCTTCCCTTGCCCACCTCTCTCAGAGGTCCTGGAGACATTCCCAGGAATGGCAACAGCAGCAGCAATGGTTGCACTTTGCTGCCTACCCAAGGAAACCTGAAGCACATGAAATGTACGGTGCGCTCTATAGCAGAGGATGGAGAACCACAGGTGGGTTCTCCTGTTATACCAGATCATGTAAAACACATGCACATAGACAGATAAAATATTTAGTCACAACTGCACACCTAGTTTGTAGTAATCCAAAGCCGTAGCTGCAGGGCATCTTTCAGCAGCCTACGTCTGGTGTTTGAATTATACAGACTCCTTTGAACTACAAGGAAAACTACTACAAATATCTGCTCAATCAGCTCCATCGTTCCTCTGAGGCAACTGAACTGAGTGCTTAAGGGTTCCTGTGATGCCACGCACAGCCACTGGCATGCAGCAAAAACACATGGGTTCACCAAACCAAGAGTCAAACAGGTTCTGATGGTCAAGGGTTAAAGATCTGACCAATGATTTCAATTATATAGATAGATGAAGAGATGTCAAGACAAAAATGCCTTCTTGTGTATTTATTATATATCAACTTCTGCCTTGACTTTACAAATGGCTGAACACAACTGCTTCAGCATGAAACTGATGAGAAGGATTAGGGGTCTGATCTCCACCCCCCCAACCTCACATCTGCTGGTGAGTTCTTGAGGCCAAGAATGCTACTGCAAAAACACAGACCTGTTTCTGCTATCTTGGAGGCACTTATTTGGGAAAGAATGGAAAAAGAAAGACAATCCATGTGTTTGAAAAAATATTCTACAGGTCATCTCCAGTCTGTTGTCTTCTATGGTGGCCTCTGCTCACTGCCTTTTGTTACTGTTTTCCCAAAGTGCTCATGCTTGCTTGCCTGACACTGCCCGTCCCTCTAGGACTGAGCGCAGTGTGCAAAGCCCCATCCAAAAAGCAAACACACACCAATTAAGAACAAAGACACAAAAACTAAAAAGCTTGGTAAGAACAGATGGCAGCAAGCTGAAGGAAACACATCACCTGCAAGAACTGACACGCTTCCTCAACACTGACTTTTCTGGCTGGCTCGTAAGCGACCTCAAAAGGGACGCTAATGATTTGCTGGTCAAGCTGCGCAGAAAGGAAGGAGAGGTGGGGTGATGGAGCTGCCAGCTGTGTCCCCTGCTTCAGGAAGCTCAGGAAATCTTTTCAGTTGACCAAGCTTGCAAGGGCTTTGAGATTACAACCCTTCAGTGGATGGGGATGTTTCTAACGGGATGGCCTTTAACGATGTTAAAGGGCAAGGAGGTTTTGACTGACACACAGCAGACCCCAGAGAGACTAGTTACTTAGCCAGTCTCTTTTCCCTTGACCCACCCTTCCTGAGCATCTGCAAAGAGTCTTCGAATTTAACCTGAAAATGCTAATATTTTTCTTTGTAGCACCAGATTGGTCCCCTTCACAGCGTTTACATGCACTTTGCATTTATGCAATGCTAACATGCTAACTCCCAAAATGGCCAGTATATTAGTATGATAAACTCATGTTCCCAGCAATGCAGAGAATTCAAACTGAATTAGAAATCAGCCTATGTTCATAAATACAACACTACTGAGCAAATGGAGCTTTACTGCACTACGTAACAGATACCACATATCTTGGGGTTGTTGTCAATTCTTCATATAAATACTTTCAATCACTTAGACTTCATTTTGCACTCTATATAGTGAGTCTCTTCATAATCAAATAGTATTTAAA
This sequence comes from Gallinula chloropus, assembly GCF_964237585.1. Taxonomy (NCBI): domain Eukaryota; kingdom Metazoa; phylum Chordata; class Aves; order Gruiformes; family Rallidae; genus Gallinula; species Gallinula chloropus. Next base: position 23,576,802 of record NC_140085.1, read on the forward strand.
ACATTTACTGCCTTGTTAAATCTAACAAGTTAGATTTATTGGGATAGTCACTTTCCTTAATAGCCAATTTAGTAAAACTCAATGTATTCATTGATGGATAAATATATAATAGGCGGTTGTTAAACTTTAATAAATATGTTTAATAGTCAGCTGGCATTTTCTCTCAATGGCAGCACTTCCTCTCAGCTGCCAACAGGAAATGCTGCTCCTGAATGTGCCAATTCAGCCCACGTGTAGGGAATAAATTCATCTAGAGGAGTGAAAAGGAGCACAAATTTCAGGTACCTTTCCTGTGCTGCTTCTCACAAGAACACTAGTTGAGATTATCCTAAACTCCCACCAAGACCGCCGGGTGTTAAATAGCACACAGTGTTTGCCTAGACTCCGTACAAGCCATGAACCAGGACAGGAAGGGCAGCTGGCTACATGAAAGCCATACAAATGATATTCATGTATTATTATTGCAATTTACAGTCTTACCACACTCCTTGTTTCGTGTATATCATGTTGCATTCTCTCACTGCACCCTGCCGCCCCGTGTGCTGATCGACAGATTAAATTACGATGTCTCAGTTTCTAGCTGGGCTATCTAAAAGGTAGTCTTTCAAGGCTCTTAGTTACCCAAGAAAAAATTTTGTTAGAGGAGTCCACATCATTAGATGACTGAAAACCTTTAAAAATCAGGCCCTTTGCTCAAACTGTAGTATTTTATGGTTCAACTCTGTGGGTCCCACAATCAGTCCTTCAAGCCAAAGGCATTTACTGCATGTAAATAAGAAAAAACAGATCAAAATATCTTCAAGAGAAACTGTACTCATGCTCTGGGCTGGCAAGTTTGGTCATAGACACGAGACACTCACCTGGGTGGGATTATAAAGTTCCTGAAGTGGGCTTCTGGATCCCTTCCGGCAGCAAATGTCCATCCCAAATGGATTTCTACGCATTACTGCAAGGGGAAATTGAAATTAATACAGGTTAGCAACACTGGTTAGCAGTAACCTACTGCAATACATAAAGCAAGAATTAGGGGATTTCAGAGACAGTGTTGTGTGTTATTTCCTAATCAACTTTCACTAGAAATTGTCCAAAAAGCTAAATCTTTTATCTATTGTGAGAGTTATTAAGAAAAAAAGCTGTTGTCCAAAAACTCTGGGTGCAAAAAAATTCAAGTACAGGAACCAAAGCAAGACAATCATCAATGGTGCCAGGTACCTGCTTCTCTGATTATCAGGGAGGAGTCAGATGGATTCCTACAATCAGCATCCCTGAGAGGCAACGTTTGAGCCTCTCTCAGCCTAAATACAGAAGTACACAGGAACCTAATATTAAAAGATTTCATTTTAAAGTTTTCGGGCTCCGTCTTTGGTTTCTCCTAGAACAGACACTCAGCAGTACATGACGTGCATGCAGCCAGTCATTGCTGCACTTCTTGCTAGGAACTGTATTTTGCTCTACATACTGCAGCTGAATATTTGACTGATCTGAAAAACAATATATGCTATGCCATCCCAGTTGGAGATCAGCAAGTTTTCAAACCAAAGGCTCTGTTAAAAGTCTGACTGAGGAGCATTTCGGGTGATCAAGTGTTTCCAGAAGAGACCTTGATCTGAGCCTCAGCAGGCACAGAGATCATCAGTTCCAAGTTAGACCTTTGTGGCCTCCAAGTCTACGTAAGAAGCCATTTGGCTCCAATCACCCTCTACAGTCATGAGGAACACAAGAGCTTCCCTGTCCTTCTAATCTCACGTGGCCCACATCCTCCTCATCAAACGTTCTTCTGCCCCAGCTTGCACTGTCAGCTACTGAAGGAGCATCAGGCAATCAGATGCCCGCATCAGGCATCGCAGTGAGGGGAGATTTGTCTCATCAACGTTTAATTAAGACACAACTGAAAGGAAAAAAAAAGAGATGATCCTGCTGGGAATCCAATGGCATTAAAGCAGAGTCATGCACGCTCTTGCCACCGCTTGCTGCAGTCTTGTAACCAGAAACTAGTGAAGTGTCCTACAGCAACAGTCCTGAGCTGCACCGCACGCAGTCATGACATTGCAGGCTTCCAGCCAAGAGTCAGAGAATAGAGTCAAGTGATGGTTTAATACAAAGGGCAGATACGCAACTGTAATTGGTACATCAAGTAGCACGAACCACAGAAAGCTGTATACAATACCAGTCTGGAAACATAATAAGATTCCTTCATTCCGTTTGTATCTGCTTTTCAATTGAAGGTAATTACCTAATAATGTGCCACATTGCTTTTCCCCTGAGCAAAGAGAGATTCCACAGGTCTTGCAGCAGGAGTCAGACATATATGCTTAGCAAACAAACTGACTAAATGCTTTTGTTTTCCTTGCAATTAGGACGGTAATGTTATTAGAGGCTATGATTTTAATCCACGTGTTTAAATACCTGATTAGCTTGAAGCATTTTTAGTCACACAGCTGAGTACTGCAATTCCTTCATTTCTGTGCTAGTGCGACGTTTTTACTTACAAAGTATTTAAAACAGTTAAAACTTTAAAAAGGTTTTGTACAAGTAAAGTCAGCTTACAGTGTCTGGAAGTTGTTTTAGGAATTAATAAAACCAACCTGAAGTGCGGTTGTGAGACATCCAGGAGTCACTCTAACCACAGAGCTCCTGTCTATCCCACCCCTATCTGTTGTTCCCCCCCTCCATACTCTTGTGCCAGGAACAGTGTCCAGGGATGTTTCAAAACCAATTTCGTAGCTCCCTCACATTTCCAGGAAACCTTTACAGAATGGAGCCCCCCATAAACTGCAAAACACATCAATTCCATTAAAAACACAGGAGCCTGGGGAAAGGAAGAGGGAATGTGTCAGTGCCCAGGTAATCAGACTGGGATTAACCAGGATCCTGAAATGCTGATGCTGTGCTCCAAAATGAAGAACTATTCTAGCATGGCGTTCCCTAATTTATTACTTCACTTTTCATTTCCATTAAACACAGTAAACAGTAACGTGCATAAATGTATCCCTCCCTGCTTCACTTCACCAGCAGGTATCAACACAGCAACACTTTATATGCAGCAGCAACAGCCATAAAGATTAAATTATTTGCACAACATGCAAGATTTGATTCCCAGATGCAAACAAACAAACAAACAAAAGCAACTGTCTCCCCAGCAAAACCTAAATGCTAAAGCAGAACCATAGTCACAGAAGCCATTAAATCTTCTTTATGATTCCCAATATTACTTAATTGGTTTGTTTTTTCAATAAAGCCTGTAGAAGACTGCGGAGTTAGCATAGCAACACAGTAGCTCAACGCAGCACTTGGTTCCCTGTTCTGTTGGTGTTCAGGAGCAGCACGCCCTGGCACAGCTGTATGCAGCACCTCTGGCACACCTGGAATTCCCATGCCCGGAATTTAACCGCGGCATTGACATAAAGAGGAACACTCCCCGTTCCTGAGCAGAAATCCCCCTTGCGCCCTTTGCAGAATCATCCCTGTGGTGAATAGCTATCAGGGGTGCTTAGATCTAGTTCAAAACACGTGCTGGCGTGCCCGTGGACAAGCAAGCTCACTTCTCAGGGCTCCTGCATCCAGCTGTCTGCTGCCTCAGCTTCTCTTAAGGCTGTGTCGTGTTGCATGAACGATGTGACCTTTTTGGCCTGAATCTCATCCACAGCAAAACTGCAGGAAGAAAACCGCAACAGGGATGCTAACTGCTGCTATGCTAATTTTAATAACACTTTCACTAAGACTCCTCACACAACTCTGATAGTGAAAATAGGGAGAAAAAAAAGAATCAAGCCCTTTATCTTCAACAAATCTTATTAACATAGTGAATATCTAAATTTACATTTTATGGCTTGGGCTGATCTCCATACATAATTACAGTTAATTATAATCTAATGGTAAGTATTGCATATGCATGGCTCTGAGAACTGATTAAAAGATCACGTTCATGCACACTAAGTGTGTGAAGCAGCTGACAGCAGCAGATAATGCCTTTAAGGATTAAAAAGTAATGTTAATACTGCAACTGCAGCAAAATCAGCAGTCCCCCGAATTTAGCCAGGACTGAGAGCAATAGAATGAATTGTTAGCTTGTTATCTGAATACAAGAGCTGGAAGAACAAGACTTTTCTTCCACCTCCAGAAATGATCCGTTCAAAACACAATCTTGGCCCATTTTGTAATCTGTGCCATCACTAGTCATTAATTTAACAGCAAGTCTGGAGAGCATGTTAAATGGGCACCCAACTTCAGTTTATCAAGAAAGATTGATAAACAGCCCTGCAGAATACAACGCTCATCAACATAAAAATCACCTATGTATACATACATAGAGAGAAGGAAACTACAAGCACCTCAAATTAGCTCAGAACAGAAGCATCCATGTACAACTTGGCAGAAGGCATTTACAATGCACTTTGTAATCAACAAACACCCCATCCCAGCATGAGAGACCTCCATTATTCCCACAGGATAAACAATGATAGGACAAAATAATAAAAATAAGAAGCCACATGAATGCAATCTCTGTCTCTCCCTATCAGGAACTACAGAGAAACTGAGAGAGGGGATGTGGTGGCACTTCTCTACGGAGATTACTGGTCTGAAATATTGGGAGTATCTAGACAGAAGAGAAAGGAGAGGAAGGAAAAAAAAATCATAGGAACCAAGAATCTTACAGACTTAAAACCATAAAGGTCACCTTCTCACAAAGTGTCGGAAGGGTGAATGAAACCATTTCTCACAAGCCTAAGTGGGATCAAGTCACAGAGGAGACTTTGCCGGAAGAGAACACAAATAACAATGGCCACATCCTCCACTGGTCTTACAGAGACAAGCGAGTGACATTTCCGATGCTGGGTATATCCATTCAGCAGCCACCTATATCATTACCACCTTACAATCCCATAAATGTCAGATGTTCCCATTCCCACAACTTCTGTAGAATAGAAGTTCTCCAACTGCTATCTAGCAGCTGTTTTCCTACTAGGTAACATTTAATTTACATTTCTTGGACTATTCTAATTACTTGCACAATAACTAAATGTAAAAACTTTACCTCTGTTCATTGCCTCTTCAATTAGCTGTCTCATATTACAAATATTTGAAAAAAGTTCTGAGGACATATTAATATTTAATTTTTCATTACATTGCTCTAATGTACAAAGACAAAATTCCCTAACACAGCACTGCTTAAAGCTGATATACATAATTCATTCTGCCTGTTTGGGATATGCGTTGTCTCGCTGAGACAAAAGCATGCGTTGGCAGCAGTATGGTAAGACTCGGGCTGAAGATGGGATCCTGTTCTTGTGCTAAACAGAAAAGCTATAGACAAGTCAAATACATTCCTTTTTCTTTTGGTCTGATTTCTGTTCTCCTCTGGACTAATTTCTCCATGAAAGGCTGAAAATTGACAGCAGTCTACTTGCTTCTTTTGGCTGAAGCACACTGCTTTCCTGCTACCACTGCTGTCCAGCTGCCCCTCCTTTCAGGCCAGGGTTAATGTTTTCCATGGAGCATCTCACTGAGAGCAAAGTACAAGTACGTAACCTAGTACCTTCTTCAGCCGAAAGGAGTTTGGGCTGAACAGTCACTTAAACATCCCTTACCCAACCTAGAGAGAAAAATCTGTGCCACTCAGCTCAGACAAGATAGCAGCACAAAACCAGTTACTTAACATCTCTAGCCATGTTTAACTAAGCTACTGCCCTCAAATTTCCTGATTTTTTAGAGCAAAGCAAGACTAATTAATTATACCCATACTGGAGGCTTAGAGAATCTCTTCAGCTAAAGATTTGGACATGGTTTGGACTCTTGCATGGCCTTCTGCTATGACACCAAAGCAGCACATACAATTACTTCTCTTTGGTACACAGGATGAAGCACTAAAATTCACATTCAAATGCTACACTCAACACCACCTCAGAGACACAGAGACACCCATTGCTCAACTAGAAGCATTCATCTGTAAAACTACTGCTCCATCTGTACCAGCAAGAATTACGCTCAGGACAAGCTGGTCACACCCAAGTGCAAACCAAGCAAGGGTCAATCTGACAATATTCTGCACATGCAACACTCTTGAAGTATGAATATACTCAGGGCAAAGTTGACTGACTGACCCTAGGAAGCCATCCTTTTCCAGAGTTCATCAGAGGATGTTGGACTGAATTTTTTGTAATTCCGAACATCCTGTCCACATACCTTCCAGACACTTAGCTAAAATCATGCTGAACAAGCTTGTCATTAGTAACCAGCTCGTTCTGCTTCAGGAAAACGAGGCTTCCATAATAATTTACAACAATCTGCTCTGCAAGACTTTAGCCAAGTCCAAACCGCAGGCAAAATCGGAAACTCAGCAACAACAAAAAAAGACTACCTCATTTCAAACTTCATTAACATTCCTCCCTTCTACAGACTAATCAGGCTAAGGACAACAAATGGTGTGAAAGAGTTAATTTTTAATCAGCAACCAGGAGCATGAGGAGTGAATGCAAATGCTGTCACCCAGCAGTGACTCCAGAGCCTGAGTAAGGAGACTTTTAGATAGCTCTCCTGGCAATGATTTATGAACACTAATCCTTCAGTAGCGGTTCACAAAGATCGACAGATTGATAGCAACATTTTGTGACATCTGGGGCCTTGCGCTTTGCTGCGTTCAGCTCGGGATTTTAGACTAAATTATCCGTCCTTCATCCGGAGACCGCAGGTACAAGGATTTATGACTAAACCCTTGTCTGGCCTCTTTTGTTTTCTTAAGGCAAAACTATAGCTTTCTTTGCTGGAGCTCGGGGATCTATTTTTGGAAAGTAAAAATCAGATTAGGTATTGCATGCGAGCATGCCAAAGTCTTAAACGCAGAGAATAGGATAATATTTATTCTCTCTGTTAGTAGAGAGCCAGGTTTTGCCTCGCATCAGACAGGAACTGGTAACACAGGGTTTTCCTCAGCGTGAGAAAACAGCAAAAATCTGTGGCCAGAGCCCCTAACCCTGTCTAACACCACCGTGCCTCGCAGACACACTGATAAACCAGTGACCCTACTGAGCTGGATGCTGTATGCACACAGCAAAGAAACAACCCCAAAAGCTCCCACGTTTGAGAGCTCCACCTGAGGAGAAGGGATGCTGCAATTTGGGTTAGCAGTGCCGGTTCCTGGATTCAACATCCCCCCTCCTATCCTCTCCTGATGTTTCCACTCCCACTCGTGTACCAGAGGGACTCACTAAAGAAAGACTTTGGATGGATATGACAAAAGTGAAGGATGAAAAATTAAGAAGTCTCACCTAAGTGAAATTATTATGGCTGAGACAAGCTGTAAAGTCATTAGATACGGGACCAAGGACCACTGAAGTAGTGGTCTTCAGTTCACGGATCAGAAAAATAGAGGCAAAGAGGTTAAAAACTTCCACCAAGCAAAGCAAATTAGTTGCTACAGATCGAATTCAATTTTGGAAGCGAGATGTCTATTTTAATCTCCTACAATTAAAAAAGAGCTGCAGCTGCAGAGATGGGTTGCCCCATGTGCCTCTGGAGGTGCCTCCTCTCCCTTCCACCAACCAACGACTCTGGATGGGTTGATGGTTGAAGTTACATGAAATAAATCCTGGCACAGCAAGGAAATGAATCTTAACGTTTATTTCTAAGCTCTAATCACTAATTACAAAGGTTGTAAATGCCCTCCTAAGAATAGAGAGATATTTAATTACTTTTTGCTTTAGACAGATTTCCAGAAATAAATTTGTATTTTATCCTGTTTGTTCTCAGATTAGCATGGGGATGGGTTTAATTGGGCACAGTGGGGAAGTTAATATCCTTGGGTGAAATTATGCAAAGACTTAGATCCTTGGCCACCCTACGGACATTGCAAGTGGCATAAATTAGCACAGCATCTTTCCTGTTAATGAACAATGAACAACTTTTTTCCAGTCATTTTGAAAAAATGTTAATCCATACGGAATTTCTTTAGAAGTCTTGAGAAATTATTCACAAACCTAAATCAAGAGACTTTTCTGTAGGCTTTACTTCTCACATGAGGAGAGCTCTGTTTTGTTTCTTCCTGTCACACACAGGCATACCCTGCTTTTAACATGCACATTTTGTGGGTGTAAGCTTCAAGCTATATTAGACTTAGATTTTATTTTTTTTTCCCTGATACAACCTTGCTGTTTTGCGACATATTGTGATGCTCCTGAACATGTAATTCATGCCTGTGACATAATATGTCACAGGTCAATTCTAGATGGATCGCTGACCACTTCAACTGCCAGCTCACCTCAGTGTAGGCTAATGCCATCTGTGAGCATCCAAAGCCAGGTGTTCCAAAACACTAATCAAAATTATTAACTTCACCCAGAAGTATTTCTAAGTCTTCATAAATTAAAAAAGTTGTGCTTTGTTTTTTTTTTACCATCCACATCAACATAAGAAGTTCTTTGTGCCCTTTTTTTCTGTCTCAAATGCAACTTTCTACAAAGGAAGTAAGAAACTAAAGAATTGTGACCAATTTTAGCTATATATTTAACAAACACGTGTATCATGAATTTTTGTGAATGAACATTGTTGATCCAGTACACCAAATCGCAAAGCAAAATTCTTTCTGGATGTTAAACTCTTCCCTACTTTTCCACTACACGTTATCCATGTGCTTTGCAAAATGAAAAGGCAGCACTTGGGGAAGGCTGGAAAATTTCTAGTGAAGCTTACAGGTTTCCAAACATGCCTCCCTCCGATTTGTCGGTACTTGCTGTAACAACATCAGTGGGCACATCTGCCGCTGGGGTCTCTTTATAGCAAAGAGTTGAATCGTCTACTCTGTTCTTCTTATCGGCCTAGTTTTCAAGGCTGTAGATAGCTGGCTATATCCCATCTCTCTGATGCAAGTTCAAACAAAAACTCTGTAAATGTAGGTCCAGGGGAAATAAAAAAGCTACATTTGCATTGTCCTTAAAAAATGAGAAGTTAGGTTTCTTTGCATGTATTTCCCACTACCTCCACAGCACTGTCAGCACCAGTCTACTTAACAAACATGATCTATAAGCTCACTCCAGAAAAGAAAAAAAAAGAGGGATTGAGAGAAAAACCTTTAAAGGAGAAAGGTTTCTATAGGAAGCTGTAATTTTAAAAGCATTTATCTTGAATCGCGGTCAAAATGAAAACGACGGCTGCAGCAGCTGCAGTCTATTTGAGCTACTGTTTCTTTGCTGTTCTTCAACAGATGTGCATTGAAGATGAAACACAAAATCATATTTGCTATGGATATACTCAAACACTCAGCAAGTCTCCTCACAAGCCAAGCAGAACAAGAAATAGAGCTGCAGAGCTGCAGCAGTCATTTTAACCCGGAGCAATGAAAGGCTCAACCATTTGGTCTCTGAACATCAGACACAAGTATTGCGCACACATTTATGCACACCTGACCCTGACACAAACAGAAACCAAGGGACTCTAGTCATTTCTGTCCTAGTGACATGTCCAGATGGACCAAGATTTACCACCTCTGAAGCAGCGGCCCTGATATTTTTAGTGTGATCACATTCTCCTGGTACTTTACTGTGATTTATGAACAATAATTTTCTTTACAAAAGAAAAAAAAAAATAGAAGGAAGCACTAAACAATTTGGTAAGCAGAAAAGAAAGTATGAAATCCTGCAGTAATCACTTCCAGAGCAGTCATTCATTACGGCAAAGAGGATTACGACTGCAGCTTGTTGTATAAGCAGATGAGCTCTTATAAATGAAGGATGCAACTTCCTTGGCAATGTGAAGGCCAAATACTGGTATTGAAAGGAAAAAAGTAACACAGACAGCAAAGGCCCGATTCTGCGATTTGCAAAATGTTCAGACTAATAATTAATACACAGCTGGGCTTTACTGTCTCATTCCAAGAGTTTATTCAGTTTAATACTTCTAAACTCCAAGTAATCCCGAGGCACAGAGATGCAATCGGCCTCTTTGCAAGATCTTTAACTTTCCCAACAGCCGATTATCGCCTCAGCTGACTGGGATCAGGGCAGGTCCAGGTCTGCAGGGCCACCTCCAGGTCTGAGGGGTCACTGCTGGGCCATGTCTAGCCCCATCGGACCATGGAAGCTCTCCAGGGCTCCTAGAATCATAGAATGGTCTGGGTTGGAAGGGACCCCAAGGATCATAGACCTCCAACCCCCCTCCTGCCTTCTTCCAGTGGGACCCGTACATCTGTACGCTCTGACTGGGAAGCTGCTTTCACACACTCTTCTCTCTCTGTTAGCAACGAGCTGTACGCAGATAATATTGCTTTCAGATGTAAGAATCCCCTCATGCAGCAGTTTTGAAATATTCCAAACCACAGATCCTTCAGGACGTTTTACATATGAATAGGACATTGTCAGCTCCCTCAGACCCAGGCTGCACTTCACCACACAGAAGAGTAAAATACACATTAGCACTATAAAACTTCATCTCAATTAGCATAATCTGTATTTCCATTATAGAGCCCAGCTTTACAGCCAACCTCGGGTGATGTACTGAGCATTCTGGATCTGTCTTTCTCTAAGGACAAATTCCCCAAACACAAGAAAGCCATTCAGAGCGGTGAATGCGGGAGCTTTCAGTGCCCGCTTATCTTTCAGTGGTTCTACTCCCTTCCTCTATCTCCTTCCACTGCTCCCATCATTTCAATGAGTTCAATTAAAACCTTGTGATGCACTTTGTCTACAGCGAGGAAATGCAGTCATGCCTCTCGCATACCCGAGCGGATGGGCCAAGCAGACCGAGTCTGCATCCAAGAGAAAAAAGGAGCGAGTGACAGAACATCTTTCTGTGATTTTATTTCCAGGGAGAGCGTTTAAAGGAGAACCAAACCAGGCAGCAGTTAACAAATAACACATCTTCTGGTATCACTACCAAATAGGATGCTGGATAGACTAAACATTTTAAATTGATTGCGACTCTTCTTCCAAATATTATGCTAGAGAGCATGGGATAGTCATATATATGAGGCCCCTATGCAAGGAGCTTTCTTCCGGAACAAACAGGAATGAAGGATCCTCATATTATTTCAAAGCTCAGAATAGTCGATACCTCTCAGAACTTTATTGCTAATAATAATCATCTTTCATAATTAGCATGCATAATAGTAAGCTTTGGTTTCAGTCACTAATAGCCTGCCAAATGCATTGTGAAATTTCTAGTAACGTTGCAGCTGGTGACTGCTAAGTATCTAAAATACAGGATCACTCTGACAGTATGACTCTGAATCAGATGGACACCAAAACTGCTAGCAGAACCATGAACTTAAGACATTTTTCCATAGGAAACCAATTCTGTTCCTGTATTTGTATGGTCTCATGCAGAAAGGGATAGAAAGAGCAAGAAAGAAAGGAAAAAAAACCCAAAGAATCCTTTCAAAAAGTCTTCAAAAAACTAAAGCCCAATTAAACTGTAGTTCATCTTTCAGAAAGACAAGTCATCTTTCTAAATTTGCCAGAGGCAGAAAATCCACCTTGAGAAACTGATCTGATGTCAAACTCTCCTCCCCAAACGTACCCTTTTGCTAAGCTGAATTGACTTATCCTCACCTTCCAGCCAACGGATCTTGTGGAGCATCTGTCTACTCCTCACGGGCATAGCTCTTTATGTAGGAACCAGTATTTTATGATCAAGACAGCTCCTAACCTTCCGTCATTCCATGGCAAGTTTTCTAGGCACTTCCTCCCTCTTCTTGCTTTCTTCTGAACACGCTCAAAGGTAACACTACAACTTGCTGAAATCAAGGTGACACAGCATCACAGTAAAGGCTGTGTCAGGACCCGTATGATGAGCAAGTCCTTCCCTCTCCAGTCCTTTACTCCATCTTTACATGTGCCCAGGTGACATTAGCTCTCCTGTGGCCCATGGAGCCATCAGGCCAGCTGCTGAACCATCATCCTCAAACCCTTTCCAGACCTCCCTTTCAACAGGAGAGGGTCCTCTACTCAGTAAGCATTGCCTAGAATTTATTCCTCTATACATTTACCCTTACTAAAATTAGTAAAATTGGGCTGCCACCCAAGTCACTGCATATTCACAACTCCATATTAATGACTTGCTTTTTTCTTGCCCTAACTCTTGCATTCTCTGTAAACCTGATCAATAAGTGAATACATTTTGTTCTGGATCATAAATTAGAACATTTAACTAGCGTCAGCCCAAAATCTAGTCCCCAAGGATTCCATGGAAAATGCATCTGCTTAGTGATGATTTCCCAGTTACAGCTATTTTTACGAACTGTCAAACATTTTTTAAATCATTATTATGTGCCATATTGATATGAGTTCACTTGCCAGATTAACTTTTATTTTTTTCATTTCCATAAGTACCTGCACAGGAGTAATTCTCACATTCAAATATCATGTAATTAAAACAAAAAGGGACTTAAGCATCGAGAACTCATTTTAAAGCAGTTATTTGTGGAAAATGTTTAGGGTAATTGTCTACCTTTAATCTTCCAGAGAAGGCTTTTGTGATGTGTTACAGCCTTGTGCTGCTCTCAACTCTGCATAGGTTAATTTTGTCACAAGTTTGTGAAAGCTGAAACAGCAAAGCTGCATTTTAATTGAAAATATTTTACACTTCCAGCTCAAAAATATAAAGCAGAATGAAAATTAAAGTTTAACTGATGCTTTCTCAAGCCACAGACTTGAATGGCAGATAGAACTGAGCTGGAGGGGAGCGTTCTCATAATGCTGCTGCTTTTTGGGGTAATCCTTATGTTTTGTGCTGAAAACTCCATTTGTCTCTATTAAATATTAATCAGCCATTACCAAGGAGCCATATAGAAATGCTGTGTTAAATAACAGAATCCAACAAGTGAAAAAAAAACAACCCTGCTTTGCTTTCACATCTACAATAAGGAGTTGAGGCATATCACCCCTTTCCAAGCTGAGATAAATCATATTGGCTTCGTGAACTGAAATGGATCTCTGTCCTTCTACATGGCTGAGAATTGCACCTGAACCATCTATGGTGAAAGGAAGATTTACTGACATCGACTGCTTAAGCCCTCAGCAGGCAAAGCGTTTTATTCAATGAGGAAGGACACCGTTTGTGTGCATATGTGCAGCTACTCATGCAGGTATGATGTGACTATATTATGTCCATACATGAGTGAATATATACATACATTATTGATGTCGACGCATAACACCAGTGCGTTACCCACCACCACATGCTGTTGTTTGCTTTGATTCACTTTGTAATTACTTCATTTGCAGGAGTTGTAACACGCTGCATCACGTTATACTGTTCAGATCCAACAATTATATGGCGGTTTGTTTTGGTTCCTCCTTCTCATTCTCTGTATTTTCCTCCTATGTATTTCATTACAGGGTTTCCAGGCTGAAAGCGTAAGTAATTTTCAGAGAAAACGGCAATATGAATTTTTCATCTAATAGCAGTCGCTTTTAATAACCTTTTTTTTTTCCAGAACACACCGCTTTTCAACTCTTCTATTTAATCAAGCTCTTGACATAATATTTTCCTGTCAAAACCTGTTCTACTTTTCTGAAATCTTTATCGTCCTCTCTCAGACCTTTTCATTTTTCCCCACACCAAACTATTCCCTTTGGCGCTCTACTGTTGCCCGTGCATACCCCTACCGACCTTTTAGGTTCACGCCCTGCTAACTATTTCTCTTCCCACACCTCCTCTAGTCTTCTACCACCATCCAGCTCCCTTCCACTACACTCCCAAAGCAAAGAGCCAAAAAAACACCCCAACTTGCTTCCTAACCCAGCCACCACACTGGGAACCTGGGTCCCGCTGAACCTTGAGCAAGGGGTGACAAAGAGGGCACAAGAGGGGAGGTGGGGAATAGGAGGGGCTGATGGCACAGAGACTTGACCTGTTGTTTGAGAGGAACCAGAAGACAGCCCTGTCCCACGTGTCCCCCCTACATGAGACTGAGGGGGCTGGGCTTGTTCAGCCTAGAGAAGGTTGCAGGGGGACCTCATTGCAGCCTCACAGTACCTGAAGGGAGCACATAAACAGGGGGGAATGAACATTTTGATTTAAGATGATTTAAAAGTAGACAATGGCAGGACAAGGGGGAATGGACTGAAGCTAAAGGAGGGAAGGTTTAAATTAGATATTAGGGGGAAGTTCTTTACAAAAAGTGGTGAGGTGCTGGAACAGGTTGCCCAGAGAGGTGGTGGATGCCCCATCCCTGGAGGTATTCAAGGCCTGGTTGGATGGGGCCCTGGGCAACCTTGTGTAGATCCAGGCCTGGAGGTTGGTGGCCCTGCCTGCGGCAAGGGGGTTAGAACTCTATGATCCTTGGGGTCCCTTCCAACCCAGACCGTTCTATGATTCTATGATTTTCAGAGCTTTAATCCCATCCCTGAGCTTGGCAACCCTTTGCCATCATCTCAGTTCCCCACTCCCAGCTCAAAGTTCACTCCGTGCACTTCTCCTCCCCATTCCCAGGAGATGCCATGAACCCAGAGGCTCCACATTAGCTGAAACACATGCAACGCAAAAGAGTGTCCAAGAGGCTTGAGAGGCAGGCAAATTACAAGGCCAGGAGCCACTGTGCAGTGCAAGGCAGCTGGAGGCACGCCTGGTTTTATTTATAGCTTTCACTCGGCACTTTGTTTTTCCTGCAGTTCAAGCAGTTAAGAAAGATGACAGAGTTCGAGGTCAGGAGCACCGTCACAGGCACACAAAGCATGATCAGATGAGAAGTGCAGCAGCAATGCTGCTGAGAGCTTTCCCCTGTCTCAACAAACCACACTTTTCCTTTCCATTTTCCATACTTGCTTTCAACTCTCTATCCTAAATGTTTAAAGGAGCAGCCATTCCCTCATACAATTAAAGGCCACTATTATGGAAAATAGTCCAAAATTTCATATCTTAGTTACTTTTTGACAGATGCACAAGAAATTTACTCTTCCCGCCAAGGCTACAGGCTAAAGTCAATGTCAGAAAAACAAAGATTTTAGGCAAATACAAACTGCCTTCACCTTTACCTCAGATATGGGAACCCTGGATAGAAAATAAAATGAGAAGACCTCAAGATGATAACCCCACTGTCATTAACCTTGTGGAAACCATGCTGGTAATAATACTGCATTTGTGGCTTCCATAAAATGCGTGCTAATTTCAAATGAGAGCTGAATATGCATATCTAAAAACCAGCAAATCCAAACCACTAGCACTGACTAATTTTGCTGCTCAAGACCTTAGCTATATTCTTTTGTTGTTGTTTTACATCACCTGCAAAATAACAAGGGATGCAAAAGCTGTAGATAAAGTTGTGAGCGAACCTGAAAAATCAGAGCTTCTCATCACTGTAAGTAATTGCAATATTAAAAAGGAGCGCAGGGTGAAGGTAACCAGTGATTTTATTTAGATCCTCCCACATGAACAGGATTAATTCCAGGCTCTGCAGATGTTTCATTTGTGTCCTCCTTATACTATAGGGAAATTAAAACACAGGGTGGTTTGCTTTATACTCCATTTACAATGTCAAGAGAACTTAACTGTTTCTGTTGCATCTGTGCTACTTCCCTTCAAAGAGAGGACAATAGCTCTAATCCTCCTACAACCTCTATCAGCTCACCCCAGCTTCCCCACTCAGAGAAACTCATTCAATTCCTGCCTGAGGAATGTCATTTTAAGCAGGATGCTCTCTTTGCCACCCTCATGCCATACTAGTAATGCTACTAAGTACTGGAAGTCAAAGAAACTGTTTTAGGCTGAAGTTCAAGCCCTTAAGAACAATATGCATTTGGGGATCTGATGTGAGCTCCTCTATAAGCTTTTTCTCCAAAATACTCTAAAAGCATCATCCAACTTTCCAAATATCACTTGCACAACAGCTACTGATAAATGTAAATCTTAAGTTGGACAACAAAGCATCAATCATCTCTTTCCAGATCTGTTTTGTTTCAAAAAGTCCCTGCTGGAGCTGGTTCTTTACATAAAGGCCTCTTTGCATGGAAAGAAAGCAAAACTCCTGGTTGCATTCCCACCCTACTCCATGCAAAGAACCCTCAGAGAAGCCTCCTCACAGCCAGGTGGGAGCTTGATCTTCTGGTGTCCCTCCAGATGGTGCTCAGGACTGGGCACAGGTTGTGATGCATCTCAACCTGCTCTTCCCAAAAAGCAGCTAGAGGTCAAGTCATCCCTATCCTCAAGTCAACCCCAAATAAAACACACAGGGCAGGGAGAGAAATGGGGAAACAAAACAAAAGCACATTGAGTCCCCACCAAACATAAGGGGTTTTCTCCTTCATCTGTTACCTCTTCTTACAGCCAAAACACAAGAGTTAAGCTGTGTGCATGACTAAGGATTTCCAGCACCAGGGTTTCCCAACGCTGTTTATCTAATCAAAAAGTCAACAAGCTACATCACAGCTTTCCTATTGCAAGGACAACACTGAAGGAAGAAACCACAAGACTCATTTCCTTTCTCCCATGTTTTTCAAATAGCATCTGTTTCTTCACCGCAGACGAAACAAAACACAAGCTTCATCCCTCCCTTTCAACTAGAGATCAAGATACTCAGATAGACTTTAATATTGAAAAGCCAGTGACCAAAACGGTTCTTCCAAACCCAAACAGCATTTTTCTTCTCCACTGTCCAGACACAACATGGGAAGAGCTGTACACCACTTGCCTGAACTCTGCAAATCTCCTTCTCCAGCAGCAGCTCCCTCCCAGCAATGCCATTTCTCCTCTCAGTAAAGCTTGGGTTTGGATCAAAGGGGTGGGGGAAACATATGAAACACAAAAGGTCTTACTGGCCACATCATGTACAATATTTGAGACAGTAATGATAAAAGTCAATGGAAGACTTTCAGCTTCCCAGCAAAAAGTAGCCATTAAAAGCAGCTGTCAAGCCCAGGAGCCAAGCTAACCGCATGCAGGGTGACAGCCAGTCCCACCACTTGTCACTTGGTGAAATCACTATCTACGTGCTAGTGCCTCAAACAAGCACTTAAATACATCTTGTTCCTCAAATCACACTTAGAGAGACCAGCAAGATGAACTGTAGGCCACACACAATGGTCACTAATGATGCAATTTATTTCTAACAGATACGACATTGAAGCAACCAGCATTACTGTTTGACCCGAGAAGTATAGAACACAGCAAGAACAAACACTCTTCCTCCCTAAATCACCTCTTTCCCCTTCCCATGACCTTTCTCCTCTGCAAGGGAGGAAAAGTTCGTTTTAAAAAACAGAAGAAAATGGGGAGAAGATGACAAAGCAAAATTGAGACTTATAAAAGCTGCATCTATTTGGCACAAACATAAAAAAAAAAGCTTCAAAAAAATGAAGGTTTCTTTAAAAAACCCTAACCAAATTCTACTGCCTTTCTCTTTTCAATGACAGCCTTTACAGGAAAGATGTGTCCACTTTCCTGCCCAATTCAGTAATTCAGTGCTGCCATTACACGGGCACCAGCGTTACTGGATTTACACAGAGTCCCACCCAGGACATTATTCAAAATACAAATTACACAATCCAGCCCTACACACAACAGCTTTCCTGAATTATGTCTCCTTCCTAAAATACAAGCTGGTACCACATTGCTAACTGCAGCCAAGCACATGACCAACCGTGCTGATCCAAGCCGCTTCAAAAGAGGGAGCGGCAAGAAGAGACCACCAAGCCGGCACACTCAGCCCAGGCTGTGAACACCAGCACGCGTCTATTATTAGGTTGTTCTTCTGAGTTATACTACCAATGTCTTGGCCACACTGGATAAAAATAAAAGCAGGATAACTTTACACACCATCTGCCTATCCTGATGCAAGGTGCTGCCCGTGCTCCACAGGGAGAAGGAGCCACCCAAGCTGAAGGGGGACACGTGGAGAAGCTGTGCTGCATCTGGACCCTGTATCGGTGGTTTCCTCTCAGCCTCCCTGTGTAACCTTGACAGTACCACTTCGGCCCAAATACTGAAGCGCTCGCCTCACATCACGCAGCTGAAAATCAATGCAAGTGTATCGATGCAGTCAGGACTTGCTGAAGGTCAGGAAGTGAACTGGTGACAGAGCTGGAAATAAAACAGAAACCTCCCGATCCCGAGATCAATTCCCTTACCCTGCAGGCCATGTTTGCATGAATTAACAAGGGAAACAATTCATCTGCAAGTGGTCTGAATCATTTTAGTGATCAGGTAATGTGTCCCAGTTCTGTCATCATTATACTTGTTGGCTCAGAGCTCCAATTTCCACCCCCATGCCACTTGCCCAACAATTTCTGTCCTTGGGAAAAAGTAATCAAGTATGATAAGGATGACAATCATAATTAGCTTAAAATACAGGCCTGCTGGCTTGTACTGAGACCATATTTTAATATAAAGAGCTAATGTGAAGGGAGCAAGACTAAAGCAATAGAAATTTTAGATTAATTGAATATGGATATCCAAACCCAAATTATGAGAAACGATCATTTTAGGAAGCAGCAGGAATTCCCTTTACATAAATTACTCCTTTAAATATTTAAAATCCCACTTCAACCTCAGTAGAAATTAATGTTTAATATCTGCACTTCTGTAACCTGACAAAAGCATTTGTAAAACACATTTAGCCCCATCAGCCACGTCCTGCTCTCAAAATATGGGCAAGAGAAGGCAGACAAAGACCAAAGGACGTAAGAACCCGTCTGATTTCAGTCAGATAGCTTTGCTGAGCTACCTGTCATCAAGTAAATCACTTGCCAGAGAAGAAAGGAGAATAGACCCAAAGACTTGAAGGTGACTCTTTGTAACAGCAACCAGTTATAAATTATATCACATTAACACCACTTCTGTATTTTAGAGATTTTCCAATACATTTGTCTATCTTCTGCCATTTTTCACAGTTAAGCAATTACTGGTCTGCTGGAAGGATGCCAGCTGCCAGTACTTCTGTCAAACTGACACTTCACAAATATGTAAGAGTCCGCATTTCTGATGATGAATTCCTCACTGCGTGTGTGACAGGATAAATTACTGCCAGCAATACCTACACAAGGACTCCATGGGTCAGCAGGCTTCCCATAAAGACAGACAGGCAAGGTGAAAGGCACTGTTACAGGATGACAACTGCCACATCGTGGGGTTTAAGGAGAGACTGGTGTTTGGGTTTTTTTTAAAGCTAAACTTTAGAATTAAAATCCCAGCTACCGAAATGCTGCGAGCACCATGGCCATGCCCACTACATCGGTAACGTGTGTGATCAGGGTCCAGCAGAGCTATAGGAGAGGTCTTAATCAAGAAAGCATGCATAGCAGTGCTAGGTTGCCTCTTCAACACAAGGAGCCACACACTATCTGGGTCCTCCTGAACCATTCCCCAGCTTCTTCAGTCTGGAGAAAAGGCAGCTCCGGGGAGACCTTACTGCAGCTTTCTAGTACCTAAAGTGGCCTACAGGAAGGCTGGAGAGGGGCTGTTTATAAGGGCATGGACTCATAGGATGAGGGGTAATGGCCTGAAGGAAGGTAGGTTTAGATTAGATAATACAAATAAATTCTTCGCTCTGAGGGTGGTGAGGCACTGGAACAGGTTTCCCAGGGAAGTTGTGGATGCCCTCTCTCTGGAAGTGTTGAAGGCCAGGATGGATGGGGCTTTGGGCAACCTGGTCTAGTGGAGGGTGTCCCTGCCCCTGGTAGGGTGGTTGGAACTAGACGATCTTTAAGGTTCCATCCACAAAACACATGCAATGGGCACACATGTTCCGGTGCTCTGTCCCTGCTCTCCTCAACTGCACAGACACAGTGGGGAGGCAAACACCTTTCCCAGCAATTCTCTCTGCTGGGTCCTCATGACTTCTCCAGATGCCCTCCCCCGTCCTCACTGCCCATAAAGACAATGTCTGCTGCATTTGCAGGGAGAGAAGCTCCTCAGCTACACTGATAGTTGCAGGCCAGCATGCAACTCACAAGAGTCTTAACCTTTCATTTGAACACACAACCATTTTTAATCCTTTCACTCAGCCTACAGGCTCATGTATCAGGGATACAGATGCAGAGACTGATACCACATTGATAAAAGATGGATATCAAAGCCCTGCCACAATGGGCAGGCAGTATGTTACATTTATCACAGCAATGTCGGTTAAGCGTGTCTACTGCTTAAGCCCACTGTGGAAATAACCTCTTAACCTGCCCTAACTTACATCCTTTCCAGCCCTCACCAGTGCAAGAGCTCAGCACAAGTAGCAAATCCCAGTGGATTTCCACACCTTTGCCCTTCTGAGTTTCTTTGGAAGTCGTGCATAGCCACATTAGGTGAGAAGTGAAAGACAGCGTGGGGTCAGCAAACTGCTGAATAATAAAGGCTTATTTAATCAACCTCTTATCTAGCAGAGCTTGACCAACTAATCTATACAAGGGCCCAACTTTTCCACTAGCTCTTTTGCTAACCCTCTCCTGACCAACCCATTAAACAGAGCAGTGAAGTACTGCCCTGGGCAGGGAACTAAACACTTTGCTGGAGGAAGGAAGGAATGGTCTGAGATCGCTTAATGTGGCACGAGATCACTTGATGTGGCACTTGGAGCCAACATGCCAAGGTTTCATTCCAACTGAGAAAAGAGAAGTGCTGCTATCTGCGGGGAAAGACAAACAAGGCCTTTTCCTTGTTCTTTTTAATGATTTCCAGCACTATCAAAACACACAGATCCACATCTACAGCTGGTACAAATCTCAGCAAATCCACCAACTTTGACAACACTTCATGAATCTTAAGCAACCGAGATTTTTGTTCCAAAGCCTTAACAATTACAAGTAAAAATCAGCACCCTAAATTTGGTTCCTATTTAAAACCTCACTGACTGCCCCTGATAAAACCTTATTTTCTGCTCACCCAGGCAAAAACCCCAAAATGTGCTTGTCTCAAATCTAACAGGAAGAAAGAACTACAAGGCATGTAAAATAACAGCAACCACTGACTGCTGCCTCCACTCCTGCAGCTACCTTCCATCACTGTAAGCAATCAGTCATTGTGTTTAAGTTTTCTGGACAAACCCATAACAGAGAAAATGAAACAGTAGTCATGTAGGAATAAAATATTTAAAACAAAAAAAAAATATTGAGCTATTGAAGTTAAATATTAGTCATGTTGATTCCCTCAAATCTGTTTCTGACTCACTGTAACTACCATAGGATAGCAATGTACTACAGACAGTAGCCAAAATGTCTACCTTTTCTAAAAAAAAAAACCCCACCAACTCCCCCCCCAACTTATATGAAGTTATATGAATATAATTAATTTGGAAGACTATGGAAACCACAACTACAGGAAGGACATATGATACAAAAAAAGATAATGCATTTTTTCTTGGATATCCCACAAAGTGCTGTAACATCTAGTTAATTCCAAAACAGGATTCCAACAGAAAATGAAAAGCCACTGAAAATAGCAAAAAAACCCCAAAATAGCACCAAAAACCTGAGAGAAGTAAAGCCTTATAGGGATGTGTTGTAAAAATGTCTAACCACAGCATCCCTAGATACCTCAGCTACACATGGATGATATAAATCATATTTTTAACAAGACAGAGCATCATCAGTAAGTGTGACTCGGTAAGGTTGCAGGTGTACACATGAACACAGAACATGTTAGAGTAAAATCCTCTGCATTGAGGCAGACCTCACAGTTGCTCAAGGCAAATAATGGAGCTCCACTGAGCAAGAAGTTGAAAGTGTGGTGGGATGTAATTCAGACAGCACGACGAAGCCTGCTGGCACAGAAACCCCTGCAGAAACACCCAGAGTTGGGTTTTGGAGAGGGAAGAGGGAAAGATCTGGGTTGCAACCTGGAACCAGCACCCTACATTGCAGCCAGCTCCTGCCATCAAGCTGGAACCTGAGCAGCAGCGTAGCTGCTCTTCCATCCCAGGGTTTGGGTTTGGTCCCACATTGGGTCTTGATCCAAGACTCAAAGAAAATGAGAGCTAGGTCACTGGCTGTATTTAGCATGGACCATAACGATCACAGACACTGTCAAAAGCAAGCTGAGCAGAGGCAATACACAAGCAGATTTATGTAGATAGGATTAAAGGGATCCTTACAATTCATATTTATATATAGAACATCTGAATCTTGGACTGATTCCTCCCAAACCTATGCCAAAAAAATATTAATTTCATGTTTTAGCAGCACCCTGCAGCCTATGCAACCAAGCAAGGGACATGCACAAGATCTGAAACGGGACTCAATGTAGCTTTAAACTAGAATAGATTTAAAAACATCTTCAGTGGGTTTAGTTCTGTCTCCTCTCCCGATTCAGGCCATAACTAGAAAAATATCGACATTTCTTTCTTCATACAATAAAAATAACACAAGTAACAGCACAAAAAGGAAAGAGTAAATCTATGATTTTCAAATTATTTGCCAAGTTTCTAAACAGAAATTAAAAAAATACAAAAAAGAAACAACAAAATAACAAACCCTGATTGAATATACTTGACTTTTCTAACTTAATTTTCCTTGTTAAAACCTGCCACTGAAATAACACAAACTGGAGAGATGGGATTATGCCTTTAGCACACAAATTGAACCAGCTTAAGCTGTCCTACAGAGATGGCCAAAGGATGTACAGATAACACCTGGAACTAGATCATGCAAAACGAGAAGGACTAACAGAAGAATTTGTCTCTAAAGTGGTCTTTATTTAAAAAAAAAACCCACCCAAAACTAATCACAACACATAAAATACTGCAGTTTGTAAATCTAGGCTTTCTAACTTCAACTACTACGCAAGAGCATGTGATAAGGACTGGAAGAGACAGAACAAGACATCCCTCTGTCCACTTACACAACCAGAACCAAGGAAGGCAGTGGGAGGGCAGGCAGGGAAAACCAGCTAGCTAAGGCACCAAGCTGCAGCTACAACAGGGAGCTGGGACTTCCCTAACTGGTGAAACAAAGCTTTCAAAACAAAGGAAGGATGTGAACCGAGAACCCACGTGGCAAAGGTAGGTAAGAGCACTTCCAGGCAACACACTGGCATCAAAGAAAGGGCAAGTGGTTTCATGCTGTCTGGATCACAAGTGCTGAACAGAGCCAGAAGTAAAAAGAAACATAAAAAAAAAGGTGCTGTCATTAAGGAGGAATGACAAGACGTGTTGGGACAAAACACTGGAGGAAGCACAGGCTGGATTCACTGATGAAAGGAAGACAGGCGGCAGATACATGTGGAGCAACCCTACTGGAGAACAAAGCCAGAGTGGTCTGGGAAACCTGATAGTGTGTATCAGGGCGGTGGCTAAAAAGGGAAAAAATAATGGAGAAAACTTTAGCAATCTAAAGGCCCTTTGAAAAAATGCTTTCTGAGAAGGATAAAAAATAGGCAGAAGATGTGGGCTCATGTCACGTCCATACCATAATCTGGGCAGCACACCTACACAAACATCCATGACACTTGCAAATATTTGGCTAGGAATATAAAGCTTGCTGTAGAAGATAACTAATCCATCTAACTGGGTATCCTGCTCCATCCATGTTTCTACAGAAAGTGAAAGTATCCAATTAAACATCTGGTGCTGGGCTAACCACAAAAGGGAAAATTATCTTCCTACCACCCACCATCGTCTTTTAAGTCACGAGCTTCAACTCAGATTATCATCTCAGCCTGCATCAACACAGCACTACTGGTGATCATACCATTACCGTAACCAACCTAAGGTTTAGATACTTGACCAGGGCTCTTGCTGTGAAGAATGCCAGAACAGACCTCTTAGACTTCTGACTTCAAACAACTTCTCTTATGCAATATTTGAATTAGACTGACTGAAGAAAGACACTGGCTGGTCAGACTGAAGAATTCTTTTTTTCCCATCTTTTTAATCAAGATATCTCTACTTTTCTACTTCTGGGATAAAAATACCCTGCATACCACGCTAATTCACTCCACACCCTGGCCCAGCCTATTCAAGTCTCTTCCAGTGAGATCTTTGCGCATCTCTCTTGGCTCAGGGTGTATCAGCCCTGACCCTGGATTCTCCACCTGCAATAATATACTTAACCTCTCGAGAACTTCCTCTCTGCTCCCACTGGCTCTCCACTTATCAAAAAACTAATTCCTAGTTTCAAGCTAAATTGCCTCCTTCCCCTATGGTTATTTATTTTCCAGAACAGCTTCTTTTAAGGGAGGCTTCAATTTTGAGTATCTAAATTAGTTACAGCCTCCGGGTCAGCTTTATTTACCATTTCATTAATTTTTTTCAGATTATTCTTTGCAAATTAAAGGAAGCCTTGCAGAACCTGGCTGTGCAGCACTGCTCACATCTTTCAGGCGTGAGCACACAGCAGGGCTTCAGTTTAGCTCTGATGAGCATGTTCAAAGAAAAATAATTTTAAATACACTACAGTATTTTATCTATCAGAAAAAACATGGTAAGGAAGGAAACAGTTTCAGCTTTTCACACTCAGACTCTCACTAAAATGGAACTTGTTCTTCCAGCTTTGATGGCTGAACTACAGTGAAAACTTTAGGGTTTTTTTCCTAAATTGCCAATAATTACAGACGCAGAATATTGGTAATAAATACCACCTAGCCATACCCAGAATCATGTCAAATCAAGCCCATTTCTGATGTATTTTTCCCCGAAGAGAAGAGCAAAAACAAGATACCAAGCCCTCCTGCCCCACTGGACACAGAGCAGACCCCCTCCCTCATCCCACTTTACAAGCTCAAACACCTTTCCTTTACAGCTCCTGTAGCTGTCACATTATTTCAGTTCTCTCCATCTTTTTATCCTCTTCCAATCCCTATGTCAAGCTCCTTTGTACTTCTGATCTCTCCAGCACTTACTTCTTGTAATCCAGCATGGATAACATGAGGAGGTGATGCAAAGGGCTTCTGTACAAAACCCGAATGATCTCCAGCCGGTGTGGTTCAGCATCTCCATGTTGCACACCGTTTTTTGGCAACCCTCTTCAGACATGCAGGGGGTGTTATTGGCCAAAAGGGACAAACCTCCACCACAGATCTGGAGACCTCATGCTTGACAGGGGACCCTGCACCTACAACAAGACCCCTTTTTCCCCGCCACAGCCTCCAGCCGGTCACTGAGGAGGACAGGGAGCACAGTCGGTCCCCACTAGGAGAGGGTGGCTGCCACACCCAGTGTGATCCCCACAGGTGGTCAGCAGGACAATCGCTTTGGGACAGGCAAGGTAAACACAGAGGGCCTGCACACCTGCTGGAGTGACAGCAAAGGGGGATAAGGTAGAGGCTACTAACAGATTAAATCCTGTCCTGAAGATCATCAAGGTTTAGACTCCCAGTTCCACTTATTTATATAAGTGACACTGTTATGTGTTTGCATGGACCCGTTTGAAATTCCCATCAATCATTTCTATGGGGCAGGGGGAGGGGTAGTAGGGGAGGAGGTGCAGAGCCTCTGGACAAATCACCATTTTCAGAAGAGCACCCATTGCATCATTTTCAGAATGATAAACATCTGACTGATAAATAACAACAAATGTAAACTTCCATCAGATTCCTTCTGCTTATGTATTTAAAGGACTGCAAACCGTGCCCCTCCATCTTCAAGAGCGGCTTAAACTACAGCGAACTGTTAGAAACTAATCAGGTCTACAAGATACCAATTCACTACACTGGCTACAACACAGGCGCTAATCCCTAACGGCTAGCTGGCAAGAATGTAAACTTCATTAACTCCATGTTTTGCTTAGGGCTTGCATAAAATTAAATATTGATTGTCTTGCCACTTAATACAATGTAAAGATGATACGTGCGTGTCGGAGAAGCATATAAATATTTATCGCAGAAGGAAATCAAATGCCAAGCAAAGCCAGACAAATCACTCTCCTAGGCCACTTTTGGGTTTTTTCTCTCAAAGAACCGAAGCAGCACTCGGGGCACGCTAATGGGAGGTGTAACACAGGTGAGGACATGCACACACTTTTGCTTTTAAAGTGAGGGATGCTCTCTAGTTTTTAGGAATCAGTTAAGAATAGACTGTAGTTCTGTGCTGACAGTACGACTGCTCAGAGAAAGGCATTACACGGGAAAGGTTTAATTTCTCATAAAGTATTTTC
This sequence comes from Gallinula chloropus, assembly GCF_964237585.1. Lineage (NCBI taxonomy): Eukaryota > Metazoa > Chordata > Aves > Gruiformes > Rallidae > Gallinula > Gallinula chloropus. Next base: position 23,602,802 of record NC_140085.1, read on the forward strand.
TCATTGCTTTGTACAGGCGGTCATCTGGGTCAAGCAATTTCCTAGGCTTTGTTAACCTTACTTTTGGGGTGAAAGGAATCAAAAGTGGTTATTCTGTTTACTGCACTTATCGGGACTCTGCAGCAGAGATTTTAATTTGGGGAGCATAAGGAAAAGTGAAAGGAAATAAATCGTGTGGTACATGAAACAGAGTCTTAGCAACCTTGCGCAATGAGACTCTGAAGTAGACTTTATTCTCTGGCTGACATTAAAACTGACTCTACTCCACTGTGCCTGCCAGTTTGGATACTGCACTTGCTGACACAAAAGCTTTAAAAGAATATACTAGTTAATTAGATGAATTGTAATGATTTTTGAAAACATCACTGAGAAAGGAGGCTGAACACGCTTTCACTTGAGGGATTTGCTAGTTCTCTGCTAAAATCTTCGATTTTCAAACTTTCCAAATACAGCCCTCTGCAGCTGTAAAGCGCTGCAAGAGGGGCGCGGGGAATATCCGAATATCACACAAGTAACTAGAATACTCTCCTTCCTGTGACTTTGATATTTTTGCTACAACATGAGGGAAGGAATACTAAAGTCACTTTGTTCCAGCTTTTCACTGTGGTTTGATACTGGATGAATAAAATTCTAAGTGTCAATAACTCAGGAGAGTTCAAATAAAAGAAAAAGAGGATTTTCTTTTCCCTTGGCTAAATGACTTGTCTGAGGTGAAAGACAGGACACGAAACACCATTTCCTGAAACTGTTCATTAGAAAAGGCAGAGGAGTCACTGTTGGGTTTCTATAATTAAACTACTTTGCCCTACTGCACTGTGTGCATACTGTAGAGCTTCAGTCTCCATTCGCAGTGATATCTGAGGACACCTTTGATAAAGCACCGGGTAACTTTTCATGCACCACCATGCACCGTCCCCCGCCCTGTCCCCCAGAGACAGCACTCCCAGGGTAAGAGATGACATTGCCAAGAAAAGGAAATTTTAAGATGTAAATTTGCAGTGCCTTTGCAATTACTCTTTCTTACCCTCTCTCAAAGCAAGTGAACAGATCTGGAGCTTCTGCATTTCAGACACTGCTAATCTGAGAAAAATTATTGACGTTCTGACAGCCCCAGGCAGTCTGCTTTCTGCCTGCTGCAGGCATATCAGGGAACACATCTGGCATGCTGGACAGATGTTTGCTCTTACTGCTTGTTTTGGGGGAGAGGGTCATCTTCTGACAGTTAAGGGCAGTTATAAAAACTTCGATCTGAGAAGCCTTTTTCCCCCAAAGAAGGACTTAACCCTTCACCTGGGCTTTTGGATGCCTTGTAGAGAGGGTGTCAGGAAGACGTGATCAACAGACTGTGGATGCCACTTGCCCTAAAACAGGAAAACTGCCTTCCACAACGTTTACCCCAAACGGTGTCCTGCTATGACGCTGAATGATGGCAACTGATGGCACATTTGCACTGCACAACAGAAATATTTATAACACTCTTTTCCTTAAATGCAAAATAAGGCATCTAGGCCTCATCCTTACCAGCCTATTGCTGCTCTGCCAGAGCAGCCCCCCAGTAACAAAGCATCCACTTGTGTGCACACCTGATTCCTCCAGCACTGCCTGTCTCAGGCAACAGTCTGGCTCTGGCTTTTATTTCATCTTTCATCTGTCACCCGTTTTGTGGCTTGACAAGTACAACTGGTCTCTCAGGTAGGTTCTGAGCCATGTTTTCATAAAATGCTGCCCAGGCACACAGCCCGTGACAGATAAGGAATTATCTTGCCAAAGTCGTATTGCAGAAAGGAGCGTGATTCCCCAAAACAGAAGGACATCTTTTTACAGCTATCATTCAGCTTAGCATCAAAAAGTTAGTAAATCATTTCTCCAACATTAAAATGTTAGCACACACTACTTTTTCAATTTTCTTTAGAAAGAAAAGATCCTCCCTAAAATTTACAATGAATCGGTACTCTTGGAAGAACTTTTTTGTTACCCAGACATTGCTTGAAAATCAACATCTTCCCATGGCTCTCAACCAAGGCACAGAACAGAGGTTGTTGCAGCTGGAAAGGACTGGTAAATCTACAGAGGATGTTTCTACAGGAAATTGAGTAATTAGCTGCATAAACCAAAAGGCATATTTCTCCAACACCACTTAAGATAATTGTTATACAACGTACCCTAGTAGTATGTTGTGTGTTTTCTTTGGTTTTACATTGTACCTGCTATATGGTCTTAAACGTGCTCATTTTTTTACATGAAGAGTACTACCAAAACCAAACACCTAATATTAAAGAAAATTGTGAGAAAATTTTTCCTTTTCCAATATGGTAAAACAGCAAGTATCTTCATTATCACAGTCATTTTCCTGGGACAAGTCTTTCCAGTTTATTCACATTAGTTTCTTCAGAAGTCTTCTTCAGAAGGTTTCCAACCCTTTTTGTAGAAATGCAGGAATTGGTAAGGCAACAGTCATGTTCTTTTTCTTTCCTGTTCCCCAAAAGCCTGTTCCACCTTACCCAGCTCTTAGAAATCTTGACTTCCTGGAGAAAATGTCCATTTCCTTCTATGTAAAACACAGACAAACACCTAATGTACACAACATGTTGTAAAATCACTGTGCCTGTTGAAATATTTCACCAAGTGTTTCTGCAGGAAAGAATGGAAGACCTCTCCGTGCCACAGCACCTCCACCAGCAGCCACCATCGCCATCACACAGGCTGCACTGAACATGCATGCCGCAGCCAACAAACCCACCCGCGGCTGCACTAACGTAAGCACAGGCACTGAAACGCCCATCATCATCTTCACCAGAGCTCCCAAAAGGCTCTGTTCCTTCCAATAGAAGTAAACACTCTTCCCACTGCATTACTGAGAACTGCATCCCGTTCAGCTCAGGGCTTGACCCACCTCTGATCTCACTTCCTCCAGCTAGATAATGTCTGTGGTAAGACTGAGTCATGTACCAATGTGCTCTGCAAAAGCAGAGCCACGAAGATAGAAATTACGATCAGGGCTTTCAGTACGTAAGGCAGAAAGAAACAATTTTCCTCTGAATGCAGTGAGTGAGTGCTCCTACTGCTAAATGAACTGCCTGCATTCACAAGTGCCGAGACACTCATACGGGTGTAATCAAGCTATCCAGACTGGTTTTCCTCCACACTTCTCTCCTGTACTTCTGGCTAAGAGTAGTTTTGAATCTTGTATCTGGGTGTCATCTCCTCTTCGCCACTGGCACTCTTAGTATCTTGGGTGAAAGGCAGAGTAGCGTAGAATAAATGTCCAACATGGGGATAACAGAGCATGCCCTAAGCACCATGGAATTTGTAATGTCTTGCTGAAGGACTCAACGTGAAAGAAAGGATGTAAGGTAGTGCTAGTAAGAAAAATCAGCTAATTTGAAGGAAAATTATTTCTTCCAAGAGGCTAGTGAGAGAAGGAAAAATTCCAATCAGTAAGGAGCCCCAAGCAGTTTTGCTCTCAAGACCGTGGTGAGTAAATAAGCTACAAAGGAGAACCCCGAACTATCACCTACAAGAGATCAGGCAGTCACATGAGTTTTCTCTATTAACTATACGCATAGCAAAAGATTTTTTCCAGCAGATACACCTTCGGCCCAATTTGTCCTCACTGACTTTCTGAGACCATTCCCTCTTCCATATGACCCCAAACAACTCCTTCATTTCCACCAATACTTCACCAACACGCTTGAAAAATCATAATGACAAGGTCCAGAAGAAGCAGCTTAAAGACAGTAAACCCTGTGCCTATCTTCACACTCATGGGGCACAGTGATGCTTGTACTTGCTCACCCAGACAAGCAGCAAAACACGCAGCATTAAGCTCTCAAGTGGCTGTCAAAGATGACGCCTCCCCAGCACTTCTTTAAATTTAGGCTATGGTGTTACACAAGCCCTGCAGCTACAAAAGCGATCCTGTGTAAAAAGGCTTCTGCAACATTAACGTTCGGAAAAAGAAGAAAAATCCACAAGTTTTAATGCCCCTATATTTGCACCCGATCACATGTCAAGACAAAAGTGAGACAAAACATTAGGTTTTGTAAAAGCAAGTCAAAAGGATGTCAGAGGAAATCATCCCATTGCCAGTAAAACTTCACAGATGGTCATTTCTGAAGAATCTACAGCAGGACCAAAAGCATGTATCTTAAAAAGGGGAGGCTGCCCCCTGAGCTGCTCCAAATGAGGCAGAAGACAGCTGCACTGAGACAGGCAATGCAAGGGTTGAGCACCCTCTGACCAGGCCACATCCTCCATGCTCACATGCCTGACTCAGACCGCCCCTGGCACACTGTGCTGGTGTTGGCTGGGATGAAGATAATTTTCTTTACAATAGCTGGTATGGGGCTGTTTGGAATTTGTGCTGGAAACAGCATTGATAACTCATGGATGGTTTAGTTACCGCTGAGCAGTGCTTACAGATAGCCAAGGCCTTTGCTGCTCCTCACACCACCCCACCTGGGGGTGGGGGTGCACAAGGAGTTGGGAGGGGACACAGCCAGGGCAGCTGACCCAAACTGACCAAAGGGATACCCCATACCATGTGACATCACGCTCCGCATATACAGCTGGGGGAAGGAAGGGGTCATTCAGAGCGATGTCATTTGCCTTCCCCAGTAAGTTACCTGTGATGGAGCCCTGCTGTCCTGGAGATGGCTGAACTCCTGCCTGCGGGTGGGAAGTGAGGATGGAATTCCACGTGTTGCTTTGTTTGTGTGTGTGTGCGTGAAGCTTTTGCTTTACCCATTAAACTATCTTTATCTCAGCCCATCCCACCTGGGGGAGTGGGAGAGCAACTGTGTTGGGCTTAGCTGCCGGCTGGGGGTTAAACCATGACTCATGCCAGCACTGTTTTGCTACTTTGTGCAGCATAGGGCCAAATAACCATCAAATGCCATCCAGTAGTAGGTCCCATTTGGTGCCTCTCCCATGAGAGCCCTGGCAGGCTAGTGAGAAGGGTCAGCCACAATGAGAGATGCCTATGGCAAGGGCATTGCCCTCTCCACCTGCAGATGTGGGATGTGCAGACCCAGCTCAGGCTTGAGCACTGCAGGGGCCTCCCTTCTCTGGTTTTGACCGACCTTCCCTCTGTCCATACATCTGTAACCAGCCAGCAGACAAAGGTGCCAGCAGACAGCTCTCAAGAATGTGTCAAGTTCCTGGGACCTCCAGATCCAACAAAACCCACAGCAGATTGCATAGGGCTCAGTTGGAAAAGCTTTACCATGCCTGTTAATGAGGAGCATATGTACCACCATATATGCGGTCTTTAGTAATGTAATACTCAGAAACCACCCTGTCAAGATAAGGTGGAAGAGAAACAAAATCACTGTTGTTATAATCCAGTTTTCATCTCAGCCAATTTACCCTCCAAGCCTCTTGTTACCCAGGCAGCGTTTTCTTTATTATCCAGTGGATAAAGGGAAGAAAATAAAATATAAACAGAACAAAAAAAGAGAAAAAGTGACCTCTAGGGTTGCCAGTTTGCTCCACACTTCCCTGCTTCACTTGTGTGTCCCTCAGCCTGAATTCTACAGACCCATCATCCCAAAGAGCTGCAGGGTAGGAGGGAAAAGAAAAATGGAGAAGTTTTCTGTTCCAGACACTACTGCCAAAAAATTGAGCTGTGAACCCACCAGAAGAAAAAGTGGACACAGAAGAGCAGAGCATAGTATATTACACATATTCTCTCTTTTTAATGGCCCAGTGATGCATCCTACATATAGTAACAACCAAACGTGTATCCCTGGATCACAGTGAATAAGTAAAGCCACCAGAAAACAAACACAGCTTTTCATTAAAACCACAGAGAAACTCCTGGTAGGGAGAACTCAATCTAAAAATTATTCTCCCTAAGATCTGGCTACTGAACCAGAATAAATATTCTTGAGGTCCTCAAGAGGACATTTTCTTTTGAGCAGCTCTCCAACCTCTATGAACAAGGGAGCTATTCCAACACCCTACGTCTGTCTAGGAAATATTTAATAATTTGGGTGAGGTTTGAAAAGGTCTAGAGGACTCAGGAGAGAATATCCAATTATTTTTCAAGAGGGTTCACATGCTGAAGTCACTAAAGATCCACCTTTAAGAATAAGCTAGATAGACACAATAGTAGCAGCTGAGACCAAACTTTTTAAATACAGTGAGTGAAATACGGGCCGTAAGTCACTTGCATAAGCTTAGATTAACTAAAAGCTAAAACATCCCAACACATGAAAGAAATTCAAGATACACAGTGGAACTAAATTGACAAGTCTCTGAACTTTAAATTCACTGGGAGGTAAACTGTAGATCCTGCATATCAACAAGCCTGGGATGCTTAGAAGTTAAGCACATCCAGTAAGGGGATGATCAGGAATACGTGCCTTTATTGGGATAAGAACATATTAAAAAGCTGTGATTTTTTTGTTATTATTTCTTTTCCCATCTTTATGGCACCATTATCCTAAAAAGAAACCATTTAAAAAATTAAATTTCAAATTTATTTCTTTTTTTTTTTAAATATTAGCTTCAAAAGGTGAGATAACGTTCCACTAAATGTCAAGACCGACACAGTATAACCATAGCACATTATTATCCTGAGAAAGGTTACTTCAAAGTGTTAGCACTGGAATGGATTTTGCTTCTGCTAAAGGTCACAGACTTTTTTCCTATTAGTTTCCACTAGAATAAGACAGGGTCATTTTGGTAACTGCTTTGCAACAGCAAAATAGATAGAACTGTTGAGGGAAAAAACAGCAAAAGCCTAAGAACAGTTGGGTATTTTTTATCTAACTGGGTTAACATTTTGTGTACACAGTGATATCATATATTTACACAGCCAGCAAATTATATTTGTTATGGTTACAAAGCTACAAAGATTAGTCATCAAAATCAGTTCTATCGCTACCAATCTCTATAAATATTAATGTTCCACACTAAACTACTTAATCTGCCACGGGGAATCAAAATCATTTCATCTTCACAGAACATTTTAGCTTACTCCTAAAATTTCCATGACTACTACCTTGCTCGGTTTATAAAAGGAATTAGTATAGTTCCACAAAATTAATAGTTTAAATCATCCAAGTGTGATCAAAAGACACCGCGCTTTCTCTCTCTGATTTTATAGCGTCCTTGTTTTTATGGGAAGCAGAACATTATAGCTTAATCTTGCAAAGGCAAATTTTGCATCAATCGTGGCAGGCGAAGAAGACTGATTATCACGTACATAATTATTTATACAGCATCTCCAACTACAAGCCCCAGTGCACAACCAAGGAACCTTGCGTCCACCTACCCCAATGAGACAAGGCCTCTCAGGAAGGCATCCTTGCACACCACCCAACCACCTTCTGTATCCTACAGGAGCATTTCAAAGCCCTTATCAGCTGCCTCTGCCAAAAGCAGCTGATGCAGGGAGAGATGAAGGTTGAGCCTTTCACAGGCAGAGTGGCAGCTGTCACTCATTGATTTCAAGGAGAAGCGGGTGCTCAATTTTGAAGGCCTAGGCAACCTGGGTGCCATCAGGAGCACACTGCAGAGCTGGAGTTCGAATTCACATTGAAGCCACAGTGACAGGGTCACTCCTCCTCTGGCCTTATGACGGAGAACTCCCAAGACACTTGCTAATTAATACAAAGCCTCTGGAAATAGAGAATAAATTGAAAAGATGCAGTACAAAACATATTCTCCATCTGCAATTCTCACCACAAGTCACTCCATAGAAGTTGGCAGTTTTTCCATGTGATTTCAAGGAATAGTAACCTGGTTACTCTCAGTTTTACAGTGATCTCATTGCTAAAACCATTTCAAGCAGACAACCCAGACTCTTGCTCCTTTACCATCAAACATAACAGAAGTAGCCAAGAACCCTCAAGCTTTGCAGACCCATAAAATCACATTTGGCTTTCAGCTACGGAACAAAAATAGAACCAAGTCACAGAGGTCTCATATAGTCCATGTGAGCTTCAGCTACAAAACAAACGCAGGCTGCAGCCTTTGCCCAGATTTTGACAGATCTCAGTTTGCAGCAAGAGTAAAATGGGCTGATGGTTATTGGGTTTGATCTGCTACATAAAACAAGCATCCATTTCCACTATAACTTTCTTTGCTTGACAACTTTCAGCTAACATAGGGCAGGCATGTTTTTGAGAATCTCATCCAATTAAATAAACACCCCAAGCAACAGAGGATTTATCACATAGTTGATAATCAGTTCCACTGCTTCACTGCATTCACTGTTAAAATATCCTTTTTCACCCCCCTTGACTGAGTTTTGCTGACTAACATGGAACCACAGGAAGCAAAGAACCCCCCCAGGATCAGAGATATTCTCCTTATGGAGGCAGCTATACCCTACAATCAAATGTTTCCTTTTTTTTTATAAAGGAGACAATCTGTTTAGTTGAAATTCTCATTATAAAAACATGTTTTCCTAAATTCTCTGGAGTTAATTCCCCATATAGAGTGGTCTCCGAATCTTGTTCTTAATTAAACAATGCTTCTCTTGTACTTTGCATGCTTTCCTAATTATCTTTTGCCTTTTTTTTTCCCTGAGATGAATTGCTTTGATGTGTGAAGCAAAGTCAATGATACAGTCAGAACATTTCACATAAGCTCTCTGCTTTCCCAAGCGTTGAGCATCAATATTAGTATGTGCTTCTGAAACTTTTATTCCAGACAAGAAAGAAAGAAAATCTTTTTTAAAAGAAAGCCTCAGGATGAAAGTAACACTGTTAATTAGATAAGAAAGAGTAAATTACTTTTTTTGTGACAAATTTTCCAACAATGACAGTTACAACAAAGCAGTCCTTTCATCACCAGCAGTTATTTGGTATCTGTATGAAGCAACAGGTGAACCCACACCCCTTCAGAGACACACAGCTTCTAAAGTAAAAGCACCATAGACTTCAGACAGTAGCAGGGGACACAACAAGGTCTTTGTGACCGCCAGTACTTGTGCCTGAGAAGAATTGATAGGAGCTATTAGTATGACCACGCACTCCATAAAACTGCAAAAATACACTTGTTGACAGGAGAAATCCAAGGGCAGAGGGAAGGGGTGACCAATGGACAACATCCCACACAGGCAGGCACTGAGCTTTGCAGCTGATGCCAGAACACAGGATTGAGTGGAGAAAACTCAATGACAGAAAGGGCAGATAATTAAAGAATACATGGGTGAAAGAGCTTGAAATCAGACAAGTAGCTTGGATACATTTTCATTCCCTCACCCATTTTTCAAGACATTTTTGTTGTTCAGAAGTTGTACAGCCAAAGACCAGGGAGACCATCTAACCTGGCTGCCCAGTAGCACCTACCCTCTCATTCAGGGATCCTCATCCCACATTCACTAACTTGGGCCCACTCTGCCAGAAGGGAAACCCTTTGAAACTCCTAAAAGACGGGAACATTTCCACATTGTCTGCTCTGGTTTTGTGCTCTCTCCTTAAAAGGATCTTCTAAGGGTCTGATTTTTTTAATGGAAGGCTGCCAACCCCTTACTCCATATGAAAAGGAGATAATATGGTCTTGGCCTAATCCACAGAGCAATAAGTGTTCCAGGCAGATTACACTCAGGGTGGGGTTTTCCATCTTCATTCATCATATACTCAGGATCTTTTTGCTTTGCATTCAAACAGTTAATTTCCTTTCGGTGACGGAGCCTGGACATGCCTCTACCTATCCTGCAGCCAGTGGCTGTGAATCGTCACCCTGGCCAGGGATCTGGCTGACACCTACCACAGCACAGGCAAAACTTGGAAACAAAACAAATGCTTATAGGGGAACCAGAAGTATTTAGTCAGTACTAAAATAGAATACAAGGGCATAAACAGCACATCTGCATGAGCTCCAGGATCCAGTCGCTGCTCTTGCAGACCACGGCTCAGCTGCTGACCCAGGGAATAGCCATGTGAAGTAATACAGTTGGTAACGGCAGCAGGAACGACTCCTCTCCAGCTCTGTGTGTGGAAACAGCAACAGCAATAAAAATCTGGGAATGCTTTAAAAACCTGTCAAATCACTGCAGTGCGATACCTACGAATTATCCACCGCACGCTCCAGGACTGCAATATATACTAACACTTCCAGCATATGGGGTTTTTTTTTTTAGTTTTATAAAATAAAAGCAGCCTGATTTTGCAGAGCACCAAGTAGCTGCTGCTCCGACTGATAATGGCAGCAATAACTCGGCAGCAGCAACAGGGAACAAAGTCCTATCTCCAGCATGCAACTGTACTAGCGTGCCAGCAGGTGCCTAACTTCATTTGTCCGGACTTGAACATTTCTTTCCGGCTTTCTGGAGATAAACCAGGAAAAAAAAAAATCATATAAAATAGCAGTGTGGGGTTTTTTTTCAACAGTTTTCATAATGCTCCTGAAAACTGAATGAACGCAAAAATATTTTTTAAATCTATACAGAATAATCCTTCATCTTAAAACCATCTTCGGAACCTCAGTCCTCTGCATCAGACAGGATATGGCAGGGAGGGTTTGTTGTTTTCAGGTTTTTTGTTGTTGCTTTTTTGGTTTGGGATTTTTTTGGGGAGGAGAGGGTTTCTGTGGTTGTCTCTTTAAAGGCTAAATACTGAACACCATTTTAACAGTATTCATTTTGCAGTCCTTGCTGCAAGTTCCATTACTGAAAACAGAGGCTGGGCAAACAAGGAGGCAAATTTAACTTCATATTTTTGTTTCTGAGGGCTGTACCTCTTTTCTAGGTTCCAATTCCACAAACATTTAAATGGATGCTTGCTTTTAGTCATACCAGTCATCTTACTGCAAGCAACAGAAACTACCTAAGACTAATTGGCAGATTTTTAGTTTGGTTTCGGTGGGGTTTGAGGTTTTGATTGTTTGCTCTCTAACGAGATTTCCCTTTATTTTTTTCTTTTTTTTTTTTTTTCCTTAAACTATGGATGGAGACACACAATAACTAAAATGGAGACAGGCAATATTTATCCCTGGCCTGCTCTGGGGGCGCCACTTCTAAACTCTTATCAGCATTGAGGGAATTGGAACTACTGGAGATTTATACAGGATTCTGCCCCAAAGCAAAGCAAGCTGTAACCTGAACCCCTGCAGCTTGCTGCTGGGCTGAGAATTAATAAACGAGCAGCTATCAAAAAGAAACTACCTCCTCCTGTTCCCCCACATCTAGTCCACAGGACAATTCTTCTCTTCCTTGGCAGCCAGATCACCAGGGAGAAAAAGAACCTTTTAGTTTTAGTCCTATGGCTGAAGCAAGGGTGAATAGTCAATGAAAAGCCATTTGTTCAAATATGGCTGGAACTTTTTTTTTTTAATGATCTCAAAAGAATGTTAAAATTTTGTGGCTAAACTGTCTAGACCAGATTTGAGCTGTAAAATATTCCATTTAGTAGAGAAAATGCACTCAAAAGCAACTGCACTCCCAAACAGAATAGTCTTCCAAACTGTGGGCACAAGAAAATACTTGTCTGCTTGTGTTAGTTTTCGCTTCTTCTATTTGTCCAATCCCTTAAGCCATCTGTACAACGTCGTGCCTGTTCTACACTAGGCTTGCTATTGAAAGCCTGATCACAAATATCATAAAAACTTCATATAAAATGAAGTTTTACCCCAGTTTTTGGCGCTCTCCCCTGATCCCTTGACCCTAAACAAGAATATAGTCTGCTGTGGTGTTTTCCAGGGACCTCACGGGTCTCTAGAACAGCCTCCAGGCATGGTAGTTCTTTGCCACTTCATGTTGGTCTTAGGAGATGATTTCTTTTTCTCAGAAAGACTAAAATAGAGGTCAAGGAGTTAGAGAATCACAAATAGTAGTTTTCCATTGGTACATGGTTCTTTTCTCCCTGTGCACTCTCAGCCAGGACTCAAATTTGGGGGTCTTGGAGCCTTCAGGCAACAGGAAGATACTTGAAGGGAAATCAGCAGCATCAGGGCCACCAACGCAATACACAAAGTCTCTGGCTTCTAGTTTGCATTGGAGCAACCTCAGGTTTTTTCCACCCAAAGGTCAATGTTTCCAGTGGAACAGAAATTGCTGGTTCTTGCCAACTCTGAAGATAGGCATTGGAAAAAATACCTTGTAAGCTATAAGCTTCCTTTACTCCAACCATAAGACATTATTTCTGTGCAGATGTAGCCCTAGCTATGCGTGTGTTTCTCTTTCCATGATGTTTAGGGCAACTTTGAACCAAACCTGACATAGGAATCTCCAAGTCATCTAGTTCCTGGAAGTCTTGGGAACATGAGGAGCAGAGGGGAGAGACTATCAATGCTACCCATAAAGAGGAAGTGGCTGCTGCATGTCTTCGCACGCATAATAGGGCTCCATCAGAGATTCAGCATTGTATGGAGTGGATGCTGACAGGTAAGATGAAAGATAGATGTTAAGAGGCAGTGCTCCTAGCACAAAATCCATACCTGCAGCAGCAACCTTCCCCATGATCTTGATGGTAACAGGTAAGTGGATTCTGCTGTTTGAAATGGCTTTTTATCCATCAGAATATAAACAACATGGAAGTTATTTCTCCAGTGCTGTACCAGGATCCAGCTATGAACAGAGTAGTCCTTAAGTAGAAACCATACCAGCTAAGGTCTTAGACTCCATCTGACAAAGAATTAAAATACCCACCTGCTCACACACATCAACATCAACTGCTACCAAGTGGAGATCTTCCATATGCTATTCTTAGATGCTGGTGACTGTGGAGGCCTGCCAAGGAACAGGCCTATTGTTCAGTGCCTTGCAGGGTTGCTCAGATAACAGATGTCTTGCCATAAGTAGCAGCGATCTCTTTGAAACAGAGAATACCCTCATGGAGAACTGAAGCTTTCCAAGTCCCTTAAATTACTTCTAAATGCATCTATACACAGTACTGCAATTTTAAATTTTTTTTAATTAAGATATCCATCTGAGCCTTGCAGGAGATCTCAGTGCTGTGTGCTAGCAGTACAAAAACAGAAGCGTGACAAATAATTGTCATTAAAGCATAAGGACTGTGAAAAATATCCTTGGATGTAAACTGACATCCAAGCAGAAGCTCGGGAGGTGATCTGGCAATGACACTGCCCACTGCAGCAAACATTCAATACAGACATTTGCCTCTGCCAGGGTCTTCTTTCCCAGTGCAGGAGCCACACGCCGCGTCACGAGGCAGGTGGGTGGCTGCAGGGCTGGTTTGCAGCTGAACATGAGTGATCCCAGGGCTGCGGTCCACCTCTGCCCTTCTCTCAGCCTTGCTCGTCAGGCACATCCATCACCCGCCAGCAGATCTACCAGTGGTGTGCAACTCGCTGCATACTCAAGGGCCACCAGCTCTCAAGAGGAGTTGGAGTAGGGCAGAATAGTCAGTACTGCCTCAGGGGGACTGAGGCACCTACTTCAAATGCTGAAGAGACCCTGAATTTTTACTTGCAGCTCGGGGGCTAGTCAGTTGAATAAATGGCTTGTGTGATAATTTACTCCTGTCACTGTCCCTGTAAAAGGGATGACAGAGTTAACTCTGCAAAACTATGCAAAGCACTAAAAACATGCCTACCTGTGCCTTCATCTGGTCCTGGGAAATAACTGGGTTAAAAACCAAACTCAAATCATTCACAGAGAACAACTGTATAAATTATAGCTGACTAGACATGGGCAGCTGCTTGACAGAGAGGGCGCAGAGGGGCAGCAGAAATAATCAAGCAGAAGCAGCAACCATACAGCCAGTGCAACCGCTGATGAACTGCGCCCTGGCTCGCACTGCTTAGTACCCTCTGCTACAGGTAGTTTCACTGAAGCTGATGGGACTACCTGCAAAGGTGCTACCCACCGAGCACGGCAGCCTCGGACCGCAGTTCAGTAGGGCAATTTATATATTCAAGAGACAGCTGTGCTGGGAGTAGGATGCAATAACAGACTGCTGAGTTAAGGAGCAGCATTAAACCTGCCCTCTAACTCCATGCCAATCATGCATGGATCCAGGATATACTTATTTTTTCTGTTTGAGTTTTGTTCCTCTTTCACACTCTCCTGTCTCCACTCCAGGAGAGTTTTTTTTGTGAGTCTGGGAAAAAATTGACAAGATCTCTACTCGAGTATGATCTTTTACAGATCAAAAGTGAGCTGTAACAAAATATGCTCTGTGTTTGGCTTTTTAAAAGACAGTCAATTAAGGTTAGTGTTCCAGAAAGGTATTTCCTCTGCAGCCATTAAAATTAAAATGGCAATGCATTAAACACATGGGAAGTCACAACGAAGCTTCCTGTAAGCTCTTATGAGAAAGTCTATAACATGTCAAATAATTCAACAGTAACCTCCGCATGGAATTCCAAACTAGCATTAGCTCTTAAAGTGCCAAGCCCAATGAGAGGCTTAGAAAGCAGCAGTAAAACCTAATTAATAGGGTTTTTTGAGGGAGAACCCAGAAAACTCAGATCTGCTGTGGCTAGCTACACTCCCTGGCATGTTGATGCTGCCCTCTCTCACCCTGTCCTTTTGCATCAGCTTAAGATGATGACAGTGATTGAGATATCCTTGGTATAGTGAAGTGCTGCCACAGGAGAGCCCCACAGGTTGCCCAGAGACACTACCTGCCCATGCTCAAACCCCCCACAGATGTGAAGGCACTCAGTAGGCTGGAGGCTGAGCAAAGGTCCTCTGAGTCAGACAGCTGTGGCATGCAATGCTTTCTGCTTAAGGAGCCTAGAAAAGTCACAAAAAGTTTGCCTACCTTGTAAGCAGCCTGGTGGACATCACAGTGACATCCGTGTCATCACGGAGAAGACTATGAAGGCAGTGCATGCATCCATAGGCAGCACCAGGGCAAGAGAGCTGGACTCTGGGAAACACACTAACTGCAATGACTCATCTCATTTGTGTGTCACTCTCTGTATTTGTTTCAATGTCTCTCCATTGGGCTGAACTACTAAATAGCTCTGACCACAGAGCAAGCCCCAAGGCAGAGACCCATCCATCCCCAAGGGGAGCACAGGATCCATTTGTTTAAAGCAAGGGCCAGAATCTGCCCTATAATTTGTTTTGTCTCCAGCTTCCTCTTGTTATACACCTGTGGCCAGTTAAACTACTTACAGCCCTTCCCCCTCCCTCTTCCTCCTCAGCGTCCAGGGATTCCAACCATAACAGCATCAAATAAATCTTGCTTCTAACTCCATGGCAGATGGCTGGATGCTGCCTCCACCTCCTGCTTCCCTCTTCCCGGAGGCAGCTGCTCTCAGCCACAAACCTGCTGCCACAGCCCTGGGGCTGCTGATGAGCCCACACGGTGGCAGAAGCCCCTGCACGGACCAGGCTCTCCTCACACCACATCTGCCAAGGAGCCACAGGAACCAGCTGTGCAAAGAGCCAAGGACTTGGAAGGCAGCATCCCAGGGTTTTTCCACCCCACACCACACAGAAGCACTGAAAGCTTTACGCCTGCTCACAGGAAGCCTTTGCAGAACTTCAAGCCCCATTTTTGCAAAGACACAAGTATTTCACAGATGGTATTTCCCTGAGAGCTGCCAGACGGGTGGTGGTGGTCAGAAGGGGAATGGTGACTGGGAGAAACAGGCACACTGAAGCAACAGCAAGCAAACCCCCAGGATTCCTCTGCTTCTGTCTGGAGCCACCTTACTCCCCCAGAAGTCCAAGACTGTTTAGCTCAGTCCCCACTAACAAACTACACCAATGTGCAAGCCTCACTTTCTGAAGAAGAGGAAGGGAGGAGCAGAGTGGCAGCCAAGGCTTGGTTCAGAGAACCCATATGCCTCTGGGAAGGAGCAGAAGAGAAAAACATCACAAGCAGATACTGCAGAGCAAAACCAGCCAAGCTCCATGTGTGATCTTGCTTCCAGCTGCTCGCTCACATCCGGATGCAGGTCCACCAGGATACACCTCACACCCTTTGGCACCTGCTGAGGAGTTACAGGTTGATAAGAGTCCCTGTTTTCCCCAATTCTTCTAAACCTTCAGTGGTTTCTCTCAAGCACCAGCTCACAGAGTTGTTCAACACCACAAGGACCTCAACTCTTGTACGAAGATGAAGGGACACCAATGGGACTCTGGAAGAAGAGCTTGAAAATGCAACTTCAGTCAAACCTGAAAAACCAAATATCTATTTAAGGACTTATCTGCCCAATGGGAAAAGAAACGTGCTTCACGAATGCAGATGCCTCTCAAAATTGAGCTTCAGGAATCAGGGAAGATCAATAAGTAAATAAGCAGGAGCTGATATTTGAAAAAAAAAAAAAGTTACATTAGCAGCACAAAGCTCATCCTTTGGCAACCAGGCAATCAATTCAGCCTGCCACAAGCACAGCGGCCTGTCTGCCAGGGAACTGCCACCCTGCGCTGCCTGTGGCAGCACACCCCAGGGCCCTGAGTGAACTGAAGGAATCCCAGCAATACAAAGGTCTCCCACCACCTTGGCATCCAGCTCTGGCTGGAGAAGAGTGAGAAAGAAAACAAACTAAAGCAGAAAAACACCTAAATAGCTTAGGAAAAATAGGGCAAAGAAATGATACGACACAACTTGGTCTGAAAATGTAATGTCATTTTTCCCCTTCCTCCACCTCCACAATAAGCAGACACTACCCAATGAAAGTTAAATTGCCAACCAGCATCCTGAGGCCTCTTGTCAATTGTCATCACGGGATCGTTTGCGGAATAAGGGGCACACACAGCAGACAGATATGCACACTTTGGCCTCCCTTCGGGCTAAGCAGGTACTGAAGAACAAAACCCAACAGGCACACTCAAAATGCAGATAATATGCAAATGCCAGATTTATCATTAACTAGGATTTTTTTCTGCTGTGATTCTTGAAGAGGCACAAAAGCAACGTCAAAAAAAGCTCTTTCATTTCTGCTTTATCCTATGTGTTCATATAGTCTTTGTACCATGGGGCTTATTGGACAGGGTTGCCCAAAACAAAGCTGATACTTTGTCATCCTAAGGGTTTGCAGGATAGATGCAATGGTAAGGGGAAAGAAAAAAGAAGAAATAAGCTATCCACCTCACATTGAACGAATGCTTTTCTTCAGCAGTTACAACAGGCACCCATGAGTCAGGACGTCAAGGGGTTATCTTCCCCTTTTTACCACTGATGCTGTCTGAAAGCAGCAAGATGCTTTGCTACTCTGCAGTTCCCCTGGTTCACTGCAACAAGACAGTAAATGCTACTTATCAAGATCAGAACATGTTAACATCTTCAGAAATCCCTAGGGCCATTTAGAAAATAAATTTTTTTTAAAAAGTTTGAAGACCTAGGGCTTGGGACAATTTCTTTAGGCACTAGCCAGATTTACAGCAGAGCCTCAATAAATTGTATATTGGAGGTTTTCAATAATCTAGTCCCTTTTTTTGCCACCTACATCAAATCTGAGCATTTGGAAAAGAGAACAAGAGAACCTCAAATAAATCCTGGTGCCGAAATCCTGAAATAAAGAACAAATGCCCAAACCCTTCTTAAAGAAAAAAAAAAAAGTTTCCTTCATATGTCACATTTCCATACTTGCTACTTGGGAAATGTTCCTTAGATGAACTCTATGCAATCTCTGTCAATCACTCACTAGAAGAGATCTGAATATCTTGAATCATCTTTTTGGAAGTTGAAGACAGTCTGTCTTATGTTTCTGAACAACATTTTAAACTAAATTTACAAGAACTGTCTCAGAAACAAGTAACATCTCACACTAATGTAGGTTTAACAAATTCAGAGTCAACAAAAACTTCTTTATATAATTTTTGTGGGCTGAAGGTTGTTAATGACTTTCTAAAAAGTTTTGGAAAAGAAAGGAAGTTTTAATGCATGCAAATTCAAAACTAAAAGCCAGCAAACCTTGTGAGGACTACTCTAATGTTTAATAAACTGTACACTCAGAAGAGTATCAATAAGTCAATGACACGGTGTGAACCTCAAATAAACCAGCTATTGATTTCAAGACAATTTAATTTAGGCAAAGCAAACAAAAAAACCCCACTACTGCAACTGAAAGTCATCTATCTTTATTCTACAGACACTTTTGACTATTGAAGGTCATACATGTGTGTGGGAGAAACGCTGTTCAAGTTACAAAGAAGCTGGAGAACAGTTTGAGGCACTTTAGTCTAAATACCAGAGTGCTGCAAGGCAGCATCAGGCCAAGCAAAGCATCATCTTTGCAAAATACTGTTATGGTTCAGACAGACTTTTGTTTCAGTTCCTGATCAGGGCACATCATACTTCACAACTGGAAACCAGCCTCCTTGCAATGCTTCACTCTGGTTGTTTTGATGAAAAAGAGAAGTCTGAATCTACTATCTTGACTAGCCAAAGAGAGCATGGACGGCATCTATATTAATCATTCCTCCTGAAAATACTCTGTTCTTCAGTAAAATGTTTAGGGAATGTCCTCCCTCACTAAACACCTCCCCAGACAGATACAAGACAGGTTTTCCTTCACACTGTGCAGGCTCAGAGGCAGAACTACCCTAAAAATGTCACAAATGGCCACAGAAAACAAAATTTAGGATAAAATGCTCTGACCAGCAAAAATCTGCCTACATCATTACTGCTTCCCTGAAATACAAGCTTCCAAGTGTAAAGCTGGGAAACCAGATGTGGCTGCATATTCCCTGAGCCCCAGCCAGACCCACCCAACAGCCCCGTGCTGTGACCCATAGCTGTACGAAATAAGCATCAAGTAATTTAAAATGAAGATTAACGATGTCCTTCCAGGGTAGCTAGGAAAAACATCAATTGCAGCAAAAGAAAGCAAGAAGCCACCTCAGAAATGATGCTTAAACCCATCATCACGCACACCCCACAGCCCCCGGTGATGCACACACAGCCTGGAGCACAGACCTACCAGTGCTACCAACTCACCAGGTGCCAGTCAACACGACTTTCAGATTTAAACACACAGGCACTTAAGGCTTCCAGCAGAGTAAGTTTCTATCATTCACCATTGTCTCAACGTAAGTACTAAATAAAAGAAAATAATTTAATAAGCCGTAAGCAGGGGGAGTTAATATATGCAGATCTGATTGCAGCATCTTAGCAAGCAGGAATAGCAGAGGATTTTATTTTACAGCTAACTGGAAAGATACAGAATTACTGGGAAGGAATTGAACTCCTAGCATCTTCCTTCAACAGAATTACTCATCTATTCTAGCTCAAAAGCTAAACTATTTTAACCGGGCTGTGCCACTGCAGCGGCTCACGTCAGCTGCCTGCTCCCACCCTGGCACCTCAGCTCCCCAGCTGGGCTACAGGTCCGGGATCTGCTGTGATGCACGGCCTTCCCCAGGCAAAGGGTGGTCACGCATGTACGTGTAGCCTTACCAGGGCACTTACACCAGAGGGTAATGTAAAAACACCGCAGCAGCTCTTCCAACAAGAGACAGCTGTGGTGTGCCTTGGAAAGTTCCGTATAATAAACAAAAACATAGTTGAAAAGTGAATTTAAAATAGGGAGAGAAAACTTCAAAGATGATATAGGGCAACATTACTCAGTTTGACACAAAATTCCACTTCACTGACCCTGTGTTAGAGACCCTTGTGTAAATGCACAGTAAGACCCTGGTGAGTCAGATCCTTTATTTACACACGTTACATGAGAATATAACATTTGAGCACAGAGGAGGGCAGAGTGGTGACCGCATGTCAGACCGCAAAAGAAGCGGAGGCAGACCCTTAGTTAAACAAAGGGAGGTACTAGTGTAAGACTTTCTATGAGAACATTTTTGTCCCTTACATTAAAACAAGCACGTGAAGAAAGGACACTGGCTCTTCAGAGCATCAGAGATGAAAAAACAAGCAGAACTATCAAACAGAGGTAATGTAGAAGGAGAAATCCGCTGATGCTGGTATACTAAAAGAAACCCAGAGGAAACACCCCAAGAGATCTTCTGACCAAAGGGATGCAAAAATCAGTGAGGGGAGATGTATTTTCTGCCTGACTCCTCATTGAACCCCAAGACGACCGCGAGCAAACTACTTTGTTTCTGTGCCTGAGCATCCCTCCTCAGTCTTGAGAGCTGAAACAATACAGGTTCTGACTCAGTTCTTGCCTCAAACCACCTGAGTGTGCATTTCCTAGGATACCAGGACTCCTGGAATAAAAATAATTTCATAAAAGGCAAACACGTATTTAAACTGGTACCTATGGTCTGGCTCTCACTTTGCATTCCCGTTAGAAATACAGGAGCTATTTTTCCACCCAGGAAAAAAGAAAACACAGTGAGTCACTAGGAAGGGGATGAGTCAGTCTGCTTCAGATGCTCTCGCCTTGTGACGATAAATGACAAACCCCTCTGCAGTCTGAACCCTGGAGTCTCCTCCTCGCACCCGCACAGCCCACGAGGAAGGAGGCCAGATCCTGTGCCACGCTGCAGGGCTGTCAGAGCCATCACCTCCCACTGCACCCTGGGGACCCCGAACGGCTCACACCTCTGGGAGCTGACATGGGGATGGGGCCCACAAGCGAAAGGATGAGAGGATCATGCTGTCTGAAATGCAATACTGAACTTGAAATCTTGGGGGAAATAAATCCAGATTTCCATTGGAAGGACCTGGAGTGGATTTACCGAGTTATGAAAAGACAACTTGCCAGGTTCTAACCAGAAAGAGGTGGCACTGAGCACTACATCCCAACAAAGTCTAATAAAAAACAACAAGGAAAAACAATTAGATTGTCTGTATTAAACATTAAACATCTCTGCCCTATACAGAGCAATTATCTGCCTGAAGTTTTTCAAGTTAATTTCACTTTGTTAAAGTGCTTCAAAGCTATATGCCCCTGTGATGCTTTAAGAGAGAAGGATGCATAATAGTACCCTGCTTAAAACACACACAGCCTAAATTGCTAGTCAAACTATGATGAACAGAGATGAACAGCAGCTAGGGAAAAAAAAAACCCAAACCACACACACAGAGCAAGCTTTATCTACTACTTGCCACGGTATTTCATATGCCTGACCTTTTCCAAGTCCTATCATGCTAACCAGGCCTTATTTTGGCACCACATTGACAACAGGCACTCTTCTGTCCCACCTGCATACAGATACTGAAAAATGATAACTGCCACCAATGCTAAAGCACAAGCTTATGTCCCACTGTATGGTCTACGACCAGAGACACAGCTGCCGGGACAAGATAAGGCAGAGACACATGCTGACAAGATGATTATCTGCTTGCAGAAGCCCCTGCTGTGGGGCACAGAGGCACTGCCCGAAGCGGCCTCCAGGCAGGAAGAGGTGGTGGTCCCTTCTCCAAACTGCTTTCACAGAAGTAGGATCTATCAAAGAGTAGCATATTCTTTTAAATTAGGTCACTTTAATGAGGTTGAATAAAAATACTGAGTTAAACTGACTTTCTTAGACTTTCCCCGCTTCTGAAGAGTGGTTAATGTTACGGCTTGTGTTGCCTTGTTTAACTCAATGACCAGTTTTAAGAGTATAATGCTTTTATACAGTAGCTAATGTCTCATGGGCACATCCTAGCGGAAGAACAACATGCTGTTATTATAGCAACAGCCCTTGGATCAGGCTGCTGGACAAGGAGACTTCTGACCGACTTTAACTGGAACAGGCTCCAAGAAAAGACTCAGCACAGCATCTGAATGCTCAGCCATACCCAGTAGCTTGAACTGGTTTTAGCCACAGATGCAGCCAAAGGCTCATTTAGCTAACGTTATTACAGAACAGCAGCGGTTCATTATCACAGGAGAGATTTAGGAGGAAAACCTACTGTCAGAATCCATATCCACATTTTCTGGATGTGCTTTAGTCTGTGCCTACCTTCTGCCATGCATCTGGTGGATCCACAAAAGGATCTGTGATTTGGCCAAGGAAAACCATTAGCAACGTCATCATGCACTTGTACTGTCACCTCCTGTTATTTCAGACTTTTCAAATGAGCAAAATGGATAAAGTTCTCAAAAAAATTACACCACTGTGCAAAAGACCCACGGAATGGAATAGGTATCACTTCTTTATGCATTATGTACTTTGTGGCATAGAGATCTAAGACATTCAGCCCTTGGGTATGGAACTGAACTATCTCATTGCGGGTTTTTTCTTCAGACTGTGAAACAAAACAATAAAGATCCAAAATTCAGTGTTATCTTTCTAGGTATAACCCATATATTTGCCAGGTGGAATAAAGGGATCGCGAGTCTCAGAGGACTTGGGTGGGTTTTTTTCCTCAAAGGCATGGCTTACAGGTTATTCTAGGGAGTCATGTTCGGGACGGGTCACTTTCTTGCTACTGCAGAGTGCTATATTGTATGACACCTTCTATAAAAAGGTGCCAAACTTAAATGTTTTCTCTTTTTTTTTTCTTGTTCCTTCTTTGCAAAAGCTCTTCTGGCACTTTTAAATTTATTCATACCCAAAGTAGATACATTTGTCTATCCTTAACTCTAATCAGACTCCTTCAACTTGTGCCATTCTTATCAGCATGCTTGCAAGCAGCGGTCTCCTCTCAGCAGAGTGAAGCACTTCAAGCTAACATTGAAAGAAAGACCTGGGCACTTCACAGCCAGGAGCTCTGTGCTTTTCACTGACACAAGCGGAAGCAGCTATCATCGTTCTTGTCATGATGCTCTAAGTTTGAGGACCCATAAGGCAGTTCCAGTGCAGCTGCTTTACCTAGTGTTTTTGACACAAGAAATATGGTGCAGAAAGTTCCTCTTGCAGCCAGATGCCAAAGCTTTGCAAAGCAGCTTCCCTTTCTACACCAAGGAAAACCCGAAATTTTACAACGCACACACACGATATGTGGTATTTTGGAACTCTGCTCTCAAGTGAGACACATTCTCAGTGAAAACAACACATGCAAGTTTGAAGAACCCCCTTTGAGCCATGGCTTAGAGTACTTGGTTTCTGCAAACAGTTCCCTGCCACAAGCTGAAAACTCCAAACCTCCCACCCCACCGATTACACTCAAGCAAACTGCAGGTAGTGATTCAAATTCCCTTTTTTTTTTGTTTTCTACCACTCACTGGAATGGATGAGTTGGGAATTGTTGAGTCAGTCATTAAGAATTATCATAATTGGGGTGGGGGGGGGGGAGAAGGTTGGAATTGAAATCTCTAACATACTGCTTATCAGGGCATTTACTCGTTACCCATTTACGAGGAGATATGCCACAGATCTAAAAGAACGAACCTTTGACACACAGGTCTGTAGCCATTCCCTCAAGCTTTCATTCCTTTTAACGCTGTATGCTTCACATAGAAATTAGACCTTGAAGCCAGTAATTGTTATTGGTGTTTTATTGCCCCTCAGGTGTGCTACAGTGAGTCCTGCTGAAAGGAGTCACATGCTTCAATACACACTGCAAAGCCTACCACAAGCAGGGTTGGGTTTGGGGTGGGGTTTTTTAACCCTTCAGTGCTCTCAGGGTGCATACCTGGTGGACGTACCTTTGAACTCACATTGCTTTTCCACCTACAGCGCTTTACCTCAGCAACCTAATTGGCTCACGCTCATACAGTCTTTCACCACCATCTCCAAATGGTCCTCGGTCAATCAGCTTCCTCTGTGATAGGAGACATTACAGGCTCCACATCCGTATCCAACATCTGCCACTGCTGGTCTAAGCAGAACTACAGCAAGTACCCCGGGCGCGCTGTCCCCGCTCTGCGCCCTGAAGCCAGCCTTTATTTACGCACGACAAGTGCTGCGGCCAGTATAAATTTATCAATCTGTAGAACACTTCAGCACCTCTTTCAGCAACAACTTTGGGGATATTAGTAGTGTATTTTCCTTCTCGTCTCCTCCCACACCATTTACTGCTTCTTTGTGCTTCATTCAGATTTTCTATAACCGCATTTTCTGGGCACTTTTCAAGGAGGCCCTGTTTAGCTTGGCTCACTTCCCTTCTTTCACCCTACATCCACACAGCCACCGCTTATCTGTACTAGATCTGCACATCTGAAAACGATTTACTGCAGGCTATAATTCCTACAACACTGGCTTAAGAGAGAAGGATGCCAGCAGCCTTTGCTGCTCACCACACGTACCCAAAACAGTGGCATTTGAAATCTACCCTTTATTTGAGCAGTAAATTACCACCCTAACAAAATATCTATTAGCCTTTTGCTGTTGGTATCCCCCAGTACCTTTCAGGATTTCAATTTTCATTACATTTTTACCTTCAGCATTTTCAGTTGCTGCAACCCTTGTCTACAAAAGGATTAATAAAAAAATGGGCCAAATGTCTTGGAGACATGGTCTAAATTTGTGGAAGTGTCCAGTCAGGTTCCTGCTTCTCTGCCTGGGCAAAGTGCTTTCTGGGAACTTTTGTTTGCTAAGATCACTCCAGTGTCTGTGCCTGATACCCGTTACACTGCTCACCACTTTCCACACCTTGCTCTGAGGGTCACAGCTGAGCTTGTGCCTAGTGATGGGTAACAGGAGTGAAACAGGCTAGGTTTGGGAACAACAACAGTCCATACAAAGGTATACTGACCTGGTCATCTACATGTTAGAAATGTAGCACAACAGTAGTAGTTCCTAATCTTTTCTCTATCTCTACATCTTTTTTTTGCTATTGAAAGCATAAAGGTATTCCCTCTGCATCGTAACCATCTCATTTCTCTAAATATGTAGTGTGAAACAGATTTTTTTTTTTATCTATTTATGTGACTTTATCAGATCCTAGCCATCAACATTTAACTTCTCCAAGAATGGCACTTGTTTTTTCTTTACTACCTGCACAACTTTTTAGTACAGTTACATCTCACTATTCACCCTGGTACCCACCTGGAATCACAAGTTCTGCAGAGGCAGAGCCCGCAGCTTTGGCCCTATGTCTGGGAGAAGGGTGCCACTTCCGAGGAAGAAGAGCCATACAACACCTGCCACAAGGTGACCATGACCAAAGACCTATTAAGCTCAAGGCTGAAAACACAACCACAATTCTTAGAAGCAAATAGCTTTACACAGAGGATCTGCCTTCGAAGTTCCCTTCTCCCACTCACCACACTCAAACCCATGAACACCATTAGAAATCCATAAAAGAAAAAAAAATATTTGTGAAAACTTAAGTTCTTTGCTTCAGTACCACACTGCTGCAGCACGGAAGAAAGGAAGAAGCTTGCCAACACCAGTGAATTTCAGGTTTTCCCATATGCACTCCTTGAAGTTTTCCGTGAGCATGCAGACCCTTAGAAGTTTCAGTTTTTAGTCCAACAGCACATGCAAACTTACTTTACATCACTTTTCAGGCTCTTTCGAAGTTGCGTAGAGCTTCAGGGAGCTATGAATGCAACGCTGGAAACCACTGTGCATGAAGAGCTATTACCAGCCCCTGCTGTAGATCCCACATGGTGTTGATACATCCATCAACTGAACCTCGCATATTGTCAAATTACATCAAAACCAAGAAAAATCACATAATAGAAACTTAAGGGATAAAAAAAAGATGACTTACAACTTGTCACTGTGATCACATACTCAGGGAGAGGGATGGGTAAAGAACAGAAGAAGAAATTCCTAAATACAACAGGGACAACACAAATTAAGTTTCCAGCTCATGACATCAGCACTAACCTATATTCAAGTAACCTCCTAAATTGCATTGTAAGTACTAGATGCAGCAGGAAAAGCATGGCATGTTGAATCAATATGTTTGTAAAGGGACCACCCTCGTTTGCCAGCCAATACTTCATACTCATTGTCACAAATTAGCATTAATGCCCTGCATCCCCTCAGCCAACATAAAGCACATGCTGAATCTATTTTAGTGTTGTTCACTTATATTGGATACAGAAGTTAAGTGCACAATGCACCAATAAAATTAACACAGATTACATTCTAGCTCTTCACCTCAACATCAGCCAGGGTCATCTCTTTCACATCAACTTGGAAGAGGTTTCAGGCTTCCAGCTAACAAAACAAGCCAGAAATACACCACAGCACTGCACGTAATCACAAAACACATCAATACAAGCAAACGCTTCCAGCACAAGGCCCTCACAGAGCAATCCTGAGAGCATTCAGCAGTTTTAAACTACTATTTTTACAGTCTCCTGGGCCTACCATCAGTCAGTGATGATGAGGCCCAGACACCACAACAAATGCTACACTACTGATTCAAACCCAGTCTCTTTCCCATCTGCAACAGAACGTGCAAGGAGGCACCTCACACCAAACTGCTTGGCTTACAGAGAGGAGTCCTGAAATCAAGTTTGCATCCTCCCTTCAGACGTGGGGTTTGAGTTAGCTCCCACTTTACTCAGTTTACCACCGCATGGAGATCCTAACATAACCACAGCGGTACCCAGCAGCACAACACATAAGCAGCAAAGGGTGCAGATAAGAGGATGTGTCAACAAGTGCGCAGCATGGACCAGGATGACTCAGCGGATGAGGCTTAAGATTCACGTAGCTAGATAAGTAAACAGGTGTGTGTGGGGAGGAGGACTGGTTTTCAGCCCAGAAGGGCAGGCTCTGTACTAAGTAAATAAGATATGAGTAGCATTTCACTGGAGGTCCAAGAACTCATTAGCGTTTTGTAAATATTTTATACATGAAATTCTCTGATTTCTCAGATGACGGGCCACATTCCAATCTCAGTGTCTCAATTGTGGAGTCTGAAAAGTATAATCAAACCAGGCTAATGAGAGGAAACAGGAAAGCAAGAGGCAGAGCCCAGGGCTTAGCTGCCAAAAAGTTTGAACTTTCCCATGGAGAACTGGCAATTTCAAATGCTGTAGGTCAGCCAACTGATAATGATAATATAAAGCCATGTTACAAAAAAAAAAAATAGATCATTGTAATTCAGTGGCAAAGCCATGAAAAAATGTCTTTTAGTTTGTTCTTAAATAGTTTGTCAGAATTAAAACAGCCCACTTTTTTCCTTTCTCATTTTGCACATTTTTTATGACACAAAGTAAATAGGAAAGCAAGAAACTTTTCTGAAGACAGTGATTAATGGTGCTGGAGTGATTAAAGGTGCATCATTACCACCGGGATTTTAAGTCGCTTTGGCTGATCCTCTTGGCCAAGCAGGACAGCTCTGCAAAATGGAGAGGATGCCAAACCTGAGCAACCCCACACAGCTCAAGGCTACAGGCTACCTTCTGATAGATGGGGAGTCAAGTTTAATTCCTCTACCTCACTGGCAGCCACCTGAGGAACACTAATTCCTCATCTCAACTGGGTAAAACCAGGCAGGACTACCAGTTTCAGTTTCCTTAAGCAAACAAACTAGCATAGAAGGTACCAGAAAGCACAGAGCTCACTAATCTCACCTGGAGAGGAGGGAGAAAGATGTTTCCAAAACCTGCTCTATGTATCTTGCTCTGGTGGGTTTATGTATTCAGATAAAACTACTATGGGAACTTAGAAACATTTTACAGGGACCCCAAAGCTGCCTTTGACAGTGCAGCTTTTCACCCTTCGAAGAGATTTTACCCACACCAACTCCGGGGGTAAAACCACAGGTGGGGTGCTGAGCAATACCTGACTTCCATGTAAAGCATGGCCAGGAAGAATGAAGGGAATACAAATAAGGGTTCAAGGAAAAGGACAAAGACCAGAAAAGCAACATATGCTTTGAAAATAAATTTAGTTTACTGCAATAATAGGAAAAAAGGAAAGATCCAGGAAGGAATAGGTCACTAAGAATGAAGAGTTGAATAAATACAGAAAAAGGATGGTTACAATAATTTTTAATGGAAGCTCTCCTAACACTAACAAAGGAAGCTGAATGGGAATGCTGCAGTGTTTTATATAGAGAAATAGTCTAGTACTTAAATAAAACAAAACACCAAAGGCAAACGATTTGACTCACTGTGGATTCACGCCTGACCAAGAATGTTTAATTAAGACTCTGGGGCTAGTTCAAAGCCACAAGAGACAGTTTTAAACAAAACCCTGGAAGTTTTCCTAGAACCACCAAAAATTATATGTTGTTAGGGGCATGTTGGATATGCAAAGAGCTTACACTAAGCTTGAATAAAAAAAATAAAAGCAAACCCTTTTCATTTCATCTGTCTCCATATAAAGCACTCCCTGGAAGCTTCTGCTTGACAGCAGAACCTAAAGCAGCTCAGACTGATGCAAGATCCACTTGGCTTTCAGTGCACTCTGTGCCCAAGGGAGATGTAAAGGTGACCTAGAACCAGCACAGTTTCAGCACCAAGTCTGCATCCGGAGCTTCTGTCCTTCACGAAAAATAGGAAATCTTGGATTTATGCAATGACATCACCTCATCCTCACAGAGCTTCCAAAACAGAGGCGTGGTGACAGAATCTGGATCGTTAATGAAGAAAAAACATTTTCTGAGCTCTTTGGATCCTGCCAAAAAAGACACATCGTGATTGCCAAATGTTTCATTCTTTGCAATTTCTAAACAGACGCGCCTCTTCACTGTACTGATCCTCAACTGGCTCCCTTACAGTCCACTCAAGACTGACTTACGGGAAAAGGAAACTAGAAGGAAGAAGCTTATTAAAATCCGACAGTAAATCTGCTTCTTGCTGAAATTCAGCAGCTGCAATGGAGTTGGGGTAGGGCCAGGCTGAGCGCTCCATGATAGGCATCAGCGATGCCAACCTACCCACCTGCTTGTACCTGTGCCTCCCCAGCAGCTCACTGCACCCCACCGACCTACCAGCCCAAAGCATTAAACTCACTAACAGCTGCTTGGGGGACACACGTGCACACACCCCAAAAGAAAGAGTTTTTTGACAAACGGCCTCATCAAACAAGCAAGTGTCAGACATCACAGAGCAGTGGAGAGGAAACATGTAGTACCAGGGCAAAGCCAACTGCATGCAGGTGACACAGTGGATGACACACAGATGTAAGAAACACTGAAAGAGTTCAATCAAACAAACAGATTCTCACTTCACATACACATTTAACTGTTTTACCCTCAATTCTTGCCACGGCATCTCCCTATGCTCTCCACTGACAGTCCCATTCTGTTCATCCTCACCTCCCGGCTGTCATGTGGTACACCTGCACTGCAGTACCTGTAGTACATCACAGGTGAGGAAAGAAAGATGTACAATGAGTGTTTTTCCCCATATCCAAGGAGGTCAGAAGACTTTGCTCTCCCCTTCAGCTCTGCCAATGACTTAGTTTCAAAAGCTGTGTCTGTAAGGGTAGTTTAACTTAGCATTACAGCCACATTGGTAGGCATGTTTCTAAAAGCCTTCTCTGCATCGGCTTTGCCTCACTGTACCAGCCATAAGCCCATTAGCTCTACATATTGGTGCAGCAGCAGCAAAAGCTGGTTATATCCTACCAAAGCTGCCATTCTCTTGAGGCCAACAAATCCTGCCCAGGCTCCCTCCCTGAGGGAGGGCAGCATGTCCTTACTCACACATGCTACAACTTCAAACAAAGTACAGCCCTTGCCTTCAAAAACTCATCTTTTAACTCCATAGCAATGTTTCTCTTTTGCCAGAGTTCTCTGTGCCACTTGCACTTTTTTATTCCTCCTGAAGCCTCTTCACATGATGCTTACAAGTACACAAACAGCTTCACCTTCATCTTCAATGACTCTTTTAAGCCTCAAAGACAGGAGATTTTCAGTACAATGGTGTATTTTGCACTTGAAGTTACAGTATGCAACAAAAACCCACTTTAAAACAAGACCCTTCAGTCTGACCCTCAAGCTTGAAATGAAGTGATGTTTAGGCTTTGATCCTCAATCCCAACTCACAAGTCAGCCTTGGAACTGGATCTAAAATGATCAAGAACCAATCTCTGAATTAATTTCAAACGTGACCCAAATTGTCAGTTTTGCATTAAGATCTGCTCTGCAGAGATTAACACTGTATAAATTGACATAAATTTAAATTCTCTTGTCTGAGATCTAACTTTTTACAGCCAGATCACTTGACAAACTTCCTACTTAGACTTCAGTTAAGGCTTGGCTTCGATAGAGCTCCAAGTTCAAAACTAAACTCCCTGATGCCATAAAATCTGTCTCTTCCAGACTGGCACAAATAATGAGAATTTTTTTGGTACTACATGAAGATAAAACAAGAAGCATTTGTTTTTCACTTCAGTGATGTATCTCTTTTCTCTTCTTGCCTCCCTTTCAAGACAAGAGAACTGGCAACTCCAGTAGCCTTCAACTTCTGGCACTAAGCCACCAAAGCCAAGCAGCACGACCCTCTATGCTACTGCTGTCACTCAGCAACACAATAAAGATCAAAATAAAAACATTCTACAAATCTCACTTTTCAGTCAGTCTTGCTAGAAAAGTCTTAAAAAACTCTCCTATGGCTTCTAATTTTTTCCGACCTCCCTGTCAAGTAGTTACATTTGCTGCCCAGCCTGTGCACAGGTGGAAGCATCTTCCTTAAGATACAGAATCACAGAATCATAGGGGTTGGAAGGGATCTCAAGAGATCATTGGGTCCAACCCCCCTGCCAAAGAAGGTTCCCTAGGACAGGTCGCACAGGTAGGTGTCCAGAGGGGTCTTGAATATCTCCAGAGATGGAAACTCCACAACCCCCCTGGGCAGCCTGTCCCAGGGCTCTGTCACCCTCACTGGGAAAAAGTTCTTCCGCATGTTGGTGCGGAACTTCCTGTGCTGCAACTTGCAGCCACTGCCCCTTGTCCTGTCTCCACAGAGCACTGAAAAGAGGCTGGCCATTTCCCACTGTGTCCCACACTTCAGATATTTAGAAACATTAGTAAGATCGCTTCTCAGTCTTCTTTTCTCAAGGCTGAACAGCCCCAGTTTTCAGTCTTTCCTCATAGGGGAGATGCTCCAGGCCTTTATCATCTTAGTAGTCCTATACTGTCCCCGAATAATGTGTTTCAGTAAAAATAAAAGGGAAAAGCAGTCAAGCACAGGACTGAAATTACAGCCAAGAATAACTGGTGGTAAAACACACAGACTAGCAATATGAATCAAAACCGCATCATATAAATGTGATCTTTAGCTGTAGCAAGTGGCATACTAAATTGCTCGTAAGACAAGGTTAATGAATTCCTGTCATAATGGAACCAAGTGACACATAACTGAGAATTAGGGGAACTTGTCCTTACAACCAGAGATAAACTGCTCCCACTTGTGCCTGCTGCCTCCCAATTCAATTTGAGCTCTTTGTTACCACTGATAACCCAACCCTACAGCAGTGACTGGCAGAGTGAAACACACCTGACAGGCCACACTGCAGAATATTCCTTTGCAAATTAACTAGGACACCTGGCAAAAGGATAAAACTGTACACTCATAATTATAATTTTACTTCTGCGCTTACTATTCCAACACACACCATGGAATCTTCTTGCCAGTCAGGCTGATGCTTCCCAGCTTAAACCTACATACATTCCTTCTGCTCACTCTTTTGAAATTATGATCCCCTCTCTCCAAATGAACCTCCTGTGCAGCCAACAGTAAATGAAGCCACAGTGACAACCAGCCCCTTTTGCCCATACTCAGAAAAATGCTTCTCCTGCCTTAACTTCCAGCTGCAGGAGATGGGTCAGCACACTTCTTACGTGCATCCACAGGTTCCAGGGGTGTTCTTTATTTAATGAAAGCATTTAGTTTAATACCACTAAAATTCAGTAATCTCTTTTAAATTATACTTAATTTCTGACTGAAAAAACTACCTGGTGACACATTTCTCCTCAGCATTAATGCCCACTAATGGGAGTATTTGAAAATCCAACATTTTTAAAGCATGATCTAAAAATCCAATTAGGCATGTGCTTTGATCGGGTTTTGCTTGCTTCAACCACTAGTTCCAGCTCAAGAGACATACCAATATTAAATATGAAGAATGGCACAGCATAGAATAGCACAGTGGTATAGTTTGCATGCCAGCACCACCACAGCCAGAAACCTGGAAGAAAGAGGTCAGCAGGTTTGTGGCAGAAGAGGAAGCCATGACTTTCAGTGTATTTGCACATCACCAGCTAACACCCCTAGGGACTGCACACAGTCTGGATAGTCTGCCCTGTATGTCTAACAAACAGGTCCCAGGCTATGTGTATTCCATTTAGCAGAACGTAACTCATTTTCATCTGAATAAATATTCACAATAAAATAGATTCCCCTAGTAAGGAATCATCCCCCTCAACAGAGCAAGATCAGTTAATCCATACATTCATATCCCACCAACCTTTTATCCTCTTACACCCATCCACTTAAACCCAAACCATGAGCTTAAATGTTGTAACAATGCTGCAAATCCCAGGATTACACCAGCTGCTGTCCTGACCATCTGGAGGGTAACTAACTTGACCAGGCCTGACTACGGGGCTGCTCAGCAGGCACACGGTGCTCCTGGCTGCAACTGCTACCTGTTTCAATGTTGTTTTGAGACAGGATTTCCCTCCCACCCCCGCCCTGCAAAACATCTTCAGGTTCATCATCCCAAATTGGGAAAATGTAAAAGCAGTGACTACCCACAAGGCATTACATCTGCATAAAACACGAAACCTTTATGATCTTGATGGTGGAACAACTGGCACAGCAAATTCTTCTCACTGCTTACTATTTGTCTCCAGGCTCCTCCGCAGCACAAGGCCATCTGTGATACTTGTCAGAAAAGCTTTTTTCAGAAGTTGGTACATCAGCAGGTCATAAAAATGAACTAGCAACCATACTGCCAGGGCCTTGAGGGCACCAACAGGCCTGAGTTACCCTGAACAATCTCCCTTGGAACCTCCATCCACACCCCCAGTGCATGAACCTGCAGGTCTACTCCAGCTTAGGTCTGGACACTCAGCCCTGACCTATGTCATGGGTGGCCCTGTACCCAGCCTTTTCTCCTGATGCCCAAACTTAATAGCTGGTCTTCCCTGATGAACCTTGTCTTCTGGGTCTTAACTTGTTACCTCACCCTACTTGGGACCATGGCCAGAGCTTGTCACAAGCCTGCTTGGGTGCCGTGGGGCTACACCCCACCATTGAGGGCACTCCCCACCCTGGGCTCACCCTCAACTCCCATTTCACCACCTCTCATGGGCAACCCCATGCCTGCTGCTCCAATTCCATTCCCCCATGTAAAGAGAAAAAGGGAAGCAAAGTTGCATTAAAATAACTCACTGAAAGCTTATAAGGAACACAGTGACTTTCTGATCATGTAGTAAAAATCTTCTGGACCCAAACAATAAGAGAGGTGGAAAGTACCAGACACTTCTAATGATGTCTGCCTGTAGCTTAATTACACACCACAGTAATAAGGCAAACCATCTGGAGTCTGTTCAACCTACAAACCTCCAGATTTATCACTGTCTTTGGGGCAACATCAGCAGAACATGGACGTGCAAGTTGGAAGGGAAGAGATGGTCTTGGTGACAGGGAGTCAAATCCCAGCTCCTCCATCAGCTTCCTGGATGGTTGTGGGCAGTTGCAAGGAAATAAGTTAATTTTACTGATTTAGCCATTTTACCACAGTCTAGTCTCCCATCAAAACAGATTACCCACAGACACCACTGTTAGCAGCACTGTCCAAGAACAGTGCTGTGGCACAGCTCATCCTGAAACAGATGCCACGAGTCCACAATGATCACAGCGGTGGCTCAGACCAACAGCCTACAAAGCAGGATATCTGCCTATCCTAGGAAGGAGGCCAGCTGATCAACTTACCTAGCACAAGCTCTTGGTATGGTATAAGGCAGTATGAGATAGGCAGTGAAGAACATAAGCAGGGAAGCTGAGAATAATCTATACTTGGCTCACCTATACCACAGACAGGGCTATATATATCCTTACTTTGGTAGTAATGAACATGGGAGTGTTCTCTCCATCCATACCTTGAAGGTTCCATGAAACCTGTATCTGCACAGAAGCCCCTTTCAACGTCATTCAGAAATAAAGCAGTAATTGGGATCAAGCACGGCCTCACACTTGAGTTTCAGTAAAACTGCAGAATTCCCAGTTCAGTATCCAGCAACTGTTTTCAGCAGTAATTTGCCATTCTGTTGTGCTGGAGCTAGCCCCTACCTCTCTTGAGCTGGACAGGCTCAGAGTCAGTGCTGCCACTGCACATCAGGAGTGACAGACTCCTGCTCTCAAGACCCATCCAGTGGTGTGCCACAAAGGTAGAGTGTGTCCTGGTGCTGCAGAAGAGCAAGGACAAAGAGTGAAACAAAGCAGGAACCAACTAATCCCTCCTAATTGCCAGCTAGTTCCTATGGTCCACTCCAGTCCTGCCAGCTTTTGGATAAAAGTCCTTAACGAGAAGTCCCAAACATGCTTTAGCCATGGATGCAGAAACACAAACACAGGGTTCTCAGATCACATTCATTTACAGGATGACCCCTGATCAAGGGAGATATATTTGGGTCATAAGTGCTTAACTTGCAATTTTGACTTCTCAACCTTGTATTGTAGTGACAGATTGACAACCCCAGAATACAAAGGTGCCTTCCTTCCTGGGGTCAACCTTCTCTCCCTAGCAATCATCTTGTAACAGAGATGATGAAAACACCAAATAAAATAAAACCTGAGTCTTATTCCCCGAACCTGACTAATCTTCTTTGCTCAATAAAAAACGGCAAACGCAGTTGCCAGAGGGCACAAGAATAGATGGAACTGAAAGGGCTACAACATAAATTATACACATAAACACTGGTTGTCTGCTCAAAAATCAGCTCCTTTAATTTCATGGATGCGGTATTTGATGTGGCCATAGCACCATTTCTACATGCCTTCACTTGAGCAAGACGATGGGCGCGTGTTTTTCCAGTTTGCTACACAACTTATGTCGTGCTCCAAACTGCCTACAGCTAGTGAAGATGACAAACATGACACAACCCTGCTATTTCCAGCAAGGCAGTTAAATGTGAACAAAAAGACTGTGTGGGTATTTTTAGTCTATAACTGAAGTTTTAAAGTAGCCCCTCTCCTGAACACGCAAACGCAGATGTAGCAGGCTGGCAATCTGGTACCAGCCACAACTTGTGGCAGAGGAACATTTTTCATAATTTAGTGCAAAATTAATCGTTTACAGATTAGCAAGCAGCAAACAAACCCCAGAATTTCACAGGTGCAGGTACGTTTTTGGCTACACTTGTTTAACTATGAGCAGGGACAGAGACTTCCAGATGAGCAGAGGAGGGGAAAAAAACAGAAACAGAGTTATTCTGAGATGCTTTGCCATGCTGATGAAAGATCTGTCTCTTCAAAATGCCTCACTGCATCTTACAGCCTACAGCTGTTAGTCCTGCGCACTTGCTGAACGCGCGTGACTGTTTCCCACAAGATAGATGGGGAGTTTCTTGTTTACGTTTGCATGACTGAGGTAAAAAAAACAACTTTTCAAGCATGTTAAGTGGCAGGTACAAATAGTTCATTTCTCCACCTTGAACAGCACCATGTGAAACATTACATCTGATGCCCTAGACATCCACAGGAACTGAAGAAGATGCCACATTTACATCTAAGGCTGTTCCGAGCTGTAGCAAACACATTCATGAAATGCTACACCAGAGATACCCATAGTCAGCAGGACCAGGGAGGTGATCATCCCTCTGCACTCGGCTCTGGTGAGGCCACACCTCAAATAACGTGTTCAGTTTTGGGCCCCTCACTACAAGAAAGACATGGAGGCCCTGAAGCCTGTCCAGAGGAGGGCAACAAAGCTGGTGAAGGGGCTGGAACACAAGTCTTAGGAGGGGCAGCTGAGGGAACTGGGACTGTTTAGTCTGGAGGAGGCTGAGGGGAGACCTTATCACTTTACAACGACCTGATGGGCGGTTGTGGTGAGCTGTGGGTCAGCCTCTTCTCACAGATAAGTAGCAACAGAGGGAATGGCTGCAAGTTGCACCAGGGGAGGTTCAGGTTAGAAAGGAGGAGAAACTACTTCTCAGGAAGAGCGGTCAGGCATTGGAACAGGTTGCCCAGGGAGGTGGTGGAGTCACCATCCATTGGGGTGTTCAAGGAAATACTGGATGAGGTACTTACAGACATGGTTTAGTTAGTAATATAGGTAGTAGGGGGACGGTTAGACTAAATTATCTTGGAGGTCTTTTCCAACCTTAATGATACTGTGTTTTCAAGGAATGAACACCAGCCATGGCCCACAGACACCAGAGAACATAAACATCTAAAAGGGAAGTATCTGGGGAACAACGACCTGCAGCTCTATCAGTGACATTGCCCTTTTGATAGAAGTGATAGGAACATTGACCTTAAAACTGTAATAAAATACAAATAAGCAAAATCCTGGGGGAAAAAACGTATTTTGGAGAGGCAATATTTTCATTTACAGATATGTTAAATCACAGGTGTGTGAGTAAAAACACAGGATGGATCATATATGTCTGCCTTTAGTAACACTTAAGAGCTTTGTTGACATGGGAAGGCCATAGAAAGGGTATGGTTTTATTGTAGGTACTCCGCTCTCTCTCTTTTCTTTATATTTTATCTAGTCAAGTGAGGCACATAAAGCTGAAGTATTAAAAGCCACTAACTAGAATTACTTCCCAAAAGCCAGTGAGTGCCTGTGATGTTTTTTCCTTCAAGTATGCCTTCAACTTCCAATTCAGAAAAGAGGCCATTTAATGTTTGTCAGGACATACACAAGGAAGATTCACTCTTTAGAAGAAAAATTCGAAGCAAGAACTGCTCATGTGTTTGCTCTGTAGTGCAACCACGCAGAGCACGCCTGTAGCTTTGCATCAGGACTCAGATGCCCTGTGGCACAACGCATGGTCCCATGGAGACAAGACCCTGTACAGGAAAGCTCAAAAGGAGTTCTCAAAGCCCCATGTATCTGCAAGTGAAGAATTTTCCTGGCAGAAGAGCTATGAAGAACACACAAAACTGTCCACAACAGTCATCCCCACAAGCCTGCAATAGTGTCTTTCAGGCTGAATGCCAGGAATTTGGCTGTAACTGACATCTAATTTGCACTACAGTCTGTACCAATCCCATAGGGAATTGCCTTTAGATCATGCAAGTGTCAGCCTCCACAAAACCATCATACCCTCAAGCTTTATACCTGAATATGCCACTGACCTGCTGGGAAGCCAAATCCCTGCACACACCTGTTCATGCCTCAGTTTCCCTAGCTGTAGAAGGAAAAAGAAAGCAGAGACCTACCTTGCGGAACATTTTTAAGCCTTTTGATTAAAGCAGTGTATTATCACCACAAAAGTGCACTGGGAACCAAATTCTCAAAGATTTCACAGAATCACAGAATGGCAGGGGTTAGAAGGGACCTCTGGAGGTCATCAGTCCAACCTCCCTGAGACCAGAGCAGGACCACCCACAGCAGGCTGCACAGCACAGCCTCCAGGCAGGTTTTGAGTATCTTCAGAGAAGGAGACTCCACAAACTCCTTGGGCAGCCCGTTCAAGTGCTCTGCCACCCTCACAGTAAAGAAGTTACTCTTCTTGTTTAGGTCAAGCTTCCTGTATTCAAGTTAATGCCCATTGTCTCCTGTCCTGTCACTCACTGGGCACCACTGACTGACCCCATCCTCCTGATACCCACCCCTCAAGTATTCACACATATTGATAAGATCCCCCCGAGTCTTCTCTAGGCTAAAAAGTCCCAAGTCCCTCAGCCTCTCTTCGAAAGAGATGTTCTAGTTCCCCAAACATCTTCATAGCCCTTCCAGAATTAATAATCCTAACTTGCTGCTAGTGAAAGCTTTCAATTGCAGCAGACAGCAGGAAAGCACAGACTTGCCGTTAACTAATATACCACACACACTGCTTGACATTCAGCAACGTTTCCAGGTTTCCACAATGCTGGAAAAGTACACCAGGCACACACCTTTGAGGTACAGTCTGGTAACAAGAGATCTCCTCACAGATGAGCATGAAATAAATCCCTCTTGCTCTCTCTTGACATCACATCCCAATAAATGCAGAAATAAGCAAAAGGTCTGACAGAACAAAGAAAACTAATAGGAGGACAGAAGTGCCTACGTAAAGATCGGCGATGGGAAACAAGACACGGTAGTTTGGACATGCAAGAGTTATGGCCCATTTCCCTTGGTGCCCAACCACACTGGAGAGAACGAGATGCATTTCTATTTGCACAAAGAGTTCTCACAGTAACATGTTACCATGTTGGCTACAGCATTCTTGAGATAGATGAGGCTGTTAGTCACTGACATTATGCTGATATATAGGTTTTGTGCGTTACTAATCGTTTGGACACAACAACCCACGTGTATTTTTATTCTGGTAACTGTCCTGACATCCTCTGGAAAAAATCATTTTGCTCTGTCTGCTTCAGAAGGTTTTAAGGAAAGCGTTTGGGAAGGAGGTGACAGAATGGAGGAAGACTCACCAGAAACACTGATGGGTTATGGGGAAGAAACAAGCTGGATCAAGAGAGCAAAATGCACACATGGTTTTCATTAAGCCATATCTGCCTTATGCTACCCACTTCAACTCATCTAGCATCTTCAGAAGAGTGCTTTTTTTCTTTTCTTTAGCACAATTTCTTTTGCTGTTGTGACAGAAATACTAACAGCCTTTTCTGCATGGGACAGAGACTGGACCAGAAGACTTCAATCATACTGATGGTCTGTATGCTAATGGTTACATACAGCTTATCCATCAACGTCATTTCCACAGAAAGTAACAAAGATAGACAGCATCCCCTTCAACACTCCACGTATCTCTATGGGGAAAAAGCTATTGTCCCCTTGAGTGCAAAAGTACTCTGTGAAGGACAAAGTGAGAAAGCAGGAAAGCCAAGCTGTTATTCTATTGTATGCTGCTCTGTAGGATGACACAGAGGGGACAAATTCTGCTTTTCGTTACAGTAGCTTTGATCCAGAATTGACATAGGCAAGCCAATAGAGCTGACCCAGATTTACAGGGTAGAAACAGTTCGGAGCTCCACTCAGTCTGCAATTCTGTATTTCCACCACCACGGGGGACGTGTGCCCTTTATGCAATTCAAAAAATCTCTGCTCTGACATAGTAGTCCTGACCCAGTGCTGACTGAAATCAACTGAAAAGCAACCACTGACTCCTTCTGTCAATCATGCAGACCTCATGCAATCAGTCCACTGGCAAAGTCTAGCCACTCATCAATGCACTCCTTTCAGAAGAGGTTCTTAAAATCTTACGGCTTGCCCAAAACAAAACCCCAAACCCAACAGCCCAGCACGCAGACATGTTCATCTTAGCTGAGCTTCCCTAAACTGGCCACAAAGGACCACCAAGCCTGGCTGGGGAAGAGAAGGAAGGAAGGTGGAGAGGCATAACTCAACAGGCATGGTCCACAGCATCGCCAGCGCAATGGTGGTAGGATCTTTGCACGACTTCAGCTGACTGATCCTGCAACCATTACTAAACCAAGAGAGTGGGGGGCAGCAATACTTGGGAGGCAGAGTATGTGTGTCAGCACCCACCCTGATTCTCTATTGTATTTATCATACTTGAATAGCAGTTATGACAACTTCATAATTACATAGACACATGCACACACTTAACTCCAAATACGAAGCCCTTATCCACATCTGAAAATTCAAATAAGCTTTAAAAGTTAAGCCAAGACCAAAATACATAATCAAGGCAGACTGTATCAGCTTTATATTTATGACCCCAACTGACACATTTTATTAATTACCAAGTGTTTAAAAGCATCAATTCCCTCCCCCTCAGTTACTATAAATGCTCCACTCTCACGTCCAACACGGGCTGTAAAAATACAGACTACTAGAAGGATATATACAGCTCCTGGTACCCACTAGTGTGGGTGCAGCATGTGCCAATCCTTGTCAGGTCACTTCAGATAATACAGACATTTTGTTCTACCAACCAACTCTAAAGCACAATAACACAAATAGTCTTTAAAAGGATTTTAACTACCTAAAGCTCTTTGTTTTAACACAAGGTATTACAGCAGAGATCATCCATGAGATCCAATTATAACCACCTTATTAATTATATGCCTACCTTCCCTAATCCAAAAATCCCTGTGAGTTAACCATTTTAACTCTTTTACCCTCTCACATAATCATTTATCAGCCAGAAAAGCATGAAAATGACTAGCTACAAAGTATGCTGTTAAGTGACTTCAAAAACACCACCTCTAAGAGCCCAGAAACCCACCTTTTTACTATTTATGAAACATGTCTTGAATTGCTAGAATGTCTTAAAAATTAATAGAGTGTTGGTTTTTAAAATAAAACAAACCAGGACACCCCCCCCCACACACACACACACCAGTTCTCTGCTTTTTACAGAGTACAGTATGTTTGAGAAGCAGATTGAAAGTGAACAAAGCCTTTTATTCCATGTGGATTATTTTGTGGACTCCACAATTAAAACCCACTGTCTCCCACCACCCAGTCAGGTGACATCAAAGAAACCCACAATCAATCTTTCACTATTAAGATTACCAAGGGTGGCGTCTTTCAGCCTGAGAGAGCGTTCACAGCAGTAGCAGCAACTCCTCTGCAAACCAGGCACAGCTGAGAAGACCTGCACCCTCCTCTTCCCCCTACTAGAAGGGGAAGAGGAGGAAGGGGGCAGATGCAGCGAAACTGCACGTGGCTCGCTTTACCCACATCCTTGAAATCAAGACTACTTCTACCCCAAAACGAAGAGCAGACAACATTTACAGCATGTGAGCATTTCACACCTGTTTTCCCATGGTGCGGTCCACCTACCTCCATGCCATTTGTTGGCCAGAGTGACCATCTCCCAAGCCCCTGGAATCACAGTGTCGTGAGAAATTCTGCTCCATTGCATCGTCTGCATTTTCCATTTCCCTCAGCACCTTCTTTTAAGTTTTTTCATAGGAGTGTGAAGCCATTGCAGCAGTGATTGATAGTAATGGATGCAAAGTCATCCTTCAGCGTCTACTGCCTGGCACAAAAAGATGAAGGCTACCTTGACAAGGCGCTCTTACTGTTTAAGCTGATACACCCTCATAAAAATCCCTGCTCTTCCGCAGCCTAGAAAGACTTCACAAAATCATTACTTCTCTCAAGCTGGATGTTTCCAAACACGTGTAAGTTGTAAGGAAATAACAGAAATGAGAAACCACACTGACTATATGCTTCAATTAGTAAAATAACAAAGGCGCATATGTGGAGGACTTGGCACGTCTGGGATTTCTTTTAAAAAAGAGCTTCACATTCCTTAAAGCAGCCTTGTTAGGAGAAAAGGGTTTGCCTTTCAGAAATCAATACATTTGGGTTACCTGGGCCACCAACTACAGATTCTATAGTGAGAGAGAGAGATGATGGGTGGGTACGTACACACATCCAGAGTTGTACACGCATCCCTATTAAGTCAGCATTTCCTAAGTGTTCATACTCAGCTTTCCTAATCCAGCGATTCAAATTCATCAGGAGGGAAAAAAGCCTTAAACATTAAGTTTCCAAATCAAGCCTCAATGTCAGTCAGTACACTCTAATGACATTTCGCTCCAAAGTTTCCTGTGGCAGCCATCTAACTTTAACATCTATGTTGTCAGCATCGGAAAGGGATGTTATTTAAAAGAAATAATGTTTCATATAGGACCTCATTTCTAATTTGTAAAATTAGTAAGATCAAAAGCAAAACATTAATTTAATTTTATTGCCAACAACAGGCAAGGTGTAAAAAGCAATCAAAAAGAGCACATTAGCTTAAAATAAAAACAAATTGGATATTTAAATGTGAAATGCATACAGCAGGTAAATTTCTTTACTACAGGGAAGCCTCCCAGACTCACCATGGACACAAAGTTTGCCTGCTACCAATTAACAAATGTTTCTCCTGAACCTATTTATACCAGGCTGCTTAGTCAAACCCCTGCTAACATGCCACAGAAGTATGGATCCTTTCATCAACTCTGGCTCTCTGAGACTTGCCAGCACAGAGCTTGTCACTCCTTGAAGTTCAGAGAGTGGAAAAGGCAAAAGAAGCCAGCTCCCAGACACATCTGCAATCCCCACACCCTCTGCAAGGGGCTTCCCACCAGCCCCCAGCAACCAAACAGGGCCTCACAGGAAGATTGAAGCACATGCGCTACCACGGGATGGTCATCACCCTCCATGCACTTACTCCTTATGTATACATGCACTTTATTTAGGCACTGGCTACCTCTCATGATGCACTACTTCCTAGCAATACTTCAGCCGGTGTGACAACCCAAGAGGAAAGCAGGGAGGGAGCTGAACCCCAGTACATTCATATGAAAGCCTATGACTTCAGTTTGACAAGAGGGAATGGATCTCCTCCAGACAATTTCACCAACTAACTTCTTAAGGAGTACGTGGGGAGGGCAAGCCAACAAGCCACATCCATCGATCTGGCATTAAATGAAAAATGAGGGTAACAACATTATGCAAGAGAAGCAACACAGAGTCCAAGTGTATATATGCAGTAGAATTTTCA
This sequence comes from Gallinula chloropus, assembly GCF_964237585.1. Lineage (NCBI taxonomy): Eukaryota > Metazoa > Chordata > Aves > Gruiformes > Rallidae > Gallinula > Gallinula chloropus. Next base: position 23,645,026 of record NC_140085.1, read on the forward strand.
TTTATTCACGAAACCTTAGGTTCAGGTGCCAAACAATTACATGAAAGGAGAATACGCTGCATCCTCCACTGATTACATTCACAAAATTGGAATCCAAGAAAATCCCTCTGTCTGGAGGCATGAGCCAGAGATAATTAGGAACAGAATTCTCTCATTGGTTCATTGTAGTCTCTTGTGGTCTCATCTTCTAGCTAAAAGCACGAGGCTTGTGCCAGAAATGCCACTGTCACATGCAAGCATTCTGCCCGCAACAAAAGGACGCCGTCTATAACTGGGATACTGAAATACAAATAAGGAGGAATTAACCAAACTCTGCAGTTTGAATTGCATCTCTAAGGACAAATACCTACTTTGTCCACAAAGATCTTACATGAATGGGCTCCACAGGGAACAGGGACATCCAACAAAACACAAACGTGCTTTGAAACATTATCCTTGTAAAATAGTAGGTGGCTGCCAAATCTAAACAGCCCACCACAGACATCTCTTCATCTTTACCCTGGACATGCCAGGTTTAAAAAAAAAATCCTGAACTTAATTTTATTTCTTTAATGAAAGGGGAATACTCCTACGCTTTTCATTGACTTGAGCTGGAGCCCTTCACCCATGCATCCACGCTTGATTTTATACACATTGACAGTTAGGACAAGTCACACACAGAACTCAAACATTTGTCTTGAAAAAAACTACGAACAATCTGCAAGGAAAACCTTCAGACTGAAACCCTTGTGTCCCTCAATCCTGTCCTTAACTCCCTCAGGATCACCTTAGAGTTGATACATAATACATATGCATCAGCCCGAGAGGCTTGGGGGGGGGGGGGGGGCGGGAGGGAAATCCTGCACTGGAATGACATTCACACAAGGACAACTGCAACAGCTTTGTCAGGTAGGATTTGATACAGTACGTCTGGCAATGGAGTCAACCAAAATACAGTAGTGCTGGCTTTGGGAAAATAACATGGATCTAATTTCTTCCCATCCTCTGAAGCACCTTTAGAGTTGGTTACACGGTACAGTACAAGATAAACTACAGGTCACTTCATGGCAACAATTTAAGAAATCAGAAGTATGCTCACCCTATACAGGGAGAAAATTGACATGCTAGCTGCAGCCCATCAACTGCAGCAACTTGTTCATAAAGAGCACCGGGCATTTCTGTTCTGTGCTTATTTCTAAAGGGAAAAATCAAGTTTCCATTGATGCTGGCTTTATCTCTGAAAAAGTCAGACTTTAGCCACGTCACGACACTTACTTCTGTGAGCCAAGAGTGACAATGTTCTGGCAGTCAGTGCAGTCTCCCAATGTTGAGTCACATAAAGAAAAAAATAAAACCTTATAAAAACCCTACACTGTGGAAACAGGAACAGTGGAGCAGGAATTATTCGGATGAATTGATATTTAGTAAGACACTGCTGTTGACAGTGCCAGGTGATTTTTGCTTGAATACATTCAGAAACAGAGAGTTTTATTTCTTAAGGTCAGCAAGCAGTTGTTGTAGAGCTACACTCCTATGCACAGAGACAGAAGTGTTCCTCATCAAATAAGAGGATTATTTAGGAACCAGGAAGATTTTCAGAAGATGCAGAGAGGAGTTTTAACTCTCAGCTTAAAGCAGTTCCAGACTACCAGCACCTTTGCGAAGAGGGGCCCAGAGTTAAGTGTGCTTATGATGATGCAGTCCTGAGGAAATCAATGAGAAGCTTATAAGGACACCGACAAAAGGATACAGCACAGCTCCCTCCCAGGCACGTGGCAGGGTTTCTGCCTGAGACTGGGGCATGGATTTCATCGCGTGCAATTAAATGAAGGCCAGATTCTCATGGCTGTCAAATGAACTCCATTTCTCAGTATCCCAAACAGAATAATTTAAAACCAGTATACGGGATCCATCAAAGGGATGCCACACCCCCACTGCTTGCAGATCTCATTCCCCTTTATAAGCAGGGGAGAAGGCCAGGATCAATTGCAAGACGGGAAGACTGCTGCATTGATTTTCAAACAGAATCTTCCATCAAAACCGATGGCGAGCTTGTCTGCAGACATAAGGGAAAACAAACCCTCATGTGATTCAAGTTGTTCTGACATTTGAGCAAAGGTAGGCATAAGCCTTCTGTAAGGAACAAGCAGCTATCAGTCATACAGTGCTGCACGTGAAACTGAGAAGATCATGGTTACAGTGAAAGTCTGAAGAACTAACCTTCGTCAGCATCCATTGGAGAGCTGTAGATGCCTGAAACAGGAGATGAAAAAAAGAGCAAAACCACTTCGTTCTGCAGTGCAGGGAGAGGAAACCAGGTTCAGAATAAGTTGGTTTTGTTAAGCTGTCTCAGGTAAGAGAATATTAATTATTCTACCTTTGTGTGGAATTTTTCATCCTGATGTGATGCCAGCACATCTCCAGTCTGACCCCAGGCCAGCAGAGACACCCCTGCCCGCACACAGGCACGGCCCCTGTCCAACTCCCCACAGCTGGGATGCCTACAGAAAACAGCAGACACATCTGGCAAAGCACAGGCAGGCTAAGGACTAGTGAGCAAACCAATTTCACGTGAAAGGCAGCAGATACAGCTGTGATGGGCTGTCATCTCAAACACAGGACTGACCCATCCTACAGACAGGAGATCCAGGAGCATGGAGCAATAGTCGGATTACACAGTTACACAGGTAGCACCTGGCAGGAGAGTGAAGGGGGTAAATACTCTGACCAAATTGCTGAGGAAAAATCTCAATACAGCTATAGCAAACACTAGAGAGTTTTAGGGTATTTTTGTCAAAAGTAGCTAGAGGCAACAAAGTCCCCACTACCATTTCCTCCCTCAGGAACAGTCTCCTGAACCCACAGATAAGCCACAAAAATCAAGGCTCATCTACAAGTTTTCTTTACAGTGCCCCAAGCACCAGAGAATATCATGGCTCAACTTCCCACACCAGCAACTGGTCAGGGAACCTAGTTTGGAGGGGTGGGTGGGTTCCCCAGCACACAGGCAAATCTCTGCCAAAATTCAGGCAATGCAAAGGTGCAGTAACCAGACAGCACATTTACAGCCGCTTTGCCAACAGGTACAGAGTTGAAAAGATCAAGGAGTAAAAAGCACCTGGTCTCCTTCCAATACACAGGTATTTGAGATGCAGTGCAAGGGACACAACATCGTATTCTTCCGCGAAGGGCAAGCGTGCCTTCCCTGCTTCAGGCACATTGTTGTTGTTAGGGGGTCTTCTGTTTGTTTTTAAGGAAAGGAAATGACAGAGTTAACAGAAGCCTATTGATTTATCCCATAGCAAAAAAACCCCTCACAAGCCATGCAACACAAATTGTCAGCAGAACTGTGTCTTTCTAATGTTTCCAGCAAGAGATCCGCTTTCAGACTTCCTAAAATGGAAAATGTCCATCAAACAAATGAAGAGTTGTCTCATCCCCGAGGGCAGACATCATTTGGTGGCCTTTTAGCATCTCTCACTGTCTTACACCTAAAACTGTTTGGAAGGCTCTGTAGGCAGAGGCTTCTGAACTTCACCAAGAAAAATCGTGAAGAAATTGACAGATTTTGAAGAAGGAGCTCACTCTGCTTGCAAAGAATTTCACTGAATATGTTCCATTCCAAGATTTCGGGTGAGAATTTTTTTTCCCAACTAATTCTGATTGCAGAGTGCCCATGTTGGGGAGTACAGTAAGCGACCAGTAATGCTGACAGGCACCAAGCCAGGATGTGACAGACTGCTCCCTCCAGTAGCCATCCAAAAACACCTACTCCAGCAGAGACCAACTAAGGTTTAGAACACCCTCCACAAACAAAAGGGCATCAGCCAAAAATTTGAAAGCTCTCAATACCTCCAGTCCCATCCCACCTAACATGCACTCTGCCCACAGTCATTTATACACATGTAAATTCACTGGAGCAACATATACATCAAGAAGGGTTACTAACATATCTTAAAATAAGGATACAGTGCCTCAAGATCTTCTACCTGGTGTATACCACATTGGCAGGTCTGCTACCTCCCTCCCAACCTTTCAAGAACCTCACTTTAATCACTCACACCAGTGACACATACATACATAACACATACAACCATGGAACAGACACCTGGTGACACAAGCAGTTTGAGCCTTACAAACCCTATGTGAAGAGCCACACACTGTGTGGGTCTGGATTAGAGTTCGATAGATTTCTGGCAGTTTCCTCTCTAGAAACAGCCCACCAAAAGAGCAGAATCGGTTACTGCTAGAACAGTACAATAAGGATGGACAGGTTGTGATTGTATTTATTTCTAAATCTACTCCACAACCTAAATAGGTGTCAAACAGAAAATGGGTGCAGATTATCCTCCCAGTAATTTCACAGCAGCGCATTCTCTTCTTGGAGTTTACAGCAAATCCTTTGAATTGTACTGAAATCTCAACCTATTTATAGTTTCACAATAGCATGAACATAAAACCATAATCCCTCAGTTAGGGAGCATATCGAGGAGTCTTGAAAGGTGATTTTTTTCCCCCCCTACATTCAAAAATTCACAGAAGAACATTTAATTTAATCTCTCACCTACTGCAGACCAAGTTTGCGTTCCAGCAGTATAATTCATCTGAAACAAGGGGAAATAATAACTCTTGGCCAGATTTTCTGAGTATGTGTGCAAACTATATTACCTATGGAATGCACCCAAGGAAAATATCAGGCTTTTATGAAACTGGTGAAGCCGCGCTACAACCAACAACTCTGCGCGGTGCCCTCTGAAATAAAGCCTTCCCCCAGTCTGCTACGGGCTGAGCACTCCCTGGGAAGCCAGGAGGCACGGGGCAGACACAGCAGGAAAGAAAAAATATACTAATTTTTCCAAGGAGTTGGCAGGTATTAGCACAGATGGGCACCATACGAGAACGTACTCATCCAGCAAACAAAACCAACTTGGGGGGGAGCAGAGAGCTGATAGAGAAACACCAGCAGGGACTTGGCTTCACCACAGCAGCTCAACTTCTGAGCGCTCTAAGCCTCAACCGTGTGACTCCAAAAACTTGAAGGAAAAAACGTTTCTCATCAACCACGGTTTGGTCGCCACCAGAAGGGAAGGAAAGCGTCAAACACCACATCTCCTCTTTTTCTTTTTACCAGACTGACAGATTCCCTTGTTTAGTATAGCTATGCCTATAGCCACGACACACTGAATAGGAGAGGTTTACAAGTCCAGCTAAGAAAATCCGCCTGCCGAGAAGCGTGGCCGCTTTGCCGGCTGCAGCTGGTGGGCTGCTAAGAGGTACCACTCCGTCCTACCAGCCTTGCTCCTCTCTGCCCAGCTGTCAGAGCCCTGCAGAAAGACGCTGCAAGTGCAACTTACACCTCATTTCTCAGGCAGGAAGGGGGAAAAGAGTGAGACAGACGGACACATCAGTAGTTTGTGTTGGGGGGGGGGGGGGTTAGGTACATTCCGCAGCCAAGCTGCACAAAGCAGTCTCGCTCCAGCCCACCGCGGATCCCTGAGCACGGCAGGCACGGCATGAAGTTTCCGTGGCCCAGTCTCACCTCCGCATGAATCAGTCGTCAGCCTCGGAGCTACTTGCACGGGGGTCGGTACCCGCCACCCCCCAGCGCGCCCATCCCTAGTGCCCACCGCGCTTCCCAGTCGGAAAACTGAAGCCGCATTCGGGAGCCAAGAGCTGGGACCTGAGCTCACCTACACCCCTGCGTGCCACCCCGCAGTCTGGGTCCGTACAGGCGCCAGGAGCACCCCCAGGAGCTCCGCAGCCGCCCAAACGTCCAGGTGTAAGGAGGGGCGGGGCGGAAGGGACCCCGTTGCGGGTTCCCCGCTCCTCCGCGCCGCGGACAGGGACGGACCGGACCGGGCAGCCACCCTCTCTCGCGGCCGCTCCGGCCAACTCGGGCGAGCTGGCACGAAGTTGCCCGCCGGCGGTGACGGGTGCCCCTGGCCGGCCGCGGTGCTCCCGTCACCCCCAAAAACGAAAAGCGGCGGAGCCGAGGGACGCGGCCCCGGCGGCGGAGCAGCAGGGGGTGAGCCGAGGTCCTCCCCTCAACGGGAAGGGACCCGCGGGACCGGGCACCTCCCGGCGCGGCTTCGCGCCGCGGCGGTCTCGCCGGTCGGTGCCGCCCTCCGTTACCCTTCTTCCAGACAGACAAAATATGAGAGAGAAAATAACGACACGTTAAAAAATAAGCCGAAAAAACCCACCCAAAGTTTACTCCCTCCCGCGGGAACTTTCCGGCGGGGGGCGAGGCGAGCTTCCCGCGGCTGCCCCGGGCGGTAGCCGGGACGGGGCTGCCGGCCGGGCTGCAGGGCGCTGCGCCCGCCGCCGCCGAGCCCCACGCCTGCCGCAGCGGCGCTGGGAGGCGAGAGCCGGGGCCGCCGGCAAGGACTCCCGGGGCGCCCGCCACCTGCGCCGGCGGGGAGCGGAGCCGGCACGGAGCCGGGCGCTGCCCTTCGCGGGAGCGGTGCCGGTGCGGTCGCGGTGCCGGCGCGGTCGCGGTCGTGCCAGTGCCCTACCTGGGTGTAACATACTTTGGAAATAGAAGATGACGAGGATGAAGGAGCCCACGGAAGTGACCAGGACCATCCTGCACACCCGGTTCATCCTCATTACTTCCAGCACCGCCGGCTTCATGGCGGTGTCCGGCGGCGCAGAGAGGGGCGGCGGAGCGCGCACGGCTGGCACTGAGAGCCGCTCCGCGCCCGCGGCGCTCCGAGGTGCCGGGGAGGAGCCGCCGCGCCGGAGGATGCTCGGGCGCCCGCGCCCCGCACCGGGGGGCGCTAATGCCTGCGCTGGGCGTGACCACGCTGCGCGCCAGGCGGAGGGGAGCTCGTCTCGGAGCCGGGGGGAGGCGGGCCAGGCGGGGAGCTGGGGCGGAGCGCTTCCCCCCCCCTCGCCAAGGGGAGAGATGGTCCCGCCCGGCGGCGGCAGCGGCGGCGGCGGGCGGGGACGCGCCGGGCCGCCTCGAGGGGCCGCCGCTGCTGCGGGGCGCGCTCCGCGGGGGAGGGGCGGGGCGCGTGCGGGTGCTGCGAGAGAGTCGCCGTCCCTGGGGGAGGAGGCGGCCGCGGGGGTGTCCCCCGGGCCCCGCCCGGCCTCGGCCGCGCTCGCAGGACGCGGGCGAGGGGACGCCGTCGTTGCGGTCACTCTGCCCGCGGGCCTGGCCGCCTCTGGGTCACTTTGTTCGCCCGCCTTGGGGGCTTCGGGTCCGCCGGCGAGGAACGGGCCGCCACCGCGTGCTGGGCCGTCCCCCGGCCCGCCGCCGCCCCGCGCGAAGGAGGCGGCTCGTCCCCGCGCCCCGTCTGTTGGGGGGAGTCCCCTCACTTTGCCTGGCGCCTGCCACTTCGGCAGTGCCGAGCGCCGTCCTCCGGGTCTCCTCTCGCTGTGGTGTTATGTAAGACACCGTCCCACAGGCAGACCTCGTCCCGAGTCGCGGTGTTCGCTGTCCCGGCCGGTAGCTGTTGATAATCGGTGTATAAGCACTGGCTTCAGTAGCAGTGAATCATCCCTGACTAGAACGGTGCCACCTGGCACGACAGCACCGACCGGGGCTTCTGTTTGGGTAGGTTTTGTTTGGGTGTTTGGGGTTGGTTTTGCGCTTCCAAGTGGGAGACTTAAAGTGTTCTGAACTAACCGAGCTGGGTGCGCGTTTGTCCGAGGGAAACAAAAGGTTCCTCCACCGAGGTGTACCTCTGGCAGCCGGGGAGCAGCACCAGGCAGTGAGATACGAGACCGTACGTGGGAGGAATGCAGAAGAGCCTAGTGCAACAGAACAAAAGGCGTCTGCCTTGTCCACCCGTGCGTCGGGGCTCCGGGTGCGGGGCCTTGAGCTGGGCTTGGGTCGTTAGCCACGCAGCAGAGCTCCCAGACTGGGACTGACTGCCCGCTTCCCGCTTGCTCCCAACTAGGCGGGTGTGGAAAAGTACATTGCTGAATCGGAATCAGCTTCCTGACAATACAGTGTTTATCCTTGCGCAGTGTTAACTGCTCTGTTTGTTCTCCCGAGGCACTCAGAGGCTGGTTTGCTATTGCTTTTCTTTCTGCTAAAGTGAAAATAATTTTCCCGACGTTGACATCATCTCATGTGTAAAAGGATTATTTTTTTTTTCCCCTCAGATTTCTGCCTGTTCCTCTGTTGTGGCTGGGGGGAGGGGTCTTTAAAATGAAAATAGCCCTGAACAGACCCAGCTGAAAGCTGGGGAACAGTGGGGTAAAGCAGATTTTGCGATTAAAAAAACCACAAAATAACAAATCCCTAACCAACAAAACCAAAAGGTAGGTAACTTCCTGGTAACTGTCATACACGCATGTAAAGCCATCGGGGTTTTCCATTCAGACCTTCCAAACACCAATTAAAAGGATTTACCTCAAGGATAAACTAGTAATGAAGTAGACATTTGTAACAGAGCAGGTTATTTAGGCTTGGCCTAGGGTTTCTCTTAGTAGAAATAATAACAAAAAACATTAAGGTTTTACACAATATGAATTTTGCTTGCTTGCTGTAGATTTTTTCCTTTTTTTTTTTTTTTTAGCAGTTTTGATACGCAGCAAGCATTTTCTGGTCTTCCTAATGCAAAGGAAAATCTACATTGATTTTTCTCTTTTAAATCCAAACCTCAAATGTGGCACAAAAGCATTCTATCAAAAACACTAGATAAAGAGAAGTACTAATAATGTAACACATCAAAGCAGTGAATCTCTAAGTCAGTCAGCAAAAGTCAACCAGAAGCACAGCCTGGCATTTCAGTGTCCATCCGTCAGTACATATGCTGCAGCACAATAGCAACTGCAGCGTTTTAACAGAAAGAGCTGGACTGTATCCAGGAATGTGGATAAGACACCAAGGGATGAGGGCAAAAGCCTAGAACTCAACACTCAGTCAAGTAACAAGAAGAAAAATGCTTTATGCTGCTACAGAAGGTGGTCAGTTGCTCTTTGTGGCTTAACAATACTCTTTTTTTTTTTTTTTGCTAGCCAAAATCCTCCGATGGACCAATGGAGCTTTTTAAAGCAGCAGGAAGAAAATCACCAGCTGTGTTGCCATTTACTATTAAAAGAACTCTATAAAGCAATATGTTCATTATGGACTTAACATCCACCCGCACTCTTGCAGCATCTCTGCACATTTCAAACTATGGCGTCCGTTCCAATGCCCGGTGAGTCGGGACAATAAGATGCAGCAGCGTTATTTTTTTTAGAGATTGAGACAGCTGTGCTTTGGTTTTCCTACAGAAAAGAGCATAATCGAGGGAGCACAAGGAAATGCAGTTGTCTTTCCAGATGGGTGCCAAGTTCCAGTGTGGGTACACAGACAGCTCAGGCAGTTCTCCTAAAGTTCACCTCCAGGTGGAAACTTCAGCAGCCGTGGAGCAGTATGGAGTCCGAATAGTACTGTAGGTGTAATCACCTACCATTCCCATGACAATAACCAGGCTTCAGTATCTCTGAATAATAATAGTCTCGTCATCCAAGAGGCTTCTGGAAAGAAAGACTTAAGAGATTAAGAACCAGATGCCAGTGACCATCAAAAGAAGTCGGGCAATGTTTCCTAGATTATTTTGTATAACAAGGCAGCTTTACAGAAAAAAAACCCAACCAAACACCAATCAAACAAAACCACCCACATCACTATTTATTGATAAAGCTCAAAAAATTATAAAACCACAGTTGCAAAACAGCACAGACAGAAACACAGTCTGTGGTAAACTCAGGGTGCAATTTATCAAAAATGGCAAGCAGGCTAAGGTTGAAAAGCGTGTTGAAATATGAAACAGAAAACCATTAGAAAATAGATGTATCGGTGAGAGACATCTGTCTGTGCAACTTTTCATCTGTAGTGAAAAGATCTCAGAACAAGTTCCTTTGTTTTATACTGATTAGTTTCAGCCTCCTAAAAACAGAAGGTGAAATTTTTAGAGAATGGCTTCCAGGGGGGTCAACTACTATTCTTGACTATACACTCCCTTTTGGGCATGTAAGCTGCCTTCAGATCTGAAAGAGAAACAGCAACATTCAGACTCTGTCTCTCTGTCTGTCCTTCGATCTATATGACTCCAGTCCCGTTGCAACTCTTCCCACCATGGGGTGAAGCAGTCTAGTTAGGTGGATCAGAACACCTTCTGGGCATGTGTCTCTGGTTATATTATGTGGGGATAGCTTATGCAGAGGACAGGTCTTGTGTTTCATCCCTCTAGGAAGAATCATAGAATATCCTGAGTTGGGAGGGATCTATAAGGATCATCAAGTCCAACTCCTGGCTCCACACATTGTTGTAATGATTCCAGCCAGACAGGGGACTTTCCATTTGACCAGCTGCCCTAACCCATGCCATCTGAAGGTAGGAAGTAAAAAAAAGACCCATGTCAGGCAGCCTTTGTACCCCATACCTTGTAGGGCCCTCTTAATGCAACCTAGGATTGCCTGTCAGTCAAAATGTGCTCAGCAATGATATTCTGTTAATACCAACAGTCTTTTAAGAGACTGATTCTGATCCCATTCAAGAAAGTCACTGAGAACATCCCCACCCCAGCTGATTTCTGTGGAAGTAGGATATTCACCTACACTGATTTCTCAGCCAGCAATTCACTGCATGAACATGTGAATAAAAGGCCACACACCTCCAGAAAGCTACTGCCATAGAAAATCAAAAGAGAACTTTTGTAGCTAAACAGGTGTCTTGCCCCTCCCCTCTTCCCACCAAATAAGAACACCTCCCCCCCCCCCCAACATGTTCCCAAAGCTGAGGAATCTGCTGCGTTTCTGAAATAGCTTGACCCACATCTCACATTTTCTATGATGATACCTTAGGTAATGCCTTCGTGCTTTTATGCCCCATGCGACGTGAAGTCCTGAATTTGAAGGAAAGACCAGGTTCTTGCAGGATCAAACTCTTGGGTCCAGGTAGATCTCCAATATCCAGCTTCCTCCTGTATTTCAGAGGATTTAATCTGTCTTCATTCTAAATGGAACAAGCTGATGGCTTCTTGGACTGTGCACCTCCCAGGTAATGCAAACCAGACTGAGGAGAGGCAGTATTGCTAAGAATGCAACAAGTATTACCTGAAAGACAGTGTTGTCTCCACCTCCCCTCTACCGATAGACCACAGGTTAGTTATAAGCTTCATTTTTACATTAAGGAACTAGAGCTTCCTCCCTTCCTCACAGAACTCACTAGAAATTTTGTCCCGTGATGAGAGCAGATTCTTCCCTTCTCTGAGGAGAGTTTGAGAAGTCAAGGAGCAGGACAGCATATCCAGGGACAAATATGGAGCCATTCTCATCTTTGAAATGCATGTGGTACCTATATTATTATCTATTAGTAATCTTCATTATTACATTTCTTATAAAATATTTGTTATTATTATCATCCTCAATAGCAGGACATCCAGGCAGGCTTTCAGAAGCTCCCTTGTAGTGCAGACCTGTGCTGGTTTTGTCTGGGCTGGAGATAATTTTCTTCACAGTAGCTAGTATGGGGCTGTTTGGGATTTGTGCTGAAAAGTGTTGGTAATCCAGGGATGGTGTAGTTACTGCTGAGCAGTGCTTACACAGTACGAAGGCCTTTGCTGCTCCTCACACCACCCCACCAGCAAGTAGGCTGGGGGCACACGAGGAGTTGGGAGGGGACACAGCCAGGACAGCTGACCCCAACTGACCAAAGGGATACCCCATACTATGTGACATCATGTTCAGTATATACAGCTGGGGGAAGGAGGGGGTAGGGGGCGACATTCAGAGTGATGTCATTTGCCTTCCCCATTAAGTTACCTGTGATGGAGCCCTGCTGTCTTGGAGATGGCTGAACTCCTGCCTGCCTATGGGAAGTGGTGATGGAATTCCTCCTGTTGCTTTGTTTGTGTGTGTGTGTGTGTGTGTGCAGCTTTTGCTTTACCCATTAAACTGTCTTTATCTCAGACCATGAGTTTTTTCACTTCTACCTCTCTGATTCTCTCTTCCATCCCACCTGAGGGAGTGGGCGAGCGGCTCCATGGGGCTTACTGGCTGGCTCGGGTTAAACCACAAGACGATCCTTGAAGAAACATTTTTGCCAGAATAGTACATACCTGGTCTGCAAGGACCCTAAACAGTGCTGCTAATGATAGTTTGCTGACAAGACAAGTTGGAGAAGCTTGTGTCTCTTAAACCCAAGAATAATTTAAATGATCTCACAATGCTGACAAAAGTTTCTGCTGTAGAACTGGCTTGATGTAAAGGTGACAGAATGCAGGATCATGGTTAAGCTAAACAAAGTACATGAAAGGACAACATACATTTGGCTTAACTACATTCAAAAGGAGAAGCAACATGTGATGTATTTCAAGATTAGAGTAGGACCTACAAGCAAAATCTGTGATTGATATAAGATTGCTGCGATATTAGTGGCAAAGCTAGGAGATAAGTACAGAAGCAATTTTTTAAGCTTTGCTTGAAGGATGCAACTTCTAGCAGCAATGGATACTTACAGCTCTGCCCACTGTGATCAAGAGCTGTAGTGGATCAAACCCAGTAGTCCAACACTCTCCAAGACCTGGCCTCAGAAGAAACATCAGTAAGCCCCGCAACAGTTAGCAGCAGTCAAGTCTGCCAAAAGACTGACTGTTGCCTTGTGAGGCTTATTAGCTAGAGCTTGGCTTTTGTTCTTCGATGCAAATGGCTGCACTTGGGGAACAAATTTCCCCCCACCCCAAAATTCAAATCCATGAAAAATTTTGATGCATCCCATCACCACAGGTACAACTGGAGCAGCCAAAACAAATTCCCAGGCAAAGAAGATAGTAAAATATTTGGCAAGTTCCACTGAAGTTTAGCTCCCTTTTGTTTTTTTTTCACCCTATGTGCACTTCCTTTGCCTCTTCCCCATGTCTAGTTAAGGACACATTTTATGAAGTGAAACTACTGGTGTAAAGCCTAACAAATGTAAGGGCCAAGGCAGCTGCAAGGCGAGCCATTCCCCCCATGAAAATTCCCCTTGTATTTAGTTGTCCTGGTTAAAAGGACTTTTAAATAGACAAGTGTTTTTTTGCCCAGCAATGGCAGCACACCCTTAAGCTGCACTGAAATTCAGATGTTTTTTGACTGACCTTAGGACATCATCTCAAGTGTGACTCAGAGCACACAGAGGCTGAAATAAGGAGGAATTACTGACTTTTCATCGGGTGGCTCATCCTAATTCTATTCTCAGACACCAAGAATTACTCATGCTCTTCAGAACATATTGCTGACGCCCTGCTATGCTGCTCATTGGACACAAGGGTCTCAGAATAAAACCTAGTAGCCAGGAAGGCAGGATGCAGTAGCTGTTGGCTAGCAGCAGCAGCACACCATCAGATCAGTACAAACTGCATATACTTTACAAAACATAAGCGTGCTTGCTCCATTCACCCTGCAGCGCCTTCTCAGCTCAAATCCAAGCAAGCTACTTTCAGGAGCAAATTGATTTGTCTCCAAGAGTTGAAAAGGCTTATATGTTACTCTAGGGGGAAAAAATCCAGCTGAATTGGAATAAACACACATACCTAAAAAAGAAAAACTGTCTTTGCAGAAGAGGAGAATAATAGAAGAAACTATTGGGGGAGGGGGGGGGGGGGGGAAGGAGAGAAGGAAAAGGAAAATTTCTACCCCACCCATGAAAAGAGAAAAAGGAAACTAGAAAAACAGTTACTTAAATTGTTGCCATTTTACATTTTGAACAGTATCATCTCCTGTGTTTAGGGATTTTGAAAGTGCCTTAACGTGATTGTTTAGCTTTTCTGAAACATTCTCTCATTATTTCTGATGATGTAAATGAATCGCTGGTATTTTCTGTAAAGTGTTTCTTCCAAAACCACTCCTGGAGAAGATCCATCTTACCAACTCTTATGTTCCATCCAACTGGTTTCCAACCAGTCAAATGTCAATACACAGTCAACAGAAAGGAACACTCATTTACATGACACGTTTATTTGCCCTATTTTGGGCATACAAAGTACAGTGAGATGAATTATGCCCTAAAACTGCCCATCAATTGCAAAGCTCCTGGATGTCCAGCTCTGCTGCAGACACCTATATTGCACGTGGGAAAGTTAGGTGATGTGAATCCCAGCACAGGTTTCTAAATCCCTTTCCATTTTGAAGGAAATGCTGACAAATCTCATATTTTCTGTACCCTAATGTTCAGTGTTATATCCCATTTCCTTGTCCCCTACCTTATAAAATCCCTTGCAGTCTAAAACAGGAGCCACATTCCTCATTGTTATCTGAGAATGCCAATTTTGGTAGAGGTTCTTTTAAGTCAATAATATATCCTCTCTTCACCTATTTCTGTACTAAAAAAAAAAAAAACCCTAGGTACAAATATAAACATTTTCCTTTAGAAAATGTTTCCCATTTAAAGTTTTAACCCTATTACAAAATTCAATACTGTCATAAAACATTCTAGTTCATTATGATCTGGAAAATAATTTTTTCCCCTTTTTTGCCAAAATTGAAGATAAACACATGTACTCTTTACCTGGAACTTGTTCAGAAGACCATTTTAACAGATGCTGGGAAAAATCCTTCATTACTTCTCAGTGGTGAAGCAAGTTCTGTGCAGTTTTTTATTCTAGTGTATATGTATAACTATTGTATGTTCGATTTGTGCACATATTTGATTTTAAAGTATGCTCAAAGTCCTTAGGACTTACGTGTGTTGAAGATTTTCCAAAATCAACAGCGAGTCAACATAGTCTTAAGCGGAAAGTCACATACCTCTTATGTTGTTATGCTTTTCCTGTGTCTCATTCCTCTAGCATTTGTGCTAGGGGAAAAAAAAAATCTAGTGAAGCCCGTAGAAGTGAGGGTGTAAAAACAGATCCGAAGCCGGAAACAAGGTTTTTTGTGCCCCAAGGACAACTGCACCACTGAAAATCATCAGACTGAACAGCAGAGACGGGAACTTGTATTTACAAGTAGGACTTTTCTCACTGCCTACACTGCAGTGACCTTAGGCTTGAGTAGGGGTACTTAACTGAAAAGCACTACGGGATTACAGGGAGCAGTTTAGAAATGCAGCTAAAAGAAAAGCATTTTCTAGAGCTAATTAAACACTAGGTTTTTTTCCACTTTCACCATCCCTCCTCAATTAAAAGGTGTGACTTCAGGGACTCTTTCTATTTAAAGGATGTCTAGGTGATATTACAGGAGAGGGAACAGAGATAATAAATCACACAGCAGCTCTTGAAATAATATTACCCAACCTGTAAAGACATTTTTCCAAATCACTTCACACATTCGTCACTCCGCCAGTATTGCATCTATATAATGAGTTACTCCTTACCTTTCCCCTCTGGTGTGACTCCCCATTCTTATGTGCTGCCTGCACTGCAGTTACAATTCCAACTGCAAAGATGGAATTGACGGTGAAGTCTCTGTAAAGAGAGAACTTCAGCTCCAACAAAGAGAAACAACAAACCCTGTTGAAAGGTGACTATGGAGAACCACAGCTTACATGGTGAAGTCTATCTTGACTAAGGAGAAGGATTGAGTTTCCCACTAGCTTAAGTGTATTAAGAAAAACTACCACAATTAGAAAGGGTTTAGTGATTTCATAAGTCATTCTTAAGCAATCTAGAAGGCAAAAAGGCAAAAATTTATGTCACCTTCCCTCTGAATAGCAAGTTAACAACTTCCTACAGAACAGCAGCAGCAACTACAGCACATTTCCTTGATCCATTCTGGTATGGTTTCAGATTTGGTTTGTGAAACATGAGCCATAATTCTATCAAAGCTTATCTCTTCCTGCAGATGTACTAGGATAACATATCCATATTGATTCTACAACATCTATCAAAGGCTGATGAGGATTGAATAGCATTAAGCTGTCTGTTTGACCCTGCACAGGAAGAAGAATGGCCATTTGCTAGATATGATTCATTGTAAAGAAAATAAATAAATAAAAATCAGAAATGCTTTCAGGAAGCTCCATGCCACCTCATTACCCCCTTGTAGTCAATATTTAGTAAAACCAATACAGAATGAGCATGTGTAGTTTGCACTTCAGAAGTTTACAGCTTTGATGACTTTCAAACCTGCATTAATTCCCCTGTCACTGGTATTAAAATCAAATAGTGTTGCAACTGCACCCTGAGAGACACATTGATTTCCTACCCCAACCCCCCAAAAAAAAAGCTAAGAAAGTTTTCTGTCACTGCAGCTGCAAGCTATCCTTTCCAATGACACAAAAAGGACTTCAATTCAGTTTATGAATCACAACTACTGGCACAGTGTCCCCTCTGAGTGAGAGAACTTCAGACTATTGGCAAACAAAGTGATCTACTTCCACAGACAGAGTGCCACCCTTCCAGAAAATCATGCCATAGAACTGAGCCAGCATTTGGCATAACCAGGGAGACTGAGATTTTCTCACAGATCAGCCACTGGTAGACAGAGATTGACATATTGTCAGAAGATCAGTTCAAGGAAGTTTGCATCTCTACATGGTGCTGGCTGTTCATTCTCACCAAGACTGGAAACCTCTCTTCTGTGTGTGTCATTTACCAAATCAACCTTCTGTATGGCCATACAGTAATTGCTTGTGGTGGGCTGACCTTGACCACCTGCTAGACCCCCACCCAGCTGCTCTCTCACTCCCCCTTCTAAACAGGACAGGGGGTAGAAAATAAAATGGGAAAACTCATGAGTTAAGGACAGGGAGATTACTTAGCAATTAAGATCACAGGCAAAACAGATTCTGCTTAGGGAAGATTAATTTATTGCCAATTAGAAATAGAGTAGGAAGGGGAGAAACAAAGAACTAAAAAGCCCCCACTTTTCTCCTAAACTTCCTTCTTCCTAGGCTCACCCTCAGGCCTTCACACTTCTATGTCCTCCTACCCCAAGCAGCAGAGCAGGACAGGGATTGGGGCCTGTGGTCAGTCCATAACAGACCCTCTCTGCCCCTCTTTCCTCCTCACATGGTTTGCCTGGTCCAGCGTGGGATCCTCCATGAGCTGCAGTGTAGATATCTGCTCTGGCATAGTCCTTCACGAACTGCAGAGGGACAACCTGCGTCACCACGGTCTTCAGAATGATGTCTGCCCCTCTCTCCTTCACTGAAGCCTGGGTGTCTCCAGGGTTGTTTCCTTCATTTTGTTTCCTCACTCCTCTCTCTCACAACTGCTACACAGCATGTTTTACCCTTTCTTAAATATGTTTCCACAGAGGTGCCACCAGCTTCACTGTTGAACTCAGCTTTGTACAGAGCTAGGTTGGTTTCGGAGCCACCTGTGTCTGGCTCACAGAGGCCACCCTGCAGCCCACCTGCTACCAAAACCAGGACACAAGTCTAATATAGGAAGTGGATATGATCATCCTTTGGGTGTTTGGACTATAAACCCTTCCTTTCCCCCTTTCCCACGTTACTACCAGTTTGTGAAGTAAAAAATTGAACAGACTTAGTTCAAAACACAGCTTCTAGCCCACCATGTAACTGATGGGATTAGAGGGAGAGAAAAAAACCAAACCAAAACAAACATCTGCGATTCATTCTAAAGAGAATGTAAACCATGACCAGAAAGCACTTTAGGGAAGTGGATTTTAGCAGTGTGTGCACAGCTTTCAATACACATTAACAAAATTTTTACTGAAATGAAATCTGAGGTTTTACAGAATCAAACCAGTAGCAATCCACCCCACTACCAGAAATCCCACATGAGGCTGGGGAGCCACACCGTCCCTTCTTCTAGAAAGGGCTCAGCAATAGCAAACAGTGCTTCTGGTCTCCTGCAGGTGAGCTGCTTCCCCACTTGTCCCTTTGAAGGCCCAACACAGGTTTCTTCTGCCATTGAAGGCAGAGTGTCCTCTTTAAGGCATTACTGTAAAACTCACTCACAGGTTCTCAAGTGTGGACAGCCACTGCTGTGTTTCTGAGGGCAGCTGGACACATGGCCTCTGGTCCTCAGTGGAGAGGGAAGGTACCATAATATGCTAGGAGACCACTTTTCCTCTTGTGGTAGCATAAAAGAGTAAAGCAACAAGTGAAGAAGGCTTGTAACCACCCTTCTCTTTACCACACTTTCTGGTACAGTGACAGAAGCTCCCATAGAAGGAGGTCTCCTCTCCATTCTGTAAGGAAGACTGCCCTAAAATGCCTGAAACTTTGTTGCTTCAGTTTGATGTTGGGCTCCATAGCTTCAGGTTCACCATAAGGCAGAGGGCTGAGGGAAAAAGGAAAACCAGGTCACTTCTTCAATAACTAAGTCCAGTGGCAGGCCATGCCTTTAGCTTAACCTTTACAACTGTGCTTTTCATTATTTATGAATTTATGTTAATTTTTGTACCTACCTCTGTCACAGCGCTAGCAGCAGGTGTCAAATCCATATATACTAAAACAAATAGCAAGTAGCTTTCCATTCAGGGCAGGGAAAAAAAAATTTAAATGAAATTCTCTCTCCGGGGACCCAATCATCCTGCCAGTTTAAGTTGCAACACACACCTGATGAAATGATTGTGCCTCAAATTAAGCCTTCTAATTTGTATATAAAACTGGGTCACAAAGCTTATTTCCTCTCCCCCTCACCCCCCTTCACAGCTCCTGTATGTTATATTACACAAGGCAGAAAATATGCTGAAAGGCAAACCTCTGTAGATGGCTCTTCAGCATATCCACCCTGCGTGACAATTACAGCTTGCAGCCAACTTGAAATCTGAATCAAAACAAAGCATATTTTACAGGGGTGCTCTCTGAATCCATTACTGTTACACTGCTCACTAGCCCTGATGCTATTGATGCAGTAATCTTACCTCCTTTTTTGGGGGGGGTTGTTTTTTGTTTCTCCCTTCCTCTGCATTTGTGTCACCAGCATCACAAAAATCTTGTGGGTTTTGTTTGGGTTTGGTTATTTGGTTCCAAGTGTTTCCCTGTCCCTTGAGTTATGCAGGCAGTTTCTACATCAGAATTTGTAAGCAAACTTAATCAGCGTTGTTATTGGTTTGCAGAATGTCCATTACAACATGCAGTAGTCCTAGAAGACATCTGTTTTCTTCTACTGCAGGTGAAGGAAAAAAAAGGTTGTTTTTTTTTTTTTAATAGATCTGAAGTATCTGTATTTATTTAAAAGAACTGTTATTGTACTGTAAAGTGGGAGATAAAATATTTGTCACACACACTGACAAAAAACCCCAGCCAGAGCCTCTTATCAGCCAACCATACAGACAAACAACTAACTGTCTCATCCCCCCAACAGATGTTCCAGCTTCTCAGGTTAGTGGAATACCCACTTCCATCTCTACCCAACAGCAACAGACTCAAGCTCTTGAAAGTCACCATCTGACACCGGGAACAAAAGGTCAAACCATAGTCTAGACAGAAGCTGTAAACTGGGATACTCAAAAGCCATCAGTCTGACAGACTGGAAGAAGAGCCCAGCAAGATTTTTGTAACAGACTATGTGCAAAATCTTATCAAACATGCCTTCCAAACAAACAATAAACACAGGTTGGATTTTTGGCCCACAGTACAATCTGTATAGTTTCATAGTTGTTTATGCATCCTAGTTTATGTATAAAAATAACACAGTTTTCTCTCTTTCTCAGTAAGGTATCCAGTCACCTTGTGTGAGGAAGCCAGATCCAAAAATCACAAGTCACACACACTGTACACATACCTTGATGGAGGCAGGAGCAACTCAACTGCAATTACTAGGGGAGTTCCAGAGATTCATTTAACCCTAGGATTAAACTCAGTCTTCTGTCCAGAAACACCAAATTGAAAACCTGTGGCAAAACAAAGACTTAAACTATACAACTTCTGCACTTCCATTCTTTTTCTTTTCCAAACCTGTCACAATGCTGCTAGTGTCATCCCAACACCAAGCAGTACAGGCACCCCAATCAGCTCTCTGACACCTTTTATTTGACCTCCTCAGGGGCCAGATTTCACCCCACATGTTTTATAGCTCACAAGTAGAGTAGCAATCTGAAGGTGATGGATGAAAAATGCAACAAAACATCCAGGATTTACACTCAGCTAGTGCCTCATCATGTTTCCACTTGCTAAACTCTACAGTGGTGTCACAGAGCAGAGTCAAACACATTCTGCATTTTGCTCCAGAGCTTTAATGCACACGCAGCTCCTATGCCCCCTGCCTGCTTTGATTACTCCTGCTTTTGGCAATTAACACCAGGAGATTAACAATTGGCTCCAGGACAATTGACTCTGGAGGCAATTAGCCTCTTACAGGCACCTCACTAGTTGCCAATTTCATAGAGGTGAGAGGTGCAGGGGCTATTAATGAAATGCATCAGGAAGAAATAACTGAGCTGTCAGTTAGTCTTGGGTCTCATCCATAATTCTGCTTAAGGACAAATGCTGTAATTCTACATCCCATGTGAATCACCAGAGGCTAAGTGAAGTCACCGTAGGAGGACTGCTTTCCTTTGCCACAAATAAGGGATTTGTTGGATGCTCCCATTATGGTAACATCCATTTAAAATTTCCCCTGTTTTATACAAATTAGGTGGTAGTGAAGTGAAATGGCAAGGACATGACTGTACCTATTTGAAGTCACAGGGCTCCTGCTGACTTCTAAAATGCTGAGCAGACACAAACTCTTGCCAGTCTCGTGGTGTGTGTAAAAACAGGTACCTTTGCAGATGAGCACTGTTTGCAGTGCTGTGGTCAGTTCATAACCAAATCCAAAAATACATGAACTGTTGCAGAAGCAGATGGTCGACTTGAGCCATTTAAAGAGCAACAAAATTTAAGGGTTTGGGTTTTTTTTTTTTTAGTATTTGTAGTACACCGTGAGATGAGCTCCTCAATCCTTTATTATTTGAAACTTTATTTATATTGGTGGCAAGAGTTGTGTGGGCATACATCCTTTGAGAACACAGAAGACAGCTTCCAGGTTTTTACTGTTCAAAGAGCAAAGAAATAAACTCCATTCAGCAAATGCTCATGTTGGAAAACCAGGTAATGTACAAGTAACACAGTGCTACCACAGCTGTGTACCAGGAGCTTCTGGGGAGTAAATCTGTGAAAGGAATTAGGTGCTTTATGACCACAGAGGGATCCTCATGTTCCCAAGGGAGAAATTGATGCTCAAGACTGACAAGAAATAGGGTGCACAGCTGTCCTCAGAGGGTGTTGTGGGGGGAAGCTGCATCTTGCATCTTGTCCATTACTTCATTTTGTCCACATGGGATTCACAGCCTGCAGTTAAGTATATTATCCAGTAATAATATTAACGACCCCTGCAGCCAGGACTGGAGTTCAGGACACCTGTCAGCTCTAAACATGAGCTGCAATTCTCAGCCCTTCATCAGTTTGTCTGTGAGGATAAACACTAGGAGACAGCATCATAAGCCTTATTAAAGTTGAGATGAACAGCATCCCTTGCTCTCTGCTTGTCCGTCACACCAGTCATCTCATTGTAGAAAGCTGCCAGCTTGGTTAAGCTTTTTTTTTTTTTTTTTTTTTCCTGCAAAAATCCATGCTGATTACTCACAATCACCTTATCCTTCATGTGTCTACAAGTAAGTTTCTGGTATTAGCTGCTCTGTTACTGTCCCAGGTACAGAGGTAAGGCTGACCAACCTGGAGTTCCCTGGATCCTCTTTCTTGCCCCTTTTGCATACAGGAGCGACACTTGCTTTCTCCCAGTCTTCATACGGCCTTTCAAATATAATGGAGTGGGTTTGGAGAGACATCAGCCAGCTCCCTCACCACTCCTGTGCGCATCCCATCAGGTCCCATGGACTTGTGCATGTCCAGTTTGTATATACATTTCCTAACTTGATCCTCCCCTGCTGAATGTGAGTCTTTGTTGTCCCAGACTATTCCTGTGGTCTCAGGTGCCTGGGATTCCTGAAGGCAACTCCTACCAAGGCATAGACACTGACTACATCAGCGTTTCCCATGTCCTTTGTCACCAGGTCTCTGCACCATTCAGCAGCAGGCCCACATTTTTATGTAGTCTTCCTTTTGCTACAGATGTGCTACTAGTAGAAGCCCTTCTTGTTGCCCTTATACCGGATTCAACTCCAGGTGGGCTGTGGCACACTTGGACAGGGTCTCTAATACCTCGGGGGTCACCTGTCCCTGCTCCATCCTCTTGTATTCTTCCTTTTTTACATTTGGGGTTTGTCTGCAAGGATAAGGGGCGGAATTTGAACAGCTTGAACACACACTGAGGAAGAGGATGCACAGTTAAAGCTGCACCCATTTGTATCATGCTTGCATCTGTTTCCTGGAGGCACTGCCTGCTATTTCTAAAAATGTGCCTTAGCTTGGTTAATCCACCTTTGATAGATTTTTTCCTGTTAGCAAATTAAAACTAGAGCTCTGGGGGCCAACAAAAAGCAGTCTCTTAGTGCAGGTGGGCTTTTTAAAAGGTGCTGAGCATTTTATTTGAGAATCGGAGAGGGAGAAACAGTCACATAAAAATTAAATTACACCTATTTGATACCAGTCATCATTTTATTGCACATAAAACCTGAAAAGCAAAACATTCAAACTCTTCGATACTTTCGGGTCAGTTATCTTGTAAAATATTATATTTAGCATAAAAGACATTCTCGACCAAAATATTGCTCTACCAGTTACCCTAGACAGAAGGCAAATAAGTGTCAGTTTAATAGTGTCTGGCATTGCAGTTTAAAAGCTTTCTGTTACAAAGAGAAGGAGGTGAATTCAGAATCCCCATATGCACATTGGACTGGATCTTCTCCAGGCCACAACCAAGGGCCTGTTCCTGGAGCTGGTACCTGATCTGTAGAGCAGATACCACAGCCCTTCCTAGCCTGATTTCTCATCCTCAGTGGCCATCGAGGAGCACAGTGTCAGGTGGGGTTGCACACAGGTGTAACATGGATGGAGGAGAGGGACCATGTGTCTGTTACTTCGAATCACCTTGTTAAGCACTTGTTAAGGTTTCCATCTACACAAAAAAAGCCAGCCATTACCAATGTTTGATCCCTACCAGCCTTCATCCCCTGAAAGGTGTTTGGGAGGCCTTCAGCCGTTTATGACAGGTAGTTCACCGAGGAGCATACAGGCAATTCAGTACTGAACAGCCTTTCACTACACAGCCTTAGAAGGTCAGAATTTCAAGGCAAGACATGGAGCTGCAAGGGAACATATAGTATTACAAACATTCTCCTAAAATACATATAGACTCATAACCTGGCAGTGGCTGGAAGGAGGATCCATACAGACCTGAGAGGAACTCAAAGCACAGTCCACAGAAAACCTCTATTCCTACAAAAAGAGATACAGGTACCTGTTATCTGATAGAAGGCACAATATACCATGCTAATTCCAGCTGATCCAAGCTGGCTCCCTCCGTAGAAGACTACCTAGAGGAAGAGGGTGGGTACGTCCTTTTCCAGCATGCAGAGTTCCAAGGCAAGGGTGCTACAAAAGAACAGCTACGCTTCAATGTGTGCTGGTAGTCCAGCAGGTCTGTGAATGGCAGTTTTAGAGCAGGAGCAAAAAGCAGCAATTAAGAAACAGAAAAGACCCACAACCTTACATTTGGATATTTTGAAAACTTTTCCGTCCAGCTGAAAGTAAAAACCTGTCTACAGAGTGGTCAGTGCGTGTGAACAGAGCAGGATGACTCTGGTACGGAAAGGTAGGTGTGCATTTTTATCCCCAGGAATCAGTATGATGCCTGACTGCCTCACAATAAAAGTCCTATCAGAAGCTTAAGGGGATGGGACAAGGGAAAGCCTTTGAATTTGACCCCAGCCAGAACAGGATTAGGACTTTAAGGCCACATGTACGACTGAAAAGCACAATACTGAGGCGTACAGCGCTGGTAAAACAAATGGTCAGAAGAGCTTTGTAGAGCTACTGCTGCCAGTGGAGGCCAATTTCTGTCTTGTGACAAGCGTATTAACCTTTTGAAGCTCTGATCCAGGTGTCTTATCAGTGCTGTGATAATTCTCTCTCTCACCATCAGCGTGCACGTTGCACTCATGCTTTTCCATTTGCCAGCCAGGTCACAGGGTGCCACTGCTCTGAGATCATTTATGGTTTGATTCCACACACCCCTCCTCCATTTTTTTCAGTCTTAAAGTTCAGCTCCCTTTCAAAAGCGCTTAAGCTCCCCGAGTCTCTTCTTGTTCTCAATGGGAGATGAATCCTTTAGAAAATGCCAAATCTCCATTTAGAGTGTGCAGCTCTGTTGGAAACCCAATCCTTAGCATTTCGGATAGCATTACCTACCCACATGCTATGCCTGTTGCAATTCGTTTTGCAGCTAAAAAGAATTCCAGTAATATATGACTGCATGCTGGATGAGGGGCCTGAAAGGAGACAAAGCACGCTCCCTTTTATCAGCAAAAGAATGCAAACCACCTCCCTCTCAAGAGTGCAATTGTACCAGGGACTGCTTAGCCATCATATTTAGATAAGAAATCTTTGTGGTTATTGGTGCAATAACACCTGCACAATCCCTTGATTGTATTTATTCCCACGTCACCCCCGCGGGGGTAGTGTTATCACCTCCATCTTGCTGATAAGGAGTTGAGACAGGGAGATGGGTTAAGTTAAATCACCCAAGAAGTGTAGGCAGTCTGACAGCTAGCCCAGGGTTCTGCTCAGCACTTGCCAGCAGATGTGGACTATTCACACTGAGGAACTACAAAATACTGAAACTATGAATTTATATTCCACAATTAAACCCCCGACACATTGACCTCGTTTGATTATTTTAAGTAATATATTGATAGCTAGTGCCAAGGATGACTACTGCATTCTAGAGAGAGTCCTAATACCAGATATAAATACAGAAACCAGCTGGCAGATGGAGAACTGCAAAACAGGTCTCTAAGAAACCAGCAACAACCTTTAGTTTAACACCACAAAATTGCTACATTTCTTCATACAGCATATCGGTTGGAAAGTCCATTGGAAAAAAATGGCTTTGTAGAGTTGTTGAGGGCTTTTTGTTGTGGTTTATCCTTAATGCCTTTTAGGCGTTAGTTCTGTGAACCCTTACACCCCTTTACACCCCAACAAGCAAAGCCACTCACAAGTATTTCTCAAAAAGATTCTTCTTCCATGTAAAATACTTACAGAATTGGATTCTTTAAGAATA
Source organism: Gallinula chloropus (assembly GCF_964237585.1). Taxonomy (NCBI): domain Eukaryota; kingdom Metazoa; phylum Chordata; class Aves; order Gruiformes; family Rallidae; genus Gallinula; species Gallinula chloropus. The sequence goes on from NC_140085.1 coordinate 23,670,063, forward strand.
TAAACTATCACTGGTGAATAAGCTTAATAATGGTGGGGTTTTTCCACTGATGTTAGGAGGACATTAATAAAACCTACTGTTTTCTCCAGAAATCCTTACAAGCCTAACTTACCTAAGTGCTTTGCCCCTTCCAAAATTTTCTACACCTACCTTTACTTATTCCTTACCTGTCCCCCTGGAAGCAGAAGGCTATAGAGGCATGTTAACCATTGTTAACCAATGTTAACCAGTGTTAACCACCACTGCTACAGGGCTGCCTGACCCACCAGAGGTGCTGACCTCCTTCAAGGTGCCGTCCTCAGTCTGTAGCTGAGGCCTGACCCTGGAAATGCCTCTGCACACATGAGGTCACCCAAAGGCCTTTGCCTGTTCCACTCTTCCCTACTCTCTTTCAAAGAGCATTTCCTTCCTCCTTCTTCATGCCCTGGGAAGATACCACACAGGGTTGTGAGTGTGAATGTAGCCTTCCAGGGCTGTGGTTTGCTCACAGCAGATTATTTGTCTACAAAGCATTTTCTCACCTAGGTCACCTCTTTAAAGGGAATTTCTCCAGCTTGTGTTTGTAATGTTTCTGTAGAACATTTATTACATTGCTATTCACCAGCATGAAATCCATGCTCCATATGAGTTCATCAGCTACAGCACAGCAACTTCCTAGACATCCTGCTATGCCCAAGGTCCAATTCTTAAATCCAATTTTCTCCACTTTAAGGCTGGCTGTCACAGTTTCTATTTGAGAATAATTCAGTAGCTCAATTTTAGAATCTGTTACTCCCAGCAATTTTAGCAAGATTGGTCTAATAAAGGCAATTTTTCAAAGGCAAGTTGGTGCAATTCTTTGTTTCTCTGTCAGACTTATGGGCAAATTATTTATTTTCAGTATACCCAAAAAGGATCTCCAATTCTGGACTAGCACTATCCTTCATACAGAGTGCAATGCCACCATCACACCCTTCAGGTATTGTCTTTTCTTCCCTACAGAAGTACCATTAGTGGGCTAATATTGCTAGTACTGTCATCAGCAGACTTTTATTGTACCTCTACTACTAAAATGCAATGTAAGGCCAGCGCTTCACCTTCTGTATCTCATCTCCTTTACCTCTAAAGTACAGATAACGTGGGTATTGCCGTTGTAGGTGGTCACTAATGCTTTAGGAAAGAGCCACGACTTTGGGGCTAACCAGAAGCTGGACAGCAAGCCAGAATACAGCATTTAAATGCACTTTAATTCAGTTAAACAATGAACTTGTTTGTGTTAACCTTAGCTATTTCTCCTACAACAGCAGGCAACTGCTCCTTTGCTCTGGTTCAGTATCACCTGCTATTAGTAACAGCTTTAAAGCTCTTTATGGTCTGTCTCATCTACTCTCCAAGTAATACTGAACAGAACAAGTTTCCTGGCTCTTTTCTGCCCTTTTGCTTTTGCAATCAATGTTCTTCATTGTTAATTATTCATGGTATCATTACAGATCTCTAATTGGTGAAAAAGGTCACTGCAGTTTCTTGAACAGGACATACCTTGAATGAAAAGATGACCCCTCTCCCAGCAGGTTTACAATCTGCAGGTGACCATGAGTCAATATGTGGATGCACAGAGTTCCAGGTAAGAAGAAAAGATGATGATTAGGTTCCCTCTTCTTCCAGGCCTCATGTGTGAGTGATTAGATCCTTTTCTCCTCCTGAATATCAGCCTTAGATTGATGTATACAACACACCAGATGATTTTAGTCCTGGCTTCCTCATAAGGTACCATCTCAGCTGTTCCTGACATCAACTCAGCCTGCTTAGCTCAGGGCAGACAGATCATGACAACTCCAAGACCAGCAGCTGATGTAGCCATCACATCACCTAGGATTAACACAGGCTGGGGCAGAAGTCCCAGTCTGCCCTTCTCCCTCCTGCTGCCCCAGAGAGGAGAGTGAGGGCTGCAGAGCAACAATACCCATACAGCCTGAAGGGATGCTATATTGGATCTAGATTAGGTAAGGAGAGCTGTGCGGCTCCTTCATTTAACTCTTGATGACCGAATGAGCAGCTTGTCTCTTCTACCCCCAAGCAGATAATACATTTACAAATTGGGGGGGAAGGACAGTTCTGAATGCTGCTTCTGGGTCTTAGGGAGAAATTGGTGCTGAACTTCAGCTGCAAAATCTGCCTTACTAAAGAGATCCCCACAAAGGAAGGAGAGCCTGGTGCTTCTATACCCTTAAGGCACTTGGGAATCTTGCAGACTCCCAGGGTCCGTCCTACATACAATGAAAATCTTAATGAAAAACAGAGACACTTAGAGAGAAAGAATAGAAAAGAAGGACTCGGGCCTGAAAATTAACTTCTTTTTGCCCTCTTTCCTACGCAGAGCCTCATCCCCTGGGACAGGGACAGGAATTTCCCTACACTAAACTGTTCCCAGAAGGGAGGTCCGGGATCACAGCTACCCGGGTGGCCCTTGGCTAAACTGCAATTTCCTCCTCCTTTGCAAAGACAGCACAGCGGGGTCAGACCAAGGCACAGACAAAACCAAAGTCTGCAGCCCTGAGGAATCCGGCATGAGTCAAACCCAGTCTGGTCCTGATGCAGTGACTCAGTGGGGACTGTGGGGGTTTCCTGCCCTGGGAGATGCTGTAGGGCACGGAGGAGGTGGCACATGGCCTACAGGGAGGGGGTGACCCCCGTCCCCCATGGCCCATGCACGCTCACCACCACATCAGCCCATTTGACTAAGGCACACACTGGGAGGGGAAAACCAAAGTTGCTTCCTCTAGCAGCTGGGCCAGCTGCCCTTGGCAGGTGCTGGCGTCACAGTTAACAATGACTGCATAAGAAACCTGCCTTTTTTCCCTCTCCGTTTCCCAGTTTATGACCTGCTTTTGGTCAGGAGTTGCCTGAGCTGGCAGCACAAAAGGACTTGGGCAGAGCCAGACTTCTGGCAGGAGTAAGCCAACAGGTAGCTCAGTTAAGCAGGAGAAGAAACTCCCAAATCTGCTGCTTTGTTGATGTCTTTTCCTTTAACTGAAGCACAGCAGGAGGAAAAAGCCGCCGGGGAGCCCTGTGACAGGAGTGCTTTTGACCATTTGCCTTCCCTTGCTGTCCCCCCTTGGGTGCAGCATCAGTAAGGGAAGCCTTCCCCTCACAGCGAGCAAAGGAGCCCGCCAGGACTCCCCTTCCCTGGTGACAAGCGAGCTTTCGGGAGGAGTTACTCAAGGTGTGCCGTTCCCCTCTGGAGTTACAGCAGCTTCACGCACTGCCGCACGGGACCGCAGCAAGCTCCAGGTCGTGAGGGGTGAAGAACCCAGGTAGGTACCTCTGGGGTAGAGGAAATCCTCAGCCTAGGGTTTACCTTTCCGCCGGCCAGGTAGGACGGGGAGGCCGGGTGGGTGCCGGCTCCTCGGCGGGGCTGGACGGCCCCGGGGGCCGCGGGGCTCCGGGGAGGCGACCGGGGACTCCCCGGGACAGGGCCCAGGGCCGCGCGGTTGTGGCGCCACCTGGCGGCCCGTCGGGGCCACGCCGCCGCCTGCCTGCAGCGGCTCCTGGCGCGGCCCCAGCCTCGCCCGGGGCAGGTCGGCGTCCCGGGGCACGGCGTCCCCCCTACGTGGGGTCCGTCGGCGGCCGGCTGCGGCTGCCGAGCTCGCAGGTAAGGTCAGGCGGTCCCGTGATTTCATAGCGGCCATAATGCTGCGCTCAGCTCTGGGTGCCTCGCTGCGGGAGGGACGCTGAGATGCTGGGGCGCGTCCAGGGGAGGGTGAGGAAGCTGGTGAAGGGCCTGGAGCACAAGAACTATGGGGAACGGCTGAGGGAGCTGGGGATTTCTGGTCCTGAGGAAAGGAGGCTGAGAGGAGACCTCATCACTCTCTACAGCTGCCTGCAAGGCGGCTGGAGAGATGTTGAGGTTGGTCTCTCCTCTCGGGTCACAAGGGATAGGATGAGAGGGAATGGCTTAAAATTGCCCCAGGGGTGATCTAGGTTACAGATCGGGAAGGATTTCCTTGTTGAAAGGCTTGTTTCAATAATGGCCTTGCCATTGGAACAGGCTGCCCAGGGAGTCACCATCTATCTAAAAGGCATGTAGATGAAGTGCTTAAGGACATGATCTAGAGGTGGACTAGTCAGGGTTAGGCTGTGGTTGGACTCCATGATCTTAAGGGTTTCGTCCAACTCAGGCAATTCTGTGATCTGCCTATCAGATGGAGGTTGGTCCCAGGGGGCTTTTGGCCCCCTCAGAAGTAACTAACTGCCAGCACAAACTGCCATGGAAATAGACCTGCTGCCATCCTGGTCCCTATCTGTATCTTGGCAGTTGCCCCAAAACTGCCAACTGGTGTTTTGAGTCCCATTGCAAACCTGGCCACTCACTGTGGCAGCATCAGGTCTGTGAGAGGCAGGTCTCTGGTCAAGGCAGAGGTAACCACGACGGGTCTCCCACGGACATCTCTGCAGAGCAGGGTTACTTAGAGATGAAGGTGGCGCCAGGTAAGGACCACACAGCTGTGGGAAGGAAATGCTGGGCACCCTCAGCTCCCAGACGTTCCTCATCATGGGATAACTGCCTGCCAGGGGAGGACGGCAGTCTTGTTCAGAACAGACTGCTGCCTTGTTCCCATATAAACTCACACCAGTCCTGCCCAGACATAGAGAGGAGAGCAAGTAATTTAGTGTTCTGCACTTGAAAGTTTCTCCTGAAATCTGAGCTGCTGGGCAAAAAGAATGAAAGAATGAAAATGGGAGCAAAATAAATCTCATCTGCTTTCACCTGCCTCCTTCCCAAAATAATTATCCACAACCTGTAGCTTATTTCCGAGATATAGGAGCTTAATAATGCTGTGCTAAAGGTGGCCGTGTCTGTATAAACAAAGCCCTACAGTAGAAGCTTCCTTTAGCCTGCCTCTTCTTTTTGTCATTTTAAATTGATTATTACACTCAGGTGGTCCTTACTGTCATATCAGAGCATCTCAGAATCAATGCTGGTCCAATGATCTGGCACCCACCTAAACCTTAAAACCAAGCCTTGGCCTGAGTAGACGACCACCAGCACCACAGTTCAGCTACTCCACACCAATGGCACGGAAGCACTTACCAGACCCCTCAACAGGCTCTGTGACATTAGTTTAGGAGTCAGGGGTTTCCTGCCACAAGTACAGCTCGGAAAAGAAATTAGCAGGTTTTCCTTGTAATTTGAGAGTAAAAGTTTTCTTTCATTACTATTGTAAATGTGATCACCCACGTGGGCTTTGTTTGGGAGTTTTGACAGGGGATGGGATGAGCGGGCTGGTTGGAAATACTTTCTTGCCCTGGGCATTAAAAGTCCTTTGAAGATGTGGGGGTTTTCTTGCATTTTTCTCAGGGGATCACTGCAGAGATCAGGGAGAGGTGCGTGAGGTAAGGAATGTCTCCATCCTGTGCTGGGGCTCTGTGCTCTGCTATGGTCAGCTTGAGCTTAGAGCAGATGAGCAAATTTTGCTCATAAGCCACAACTACAGCAGAGTAGCATGAGGAAATGGACAACATTGAGCAACAGTATGTAATGGCTTCAGGATACAGAAAGGGGTGAGAGAGAAGCTCACACCAGAGTATGTTAGTCCCCCTGGCAGACAGTCACCTTTGAGAGAAAGCACTCTTCATGAAGAGAATATTCTCCAAACCACATTGTTGTGTAGAAAAACACACTTTTAACAAAATGCCTTTCTTAAATAGTTTACTGGTCCCCCCCCTTTACCTTTTGGCAGGGGGGAAGGCAGTATTTGTAGTATACTGAGAATTACAGATGAGCCCTTGTTTCAGCAGAAACAGGGAAATGCCACTGAAAGGGATGTGTGACAAATCACAGAAACGGTGATTTGGAAGAGTGGGAGGTTTTCCAGGATTACCATTTCTTGTCAGAGAGGATTTTATTTGCAGGGAGGCTGCAAGGCAAATGTCCACACTGCAGTGGGCAGCCCCACATTTCTCTAAGAATTTCTTGTAAATGGAGTTCATGAATTCAGAGCTGGAAAGGATCTGATCCCTGCAGGCTCAAACACCTTGACAGACAATTTTCTAGCTGTTTCATAAAGACATTTTACAACACTGAAGATAATACAGTTTTCCTGGATAATCTATCCCAATCCCTCACTATCTTTTCAGGGACAAGTATTTCCAGATGCCTAAGCACAGTTCCTGGGACAGAAGTAAGTGTACATACATGGTGTGACCAGAAACTGTAAGGATGTTGAATTACATAATACACCTGTCCCCTCACTTTCCCATCAGCACTGCAGAAAACCTTAATGACGAGTTAAAAAAAAAAAAAAAGCCATTTTACCCAGTGTTACTCACTGTAAGAACAGAGGAATTTAGGAATTTTCACAGGAGTGTGCGTTTGCTGTATAGACAGAGTGCCTGCAGACTGCAAGCACATCTTACCTGCCCAGTGCAGCTCCCATGCATCCCCATGTTACAGCCCTAGCAGTGGTCTCCTGCCAGTGAGAGGCCTAAAGCCTCTTCTTCCTTCAGGACATGGAGCTACTTGGCTTTGCCATCCTGCCATTTCGAGTGGTTGTAGGTCCCATTATGAACAAAGGATGCTGTGTAAGGTATCTCCCACATCAGAATCCCTATCATACTGCCAGCAATCAAAGCAGCTGTTTGTAATACCCCACTCCTCCAAAAGCTGTGTGGCTCTCTGTGCTTATGCAGACATCTATTGCTGCTTGTTTGAGAAACAGGTGTGGGGGTGAATCCAGCTATAATGTCTGAAATTCTCTACAGCTTCCCAGTTTAAACTCTAAATTGATTATTCTCTGAGGCTACATTGTTAACTGGCACAGCAACCATGCAGGAAAGGTAAACTGTTCGGCTGGCCAACGCCTGCATGATCAAATAATTAATCAGCCTCAAAGGCAAAATTAGATTTCCAGGAACCCTGCTTCTTTGGGATTAGATTTTGGAGTGGAAAAGGTCAGGCTGAGCTACCAGCTCTAATAACTCACTGTACTTTCTTCTGTCATTTTTATTTCATTTGCAACAAGAAAAATAAGGTTCCATCTAGAGCAAGGTAAAGGAGTTTTCTCTTTCTTGTTAAGATCCACAGGGCAAAATCCTGACATACTTTCTTAAACCCCCAGTAATTATTTTTGGCTTGGTCCCAGTTTGGTTTCTAGCAGATATTTGCCTGCAAAACAGCAGTCCCCCTTGCCAAAAGCAAATTTATTCACTCTCTGGAGAGAATCACTGGGCTGGACAGTCAAGGACTAACTTGCCATTTATCACAGATCTGACCAAGACAGGACTTGAACCAAGATGGGACTGTGGAGCTTGTATTGCTGCTGAAAGAGGGCAGGATCTGTCTCATGTGAGAGAGGAATTATTTCTCTTGTGATATTTAGGATCTGGACAGTGGGTGCAGTGGGGAACATTGAGTCTGACAGCACTTGGTCCATCCCTACAGAGATTACAAACTGTGGGGCAATATAGTCAGCCTCTGGCCCACAGAACACGCTCACATGGTAAGTACCTCTAAATTTCCTTGGGATGCCAGTTTCTGAGAATGAATCCAAAGCCTGTTACATGCAGAAGTTAAGCCCAGCTTCAGATGTCCTCAGCTACTTTGAAAGCAGAGATGAATGGAAGGAATCCCACCGTGCACAAACTCCTGAGGGCTTTTCCTTCTGTTCAGGTGACACCTTCCTTCTCTTCCCAGCACAGTGTTGATGCTTACACCTGCAAGTGGTCAAGTCCATTTTTGATCCTTATATACAACTGTAATAAGTTTGCCCCTAAGGGGAAATCCTCCATCACCTCCATTACTAACAACCTGAGAATAATTTTTCTTTTCTTCAAAATTTCCATGTTAAAAATATTTGTTATTCCTTGCAGCATGCAAAAGCCAAATGAACAGGACAGACCAAGATATGTCAAGGTCTGGGGGCAGGACGAGATGACTCTCCACAGTCACCCACCAGGTCAGTGTCAGGGCTGAGAGAGAGAAGCCTCAGTCACCCACAGCAGTACCTATTATTGTAGTAAGCACAACCTTCAGCCCCACAGCAGCACACCAGAACATTCCTGGTAAGCACATGCTGGGAACAGGCACTTCCAGTGTTGCAGAGGATCCACATCATCTTTAGAGCACCTCCAAAGAAGAAGTTTGTGTGCAGCAAGCATGATGGTGAGTTACAGTGCATCAACATATCAGCATATCAACCCCCAGCATGATTGTGCTTGAACTGTGTGAGGAGGGGAGTGACCTGCCCCCTGCACACAGAGTGCCCGCGGTGCCCGCACAGGAAGCGAACGCAGAGCAAAGTGGATGCTCCGAGCTCACAGATCAGCTTCCCCCCACGGGGCCAGCAAAACTCTGAATGCAACACTCGGAGCTTATGAGGATGCCTGGTTGGGTGTGTGGCCCAAAATGTCCTCCTGTTTATGGACAGGCACAGCCTCGTAGGCTTCTTTAGTATCCAAGTCCCTTAAGACACATATGCCAGCGGTTAAAAAGGGCAAGCAGGGAGTGTAAGGAAAATACTTTTATCCTCCAGCTTAGGTGTGGTCCAGCTAAATAGCAGGCTTCTGTACACCAGGCACACCAGGCATCAGGAGAACTGAATGTCATTCACGTGTTTCCTACCGGTGCTAAGCTCAGCTCTCACTAACACTTTCAGTCCTCTCCTTCCCTGAGTACAGAAATCTTTCCAGTTTGTTTGTTTTCTAAACAAAAAATAAAAACTAGGAAGAGGGATATTTCTGAGCTCTCTATTCAGTCCCAGTTGTTTACAGGTATGCTGCTGGGACAGCAGAGCCTGGGCTTAGTGACTGGCTGCACTATGAAACTGCCCAGAGACAGATCTCAGGTTTTGCCAAGAATAACTTTTCTGTACCAAATCAATTTCCATAGTGAATGTACAAGAGGGAACAGAAATTTTAGGCATATGCTTGAGAAATAAGACTTTCAATTACAGGCTATCAACAGGTCCTGGAAATTAGGGGAGGGGGTTGATCCACTCGCCTATATGTTTTAGAAGTACATAAGGCCCCAGCATAAGTGGAGCACTGTTGCTGTCATTTTTAAACTTTGAGAACAGCAAGCAGATTGTGTCTTATCAGGAAACACCTCTGAGGTTATATGTAAATGACACATGCACACACCTTGACAAGACGTTTGTTGACAGTAAGTGCTCAGCTACCACTTTCCACACTTTACAGTTCCAGCTAAGCTGTCTTTGAAAAATAGGAAGAAGACAACAGAGTTTATTGCTTAAGATACCCAGCTGCACTAGAACTGGGAGTTCTCCTATCTTTTCCCACCGATTAGAGAGAGAGAGAGACCCATAACAGAGCAGGATTGCTGATTGCTGGTGGGACCCACACTTGGGCAGCTGGTGAAGAGCTGAAGTCCCGTGGGAAAGGACTCACACTGGAGAAGTCTGTGGAGGACTGTCTCCCGTGGGTGGGACCCCATGCTGGAGCAGGGGAAGGGGAAGAGTGTGAGGAATGCAGCCCCTCTCCCCCTGAATAAGAAGGAAAATAACTTGTGAGAAACTGACTGAAACCCCCATTCCCACCCTTCCCCCCCATGCCACTCTGGGTGTGGAAGAAGGGAGTGAAATCATGACTAAAGTGAAGTCTGCTAAGAAGGGAGGGGCAGGGGGGAAGTGTTTTAAGATCTGGTTTCACTTCTCATTAGCTGACTCTGGTTTCACTGTGTAATAAATTAGATGCTTTTTCTTTTCCTTTTTAGTCATGGGCAAAACAGACTCAACATGGATGCTAATTGTGGAATGATCTCTCCCTGTCTATCTCAACTCCTAAGCCTCTCAATATATATTTTCTCCCCATCCAGCTGAAAAGGGGAGTGATAGACTGACTTTGTTGGGTGCCTGGTCTCCAGCCAGGGTCAAGCCACCACACCATGTCAAGTGATTTGCCCTCATGTGAGACCCAGGACACCTCTACTGTTTCAGGCAACATCACAGGGATGACTCACAATGCAAGCCTTCTGTGAGGGCTTAGAGGGCCAGAAAGGAAATGCCACATCCCAGTTGAAAATCTAGGAAAAAATAGCATCCCAGAGACCTGTGAGGTTGAGAAACAATATTTTCCAGTGTATCCAGGTCCACAGTACCTTCCAGTGTATCAACATCCAGTGATCAAAGCTTGGCAGACCTGGCTTTTTATGCCTGGGATTCCAGCTGTTCCTGCTGCTGCGCCTGACAGATTCCTTGCAGTCAGCTCTGGGCTGCTGCATGTGGTGACAGTCTGATATCCACACAATGTCTGGCATCACTACAGAGGCCCCCAAAGTCACCCACCTGCCTAAGGAAGAGCAAAAAAGTCTCTCTCTGTCCTAGTCCACTGAGATGGCCACAGAGAACAATCGTCCCTCCCTCTGGAAAGGGCTGTGGAAGCGGAGGGGTCTGGCACAGCAGTATGTCAAAGAAAGTGTTTTCCCTGTGATTTTTACGAGTCTCTGCAAGAAGGAAATTAGAAACTGAAGTCTACACTCTCTCCCATTTATAAACGTGTCTGTAATGTGTACATTGTTCTGTAGGTTAATGATGCAGTTCTCAAGCAAGATTAACTGCTGCTTCAGACAGCCATCAATTCTTTATGATTGCAAGACCATTTCCCTACTAAAAATGAATGTCACATTCCCTGAGGGACGGGCTGCATTCAGCGCCAGGCAGGTGCGTAGGGTGGGAAGATGAGAATAAAATTTAAAATAAACCCCAACCCAACCAAAACAGCAAAGCAAAAGACACACGCTCCTTCCCCAGCTCCCACACCAGGGAACAGGTACGTGACTTTCCTCTCTGCCACTTCTGAGCACCCCGAATAAGGTTAAATATGCAGACATGTGGATGTGCCACTGACCCTCACTGACGGGGTCAGCTCCCTCTAAAGCAATGCTGTAAGCATTTGGTGCCCAATACCAGGCAACAGTGACTTTGTACAAGATCAGCACAAGTGTCATCCTGCCTCAAGAGCCTGGGACATTGTTTGTGCCTTAGAAAGACAGTCCAGAGATTGCTTAATGCTATAGTGGAGCTTTCTATCAGATCTAGCCTGTATTTGGGGCAGTAAAACCCGCAGACCAAATATTATCCATTTACTGTGTGTGACAATATTGGTAAAGTCTGTCCCTTCAGTTTTTTGAAAGACCCAGCTTGCATACTGGGTGGTTGGTATGAGTCATTCTTAGGAGACACGATGGTTTTCAGGGCTGGCCAGCATCCATTGCAGCACTGTAGTCCTGAATCTTCATAACACGAAGGTGGCCAGGCCAGGCCATAACCACAAAGGCCATAGACCACCACGGAGGGCAGAGTGATCACTGGCTCTTCTTAAACACCCCAGCAAAAAGGAGGGCAAATGCATGACCAGCCAGAACGCTTTTGTAAGAGCAAATATTTATCAGGGCTTATGCCAGTAGAGCCTCAAAATACCACCACAGGAACTGATCAAAAGAGGCATCTGTCCCCCTGTATTCCTCAGCCGCTTAGAGAATGGCGACTGTTGTTTCTAAAAAACTGAGAGGCTTGACAAAGTAATTTTCAAATGCAGGAAGGGTGCCAAAATTGTAAGTGCAGGGACTCAAGCTTTCCATTCGTATGCAGAACAGGTATAGTACAAGCTGTAGCAACAAAACCTCAAATTTATCTACTGCTGTGGTCCCACCATCTCCAGAGTATGGCAGCTCCCCACAAGTGCTCTGACAAAGCAGCAATGTTTTCTTCTCTTGCAGCACACTGGAGATAAAATTTGATTAATTCCAAGCTTGTTTGCCTGCTCTGGCTCTATGTGTGTGTGCACGTGTTGTCGATGTGTCTGTAGCAACTTAGCACCTTTGCCAGTCTGTTTTCGTGCACAGGACTGCTCGGAGCACCACTGGACAGCCACAGGCTTATGGAAATAAACAAACCTAATGTAAAATAGAGATACACAAGCATCCACAACTCCAGAACTGCCTCCCTTTCATCCACCTGGAGGGAAGGGAAAACATCCGTCTTGCCTACAGACAATAAGAGTTACTATCTTGTTTGTCTAATAAATATGGGCAAACGCACACTGCAGGGACCTAAGGCTGTATTGCCATTTTGAACAAGCTGAAGACACTAAACTGCACATGCCACATGAGAGATGCGACAATTGCACCGGTAATTATTTTCATGTTTCCTAATTCTACCACAAGGTACTCATTTCACTACCTATTGTACTCAAAAATAGTCACAGTGCAGGGGGATGGAGGGAATAGCTTGTATCTCCATGACGTGGTCGCTGCCAGTACGTCAGCGTATGAAAACAAATGAATGCGTTTTCCCTCAAGTACCAGGGTGAGCAACTACACATCAAAACCCTTTGACTTAGTCTTACAAGGAGAAAAGCTATTTTTAAAGAAATAGCATTGGGGGCAGAAAAGCAAACCAGAATAAGGTTACGGTCACATAAAATCAAACCAAAGCAAAAGGGTCAGACAATGCTCTCTCTCATGCCATAGTGGCTAGTCCTTGCACCAGCAAAGAAAAGGAGACATATATCTGATTCCTTCTTTGCTGTGTTTTTAAATGAAAGTATTTCTCCTGTAAATTTATTTGGGCTATAAATATTAAATCTTGGCTGCATATGCTTTTTTGGAGGATCCTGGCAAGCTCATTGTGACATTGCATAAGCTTTCCTCCCCCAGATCAAGTTTCAGGGAAGGAATACTGAAATTTTAGGCCCAAAGTTTGCCCCTTTCAGATAAGCCCCAGCTTTTCTTCCCAGCTTGCCTGGGGCATACGGGGTTTAGCCAAATAAAGGCAGGCAACTGTAAGGTTGAAGGGGGTGTGAGAGAAGAGAATAGCTTGATTGACTGGTCCGTCAAACACTTTGGCTGTTCTGAATTCTAAATATAGCAAGAATTAATGAGGCAGAACTGTCATTCAACATTAAAATTGCCCTAAAATTGTGCACGCTGTATTGCTGAACACCGCAGAAGAAACACAAGGCAAGTTCCTGCACCACCTCCACGTAGCCACACCTAACCAGTCTCTCCTTCCAACAAGCATGTTTAAATGTACTTGATGTACCACCATGAGGGACAGTCAGGTTGAACCCAAAGACCACGTAGCCAAGTTGAGAGGGGATGACAGTACCAGGAAGGAGAACAGAAGGAAGTTTTTGGGTCATAACCATGTACCTTGTTCTTTCAGATCAAGTAGGAAAGAGCACAACAATGATTCTAAGCACCAGGCCATCATTTCTCCCTGTCAGGTAGGTTTTCAACAAGGATGAATCACTTCACAAGAGGTACCGATGCTTCTGATCTAGACAGTCTCTGAAAGGACAAAACCAAGCCGGGCTGCAGAGTGGTAGCTTTTGGGCTGGTCTCATGTGCCTGTGAGTCTGAATACTTCAGTGGGTCTGGAGGGCTTGTACCTGCAGAGTCAGCAGCTGTGGTGCTTAGATCCAGAGCAGAGTTCAGAGAAAAACAATGTTCAACTTAGAAACAGCTCAACTCTATTTGTACTTACCCTCCCCAGTTCATTTTCTCTCAGCCAGGCTGGAACAATTTAACACCTGGCTTGTTTCACCACTGAAGACCATAACCCTGGCACTAGTGAGAAGAACACGCACCGGAACAGAGGAATAAGCAAGGAAGACACCAGATATAATCCAATCCAGTAGTGATAATAAAGTCTGTTCCCAGACACATTAGTTGACTTTTTAAATGTCAAAATAGTTTGGATCTTGCCCTTTTGACTCCAGACCTGTGAAGGGAAGCGAGGCAGGGAGAAGTTGAGAAGGAAGATAGGGTCTCACCATGGGTGGATTGTGACCTTGATTTGCAAAAATCAGCCAACCTTTACAATCCAGTTGAGGTAGCGTTCAGTGCCAAAGATGGGTTTTCATATTTGCCACCATTCTGTATTTATCACTGCAGAGGAAATGGAAATACAATAATGAGCAACGTACCCTGTAGCCTTGGAGCTAATTGCACATCTTTCTTCACAAAGTAAGTGGAAACCACGCGAGCTTGGAAGATATCCATGGAGCAATTAAACACGGGCTTGTCAACGTGTCACAAATACTGTGTTTTTACAGTTGAAATGAAAACACAAAATGCCATCTGATTGAACTTCAGAATAATTAGCACATCACAGCACACAGCCACGACAAGTACCTGTCAACAGCTATCAGCGCAGCAGTGACATCCTCCACCGTGAATAATAATAATAATGTCATTTTCCACTTCTGAATAGCGACGCTCTTTTTTGTCTTTTGAGAAAGCAGCATTGTTTAATGCAGGTACAAATATACCCTCCGTAAAACAAGATTCCATTCTGCTAAGTTAACACTCAAGCAGAATTATGTCATAGATTTTTGTAACCAAGGCTCTAATTCCACATGGAACAGCAAACGAAGCTCTAATTTCACGGAGCTGCTGGAGGGAGAGGAGGAGGCTGCTTGTGGGATGCTGCCTTTGTTAACTGATGCCTATGGATTCCCAGAATGCTTTGTCTGTACGTTGAGCTGCATAACCAGGAACACTCAGGACTTGTACTAAATCAGTGATTTCTTGCAGGGAACACAACAATGTAAAAACATACCAGAGAGTCAGGTACCCTGGGTGATTTGCAGCAATTTTCAGGCAAATTAATAACTCGAGTTCTGCCATGCTCCTGGAGTTAAGGGAAAGGTAAGGAAAAGAAAAAACCAAAATCACTGAAGTTTTATTGAAGTTATAAACTTCCCTGATCATCTATTTTCTGTAAATAAACTTGTTATAAATAGATATGATTTAAAATGCATGCTGAATCCCACAGACTGGTGAGCATGGTCTCACCCTCTTTGTGTGGCTCGGTACAGTTTTATGCCGGGTCAGCCTTGGGCTAGCAGAATCAATACGTTGATTTCCCTGATTGAGGATGCCGCTTTCCTATTCACAGCCATCCATTCTTCCAGCTCTGCCCCTGCTCGGGAAAGCTCAACACAGCAGAGTGAAGCATGAAGTGGAGATGTTGCTGGTAGCTTTGAGAGCCTCAGGCTTGGGTAGCAGCAGTGCTATAGCCACCCTGGCTGAGCACACTGCCCAGCCTGAGGAGCAGGGGTGGTTTAGAGGCAGCTGGGTATTTCTGCATGATGCTCTGTTGTGACATGCCTTACATGGGAGGTAAGTCAGTTCCTGTAGCTGTTCCTAACTTGGCTTGTCTGCCCACCAGAGTGACAGCTTTTCATGCCAGCTGGAATGAGGTTGGTGGCATCACAACAAAAAATCTCTATTTATATTAACAGGATTAAGTAACTGATCCATGGAGACAGCTCATCCTCACTCAGAGAACAGAAACTCACCTCCACTGAAATATGTATCATTATATCCCAGTCCAGAGCAGTCAGCTCCACCAAGGCTTTGCATCCCCTGGGGTGGGATCTGTCTTGTCTTGTCTTAAGCCATTTAAAAGGTATATCTTGCTTATGTCAAGTAGTAACTTCTGCTATGACCTGTGGGAAGATACCAGTACCTACAGAGAGTAACACATCTCACCTCTCTTAGACATTTGCATCTGCAATTTCCAAATTGTGTGGAGAGCACAGGATCAGTGTGGCCAGCAGGAGTAGGGAAGTGACCATCCCCCTGTACTCAGTGCTAGTGAGGCCACACCTCCAGTACTGTGTTCGATTTTGGGCTTCTCACAGCAAGAAAGACTTTGAGGTGCTGGAGGGTGTCCAGATAAGGGCAGCAAAGCTGGTGAAGGGCCTGGAACACAAGTCTTATGACTGGTGTTATTTAGCCTGGAGAAGAGGAGGTTGAGGGGAAACCTTATTGTTCTTTACAACTACCCGAAAGGAGGTTGTGGCCAGGTGGGTGTTGGTCTCTTCTCCCAAGTAACAAGTCATAGGGTGAGAGGAAATGTCCTCAAGTTGTGCCAGGAGAGGTTTAGATTGGATATTAGGGAAAAAAAATCAACCATTGGAACAGGCTGCCCATGGAAGTGGTTGACTTGTTGTCCCTGGAGGTGTTTAAAAGACCAGTAGACATGGTGCTTAGGGACATGGTTTGGGGGTGGATGTGGCAGTGCTGCATTAACAGTTGGACTTGGTGATCTTAATAGTCTTTTCCAACCTATAAAAATTCTGCAATCCTATCTGCACCATTCCAGAACAACTCCAGAATGCCAGCAAACCACCTTGCCCGTAAGCTGCCAGGCTGACAGTAACTCTCACAGGAAGCAAACCTTTTGTACACTTGAACACTTCACTTATAAAATGAAGCATTTTCACTTAAAAGAAAAAGCCTTGTCAGTAATACATGTTGCAGAGCTTTGATGAAAGATGACATTTAAACCAACTTAGCTCAACTATTAAAAAAATCCTGGGAGGATATTTAGTTAAATTTCAATATGATTTGCACAGGTTTAGTTTAAGTTCATCCTTTATTACTTCAGGCTGCTTGTTGAGAGCCTAAAAGTTCTTGTCTCAGTTGACCTGAAAGGTGAACTCTCCTGTGGCAGTGCCACAACTCAGGAAGTTCACTGGAGCCCCTGGGAAGTCAAAAGTGAAGATGCCATCTGATGGACAGAAAGGTCTAAGCAGACTGAAGGTGTCTCTGGAGAACAGGCACAAGTAGAAACCTTTGTGGTCACACCACTCTCCCTCCAACTCATCCCCAGGGCAGAGAGCACTGCAGAACTTGTGGGTGGAAAGTTTTGATGCATGAAAAGTTTGAGCCTCAAAAAGACCAAGGAATTACACATTCATTTTGGAATGCTTGAACAAACCAGACTGCAGGGAGGGGAATACTAAGCATGAAGAGACCATGCCATAGGTCCCTTTAACCTGATATCCTGTTACCCAAGACAAGATGATTAGTTAAACATTATACATTAAACCCACCCCACCACCACATTGAATGTATGGAGTGATGGTTCCTGTAGATTCTCCTCTCACCCAGGCTTCAGCACTCAGTGGTTTAAGGGCATCCTGCATTGTAAGTTACAGCCAGATCATTATTTAACTAATGTCCTGCCTCGTATGCATACAATTAATCTTTTTCAGCATAGGGGTATTTTTTAAGCCTATAACATCCTGTGGCATCTACTTCAATTTAGTTATGGATAAAGAAGACTGGGATTTGCTTCTGCACTGATTGCTTTAGCCATAACACTTGTATGGTGAGAAATAGTGAATCATTGCTCCTTGTTTCCCACAAGCTTTATGACCTTAGGACTGCTGAAAACATGTGCCAGGAGAAGTCCCCAAGGAGCACCCCAAAAAGCAAAAACTTGATAAAGAAACAAAGGAGAAGAGAGAGAAGCAGATTAAAGCAAAAGTTAGTATGTATCAACACAGAGTTTTCAAGCTCTGCGAGGTTTGAACGCGAGTCGGTACCATTCCCCTTGTTCTAAGGAAATCAGCAGCACTTCGCTTTTCCTGAGTGCATCTCCTTTCTTCTGTCTCATTTGTAGGAGGCAGCATGTCTAGAACAGAGACACCACTTTAAGGTGCTTTATGGCAACCTCCCCACCGGTTTCCTTTTCGGGTCGCTTTGATTTCCACCACGACTCTACCTTCAAAGGTACTTCAGAGCATACCCGGCTGATGCTTCGTGTACACGTCCCCAGCCTAGTCAAGAGCCTGGCTCTTGCTTTGACACACATTTTTCATTTTTATCTCCCTAAATTGAAAGGCACACATGCACACGCCCTGGCATATTCCCCATCTCATGTCCCAGCCTAACAACTGTGCTTTAATTGGCCCAAGGCATTAAACCAAGCCCAGCAGCTGTGAGAGTGCAGAGCTGCAGCTCACACACAACATTAAAAGAAAACAATGGAAAATGTATCTCAGGTAGTGGAGATACATAGGTAAATACTTATCTGTCAGACTCAGTAAAATAACACATGTATTGGGGTAAGCAGCATCTCTGCTTTGTTTCCTGCCCTGACCCTGCAGTAAGAGCTGCTCAGAGGGGTCATGAGGTGAGACAACCTGCAGAGATAGACCCAAGAGGCTGCCTTCACCCGTGCCAGCCCTGGGACAGGTTCTGCCCACTAAACATCCTCCAGAAATAACCCACAAGTCCAGTGTTGAAGTCCTCAGGAAGCACTGCTCACCTCACACACCTTTCTGTTCTTCCTGAGCTGACCCTGCTCCAACACATCCTTTCAAAGGGTGCTTCCCACTGTGCACAGGAGACATGACACAGCCTGCGGAGCACAGGACGGAGAGATGGAACCAAGAGCGGTTGGCACATCAGCCAAGGACTCCACAGATTCCTGGCCCAGCCTCCACAAATGCTCCATCACATTGGGTCAAGCAGACGGGACATGGCACGTACTTGGGATAGAACTACAGTCGCTGTTACGCAGCCTGCCTGAATGAGAAGCTAATGACAAAGCAGGAGGAGTGACAGCTGGAAGGAAGGGAACACATTTTCCCCCTCAGTTCCACACACACTCAACAGAGCATCACTTGGGAGCACAGGAACAAGGTCTAGAAATAGGGACTTTCATCCTATGTGATCAACAACCGTCTCTTGCCCCTCGTGAAGCACTGAGTTCCCCACGCTCCCCGGCAGCCTCAGGGGACCAGGCCTGGAGGAGATTGAGCCTCTGCCAGGCAGGTACCTGGGGCTGGGAGTGCATTAAGGGTCAGGCACCAGCCTGACTTTAGGGCATCCAGATCCATGAGTCCTGCCAGAGCTCTGGGAGGCACACAATGCTCACGATGTGCAAGCTATAAAACCCAGCTCAGCTAAGTTGAGATTCTTTTTAATTAGAGAAGACACTGCCCTAAGAAAAAGCCAGTGCTTGTACAACCACTGTTACCCATTGGACTGGCTACCAAAAAGAAACCTCGAGGAAACTCCTTTGAGCTATAAACACACGATGAGCAGCAGTTTTGGGGTGTGTGGTGCTGAAATGACCAATGCACGTTTAACAGTTGGATACAAATATAAGCCATTCATTTAAGGCAGTTGTTTTTAGCAGTTTCAGGGAGAAACCGTGCTGGCTGAGCCAAGAAAAACACAAGCAAGGATGGTGCAAGTCTCACTGCATCCCCTTTGCCACCGTGGCACTGACCTGCTGTGCCCTCTGCTGCTCATGGCTCCGTCACTGCCCCCCTGCAACCTCGGAGAAGTTGTGAGATCTTATTTTCAGATATGTGGCTGGCTGTGGGAAACCAGGCTCCTCCCAAAAGGGGGTTACACTGCAACACTGAACAGCCCTCACCGATGTCATGCAGTTTTTCTCTCAGGGGTCTTCCTTCCTTGATGTAGCAACCCCAAAGTGTCCCCCAAGGGAAGAGCTGCCTGAAGAGACCTTGAGTTGCCCCAGCCCACAGTCCACACACATACATGTAAATATATATATTGCCTGTCAATTTGCACTGACATTAAAAGGTAAATCAGATCTTTAGTGTAAATATGTTACCATTCATTTTTGACAGCAAGCAACAGGCTGAGCTTGATTTACTTCGCGACTAACCTAGAGGAAAAACCTATTTTCAAGAAAAGAGGTGCTTGCTGAGACAAGTATATACAGAAGAAAGAAGCTGCTGGATCTTAGCAGCAGATTTGTCACTATGTGCCCAGGACAGGTCCCAGAATCCCAGAAGGGCAGGGTTCAGAAGGGACCTCTGGAGATCATCTAGTCCAACCCCCCTGCTGAAGCAGGATCATCTACAGCAGGTTGCACAGGATTGTGTCCAGGAGAGTTTTGAATCTCTCCAGAGGAGACTCCTCAGCCTCTCTGGGCAGCCTCTTCCAGTGCTCTGTTACCCTCACAGTGAAGACATTTTTCCTCACATTCAGATGGAACTTCCTGTGTTCCAGTCTGTGCCTGTTGCCTCTTGTCTTGTCACTGGGCACCACTGACAAAGAGTTTGGACCCATCCTCTTGACATCCTCCTTTTAGATATTTATAAGCGTTGATGAGATTCCCCTCTCAGTCTTCTCCAGACTGGACAGCCCCAGCTCCCTCAACCTTTCCTCATACATGAGATGCTCCAGTCCCCTCACCATCTTTGTAGCCCACTTAAAATCCAAAGATGTGGGATGGACATTGTCTGGGTCCATGGTGGCTGGCTGCAACAGGGGATGAGCTCAGCACGGAGCCTCTCTGTCGGAAAGCAATCCCTTGCAGGTACCTGATGGTCAGCCAACATGGTGGGGCAGGTCAGGAGGCACCAGTGGTCCTGAGCAATGCCACAGAGCTTTTCTAAGGGAAGGAAAGCCTTCCATCTGTCCTGGTACATATCCCTCTGAGTGTAAAGAGGTAAAAATGCTGTGGGAGAACTCTGTCAGGCAAGTCTGTAACAAGAAAGACTTCACAGGAAGAGAGGGGTACAAAGCTCAATGAAATGAAAAAGCAATTTGTGTGAAATCCAGTTCTGCCCAACAGAACACTGGTCAGGAGCATCGGGCAAATAAAAGGAAGACAAGCATGCAATTTTTACCCAACATACAAAGAATAGACCCAACATGGGAGTGGAGTGGGAGCAGTGGAAACAGGGATGCAGGACCACAAGCCCACAAAACCCAGTGACTTCCCAGGTCCCTGCAGGCAGTGCAGCTGCTCCCCCACCAAGGTGTAACTCACCCATCGGCAGCATCCTTCATCCCCAGACAGCAGCACATGCAGTGGGGAAAGTCCTTATGGGCCAGCCAGACCCTTGCCATATGGGGCTGAGCAAGGCCTGGGAGTCCACAGGCTATGCCTTTCACTGGGATTAGATGGTGAATGATGGTCATGGACATCTCACCTCAACAGATGCAGCCATCCCTCTGGGAGCCAGCAGCCAGTCCCCAGGCACAGCGCTCTGCCCGGGCTGCCAGAGATGGCCCAAGAACTCCTGGTGCTTCAGAACAGAGCCATCCCTCACCTCCCAAAGGGCGGCTTTCACCCCACATGGGTGGGTGAGGAGGGCAGCCAGCAGCACCACCTCTGCCCTTCGGCAGCAAGGACTTTGAGAGACACCTTTGGGTGCGGTAGCAATACCCCAGCCTGGAAAAAGCGCGCAGTTCAGATCCGCCCCGCAAGCCCAGCAGGCTGGGCCCAGCCAAAAGGCAGCCTGTCACCATACAGACCCTCCTGCGTTTCCCCGGTGCAGTGGTCTCTGGAGAGGGCTCTCAGCCACGGTCCCCGCTTCTCCTCCACGCCCTCTGTTGCTCCCTTCATGGACATTGCAGCTCCTGCCCTGAGCTTTGTCTTCACCTTTCCCCACCTCACACCACGGCCTTACACACCTTCCAGGCCCCACTGATAACTGCTCAAGCCCCTGCTCCGCTGCCCCCTCCCTGCTGGCAGCCCCCAACCACAACCCTATGCCAACACAGGCAGTGCCACCGTGACTGTTTCAGGACCCTTTTGCCATTTCCTGCATGTGGAAGGGAGGCTTGTGGTGTGGAAGGGAGGCTTGTGGTGTGGCAGGTCCCTTGGCGCCCACTTTTCTGCTGTGGTGGTTTTGGAGGGAGTTTTTAGGTTTAGCTTATCTTTGAAGGCCAAAAAGGCCTTGGCAAGGAAGCAGTCTCACTGTCCCACACAGAGGATGGCTGAGCAACCAGAAAAGCCAGTTGTCAAAGAAAACAGGCCTTCTCAAACTTCACTCTCAGCAGCGCTGACATTTTACCACAACCATTTACACCATTTTTTGACCTGAGTCTACCAAGTCTCAATAGATTTCTGTAACAGATTCTGCCATCTGGTCTGCTCTTCATGCTCTTACGCTGGCACAGCTTGCACCAGCAGCAATGGCTTTTCTCCTACAGTCATCCACCAAGCCTCCACACAGCATCATCGAGCGACATGCCATGGTGGCACAGAGAGAGACACGATCGTTAGCAAGCTTTAAGAATCCTTCCTCAAGGCACAGCAAAATACCTACCCTACTGTGAAACCTCCAGCACCCATCACATCTTCAGGTGATCCACTTCATCTGGAATTGGTTCTGCCTCAACAGATGGCTCTACAACTAAAAAGTCTCCCACACTGGGACTCCGGGCAGGCATTAAGTCTTCAAGGAGGGAAGGCAGGAAGGAAACTTGAATTCTGCTTAGAGGAAAGTCAGGATTGCTTCTGACAGCTCAGTGAAACACTCACAAGTCATTCCCTGCTGAAGCCTGTGAATTTGCTGTCTACATTTTTATCTGTGATACCTTAAGATGATTCTTACTTACACTCTGTTAAGAATGCCAAAAAATAACATTAATATGAGCTGAATATAAATACCGTTTAACTTACTAAATTTTCTAGAAAATACTTCCAAAGCAGGCATTACAAATGTATGTTTAATATAATCAACAAATATGTTGGCATTTGATGCATTCTTATGGGATGTTATCATGTATTAGGTATCTCTATCACCACACACAGATGACACAGATACATATCCGAAAATGTTTTCCTTCTGGAGAAAGAAAAGAAAAAAACCTACAATCAAAAGCTTCCCAGTTTTACATCTGAAGTAAAAATAGAAGTAATTAAAGCCAACAAACACTGAACTGTGACGTCAGTAGGGTAAAAATGTGCATTACTGATGATGGCACAACCCCTGCAAGTCCCATCTCTCAAATCAAAGCTTGTACAGGTCTTTATTCCCTGCGCTCCAGGATCCAGTTTCCTTACATACCTGCTTAACAATAACATTGCTATCTGTGTGCTTAAATATGAACTGCTGAGCAGCTCAGCAATCTGGGGTTTCAGAAGTCATACATATGACAGCTAGTGACAACAGTGGAAGGTTGGTGTCTTAATTCAGTCCTCATTTTTAAGTATGTCCTTCTCATATTTTAACATGCAAAAGCAATATGGAAATGTATTGCCCCCAACCCTGTTTCTCAGGGCAATACCTACCTTTGAAATGAAAAAACCTTGAAGAAATCACAGCCAGGTTTCTCAAGATGCCCCCTTCTGGCCTTGTAAAAAACCCAAACTTCTCCCACGGTCACCTGGATTCTTTGCTTGGAAGAGGCATCAAAACGAGCATCTGCTTGTGCAAATATTCCATTTATTTAATGAATTGGTCAGAAAAATATCTCCACAGACCGTTCTTGATACCATACAAAACGTTTTAAAATCCTTCAGTTATGCCTGAGTTTATGAAAATAACTTACAACACTATTCTAGGAACCTCAGTAGAAATAAATGCATTTGTTACCAGGTAGAAATTCGGGCATAAGGTGTTTGCCCAGAGGGCTGGAGAGTCTCTCCCCTATTCACACCACACTACTCAACTCCCAAGAACCATTTAATAAAAGTAATCTGAACCCTTCTGCCAAAACAGAGGGAACTGAAAAAGCAGATCAAAAAAGCACATTCATTTCCATTACAAAGAGACATTTTCCCCATTTCTTGATACATATATACTGTAGGAATACATACACAATAGATATGGAGGAAGATTCAAGAATTTCTAATTTTTTTTAATGGACATCTCTGTTTTAAACATATTGGTTTTTAAATGAAATATAAACCAAAACACACATGGAACTAAATACAGCTTTTAGGCCATCCTCACACAAATTTTTCTATGTTGGTTTTTGGAGGTTGGGTGGGAGGTTTGTTTGCTTGTTTGTTTGAGGGAGATGTTTTTACTTTTTTCATTCTCCAGGCCCACTGATCTGAAGGAAAACTGTACTGCGGCTGTGTTCAAAGTGGGCAATTTAGACCTGAAATGGTGCAGCGTACCACAGCTCACCTGGAAAAGATGAATTTATTCAAATTGAATAAAGCTGCACTAAGCTCTTGGAAGTATAATTCATTCCAAAGTGAAATTCTGTGGGTTCCAAATTGGATTAATTATAATCACATAAGCTGCAAGTTAACACAGACGTGACCGTAGCTTTATATGCACAGTTGTTACTGTCAGGGGAGTAAAACCATAACGAACACTTTCTGTGTAACAAGGGCCTTAATAAAAAGGACTTTTCTTTCTTACCAATGAGAACTTTTTCACAAATAAGTCTCTGTAAAACAAAAACTCACAATGCAGTCAGTCTGGAAGTCAAGAAATATGGTACTAAACTCTTTTCCAAGAATACCTTCTTCCTCAAGACCAAGCATGTAGCTGCATTTTTCCCTCCACAGACATGTGAGCTGGTAAAACACATGCTCATGAGGAGACCTTCAATTCCTGCATTGTAGCCCAGGATACTGAGGCACCATGTAAGCACTGGAACTTCTGGCAATATTCCTCAGTTTGGAAGTTCTTTGTTCAGGTAAGAGACTGGAGAGAAACGAACCCGAACCAAAACAGTTGTTGTGCAGCTGTGCTAGCAGTTCTTCCATCACTGCCCACCAGACTATGCAGGCTTCAGGCTATGACTTCATGGAGGCATTTGTCAAATGCCCTGCTAACCAACAGCTCAACAGTCAATATTCCCATTGCGTTGCTAATTGCCAGCCAATCGCCGCAAGTGACCGACTCCAACAGCGTTCTCCTTAGGAGGAGGGAACGCTCTGGCCAAGACCTACACCTTTCTGCAGGCACCCAAGGATGACTCCTCTCAAAACCACCAGTCAGGCACTGCGATGAAAGTCAGTCTCTGGCAATAACAAGCATGGGGGTCTTTAACCTCAGCATCCCGACAGAAAGGTCTCTTCGCCAGAACGCTTACTCACAGACAGGGTGGTGAATACCTTCAGGGAGACAAAGGAAGAAGACTTTTAGTAGGACTAAAAAAAGATTTCTCTTTTAGCAACTCGGGCATAGCACTCAAAACTGCTGCCATTGCTTAAAATAATAATAGTGAAGAACATACATTTAAAATCCTTGCCAGTAAATAGCACCCATGCATACAAATACCCTTTGTTCTCTTCATTCACCTTATGTTTTTCCTTTTAGAGTGGAAAAGAATGAATTAAGGAAATCACATAGCCTTCTACCACCTTTTGTCTTAAAGGTCCTCAGTTTTTACAGTGGGAACGAGCTCAGCAATAATAAACCCTGCTCTGTACAACTTGTGTGGAAGGGGAAGTGAAGTTACCTCAAGGCTACAGCACTGGAGGGAACATAAAATTTTGCCTCTGTACCCTTCTAGATATAACAGAAATGGGGAACCGATTGCTCAATGTGTGGGATTGTGTTATGCCTGGGAGCTGTATCCTCTGGGCAACAGCTAAGCAGCACATAGTAAATCTAGTTTGAAAAGGTCCAATCTTTACTGCTTTCAAGCCACATTAAAGTAAACAACATTTTCAAGAATAATGATTGTAAAATTAAAACTATCAAAATTCAAAAAGAAACATTCTACAAACCCTTCTTTAATATTAGAACTTTACTGTGCAAATAATTGCATAGATTTGCATAGATACAATATAGAAAGCATAAAAGGAAATCAAACCCACTGCTATCTAAATGGTTCAAAGTTGCAATAATTAGCTATCATCAAAGCCATCTCTCAGGAAGAATAAACTTAGCACAGAATAAAGTATATACACATTTCAGTTATGCAAATAACACTGAAGTATCTAAAGATAATGGGGATCTGAAAGCCCTAGAGTTCTCTAAGCAGAAGCTTTGCTGTGCTAAGGCTGCTAGCAGCTCTTCAGAAAGACACATGAATAAATTATACACCCCTTCCCCTTCCTATCAGCTTGCAAAGCATTACGCACAGCTTAGGAACACCAATGCGCGTCTAATGTGGATGGCAGAACAATAGCAACACACTTCTAGTGCCTGGCTCCAGACTGGGTTTCTAACTCTTCAGTTCTGATCCACAGCCTGACACAATATGGGAACCTTAATTTATTATTTCCCTTGGAAAGACAAAGATTAAAAGGCCCAAGATTTATTTTGCTTTCTTCTTGGCCCAACTGCAAGTTCTGGATAAGACAGGCAGTTCCAGACGCTGCAAGGACCACACAACTCCCCAACTCCAGTAAATTAGCTGGGAGTCATTTGATAATTATTGGGAACATGGATTTTTTTTTTTTTTTGACAGATTTTGTTAGTTATTCAAGTGAAGGCAAAATCTTAGATCCAACAGCCCCAAAGCCATCATTAGTTAACATGAAGAATCAGCCCTGCCTTCAGAAGACACCGCTCGTTTAAGAGAAGTGAAACGTGCCTCTGACTTGTAAGCAGTGAGCAACAGGACCCGCAGTCCCACAGGATCCTCTCTGAGCAATTATTTAGTAGTAAAGCCAGTGAAGATGTCAGCATTTGATCCTGCAACACTGCCCCTTTCCTGCTCAGATCAGACTTCCTTGTCCTTAGTTTTTACATGGATGCGAGATAAAAATAATGCCAATGTTATCCCTCATTCTGTTCCTCCAGATAATGCATAGTCCTCACAAATTCCAAACATTTTTAAAGCATTTTTTTATCATAGAGTACCATCTTGTGCTTTGATTTTTGTTTACTGCTTAAGAGATTAAATTAAGTAACAGGCATAAAAAAAGCCTTTTGAAGACTGGCACTAAAACTGATCGCTGCTCCCTGGAGGTTTTAAATAGTGTATTTCTCCTGAGCCAATTTCTTCCTCCCCCACTCGAACAAATATGATTATCTGAAATTACCTCCCTAAATTATGTCTAACCATCATTCTATTCAGTTTCAATTTTAGCAGCTCAGATGTCCAGAATAAATTATGACTATCATCCTCCCTTCACACCACATATGCTAATACCCTGCTTGAGTTCACAGGTTTGAATGCCTCACTGAGTTCTCCCTCCACGGGGCCCCTGGTAAGATAAGGACCTGCAACCCCTCTTCAAGGGCTTCCAAGAACGCCATTAGATGATACTACAGAACAGAACCAAAAAGAACACAGAAAACCAAACCCACAATCTCTATTGTGGATGCTTTGAAGTCGATTCATATTGCTAGCAGTTCATTGCATTAATGCAGCTCATGTTATATTGCTTATCCTGCATCACTTTGGAAACACAAAAGAGAAGCAGACTTCACTCCTGCAGACCACCATCCTGGTGACCTTAAATTCTCCAAGGCATGCAGGTAAAAACAGATTCTGTACAAAGACCTACAAAGGTGATACACAGTTTTTGCAGGGTTCCTCAGCTCATACAACTGGTCATACCACTACTAAAATCAGGAGGGCATCTCTGGTTTATACTTGGGAGGAGCTGTCACCCACCCACTAGAGAAAACTAGGCTCTTCATTAGAGAGGAGCTGTAACAAAAGACAAAAGGATGGTTCCATGGCCTCATGCTGCCCAGGGGGTTGTGGAGTCTCCTTCTCTGGAGATATTCAAGACCCATCTGGGTCCTAGGGAACCTGATTTGGCAGGGGGGTTGGACTTGATCTCTGGAGGGCCCTTTCAACCCCTACAATTCTTAGATTCTGTGATTCTACAGAGTAAAGGAGATATCTTTAAAGGGCAGAAATTATCATAGATAATTGTTGTGTAGCTGGTTCCCTTCCACGGCACCAGCTGATAAGGTTATTTGGAGTATGTGTATCTGTGTATCTTAAAAAAAAAACAAAAACAAAACATTGACAATCATTTTAACAGAAACATTATTTGAAGCCTTCACAAACAGATCTTTGGGTGGGAGGAGAATTCTGTACTTCCCAGCAGAGGGAGCAGCGGATTAGGGGAGACCATAAATATTTCACAAGTGAGCACATTAAAAGAAAAAAAAAATTTAAAATCCCAGATTAAGCCTAGATGTTAGAATTCTAAATAGTCAAACCAGGTAGCTTCCCATCTTTCCCTCCCCTCTACTTTCCTCCCAGTTTGGATCTCTGCATCTCAGAGTCCCAACACCTTACCCCAGAGTGCTACAAAAGCTGGGCTATGAGGTGACTTCATATACAAACCTCTGCACAGACAGGATGAATCCCTATGGTGCTGTCCAGCTGCTCTTTGGTCATCCCGCATTTCATAGCGGCTGCAAACCCTTGGGTGATTTCTCCAGCATTTGGACCAAGGACATGGAAACCAATAACTCTCTCCTGAATACCAAAGATAGTCAAATACAAGCAGAAAAACATTCAGTCCTCTTGAGACAGCACGTAAGGTTTTCTTACTCAGAGTGCAAGTTGCACCGGTTCACAAACCATAGGCAAATTAGCGTAACCACAGAAACGTGAACTATCAGTAGCACCAATGGAAGGGAGATAGTGGGTACAAATTTGGTTCTCCCCCTGAAAAGATTAAGGGAAAAACTCAAGAATCAGCCTTCTTACAGATTTTTATGCAGGAATCCCCTGTTTACATCCACAGCACAAAAAGTTAACACACACATGATCTATGCTTGATTATACCTTATGTCCAAATTGCAAACACACACTCCAATTTTATCCAGGCAAGCTACTCCACTCATGCCAAAGGCAGCCTGCCCAAGTCAAGATGAATTGGATGCACCTTGCACAAAAAGTTTGCCACACCAAGGCCCCTGCTGGGTGGGCACACGGTGTGTTTCTACCAAAGAACTTTCAGTTTGGTAAGTTGCTTGCAGGAAAGGGCCACAAGGTAAAGGTTTGGCTCACAGATGTGGCAGGAGGTGCCCTGTAACTAAACTGACCATAGCTCTTGTTGCAGTGTTTGCCATCACTGGGAGGGAATATATCTAGAAACTTGTGAAAGACACTGAAAAACATCCAGTTACAAGGAAGATACTATTACTTCACACTTCTCACATCTGTACGGATGTTCCACTGCAAAATACCTCAAACTGCACATATATCTTCAGCAAACACTCAACAGAACAGGCTGTACTGATTTGACTTGCTTTTCTTAAAGGAAAGCTTGCTTCTCTATGAAATACAAGTCTCCTGTAGCAAGTGCAGGCTTCAGTGCATTAATCAGGGCATTAATCAGGTTTTGCTGAGCACTGATGTAGCCTAGTTGGGTATCAAAAGTTATCTGCTCCTCCCTCTTGAGTATCGCATACAAGGGAGCATAGATACTCAGTACACTGAAGGTTTATTTTTCTTTCAGTTAGCCTGAGGACTGAGACTCTAACCACAGGGTTATTTAAATAAGAAAAGCTATAATTAGGTAATAGCTGAAATTATCCTTATTTTCCTTTAAAAATATGTTCATATGTAAAAATAAAACCATAGCAATAAAACTGGGGCAAACTACAGTTTTAAATAGTCTCTGAACATACTTTTCACCCAGGCTAACTTTCAACTCTGCCTCTAAATGTTTAAACACGTTCCCGATTTTCAGGACAAGAAATGGAAACAAATTAATGAAACACCTTAAATCACCATTCAGCCTTTTCTTAAGTAACCTGGATTAGGAACATAAACATGGGTTCTAAAATAGCTCCCACAGTACTGCAAACTCCTCTGGAAAGAGGAGACAGGCAAAACCAGACAGGCTGGCAAATTTTAGAGAGTGGTGGAGAGACTGCAGTAAGATAAATCTGTATTAATTAATTCTTATTGTTAAAATCAGCTAAGCTGTCATTGAAGAGATGATGATCAGAGGTGGGCACACCAATTCTTCTGACTAATCAGTAATATTGCTTCTGCTTCAGCAGGTACTGTACATTTCCACAGCCAGAGAGTTTTACCCTGCTCCAAGGATAATCCTGGCATTATCACCCTAAATGAGATCTGTGCAGGCAAGATACATTAATCCAGTTAGAATGATCTCAAGAGTGTTATAGGCACGTGTGGATTTGCAGAGTTGTGATGGTTTCTGAGTGACTTGAATTTCAGAGAGAAAAATATCCCAGAAAAGAACGTCCCAGTTTGGGGAGGGAAGAACAAGATTAACAGGTAAGACTCCTAACAGCTTCGATGTGCACTGATTTACTCAATTTTCAAATCTAATTAACAGTCTTAGTTAGAGATCTCTACTACTTACTTTACATATATGAAAAAAGTACCATATACCAAAGGCAACTGCAAAAGTTTCTATTGTACTTAAGGGCAATTTTGTATTGCATCACTGTAACATTTATTATATTTTAAAAGGTAGAAAAAAATTTGTTAAAAATGGCCTAAAATATTTACAGTTGTGGTATCAACTGATGAACACACAGGTGCTGTGATCATCATGGAAGGCAAAATGCACTTACGTTATCCGGAATATTGCAGATTATCTTTGCGTAGCATTTGTTGTTGTCTCTGGATGGCACAGTCCATTCCAATGGCCAGAAATAACTATGGTACACCTGGAAATACATGACAAGTTAAAAAAAAAGTTGTACACTTTCACAGCAGAGACCATGACCTTCAAAAAAATCAACAGTTTATCTTAAATTTGCCTCATCTACCTCCAAAGGCAGAGCTTTGCTACTAACTGCAATGGCTTTTGGGAATCACACATGTTAAAAAACTTTCAACAACTGTGATGCAGCACGAGGATGAACTGTTATCTAGTAACTCTTCATCAGCAAATCAGCCACACAGGTCGAATTTGGAACACTTGAAATCCAGGTGAGACTCCTCTGCCTTGATGAACACCAAGGAAGGAACCTCTACACAACAAGACTAGTGTCATCCAGTAATTAAAAAAAAAACCCCAAAAACCAAAACAGCATATCAGACTTCTGGGATGCAGTTCACCATGCTCTCATCAAATCTCATCTATACTGTCCCTAGGTCCACCCAGGATAAAGGCAAAAGTATTTCTCATAGCAGAAAAGGAAAGAAATGGCCTCAGTCCGGCTTCAGGAGATACAAGGGCATGGCTTTATACATCTCTTAGATTGTGTATCACTGCAAAATGGAAAGCACATTAAAAAAAAAAATCCCAACAAACCACAACACATTTTCCTGTCTACTCCAGCCAACGTCACTGGAGAGATTCCTAACTGCAGGTAAGACTACTCATCCACCTGTAAGAGCATGTATCTAGAAAAGCACAGGTGTTTTGAGTCACAGTTCTACCCAGAACTCTCAACAGCATCACATAATCATAGAACATACTGAGTTGGAAGGAACAGCTGCTTTATAAGCTAACCTCAGATTGAGTACTGTTTGAAAAGGTTTTAAACAGATCACAACTCAAATAAAAATTTGTCCTTTCACAAACTAGGAGAGACAACTCAATTTTCCCTATTAGTGTGGTTACAAAGCATTTATAAGCATCACTATATGAAACTAGAAGTTAACAGGTCTGAATGATAGGGGCAACTCAATAACCCTCCTGAAGCTTACAAATGCAAAAGCCAGTGTAGCAACATGATAAAAGTGGTCTGAACAAACTAAATTAGGACTTAGCCAGAACAGATGCTTCTAGATGCACATTTTCAAAAATGGTTTTGAAAATGGATAGTGCATTTCTCCACAAAGAAGGGTCCAGTGTTTCCCAGGTAATGGCAAGAATTTGCTCAGTAACAATAATCTGCCTGTGTACATACAGACCTCGAGGGGAGAACAGAAATTAAACGCCTGCCCTGTAGTCAGGTTAACAGTACTTGACACGCTGCCATTTTAAGTCATATTTACTTCTTTTCTCCGCAGTCCAAGTCAAAAATATATAACTGACAAAGCTAATAGGAGATGACAAGTTCTCGACTTTATGAGCCACCACTTGTCTGCTTATTCCCCCAAATGATGCTCCTCAGGTGATCTTCACGGGACATAGAAGCGCAGTTCATTGTCAAATTCCCTCATGTTTTCTGTAATGTGGTTTGTACAGTATTTTGAAGAACAGCCTCAGGCACTAAGTGCTTACATATGTCTAATTTCACTCCTGACCAGCAATCCCAGCGAACAAAGAAATGAGCACAGTCAAGCACACAGCTCCTTGCACAGTCAAAATAAACAGGAAAAATGCACGTAAAAACATTTGCCATTATAAAGTAAAAATCACCATGGCAAGCAATTTGCCACGCTGCAGTTTTGTAAAGCTCCACTTTGACATTTAAACCAATGTATTGCTTCCAACACATACCCAGCTCTCATTTATCTTGAATATTTACAGACACAAAACCACTTTTGTTTTTAAAACCAAATATCCTACCTTCAAGCCCTTTTAGCCAAAAATAGAATGTATTTGCTATCAGAATTGGGGACAAATTTTTATGTCTAAGAACTGCCAAGGAAGATAAAAACGTACCTAGTCACCTCCTGCCCTTACGAATGCTGCTTCGAATGACACTTAACATTATTTTAAATTACAAATTGGGAACTTAAAATCCAGATGAAATTAAGACATTTACCTCAATGTTGTCCTCCCCAAACTTCTCTATGGCTGTCTCTTCAGAATACCCACAGGCTCCATACTCCAGAGGAGTGAATACAGTGGTTGGAACATTCACATAGTCACACTGCGTGGCATTCAAAATAAAAAAATCCCATCAGACAACAGCAGTAATAAAATCAGAAAAACAGTTACAAATTCAGCAGTCCTAAATTCAGGCATGAAGAAAAGTTGGATTATTCCTAATTCTTCAATCTACTTTTTTGTTTTAATTAAAAAAAATGTTTTAAGCTAAGCTACGGTTGCAGATCACAGGTCGCACTGGAAATAACAAGTAGACTGTTCAAGTGCCTCTTGAACATGCTATTTTTAACTGGGAATGCTACAAAGACAAAAGGATCATCCCAAACCTATCACCTTTTTTATCAACATAGCCACGACCTTTTCTGTACTTGTCCCAGGGTATGTCCTTCATGTACCAAGGAGTCCCAGACTGGACAATAAAATCCACACCTGTCTCATCAGTGACAAAAGGTCGCTTCCTTTTACCTACTGGCACTGCTCTGCCAGGATGCAACTGTAGGATGTAGTCTAGGATGACACTGGCCACCTTTGCCAAGAAGGTGTATTGCTGTCTGCCAACTTGCCCTCCACACCCTCTGGAACCTCTGCACAGCTGCTTTCCAGCTGGCGGGTCCCCAGCCTGTGCTGGTGCATGGGCTTACACCTCCCCAGGTGCAGGACTTGGCAATGCTACTTGATGAACCTTCACTATCCAGTACTTCACTGGGTTCTCTATGAAATTGTTATAGGAGACAGCGTCAAAAGCCTTACTGGAGACAAAGTAATCAACATCCACTGCTGTCACAGAAGGCCAGCAGGCTGGCCAACATACTAAATTTCCACTAATTTTAATTTCTGTGGATTTCAACTCTAATTAATTTCATTTGTGACTGAGGATCAACTAAGATGCTGCTTACTGTTCTTTCCCCACCTATTCATAACAATTCATTTTGTTTCATGCAATCACCTGGACTTGTTACACCACCAATGTAAACCAGCTTCCCATCTAAGTAGTTACTAATTTCTTGGATTCGCTAAAAGAGATGATGCTTTCTTTGGCAGTATAGGAATTTTCATACCTTGAGAGACAGTTACCTGGCATAAAATGTGAATTAAGACATACTCTTAGCATTGCAGCAAGAAAAATATTTTTGGCTCCAGCTCCAGTTCTCCTGCCTGGCTGATGTACCGACATTACACACACTAAGTCAGGATACTGTTAGCACAGTACCTGTCATCCTAAATTAAACAACTCAAGACCTAAATCTGATCAACAGCTGAACTTGATATGAAAGAGAAAAACCTTCATGCTTATGCCCTATGAAGGTGAAGACAAGCACCCACGTCTATGGTTTGGATAACAGTGCCTTAAAAGCTCTCTTTGTCCCTTCTGGTTTAAAGATGAGGTGTAAATGGGTACCCATATAACTCCTATTTGGATTAGTTTAACTTGGCTGGAACCTGTGACTGCACTACTGTGGAGCATAAACACTGAACTGATGAATTCAGCATCGAAGGTGTAAGTAGCTGCTGACTTACTGGTACTATTCAATCTTCCTTTTGTCTATATTCAGTTATAAGCACAACCATGAGAAGTGAAAAAGTTAGTAGAAACAAGGTTGGAGATGAAGAGAGTCACAAACACCTTTTACAGCCTACTTAGGGATTGTGGACAGGTTTAGTAAACTGCCTGTGAATTAGAGTTAAAGCATTTAATTGAATGATTGCTGACTCATAGAAAAGGCGGTAGAGTTAAATGATCTCCGTTGCTTTTATTATCATTATACTCTTAGAGAAAAATAAACCCTCTTAACAGGAAAAAATAGACTACTGCTTAATCCATAACATACTAATTTTATCCTACACAATTAGCAGAGCAATATCTGCAGTAATATCTTTGCAAGCAGAAAATTAAAGTGATCAAAGTTAATCCTTAAAAGCCTACTAAGTTTGCCATGAACAAGCAGGCTTGCACTCTGCACTCAGAAGTGGAGCAACGTTGTGGCAACTGGCTCCTTACCTTGGTGGTTGACCCAGCATAGAGCCTTCGAACTAACAATCTTCCTGCCTGGATTGCCACGGGTGTGAGCTCCAGCTTGTCCTGCAGTATATCCCCCACAGCGTAGATATAGGGCACGTTAGTTTGCTCCTCATCGTTGACAGGAATTTTTCCTGTTCTGCAGTGTGAATTAAAAAAAGAAAGAGATGTAAGTGTTCTGCTGCGAAGGCTGGAGGTGTAAATAACCTTGCAGGAGTTAGACCCTTTAGCTTTAAAAGACATGTATTTCAAGTATGAGGGGAAGATATCAGTATCTTACAGTCTTGGGCAAGAATAGAACATAGTGCAAATTTGACCAAAACTAGAGGAATTTCCACACTGGATAAGGAGGTAGCCCGTGAAGTTGTGATTCATCCCCTGAATCAATTCTTCGGCGAAGAATAAATCCTTTCCTCAAACACCCTCTACCACCAGCCAAGCTGTGTACTGGCAACCTTGAGGAGTGACAGGAGGAGACATTCTCCCACCCAAGCTGTAGACAAAAGAATTTTTCCACTACTGAAATTCCAACCCAGTGGCTGAAACAGTGTCTATAAGCTTACCCTTCCTGCTTCTATGCAGGGACAGGTCAAGCTGTTAGACACCCTACTTAAGAGGCAGCCAGCAAGCTTTTTGGCATTAATCGTACTGACCTAATGCAAGTTTTCAATTATTAATATTTCCTATTTAATAAATACAATAGTGCAGCAATCACTGCAGAAAACACACGTATCAGAGAAACTTTATCAGATGGGTGCAGAAAGAGTCATACAGTTACTTGAGGGACCAGTGGCAATTCCCATATTAAAGTCCAACTTTCTCAATGTTGTTCTTGTTAATGAATACAAGTTATGCTAATATATAGTTCGTTTTATTAAGCTGTTCATAGGTGCACTGAGGGCAGAAAGACATAGTGATTGTTCTACAAAACATCACACATCTGCCAATTTTGAGTGGACCAAAATCTCCACTTTAGTTGATTGCAACAGTTCCCTTCAGCAGCCTCAGTCACTCTGTTCCCAGCACGACCGGCCCTCTGCACTGTTCTCCCCAGAACACCAAGGCAAGCTCATGGTCCTGCATCCTGCCTTCAAAGAAAACATCGGGCCCCACATGCCTAGAAGATGTTTTAGTTACTAATATTGAAAATGTTACCCATAGCTCCGCTACCTCTACATTAAAAATGTAAACAAAACCCAGTACACTAAAAGCCTGTAGCAACAAACAGATCTCTGCCCCAAGAGGTGGTAAAGAGGACAAAAAAGAAAAACAATAAAAAAGGGGGGGAGAAAAAGCACAGGAACAACTGACAGATGCTGGAGAGCCCAGTCACTGGAAGAAGATGAGACTGACCTGTGAACCTACACAGAATGGAACAGACACTTTTGACTCCCAGCATTTAGGAACTGACATTTCAGTATCAAAAAAGCAAATGTGGCAGTACTAAGGGAGAAAACACATATATCTGCTACACAGTCTCCTATCCAAATGCATGCAAACAGGAAACAAGTTTTTCCTCAAAGCATTTGAATGTCTCTGCACCGCTACCACTGCCAACAGTAAATGACACAAGCTCAGCAGTTCCTGGTGCACAGACAGCTGTCCTTACTTTTCATTGATCTTCACTCCAACTTTGTCCAAACCAATTTTTCTTGTGCATGAATCTCTTCCAATTGCTAGCAACACCTGCAAAACAGCAATGCATTACTGATGTTTTAAAGCCTCAAAAGTGCATTTGCATGTGGCTGTCTATTCTTTTCATTATGTACTAAGGATTAGTAGCTAAGGCTTGGTCGCATGAAGATGAATGTGTCTGGTACCCATTTTACATGCACAGAGTTCAAGACCAGCCACACCATCATCATGACCTAACAAAACAAGTTTTAATGGTAAGATTAAATATAGGTAAGTAGCTTTCCCTGCACAAATACCCCAAGAGTATTCTAAACAAATAGGTAAGGGTCAGATTCCTTTTTTTTTTTTTTTTTTGCATTTTATGCCATATCCCTACCAGAGCAGAT
Organism: Gallinula chloropus; assembly: GCF_964237585.1. Taxonomy (NCBI): domain Eukaryota; kingdom Metazoa; phylum Chordata; class Aves; order Gruiformes; family Rallidae; genus Gallinula; species Gallinula chloropus. Next base: position 23,706,206 of record NC_140085.1, read on the forward strand.
GATTCCAAAATGCTCCATAAGTAAAATGCTCTTTACAAAGGAAACTCAGATGCTTGGGCAAATAAAAACCCCCACAAATTAATTTTCATTTTGAACAGAAAACATCGTTTACTTATATAGGCTCTCAGAAAAGTCACTACCAAAGAATATAATTTGTTGAGTATTATTTTTTTGAACATTTGTTCAGAATGATGGGCAGACGATGCAAATCCCTACCCATCCTATCAACCTGGCTATCTTAACAAGCAGAACAAGTTCCAGTCTATACTACCACAAGGAAAAGTGCTATATGCTTTGAGGTCTTGGATAACTGCCCAGGTAACTACACAATGCCTCTCACAGAACAGCCAAGAACTCAGCTGAAGGAATCGGAGATCTGCTTCAAGTCTTTTACACATCCAAGCATGCCAGACCTTCAGAGCTGAAGGTCTTAAAATGCATCACACACAGCTCATAGCTTCTGAGGAGGGACAGCATTTCAGTGAGACATAGTAGCAGTAAGAAATCAGAAGATTCCTTAATGAAAAGATGGCACTGATTTGCCAGCTAAAAAGCTTTCACTACTATAGGCCAGGAAAAAGAATATTACACCACTATGCACAGCACTGTTATTGTTAAACTTTCTCATATTAGCACTTGGATGCACCAAGGCATGGCCTCGTTATGGGGTGACTGATGTGCTATACAGGTAAATGAGGTCATGGGCACACAATATTTGTGGTCTAAAATCCCAGGCTGGCCAGTGCTTGTCTGCCCACATTCTGTGTAGTTTCAAATACTTGAGTGACTTCTTTTTTCCTTTCAGCGTCAAGGCCTAAGAAAATGAGCGGGGTGAGGGGTGATTGCAGCAGTCAAACACATAATGGCATGCTTGCACACTGCAATTTTACTGGTTTAAGGAGTTAAGAAGTTCCTTGACTGACTTGCCACAGGGTGTTATTTGTTTTTCTGGAGGTGCTGCATCAACAGCAGGTCTTGAGAAGGCATGACTTTGTTTCGCTCTTGCATAGGATGTTGTTTTGTGCTAACTCCAGAACATGCCATGGTTTCCATGAAAACAATTGTAAATCATTACTTACTGTTTATGACAAATACCTTACTAAGGAAAAATCCTACAACTGATTCCATGTGACCAAGCCCATCTACATTCCTAAGCTAAGGAACAGGTTTCAAAAGCATGAAAGTGATTTGACCAGGCATGTGGGACACACACCCATGGATTCTGCGACTTCTGTCACATTAATTACCTGTAGATTGCATGCAATTAGCATTTTGTAATTATTAAAAAAAAATGTTTAAAAATCTAAACTATGGGTAAAAGCACCCCACCAAATCCAAACGTTGAACAGGAGGCTATTTCACAGTCTCTGTGCATATCGGCAGGACTCACAGTATTGTATTCTCCTTCAATTATTTGGTTCCCATTTGTGGACTTGGCTATAACTTTCAATCTTCCAGGAGTTCCTTCCTCAATCTGCTCAACCTACAACAATTTGGGGGAGAAAAAAAAAAAAGAAAAAGGTTTAATTTAAAATAAAGTTATATAAATGTATCTTTGTTCCACCACATATCATTTAGTGTGTTTAACCATGACCTACACCAAACTATTTATTCTTAAGATATTTTCACCTTTCTCTAGATTTGTGATTACTACTTGCACATTTAAACATTTATGCATTTATTCTTGTGACCAACACAGTAAGACCTCATTTCTATTTATGAAAGTTGATTGACAGCTAAATTCTTGTGTCTAAGCCCACCACATGAACTGCTGTCATCAACTGGGGACAGAGGGAATGAGGAGGAAGGGAACTCTTGCAAGGCCTGGAAACACCATCAGACATTTTCTCTAGAAAAGGACCATCATGCTTCCAGCCATGGAAAGCCACTGTCACTGCCCAGCCCTTAGCAGCACAGGCCTCTGCCCTGTTTCAATGACAGTCTGACAAATAAAGCTGCCATGGTCTTGCAGGAGAGGGCAGCAGCTGTCTCTAAATGGCTGAAAATACCATCAGCTTAAGAAAAAGCATATTCAGAGTTCCCCAGAGTCAGCTGAAATAAATATTCCTAGTTTTAGCTACAGATCCAGCTGCACAAGTAATGCAGTAGCTTACCATCTATACTAGCAAATGGGGGGGGGGGGGGGGTGGGGAGCAGCAAAAGTGAATCTTTCAGCAATTGTGCTTTGTTCAAAGTAATAAAAAAGGAAGGTTTATTTACAGCAAAACCCAAAATACACCCCTTCCATACCCAACCTCCCCATATACCAGAAAACAGCAAGGCAGAAAGAGAAACACCACCTGCTTCTTTTTCCAAACACTCATTTTTCCTCTGATAAATAAATCAACTAAACAAGTGAATGGAATTTGAAGCTACATAGGTGGGTTAGTATTTGTCCTCATTAGTGTTCACTGGACTGTGAGGAATGGACTGGAGGCCCTCAGCTACTGCCCTTCTCTTTCCCTGCCAGGAAGCAGCAAGGTGCCTGGCTGCTTCCTATGGCTGGCTGTACACACAAGAGACATGGCAGTGTGCAATGCTGAACTTCATTCTGGGAAATTTCAGTGTTCACTCTACAGATGAAAAAGTATTTTTTAACAACTGTCCTAGTTCCTACTTCAGTATTTAGAGAGAAAGCAAAGTTTCTGACAAAGTTCTGTTTTCCTGTCCTTTACTTTTGTTTTAATTTAAAAACACCCCAAACCTTCTGTGCCATCCTACCAACTTTAAAGGATTGCTGTGTTAAACTGCTCCTGTTCAAAGGCAGCATTATTTATAATAACTCATCTTCTGCCTTCAAACTCCCCAATGAAGGGTCTTAATAAGCACATGCATAACTTCAAAAACAATGTTTGAAACAGATGAGAAGACCTGCTAAAAATGTATCCAGCAATTTAAGTTTAAGGATATTCTCAACTAGAAACAGGACTAAATATTTTATTCACACTGAAATCAAAGACATGTAGTGAAGGGACAGGGTAAAAACAAGTTATTCTGTGACTAGGGTGATGGACTGCTCTTCGCAGGGTGCATCTGGAGAAGCCCATCTGCCCTGTAGTTGAATTAATTTGTTTGTAAAAACAGCTTCCTTCCTTCTCATTCCCCATTAGACCCTACAAAAAGCTATGTCTGAAAGAAAAACTACATGAGCATCCCTGATTTCCATACAATGTGGGATTTCTGCAATGCAGATGTTCCCTGAAACATCCACTTTGACTTCTGACAGCAAATCTGTGAGCAAGGGTCAGACCCACGGTGTGGTATCAGGCAAGAGCACTTTTTAAGCTACTCTTGATATTGCTAAGGGTGAAAATGAAGACTCTTCACTTGTTTTAGTGCTTTAATCCCCAAAGTGTTAAACCAGGCAACATGCTGGCTTAGTGCCCGAGTGAAAACTGCTTAATACATTATTTCCCATTCCATACTAATCAAGCACTAATTATTGTGAAAAAACTTTGAAAAAAATACTGCTAGTAAGGCAATTTTACTTTAGAAAAGCTCCAGAGCTTATCTAATCTACTTTTCAACCTGAATTTGCCTACACACCTACATAACTAGCTGTGCAAGTACTCTTACTGAATTAAAAGAAAATAGAGCAAGTATTTAAGGCTGCTGCCAAGTAAAGGACAAACAAACGCTTTTACAGCCCATTCACTTTTCTGGATTGTCTACTAGTTCTGACTACATAAGCAGAATTTGCTGGCTGAGAATTTGAGAACTGGCAACGAAAAATGTAACTACTGTAACTATTCATGATCCACTGACCATGATTTTACAGGAAATTACGCATTTGCTTAATTATGAGCTTGCAAGAAGTATCACAGTTTTCAGGCAAATTGCTGAAATTGAATATATTCAACATTTGCAGCACTAACCTATCTTATGCTGATAAAAAATCCTGGAATCTCACAAAATTTTAATACTGAGACTAAATTGTACCTTTCAGTTGCATCAGATTCATGGACTTACTCAGTTTAAAACAAAAATTAACTCATGCTACACCGCAGCAAATCTTGTATTGCAAATTCAGTTTTTATATTTGTTAAAATAATTTACATCCTAAAACACAGTGACAGGTAGACTGCAACCAGCTGTACTCATATATCACTTTGAGCCTACCTTGATGGGCACAAACTCCCTAATAAAGTTGATTCCATGTTCTTCCATATGTTTGCCAATTTTGTTTGCCATATCCTGGTCAAATCCTCTTAAGAGAATGGATCTCACCATTACAGTGACGTCTAATCCGAGACCTGCAAGAAATCCTGCACATTCCAAGGCAACATAGGAAGCTCCAACCACCAGGGTTTTCCCTGGACAGTAAGGCAGAGAGAAAAGATCATCACTGGTAAAAAAGAAAAGGGGGATAAAAACAAAAGAAAGTTAGAAACAGTCAGAAGAATGTATTGTCTTTTATATTTATCTAATTTCTTCTCTAAGAATAGGACTTGATTCATCCTGCTCACTAAAAATCCCAAACAACTAATTTTTCTGGAAGTGCAGCTGGAATAAAAGATCAATACATGATAGATTACAAAGTTCTAATTACAAGTACGTAGAAAAAAGGAGGATCAAAATTCTAAATCACCATAAAAAACCTGAGTTGTTGTTTACATAAACTTCTGACAATTTGTTAAAATAATGTAGGTTGTGGGTTTTTTTTCCTGAATCTCGCTTGCAATATTTTGCTGCAAATTTTAGCTCCTGAGATCTAAAAGGAAGAGGAAGCAGTTGAGCTTTAAGATAAAAATACCATCTTCACTTCCTTGAAGTCCTATTGCTAAAGCATTATACACTGTGCCAACTATACACAGATGATAAAACAAATGAATGCAAATCACAGTAGCAGGAAGAGAGAGAAGTACGTAATTGTGGAAAACATGTTTATTTAACATGCTTGGGTTTTATTTCCTTCAAGTGCTTCATCAAGCCACATCAGTTCTGCCACACTTTGGACCTCAACTATAACACCAAGGCTTCTTAAGGAAGCCAGGACTCATGGAGACATCACACTTGCTCAGTGGAGTGTCTCTTTCCCAGCCAACAACTACAAAAGCTAGAGACATGCTCTCTGCAAACACTGTGGTGGCATAAAATGGGATTTTGTGATTAAAGGCTACATCATAGTTCCTCTCCCCCAGGGAATCCACGGAGGATGACACAGCCAGCCTCAATCTGATAGTCTTTAACACCAGCATTCCTCATTCTTCCACCTTAGCACTATTTTAAAGTGTCATTTTACAGGCTGTATTATCTGTTACCTTTAATTTCATTACTGCTTATTAAAAGGGAAACATACACCACGGTGTTTGGTTTCACAGGGATTATGCCAGCTATTCATTTCATTGCTGCAGGTTTGAAAGCCTGCATTTCTAACCTGGGTTTCTGCATTCCCTAACTTCAAAGCTATTCTGATAGGAAAACATCATTCACCTGCATATTGTTGTTCAAAATTGTGCTAGAGTTGTTTGGTCTTATCAATACACCAGACATTTGAAATCAGTTTTCCCAAAAGTTGCATAGACTTCACTAGTAGCTGGAAAAAAATTGGTTGGAGTCTCAAGACTGCCCCAACACACAAATATAACTTCTACCAGCTTCACAACATCAGCCATTTTGCAACTCCCACTTTGCCTGAGGTTTGCCACTTTTACATGAGGTTTCTTCAAACCAGACTGCTCTTCAGTACTGAAAAAACTTCAGTACTTGAACTGAAAGATCCTAAGGAGTAGAGGAGAAGTGGGTGTACTGGTAACTGGGGCAGAACTGATATGGACACGCACAGGATTTATGGTATTCTCTGTTACTGCTGCAATCAGTCAGACAGAACCAGCCTAGCCAGCAACCCACAGTCCTGTGGTGTCTAGTAGACACCAATGTTTTCGACACCTTAAAAACCTGGCTGTAGCTATTCTCTTCCACTTACTTTCCACTAATAAAAAGTTACAGAGTAAAGAAAACCAGGAACCAAGCAGCCCTGCTCATGCTTCACCACTTTCTCTTACAGTGAAGCATTCACACATGGCAAATGACTTCATATTCCTCCCTGCTTTTACCTGCTAATGCAGTACTCCTTGTCTCCAGGTATACCCAGGTAGCGTGGGCGTTCACCAGTGGCAATGAGAAATTTCTCAGCTGTGTACTGCTTCTCAACTCCTCTTTTATTTGTTGCCTGTGGACAAAGTGTTAGTCCAAAGTGAGTATTTCACAGTCCTGCTGTCAATGATTCTGTCTGAAAAGCACCTCTATTCAGAAAGTAGCACAGGAAAGCCCAGTAAACATGGCTAGGGAGAGTACCTTAACCGTGTGAGGCCCCACAAATTCTCCGTATGCATTCTCATACGTGACTTTCTTCTCTCTCAGTGCAACCCGATAGCCCCAGTTCAGTGAACCAATGTAATTCTGAACAGATTCTGTCATAGTCATCCAGTTGTGTTTGACTGTTAGAAACAAAAGAGAAAGGCTCATCTTTCAGTCTGTAAGTTGTTCTTTTTTCATAGCCAACCTTCTATACTCGGACAGATTTTATTCATGACCCAGCCACCTCTGTCATTCCTTTTTATTCCAGTGCAACTCTACTGAAATCCAAAGAATTACCTCAGTGTAGAGAACATGAGAAGTCACAGTGGAACAGGTACAGCTTAAAACACGTCCTGGTTTCAGCAGGGACAGAGTTCATTTTCTTACTAGCAACTGGTACAGTGTTGTGTTTCAAATTTAGGATTGGAATAATGTTGATAACACACTTGTATTTCAGTTGTTGCCAGGCAGTCAAGGACTTTTCAGCTTGTCATACTGGTCTGCCAACAAGGGGATGCCCAAGAAGTGGGGAGGGCACATGGCCAGGACAGCTGACCCAAACTGGCCCAAGGGATATTCCATACCATACCATATCATAGTCCATCTATAACTAGAGGGTGAACTGGGAGGTGGGGCAGCTTGGGAATTTACTGAACATTGACTTTGGGCAGTGATAAACACTGCTGGTCGCCACTTGTTTTGTATATTCTTTTTATTATTATAATTATGACCTTCCTTTTCTGTCCTATCAAACTGTTTTTATCTCAACCCATGATTGCTTGGTTTTGGTTATTTTTCTTTTTTCATTTTCAATTGGGGAATGAGCAAATGGTTGTGTGGTTGTTTTAGCTGCCTACCTGGTTAAACCACAACAACATGGAAAATTTAGGCTTACTGCATTATTATTAATATTCTACTGACACATACTGTGAGCAGGTGACACTGCTCAACAAACAAGGACTACGAATCTGAGAGGTCCCTTTGCATATTCCCCATTACAGGATTACACCCTGAATAAAACCCAAACCTGTATTAGCTCTGATGCACATGGTTAAAGTGAAACTCATATTATGTAGCAGTGACAGTGACTGAGGGAAAGAAACCCTTGCCTGCAATTATGAGGAAGCTTTTTCCAGGGGACATTCTCAGGTACCCCCTTAGATGGTGTGTTACATTCAGAAATGGAGTAGTACCTTATTGTTCTTACTCACCCAGCAATCTTATCTAATACTAACATGATCAGAGGTTATTAATAAACAGATCAAATGCTGCAAGGCAATAAGCCCCATACCTTTAGACTTGAAAGCACTTAAGTTTATGTGTAATCTCTCTGAAGCTGCCTCACACTGTTAAAGTGAGCACATGCTTAGCTGCAACAAGCACTTAATTGTGAGAAGAACCTCTGGATTTTCAGCACAAATGACAAAACCACAAAAAAACATCTTCTCCTCCTTTACCTTCTTCTGTGAACTGCCATCCAAATTTGCGTGAATCTTGCAAGGCTTGTCCCAGTAAAGCTGCCTGGTGCATCAATTTTTTAGGTATACAGCCCACATTTACACATGTTCCTCCAAGACCTGAGAGAAAGGAACAGAATGTGCTTTTCACATCAACGTGGCTGATCTCAAAAGGAGAATCAGAGGCTTTGAGTACAGCTCCTTCATAAAAGGGTTGTAATGAGGAGAAACTTACCCCATGAGTTTCCCAGAGGCGTAGGTGTGACAAAGTCCAGCACCATCACTTTCTTTTCATATTTGGCAGCTTCCTGCAAAACAAATTAAGACAGACATGTATCTAAATATTAGAGGTTAAATTTGGTGTAGTTGATAACATCATGCCTTGCTGAAAAGCTTTGTGACTTTTAATTAAGTAATAATGAATGATATGCAAGGGAGCAGCCAGACAGTCATTAATCTTCTGTATTAATCTGTGCACTCAGTCAGAAAAAAAAAGATGAAAGGAAAAAAAAAAAAGCATTCATTCTGCTACACAACAGCATGGCACCAGTTGATACACAGAAGACTGTGGGAGTCAAAGCTCTTCTTCTCCAATCCATCCTGTCACCTTGTTCATACTATTTCACAACACGCCATTTGCTTTTAACATATTCAACCAACGCTTCATTAATCCAGTTTTCCCTTCAAAGATTTCTCAAACATTTGTTTGAAACTACACCATATAATGATATAAGCAATCACATGACCAAGTATTCCAACAACGCTTAGTCAATCTTTTTCCTTGTAGTAGAAGGGAAGACTCAATTTTGAGTACAATCTGTAATTGTAAGGATCAGGTCAAGCTAGTCAACCTGCAGCAACTTGACTTTACTGTCAGGATGTGCAGATGTCATTTGGACTAGAAAATTGATGGTTTATTTCATGGCATTTTCCCTGAAAAGTTCCATTAGCAAACCTAGAATTAGCATGTGTAACTGACAGAGAATTGGAATTTCTGTACCGATTCTGTTGACTTCTTTGTGCTTTTTAAGAAAAATACAAAAATCAACAGTGACACCTGGTACCAGAGAAAACCACTTACATAAGCACTACATAGCTGAGAACAAACAATGACAAATACACGAGATGTAGCAAAATAACTTTTATACTTGGAGTAGCCACAACTGTGCTACACCACATGATGAGTTCTTAGCTACGTAAGCAATAACAACTGTAGGTAGGATATTACCCTAAGGCCTTGGGTTTGGTTTGGGAGGTGCTGGATAGCCTTCAGCATTATGTTACCAGTAATACTTGTTAATCCAAATAGTTGTCAATCAGAATTTCAATTTTAAATGTGTATTCATGTGAAATATAAATCATCTTTCACACAGCACAGGCTGTAGACGCCTTTGGAAAATATGTACTGGATTTCTGCTTCTGATGGAGAACAAGGCTGGCCAAGAAGCTAATGCATGGAATCCCAAGTTACACTCAGCTATACGCTCCCATAATACTGTGCAGCATTGCATCATTACCTCAGTAGAGATCACAAACAGATATAACCACTCCTGCAGAGTGATATGCCCACAGTAACAAAACCTGCCCCGTAGGCCTTCAAAACTTGCTGGGTTCAGTGCACTGCTCCATGAAGACAACAAAGGCACTTCAGGCTGGAGCTGCTCTGTGTGAACTGGCACTTTGGCTGGGTTGCACAGAGTCAGCTTAGCAGCATTGGCACTCACTGTGGAGATGTGCATCCAAAAAAACCACCTCTGAGCACAATGTAGAGAGGAAAAGAAAGATGTGCTCACAAAGCTGCATGTGTCACAGTGAAAAGAGCACACCTAATCCATCTAGTTAGTGCTGTGAACCTGAGCGCAGGTACCTGGAACTTGGTGTGAGAGCTGTGTAGTTGTTTGGGGTTTTTTTTTTTTCCTTTTATTTAGCTTTTTAGAGCACTTTGTTAATTGACTTAAAAATTGTGAATAATCTAAGTGTAAACCAGTTTCACTTCAACTTCATGACACTGATTTGAAATACAAACATTACTGATAGCGATGTTGACTTTATTGAGCTACCATCTTCTGCTCTAGTCTCCAATGCTTGAGAATACTAAGAAGTAATATACTTTCTGCACTGAGTTGATTGAGTAAACGAATTTACCTTCCTAGCTACACACCTTTTCAGTCCCAGAGCTGAAAAATGATGCAATAAACATCCCTGCTGTAGCTTCACAACCTAGCATAGGTGTACAAAGCAGAGCAGTCTCCTTAAGGAAAATTTCAGCAGATGGCTTTTTATTACTGAAAACTGTTTTTGCATTACTGCAAGCTCCCTTTTGCTACTCTCTCCTCTCCTAAAACATCCCCATCCTCTGAAGCATCTGTTTCTTTTTGCAAGTTCTCAGATTTTTATAGTTCCTATCTTCCATCCTGTGCCATGACAATAGTGCCCCACTGACACAGCAGCAGTACACTACTGAAACAGGTTATAGACACACAGCACACTGCAGTCCACCCCTCAGAACTGTACACATCCACTCTAACAGGAGTTGCTCTAAGGGACCAAGCTTTAGTGTGAACCCAATGCTACACTGAAAGTCTTCTCCTCATTTTCTTTCTTAATGACCTCCTTCATTGTTCAAGAAGCAAAAAAATGGCTCCAGTCTGGAGTAATAATCCAGCTCCAGGTCTTGAGCAACAAAACAGTTTTATCCCTAAGAATGCTCAGTTCACGTCTGAATAGTTAATTCCACCACAGTGAGAAGAGGTAATGTGTGCCTAATTACCCATGTGAAGGCAAGTTACTGACTTACATTAAATTTGGAAATATTTGGGAAAATGACTACTCTGAGAGCTGGTATATTCTGCTCCACTGTGAATTCCTTTAATTAATACTAGATACGCCACTAAAAGCAAAATTCTAATTAAAAAATATAAATTACTTGCTACAGGCAGAAACCATAGAGATGAAGGATTTTAACTCACACTTAAGTCCAGGCAAAATCTCCATTTATGCAACTATATAAGCCCACAAATCACAATATGGCCCCCATTTCACAGAATCCCAGAATCATTATGGTTGGAAAAGACCACCAAGATCATCTAGTGCAACCATCAAGAATTAAAACAGCACACCTAACTATTTATGAACAGATACTAGTTTCTGATAAAGCTAGAGGGCTCCTGATGTCACTTTTAAGTAGTTTTAAAAACTTTTTCAACTATGAGTTGAATTTTAATTCAACTACTAATAAACACTGGCCAGATACCTACAGATATCTACATATGGTTTTCCAACAGCATCACCTCTCATTAGTGGGGACCAAGCTTTAATTCTATTAAGAAGTATACCACGACGAGTTTCTGCTTTTCTTCTTCAGGAATTAGGAGAAGAACACTGTATGACTGGGGCTAACCTCAAAAGAAATTCCACTGATCAGGCAGAAGTGTGATGCCCCATCAGTGTTAAAGATCCCAATTGTTGAAGATGTCACCCACCTACTTACAAGGCACATATAAATCTGTATTTTCTCCCCCATACCTTGGCAGCTGCCAGACCACCCGAGCCTCCACCAATGACAATGAGATCATAGTCGTAGGAATGTGGTGCTGATGTATGCCCGTTCATTTCCATCAGTTTCTGAGGCTTGCCTTCCTTATGTGCCTAAACAGAGAAAACAAGAAGGGTGAGGGAACATTGGAACATTACCCACAGTGCTCAAAATTATTTTTCAGCAGCAAACACTGGGATAAGGGAACATAAGTACATCTGAATTTTCTGAGCTCTGCTGTTAATTAGCTTTTTTTAATTTCATCTTCTTAATCCACCCGTGAATAGCTCAATACTTATTAGATGCTGAACTGTGAATTTTCTTGTTTGCTGGAGCCCTGGATTTCCTTGCAGAGCTTAGTTTTCCACATCAACACAACTCCAGTGCTTCCTCATACTGCGTACTCCAGGATAAGATACATCCCTGCTGACACAGGCGTGCCATTAATTTATTTTATTCTTTTCATCTGCCCTGGACTTTCCTAATTAGTGTTTTTCCCCTCCTCCTGCATATATTACTAGGAAAATACAACAACCATATCTAACATTGTAATAATCTGCAATTACCAGCTTTACCGACTGAATGAACAGAACTGAATGAAGAAAACAACTTCTGAAAACTACATGTTTTGCCTGCATTTGCTATTACTTTGCTTTAGCATTATAACTAACTCTGGTATCAAATGCATCAAGTGTTTCACAAGAGATTTTTTTTTTTTAAATCAGGTAACTACTACCACAGAACAAGAACCCCTAAGCTCTAAAATGCATTTTGACAGCTATATGCCACAAATAATACTACACTGATTTCATATGTTCTTTTTAAAGTGAGCCTTTGTACTAGTTTTCAAAGTTCCAATTTATCAAGCTTTTAGACCTTCAAGCTTCTGGAGTTGCTGGCAAAATTCTCCATTCCTCAGGATCCGGAGAGAGTAAAAATCACATTCACTGGCTAGTGTGAATCAGTGAGCATCAACTAAATTAACGACAATACTTTTAAGACCAAAAATTGAATAAACAGACAAAACCATACTTAGTCCCTTTACAAATCTGCTCGCTTTTATTCAAGTGTTTCTATCTGCCTAACTAGGTGGGACTTGATTCGGTGCTATTGGAATAGTCACAGCAAATATAAGAGAAAAAAACCTCAAAGAAGTTTCCCTTCTCTTTTCATCTTAGTTTTGTTTTGCATTAATCAACCCTGCGTGCTCAACCCATTCTACTGTTGCCTTCCTCTGAGGTTAGCTTATTCCTTCTCTCCAAGTCTAACTGTGTCTACCCCAGAGACTGCTGCCAGTGCAGCCCTATCACTGACAAAAATCACCTATCCTTCCAGCAGCTTACACAGTGATGTCAGCAGAAATTCCAAATGTGCATCTGCCTGCACAAAGTTACATTCTAATAGTATTTCATGGCCCTGGGTAGCACATTACCAGCAGAAACAAAACCTAGAAAACACCTGTGGCTGCGGTGAAGACATTCCAAATTACCTCATCTTCCTTCCTCTTGTCCTCCTGCTCCATCACCCCAGTATGTGTCCCTACCACTCAAGCTACTTGGCACTCGGTTCTGTTTTTTCTAGCACGGCCATTGGCCGGGCTCAAACTTCCTACTGCAATCAGAGAAAGAGTGAAAAAGGAGTGTGTACTGTGTTGTGATACATTAGGGACATAAAAGTAGAGAAAAGGTGCCGTTCTTTCCCAAGACACATCTTGTTTGTGCAGTGGCAACGGGATGGCGTGAAGCTCAGGGCGACTAACTCCCATACAGACATCAGACCCAACTACCAAGAACCGTATGTTTATGATGTGTATAAAGAAACCACAGTACCTACTTATGAAAATTGCTTAGATCCCCACTTACATCACACTGCTTTTGTTTTTCCTTTAAGAAAAATGTTTTGTTTTCACACTTCAGCTTTTATTATTCCCTACTGTTTGGTTCATTTTTCATTAGTTCTCCATAATCATTCTTCATGGAAACGTATTAAAAGTTCAGATCCAAGAAGATTACAACCTTCCCCCCTGAAAACACATCCTAGAACCCCGCTTCAAAGCAGCCAGGATCTCAGCAAGCTCCACATCGTATTTACTGGGGCAACTTGTTCATGACCACGATCCCATCCTGAGAACAGATCTCCTCCATTCTTCTCCCACGAACTACAACTCTTAAAAGAAAGCCCACATCCTTTTGATTTTTCCATGTCGAACATGTTAAAGTCTACAATTCAGTTATCTCCCCCTACCTTTAAAGTTTTCTCATGATCTATTTGCTTGTCCTCTACGAAAGCAACCGGCTGTGAAGTTCCTGCCGCCACCTCGCACTGCCCGTCCTGTGGCTTCTCCACTCCCTCTGTGAAATAAAGAATAAAACAACATAGTGTCTGGGGAGACGTCCTTTATGAAGGCTGAGCTCTTCAAGGGAAATGGTCTGGAGGAGTGGCCTGGCAGCTTCATCGCTTCCTCATCAGCGGCATGCCTGTCTCAGGGGAGCGTTGCCTAAGGCGACTCGATGAGTCATTTGCAACGTTAGGATGACTTGCTATATTTTTTCTCTTTAGTAAAATCCCACATGAGATTTGGCTGGGATTTCAGTAAATTTTGCCGATCTGACAGTAAGCTTGGAACAAAGCAAGGAAATTAGATTTGTTGTGGCTAAGCCTGAAACTTCAGTCTTAAAGGAAAATGATGATTTTTACATAAGAAAGGCCCAGAAAGTGATTCTCTTATGCTGGTATACTGTCATTTTGTCCAGTCTTGTACTTCATAAGCCAAATTAAAAGTTTTTCTTTTTCTCCTGCAGATAGGTCCCTGGAAGCTTCTCTCACTTCAGTTTACTGTTATACCTGGTTTTGCCATGTTTCTGTCTTCCACCCTGCCTCAAATAATTTATGTCCTACGGTATTACTTACACTGTGAAATCTTCTAAATAAACATCTTCAATACCCTGGAAAATACCTGGTCATAACTGATTTTATATATATATATATATATGTATATATATATATATGTCTGAGATATGTGTATATATTCAATAAAAAACATTAAGCATTATTAGTGGCATAAAAACCTAACATCTCTGCACATGGCAATACTTTCACATGGCATGGAGAAAGAAAAAAGGAGGCAGTCTAATGCTTGATTGGAACCCATTATCGGCTCTGCCTTCCTTCACATAACTCTGAGTTAATTTCCAATAAATGGGTCAGTACACGCTTGGTTGTACTTAATCACCTACATATTTTGCACTACACAGCCAGCACTAATTTGCAAACTCTGACACGTGCACATACTTAGACAAACAGCCACACTGAATGCATATACATTCCTTAGGCACTCAGCCCTAAACCTGAAGAGCATATGCACACAGATGCAAAAATGCACTCATGGGAAACTGGTCTGTAATCCTGTCATCTCCGATTTCTTCTCTGAAACTTGGTGGTAACCTCACAAAGGTATTGGGAAGGGTACTCTGATGATGTTGGTAAAAAGGTTTAAAGATGAAACTCATTACTAATACTTGGCCTATTTAGCTTGGGGAAGAAAGGCAGGAATTTTCTCACACGTGAGAAAAGAAAAGCAAGAACAGTTTTGAATACATGTCTTGATCCTCACAAAGGAGATTTTTTCTCTTCTATACATTACTAAAGCTACAATCCTACGTCTACCTGAAGCAACTGAAGCCTTACATTTTACTCCTTATAACAAGTTTGAACAACCTCAGGAATGCTCACCTAAAACTGTATCTTCAATGAGATAGAAATCTAGTCGTTACACAGGCATTTATATAAACATCTCTAATTATTTTCAGGTAGGTCTGTGCTAGAGGTGCCTAGGTTTAGCAATAGCCCCAAAACACAAAGGCAACTGTAACCTCTGGCAGAGACTTGAAAGAGTCTGTATACTAGGCCTGCTGCTAGGGGCCTCTCCCTTGTTGGTTTGGGCAACCTGCCACATGCAGGATGACAAAGCAGAAAGTGCCCTGCACGTGGTGTGCTTGCTCTCTATAAAAATCCATCCATTAACGGCAATTACAATAACCCACAGTTCTGGTGAACTGATACCTTCCAGAAATCAATACCTTCTTGCTGAGAGAGACTGCTATGAAGAAACCGGACCACAGAGACTCTCTGGATAATCCTTTAGAGGTGTAATGGTGAGGACAACTCTCTGTGCTGGTAAGCATCAGCATTACTTCAGCAAACTTGTAGCAACTCACAGCACAAGCAGATCCAGTAAGGCTCTCCTCCTGGGCTACCACCTTCTCTGTTTTTAATTAGTCCCAATATAGAAGATGATGCCTATTGAGTGCTACCTCCCCTACAACCTGTAAAGTGCACCTTGACATAGGGTGAACCAATCTAACAAATCACTACTATCAAAAGGGGACAAGTCTACTCTCTTCCACCACAGTGGGGTTTTGGGTTTTTTTTTTCTTCTTTTTGCTGTCTGCTTAGTTGGCATCAGCTCTGGGAGCCAACAGACCCTTAGGTGAGCTAAATCAACTCACTAACCTAGGACAAAACTAACTCAGGAGAAAAACAGATGTAGGTAGTTTCCTACCAGCCTAACAAGCTCAGCCAGCCAAAGGAAGGATCCTGTGAGCAACACAGCCAGTACCAGGTGGACAGCATACCCATACAGACAAGCAGGGACAGAGAGGAGGCAGCAACATTTCTCTTGCTGGTAGTAGCAATACTGGCAGTTTTGCTCAGCAGTTTGTTAAACCAGCAAAGAGAAACATCCACCTTTCTAGCATTTGCCTGAATCTACTTCTTGAGAGGAGAGAGAAAAAAAAAAACATCACAGTGAAACAACTATTGTATTTTTAATCCATATCCTTCCTTATTGAAAGTGAGCTTCCTCACAAGCCAAAGTTCTCCCTGGTATGAAGGCCTCTGAACTTTTGACTCGTGGTTGCGTAACTTCTGACTGAAGTAAAAAAAAAAAACAAAAAAAAAAACCGAACAATTTGTTTGAAAAGACCTTGACCAGGCAGGAACACAATCAGCCCAAAGCCCAACAGTGTTCTGCTCCAGGATAAGAATCACCTTACTCTGCAAAAGCGTCCACCCACGAGACACCTAAGTAGGACATAGGGCCCCACGGAAAGCACCTGCTCTTCAACCACTCGCCATGAAGTCTGCAAGTGGTGCTTCAAGGCAAAGGTCTTCACTGATTTACCTCAGGTTTTCTTTAACACACAGGAGGACGTTATCAGTAAGAATGAACTTCATGTTTCTGGCAAACAATGTAATTAAAAAATAGTTGCACCTGCTCTAGTAATTCAGAAGATGCCTCTAATTTTGTAATTCTTATGAACAAGCATGTAACTTGCTTTCCAGCCAGGCATATGAGAAGCACAGGTTATTTCATACAATGATGAACATTTACCTTATGCTCAAAGTGAGCATTTTAGGTGGAGAAACTTTCAGCTTTTCCTTCTCCTAGACTTGCTCATTTCTGCCCTTTCACCACAGGTCACTACCTGCTCCATGCATAAACTCAAACAGTTGGAAGTGATGGTAACAGAGCCATTGGCTTACAAGGGAAAAACTCAAGCCTTTAAACTACACACCTCCAGCCTGAATCAAATCACAGATCCACACTGAGAGGCTGCTTTACAATCACCTGTGCTGGGAAAACTGTGACAAAATGGAAACCTGGAGCAGAATACAGGGAATGATGAAAACCTCTTCAACTGCCTTTGCCTCTCTGGGAATCACAACATACTTGCACTTCCCTGTGGGCCAGGATCAGTGAGTGAAAATTCAAAAATAACACTTAGAAGCTCTACTTCAGTCTAAGTTAAACTGTCAACCTACTTCACACTTTTTTTACTGTGACACACACTGTAGCCTTATGGCTAATCAAGAGAAGCAACGGAGTTGGCTACCGTAGAAGATGTGTCAGGGCTTGCTTAGATAAGGGCTGTCTGTGCTGTGCTCTAGTGATCCTGGCAAAGAACCAGTGGTACCTCAGACAGGATAAACCAGCACAGCCCTGTGGCTATCCTCTTTCTTTCCAAGGGCTTATTCAACTGCTTGGCTGCCCTGTCAGAGGAAGTATAAAGACAGCTTAGAGGTATATTTGCCTCCTCACCTGGCCTCAGCCAAAGTCTGAACCTCTAACAAGTCAGTAACGTTAAGATAGGCCAACTCAACATTACTTACACATGCAGAATTCAGTGCTCACTGATGACTACTGTTAATTGAGAGCGAACCATTGATGTTGCATGAATGCTGCTTCTGAAGGCTGGTATGTGTGAGCCTTCAATCCCGCTGTCTACACACAGGATCAAGATATATGTTATACCCAGTTAGCAGTTCCTCTAGCCTTCTCTCTGAAATTACCTACTCATCTTCACCTATGTGTAAAGCACCACATATGATCACTGCACAGAAATTATACAGCCGGAGTAAAACTTTTTATCTACCCTCCGACGTGTCAATTATTAATAAAACAAAACCCAGAAGGTGGAAAACCCTACCTCAGAGCATCTTTGCACCTACATATGTAAGCAAAAGCTTGCAATAGTTGTATACACTCCATATGGTCCACAATTCTAGCCTGCAAGGAAAAGTTCCATGGCAAATGCAACAAACAAAACCACCTCACCTATACCACCAAAATATGCATCTTTCCCAAGGTTAAAGGCTGTTTTTTCCTACAGAATCTCGCTATCTGCATATGGAAGCACCGAGCAAGGAGAAGTTACGAAAGACTGAGCTATATGCACTCTGTCCTTAAGAATGATTGCTTATCTGTTTGGTGCAGTTCAGTTGAAAAAGAACTTAAGAGCTTTAGAATTGCTCCTTCACCTGCAGAGTGCACAAACATTAACAGAAGAGACTGAACAGTGAAATGACTTTCACCTTTTTCTCCCCAGATGACAGGTCTGTTGAATTGCCTACCCATACATGCCGTCTCCATGTAGCCCAATGAAAGCACCATATGCATATTCCCAAAAAATAGCCTTGAAGCTCCTCTCATTCTGCCAGGAACTTGCCTGACGTATTGCTGCAGTGTCCACAAGGTGTATCAAGGGTTTGAAATCACTGTGACTGGAAGCACGCCATCAGAAAGTAGATGCACAGGTTTTCTTGGCTTTATGCTCTATGTCTGACCAAGAAGTCCTTAAAACCATTGGTAGGAGTTACTTCATTAAGTTATCACATTTTTCACAGCAATCCCTGACTGCTGATAGAAATGAGAGCAGACCCAAACCAGCCCTAACTTCACTAAGAGACTGGTTGTCTAACCTGATGTCCTTCTTTACACTTATGGCCCCAAGCCTACCAAACCCATGAACAAACACGATTCACTGGCTGTGATGCTCACGAGATCCTTCCCTGAGTTATTTCATACAAAGTTTGATTCTGACTCATTCTCAAATTCAAAAACCATCAAGTTTCAAGACTGAAAAGAGCGAAGTGCATTTTTCATAAGAAATCTGAAGTTTTACAAACCATTTTATCACATTTATTCAGTATCTCTGCAGAGTGCTTTAGTTTTCATTGTATTCTCATTAATCCCCTTTACATACTAAGAGCTTAAGACTTCTTCCATTGAAATAAAGCATAGCGTTGTTAGGATAAACATCAAGATACAAGGTAAAATAACTTCACTTTGCAGTTCACTGAAACAGGGTACACAAAAACAGAACTGGGTGGCTAGACTTTGGCACAGACTTCTGTTAGTAGAATCCTGGACTGCAGTTACTCCAAAACACCTCTCTTCTTCATAAAAACACAAATTCTTTTTTACAACAACTATCTGAGTATAAAAGACGTTTCAAGGCATTTTCACAAGTGGCAATATATGTAGATACAATTTTTTTTCTGGGAACTTTTCAACCTAGGTATTAAGTTTGAGCCAGCAGTGTGCCCTGGTGGCTAAGAGAGTCAATGGGATCCTGGGGTGCATCAAGAGGAGTGTGGCCAGCAAGTCGAAGGAGGTGATCCTCCCCCTCTACTCTGCCCTGGTCAGGCCCCACCTGGAGTATTGTGTCCAGTTCTGGGCTCCCTGGTATAAAAAAGACAGGGATCTCCTGGAGAGAGTCCAGAGAAGGGCTACGAAGATGATTAAGGGCCTGGAGCATCTCCCCTATGAGCAAAGGCTGAGTAAGTTGGGACTGTTCAGCCTAGAGAAGACTAAGGGGGGACCTTATTAATGTTTAGAAGTATCTTAAGTATGAGCTGCAGGGGGAAATGGCCGGCCCCTTGTCAGTGGTCTGTGGGGACAGGACAAGGGGCAATGGCTGCAAGTTGCAGCACAGGAAGTTCCGCACCAACATGTGGAAGAACTTTTCACAGTGAGGGTGACAGAGCCCTGGGACAGGCTGCCCAGGGAGGTGGTGGAGTCTCCATCTCTGGAGATATTCAAGACCCCTCTGGACACCTACCTGTGTGATCTGTCCTAGGGAACTTTCTTTGGCAGGGAGGTTGGACCCAATGATCTCTCGAGGTTCCTTCCAACCCCCGTGATTCTATGATTCTTTAAGCCAGAGGAGGAAAACCTGATCATTCTCAGCAGATGAAATGCAGTTAACATAGGAAAGAGGCAGAAAATGCCAGAAGGCTTCACAGTACTGTTTTCTCAAAGGATAATAAAAATCTATTGAGAATTTTTAATCTAACCTCTTCATAGCCAGGCAGAAATTACAAAACAAGAAACACTGATGGAAGAATGCCAGATCAAATGAAAGACAAACTTTCAAGTGACATCTGAGGGCATGATTCAAAGGTCTCTATACCCACATGGAAAAGTTCCCACCCAAACAAAGGCTGTAAGTGACAAAATTCACCTCTTTCAGTTCCAATTTTCAAATGAATGCCTGGGGACTGACTCAACAACATCTTCCAATCTGCTTTTCACTCAAGCACTGTGTTTTGAGGGATGAAATCCACCACCTTCGCATCCAAGAAGGATAAGAAAATTTGCTAATGTAAGGCAAGAAACTCAGTGTTAAAATACCTCCTTCTCAGCCTCTACACAACCAGACACTCAAGCTCATAAACTGTCACAGCCTGGCAGCCTCCAAAAGGGGTTCTGAAATTGGCCCCAGATCCTAATTCCCAGCACAACAAATAATGCCAGTCATTTCGTTTCCTCTTGCTTGTCTGAAGATCCACACAGCTACCACAGAAGTCCAACCATGATAGGACCGAGTTCACCGATTTCAACAGAGAAGTTGTTGCTTGTTATGAGAAGTCCTACAAGATATGTTTCTGCCATAGTAATTATGGAGCTTGAAACCACACTCCAAAAAGATCCCGGCTTTCCCACAGACTTCCCTAGCAGTGCTGGCACCACCAAAGGCCGCAGCGCTCTCAGACTATTGATAGTTGCCCTACAAAGTCTTCAGCCTTTACTGTTTTCTTACGTAATCGTTTACAGTAAATCATACAGGAATTAGCCAGGTTGCTCCAATTAGTGCTAACAGGGATGTTTTCTGTGAGCATAACATCACATGCTGACCTCAAATATTTCTAGATCATCTCCAAAAACAACTATTGGCTTAAATGGAACAAGCTGCATACGTTAAACAGAGGCGAACTTCAGATTCTCTCTTCCACAGCAAAAAGGCAGGCAATGCTCAATAAATTGACAACCTCTACCTTACATTTTATTTCATTGTGAACTAAATTAACTGGGTTATGACAGTCTTAACTGAGCCACAGTGAACGGTGCCAACTGTCCTGGGAGTAAACCAGCCTGTTCTTGTAGGTTATGAGAAACTTAATAGAAACCTTCTCTGCCTCTGGAATTGCAGTAAAAGCTGAAACATCTCCTATAAAGATTTATGTGCAATCTTTATGGAAAACATCATCTTACAATACAATTTTAACATGGATATTTGTTTATTCCCTTCAAAAATCACCACCCATAGCAGTACTATACCAGTATAGCACCCATACTACTACCCATATAATGCTTTGTTTAATCCAACTCAAAACCAGGGAAGCTGATTTCTGGCATGACTACCTTAGGTATATCATGCTCACAGTACCATCCATACTGGCTCACCCTTCATTTGGGGTGACCTGAAAAAGCTGAGCTTCCCGATTTTTTTTCTAGAAATTCCTGTGGCCAACACAAACCTGTGGCTCCCATGAACTGTGATTAATACTCTTATGCTACTTTTAATTTTCTGATCACTAAACAAACAACTCTCTGACAAGAAGAGGAGGTATCACCAGCCACACTCAAACAAGTGCAGTACCTAAAGCAGAAAGAGGTGAAACAGAACTCAGCAGGACTGGAACAGGATCTCCTGGTGCTGGTGCCACTCATTAGTCCCCACCAACATCAGCCATGCCTTTATTGTCTCTACCACAACTAAAGCCATTTATTCATTCCCACATGTCTCTCTGTAATCAAGGTTGCATTTGAGTCACAGAGAACATAAAAACCAGGTGGGAAACAGCTCACATGCAATCAGGATTTGTTGGTTGGGGTTTTTTTGGTCAAACAAGACGTATTAAATATGAACATGGTTAAAGGAAAACAGGCTTTTTGCAGGCGATTTCCCAGAATGGGCATGAAGTCTAAGGCAGGTTCTGCACTGCAGAAGGCACTTGGCTCAGAAGCCTGTGATTACTTTTTTTACCCCAAGCAGGTCTTTTTTAAGGAGAAGCAGGAGAACCACTTATTTTAGTTCAGAACAAAGCTTCTTGTCTTTGAAAAACAAAGGGATTTGGGTGGAACAAATTAATCCCACTTGTAGAAGCCCAGCAAACAATGACCTTAGCATTTCTACGGGGTGAGAGTAGCCAAGTAACCTTACAGGGCATTGCCCCCCAAACCATCTTTCCATCCAAGTGATATGACAAACCAACCTGATGCATACAGGTTCTGGCAAAGGTCTGGCTGGAAACAGTTGTGAAAGATGGATGGAAAACAGTAAATACATTACACTTCTGTGAGCTAGAATTACAGAGGCGTGCTTTCTTTGTGTCAGGCTGTGCAAACAGTGGAGGAGTTCAGGAAGGTAAGAGTTTCCTTCCTGCAGCACTGGGGATGAAACATCAGGACATGGGCCAGGTGACCATGTGAAACAACACTTTCTTCTCTGAGCAGGTGACTCAACAAGTACAACAGGCAAGTTTGCTAGAAGATGAAATGAGATGATAATCATAGTTCACCATGTAAAACGACTTCATTAGCAGATTCCTAAGAAAAGTTTAGGACTAGACTAGACCAGGCTACTCTTACTGTTCAAGGAAACAGGAGTGCTTGCATACTTGTCTTCTTTCCTCCCTCTGCATTTGTATCTTTTTTATGCAAATAGAAGTACTAGGTCAGGTGGTGTTAGAACAGCCAAAACTTACAGGGGGGGGTCACACAGTTCCACAGCATTTGCCACAGAGGAGTCCACCTGCATCATCAAAAGTGCAAGCCACAGAGAGTTAAGGAAAGCAACAGCTGTGACCTTTCTGGAAGAACAACGGAAGGCAAAACCAAGCTGAAGAGGAAGAAAAAAAGAGAGACTACATCAGATCTAGTTTGGCAAGTTAGAGGATGGCTCTGTGAGGAAGACCTACAACGTGATGCCACATTCAAAAAAAGGAAGTTATTGAAAAGTATGAACGAGGAAAAACCTGAACAAGCACTGAAAAATAATTTCACAGGAGATGCTACAGGCTGTAAGGCACCTGCATTACAACAGGCAGATACCAAAAAACAGATATCAAAAACAGAGGAAATATCAAAGACAAAACTTTCTCAGGAGATAACAGTGGTGAAGTACAATCACTTGAAACTATCAGAAAAAGGAGAGTAAGTTACCAATTTAACACACCAAGTAAACCAAAGGGCATTGTTTCATCCAGCATTTGTTTTGTTCTCTGCAAGCACAGCCAAAAAGATAGCAAGACACTCTACCAAAGGATATCCAAGATGGGCTTAATGGAGGAACAACCTTCAAACAGAAACAAACACTGAGGGTTTATCTCCAAGGAAGTCCTGAAAATGAATCATACTGGGCTGGAAAAAAAGAGGACCAATACTATACATCATAAGGGTAAGGACTCTTCCTGTTCATAGCAGAAACCAAGGGGGTGGCATAACTGTAAACAAGGGTAGAGGAAAACCATGGGCAACCATGACACACCTTGAGGAATTAAGTCCACTTTGCTCTTCTCCACAAAGAGTCCTATGATGCATCTGTTGTTGTTATACCTGAACAGTTCACATGTAAATTATATGGTTAAAACATCTGCAGGAAATACTGCAAAAATAAAAATATTTGGGGCCTCATTACTCACCAAGCTCAACAGGGTTTAATCACCGTCAGGGTTTGTACTCCAGCACAGAACTAGGACCAAAGTGGATCCCCTGTTAACTCTCTCAGTTACTCTGCATTCAGAGGCTCTCACATTGGCACTAAAAATGAGGAGCAAGGATTTTAACTCTACTTTGTTGAATCCAACCCAGATTTCCTCCCCTGCCTGTTGTAACTCTGCAGGTCCATCAGTGAGCATGTGCCATATCCCAAGAGCCCTGTCCTGCAAGCAGCTGAGCAACTTCCACTTGCATAAAAGAGAAACTGAACTGAGAACATAGCTGCTGATAAAATTCATCTGGCTTGAGGACCAGGGCTAAGCACCTGAGGTGATACCAAGGCAGAGTTCCACAGAAACAAGCAATATGTTTTATAAAGAAAAAGATGGAACCTGCATTATCTTAATTCTGAGATTTAAGATTTCATCCTTTATTGTATAGCTTTGATTTTTCTCATCAATTTTTTTTGGCAGTAAAATTCATGCTTAAATACAGAAAACTGAAGTAGTACACAAATAAACTAACAAAAAGTCAAGAAAAGCATTATTTTCTGAGTTATTTCCAATTTTCATACCTTTATAACCACAAAACGTCGTAAGTATTGCATATGCAAAATGCAATTGGTGAAGTAAACTGAATGCTATTTGGAGACTGTAGGATAACCTTTTTGAAAGCACGCACGAAGGACAAGAGCATGTTATTAGTAGTTATGTTATGCAAAATAGATATAAGCACTTTATCTTAACATTTTTACTTTTTCCTGTGCTAGTCATCATTTTCCTTGCCAGTTTTGCTTGTTACCAGCTTGCTACTCTTTGCTTTTTTAAACATCCTTTCTGATCTTACAGTGAATTAGTAACTCTGAATTTATTATTCCCATTGACAATATGATGGAAGGGTGGGAATAGATCAAGAGAGTAATTAAGAAATTATTATAGCTAGGAATGGCTCAATTTCTTCCTTCTACTACACACAGCAGTTTAAATATGCTTTGTCCAAGAGATAGATGTAAATATAAAGAAAAAAACCCTACCGTCTGCCATGACTAACTACAGGAAGAAGTTAATTTTAAATAATTCATGTTTTAGAGTCAGTTACATAACAAGTAATTAGCTTACTTGAATTATGTTGAAGTTTTAAAGTAAATTATGTGAATTTATTAGTAATTCTGTAATTATTGGGTTTTAATCTTCCTGTTTAACCTCTTCAACAGCACCCACAATTCTCCTCATCTCTTGTCCTTGATGGATATTAAAATATTCTGTATGTTCCTTCAGGAAACAGACGTTAGGTTGGCAATAATAATCCACTGGTATGTGACTATCCCAGAGACAAAGCCACCAAGATGCTACAATATAAACCTTAACGCCACAGATCAGACCAACTTTTCTGGAGACTTACTTTAAGGTGCTGCCAGAGCTGCAGAACAGGCAGCAGGGAGTAGCAGCGTCTTCAATTGAAAAACCAAAGATACAGCAGAGCATATAAACCAAAGCCCAAACTGTATGCTCTTTTAAGTCATTTAGCCTAAATGAGTCAGCTTCACAAGGCTGAAAAAAAATGCTCGTTAAGGTGCAGGTTTCATTTCTGAGTTTGTGTCAGCAGACACATCATCATGCAGAGGAACTGGGTCTGAGTGTAACACTTCATAGCAGTTTACTCGGCCCCAAATACTCACCTTGCTTTCCTTATCTGATTTAAAGCTGAATCAGGTATTCCTAGACCCACAGCGTGGTAGTGACGGCATCAGGCAAGGGGCCTGTTGTTGGTTAACCCGAACTGGTTTGGGGGCACGACACTGCCCTGAAAGTACAAAGACAACTGGTCTCCCTTCACCGCAGTTTGAGGGTTTTCTTGTTTTCTAGTGCTTCCTCTTAGGTTCAAGGAAAAGGCAGGCCTTTAACTCAGAGCAGAGAGGTTTATGTTGGTATAACTGAAAAATACCGAGTATAACAAGAAGCCTATTTCGTGAGTTTTAATGGTTATAAACATCATCATTATGTTTGCCAGCTCCTGCCTTACACAAATTCTTACTGCAAGGATATGTTTATTCTCTCTTTGCAAGTACGTATTATCTTAAAGCTACCAAGGCATTTTAGACTCGGTGCTCTCCAATCAGTGCATGTCTAGAAATACCTTTAAAACCAGATCCCATTCCCAAGGGTTTAGTAGCGCTAAAACCACTCCTCCAGCAGCAGGTGCTCAATGAAATGCGACATCCTAAGAGTGCTTTTTCATTTCTGCAGAACTGCTGTACAGTGCCAGATGTGAGCATAGGCTAATTTTTAGACATTCTTTACTCCAAGCTCCTAATTTCTTTTTCTGCCAGGTTTTATAGAGCCAGTGAGAGCACAGTTAATAGGCTATTCAGCGAGCACCAGAGACTGACGCCCTGACTCCTCGGAACTACAACGCAGGCAGCCGGAACACAAACCTCCCCGTTGCTGTTGTGGCAACATGCCTCACGCTGGCAGAAGTCACCTCCACAGAGCAGAGTGCCATACAGCTTCCATCTAACTCCAAACCCTTCTCCCCGCTCCGCTACCGCAAGCCGTGGTCTCCCTTCCAGGAGCCCTGGGAACCCGCTCCCTGCACATGCCCGCGGCCAGGGCCCCGTCCCGGTCTCAGGCCGTGAAGCATCTCCCCTCCCTCCGTACGCCTCCCCTCCACCGCCACCTACACTGGCCTCAAATAAAGTTAAGTCAGGAGAGCAAACGAGCGTCAGAGGTTGTGTCTGCTAACACGCAGTGAGCGCAAGCGGCGGGACCTACGCTCCCACCGGCTGGAGTCACGTTGAAGTTGCTCTGTACTCCTGTAACCCAGACGACGCACCTGTGGCTGCCCGGCCAGCGGCAGGGAAACCTAAGTGACCTTCCTCCACTGCCCTCCCGCGCCCGGAGCCCACCGCCCCGGCGCGAAGTGCTGCCGCGCAGGTGCCCGCCGGCAGCCGCCCGCTGCCTACCTGCCGGGCGCCGCTCCGGGCCGCCGCCGGGCGCCTGCCGCACGGCTTTACTCCTCCGCAGGGCGCTGCCCATCCCACGGCTCAGCGCGCAGCTCCGCGGCCGCGCAGCCACCCCACCCCCGGAGGCGCCCCCTGTCGGCCAAGGCCGCTCCTTCCTCCGCTCCCCGCGCAGCCCCGCGGGGCCCCGTGCGCAGGCTCCGTCGCGACGGCGACAGACGCGGACGCAAACCCAGCGCCGGGGCTGGCGCGACCCCTTGCGGCTCCCGGCGCCGCGCTGGGTCCGGGCGGGAGCGGCCGTCGGCAGCGGGCTGGGAGGCCTGAGGCGATGCTGAGCCGCAACCGCAGGGCGAGGTGCTTCTCCCTGTTTTTGTCGTCTCTGCCGTGAGGCGGGCAGCCGGCGGGGCGATGCCGGCCGAGCCCCGGAGGCTCCTGGCACTTAAATGCTGCGTGAAGGGAGCGCTTTCGGCAGCGTGGCCGAGGCGAGGGGCTGACTGTCCCGGCCGAGCCGCGGGATGGCCGGGCAAAGGCCACTGCCGACTCCCACCGCCCAGCGGCCTGGCCTGCTACGGTCTGAGGGACGTGGGCGTCAGGAGAGCGTCCAGAGGTGTTTCCGAAATGTATTTCCTCACGATTAATGGATCATTCTCAGAAATCTCTCTGTACAGGGGAGATGCGTTAGCTGATAGGTAACTGTGTGAGGAAGAAAGTCCGATGAGGCTTATCACACTGCTCCTTCCGAGCTCTGGATGTTCTCACCGTTATCTGGCAGTGCTGCCCAGGTCATGACCCCACTGTGGTGGCTTTCACATGAATACATGGCAAGAGGAGTGCCTGCCAAGACTGACTTCTGACATAAAAGTGAGAAGACAGGGTGAGGTGAAAGGCGTGACCCTATAACCACCCACAAACAAACGTCTGCTCTTCCCATCGTCTCCTTCACTCTTCATGTGGGAGTGTGTGGCCTGATAAACCAATTTATCTGATCGGTGTTCTCGCTTAGGGTAAATACTGACATTTGTTTGAAAGGCTTTAAGAAGACACTGAACCAACCGTTAATGTCTTTGGTGGATGGATCTTCGTTTCGGTTGCACAGATTGTAGTTTTACAGCTGGGCTGTACGCTGAGCCAGTGCAAAGGCTGCTGCGATGCTAAAGCCCTGCAACGAAATGCATGCCGTAGACTCAGGAGCTCTCAGTCCAATTCCTAGCGTTAAGCCACTTGTGCTAAGTGACCCCAGTGTAAAATGTAAATGTCATGTCTGTTTATCCTACAACGCCTTCAGAGTCATGATCACCTTACCAACACTTTTGGTACAGGACCCCAACCATGTCAGCTCCCTTGCTGCAACCATAATAAGGAGTGACAGCAAAGGACCAAAAGAAAGGGAAGAAAGAGAACGTGAGTCTCAAGACTTTGAGTCTCAAGAAAACTTTGAGTCTTGAGGTTTAAGGGGCATTACCTCCCCGTCCTCAGGAATTTTGCACGGCAGACTTCAGTAGCTCCTGTTTCTGGTCCTGCATTACTCTTCCACTCTGCAGCGGTATCTCCAAGGTCAGCTGGAGTTTCTAATACAAAAAAAACCAAACCCAACTAAACGTAAGGCTGTAAGGGAAAAAAAGGCCCCTGAACTCCCTGTGGGAATGATGACTGAGATTTTAGAAATGATGTCTTCAATACAGATATATAATAGCAAAAATTATTTCAATAATGAGGATAATAATTGTTACAGGCATTCAGGGATTATTATAGCTTCAGAAATAAAGTTATTAAAATAATTTGCTGAACAAGGGTAGGGAAGGAACGCTATTCCACCAAACCTCATCTCAGTATTTTCATTAAATGTGGACTACCAGCTGGCAACTCAGTCAATTTGAGAAAAATGAGGTTTAAAAAAACCACCTTGGAGTGCAGTTACTGTCCTTGAAATCATTCATAATGTTTCATTTTGCTTATTCTGCAATTATGTTCTAAGCACATTTCCTTTCATTAAAAAAAAAGTCTTGCTTTGCTGTAGTGAAGATCCATTCAAGCTAAGGAAAAATTAAGTTCTACATTCCTGAGTTTGAAAGCCAGCACATCCAAAAAACAGATTTATCCTAAAAACACCTTTAATGGTAACCAAGGGGTCTGTCACTGCAGAATGGAATCTTGATGCAGCACCCCAAGGCTGGCATTCATTTTCTCTTTCTTCACCCCACTCTTCTCCCTACAGTTTTAGCAGCCCACATCACCGCTGACGTTTGTTACTACGACTCCTCACGAATGCTACTTTCAGGCCGTTCAAAGTAGAGCAGAACTTGTGCTCCTTCATTTCCAATTTAATCGGGTCACTCCTGATCTTGGCCATTTAAAAGCTAACTCTTTCCCTGTTTTTCCACAGGCTCCATGCTTTCTCCTGACTCACAGGCTGTCATCAACTTCAAGGTCCTACAAAAACTCTCCTTCCATATGATCTATTACCTTGCCAGATCACTCTCTCTCCAGTTTTACATACTTGTTTACTGTGCCTGTGTGCTTCTCCACAGAGCTCTTTTGTTTGCTCTTCCAGTGTCCCCTAGCTTAAATCTCTGTTCTGGGCTGATCCAAAAAGTATCTATCTACCCTTTCTTTACTCAAATTTTGCCTAGAAATTACACTTTTTATGAGGCTTATGAAAAGCCAGGTACATCAATTTATCCTACAAATTATTCCTAGGTGACTGAACTGCACATATAACTAAGGTCTAGTGTTGGACTGCTGAAGTGTAAGCAGAGTATGATGACAAGAAGAATGGAAAGTGGAAAAAGGATGGAAGAAAAATGCAGTACATTCCAGTTATTACCAATGTGATCTCCTGATCTTACCTTATTTTTGTCGGTCTTTGTCTTTCTCTCCCTGTTTAGACACTTTGGGAGAGACTTTTCCTCTGGGTTTAGGAAACACTTGACATTTCAATTTCTACTGTTGTCCTCCTCATAAATAATGTTCACACTGTCCTTTTCCAGTAATAAGGTCACACATAGGAGAGCAGTCTTCAGGATCATAAAGTTGAAGGACAACCTGGATCCTGCATTATCTCCTTGATGCAGACACCAACTTAAACCCATGTTGAAGTCTAAGTCTGCATAATGAAGTCACTGCAAGACTGAAAGCATATTTCAGTTTCATTCCAATGCACTGATTTAAATATCACAGAATCCCAGAAGGGTAGGGTTTGGAAGAGACCTCTGGAGATCATCTAGTCCAACCCCCCCCTAAAGCAGGATCACCTACAGCAGGTTGCACAGGGTCATGTTCAGATGGGTTTTGAATCTCTCCAGAGGACATTCCATAACCTCTCTGGGCACCCTCTTCCAGTGCTCTGTCACCCCCACAGTGAAGACATTTTTCCTCACATTCAGATAGAACTTCCTGTGTTCCAGTTTGTGCCCATTCCCTCTTGTCTCCTGTCACTGGACTTCACTGACAAGAGTCTGGCCCCATCCTCCTGACATCCTCCCTTTAGATATTTATAAGTGTTGATGAGATCCCCTCTCAGTCTTCTCCAGGCTGTACAGCCTCAGCTCTCTCAGCTTTTCCTCATACCAGAGTCAGCCCAGTTTTCTTGAACTGGGGAGCCCAGAACTGGACACAGAACTCCAGATGTGGCTTCATCAGGGCAGAGTAGAGGGGCTACACTCTTCTTAATGCACCGCGGGACACCATATCGGCCTTCTGAGCCACAGGGGCACATTGCTGGCTCACGGAGAGCTTGTATCATCCACCAGAACTCCCAGGTCCTTCCCTGCAGAGCTGCTTCACAGCAGGTCAACTCCTAACCTGTACTGCTGCCTGAAGTTATTCCTCCAGAGGTGCAGGACCCTGCACTTGCCTTTACTGAATTTCATTAGGCTCCTTTCCATCCAACTCTTGCTTGCCCAGGTCTTTGGGCAGGATAAGTATGCTTTGGGTTTGTCTGTTAGTTCTATCTACATGAAAATCTAGTGCAAATCTTCAGAACTGCTCTCTTAAGCAGGAGACAGCAAAGACTGTCTCATTAGAAATATATGCAGGAAAAAAAAAAGGCATGTCTTTAAAATCCATCACACTGTGTCCTGTTTTCAATACTAGGCTATTGGAAGGCACAGACTGCATAAGCTACCAGTGTTGGGATTAAGAGATCAGCTGTGATAAGTTCAATTAATGTATAAAATGGTCTATAAAATACTTGAATGACTAGTAAAAATAGTAATTACATTAAGATATTAACTGGTAATGTTCTTTATGAAGATTAAATGTAAGGTGTTTTATTCTGTCTTGACATCCTGATAAGGGTATTTTATAGCAAACCCATCCGGTGCATGACTGCTGCTGCAGGATCCTGTACCAGAGCTGTGATAATCTGAATGCTACGTCAGTGGGACTAGTCCCTCAGCTGTTTCTGAGAAAACTGATTCCCAGCTCCCTGTGGCTATAATAAGTGTGATCATTAAAATAATATTAGAATGTCTGTTGCTACAAAGATTTTTATATATCCCTTTATATACATACTGAGGGGAAGGCTGTCTTTGTAAAGGAACAGCCTAGAATGCCAACTTCTTATGAAGCACAGAATTCTTGGTGCTGAACACAAAATCACCTGAATATTAGCATTATTAAAGCTGACACAGTCCTTGCATTTTCAGAATATTATTGTCACAGAAATACCACCAGTCATTTTTGCAAGCTTAGATTCATCTTATCTTACATCAGCCACTCAAAAGTTTGGCCTCTCATACAAGCTCTTGATCTAAACAGCCAACAGCAAAAGACAGGCATGTCCAGATGGTAACTTATCCTTCCACGGACAGGCACTTCTGAAGAGTGAGCCTATCCCTAGCCCTTAGTTTGGACAAATTCAAGGGAGAAGAATTCCAGCTTTCATGTTTAAATTGACAGAAAGAAATCTCTGTCTGCCTACACTGCAAATGTGACAGTGTCAATCAGTCTCTTAGTGACAGTTAAAGGACACTGTTAAGATTTACCCAGTTCAACAGATTCTAAGAGAACAATTTTGGTTTAGTGATGACACTGACACAGTGATAATGAACATAGAACTTTCAATCACTGCAGTTTGGAATCCCATATCATCGCCTCTACAGGAAGGAAACCACAAAGACTGACAAGTGCCACAGCCTCTGGAAACCTCTGATGCTCCCAGGAAAGTCCTGAATTCCTCCAGTCACGCAAGCAAAGCTAAGTGATCAAATCTGTTTCCACTGTGCAATTCAACCACATGGACAAGATGTGAGAACATACACTTTATGAAAAGGAATTGTCGTGATACAGAGCAAAGCCTAGTTCTGTAGTCCTCTAGAGCCCCTAGTCCATAAATCCAGTATATCAGCACTGAGAGTCTCAGGGTTTTCATAACCCTGTAATTACAACCAAAGTGGACAATCATCCACATTTTCTCACTTCCCATCTTCATCTGTCTTCCTTCTGTGTTCCCTCTGCAGTACCCAACACTGAGCTGTAATGGAACCCTAGTTCCCCACCCGTGGGAGATGTAGGGTTTCACTGCATAGCCATTAAGCAGCTGCTTGTCCTCTTGCACAATACAATTAAATAGGACATCTCTTGCTGCACTTAGGCTGCCGAGAAATTTCAATCCCCTGTGTAGCCGATGACAGGAGAAAATCCAAAACAACCAGAGATTGCAGCTGAATGCAGATGACAACAACCCCCCATGAATGATACCTGCAAACGTCTCATAAATTTAGCTACAAAAAAATAAGTGACCATTTTACTAGAGCTAATTAGGTTTTTCTTTTTATACTTTGTATTGTCATAAAGTTTAGGAAAGGTAAATGATTTCATCCTTTTCAATTTAAAATGAGCACTTTAAAGGAGCATTCCTTTTTAGGTGCCTAACGTGGAGCTCAAAGGGTTGAGATAATGACAAATCTGACCAGAGCATGTTAAATTAGTTGCAAGCATTCATTACATTATATTAATAGTTGCAGGACACAATGTGGTGTTCTTTGTTCACATGGTTGTGTTATGCAGGTTCTTACTGGTATTATGTATTTACTACAGTGCTGTTTGTCTTTTCTGGGAGCTGGATGAGAATGTTCCTTTTGCTGCATGGTGTTCTACTCACTTACCGTAAGACGGCATTATTGGCGTGAGAGTATTTTGGTTAGTGTATTCAGCACTGCTGCCTCCTCCATACCTCAGGTGCTATCTCTGGGAATGTACTGGGAATTACATTCCCTACCTTTTTTCTGCAGAGAAGCAACCTATGGGGGACACAGAAGGGAATACCTTCACCGTCCCTTTCTCCTTTGGGCTAGTTACAGCAGCTTCTACAACAGTTCTCAAGAATTTTGAGTATCTTTGGGACACTCAGACCAGCATGTTTCTATTACTAGGTCTTCTGAATGTGGTTCAGGGTTTTTTTAAGAATAAGCAGCTACTTAAGAATACCATCCGGAGATCAACTTGTGCCATAAGCACCGCAGCCACTCCAACCCCAGTGACAGGCACCACAGCCACTCAAACCCCACTGGCAGGCACTGCAGCCCTTCCAACCCCTGTGACAGGCACTGCAGCCACTGCAGCCCCTGCAACAGGCGCTGCAGTTACTCACCCCACTACATGCACTGTGGTTACTCAAACCCTGGTGGTAAGCACTGCAGCTGAACCAGAGAAACAACCAATACTAGTATCAATTGCCCCTACACATTAAAAAAAATGGACATTAAAATCATCTTGTTTAGTAAAGTATGATGACAAAACAGGGCCCTCAGAAGAACAGGAGGAAGAGGCAGATCAAGAGCTAATCCAATCCCTCTCCCTGAGTAAAATGTGAGATATACAAAAGGATTTCAGTCATCATCCAGGCGAGCACATTATCACCTGGCTGCTCAGACACCAGGGTAACAGGGCCAGTAGCCTGGGATTAGAGAGCAGGGAGGCCAAGCAGCTGGGACCCCTGTCTAGAGAAAGGAGCACTGACAAGGCAATTGGGAAAAAGACACAAGCCTTCCTCCTCTAGAGGTGATTTCTTTCCAGTGTGAGGGAAGTGAAGATGTTGCATGTTGTTCAGGCAAGTGGACCACCATGGAGGGAGGTATCCAGTGCTCGAGAGTATCAGCTGTGTGGAAGCTGGTCTACTGTGACCCAGATGATGTGCAGTTACACACAGATCCAGAAGTCTAGTGTTCATAACCCATGTGAAGGGAGTTTGTATGGAAGGCCCAAAACCAATGCAAATGGCTTTATGCAGGAGGCTATAGTGGCACATTTGCAAAGCAAGGCTCCTGTCAGCCTGTATCTCGAAACCATAGCATTGCTTTGTTGAAAACAAAGCAGAGAAGATATTGTTATAGTCTCACCTCCAACTGTTACCAGGCTATTCACAGACACATTAGAGGCTTTTGCCAAGATCTCTTCTAATCCTTCAAATGGTTCTGTCTGGACCATTATTCTTGCATGTGTACTTTGAAGCTCTTTGTTGCTCTTGAGGAATGTTTATACTTGATATTTTAGACATGTTTTAACATCTAAATCACCTGATTACAAGTCAGTTCTGCTCCAGGTACATTTCAAAGAGATTGCTGCTAGCCACGTTTAACCCCACCTGGCTGAGATTAACTAGCACATCCAACCTTCAAGCAGTATCTTTGGATCTACTTGCTTGACTACATGTTCCACTAGTGAAAACAGTAAGTTCATTTTTCTTTTATCTAAAGGAACAAGACTTAGGCATTTGTGTACTGCCTATCTGTCTTAGGTCCCCCAATAACTTGCAAAACGTCAGCCAATTTTCATCAAATTTACTTAGTGGAATGTGTCTCGACATACTACACTTCCGTACGTCTTGTGAAAGAAAGGCAGTTGAGCAGTGACTCAAAAATGAGTTCAGCTTTTACTAGAGATAACACACACGAGCTCAGTCTCAAGAAGCCCTCAGGAAATGGCTTTGTTTGTCATTTGCTACCTGTAGTACTCTTACTTCTCCTGTTCTCCTAGTATGTAAACCATTTGCAGTTCAGCTCAAAGTAGGAAAGTAATATTGCTACAGATCCAGCAGATGGGGAATTGAGACACAATACAATTACAATTCAGACTTTCAAAGGTATTTGTGCACCTCTCAGTTGTAATCTGGTATCCTGGATTTACAGTCATTTGCCCAAGGTCACACAAGAAGCGTGCAGCAGACCTGTGAATTGAATCCAAGCTTGCACCTTGCTCTTTGGACTACACATCCCAAATGAGCTGTAGTAATTTCAGAATTGCACTCTGCCCAACCCCCTCCTTGGCTGGATACCAGTCTGCTGCGCATAAACACATCCTTTGGTCCTCATGGTGTGGATGTCAAAGCTGGCTGTTCTAGCTCTGCCTCAGGCTGTGTCACTGTCACAACACAGACCAGATATATGACTCCCCTTCAGAGCTGTGGGGCCACAACACAAAGGCCACCTGAGCACCTAGTTCCTTCCAAGCAAAACTTTTACTGTTAAAGGGGCAGTACTATCTAAAAGCAAGGTAGGTTGCTAAAGACTTTCTCAACACAAATGAGAGATAGAGATCCTTAGAATGATGAAAAATGTCCTGAACTTCAATTAATTTCAGCTGATCTCATCCTACTGTGAGTTGGTTAATTACCTGTAGATAACTTCTGGATTTCTGTATTCAGTCTTTTCACATAGCTGGCTCTGTAGTACCTTCCAAGTATCCTTTAATTAGGATTGTCCAATACAAGTAAGAATGCTGTAATCTAAAAAAAAAAAAAAAAAAAAAAAGAAAAGATAATGAGCATTAGAAATACCACTGTGAAGAATGTAAATAAATCCCATGGAGTTTGTAGTTTGACAACAGACCTATTTACAGTCTGTTACACTCATAATTTCCCAGTACTGAGAACCCTGGAGAATGTTAGATGAACCCCCTGCTACCATCCAGTATTTCTATAAAGATTTTAATTTCTTATTTCAAACACGTATTTTTCCAAATGACAGAGTCCAGACCACAAGTAAGGCACATTCTGGAGCTTGCTGAGATATTTGTTCTAGTTTAAAGCAGCACACTTGTTCACCTTTCACAGCTTTCTTAGCTAACACCTACTAAGTGGAACAGAAGGTATCTGAAGATTTTGATTTCCTTACTGAAAATTCCAGACACAAAATGACAACCTCACCAAACAGATCATGACCTCACGAAACTCTCTTACATCTTACAGCCATTAACTCCACCTGCTCATGAAAATTCTTCCCTTCTTTTTGTATAGACAGAATTTGGGCTGATCTAAAAAGAGGGGTGGATTTGGTACAGAGTATGAGTAACACACTGCAGACTGGAGAAACTGCATGCAAACCTAGAAAATATAACATCTAAATGATGTGAATGGGAATTTGAGACTGTAACTGATAAGCAGCTAGATAACAAAGCAACAAGGGTTATACTAGATGTCTTATCAAGGTACACACAGGATACTGCTGATATGGTACAGAGGAGAGATGCAGCTCAGACATGTTGAAATACACCTTTCCAGGATCCACGGCATGAATAGAACACATTGTGCAGCAAATACAGGGAGGTTGAGAATTTATTTAGTATAGGGACAAAATAATAAACTGATTAAAGTCTGCATGATAAATGTGCAACAGAAATTGGTACTAATGGCGAAACACAAGATTAAAAGGTATGTACAGGGGAGTTGGCTGACAAGTTTTACCAGCAAGCACTGTTCTGTCACCATTAACGGTGAACGCTTGTTCCAATATCCTAAAGAAAACAGTTGAGTAAAACAAGTGAAGAACTAGTTTTTCCATCAATACAACATTGACAAATGCCAGCAAGAATGCCAAATGAAAAACAGTATTTTAGAGTCTTAAAAATATGCAGCAGAAAGACTTGAAGGCTGTGCTTTCAAGGAAAGATTCAAAGTAGCTCAAAGAACAGCATTGTCTGCTCTGTGCTGTGAAGAACCTGCACATCCCTCAGCCTTCGTCTTTCTGCTTTCACTGCTTGTGAAATTCTGGGCAGAGATGAGAGGATCCATCCAAAGATCTTAAAACTGCACAGCAAGATGAATAGTGTATTGTTATGGTATTACATTTAGTGAACACAAGCTACAAAATAAAGGGGAAAATGCATTCTCTGAGGTCCCAAAGCTAGTGAATGTTCTTGCATCACTTACATCTTCCGGGCATTTTCAAAAAAATAACTAATTACTGCTCCAAGTACCCAGGAGGCAGAATCAAGCTGCATACAACATTTGCAATAAAAACCCAAGGCCATGTAAAATTTATCTCATTTGATGTTTCAGTTTAAACTGAAAACAATCCAAATACAGGGACATTTTGAGTGAATCTGAATCTTTATATTGAAACATATGAAACTAATATTGTCACGTGGAATCAAGTGGAAATGCATAAGGTTTATTGAGTTTGGCTTTGTTTAAATCCAAATGCCAGAAGAAAGCTAGGAGAGGAATGTACTGCATTTATCAGGTATTAACTAGGAGAAGAAAGCCAGCAAAGACCATTGTGAAACATGAGTTTCATTCCAGTTTAGGTAAAATACTTAATACCCTAAAGTAATGAAGAATGACTATAAGTTATTAAGAACTGCACAAATTAAAATTATCCTTATTACTTCCTCTGAGGAGATTGCACATGCAAATGTTGATGGCAGATGGGTAGAATGTCTTTGGCTGCCTTCACCTAGAACAAAAATCCCTCTTTCCAGTTCTAGTGAATGGCAGGATTGGTGGGTTATGAAGTGTTTCATATAAATGCTTCATAAGAGAGGTTTATAAATCTCAGTGGAGAAGTCAGTACAACTTTCATCTTCACCCAGCAGCCCGTATTTCTAAAGTGGAAGGAAAACGTGCTCTTTGAGCCCCGTATCACCAGGGGGAAACGGTCCTTTCAGATTTGTGGTGAGATTTTATTTCTGTAGAAGGAAGGGGCAACATATGAAGGGATGCAAAGGGTTGATAAAAAGACCTTTGTGAAACCAACTGTACCTAGAACATAACAATAGCCCTGAGTAAGCAGCACATCCTTGAGAATGAGGTGGCTTAAATTGATTGCATTATGTCATTAGGTTAACTTACTAACAAGAAAACTATGGATAAGGAGATTTAGTTTAGCCAAGGAAGGGCCCTAAGGAGGAAAACTTTGTAGATAATAAGCAGCACTTTGAGGAGGAAACTTTGTAGATAAGCAGAAGAGGAATTGCTGCTGTGAAAGGATGCAGAGATCAGACCATGAACTTTAATGAACCAAAGCGTGTGATGGGATGAAGCTGCGACCCTAGAGGATGAGGGAGAGCACCCCTCAACTCAAATTAGTTGAGAGGCAGAAATACCACAAAAAGAAGAAAGAAGGTGGAATCCCCAATTCCCAGAATAGCTATGAAAATGTATTAGATTTCCCAGAAGTTTGTTGAGTGTGTATGCAATGTTCACATATAAACACGCTACACCTATAGCTCGGTGTGCCTCTGGAGGAGCAATCCCTAAGCACCCAGCGCTGCAATAAAGGATACCTGCTTAATGGTTACACTGGGCCCTGGCTGTTGTGTGAATTACCACATTTCACACCAACGGCAGATGTGTTTTGTTCCACAAAATGGCTGGTTGGGACCCAGGCCTCATGGGCCATGCATGCCTCCACCTTCATCGACCCTCGCTTCTCCAGCAGCCCCTTCTTTCTCACCCTGTGAGAGACCTTAGGAAGTCACTTTTTCTCTTCACAGATGTACCACGGGGCAGGCGTAGGACAGCCCTGAATACAGCTTAAGCACCTTCCGAAAAATGGCGCCCACCCTGCTGACAGCAGACCCCTGCCGCTGAAATAACGGGGGGAGAAGACAGGGACGAGGCCAGCGGGACGCAGCCGGGGACGCCGCTCTTCCGCCCGTTCCCACTTCCCAGGGTTTCCTTAACCACGGCCCCGGGGAAAGAGGAGCTGCCCTTGGTCAGCGACCCCACCGCGCAAACGGCAGCCCCGCACCCCGCGGGAGAAGCCCCGTTTGCCGGGGCAGGCAAAGGAGCCATCAGACGACATCCCGACAGCCAGTTTTACCTCAGCCCAGCCGCGGCGGACCCCTTCGCCCCTGGGCGCGGGGGAGGCGGGCCCCGCCGCGCTCCCAGGCCGGGCGCCTCCGGCCGCATAAAGGAGGCGGGCAGGGCCGGCGCAGCGGCGGGAGGGAGTGTACTGAGGGGAAGAGCCGGCGCGCGTGGCGGGGAGGCGGCGCGGAGGGAGGGCAGCCCGGCTGCGGGAAGCGGGGCTCCGCGCTGGGACTGGTTCCTTCGCAGCCATTTTCTGTCCAACCAAACAGCCGATTTGCGGAGGGAGCCAACCAGGGCCGCACTGGAGGTTTGTGCCTGGCTCCGGCCAATGATTGGTAACCGGTTCCACTGCAGGCTCGAATGAAATGTCCGTCTCCCTCCCCGGGCCCCGGCGCTGCCGCCGCGCCGCCGCCGCGGGGACCAGGAAGTGGGGGGCGGCAGCCCCCGGGCCCCGCTACCGGCCGCTCGCCTCTTTGTGCGACGGGAGGCGCGGGGGCCGCGCGAGTGGGGCGGGCGGCGGTGGTGATGGTGGCGGCGGCGGTGACGGGGGGTTCTTGGCAGGGGCGGCGGGGTAGCTGCCCCTGCCGGTGTCCCCTTCTTTTTGCGGGGCTGGGCGCGAGGTGGTGCGGTGTGTGTCCGTCTGTCCGTCCCCCCGCTCCGGCTCCATTTTGTGGCGTAGCGGGGAGGGGGAGGTACGAGGCGGAGACGAGGGAACGGTTGTCCCGCGGCCGCCGGTGCGCGAGCGGTCGGGGCTCCCGGTAACCGCCTCCCCCCGGCCGCTGAGTTGGCGGCGGGGCGCACGGCCTCCCGCCGGACGGGTCTGCCGGCCGCCGCGACCCCTCGGCCGCGATTTCTCTCCCGGCCAGCCGGGCTGTCTCAGGCCCCCTTCCCGGCGGCGGCATGGCGTGCGGAGTCGGGGCGGGGGGAGGGCGGCTTTGTGCCGGCCGCGCCTCGCCGTGCACCGGTGGAGGGGGCTCCGCTCCCTTTTGTTTTTGCCCGGCCAGCGCCGCGGTCCGCTGAGCCCCCTCCCCTCGCCGCGGGAGCCGAGGGGCCGGGGCCCCGCCGCGCATCTGGCGCGGCCCCCACCACGCCCACGGCCCCTCTCCGGGCCGGGAGCTGGGTGGTGGGGTGCGAGCGGCCCCTCCGCCGCTGTTGCTGTCGAGACCGAAATTTCCTTGAAGGTCTGCCGGTGTTTTGTCATGGATAAGGCGTGTAGGGCTGAGGCCCCGGGTTGTGGTGAGAGTACCCCGGGTGATTTTGCGGGCAGCCCGATACGAGCTCGGCGCTTCGGGGAGAGAATAAGGCAGGGGTCTGTGGGGGGGATGGGAGGCGGGGGGTTAGCTAAAAGCTCCCAGCCAGCGGGCAGGTCCAGGTGTGCGGCCTCTCCTCCCCACAGGTGTGGGAGCCTGCTGCCTTCAGCGTGGAAATCGCAGCCAAGGTTATTGTCAATAAAGTTGCTCAATGACTGGGGATGCGTTGTGTTGCTCGGTTTGAAAGCGAGGGATGGCTGTAGGTGAGGTGTCTATCGAGCAGATGCGAGCTAGGTGCAAGGAAGACTTAGAGCCTATTTGTGTAAATAGGAAGGTTTCCCCCTCCTGCCCTGCGCTGCCTGCTCTTGCATCATTGAAGGACATGAAATCAGGAAGTGAGATCGATCAGCTGGCACAGCCAAGCAGCATCGACGCCTTATCCCGTAACACACATGGCAGGTAGGAGAGAGATGGGACTCGGCCCTTCCCTGTGTCTGCACAACTCTTGTGTGTTCAGCAGCTGTTCTTGGGCGTACTTGTGTGTGCCAGCCACTGCTCCATCCAGAGACTCCATAGTTGGTGAGGAGCATTGTGTAGGTTATTCACTATCATCTTTGATTAAAAAAAAAGTGCTAATCATGTTCTAGTAATGTTTTTGTGGCTCTTCAGATACACCGGTTAAAGAAACCTGCTGTACCATGGCAGCAATAGAAAATGAGTCAACTTCCAGGTTTACCAGTTTCTTTGAGGCTTAGCCAAAAAGATGTTCTGTAATTAACTGTCTAGTAAAAGCTGCCTAGTGTCCTTGGATTGTGTTTGGGAGGGCAAAATGATTGATAACAACATTACTGCATTTCTAGGTGGTGAGGAACATAGAAATCTGGATTTCGACCCTTGAATGGGCTCTCTTGTAAATTGTAACCTTTGCGTGTCATGCTGATAGATGGAAGTTACAGTCAATTTAAAAAAAAAAACACCTTTTTTTTTGTCTGAGCTTTCTCAAGATCAGGCAAAATATTAGCAAAAAGCAAAATGGAAAGAGCTGCTTTAGGCATTACTTAGTCTGGTTTTAATTGGCTTGCAGGAATGGAGAAATGGTGTTTATGCATAATCATTAGCATAGCATTCCTGAACAATAAGCGTAGTGATTACTTTTTTTTTTCCCACCCCCCTTTGCTTATGTGGCCTATGGCATGACAGCTACAACATTAAGGGAGGATCCATCTGTAATTGTCTGGAAGACCCGAGATGGTTTAATCTGAATCATTATTTATGAGGTCTGCGTGAGTCCCTTGTGCTCCACATTGAGCGGGTGATTATATATGGTCTTGGCTGCTGGTGCTTACAGCTATGAAATTATATTTGAAAGAATGCTGGATGCTACTCTAAAGACTTTAATAACTGGCAAATACAGCAGCTCTTAATTTAATAGGTAACCTCTTACTTGAAGAGAGGCAGTGTACAGAAATTGAGTGGAAAAGAGTGTTCAAGATACTGCAAAGATGTGAAATACTACAAAACTTTTAAAGGTGGATTGTCTCATTTTGTCCACACTAAAAAAGCTTTCAAGGCTCTTTAGTGCTTTGGAGTGCAAATCTAACATCACTCACCATTAAAATTTAGATTAGAAAGAAACTTGACTTTTCAGTACTCTGGTTTGTAACAGTATTTTAGAGATTCATGGTATTTGGAAATTTATGGTTTAGTGGCAGGTTGCTTGTAAAAAAGTGTGAAATATGACTATGTATATGCATGCTAAGCACCATGTGTAAGAAAACATTGGTAGAAGAAAAGGAAGCAGCAGCAAACTTTATTATTTTGACTGAAAATAACTAGCCTATCCTGACCTAGCTTTGGAAATCTCTTATTCTTCACAAGCCACAGGGCAAGTAAGCTTCTTGGCACACTTGCTATACTACCACAGTGAAGGAAAAACATAATCAACCTACAAACATTATCAAACTTACAGAAGGAAAAGGTAGGATTTAATAAACAGGTAAGCTTAGGGCTTTTTGTTAACAAAAAAATGCTAGAAAAGCATCAAAAGGTTAATATGGAAAGGTAATGTGGGGTTTTTAGTAAGTGTTGGAGCAGGAAGGAGGTGCTGGTGTAGTCTGTTCACCACTGCTCCCCTCTTCCAGCTGCTACAAAAGCACCAAAACTGCCTCTGTTCATCTGATTTTTGCCCTCTGACTTCTCTCTCTTTTACTGCCAAAAAGAGAGGGCATGGAAACAGTTTCTCCTGCTTGTTCTGTGTCACTGATGTGCTCCTACTTGGTGTAAAAATGTATCCATTGATAGTCTGCCCATACACATGGCAGTTAACCAGTTACCCATCCTAGTGAGGATGCAGCTGGATCCATGCAGAGAGGACCTGTGGCTGGTGACATCAGGGCTTGTGGGATGAGCCATAAAGTTGATAATGCTGGTACATGCAGGGGGAAGATGGAGAGGTGAAAAGGCCCTGTGTGGATTTTGTTAGGGAAAGGTTTTGTCCCTGGGGTCCAGGGGGATGGAGCCTGGTACAGCCTAGATGCTAACAAGCCTTAGTGACGCTGTCGGGTCCTCTCAGCATCACTCTGCTTCTCCTAATGTTATTCCACTGTGGGGGAAAACACTGAGTGTGGGAGATGAGAGGAGCCTGAGATGAAGAGAGACAGTGCAGCATCTGTTTATGTTCTAGGCACATACTAAGGGGTTTTAGCTTTAACGTTTTGTGGATCTGCTGTAACTATGTCCTGTGGATGTATTTAGCAGTCGGTGTTTCTTGCTGCAGGAAACACTGGTTTACTGCCAGGTGAGAATTCAGTGGGAGATTATTTTCTCCAGAAGTCATTGAAAAATAAAAGGAAATTGTATTTTCAGTTTAAAAAATATTTCTGTGTAGGACCAGCAAGTGAGGGTGCAGAGAGCTCAAATGAAACTGTTGCTGTTATGTACTGCTCTACAGCTTTACATCTCTTGTACTAAGGTGTGGCGCAGAATGAATCTACAATGGCTGAAGTGACTGCTACCTACAGCTTTAGCTTACATCCTGCTTCTGTGGCAGGGACAGCTGTGTGGAAAGTGTACCAAGAGCTTCAGTTTGTGACCTCATTTTCTGCTCTCCCTCTTGTAGAGGCAGTAGTTTTGGGAGAGAGCGTAGATAAATACCTGGTAAAG
Organism: Gallinula chloropus; assembly: GCF_964237585.1. Classification (NCBI taxonomy): domain Eukaryota; kingdom Metazoa; phylum Chordata; class Aves; order Gruiformes; family Rallidae; genus Gallinula; species Gallinula chloropus. The sequence goes on from NC_140085.1 coordinate 23,749,180, forward strand.
TGCTTAAATCATAAGAGGCCTTTGGGTTCCCTCAAGAGAGCAGTTTTGCAAATCATTGCCAGATAACTTCCTCATTTGAAGACAAAATTATTTTCTTTGATTCTATTTTTGTCTTGGACCCTTCCTCTCCTCAGTGCTAGCAGGTCTGGGCTTGCATCCTACTTTCTTTAACTGTGGTTTAGCTGAGCCACTGATACTGCTTGCTTAAGAGTAAATAGCACATAAGATCTACTTTGAGATAGTGAGTTTTTATTAATTCAGTATCAATGTATTCTAGGAATAGTCTGAGTTTTGGGCAGCTGATAGAAGAATTTTTATTTTAAAGCATCCTCCAGAACATTTTCTACCACATGTCACTGTAAACCTGTTCATCTGCTTGCATCTTATCACTGAATTTTCTTTGATGCCCTTGATGAGGAGTGTTTCTCTTTTAACGTATTTCTTAGGTTAGTTTCCCTAGATCCATTAATTTGTGTAGTCCTTGTAATGTTGTTCTTTATTAGAGAGGATAAATCCAAACAGAGAGCCACCACCAGGAAACTTAGTGCTGCTGCTCCTCTGTATTCAGATGCTTTTTGCTTTGTATCGCTGAGTATTTGGTTTGAGGGTCTGGTACTTGTTTTCTCTCCTGCATTGATAAAAATCAGGTGATGGTGTTGTCACTTTGGAGACTGCCATGTTGCTTCTGATATGCTTAAATTAGTCTTGGTTTTGTCAGTTTGTGTGTGTGTGTGTGTGGAGGGGCTTTAGTGTGGCACTAAAGTGTAAGGGTAGTGTAAAACATGCAGCTAACTGCTTCTGGCAGGGTGTCCCGTGCTACCTTGGACTGCTGCCTTATGAGAATAACTTCAGGGATGCTGAAAGTTTAGTTTGTTTCATGGTTTTGGTTGGGGATTTTTTGTTTAAAGGAGGGATTAACAAGAGTGAGGTGAAAGTGGTGTTTTCTCGTTTTTGGGGTGCTGTGTTGTGTGTGTTACAGACCTGGTGCTGAGATGGCAGTCAGGTATGTGGTGATTGACTTGAGTTTTGAACATCTGAAATAAAAACTGTGATGTGTAACTGTTCTTTGAGATGGCTCGGGCAGCAGTGGCCATGTTTTTCAGCAGGGTTATGTTTGTGTCATCTACCAGGTTCAAAGAAATACTGGTAGAGTGACTAAATGGTATAACAGTTGCTATAGTCAGATGCCTAGAACTAAATTTCAATGACAAAATTAAACCTGACTGAAATTCTTCCATCGTGCTTACTTGGAGTGAAGCAGCGTGTAGAGAGATGCTGCTCCTTTGTTCACCGTGAGGCCAGCCAAGCAGTGGAAGCGGCTCCGGGGCCGCTGGACAGGCTCCGTCTGCGGACGTCTTCCAAGACCTGGCAGTATAAAGCCCCAGGCAACCTGTGCTGAGTTTGCAGCTGACCCGCCTTTGAGCAGGGGTTGGAATAGAGACCTCTTGAGGCCATCTAACCTGAATTATCTGATGAGCCTGGATTAAGACCTCATTATGCTAAGCGGTATGCAAAAGGGTGTTCTGCTGTCTGTAATCCCCTGTCCCAAGGTTGTAGTGACAGCTAAACATCTTTCTTAAAGAAATACCCACAGAAGTAATTTCAGTTGATGCTAAGCTGTCAGTGCCACTTTTCTTTATCTGTGGCAGATCTGCTTTTTTCTCTTGCAAGCCTTTTCCTGTCAGTTTTGCTAATCGCTGTTTTAGATTCATAATGTTGATAAGCTCCTACTTGAATTCTTACTAATTGTGGAATAATACATACTGTAAGTAGATATGGAAATGTATACACAGAAAAGAACAAAAGCACAGAGTCCCTCAAGGATCTATTAGTCTAATATGTCCAAAACTGTCTACAGATGCAGCAAAGATTTAAGAGATTGAAGCAGGAATTGTATTTTGAAGGTGAGCTGGGCTAATGAAAGCAAGATGTTTTCTTAAATAATACTGCTGGGTCTTGGCAATAAAGATGCAGATGGGCCAGCCTGGAGAACGTTAATTGCTTCAAATTGCAGAAGGAAGAGAGGCACAGCTCTCTTAATGATGAGCAATGTCAAGTCTGGTGATCTTGACGTGCAGGATTATGATATCCTTGCATTGTCATTACAGCGAGCTGAGTAAGCAAACTGCAGACCCTTTGGAAAATTGAAAAGCAAAGTTGAATCTCCCAACAAAGAGTCTGCAAAGTGCAGACAAAGCAAATTTATGCGAAAGTTGGCACGTGGAAAGCTAATGCTTAAAACACTACCCTTCCTTTGAGCAGGGCTGCTGTGTAGAAACTGAAACTGCTTTACCAAAGCCCGTGAAAAGGGACCTGCAGTGCTTTAAAAGAAGGAATGTGCGTAATATTCTGTACAGTGAAGAAGAGTTAGAAGTGGTGTCTCTTTTTTGAACAGTTCCTCAGGCTACATCCAGCTGTTGCAGCATCGCCTTGAATGCGATTCGTTACGTGTGCGTCTGTAGCCCAGTGTAGCACCAGGTGCTGTGTGGAAGTTTGAAAACAAAACCCAACCCTGTGGCCGCAGGCAAAGTGCAGATTAGTGAGAGGTTAAATTGCTCATATTTCTGGGTAGATATAAAAATAGCACACGACTGCTTCTGCCTCCCTCTCCTGGCTCATGGTTGTGGAATGAAGGGAGCTGCATGGTCTCGCCAGCAATGACCATGCGATACTTTGGGGTAGAAGTTGTTTTCCAGAGTCACCTGGGTATCTGTACAGCTGGTGTAGGTCAGTGAGTGAGTTGAGCTGGGTTGTTCCTCCTTGGGTTGTGTGTCTTATCTCGCCAGTAAGGTGGGCTGCTCAAGGTGGAAACAGTTGGGGTGGGAAAGGGGGAAGGATGAGAAGTGGTGGTCCAGAGAAGGAACTGTGTGAAGCATTCTTTGGAAATGGAAGAGCTAATGTTTTAGCAGACAGGTCAATATGCAAATGCTAACAGAGCTGTTTGATGTTGAACATAGCCAAGAAAATTTGGGGCAAAGGTGAATCTGGCAGTGTGCATCTAAATGTGTTAAAAAATACCTTTGGATTTGTGCAGCAGTGTTGAAAGAGTTTGCATGTGCTGGGAGTCCCTTTCGCTCCAAGCTTTGCTTTATTGCATCTCTCCAAAAGAAGTATTATTAAAGCATGTGACTGCAAAAATACAACATTGCTTGGGGGAAAAAAGCCCCAATGTTTTTGGAAGCACAAGAGCTAAATGTTCTGCAGAAGTTTATTCTTACTATACTAATTTTCAAGACACTTGGAAATGCAAAAATAGTCAAGATGGTGAAACTTGAATTCAGACTTAGATTTGGCACTGCTAAAATAGCCCCTTTGAAAGTGAAACTGTTGTCTGCCATGTTTCTATATAAGTCTAAACTTTCCACTGAGCACCTGATGAAAATGTTTAAGGGAATTTATTACTCCTGTAAAAAGGTGAAATGTAATACGATAAGCAGTTGCACGGCCTGGTTTGCTATTATAAGAACGCACCTGTATCTGAGTTGTGCAGTGTGGCAAAACCTGGATGCAGCAGCAGTGACCCGTTGGATTGCTCTTTGCCCGTGGCACGTCTCTGCTGAAGAAGTGGGAACCTTCAAGGGAGGTTGGGAGACACCCTCACCTGCTTTGCCTCCGCAGAACTGGGAAGCACGATATGTCAGAATCCCTGAGTGCTGAGGCAGTAAAGTGCTGTGAGGAGCCTCTTAGTTCAGAGCAGTGCTGTGAGACCTCTTTACTTGCTCACAAGATAGATTTTTATAGCAAATGTTGAGACTTGCTGTTGATGCTGTCAGTGGTTTTGCCCCATTGTAAGTGGGAAGGCAGTAAGGGTAGGTTTCTCCCAGGCTTCTGCAGCTGGTTAGTCCCTCCTTGGACATAGGTCCCTAGAAGGAATGAGAAAAGTGCTGTGTCTTTTGGCTTCTCTCTTCTTCCTGGCAGTCAAATTACCTGTTGAACTGTGGCCCAGTCTCTAAAGCCTTGAGGAGAAGGCTTTTTGTTGACCGACACATAAGAATGTTCTGAGGAACACTGAAGAAGTGATGCCCAGAGAAGTGAGGTGAGATAGAAGCAGAGAAAGCAAAGGAAAACATGACTTGGAAGACATGTAGGAGTAACTGATGCCTCAAGGAGAATGAAGATACAGAGGTGGTCCTGAGTTCTGGGTAGGAAAAGTTTGTTAGTGGGCTTGATAAAAGCTGTTTGGGTAGAGGGTAATAGTGAGTGTGATAGTTGTAGGTAAAGCATTCAGTGAACAGTAGGCTGGCGTTAGGTGTTCTGTGGGTTGTTCAAGATAAACAGATGCCTTGACCTTCTCAAGCCATGCTCTCCTGGGGGTGACACAAGGCTGTTACATATGCTGTGTGAACCAAATGCTTCTGTACCTCTGGTTGAAGTTCTGGGGAAGCTTCACAAAATAGTTTTCACTGTCAGTAAAGCTCAGTAACAAGAGAGTCGATACTCTTCTCAAGTGGCAGAGTATTTCTACTTTGTATGAGACCAGATTATGAGTTGATTGAAGTGCTGTTTTTCAGCAATAGCTGCACTTAGAATGTCAGACACGTACCTGAAAAGTTCCATTCCTCTTGTTGTAGATGGACGGCGATAGCTCCACAACGGATGCTTCTCAGTTAGGAATTGCAGGAGACTACATTGGTGGCAGTCACTATGTGATACAGCCTCACGATGGTAAGAAATGTAAATACTGCTGTATCTCTGTATGTATATATAAGAACTGGAAAGAAGCATATTTATGTATAGTCTTCTGCTATCATATGTCAAGCTAAGAATTTGCAGTTGTTTGTATTCATGTCTCCCTGTATAAAGCATTTTTTCCTGCAGACTGAAAGTGGAGGTTGGTTTTTTCAGTGCTGACACTTGAGTCCTTTGGGGTGATGAAATTATGTTCTAGGAGACAATTTTTATTTTGATGTGACATTAAGAGTGGCTGGTATTCAGCAGCCACCTACGTTTCTGTGCGCAGTTTGAGAATGATGATATCGAACACCCATAAAGGTAGCCTGGTGATAGATCTGTTCTTAAAATTCTTCCTGTAAGGTTAATATGCTGTGCCTTTAAAGGTCTTCATCCTTCAGTGTAAGATTTTAAACTGACTTAATTATTGCCTACTGTCTATCAAGTACAATTTCTGTTAACTTTTCTTTATTTCATTAGACACGGAGGACAGCATGAATGATCACGAAGATACAAATGGCTCAAAAGAGAGTTTTAGAGAACAAGATATATATCTTCCAATTGCAAATGTGGCAAGGATAATGAAAAATGCCATACCCCAAACAGGAAAGGTAATACCCTTGTCTAGTAAAAAAGTGTTAATAAGGTTTTTTTCCTTCCTCTGAGTGAACTTGAGCTGGTAGAACAATGTAATTTTTTTACAAATGCTCTTGGTTTGTTGGTGAAAAGTTTTATGGGGGGAAAAAAAATCTCATCAGGCGGTGATTGAGACTAAACCCATTTTGCTTAGGTTTCTGAAAGATTTTAGTAACTGCTGTAATTACAGCATCCAGAAAACAGTTCTCTTCATCAGGCTTTCAAGAGCTTGCTTTTTCTAAAATGTGTTCTCTGAAATCATTATAACAGGTCAGACTTGGTGACAGTCCTGTGGCAGTAAGAATATTTTCTGTGCAATTCTCTCTTAGAAAACTTAATCTGCTTTTATTGAGGTGCATAAAATTTGGAATAAGTGAACCATTTTGGATGAAATAAAGTCCAGTCCTCATCTTGAAGGAAAGAGAATGGTTAGTCTTCCATCACCCAAATCTTTACCTATCAAAATGACCAAAGAAGTCTTCCTTCTATCTTCTTGTAGATAAGGCCAGATATTGAAAGACTCATTTTATTTCTTCTAAGAATAGACTTTTTAATCTGTTTTCTGAGCTTGTGATTGCATAAACATTTGACTGTTTCACCTGTTTATCTTAAACCTTTGCAGGGTTCCTGTTATTTGCTGTTTCTTCATTGTATTCCAGTACAATTCATGCCCCAGTTAACATTTCCTCTAGCTAAAGATGATTTTTTTGAGATCACTCTAAATAGAAGCAAGACATAATTTACTTGCATCTGCTTGTACTTTCATAGTGTTCAGGGCTTCCTGAAGATCTGGGTGTTACATTTATATCTTTGCTGTGAAAATCTCTTCACTAGTCCATATTGGCATAAATTTCTAGTGATCAAGATGAGATTTTTTTTTTAAAGACTTTAGCATATGGGATGTCGAGCTATCTTGAAAAATCAGTGAGGTTTTTGTGAAAATCTGCAAGGGAAGCTGCTGGCTGATGAGTATTGAAAATCTTGCCTTATGTGTCTGAAAATACCAGAGGAACTACTGAAGATTGTACATATGGTTATGGCTTCATTTTTAAGAAAAAAATCAAGCAGGTTATTCTCATGTGAAGAATAAGAATCTTTATAATTGCAATCTTTGAGCTGGCTCCTGACAGCTTCCCAGATAATCATGAGTACTGCTTGCTGTTATTTTAAGTCAGGTAAATTGAATTCTCGTTTTGTAAACTTATACCAGAGTATTAAAGCATTAGAATTCCTTGCTACTAGGCATATACTCTAGTCCTTGAATCTGGTCAGGATAAAAATACCTGTTGTTGTGGAATCTGGGGGAATGTACTGGAGCAGGGTTGGAACTGCTGGTCTGTTAAATAGAGAATGGAAGTGGGCTAGGACACTCTAATGAGGAGGTTTAAAGAGGAGGTGTAAGTAAGCATCTGTATGAGATGTAAGCATCTGAGATGCAATTATTTGTAAAAGCTTGTACAGAACATAGCCATGACATCAGGAGATGCTGGCAGTTGGCTGTGCTGCTTGAAATAGTAAAACTTAGGTTACAATTGTATTGCAGCTGTGTCTACATAGAGCAGTGATGACATCGGGTGGTTCCCTCACGTACAGGTATTGCCTCAATGGGTGTTCTCATCAGGTTGGGGGGGGGGCTTTGTCTAGTGTATTATAATTTTTTTAATATTCTTGCATCTTGATTAATCATTTTATGATACTTTTTCCTTACTAGATTGCTAAGGACGCAAAGGAATGCGTACAAGAGTGTGTAAGTGAATTCATCAGCTTTATAACGTCAGAAGCAAGTGAAAGGTGTCACCAAGAGAAAAGAAAGACCATCAATGGAGAGGATATTCTCTTTGCCATGTCTACCTTGGGGTTTGATAGCTATGTTGAACCTTTGAAGTTATACCTCCAAAAATTCAGAGAGGTTGGTATATATTTCCTCATTTATTTAACGTGGTTGTGTTTATCCTTAGCTCCCTGTCATTGTAATTGTATACTGATAACTTGCACAGTATCTCACAGCTATTGTCAGGGACTAATGTAATCTTTAAAAGCTTTCCAGAGGCTATCAAGAGAAAAAGGAGTAAGTAAGCATTTTGATTAGACTTGCTGATTCAAAGTAGTTAAAGCTTTCAATTGAATAAATTCTCTAATATATTGCTGGTAGTAAATCACTCTTGTTCTTTAACGGTGCCTATTAAGAATACTTAATTCAATCTTTGGATTCAGTCAATAAAACTGTACTAGACTGCATCCTCTAAGGAACTAGGCTAATGCCTGCTGTTCATCTGGGCTTCAGATCTGCACAGGAAAAAGTTGTTTTTCTCATGTTGGAATAATGATTCACATGGAAAGCTCTCTGCTTCAATGTCAGGCTTTTAAAATCTGTTTTTAGCCTGTCCCTCAACTTGCTTTTGATACATAGTACATACTATGTATGTGATCTAAGCAGTTTTGATTAATTCCTTCTCTAGCAGGGAGTGACTTGTTTGCTTCTTTACTTTGGGATTCTTTTACCTTAGAATTCCAGAGTTAACTAAAAAAATCAAAGGTATTTTTATCTAGTGACCTCTCTTCCTCATAGTCCTGAGTGAGGGTTAAAATAATCCCATGAAAATAAAAACTGAAAGCAACTTAATTTTTTATGTATTCTTTTTCAAATGTGGATCCCTGTGTTGGCATGGTTTTACTGGTATGAGGGAAGCAGGTATGTCTAAATTGACAGTCCTATAGCTAGAGACGCTCTTCAGACATTTTGTTCAGTAAACCAAAGGTGTTTTTAATTAATGGGGTCAGACTGGCTAGTGATTAATTTGCTGGTAGTACTTGAAGCTTCCCCTTCCCAGGAGGTCGTTTGCTGTGATAACTGAGTAACAGGAGGTGTATTCTGAAAGTTGAGGTACTGCTGTGTGCTGTCTTTGGCTTCTGTATAGCAGTTGCACGTGCTGTTGAAGTGCATCTGTGCTTCAGTTTAAAGTGTAAGTAGTGCTTAACTAGTTTCAGTACTTCTCGAAGCCTGAAGTGATTCTATGTTACTTTCCTTCTGAAGTGGCCATTTTTTGCAGCTCTGTATGCTGTGGTAGCTGAGTAGGGGGATTGGATGGTTTTACTCATCAGTTTGAAAACTTCCATTCCAGCTAATTCTGTCTTTAGGGTGCTCTATATAGTGAAATATTTATGTTTTGTATCTTAGTATTTAGTCTACATCAAACAGTTGCAGAGAGTACTTTCTATACCCATATTAACATCTCAGATCTTATTATGTCATAGCATAGAGCACCAAACTTCACACTTGTAAAGCTGCATGCAAATGACTGGGAGCCTTGGCTTTCTGTGCTGGTATCCTTTCTGGCTGCAGTCCTTGATGTGGGAAAATAAATCAACTACCTTGGTTTGAAATGTTGGCTCTTAGTTGTATGGTGATGGCACTTGTGTGTGGTTGGTAAGCAAATGTTGCACGTTCTGAGTCTGTGGCTTCATGTAAATGCTCTTAACTGCTCCTTCTGGATTGCTGCAGATCTTTGACTTCAGGCAGAAGGTGAAAGTTTTGCTTAGAACTACACAGTCCTAGTTTGCAGGTTTTGTTTCAGAGGAGTATATGGCTAAGATGGAAAAACACCTTTCACGTATTCTTGTACTATGTGTGTTTTAAATCCAATAGTTTTAGAGGTCTTGGATTTCAAACTCCATCTGCTGTACAGTGACTTTTCTGCAAGTTCCAAACCTTAGCTAGAGCTCCTGGGGTCTTGGAACTATCTCCAGCCAACTGTGCTCTAATGTATGTATGTATTCTTTCCTTCCCCACCTTCCCCCCTGCCCCATTCCTCCAGGCAATGAAAGGAGAAAAGGGAATCGCGGGAACAGTTACAACTGCAGACGGTCTAAGTGAGGAGCTCACAGAGGAAGCATTTAGTAAGTAATACTTTTTAATATACTGTATTAAAACTAAGGCTCTTCTAAAAGCATCACTTATTAGACATCAGAATTCTTACTTGAGGAATAATACGTCCTGGACTGGTCACATGTTACACCTGTGATCACTGAGACTTTCATTTCAGATACCTGGAGGGTAACCTGTGCTCAGATAAACCCCCTGTCAGTAGAATTTATGGCCAGAATGAAGTGATTCAGCAGTAAATTATGACACTGTGGTAATAGGTAATGTCAACTGTGGAAGTTATTTAAATGCATACATTAATGCTGATTTTTTTTTCCTCTGTAAGGAAAGATGCAAACTTTTTTTTTCATTTTGTATTTTTCTTCCTTCCCTCCCCAGTAGCTACGTATTTAGGCCTCATTTGTTCTACTGGGAAGACTCATGGAGGAAAAAGTAAAACAAACTCCACTTGATGGCTTGAGGAGCTTGTCTCTGAGAAACGAGCCAGACAATGTCACCATCTTTGTATAATTCTAAAACACTCAGTTTACAGATTGGCAAATAAAATTTGTAGGGCAAGGAGTATTATTGGCAGCATTCATCGTTGTTTTTCTTCCTTATACTGTGAATTAAAGTTGTTGGGGCTTTGTTGGTTTTGTTGCTGCGGGATTTTTGCATAGAGCCTTCACCTCAGCTTTTGAATGTTCCAGGCTGGTAGTCTTGAAGGTGATACAAGAAGAATTAGGAGGCACAGCTCTAGCCATTCCTACTGACAAGATCTAGTTTTTCAAATGCCTGATAAATCTTCTGTTTAAAATCACTGGTCATCTACTTAATGAGCAAAAATTCAAAGCTGGAGGACTGAAATGACATACTCAGGGTCTGAAGCACACTTTGTTCCCAGTATGATAACTTTGGCTATATAAATCAATACAGACTCTGGGGCTCCCCTAGCCTGGAAGATAGGCTCATGAAACTGGCTGGAAAGTAAGAATCTAAGCCTGAACATTGCAGAAGACTTATAGAAAGTTGGTGGGTTTGGGTTTTTTATGTGACTCTTTTAATTTTCTAATTAAAGATTAGGGCATGCAAATAGTAAACTCCTGTCTGCAGTTACTTATATGTAATAGCTTTTGTTCAGAAAGAGTAAGACACTAGCATAGCTATTGATCTCAGTTACTTACCTTGAGTATAATGCTGATGGTTTCTGGATTGCAGCTGGTGGGAGTCTGTCCAGCTTGGCAGCCTGCCAGATCTATATATTGAAATGCTTCTAAAAGCTTTATTTTGTATATATGTTGTGATTTGCACTTGAAGCATGTCATAATCTGCCACTGAAGAGTTGAAGAATACAGAGGTGGAGGCTTCTGATCCTGTCTGCATCTGGTATCTTGTTTTGTATGAGCAAAGAGGAGAAATCACAAAGTTTCTCCTCTGGATGCTCATGCTCCACTCAGCCGAAGTACAATGCCAATGGAATCCTCTCACCCCTGTGGGTTCTTTGCCCCCTCAGCAAATTTGATATGGTCCCTGTTAAATGGCAGAAGGCTGAAGATCTGTTCCTAAGCACTTGTTTAAGTATCTCAAGCCTGGGAGTCTGTGTGCTCCATGAAATAAGCCTTAATTTGCTGTGATTTGAAAGGAGCAATTTTGGAGGCAAGTATTAAGTCTTGGCAGGATGCAAAGGAGATGTTGCAGTTGAGTGCTGCCGGTGTTTCTCTCCATCAGGGCAGCTATGGATTACTTCAGAACGATGGTCTCACTGTGACAGTTGCTCAGCTTTGTCTTACCCTAATGCCAAGGCTGGTTGGAAGCTTGGCATGAAACTGTTGGATGTGGAACATGCACATTGAAGGGCAGTAAAACTTTGGACCTGCCAGGGTCACTTGTCACTATGATCTTACTGCATCACTTGCAACTTAAGGATTTGGAAGTTATTGCAAGGAAGGAAGGAAAAAAACCCAAACCAACCAACCAAAAAAAAAACCACAGACAAGAAAAAAACCAACTAAAACCCCAGTTAGAAAACTCCCAAGCATCAGTTTTCAGATTAAAGTTGTTAGGATTATACTGTGTTTTCAGAATATTTTAATGGTTTATATGTACATAGTAACAGCCATATTTCCAAAAGGAATGAGTCTTCTAGCAGAGAGCGTTGTGCTATGATGACTTAACTTACAGCCCAGGAGCTTTCCTGCTTTGCTTCCGAGTAGCAGTTGTCACACATGGACTCTGACTGTCACAGTGCTCAACATACATGTTTCTGTAAAGGCATTACGCCTTGTGAGTTCTCTCCAAATCTCCAAAGTACTTTTTTACTGCATTCCTTGGCCACCTCTCTCCTTTGTGGAACTCAGAGCTCTTGTGTGTACCCTGAAGGGCATGCTGAAGTCATCCAGCGTAATGTCAGGTCTGCGGGTTGGGGTTTGGGGATTTTTTTTCCCCATTGCCTGGCTCTGTTCACCTCTGCCACCTTCCTTGGGGCTTCTGTGTTACTGAGTCCCCGAAGGGTCCTGTTAATAAAGCAGCACAGTGTTTCCATTGACTCCTCATGTACATGTGTGCTCAAGTGCTACCTGATGTTGAAGCAAAGCAAGCTCTGACTTCCCTGGGTTTCTGGGGATGTTGAATGCTGGAGACTGCTTTCTCAGTGGTCAGGGTGGCAAACACCCCGCCAGGCACCTGCGCAGGGCTGTGTATGGTCCTGCTTCAGATACGTACAGGGGAAGACCAAGGTGCAGCCTGCCTTTTAGATTATCTGATATAAAGTTAATTTCACTTTTTTTTTAAGTACTAATGGGAATAAAGTTGTTTACTTGTAACAATAATGAGTGTGACCCTAGGCAGTGTGGGACGGTAGCTCTCTGGAGGGGAACTGCTCCGTAGTCTCTGAGTGGGCCACAACTAAATGTTATTTAGTGGTGACAGACATCTCCACCAAGGCTCTGTGCATCCTGCAGTCCCTCTCTGACTATTAAAACGCTCTTTCTTTCAGCTAACCAGTTGCCAGCAGGCTTAATAACTACAGACGGCCAACAGCAGAATGTCATGGTCTACACAACATCGTACCAACAGGTACTGTATCCCGTCCCCTACTCTCCCTTCAGCTGCTAAAATTTAAACACTAATTCCACTGCCCTGTTGTGAAAGCTGAGAATGGATTTGACTTAGTCCTTTGGTGGTGGCTGTCAGGACGTTCCAGCCCTGTGATGATTCCAGGCTGGCAGCCGTGGTGCAGGTTCGGAAAAGGCGCGTTTGAATGCGATCTTGCTTTGTCTCTCTCCAGATCTCCGGTGTTCAACAAATCCAGTTCTCATGACTTGAAGAAGACTTTGGATCTGGGAACGCGAGACGGAAAAGCTGTGCGACTCTAACAAAGAGGCAGTTTTAATGACTGGTGAAGAGACTTATCTCTTTGTATATTAAATAGCTGTAATGTAGCTACCAGAAGCTTGACTAATTGAGGTGTGAATTCTGACTCAAATCTTTTTTCATGATGATTTTAAAAGGAAAAAATTGGATTTTAAAGGTATTAAAGTATTTTTGTTTTGTACAAGAGTTTGTTGCTCTGTATAACTCCTGTATGCATTGTATATTGCAATTTATTACTGTCAGAGATTTGTAGACAGTTTCTTATTTTCATATTAAATCATGTTACTTTTGTAATTCAGGTAAACAGCTGGGTTATTTCATGTTTACCCTTTGAATAAAATTGTAAGGGTAAAGTTCATTTTTGAATGCAAGTTGCCTTTATTATAAAGATTGAGTTGGTCTTGGTTATGTAACTTGTCTTGCATGACAACCTCAACTAACATTACGTGTCAGCATATTTATTGAAATTTTGAAAGGGACTTTTGCTCATGAAACTAGCAGCTCAAAAGAATCGCTACAACTGTTTTGTTTTGGGGGTTTTTTTTGATGTAACTCCAGAATTAAAAGTTAAATCAAAACCAACCAGTGCTCTACTACATTTAGAGACTTAGAGCTTATCAACAGTGTTGATGAAAACACTGACTGTGTGTGATACAGGTCTTCATTTCAGTTTTTAATTATTTTTTTCTGTTGCAGTAACTCTCCTTAGATTGACATTGATATATTTGCAGTAGTCTTTGTGCTACTGAAATAACTCTTCCTTTTTATGTATGGTTTTTAGAATCCAAAACTTAGCAATTCAAGGGTAGTGGGGGTGGGAGGGGTGGATTTTATAGTCCTTGTGGTAAAAGATCTCATTTTAACTTTTTACTGAGATGTTTTAAGGTTTCTTGTGAGACTGTGGGCACTCCTGTGTTAGCGACCCTGTGAGTGTGTGTGCGAGTGGCCGAAACTGGAACAAGTGGTACAAATCTGAAATGCAAGACAGACTCCTAGTTTTGGTGTCTCTTTCCTGGTTTTGCAATAAACTCTTCCTAGATAATGTAGTTCTGTATGTTTAGTGAGCTGTTCTTAGTAACATTGCTGTTCCTTTAAAAAACAGGTGGGTAATTTTGTTAGATGCAATGTCTTAGCCTGTTAGGAGGGTGGGGGGTGGTTTTAGTAATATCTTCTTCAGACTGAATTTTGGGACCTTTGATATTTTTACTGTTTGCAGTGGACTAAAATGTAATATAGTAATTATCTTTCCTCATGCTGTCATTAATTTAAGCAAACCACACCTTGAATCTGTTGCCATATAATGTCATGATTTTTTTCTTTTTTTTTAAAGTTACAGTTTAATACTGGGCAAATAGTTTTGAGACATCCTGAAAGGCTGAAATAGCCAGTTCTTTGCTAAACAAAAATTTATGTATGTGCAGATTTGAACAGTGTTTCCTACAACTCAGCACGATGCTGGCAGAGCCTCTGGAGGGCATCCAGTGTATTTTGTGTCGATCTGGGCGGATGTTCTGGGTTTTGTGGAGGTCTGTCAATCTTCAGCAGCTATGACTGAACAAATGGAGTTTTTCATTAAATGTACCAATGGATAACACAACCACTCCACCAGCCCCTTCTGTTTGTATTCTGTTTCTTTCAGGCTGTCATACCCTGTTCTTGATGAGCCCTGATTTGCAATGGGAAAAGCTGTGATGGCACCTAAGGAGGAGCTAGGAGAGGTCTGGGAGTTGGATGTACAGAAAGGGGGCTGAAGTTGTGTCTCACTTGATTCTGGCTACATTTTTCATTCTGCCCCCTCTTCTGTGAATTTAGGTTGAAGTGTTTGGAGTCTGTGGTTTATACGCTGTCATAGGAGCAAAGGAGCTTGATACTGCTTTGGTTTTATCTTCTGTTTTCCCCTGAGGGCCAGCAAAGCTTGTTCATTCACATCCTGAAAATAAACACGCAGCAGTAATTGTACCACATTTTGTTCCATCTCTCTCTGACATGGCTTACCTTACAACACCCTGCAAACTTTGTTGTACTGGTAAAACAAAAGTGACCTGAGGAAATAGTTGTTAATTTATATTAGTAGTAGCACAACCACCACCGAGTCTTTATTTTTAAACCACTGACAATGTGTTCTCACCTTTCTCTCTGTAAGTACCCACAAGTTTTTAAGAAGCTTCAACCAAGAGTGACCATTTCTCTTGTCTCACATCCTGCTTCTACAAGCCTGCTGCCTTTGCTTCTCTGAATTTTTTTTTTTAGGCTAACATACCCTAAACTGAGCTCCAGTCAGCTGTGGGAGCCTGTGCTAAACCTTGGAGAAAGGCTGGTTCAGACAGCAGCGATGCTTGAAGGTACTTTTCCAAGCAGTGTGATACTTTTTTTTTAGGTATCTTTCCCTGACACAAGCAAATTTTACTGATTAATTTTTTTACAGTGAATTTGTATGACTTGATCTTTCTGCCCTTTCTTACTAGGGTGCTTGTTGTGTCTTTAATAGCACAGGAACACTGCTAGAAGAGCTAATTTAGGTGCCTGCCTTCTGCATCCTGCTTTTCATTACAGGCCTGATGGGAGCCGAGGCTCTGCCTTTACCAGCCTCACTGGTGTTTGTATTTTTACTGGTTTATTTAGTCATCCATTGTGATCTCTGCTGAACGCTAAAGTATGTGGTTGGATGGTGTAACTAGAACCCAGAGGGAGCTTTGGCGTGGGGCTGTATATCCTCAGTACCCACTGACCTGTGCTGCTCTGCCTGCAGCCAGAAATCCCATGGAATTACATAGGCTGCACTTTAAACAGCCCTTTCCTTTGAACCACACCCTGGATACGCTGTGGGTAGGTCAGATCAGAGCTGGGCCCCATTGCAGAGCTTCAAGATGATGCTCATTAACATGCTGTGAACACATTTAGGTGATTTCTCTTCCCTTTGGCAGGAGTGGAAGTGTATGGGCAGCTGCACAGGCGCAGGAGGGTCCTCAATACAAAGCAACACCAGAGCCAAGTGGAGAGCCAAGGACCAGTGTTCTCCCCAGCACTTTGCTGTCATGATAAGAGCTGGCAGCAGCCTTGCTTCTAGCTATAAAATTATTCATTTTGCAGAGCTTTGCATGTGATTAACATTCTAGTTAAGCCACATAGACTTGATGCTTAAGTTGTATTTACAGTGGTAAGACAACTTGCTCTTACAGTACTATGTTCCCAAATGGTGCAGGGCCAGCTTGCTTTGGTTTTGGTATGTGCCAAGGAACACAGAAGGAAGTTTTTCACTTAAATTTGAAGTGAATTTTTCTTATGTTTATAGATTGAAAAAATAAGTTTTTGCATGTAGATTCTAAGATGAATAATGCTATAGCGAAACTATATTTTATATAGGGCCCGAGCAGTCCTGTAGGAAGAAGGTAAATATTGATAATACGGACAATGGGTTATGCTTACATTCCCCTTTCAAATTATCTTGGTGGAAAGAGCAGTGGCAGAAAGATGACTTTTGGCTGTGGTACAGTTTAAGACCGGTACCTAGTTGAAAACATGAACCAGTAAGAGATGTTGTTGGTATAGTCATTCACATTTCTGCCCTGTAAAAGGCTGAAAGAAATTACACTTAACTGAATATTGATCTGTTTACCTATTGATCTGTGAAATCGTCATGATAATGGACTGGGGCGTCACCTCTGACCCTCAGTATGTAAAAACGTAATGGCAAGCTCTCCAGAAGCTCAGTGTCAGTTCAGCTTGTGCTGACATGCAAAGCCAAATGCTCTTGGGAGGGAGAGCAGTGTGCTCCTATGTGCTGTAGTTTGCAAACTGGTGCCAGCTGTGCTGTGTTTATGAAACTGGAGTCTCTGATGGGGGCTGGGGAGGCAGGGGGAGAGAGAGGGATGGGCAGGGAGTCAGCTGCCCTGGTTGAGGAAATCTTCCAGGCAAAGTGCCAGCGTCATTTCCTGGAATATCCTCTGGGAGCATAATGGGCCAGAGCATCCATTTTTCAGGGGAAATGGCACCTGACTTAGTTTCGCATGAAAGAAAACCAGCAAGGTTTAAATCTGCTGGGCAGAGAAGCATCCCCCAGGCTGCTGACCTGATCTGCCTGCAGCTAATATTTAATGTGGCCCAGCCCATACAGTGCCAGGGACAACTGCTGATGTTTAGGATGGAGCTGCCTGAAAGGGTTTGGCTTCTGGCTAACAAACCACAGGTTTTGGCTAACAAGCAACAGTGTGTTGCAAAGTTTTAGCAGCACTTCACTCCTGGGAGAATCAGCCCAGGCTTTTGGTTCTGTTCAGGGTCAGATTGCTTTTGTCCAGAAATTACTGGGCACAGTGTGAGTCCTCCCCTGCTCTTGGGGTAATGGTGACTAAAGCACTTTCCTGCTGCTCCTGAACTGTGTCACTGTGCATCTTCACTGTGCACAAGACAAGGACAAGTCCGGGTTGTTTGTAACTCCGAGCAGTTCCCTGCCCTGCCTTGGTACCCAGCTCTCCCCAGACTGAGGGCAGGGCACGGGCGTAGCCACAGGCTGTAGCTTGTCCAGTGACAACTACAGCAGAAACCTGATTTCTTAGATGTATTTGCTTTAGCTGTGTCTTTAGCATGGCAGAAACAAGAGGTGAAACTACAGAAGCCCCATTTTTAAATCAGCAAAATAATTGAGTAAATAAGGGCAGGGTCTCTGTCTGAAATGACGTGGCTGCGATGATGAGAGCATCTCTGACCCAAAAGGACACAGTAACAGCAAATAAATAAAAGCAACTTCCAGCAGGACCCATGAGACTGACAGTCCAGCTATAAATGCTGTGTTGCTCAAAAATGCAGCTCAAATGTGGTCACTGCTTTACGCAACAGCAAATTAAGAGGAGTACATACCAGTTCTGTCTGCTCCCAGACAGAAGACAAGCAGTAGAGCCCATCAGAGCTTATCTCCCATCTCTGGAGAGAAGAGCGTGGGTCGCACGCTCTTCCCTCAGAAAGGACTCTGGGTCGCACAGGTTTGTTTCCGCAGCATCTGATGCCCTGGCCATGAAATCCAAACCCACCCAGATGCCCAAGTTCCCCGTGTAACGTAACACACTGGGAAGAGTGACCTGGTGAGCAGGAAGCTGCCTGGAGGCAGGCGGTAGGAGAAGCAAAGCACCAGGGAAGAAGTGAAAGGCTCTGAAATCTCACCTCTACCCAGCTGGAAAGCATTTCTGGTACAGGGAAAGAGGCCCTGTCATTTTGGGATGGGAATGAGGAGACTGCAGGGCCTGGGGAGTGCTGTGTTGGAGGACGAGTCTGCTCTTACTGCATTCAAACCTGAGAATAATAGCCAAATTTAGCAAGCTGGGCAGCTGAAACTCATTCAAAGGGGCTCTTGAGTGGGTGCAGTGGGATCAAGGTCTGCACCTTCCAGAAACAGAAAAACTGACAATAAGCAGCAATTCTGTGTTGTCTGGCTTGACAGCTCCGCATTGCTTCAGGTGGCTCAGCAGCACCTTTCTACTGCAGCTTCATCTTCCTAACCTTCCAACAGTGGCACAAATATGACAAACTACAAGAAAAACATTGAGTTCTTGGAGCATGTCCAGAGAAAGGGCAAGGAAGCTGGTGAAGGGACTAGAACACAAGGCTTAGGAGGGGCGGCTGAGGGAACTGAGACTGTTTAGCCTGGAGAAGAGGAGGCTGAGGCAAGTCCTTACTGCTCTCTACAACTGCCTGACAGGAGGTTGTGGTGAGCTGGGAGTCAGCCTCTTCTTGCAGATAAGTAGCAACAGGACAAGAGGGAATGGCTGCAAGTTGTGCCGGGGAGGTTCAGGTTAGAAATGGGGAGAGATTTCTTCTCAGAAAAAGTGGTCAGGCATTGGAACGGATTGCCCAGGGAGGTGGTGGAGTCACCATCCCTCAAGGTGCTCAAGGAAAGATTGGATGAGGTACTTAGCAACATGGTTTAGTTAGTAATATAGGTGGTAGTGAGATGGTTGGACAAGATGATCTTGGAGGTCTTTTCCAATTTTAATGATTCTGTGATTCTTTGAAATGGATTTCAGTAACTAATCTTTGAATAGTAACTATGTACATACTCTGTATTTATACTAAACTGTTTGTTTACAAATGGTAACCATTTGTAACATGAGTAGGTGAAACCTCAGACTGTTAGATTGAAGTTTCAAGTCTTTTCCAAGACAGTCATTTCAGAGAGTTTCTCCCAGGCTCTCAACTTTCTCCTTCCGGAGCGGACAGCATAGAAAATCAACATGTAAAAGTCTCCTCCCTATTCGGGCAAAATGCAATAAATAAATAATTACAATGCAGCTGCTAAAAAGAAAAAGTTGGGGGTACTTCTTAATGCTGCTCAAAGTTTTAAGCTACTACTTGTAGCAAATAATTTTCTGTTAAAGGAGAATTACAGGCACTGCATGGAAGAGAGAGGCGCTTAACCTAAAAGGCAGTTTAGAGTCCCTGTCAATCCCCGCCCCCTCTCCCCCTCCATTTAAACAAGAGAATGCAAACAAAAAAAAGAGGATGCAAACAAAAAACCGAAGAGCTGCTGACTTCAAACCTCAGAAGATAGCATGTACCCAGTGTGCCTCTTTCAAGAATCACTTGGAAATAATTACATATTGATAACTTCCATGTGTCTCCAACAGGATTTTGTAATTCCACCAGATACAGAAATAGTGCTCTGGACTCTGCATACCAGTGGGGACACACTGAAACACTTTGTCTCTTTTTCTCTTTGAAGATACCATATCCACGCCTTAATTTTCATTTTAAGGAGCTGCTGTACCAACTTAGCAATGATGTCATATATTAAAAGCAGATGCTTGTGAGAGGCAAGAACCCCCTCAATAAAATGATGACAGCAAACTAAGCCCAGCCCCAACTGTGTAGATTTTTGTTGTTGTTCATGGCAGGGCTGTACGTTCAACAAGTAACATGAAGTACTTCGGGCTTTGAAGGATTTTGGGAACAGACCAAGACAGTCACTTACCACCTTTTCAGACGCCAGATTTTCAAGACCTAACGTTAGGCACATATGGATGGAGTTAGACAAACGGGCCCACTAGCTCACAGAGATCCCCTGGGCCTCCCTACCATCCCAGCCCGCCTCTTCCATCCCGCTCTCCCACCCGTGCAGCCCAGCCCTCCCTTCTTTTGCTCCCCTGCTTCTGCCTTTACAGGGCTCATCAGCCCAGCAGAGCAAACTCACACAGTCTGAAATTAAACCAACTGCCTAAAACACATCTGCATCCCGCTGCCTCACGCCTTCTAGGCATGAGTCTCCCCTTAGCTGTTCCTTTTCTCCACACAGCAACTCCCACCAGCGTTAGCAGTGGCTGGGCCGAAGGACGGCTTTTGCACTTGACTGGGGGGAGGTGTGGGCAAGGAAGGGCAGAAGGTGGCAGAGGGGCCGTGTCTCCAGCACCAAGGCCCAAACCCACGGACACCCACACTCTCTGCAGCTGGGGCCACCCCCAGGCCCAGACTAGGGGCCGGCGTTTGCAAGGGGCTGTTTCTTTGTGAATTCAACCAATGCCACTTAGTTTGGGGAAGGCAGGAGAAATCAGCCTGGCCTATGGCTTGGCCTTGGGCCAGGCAACAGCCCTGGGCCTGAGCTATGGCTGTTGCAGCAGCGGCGTCCCCCAAACCAGACCTGCACACGGGTACAGTGGGGGCTGCTCTGGGCACAGGAGAAAACTTCTCTGAGACCTGACAGGGCTCATTGATGCTGGGATGGAGCTGCACCCGCGGGCTCCACAGCACGCCCAGGGGATTTCCTCTCTCTAGAGGAAGCACCTGAGGTGCAGGATCCTCAAAACTCATTCAGGGAGCATGAGGATCCAGTTTAAGCTCATTTTCCTGCTACTTTCAACTAACTTCTGGAAATTCTAATAAAAGGGATCTCCACTTAGCTCCAGTTCAATGGAAAACACATGAAAATGAAGTTTTTCACATCTACTAAGAGGAGAATCAACACATTAACTGCTAAGACAATGCCAGCACTTTATGCTCCACCCTGCCTTGGGAATCTGGAAATGCTCCAGAGTCAGAACTCGAAGGCACAGAATAAAAGCTTGCTGGAAAAGTTATAAAAATTACACCAGGAGCCAGCTGATGCTATAAAGAAAAAAAAGAGTTGTTTTTAAGATAAATTCACACAGTAAACTGAAATCTGCCTTAGAGCACAAAGAGCTCCTACTCTGAGAATCTCACTGACAGAAAGAAAAAAGCACAGTGAGGGAATTCTCCCCTGATGAAGTTTTCCCATCTGTTTTCCACTAATCCAGGGATCACAAATACTTGAAAATAAGAGTTACTGTATTATAATAGATGGGAACACAGGGAAGGAATCCATTTGGAGCAGACAGCTTTCACCAGTTTCTGATGTGAAGAAGCCTTCTGAAGAGGTACAGAAACACTTCTGTAGAGAGCTTTTGGTTCATGCACTCCTCTCTGCTCCCACATCTAGAAAAACATGTCACTTTAGATAAGGTCCCTATAGCCAACTGCCATAAAAGTTCAGCAACTTGTCCCAAGTTGGGCACACACACACTTCCTACCCTTGCCCAAAGCCTTTCTGATCACACCGAGTGCTCACCCCCAGCCCGTCCTTTTAACCACCCCTGACAAAGCAGCTCTTTGTCATTCGTTTTGAACAGAAGTGGTTTCAGAGTCTGACCTGCAGCCACAGCCAGCAAGCTGTGTGCTGTGAAGGCACAGAAGGGGGCAGAGCAATGGTGAAAGCACAGCAACTACAGAAGGCTGGGGGGGCACGGGAACTAGGAAACCTCAGTGAAGGAAAAAAATAAATCCCATTGGGCATAACCAAGAGGTAACTCAGGAAATCATTTTTTATTAACAAGTAAGACTGAGTATTGCAATGCTTGTTAGCTCCCCCACCCTGCCAATATACTCACTCCCTTCTCTGCATTAGCCCCTTTTCTAAAGAAGGGCAGAAAAGTGAAGTTTGGAAAAAAAGAGACACAGGCATCTCAGTGGCTACAACGCGTTTGATAGGACAATCACTTTATTACAAAGAACAAACAATGCTTTGAAATAAGACCGATCAACTTGAATTGTACAAAATGTCAGTTTCCTTGTAGAGGTCATTAAGTAACAGGCTGTAAGACTAAGTTCACGTCAAATTCGCTATCCTGAAATGTCAGATAACAGTAATACTTATTATATCTTCAAGAGTCTATGGCATGACTGTGTGCTCTACTCCAAACTACATTCAAAAAAGATATTGCTATAATTACTTTGAAAACACAAAGTGTAGGTTATTGTTCATTTCCACTTTCACGAGAACATTCTGAAGGTGAAGCTGTAGCAGCGTCTGCCGTAGCTGGCTCGGCTGTCCTATACTTACAGTGACAACTGCCCTAAGGAGTTGAGTAAACCTAGACATTTCTACAAGAAGGACACTGTCATCTGATAGATTCCAGCTTCTGCTCCGTGTCCCTTCGCCACATGTGAAATAAACAGGTAACACAGATGCGCAAAGAGCCGATGCCGACAGTCTTCCAAACAAATTCAGAGTAATCAAACAGTCAGTATTTGTCTGATAGCTAGTCGATAGGCAAACAGGTGGGATCCAGACGTTATAAATACAGCTCTAAAAACAGACCACAAAGTGTATTTTACAGCGTGTACCACAATTTCATTTCAAAGTAAAACCGTGAGGAACTGAAGATCTGCGTATGATCACTATTCAACGTCACCCGACTCGGACAAAGAGGAGAAAGTGACATCCTATGTCAAGTCAGCTGAAGAAAGCACACTTACAAGGAAATTATACTTTCATTGAAAACGCCACAGTTTTACCCTTTGGTAGTTGTGACATACCCACTGAAAAAGAAATTGTGCAAAGCATGTGAAACCAAGTGCAAAAAAAAACTCCACCCAGACATACCCAACAGATTTTATTCTTAAATAACAACTCTACAATCACAGCTATCAACCAACAAAATCAAAGCCACAAGTGTTTTCTCTAAAGGCTTCTTTCACAGTACTAATAAGAAAATCCAAGTCCTATTCTCCTAGTTAACAGTTGATGCGTACGGTGTTTTAGTTATCAGACCGTATTGGTAGTGAGATCATACCTGATGAAATGGACCATTAAACACAAATATTTTAAAGCCAGGTAACTTCAGGAAAAGTCCTATACATTCATACTATAAACACTGCTTAAAGTGAATCTGGGACATCTGTCATCGTCAGAACCACGAGCTCTTCCTCTGGAGTAAGACCACCCGTACTCCTCCTGCACCACAACTCACACCAGTACAGGAAGTTATGGTCCCCAGCACTTTCTATATGCTATTATAGCACATGATGCGTTGCGATAATTAAGGCTGTATCAGCACTTTCACTACAACCCTGATTTTCAGGGTAGCTAAAACTTGGCTATTAAATCTGCTCTGGGATACTCGAGCTGTTCAATCTCTAGCGCTTCAGTGATGCTTCTCCCACCAAACCAGGCACGTCATTTATTTTAGTTTATATATTTACAAACGCTCTTAAGACAAATTTAACTGGCAGAGGCAAGAAATTCTACCTTGATGTACATACAGTCTTTTGGCATTCGGGGCAAAATTAAAGTGCAAAGTATAAACTTCATTGCACAGTAAATAATTTAGATTTTATTTTAAAATAAATCTTATTTAGGTGCCTCAATCTACTCACCTAGTGACCTTGTCTGACTCAGCCATCTTCCTCTACACTTTGGTAAACAAGGTTTATATATAGATACATAAATAGCATTTAAAATGTTTACCTTTATTTTACTACTGTGAACAATTTTTTTTCCTTTTAGCACAGGAATGGATCAACCTATTCCTAGAAGTAATGCTTGTTGAATTTATCAGCTAGCTAGTTAATGTAAAATGATGCATAGTAAAAGGGAGATACTGAACTCGATTGGTAGAATATACTGGTAAAGCAAACAAGCACTGAAGAAGAATAACTGGAATAAATATGTTGAAGGTTGCCATATAGTATGTGCAAAATTGCTTACCATGTATTCTAAACTTTGGTTAAAATTTTCAGATTGAAGTTTTACAGAAACATTATGGAAGCAACACAAGTGATTACAAACACAGGAATGAGGTAAGTTATTATTAGTGCAAAAAGCAAGCATATGCTAAAAGCAAAGCATATGAATTTAAAATAAAGAGAATGAATCTCATGGAAGTTTTAATACAAGACCAGAAAGGTCTCTTGTAAACATTGGTATTTACAAGTTTAAAGATTTTTACACCTACAAAAGGATAATTCTAAATATTAGTAGTGCATTTACAATGAATTTACGAATTTTTTTTGTAATAAGAGAAATGACTAGGATTATCTTTTTTTCCTTTTAAATCTTCAGGGGATATCTTTCAAGATTAAGATATTTGTTACAAATAGTAGAAAAATCATTTCTTTACAAAAAAAGTATATATTAAAATATTTATACGTTTTAAGTTACTATATAATAACTGGACATTTTTGCCTTGTACTCAGGCACCACAACGAAGAATGTGGTATAAGGAACTGAAACCAAACAGAATTTGCTCATATACCAAATCTTAGGAATTAATTAGGCAAGACCTGGACCACTCATGGGGACTCTACCTCAAATACTACTGCATGTGCCAATCACTTTCTTTTTCTCTTTATAATTTGAAATGGTGTGGGTATTTTTACATTTCAACTCTTGTTACCAAAAAGAGCTAGTGGATAGAGTATGGTCCTCCACCCCACCACCTTCACTATAGCTATTGTACGGTACTCATACCTGAGCAAGGCTGTGTAACGCTCATGTTTCAAACGTAAAAAAGGTTATATATTTTTTAAGATACAAACAATGCAAAAATAAAATATTTGTAGCATTTACAAATAGTACAAGAGTTACATTAAACACTACATTCCAAACTGGAGATTCAGTACATTGCCTCTATTTTGAGCTTGACGTTTTCATATCTGCAAAAAGAAGGAGACATTGTTAAACGTTTCGTAATTTCACACCGTGCAAGAGGACACAGGCTTTCAGACAACAACTGTTTCAGAGTTCTGGGATACACTGCACCTTAGGGAAAACAACTTCAGCATTGTTCCTCTCCACCTTAGGAAAACACCTGTTACAAAAAACAAGTAGTGGTGTGTTCCGCAGTTTGGCTTTCAACCACACCCTGGGGATCATAGCCCTCAAACTGAGGGGTCACTAAATCCATACAACAATTCACTGCTCCAGAGGGAATGTGGGCACACACTCCCCTCGCTCCACCCTTCCTAACCTTCCTCCATGCTCGCACAGCCTCTTGCTGAGCAGAGGCAGCTCCCAACTAGTGGAAAGTGAAGCTGTAAAGGGGAAGGAGTTGGATGAGAGGAGAAGCCAGCAAAACTTGTTTTGAGCCCCTGGATTGGCTCGCTTGAAAGGTGAGCCAGAACCAAGCAGGCTAAAAAGACCAATCTTTATTTTCAGTGGAGCCACTCCCATCCCCAACTCATCATGAACCTGTACAAATTCAAATGCAGGGACAAGATGACAAAACCTCCTGTGGCTGTAGCACAGGCTTTAAAGCATATCTATGTCACAAAAATGCACCTTACGTCACCCTATGAAAAATGTTTTCTATGAAGGAATGGGGAAAGTTAGAAAAAAAACACCCAATTAAACCCATGCTTTAAAGCCATGGATTGCTTCTTATTAGCACAAAAAGGTATTGAGCTGAAGTGAAGCCCAGGGAAACCAGCAGCTTCCTAGGCTTTTATTGTTTGTATTGAGACTCAACAACCAACATTTCAGTACTTAGTTGTCTTCGCTTGTGAACAAAAATATATCTTTATTTTAAAAAATAGTTACGCCAAATTCAAGAGCTGCATTTTCTTCAAGCTTCTGTAAGGAACAAAACACCACTTCAAGAACTCCACATGCGCTGCTGAGAAAAGCCTCAGTCGTGCTGCTTTCTCCGCCGCAGCCACAGCCCATCTACGTGCTGCACCGGACGCTGACTTTACCTTGAAGCCATCGAACTTGGGTGGCCGGGCCATATCCCCTCTCGTTCTTCGCAGAGATCCTGAACACGATGGCGGGGCGGGAGGTGTAATCCACGTGGGCGTTGGCAAGCTGGGCAGCAGTCACCATGCAGGACGTTTTAAGGCCACAGTATATCCGCATGAACACCAGCTGACTCGGATTCTCCTGCACTTGCGTGGAACGGATGGCTAAGTAGGCAGAGTATTCTAAAATATTTCCAGAGGGCGAAGCAGGAGGCTCCCAGGAAAGATGAATACAGTCTACACTCTGGAAAAAAAAGGGACAAAATGTGATAGGATGTTGGTAACCAATTGCTATTCCAATCAAACATATATGCATTTGGTTTGGGTTTTTTTTTTAAATACATAAAACCTCTAAACGTAATCTAAAAATTCTGACCTAACATCATGACTCTTCAGAGGTAAGGATGGGTCTTTTGACTGTTTTCTTTGGAAAGCATGGAAAGTCCCTATGGATTTAAGCATGCAGAAAATCACAGGGAAACTATCAGATGATTAAGATGTGTATGTACCTGGTAACATGATCATTAAGTCTTAAAATAATTCTTTAGAGCTAATTCCTTTGAGAAAACCACACTGAGCAGAATAAACCAAGTAGGCATTTGACACTGTGGCAATTTTAACTTGGATCCCCCAAAAAACCCAACAGACAAGCCAAATAAAACCAAGAATTCTGAAATTAAACTTGTGACCAGAATGTTATATATCAGAACTAGAATTATCTATATTTTTCACCTTGGAGATTTTGACTGTTGAGGGAGCTCCTGGAAAACCTGGAATGCAAGTCTTGAATTCACTGATTTTACTGAAAGGCCCAACACCACAGCCATTAATTGCAGCAACTCTGAACCTGTACACTGTGCCTGGAAAAAGATCCTGCTTCTTAAGTAATCTGTAGTCTGGTACATCTGCACTTTCCATCTGAAAATAAAGCGGCATTTGTGTTAATTGTTAAAATAGTCTAAAAAAACCTGATAAAGTGTATAGTGACAAAATTGAGATTTG
This sequence comes from Gallinula chloropus, assembly GCF_964237585.1. NCBI lineage: Eukaryota > Metazoa > Chordata > Aves > Gruiformes > Rallidae > Gallinula > Gallinula chloropus. Next base: position 23,775,734 of record NC_140085.1, read on the forward strand.
TAAGTTTAATTCAATCAGAAAATTTCTCTAATGCCTTTGTACTTAAATCAGAATTTACAAGAAGATTTTGACTGAGGCACTAGTGCCCCTCAAAACAGCTTACCTAAGATGTAATATGAGACTACATTTATAACCAAAACTCCCCGCTATTAGTCACTACAAAGCAAAGCAGCGTTTCCAACTGTATAGCTTACAATTTAATTAGCACACTCTTCTGTCCAAAAAAGTATATTTCTTTCAAAACCAGTTATTCCTATAGCTAGGAGTTAACAGGCTGATGTGTAAGTTATAAAAGTGTTTTTAAAGGAAAGCACTGTAAGTTAGCAACAAATAGGCTTCTGAAAATTTATGTGCTACTGTGCTTCCATGTTTAAAACATGAACTGACGCAGCCTTGAAACTTCCAATGGAACTATTTTCCTCCCGAATAATGTATAGGAAATCACAATCAATGTAAACACTGTAAAATGTACTGTAGTCTATGTGCAACATTTATAGTGAAGTGCTCTCTAAAAAAGCGTTCCATTCTTTTGTTTCTGTCTCAAGAGAACATACACCCATTGTCTTTGTTTCTGGTTCAGTAGGACATCATTAATTTACATTTTCAGCATCAAAACAGCAACATTTTTGCAAGTTTCACAGGTACAGCATTTTCATATATAAACTTAGATGTCCAACAACATTAGCTTAGAGAAATCTGATGCAAAACCCAGTATATAGTTTCATGTCTAGTCTTTTTGAACAACCTAGCCTATGTCTTACTACACTCTTCAACAATTTGTAAGCAGAGGTTCTGGAAACAGTGAAAAAAACCCCTTTGATCAAAACATTTCAATGTTGTACTGAAATAACGTATTTTAAAATGTGGGGTGCTTTAGTTTTAAAGAATTTTTACTGGTTTGAAAGTTCTCTAAGTTTAAAATTCTTTCCTAAGGCTGTAAATAGAAATACGGAAAGAATTATCAATAGTAAAATAAGATGTTACACATTATCATAAAAAAACAACACACGAAAACTCATCTATCTTAGGAAATAAGAAAAAAAAAAATAGAGGCAAGCAAAATACATAGGTAAGCACTGGTCACAGAATGCAAACCTCCTAGAAGCACCAAGTCCTGCTCCAGTATCAGAAAATCCCACATTTTGTTTTCAACCATATGAGCAACAGATTCCAGAGTACTTCTGTGCAAGTTATGTCAGAGCAGCTACCTTGTTTGAGATATTCAGTGTTTCCTCTGGCAGCAAGTAGAATTGGCTCACCACAGCGCTGTTGTTCTTAAAAATTCCAACATCATACCACTGCCTGTCCCTTGCTTTCACTGGTGCCATCTGTCTTTGTGGAGTTTTCTAGTATTTGAAGAACATGTTATGAAGAATACCCATACTTCAACACAATGTAAAATCATGTTAAAACTCTAGTATATGTAAGAGACAACCCCCTTTTTATACCAGTGTTATTTTCTTATGCTTCAAATGAATATGCATGTATTGTTAAAATGCTCTTCAAGACCAACTGGTTCTTATACATTGATTTAGACACAGTCCATCACTTTAAAAAACCCAAAAAACAGTTGGGATGTCACCTCTGACATTCTAGTTTAAACAGGGAGGAGGGGAAGAAATTTAAAGCTGTAGAACTAGGTGTCTGTAGCAGCATGTAGTTGTGAGTTAACTTCACACAGAGGTCAAGAACTTCCACAACGTGCTCCAACATCAGTAGCTCTACCTGGGATTGAGCTATACCTCGGCCCCAAACATACTCTCTCTCTTTCAAGTTGCTGCTGAACTCGCTTGCAGCTGAGATCAGGGCCTCTGCTGTGGCACGGGGAGATGGTGATGGAGGGCACGGGAACTGTTACTGACTGACCCAGAAAGACAAACTGTCTTTCCTGCTTGTCTCTGGGCACCAGGGAGGGTGCTTGCATGGTCAGCGTGCCCAGCATGGGCAGGCCACGATCCTGCTAGCATGGAAACGGGGCAGCAGTGGCAGCTGCTCTTGGCAAAATCACCCCAACCCTTTAGGAGCAGCTGCTTCTTCCCATCCTTAGCTCCTCCCTTTTGGTGGCAACAGTGGCACCCTGGGTTTGTGCATTAAGTTGTAAGCAGGTGAAATAGGAAGCATTTACTTTTTCAGGCAGTATTTACAGCTTGCATAGCCAGTCCCCATCTCCTCTAGGGAAAAACATCAAGATGTCAGTTTAGTTATGTTTCAAACCTATTGATCAGCAGCTAACACTAGTCTGATCTAATACATACTTCATTTTAAATTCAGTTGTGCATACAGAAAAACATGTTACACTTGCACATCACGCAGCAGAGACCATTCCTCTGTGCCAGTCAGTAAAAATGATTCAACAGCTGAAACACATACTTGGATCTTCTCCCAACTACACAACTGCTACTTAAGACTCAAATCAAATCCACACAATGCAATTAGTTTTGTAACAGAAATGTTTACCCCTGTATTATTCACTTCAAGCCCTAAATATACATTTCTCCTCTTTCAGATATAATTAAAGGAAAACAGAAGAGCCCTTACAACTAATCAACAGAACAATAAATACGATTTGATTATACATTTTCAGACTTACAGAGGAGTGTGAATCATTTGTCTGTCCAGTACTGACCCTTGTTGAAGGCATGATATAAGTGGTTTCAGCAGCTAGAATGAAAAATTAAATTTAAAAAGCTTAAGTGACAAGAAAAGCAGAACACAAAATCCACAGAGTAAGAAAGTTGACCTCAATAGCTATTCACAAGAATTTGTTGCAAAACTACATCCTGGACTTCTTTTGCATGCAGTTCTGTTTATAACACAAACAACTAGTATTGGCTTGTGTGACATTCACAGAGCCATTGTAAGAGCCTGGCACTGCAGGCTGCTACACATATTACAAACAGAAGCAGGACTAAAAAGTGACAGAATTATGAAATCAGTATGAAATATTTGCGAACAATCAATCTAAATACCAGACTGAGGTACATACTGATGACACTGTATGAACAATCTAAGCATGAAATCTGAATTTGAATGCACTGTTTCTGACATCAGTACAGTCTGAATTATGAACATGAGCTGTTAATCTTTAAACAATCCTAACAAATGGGAAAAAGAACATTTACTAAGTTTAAAATGGAATCTTAAAAATAAAAAAAAAAATCAAAGCACATAAGCAACACAATGGAATATTAGTATTCTATACTTGTGTTTCTGGTCTTTACTTTTAAAATACAGTAGTGTGGTAAAAATTCACTACTCACACAGCATCAGTAAGAAAATACATCTCTATAGTTAGCACTCAAAATATCAGCAAGCACAGACTAGTGACATTCCCCCAAAAAACCCTCTTGCAAAATGACCGGTATGTTTAGCTTCTGCACTGCTCCTTATTTCTGATATTTCAAGCAGATTGTGAAGAGGTCACCACATCTGAACAGTGGTGAGCTAGCCACATACACCAGCAGTATCTGTTAGAGGTCAACTGTCCAAAATTGAAACTCTCTCTTCCTACTATAGTCTTTTGAGGACTAAATAAACAGACAAACACTGAGTGAAAGCAAATGTGCTATGGGCACCAAAACCAGCTGCTACTCCTATTTAGAAAATGGGCATCTGCATAAAAGTAGATTTGAAGGACTCTTCACTTACAGGAAACAAAGTGGTTTACAGACACATAAAAGGAATATCCTGATTTTAAAAGATGTTTAACTCATAGCAGAGATTATCCGGGCTGCCTAAGACCCTCAATGCCCAAAGCCCTATTGCAATCCCCAGTACTACACAAGATGGGAATCCCACTACACTAGAGGAACTCTGATGGCCTTAGATATATATGGCTCAAAATACAGTATGTGAAACACATTTCAAACCTTCAGATTTTGAATTGAATGTTGTTAGTGAAGTTTCATCTTTAACAACTGCCCCATTTGTACTTGATGATTCAGTTTTAACAGCCTGCTGGGTTACCATAGTTTGTGTGCTGGAGACAGTACTGGATACAGAAGCATCAGGATTTACAGTTCGTTTGTCCAAGTCATGTAATTCACCTACATTTGCTGAAGGCTGAGGACCTTAGAAAGAAAGAAAATATTAATCAGAATTCTATATTGGTAACACCTAAAAAATCTCAGCTCGATCTAATGGCTTTAGTTTCATATAAAACTGGAGTTTAGCTCAGATTTAGGTTGGAATGGATCGGATTATATTAATTTCTAATGCTTCCTTCAGGTATTTGACTGTCCTGGTTTTGGACAGAGTTAATTTTCTTCCTATGAGCCAGTGTAGTGCTGTGGTTTGGATTTAAGATGGGAATAGAAAACCTTCAATAGCACACCGATGATCTGGTTGTTGCAAGGCATGGTTTGCACCAAGTCAAGAACTTTTCAGCTTCTCATACTGCCTCACCTGTGAGGGGGCTGGGGATGCACAAAAAGCTGGGAGGGGGTGGCCAGGACAGCTGGCCCCAACTGGCCAAAGGGATATTCAATACCACATGACATCACATTCAGTATATAATGTGGGGGGGAAGCTGTATGGAGGTTTAGACTGTGACTCGGGAACACACCGGGCATTGGTGGTCTGCAGGTGGTGAGCAACTGTTCTGTGTATCACTTCTTTTGTGTATTCTTTTATCATTATTATTCTCTTCCCTTCCTGTCCTATTAAACTGTCTTTATCTCAAGTCACAAGTTTTACTTTTTTTTCCCCTAATTCTCTCCCCCATCCCACTGAGGCAGGGGGTGGGGGGCTTGGGGCCAAACAGCTGTGCACTTCTCATAGCTGCCTACCCAGTTAAATCATGGCAGTAATTTAACAACAGACTGCCTGCAGAGTCACAACAGATATCTGTAAAGTTATTTCACTTGTTTGAAGCTTGTTATTGTATATCTATTTTGTTACAAAAGGATTTTTTGGGGAACAAATCCTAATACAAAAAATCTATGCAAATCAGTATGACAGATTTGTAATAATCAACTCAGGGTTTACCACTGTGGAAGTTTTTCTCACTTGGTGCTAAGATCCAAAATTCCCACACAATACTTAAATTACACAGTGAAGAAAATTAAAATCCAACAACCTATACATTACATGAAAATCAAATATAAACAGATCAGCTGATGGAGCCTGGAATCACCACACTGAACTTAAGACTCTTCAGTCTAATGGCTAAACCAGTGCCTAGTCGTCTTCTAATTCCTCTGCAGTCAGGCAGGAACATGGTCCTCTCTACGCTGCCTAGTATTTTACATTGGCTAATAGCTTTTCACTATTAACAGACAGGAGGAGTATCAAAGAGCCTGGAGTTACTATCACCTTAATGTTGTAAATGAATCTGGCCCTGTCAGTCAATTCTTTGATGTTAAAAACGGCTATTTATGTTTAAAGAGACACATTTGCCACTATGATAATTAATATATTTGGAATTTCATGTCCCTTGCAACACTTCAAACAAGATTTCATTTTTCCTCATATCTTCTGAAAATATGTTCAGAAATAACTAGCACAAGTGGTTTCTTTTAACTACAAAGGCCTCTGAAATAATTTTCCATTGGAAGAAATACAATCTTATGTTTATGAGATGAATTTTAACTCTCACTTTTTCATTATTTTTTATTCTAAAGTCATCTTACTTGAAGTACAACCAGGCAAAAGAGAAGGGGCATTTGTTTCTTTGAATCCTGTAGCATCTGCATGGTTTCTCATAGTCTCCTGTGTATTGTTTTCAGGTGCTGCAACCTTTTCTCTTCCTTCTACTTTTTGTAATGAGTTGGATGAAAAGGAAACTTGGACCTAACCAAAACAACACATTTATTAATGTTTAACCACAAAGTTCAGAAATGTCAGTTGCAAACATGGCATGAAAATGCTTGCTTGAAAACAACAAAAATCCACCACCAAATCCCCCTAGCACTTTAAATTTAAACAAGAAACCACCCTCACAATCCACCTTATCTTAGCCATGATAAAGCAAAGACTCAAACTCTACGTTGACTTGTGAGTGTCCCTGACACATATCAAATTTTATCTGAGAGTGAACTCACATTCTTCTGTCATTAGTGGAAGTTCAGTGATGCATACATTTACACTACTGGGGAACTTGAGGGGATGGGAGGAAAAATATTTACAAATCATAATTCCTAGGGCTTTCAACCTTTGCTTTCCTGGCACATACCCTAGATACTTCCACTGTAGTAAAATCGACAGTACTTCACATGGGTTTTTTGCTACGGGAATACATTATGGATCCCATACAGACCTGAGGCATTACACAACAAGAAAAGGTCTAAAATTCTAAAAATGTAATCCTTTATCTCTTCAACTGCACAACAAGAATAGATAATAATTAGATTCATACTGTAGCATGAACCTACAACTAAGCTGAGTAGCATAAAAACTCTAACAAAGAAGGAATATGCCTTATCCCTTTTGCCTCACACATTAATTGCAGCAATATTTTGAGGATGAACAGTATTTCCACCAGTATCAGGCTCCCAGTTAGCACTCTAGAAGTCAACACAGTTACAGTTTCTTTTCTGCATTACCATAAAGAGGACTTTAAAGACTGCCTGTCAATCATAAAAGTAAAAAGTATGTAAGCAAACAGACACAACTACTTCAGCAGGTGTCTTTTTTTGTGTGCTTGATTTTTTTTTTACCCCTAAGGCCTAAAACATATGCAGGGACTTTTAAAACTGAGAAAGTGTTTTGGCAGTTCTTTTGCTTCCCACGTTACTTGGCCACTTAGGCATTTTTCAGTTACACTTACGTTATTAGGAATGACATTATTTGTTTGGCTGGGATGATCCGCCTTCATTTCTGGATAAGGGACAGTAGGCAATGATTGTGGACTTTGATGTAGAGCAGAGCCACCTTTCAGGTAAACAAAAGCAAATTCTAATCAGTTACATGAAACTTAATGTTATTCTGGTTGGAATCTGTTCTAGTAATCAAGAGGGAGACCTGAAGTTGCCTGAAGGAAGACTTGGCTGTAAGACTGAAATGAAACAGCATGAAGAAAGAGTCAGATAAAATCCCTTTCTCACTGTTTCCTTTCTCAAATTGTGCCCAGCACTGTATAAATATCTTCATATTCAGAGAGCTGGTTAAAACTGACAGAGACAAGTTAAAGCTGATTTTTCCATAATTACCATGCATGCATTTTGGGAATAACCAATGAAATAGTGTCTCTCTCCAATTATTTTTTAAAAAAAACAAGCTTATATTAATTACTTATGCAATCCTCTACTCTCTCTGCACAAACATTAACAAAATGTGATTTGACTGCTACCTTGTGAACTCAGCACTGATGTCTCAGGAACACCAGTACCAGGTATTCCAGCCGCTGATGTCACTGATGAGTCAGCATGTAACTGAAGAAGATATCCCTCCACGGTAGGTACTTCATCCCATTTCACTTGAAAAGAGTTGGTTGTAGCTCTAATCAGCTGTACCTGTGATGGTGCTGGAGGTTTCTCTACAAGAAACCAGTAAAACACAGATGGCGTGTGTGAAGTTGCCCTCTATCAGTTTAAGAAGTATCTATATAATGCAAGCAGAATCAACAGCTCCTTTTTCACTGACATACAATATATACCAGACTCAACAAGAAACAGTTGTCAAAGGTTGCAAATCAAGTCAGAGGTTTATAAAGTGCCATTGTAGAGTGTTCAAAAATGTTGAAATAGTGATGCTTTGTTTTATAATGGCTCTCCTGCTGCAAGTAAATCTTAGGGGTGTACATACATCACTGTAGGGATTACAGATAAGAGATCCTCATCCTTTCCTAAGAAGCTTTACACAGCTCCCTGACTCTTAAAGCTTTACATATTCCTGGAAAGGACTCAGAAGATGGTGCTTCCTCTTTGCTTGCTCTCCTTAGCTTTCCCTCAAACTTCCGCAGAGGTTGAATGAACCCTACGCACAATTCAATGCCAGTGACCTGACTAGGCTACACTCTAAAGCACATACCTCCCCTACTGTTTTTCATCTTCTCACCTCCTGGAGGAAAATTAATTTCAAAAGGAAACGAAAAAAGAAAAAAAGAATAAAACCCCTCACGATCTCCTAAAATGTTTCAAAATCTCCAGTAACCATTCTCATGCTTCTGCATGAGTAGGCAACAACACTCTCTGAAAAGTTCCATTCTAATTTGCTCTCTCCCAATGTCATCCCAGTGTCCTGCCAGCTACCAATGAGTGGCAAGTGCTCCAGAATTCCCTTCAGCCCCAAGAACAATTTGGTCCTTTTGCAGATTTGACAGCATCTTTTTGCAGTCCAAGAGATGAGGAAGCAGCAGCAGCAGCAATGATCCCAAGAGAAGGAGGGGTTTGGTGAAAAAAAAAAAAAAAAAAAAGTAAGCAGCAGCAGCAAAGATCATTAAGCAGAGAGGCTGGGAACCCTGAGATTATGTAAAACATCCTTGAGCGCCTTCTATCTACTGAATGTGGCATGCAATGCAGAATCTAGACACAGAGTTCTTTCAGGGGCATTAAACAAGCCTTTCTAAACTTTTCAGTTTAAGTTACAGCTGTAGCCTTCAAACAATCAACAGTGAAGCATGGTTTATTTATGTAAGTTTTAAAATTCAAATAATCTGTGAGTTTGCTACAGCTTTAGACGTTCTAATCATCAGCCATGCCAGCTTCCCATATGTTAATAAAATATGGAACACAGTACAAGTCTCTTATTTATTTCTGACTCACCAGTATCAAGGTACCAAAGATCTTTGCAGCAAACTTGATTGTTCCAAGCTTTTCTGTAACCATCTCTACCACTCCAGATATACAGACGAGTGCCGACTGCTACAGCACAGTGTCCTGCTCTTGGCCCTGGTGACAAGTTACTTTTGTCCTCCTGGCAATCTGAGATCAGACCTATCCATTCTGTGGTATCTAGTAAAATGAAACTCAGAAAATTTAGTTTCTAGATGTTTTCCAAAACAAACAATACAGATGTTAATACACTTAACCAGTCAGAAAAAATTAAAATACATCAGCCCTGTTTTTATAGACGATTGCATTTAAATTCGCCACATTACAAAGAGAAGGCTGCTTTCCAGTTAGTTTGCAAGACACAATCAATTAATACAGGATGAATTTTCTGACCTCTGGTTGTCGCTCTCAGGCAAATACAAAATCAGAAGTTGAGGATTCAGGGATACTACTATCATGTCTAGAAAAAACTCATTTCAGGATCTGTCTCTTGTGTTCTGTTGTGATTTGTCTCTTGTGTAGTGTTTAATTCTATGAATTAAAGAGTACTTGGATTACTTAGTATTGAAGTTGCATTAACAAAGATTTGCATCAGCAAACCTGCTGAATGTTCAAATAAAAATAATTACAAAAATCACCTCTTAAGAAAGATGTAAAAACTGGCACCTTCTTTAGTCAGCTAGGATTATTACTGTATCCTCCAACTTTCCTCAGGGTCTTTAAAGTATTTATTCTACTCTGTTAAGAAAGTATTAATTCAAAATGCCCGCTCCCAAGAAGACAGAAACACTAACCCAAATTAAGATAAGAAAATGAACCGGTACATTTCCATTCACCATCATGAGAAGAAATTTCACCTCCTGCTGACTGCGGAACCCATCCACCAAAAACATACATTCTGAAATATAGGAAGAGAGGGAAATGGGAAAAAGAAAAGAAAAGCCAATTAACATTCAGATCTGCTGCATGTGCTCTCTCAAACTAGGACAAAACAGAAAATTTCCAGTGCTTTACAGTTCTGGTTTACAGCAGATGTTAATTGTGTCTACTCTTTAGAGAGCACTGTTGCAGACATCTGCCTTCTGAAAATTTTGACTAAGTTAACTGATTAAAAAATGCAACCAAACAAACCCCCCATAAAACTGCTCAAACAACTTCCCAGAAACAGAAGTTAACACTGTATCTTTTTACAAACCACCAAACTGCTAATGCTCTCCAAAAAAAAAAACCCCATAACATTTGCACAGAATTTCTACAACCCCTTACTACAGACCTCTCAATAAACTATTCTAAAATTACCAGACCGGTATCTAAGTCAGAAAACAAAATTTAAGAACATAGTGCAGGCTACAAACTAGTAACATTCTAAGTAAATACTAAAAAGCTAAGCTGTTGGATCATAAGATAGAAAACTTTCACACTTCTTTCCCCCCTTACCTCTTCCTCCTCATGCCAGCTTGTAAGCTCATATAAAATAGACTGAAAGGCATGTTTAAAAGTCCATTTTATGAATGCTATCTGCCAAAACAAACCATACTGACAAGAAGCAGACTTATGAGGAACAGGCCCACAGAAATGTATAATGTTTTTGCCTAGAGCCAGTTCAACTCTTTGGGCAGTTTCTTTGCATGGCTAGTTTGTTGTACCACAGACACAGAGGCACTCAAGTTGGCTCCTGACAGAGCCAGCTCAGGTTCAGCCCTGACGGCCCTGGAATGCACAAAGATGCATTAAGAAGCCTGGAAAGCTGCTTGTGGGTTGGGCAGATTTTGTCTCTGGCAACATTGGCAGTCTGATGCCCTTAAATTAACAACAGTACTTTTTCATTTCCACTGAGGTAGGATAATAGATAGAAGCAGAAAAACACTCTACAGGTCTGATGGTTTATACTGAGCAGTAGTGGATAAGCATCATCATTCTCCTACTAGGTGTACCTTTCTAGAGTTGAGCTTTTAACAACAGACATACTTGTTTCCTATTACATTGGCCGTATGGAGACTGCGAGGAAGTGGTACTGTCCCTTTAGTTTCTGGTCTTGACCAGGTCATGGTTTCTAAAAGAAAAATAATAAAAACTCTCACAAAAACTGTTACTGTATATCTCACTACCTGGATTTTCCCAGGGATCAAACCTCTAACATTCAACAGAAGTTCAGCTTTTTCAGATGGCCACTTTAAGAAAGGTGGTGCAATAACAAGCACTTAAAGAGTCTTTTAAAATGTACAGGAAATACTGACAAACTAATTGTTTATCAGTTTATCAAAAATTATACACTATGGTTTCATTACAGTTATTCCACTTGGCAATCATGCTGACAGTCCTTAAAGCACTCTAGGGAAACAAGCTCACACTGTAACTAGAATCAGTGAGGGTAATAAACACAAATAATGCTGCGCCCATGTAATTCCAGAAACTACAGATGGTTAACACTGCGGTGTAAGTCCCAGTGATGTTTGCACCACATTGTGCCATTAATCATTACATACTAGAAGTTCTCCTCTTAGCTAGCAAGGCCCCTGCACTGACTTCTACTGGCAGATCAACTCACCTATGTCAAGTTCCCAGAGATCATTAAGCCGACAGCCACACATCCCGCCAAAAATATACATCTTTGGACTTCCCAAATCTTTTCTGCAGTATATGATGGCTGTGTGGGATTCTCGGGGAGACGGAAGGGTCCCTTTGGTCACAGGAATACTCCAGCCGACAACGCCAGAACCGTGCTGCAGCTCCAGTTCATAGAAATCATTTAAATATCTAGGGCATTATTGTCAAAGTATGAAACATTCACTTCGAAGCAAGATTAAAAGTCAGCTTTTAACCTTGACCACTTGCAAATATTACAGACTTCTTTCTTGGGACAGCATAGAATTTTAAACTCTCAGAACAATTCATGGCATTATGCCAAAACTAAATCAATTTAAAACTGAAAATGAACTATTATAACTTGTTGCCTCTAAGGAAACATGCTTTCATATCATACCTGATACACCATACTACACAAGAGAAACATTCAATGTTGGTCCACAACATTCTTATCAGAAATTGCTACATATGGGCAAGCCTGGAACAAACGGCAAAGTGGTGAGAAATACAGGATGATGTGGGACACCGGGGATGATTTCTGCCGCCTCTAAAGCGGCAAAGGTGAAAAGAAACTGCTTCTGTCTTCAGCCTGGCCAACAGACAATTACCCATTTGTTGCTGAATCTATCAGCAAGTTATTTTTAGGTAACAGTCTTTGAATCTTGGCATTCACACCAGATACCTTGTTTACCGACACTAATTGCTAGCCTGTAGCCCAGTGGATGTGAGTGTGCTGAACTGCAGGTGCACGTGGGTATAACACTTCAGCATTACAGCCCTATTTGCCAATGAGCTGTTTCTTTAAAAATTTTCCAGATGAATTCATAACTGTTTTCCACAGCATTATAGTGGAAACTTCTATTGTGAACTCCCTAATGACTCATGAGGCTTCTCTGATTTAAGTAATTCTAGCAAACAAGCCATTCTTTAAAATATCACTCAAAATGTTAGGAAAAAATACCAAAGCCTACCCAGGTTCCCTCCAAAAGTGTCAGAGCTGCCAGTCAGTCAGACATACTGTGGGATTAGCAGAAGGAATATTTAAGCACCTTAGCACATAACCTCTCCACTGCACAAATACCCCAACTGTGAGTACTTCATACATGGGACGGCTTCCCTAGAACACTTCTCTTCAAATTTGTTTTAACTAGTAAGTACTTTTTAAAGACACTGAATTCAAACCAAAGATGCATACCTGGGAACATTATTATTTGAATCCTCACTTTCATTTGCTAGGCCACCAAATAAATAGCACTTGTTACCATATAAAGAAAAGCTGTGGCCCAGTCGAGGACAAGGTGGTGATCCAGTGGAAGGAGCTTGAGGTTTTACTTTTTTCCAGAGCCATCGACTTGCCTTAAAGACAAGAAAAATATATTCAGAAATATCTCCATTTTTAGTCATTCATTGTTAAAAGAATTCAGATAATATTAACACTCACATATTTTCTAAATAATTTTTAAGGGAATCCTGGGATTTCCTTAGGCTATATATTAAAAGGGCCACATAAGGGCTAACTTGCATAAAACATTGAGTATTTTAGACTAGATGGAGAAAATATAAATAACTTTGAAACAAGAGATTTCCATCTTTGGCATTTATTTTAAAAGTTTGTTCTTCTTGGAGGAGAGCAAAGGTCATGTAACTTTCCTCTGCAGTTGGTAAAATAAAATGTGTTTGTTCATAAACAGATAAATAAAAGAGCCCTTGAAACGGAAACATCTTCATACGCTTCCTACCTGCAATTCATATAAATCATTACTGTATCTTCCATATTCAACCATTCCTCCAAAAACTAGTATTCTGGTACCATCACAAACAAATCCATGTGCTGCACAGCCTGGTGGAATATCTCCCCTTACAGCAGGAAGGAACCACTGATTTGTAACTATAGTAGAGAAAAGAATAAAATAAAATTAAACACACTGATAAGCATATTTTTATATGGCTCTGCTTCCTAAAGAATTACCTCTTACCTGTAGGTAGCCGTGAGTGGACTGTTTGCTTAACACTGTTTTAACTGAATTTAAAATGTTTTTTGAATAAGAAAAGCCAACACCTCTATCAAACCAATGTTACTCGATATATGAATGAGCACACGGGGTCACTGTAACTACGTCAGTTACCAAGGGTAACCCCGCAATTAATAGACTTGCTAAAAAAATGGAGAGGCTAATGAGAAACACAAGTGCATATCCACACAAAAGAGATAGCTGTACTAACTGGGAGGGAGCTAGCCCTAGAAACACAATTAGTAGAGCGACAGCAGCATGGCAGTGTGCCTGGACTTAATAGCCCTATTGAAAAACTAATTACGCTGTTCAGGGACCAGCCTGGGTATCTACAGAGCATTGCACTGATACATGGGAGAGGAGAGGCAGAGGGACAGCACAGAGCAACTGAGACTGCCTGATCCAGCAGCAGTGTATTGGTGTTTAAACTGTTTCAGAATGAAAGAATTACAGGAGATACTGTCTCCTTTCTCCTAAGCACCAAGAGGAAAAGCATGAAATTAGAAGTTTCCAGGGAATGTTGCTGCAGGGGATTAAGGTGACTTTGCCTCGTGCCAGCTTGTAGCAAGAGTGAGGAATGGATGATGTCCCAAACTCAGACAGACCAGTGTATCTTAGCCTCCAGAGAAAAAAAAAGGTCAGTTTGGGCCAAACATTGGAACTGGAAAAACTGACTCATGATCCTTTTTGTCACTGCTGCAAAGGGGAAACACCTTCAGAAAAAACTCTGGGAAAAAAAATAATTTAAAAAAAAAAGTGATATTAAAACTCATTCAGAACCTCTGGTGTGAGAGACAGCACAACTATCTGAAAGCTTTCTTTACCTTGCTTATCAGAAAAATGGAAAGGTTAAATGGTTTGGTTTTTCTCCAATAAAAAATGTGATTGTGTACAGCAGATATTTAAGATACCATGGAAAAAATCTGCTTGGAAGAACTCTAAAACAAGCATTTTCCTCTTAACAGACTGCTTCTGAAACATTTTTGTGCACCCAGATTTTATCTCAACAACACACAGCAAAAATACAGAGGGGGAGGGGGCAGAAGGGAAGGGGGAGCAGGGTATGGTAAGCATAATGTTTTCATGATTCTTAAAAGTCAGCAAGCTAACATGTGAGTTAACATGCTCTCACGCCTTTGGTATATTGCAGAAGCATCCCACACCAGCTGACTGAGCAGCCTCAGATCAACCACTGAACTCTCCAAGCTCCGAAACGACACAAAAGTTTTCCAGCTCCGTACAGCATCCTGCACAGCAACTCTTCAGGCACCTAATTTTTCACGCATAAAATCGATCTCGGGCAGCTGCCTGTTGGGAAAGGTTCCCAGTGCCAACACGTTCGTTTTCCTAACCAAGATTTCCATTTCAGCGCGTTCAGCGCTCCGGAGTTGCCACCAGAGGGAAGAAGGGGACCTGGACACGCGAGGGGCTAACCCCGCCTGCACTCACGGAACGGAGACCTGCCAGGGGACGCTCTGCCCCCCAGGACGAGGGGCTGGGGAAGCAGGACTGACGCGAGGCCCAGGAGATTTCCATGTTCCTTTTTCCTCAGAAAGGAGCGTTAACCGCACAGCATCAGCCAGGGCCGCAGCCCAACCCCCGGAGGTTCCCTCGCCCGAGCGCATTTCGCGCCCGCCCGCCGCGCACTCAGCGCCAGCGGCTCACCGAGCCCCGCCGCGGGCAGTCCCGGGGAGGGCAGGAGGACTGGGGAGGGAGGAGCGACCCCTCCCGCTGTAAGGGGATCGGCGCTAGCCGGTGCCACCGGCGCTCAGAGACATGACAGCCCGCCACCGCCCCCCGCAACGCCCCGAAGCCCCGGGCGCCCCGGCCCGGCCCCGCCCCGCGCGCTCCCTGCCCCCCGCCCGCGGCGGGCCGCGCCCGCTGCCCCGCCCCGCGCACCCGTGTTGTAGACGTGCAGCTCATCCGCGATGCCCTCATTGCCGCCCCCGAAGATAATGACCAGCTCGCGGATGGCGACCGCGCGGTGCCCGTGGCGGGAACGCGGCACCGGTCCCGTGAAGGAAGAAACCCGCCTCCAGCTCAGTCCAGCGGCGGCAGCCGCCATCTTACCGCCACTCCCACAATGCACCGCGCGGCCGGGGCAGGACGGGGGGAAGGGGGGAGCGGCAGGTGGCGGCGGGAGTCGCTGTCGGTCACGTGATGGCGGCGCGGCGGGCGTCGGTTACCCTCGTCCCTGAGGGGGAGCTCGGCCCCCGCTGTCTTCGCGTCGGCGGTGGGGGGGAGGCGGCGACCTCCCGCCCGCTGGGTGCCGGCCTGCTCCGCTCCTCAGCTTAGGGGGCCGGCCGAGAGGCGCAGCGAGGGAGCCGCGTCTTGTCTTCGGCTAGGGCGGGGTCTCGGAGGCCGCCTTTTCGGCCGTGCTGCTGCTGCCGCCTTTGCCGCAGGCCTTTCGGCGCGGCTCCCTCCGCCCTTCGGGAGGCGCCGGTCTCGGCCGTGCTTCGGCAGGAGTCCTGTCAGGGCCAAGCCTTCCCGCCCTGCCTGCGGGGAGCAGCTGGGGTGCTCGGGTCACCACGGGTGCGGTGTGTGCCTCGGGCACCCAGCTCCGCATGCAAACCCTCAGAAGTCCGTGGCGGGCTTTGTTGGCTTTTTGGGGGGTTTTGTGTTGTGTTTTCGGTTTTTTTTTTTTTAAAACTTGCTGCTAAGCGAGCCGTGCTGCCTGATACATCTGAGAGAATGACTCGCTGGTTTAAACCCAGAAGGTTGAGATGAGAAACCGAGGTTTCAGTTCTACAGTTAAGAGCGGATGATATGAGTAAACCCGAAGATCTCGTTCTGCGGGACAAAAGCTGCTCTCTTTCCTGTGTGAGAAGGGTGTTGGTGAGAATACAAACACGTGAGGCAGAGGGAAATCCGGAGAAGGTGCTACTGGGTTGCCAGTAATTCCGGGGTTACTGCCAGGTGAAGCAGATGGTCCCAATGCTGCAAGCTCATACATCTGAGTGCATCTTTGGGCTGTTAAGGATGCACATACCAGTGGCAGGGAGATGAACAAAACATGGGTGGATGTTGAGGAACACGAGTGTAATGCAGCTTAAAAAATAGTAATCTTTCTGTCCATCTACATAAAGCACATAACTGTATAACTTCATTTGTTTTTCCTTCAAGCAGCTTTGCAAAATGGGGATTTCTGTACCAAATCAGACACATATAACGCAGTTCTGGCATGGTTGAGATTACTGGCAACCCAGCAGCATCTTCTGTTTCCTTCAGCCTCATATGTTTATTCAACTTAAACCCACGTTTTCAGTTCCTGCAAATGAAACAACAATCTTCATTTAAAACACAATTACTGAAACCTTATCTCCTCAGTTTTGCACTGTCTCATGCTAAAAATATGAAGAATAATTTGGCATTGAATGTTGTTCCTTTTAGTACTCATGAAAGTCTTGTGACAAAGCAGAGTCTTAGAAGGGAGGGAGAGAATTTGAAAAAAAAGTCATGTAGAAAGGAAACTGCAAACGCATTCCAGGAGTGCTTAGGAGGCAGAGTGTTAACACGGGCTGGTTATCTTGACCTAAAATCCCTCTGAATACAAACTATACCCGTGGATTCACGTTGTTTTAACTGCTCTAAGATGTGGCAATAAGGTGATTCAAGTCGAAATATGTGTTCAGACTTGAATTTTGCAAGTTTCCCTTAGCTTTTGACTTGCAAGAACTCTGCAAACAGGCACTGGGAATACTTCAGCTTTCAGTTTGGCTTTGGCATGTAGTTGTTTGGCTCGGGCACATTAGTTACCTGTTCACATTTGCCATAAATAGTCTAGAAACCTAACCTGCAACTAGGCTGTTGAAGTAACTTCTGGAAGGGTTTGTTTCCTTCTCTTTCCCCCACCCCCTTAAGACTTTTTGTCCTACGGGATTTATTTGCAATCTGCTTGCTGAAGCTCTGAGGCAAGTTTGCCAGATCTGGGGCTGCATCGTCTTTCTGAACATCTGGAAGTGGTTTATGGGCTCTCATTCCTCCGGTGCCGCGTCTGGACTCTCTGCTATTCCTCAGCAGCAGAGAAAGAAAAGAAAACCAGCACGACTCCAAAGTAAACTTTGAAGAGTTTGAAAAAGGAATTGAATCTTAAAACTGTTACTGTGCCCTGTAAGGCCCTTGTGCGGGGGACTTCAAAGGAGGATGATGGTCAAGGAAGCTTTGGCAAGAGTGCTTACAGCTGTGAGTTATCTAGGATCCAAGTAAATAGCTCTACAGCTCTTCAGAAGAGAGGAGTCCTGAATACTGTGCTGCTTTGAAGAGGTAAAAAGACTAATTAAGCAGGAAATATCTGAGCAGTAATGTCACTGTTTCTGAGTTTTCCCTTCTGCAGCCCCTCGTTTTGTTACAGGATTTGGCAGCCGAGTTAGGGACTGCCAGGTTCCAGGAACTAAAGTCTCCAGTCAGAAAAAAAATGAATAAATATTTGCAGGAGAACAAATATTTCTCTCTTTCCTTAAAAATCAGTGGGTAATCAATCTGTCTTTCTGAGGCTTAGGAATGCTGTAGTTCTAGAACTCAAGCTTGGGTGAGTGTCTGAGTTTGGATTTAAAAATGTGGTTCAATGTATGTTGACTTAATAATTTCTGAAGATATTGTGAAGCTGTGGCTTTCCAGCTTTTATCTTGCAGCGATCATCAGTATTGTTTGCAACTATCATTGCAAATGTTAATTGAAAGATAGTAGTCAGCTCTGTGGAAATCAGTGGAAGATTGTGATTAGCTAAAGTGGGTTTAGGAAGCGACTCTGAGGGTTCTCTTGCCTCTCTGCTTACCTTAATGAGTTAACGTTTAAAATGGGTGATAAAACAATGCTTGTGCGCAGTGCGTGAGAGAAGGGCTTTCTCAGCAGCAGGGTTTTTTTACCGATAAGCTTGATTTCCTCTCTGTGTAAATTAATGCCACATGAGGAGAGGGAGCTGCTGGAATGTAGATAAGTACTGCGGATGCAAGAGGGCTTCAGAGATACTCCTCTCTCACTACAGTTTAGTCCTAAATTTGGAATCTAAATACATGTGGATGTAGGTGGTTTGTAAACAAAGCCACATCTTAGCTGTTAAAAAATGCTTTTATTATTGTTTATCTTGTTAGTCAAAGTAGAGGCTAATGCAGGATGCCGCCCAAACTTGCGTATTAACCAATGGGAGGCGGTCAGATGGACACAGGAAAAATTGACTTCTGTCCTACATACAGCTACCATAGCATAAAGGTTAGATCACATAGTTAAATTTTCCCCTCCCCCCTACTCTAACTTCTGGTGATGGTTTTTACTGTTGCTTTGTTGTTGTTGTTAGAGTGGGTTTTTTTGTCACAAACAGTAGCTTGGGGATCCAGAATTTAGGTGAATGTCTTAATTCCCATAATCCTGTATATTCCGCCCTTTCTGGAGTAAAGTCATGGCTGCTCTTGGGCCTGGTTTAGAAGTACAATGTTAGAGAAGGTTCCTTCATTTTCTTCAGCATCCCAAATAATATGCTTAAGTACAAGCCACATTGCACAAACTTCCCTGTTAACGGAAGGATACTGCTATTAGAAAATATTTCCACTATTGCTCTGAATTTTTCTGAGAGTCCAAAAGATGCTGCTCCATTACAATATTCCCATGTGTTTGGGAACATACTCCAGCTAGAGATTAGTATTTGGCTGTTGTTCTGTTTTAGATTAAATTGGAGACAAATGTAAATGTATTTACAAATTGAAATGGGTGTTTTAATTCAAATGTGTTTAAAAACTTTAGTTATCACTCATGTAGGTAATTGGGTGGAATCTATTAAAATGCTGTTCCTTTCAACCTTTTAGTAACTTAAAGTATGGAATAGTTCTAGCCCAGAATATTAATTATTTCTTATAAAAAAGTTAGAGATAGATTTCAGTTTTATTTGAACCAGGTCAACAGTAAAGTTTGATGATGCAATACCTTGTCCTTGAAATAGCTAAGTAGTATTCCCTACTGGTATTAACAATTTTTCTGTCTTTTTAATTTTTTTTTTTTAATTTTGCCACAGATCACAGTTCTCATCCAACAGGACAGATGGCTCTTTTAAAGAAAAGTAAGAAAGATTAAAAACATTTGAAATGTATATTTTTTAAGAGAATAGAGATATCAAATGAAGTTTCTCATGCAACTGTTGTGTACAAATTTATAGTTCTAGTGTTGCTAAATTACATTTAAGTATACAAATAAGCTTTTATATGTTAACTAAGTCATATAAGTATTACAATAAATCCCTTTTAATTTAAAATTACTCACTGCTTTTGTTCAAGATGGGGAGGGGGTCTGGAATTTCCCACTGAGAGCAGGTAGTTGCTGGTTTCATGTGGGTTGTGCCTAGTTTCAGGCTCCTGGTAAAATTCAGAAACGTGAATTTCCTGGTATGGATAACGCATATATATTGGGAGCTTAATGATTTAGTGAGCAAATTATCCATGAAAATCAAATAGTTGGAAACTATTGTAATGGGGGAGAGATACTATTATGTTTTTAACATAAAGTGTTTAACTTCATCAAAAAGCAGGAGAAAGGACAATTTTGTAAATACAGCAAATACAGGTTATGATATGTACTGGTTGCATATCAGATTTTTTTTTTTAAGAGATGCAATTGGGAATTAGCTATTCCACTGTTTGTTAACAAATTCTCCCTTTTGTTTCAGTTAATCAGATCTTACTGTTCCTTCTTGTCTTAACTGTGTGTGCCATTCTGTATAACAAAGTCCACCAGTCGCCATCAGTGTTAAAGAACGAAACAGGTAAGTGACCTGCCCTTCTGTTCCATTTCTGTTTTGTTTTATATGCCTTGTCTCTTCATCTGAAAAGTGCTTTTTATCTTACTGAATCCTGTTTGCCCTGCGGTAGATGAGCTGCTCACGTTGTTGCATATGGATGTGGAATTTCTTGTTTCTGAATTCCTTCAATAAAATAGTAGATCAATAGTAATGACTAAGAGTTGCCATTCTGATTGAGATTTTTATCTAGATGTCAGTGTTGTAGATGGAAGCTGGACTGTATCCTTATTTATGATGAACAACATTGGAGTTGTCAAGTGATAATAAACTTTGATCACAGCTTGCCCCTTTGGAAATGTCCTTGGCCTACCTATTTATTTCAGATAGATCATCAAATTTTGATGTAACCTACAGCAGAAGTTTTTGCTGGAATTCTTTCAGTGATGGAAACCTGCTAGGATTGATGTGTTTGGACTGGTATTAAATGTTTATGCTAATAGCTTATTCACTGTTCCCAAGATAAACAAACTCTGTCCTGGTATAAACCATTTTTTTCAGTCTGTTGTTTGGGGGGCTCTTACGACTTCAGTGGTTATGTTTTAACTGGTATAAGTAAGTTAGTGCTAGGGATAAAAATCTTCATTAGCAGCAATGTAAACTGAATTGGTATTGTTTAGATTTTTTTTCCTTTTTATCATTAGTAACTTCCTGCTGGTACGAAATGTTGCACTACTCATTTCTAGCCTGCTTCCCAAAGAATCGAAGCTCATGGAATCACACCAACTCTTTGGCTTACCACTTTCTCTAGATAATTTTGGAGCCTATTGTCCAATTTGCACTAAATGTAACTGAGAAGTCGAAGTCTCAAAGGTATTCAAACTTCTTCAGGTTTCATGTGAATAAGCAGCTACTTGGAGGACAGGCTGCATTGTACCCCTGCTGAGCAGAAGATGCCAAGAGCTGTGTTTATATATTCTGTTTGGAGGCATCCAACAGTCCAGTCAACCTGCATGCAGTTCTGGATTAGCGACAGCTCGTGCTGTGTGCCTTGCCAGGTGCGGATGTGTATAGGATGTGGTAAAGAAACGAGGTGATTGTGATACAATTCAGCTGATTATGGAACTCCATAGGCATTCCTATAACCTAGATCTGATATAAAAAGATTCTTAATGTTCTATTTTAATGTGTGGTTTTGTTTCTTGTAGTTGATTTGGAGAGTCCTGAGGAAATGGAAGAAGAAATCCCAGTTGTAATCTGCGCTGCCGCGGGCAGAATAGGTGCAACTGTAGCAGCAATCAGCAGTATCTACAGCAACACAGAGGCCAATGTTTTGTTCTACATAGTTGGACTGAAGAATACCATCCCGCATGTTCGGTATACACCAGCCTTATTTTGTTTCATTCTCTAGTTAGGCCCCTATTGTTGTTCTCCTTATCACAGGCATAGACTCTAGAAGACTTTTATTTAAGTAGTGCTATTGGTAGCAGTCCCCAGGTGTAGGAAAAAGCACCACTTTGCCCTACATGAGGCACTAACTGGCCTGGAGGGCTGTGAAGTAGCCAGACCATGCCCATACCTGTGCCTCTCTGCCTTTTGTAGATGGGCTGCAGAAGGGGCTGTAATGAATAAGTATATACGTGCTTACTTGTTGCAATCCCACTTTGTGACACTGCACTTAAGACACAGCACCAATCAAAAGTTTAAGCTTCAGAGTAGAAAAACTTTAAAGCTAATTTCAGCTAAGAGGGTGTATTAAAGTTATAAACTGAGGTCTGAAGAAGCTCCTAGTGAAAGCATGTTTGGGTGTAAAAATTTGCAAACATCTAAAAGAAGAGGATGGTCTGAATTAAAGAAGATTTCTTAGCAGTTGTCACCTCTAGATGCTGCCATTCTGGAGCCTGTGTACCCACAATTGGTGTCAAAGTGAGAAATACGATGAGTGGGGTTCCACAGGGAGTTTTTCCCACCAAAGTAATCTATAACCTAGGTAATAGTGGAGAATGTTCCTTATGAACCTGCAGTTGGCATGAAGCTGGAAAGGAGACAGCAGATGCATTGAGGAAAAGAGCTGAAAAAAGTAATCCTGATGAACTGGAAAAATGAACTGTAAAATATGATGGCATTCTGTAGAGGGAATGACAAGAAAATATAGGTGGGAACAGCTCATTGTATTGGCTCAGGGTAAAGCTGGAGTTGCGTAGCACTCATTTGGGAAGCTACAGAATCAGAATGTAACTGACCACACTGATTTAAAAAAAAAAGGATAAGAAAGAAGGCATGCATCATACTGTATAAGCATGTTGACACATATGACTACAGGAGATGTGAGGAAATTACTTCTGATCTTGCAGAAATTATTAAAGCATCAGAAGAAGTTTTGGATGCCTTCATGAAGGATTTAGAAGAGAGGTCAGAGGAGAAAATAAGCAATGGTGTCGAGAAATGTGACAAAATAATTGAAATAATTTGTTTAGTCTAAAGAAAATCTAATGTGGAGACGATGTGGCAGTCATCTTGAAGGACATAAAACTGTAAAAGGGAGAAAAGTAAACTCTACTTTAAAAGCACTGGATAGGATAAGAAAAAAAGGGTCTTTAACTGTAGCAAGAAAACTTAGAAAAATAGTATTTAATGCTAGTGATGGCAAAAGATTAATTGTTTGGCCAGCTTGTGGAGTCTGTATTTGGAGGTGGTGTTTGTCTCGTTGGGGTTTTCGTGTGTTGGTTCTTTGTTTTATTTGTTGGGTTTGGGTTTTTTTTAAGAACAGGTTAAACAAATGTCCATGTGCAATAGCTGTAGACAGAAGTGATTCTGTCTTGGGATAGAACAGAGTGAGTGAGCTTTCCAGGTCTCTTATTCTCCTATGAGTCTGTGCAGTTACTGGTGGAATTACTTGTCACACACTCTATTTCTTGTACCACTTCATTTTTATCACAGAAAATGGATTGAAAATTCTAAACTGAAAGAAATAAAATTTAAGGTTGTGGAATTCAACCCTATGGTACTGAAAGGAAAAATCAGACAAGATGCTTCACGTCCTGAGCTACTGCAGCCTGTGAGTAAATGAATCACGGATTACCAGCACTTTTAACACTCCTTGCAGGCTTTAAAATGTCCTAGCTCTCTGTTCTAATGCACAGGGTGGTATAAGCCAGAGAAGCCACATCAGGTCCAACCACTATTCTCTCCTTCAAGAAGGAAGAGTGCACTATAACAAGCTCATTGCAACTTGTGTGTTTTCCTGGGAGCCCATTATTTGGTGGCATAAACTTGGTAATTTGTGTGGTATCTTTTAATTATATATTCACAGTTTGTTGAGGGAAGATCTAATAGTGTTCTCTGTGCCTCCATGATGCTGAGCTGGCTGCATTCTGCTCATGTCCACGTTAATTTAGAGGCTAACAACTAGTCTAAATATTATCAGCTGTCAGAAAAGGTAAATCAGATGTTAGAAATTATTAGGGAAGAGTAAAGATCAGAATGGAGAACACTGTTATGCCACAATACAAATCCATAGCTCTCCCTTACCCTAAATACTATATGCCATCCTTGTCCCCTTAGCTGACAAAGGTGTAACGCCACCAGGAAACGTTCAGGTCCATTAAGAATGTTTCACCTTGCCTCCCTTCTGAGTCTTTGACATTTCTAATGTATGGAAAAGATCTGCAAGGGCTCAGGGGGTTAGAACTGTTCAGCTTGGAAATATGAGTTGTAGCATGAAAATAGTAGAGGTCCACAGAACTAAGTGGCATGGAGGACTTGATGGGGGATGCTTGATCACTGTCTCTTCCAGTGAAAGACCTAATGACTGTTGGATTAAATTAGTAGGAGTCACAGTAAGAACAAACAAGAAATGTGCACGTTTTTTCATGCAATTAGTACTAAATCTCTAAAATTCCTCCCTGAACGGTCTCATGGAGGTAAAAATTTACAAGGATTCAGTGAGGACTGAAGTTTATGTTTAGACAGACCACACCTGATTCAGGAAATCCCTTGAGCTGAAAGCTAGGAGAATACTTGGAGCAACTCTTCCGTATGCTTGCTCTATTCTTATTTTTCACTGAGCGTCTGCTTAGGACCGCTCTGAAGGCTGGTGCTGGGGGAAATGGTTTGAATCAGTATGGTGGTTCTTACATTCTCAGTCCCCTTGCTCTCTGCTGCATTCTTTGTTGCTGTTGTAGACATCTGCTGTCTTGTGTCTCTGCCACCAGCCAAATCATTCCTATAGAGCAGTATGATGGCACTATTAAACTTTTAGTGCTTTGTATGATGCACGCTGTAAAAACACATTAGAAAAGATTAAGGAATTTGGAGTATCTTTTATACAAGGAGAGGCTCCATCTGTGGAGATACTTGGAACTCAACTGGGCACGGTCCCTGGCAGTCTGCTAGGGTGGACCCTACTTGAGGAGTTAGACAAGATAATTTCAAAAGGCCCTTTCCAACCTAAGTGATTCTGTGATGAAACAAATTTTGGGCTGCTTGGTTAGGGCTTAGTAAATAAAATAGGGAATAATAATAATGGATTCAAGATGCTAGTAAAGCTGGGGGGAGGAAGCAAGTGATGACTGGCTAGTGCTCAGTGAAGAGAGAAATTAAAACACTTGTTAATAGACGGAAGTGTGAGACTACGGCATTGAACAGCTTTACCATTTAGTCTTTACCTTTTTTCTCTTTAATAGTTGAACTTCGTTCGATTTTATCTTCCTTTGCTTATCCAGAAACATGAGAAAGTAATATATTTGGATGATGATGTCATTGTTCAAGGTAAGTTGTCACCCAAAAAGCAATTTCTAGCAGAATTAAAATTATTGCAGCTTTTACAGTTTTTCAGAAATGTGAGCGATAATGGAAACTAAGTCAGCTGCTAGGAGTGTAAACTACAAATAATCTTTAATTAAAGGAAAGTGGAGATGAACTTTCTTTCATCTATCTTTTTAATAGTTGATTTTTATCAAAATTGTACATAAGGGTTTCATTTTAATTGAATCTGGTTGATTGGTGAAATACATGGATTTAACTTAGATGTTACAATACTCACTGTTAAGGATGTGACATGCATTTCTTTAGAATATTTGAATTCCTGTGAATGTTACTGATTCTTATCCACTACTTAGGTTTTTGAGAGCAAGAGTTAAAATTCCAAACACTTAAAATACCATTTTAAGCATCTTCTGCTCAGAATCCATAGCAATTTTCAGAATCATGATCAAAGATGTACAAGTTCCTAGACAAATGGGAGCTGTTAGAAGACATTCAAATTCTGAAAAGTCTTTTTTTCAGAGAAATCTAATCAGAAGAATCGGAACAAGAACTGTATATTTAAAGATTGCATTTTATTTCTCTTCCATTTCCCAGTATATTTTTCCCCCTCTGTAGAGTAGTTGCCTCCCTTGTTTTATCATATTGTTATCTTGTTATTTAATAGCATTTTTTAATCAGAGTGTTGTGGTTTAACCCTGGTGGGCAGCTAAGCACCACAGCTACTCACTCACTTCTTCCTCATCCTCCCCAGCGTCAAGATAAAGCAAACACACAATTGTTTAATAAGTGAAGGATAAGTAGAAGGAGAGGAAAACAAAACAAGTGATATGATATAAACAGTGGGTAGACTGATGCCCAGCCAGTTTCAAAGCAGAAGCTGGCTAATGCTCCCTCACGGTCCACCCCCCCTTTCCCCTTTTATAGCTGAGCATGAGGTTATATAGCATGGAATATTTCTTGGTCAGTTTGGGTCATCTGCCCAATCGTGTCCCTTCCCAGTCTGCTCACCCCCTGATCAGTGGGGTGAGGCAGAATGAGAAATGGTGAGGCCTTGGTGCTGTGCAAACACCCTTCAGCAAAGCTAAAGCATTACTGTGCTATCAGTACTGCTTTGGTCACAGACCTAAACCATAGCCCTGTATGAACTGCTATGAAGAAAATTAACTCCATCCTAGCCAGGCCCAGTACACAGGAACAGCAAAACCATTTTACCTATCCTTGTTAAACATTAAAGGGCTGTTCGAAGTTTTCCTTTGGAAAGGACTGAGTGTAGCTATAATAAACTTTTGGCCAAAATTAACCTTTGCAATAAGAATATTAAGATCTGTGAACTTACACATGACAGAAGTATAATTTTACTCTCCACTGCTTCTCTGCAGCTTTCTGTAGTTTTGTCTCTTCAGCATCAGATTTCAGAATGTCTGCACTTGAAGGGGCTGCTATTGGCTGCTTTATAAAATAGGATTAATCTGCCCTGTCTCATTTTAATTTGCAGTAGGCAGTTCTCTGTGTGTTTTCAGCAGTTACATCAGGTTTTTGGTTTTGTTGTTCTGTCTGTCGTTGGTGGGCGTCAATATTTGACTCTTGAAAGGTTTGTGAAGGCTTCATTTATGCTCCAGTTCCATGAGCACTTGAAGCTGAGCAGGGCACCTCCCCTGTATCCCTCACTGCACCTGCACAGGCATTCACCAGGAGTGTGTTGCTTTCAGCCTGAATTAGTTCCCTGGTAGGAGTTGAGGCAGCACGGCTGGGAGATGAGGGGAGGTAGGGCTTTCTGTCTCATTAGGGGTGTCAGCTTATGTGAGCCACAGGATAAAGGTGCAGTTTCATGTCATGGCTCATAGCAGGCTGCTGCTGAGGGAAGTGGCCTCTCCTGTCCCCAGGCAGCTCCGGTTACTTGTGTCATATCTACAGTTGTGCAGCTGCTGAGCGAGCTGATGCAGCTGGTTGGCCAGGCAGAAGATGAGCAGTACAAAAAAAACCACAAACTTGGTTTTCTCCCTCACCCTTTTTTTTTTTCTTTCTCTGCTTCAGCCAGCCTCATTTCCTCACCCTTGGGCCATGCAATCGTAGGGCCCAGAAGAGGGGAATAAAGATGGACATGTGGGAGTGAGGCGCAGGGAGGGAGCGTATTCTGGCAGCTGCTCCCCATGCATTAGCTGTAATGTGAGACTGTGCTGTTAGATGCTTCTGGAGTGGGAGTGATTGCGTCTTCTGACAGTATAAGGAGTGAATGGGGGTTTTGGGGTTCAGTTTTGGGATCACTTATTGCTTTCTGCAAAGCAGTCAGAATGAAACATACTGAACTTTGGCTGTCAGCCTGGAATTGTTTGGTTAGATTTTTATTTTCCCCTTTTCCTACTTTTCTCTTGAAGCTGTTTAGAATCAGGAGAAAATACTTAATAAGGCACATTGATCTTGAACAATCAAGTGTCCCATTAATTCAAATTCTATTTCTTGGTGGGACATGGATCTTAAACCAAGTTTTCCAACTAGCTGATGAGTTCAGAAAAAAAAAACCTTCATCCATACTTATTTCAGAACTAGTAGTTCCACTGTGTACAGTATGAGGAATGTTTTCAGTTACTAGTTTTTTGATGGGCTCATGTCGGGCTGCCAGGTCATATGTGGCCTTCCAAGATAATTCATCTTCCCTGTGACTGACCTGTGCCCACCAGCAAAGCTGGTAGCTGCAGGGGGGGTTGGATGCAGACTCCCGTAACTGCTGCGCACCACTGTGCTTCCCACCTGCCCTGACACCACTCTAGCACACCGTGGGTACCTGCTAGTCAGTGGATGAGCACGGTGCCATGTGTTATGTCATTTCCCTCCAACAGGAAGGAGGTGGGTGGTCTGTGAAGCCATGAGGGACAGTCAGATGTCACAAGCATGTTTCAACTGGTCAGTACTGGTATCCTATTAGGAGGTGTAAACACTAACACCAGGAGAAACCTCATCTGTGTAAGAGATTGAAGTAGTGGTTTGTGGGGCTTCAGGAGCCTCAGAAAAATTGCCTGTGCTGTCGCTCTCCAAAAGCAAACTCTGTGAATGCAGAACTTTGTAACTTGGCTTTGTAACAGTGTCATCTGCCTGTGCTGTGGCTGATTTTGGAATTCAGCCCAGAATGTGGATGTATTGAATTCTGGTGATGTCTAAAGATAGACCTTAGACATCCAGGAACCGCACTCAAATTTGTAAACTATCCCGTGTTATGAAAGTCAGATGCCTTCAGTATCTGGGCCGGCCCCTGAAATCGGTGTGTTCTTAAGCAGCATATATGAGAACAGAAGTGACCAGTGACCCTAGTGACTCTGTAGTGATGGAGTAGGTTTCTTTTATGCTTTTGACCTTTTTGTAATCAGGTGACATCCAGGAACTCTATGACACGAAGTTAGCACCTGGACATGCTGCAGCTTTTTCAGATGATTGTGATCTGCCTTCTACACATGAAATAGTTAGAAGTGTAGGGATGCAGGTAAGAGGCTGTTTTGGACTTCTAATAATGAATGTATTTGCCCACAGATGTAAAATTATTTATACATTTTCCCCAAACATTAAAGTTTTGGGTTTTTTTTATATATAGTTTTATAATAGTTTTACAGGTAATCAAGGACTAATTTTTGTAGTAACTTAATGCTATGCAGAGTTGTTTCCTGTAATAATTTAAATCTCTGTTGCTCTTTGGATTCTACTAAATTATGTTTGGTATTTTGCTATTAGTAGATCAGGAGCACTTACAGAATATCTAATGTATATAAAATATGATAGTTGTATTAGTCAAATTGGGAAACAAGTTTAAAGGCTCATTCCTGAGCTGAGTTCCCCAGACATGTCAGTGAATCCCTCTAGCATTACAGCCACACAGGTAGGATGTTACATCATTGAGAGTAAGCTGCAGAAAGACAAACATGTGGTGAGGGAAGAGTCTTAAACTCCTAGGGAACAATACTGTGGAAAAGGCAATTTAGTAGCTGGAAGTATTCTGCCTTTCAGGCTCCTGTCATATAGAAGTGAAGACAGGTAATGTCATCTACGAACTTGGCTTAGGGAGCGTGTCTCTAGTCTCTGTGTGAGTGGCAAAGAATGCTTTATGTTGTGGAGACTCATAGGGGATAAACATACTTTTTATTTCTTAGAACACGTACATGGGATTCCTGGACTACAGAAAGCAAGGAATTAGAGATCTTGGCATCAGCCCCAGCACCTGCTCCTTCAATCCTGGAGTAATTGTTGCTAACATGACGGAATGGAAACATCAACGGATTACAAAGCAGTTGGAAAAGTGGATGCAAAGAAATGTGGAGTATGTGTGGAAATTGAGCTTTGCCCTTTATACTTTTAATACTCAGTTCAGAGTTTTATTTTTCTGTTTAAGAGCTGCTAAAAGTTTAACTCAAAGAGTCTTTCTTTGAGATTGCACCAAATGAAGTGGGTCAGAATTTCCATCTGGTTAAATCTGACCAATTGTATACCAGGAAATCATAGAATGGTTTTGGTTGGAAAAGACCTTCAGGATCATCGAGTCCAACTGTAAATGGTCACCTGGAATTCTAGTCTTGTGTTTAGTCACAAACTACACTTCATCCCAAAGGACACTGAGAACACATGGGTCTTGCTTTAGATGAACAGCCTTGCTTTGGGGATCAAGCCACTTAGGATCTTCCCTTCCTTAGGCTGGCTTCAAGGAGGAGGAATCTTCCCTTGTTTGTGTGGGGTCTCTCCTATTGCAATGTCAGTCAGACTCTTAGCTGGACACCATATTTCTTAAATATTAGTAGGAAACACTTCTATAGATGAACAAAATTGAAAGATACATTTTTGGCATCAATCACAAGTAGGTCATGACACAGTGAAAGAATCAGTTCATTTTTTACCATTGGTTCACTGTTAACATCTATTTCTAAACTCCATGTTTATTTTCTTTCCCTGCAAAGGGTTAAATTTAAATGTAGTAAGGCTGAACTGAAACCCAGCAGCTTGTGCTATTGGACTGTGTCCATGACTTGTTAGTTTTAGAAAGGAACAGAGGAGGAGAGACACAAATAAGCATGTGAACAAATGAGAAGCCAAATGGCGCTTTTCTTAGGCCGCTTATGTAATGTGTCTTGACAGGCTCTTGTTATGCTTTTTCTGAGTTTGCAAAAGACTCTATGAATACTACTGCAAGTTCTATTGATAAAGTTTTATCAGTAAAGTTTACCTGGTCCTGGAATTACAATGCTTAGGAAACTGATACAATAGAATCACAGACTGCTGGGTTGGAAGGGACTTCACAGATCATTTAGTTTCAAACCCCTGCCATGAGCAGGGACACCCTCCACTAGCCCAGGTTGCCCAAAGCCTCTGTTAGATGTTAAGTTTATACTGACTGGACTTTGACAAAATCTGACTCTGATCCAGCAATGTGCCCCTGTGGCCCAGGCCGGTGGTGTCCTGGGGCACATTAAGAGGAGTGTGGCCAGCAGGTTGAAGGAGGTCATCCTTCCCCTCTACTCTGCCCTGGTGCAGCCACATCTGGAGTTCTGTGTCCAGTTCTGGGCTCCCCAGTTCAAGGAAGACAGGAGCCACTGGAGAGAATCCAGCAGAGGGCTGTGAGAATGATGAGGGAGATGGAGCTCCTTGTATGAGGAATGACTGAGAGAGCTGAGGCTGTTCAGCCTGGAGAACACCAAGGGGGGATCTGATTAATGTTTATAAATATCTAAGGGGTGGATGTCAGGAGGATGGGGCAAAACTTGTCAGTGAAGCCCAGTGACATGACAACTGGCAATGAGCACAGACTGGAACACAGGAAGTTCCATCTGAATGTGGGGAAAAATGTCTTCACTGTGAGGGTGACAGAGCACTGGAAGAGGCTGCCCAGAGAGGCTGAGGAGTTTCCTTCTTGAGAGAAATTCAAACCCTCCCCCCTGGACGTGATTCTGTGCAACCTGCTGCAGGTGATCCTGCTTTAGCAGGGGGGTTGGACGAGATGATCTCAAGAGATCCCTTCCAATCCCTTCCTGCCCTTCTGGGATTTGAAGTTAGTTCATGGATCTAGAAGCTGGAGGAGAGGGGAAAGGGGAAAAAGGAGGGAATGCAACACATGGAAACGTGCATATTCTTAAGAGGCTAAAATAGGTTTGATTATTTTAACAGGTTTTTTCCTACATGAAGCTTTGTCAGCCTTGCAGTCTATCAGTGTTGTATAGAAGTAATTGGCATCATGTTGGGTCTGACTCCCATTTTCCTTGGCAGTAACAATTTACTCAACAGGAATTGGAGTTGCAAATACAAGTAATTAACAGCGTTAGGAAGGAGCATGTTGGAAATCCATCCGTTTAAAGAAAATTTTAATTTTGCCAGAATACTTTTTAATTTTCTGCCTTTTGTACTAAAGATTCTTTGATTAAGGTTTTGAACCTTTTCCTTTTTTTTTTTTATTTTTATCCTTTTTCAGGGAAAACCTCTACAGCAGCACCCTTGGTGGAGGCGTGGCAACCTCTCCAATGCTGATTGTATTTCACGGGAAGTATTCCACTATTAATCCAATGTGGCACATAAGGCATCTGGGTAAGTTTAACTTCCTACTGTCTGCAGAGGGTAAATCATATGAGGAATGGCTGAGGGAGCTGGGGCTGTTTAGCTTGGAGGAGGCTGAGGGGAGACCTTATCACCACCTACAACTACCTGAAGGGAGGTTGTAGAGAGGTGGGCGATGGTCTCTTCAGCCAGGTGACAGGAGATAGAGCAAGGGGAAATGGCATGAAGCTGTGCCAGGGCAGGGCCAGATTGTGTATTAGAAAAAAACTTTTTACTGAAAGAGTTGTCAGGGCCTGGAACAGGCTGCCCAGGGAGGTGGTTGAGTCACCTTCCCTGGATGTGTTCAAAAAAAGGGTTGATGAGGTACTTAGGGATATGGTTTAGCATAGGATGGGAATGGTTGGACTTGATGATTTTCAAAGGTCTCTTCCAACCTTGTGATTCTGTGATCTCTTCTATGAGGAAAAGCAGAGAGATGTGGGGCTGTTCAGCCTGGAGAAGACTGAGAGGGGATCTCATGAACGCTTATAAATATCTAAATAGTTCCACTATTAAAAACTGGATTAATTTTTTCTTCTGAAATCCATCCCTACAGGCTGGAGTCCCGATACCCGTTATTCGGAGCATTTTCTCCAAGAAGCTAAATTACTTCACTGGAACGGGCGATACAAACCTTGGGACTATCCCAGTGTTCACACTGATCTCTGGGAAAACTGGTTTATTCCTGACCCTTCAGGGAAGTTCAAATTAACTCGTCCTGAGAGCTGATACTGAAAGCAGTTAAACGCAGTGATACACTCTGCTTTGCAGTATGTCATAGTTGGAGATGCAATGTTGTATAATTAACAGATTTTAGAGAACAAAGTATTTGTTAAATATATGAATAAATGAGTGTCAGTTTTGTGTGTTTATACCTGGAGGGGGGAAGCTGGAGTGACAGGGACACAGCTCAGGCTATCTCACCTTTCACAGGAGCTGAGGAAACAAGTTTACTTGACCATGAAGGACTTCAATTAAATGTTCATAGAGGTGAAGTTCAGTGCCAGACCATGGGGCTTGATGGAAGGTCTTTGCAAATAAGACTCCAACTCTGGTGGTAGAAAAATCCACACAGGAAATACTTGCAGCATTACATACAAGGTGGCTGTAGCTGCCTAGCCCACAGTGAATGGCCTGAAAAGAAAACTGGGCTGTGTTTTAATGAGCCCAGTGCTGCTGCACCGTGACTCCGTTCTGCATCCATGGAGTACGTGTCCTGGCGAGGACTCAGGCCCTGCTAGCAAGCTGCACAAGCACATTCAAAGACACTGTGGTACAATTCCTGATTTTATTGAGGAACACTGATAGATTTCAGACAGATTAAGAGCTTCTGCATTACTGCAATGAAAAGAGCACCAGTTCTGAGGAGTATACACAGAATTGCAATATTTAGTGACAAGGTCATTGTACACTTTGCTGTATTTTAGACCTAGGTAGCCTAGTAGGTGGCTCCGTTGAGAGGAGCCCTTTCCCTTCCCATCAAACAGGACAGCCTTACAGTAGTTATGTCCTACTGTGCTACATACTCAGCCATACTAACTACACGCTTCTAATTTTGCTGGAAAATAAAACTGAATTGTAACAAATCCCTGATGCAAGATGCTTTGAGCACCTGCAGGAAAAGGTCCATGTAAACAGCAATACATGATACAGTACACTTTAAATAACAGACAAGACAAACCCTATACCTTTTTGACAACATAGTGAACAGCTTTATGCTGAAGCGAATACCCACAGTCAGAATCGTAACGCACACTTTCTTGATTTAAGACGCTCAGAATTAAGCCACATAATTTGGGAAGGAAACTGTAAACATTGTGCCTGCCTCACAACAGGTTGACAGTGTGTGATCTCAGCAAGAGCTGTTGCAGCAGGATTAGAGTCTACACTATTTACACTTGATGCATGACAACTGTACCTGGCTGTGAGGAAAGGATAAAAACACACCAGTGCAGGAACCTCTGACCAGTGTGAGCTGCGGAGATACCGTGTGTATCTATTTTTCAAGTATGTGAAGCACCTACTGTCATAAGATCACCAAAACTTTAATGTTTTGATCAGCTTACTGTTTTTACTTCATCTCTTCCTCACAGGATAAAAGAGAGAAAGATGATGATGGTTAGGCACAAGCATAGACTCTCACTTACTTCTTTCTCAGTCACTAATATTGGCCTATCATTTAGGCAAGTTCCTCAGAAGAGAGCTGTAGTTTCTACAGCTGACTTCTTACATCCTTAACTTAGTATTTTTTACTTTCAGGAGGAGAATGCCCTCTAAGGTCTTGTAAGACTGAAAGGAATTGAAGGTTACAGACTGCTAAACCACAAACCTCTTTCACCTGGTGCTAGTTATACCTGCTGTCAACAGCATAGCTGGACGTGATTTTTAAAGGGAATGAGGTCTTTTGTTTCCCTGCGATGTCAGCTGCTCAAAGGGACTGTCTCCTGCTAGAGGTCAGGTGAAGAGATCACACAGACATGATCCAGAGTTTAAATGCCACAGAATTCAGTAACCAACATTGGGGGTTTGGCTGTGTTTTCTTTAAAGGAATTCCAGTTCCTGACATTGGAATTTAAGGAGGAAATGGAGCAGTAGGGACACATAGGACAGCTCAGCCAGCATACTTAGGCCCTGTCCTGTGTGACGTGCAGTTTGCTCCCCAGTGCTGTGACCCAAGATGATGTCTCCACTCCCGTGAGCTGGAACACAGTCCAAGCACTAACCAGGCAGAGGGATCTCTTCCCACCCAGGAAATACTCGGCACTCACAGCTGCAGAACACAACTTTCTGCACTTTTTAAGAAGGTAAAAGGCAGGCTTAAAAAGCACAGTTTGCTTTGCTGTGCGGGATTAAAAACACCACAGTAAGAGTATACCTCCCCTTTTCCCCTCTGGATATAAAAGGATGATGAGATATCCAAATCCTGAGGCATCAGTAAAAAGTATCCTGCTGCTGCTACTACTCCATGACTGTTTATGGAATAAAATTAGCACCCCAAAGAAATCTTCACAAGTGAGAAAGCGATTTGTCAGAACCTGCAGGAAATGGTATACATTAAATATAAAACTCATATACAAAAAAAGGGCTAACTTCTTTTTTTTTTTTAAAAGGTTTGGACAGTTCCTTAAAATTATCTAGTTCATTGATTTGAGCCTACCACACACTTACTTTTGACTAAAATAAAATAACTAGGGGGGATAAAATACCATTAAAATGCTTCAGTTGGAGAACCGAGGTACGAATCTTGCTCACTGCATTAAAACTGCAGCAGGTATGCATAGCTGAGAAGACACAGCCCTCACGCACTGCTTCCCTCTTCTTCCCGTGCCCCACCGGCACCGAACTCGGGGATCTGGTCTGCAAAGGACTGTGTCATCCACTGTCCATTAGGGACTTCCCCGAAGGATGGCCCCTCACAGTACTGCGGGTTGCTTGCTGCTAAAACAAACAAACAAACAAATTAAACAGAGGTTTTAAAGTGTAGCTGATACCACCCACTCAAACTAAACCAGTAAAATACAGATGGTGCCACTAGGAAAAAATAAAAACCAAAACCTCAAACAACCCTAAAAATCACAAAACAAACCCCAAAAACCCCAAATAACCCCTAAACAAGTCAAGGTATTTGTGGCTTCCACCTTGCCTCTATTTTTCAACCAGCTACCGAGGCTGGGGTTCAGACATGTTTCTTCTGAGCACTTACTGCTGTAGATCCAGATCATTTCCTCAAATTATAATTTCTTCAAATTTTCTTTGAGGGGTGATTGCATACATACATATATATATATATGAAAATGAAGAGTCCAAATGTTTAAAAGAATACCTCACCTCAGTGTTCCTTATTGCCAAATTCTTCTGAAAGCAGGGTGTACAGAATGCAAATGTCAATCAATGACATGAGTGTCATGAGGCCCAAAGGCAGTTACTCCAAAGTTACTGCTTTTGCCACTGTTTTTTTTTTTTTTAATTACAGTTGGTGGTATTTTGTGAAAGAAAATTCCCAGCTTCATAATTACAGCTTGATTACGAGTCACATGGGACACTGCTCCTCCATCTCACCCACTAGCACCAACAGCGCTGTTCTCTCATCTGTCCCACCACTGTCTGTGCTTTCCTTTGAAAGGAAAACAAGCACAAGCCTTCCCCCAGCTCTGAAAAGCACAATGCGTTTACGGGGTCAGGGTAGTTCAGGAGGTTTGCTGTGGAAGTCAGTGGCTCTGTGCGTGTCTGTCAGACCTCCTGAGCCAGTCAGCATTTGGGAAAACCATCTGAGTTACAGACAGCTGATTTTAAATAAAGTGAATGTCTCCTCTTTAGTTCCCTCTCACAGAAATGACACGTTCCCTCAGTTATGTAAGAGTTTAACTGCTGCTGTAACTCAAAAAACCTGTATGAATTGTGCAAGTTGCCGAAAGGGTAGAAAATAAAGTGTTCATAAGTACTGGTTTGCAGACTAAGTGCCCCAAGCACCATTCTTTACCAGTTCCATTTGAAGAGAAGCTGCAGTGGTCACTTTCATAGGGTGCACGATCACAGTAAGCTCCACCATATGCCGCTTCATAACCTGGATCATATTTTTCCTCTTTGACAGCCATCTTCTTAGCATCCTCTGCCAAAAGAGAAGACCTCAAGTATTAATATTCAGAAGGATCAAAGAGCATTTTTATCAAAGAACACCTGAAAACACAGCCACATGTTACAGGATAATGCCTGCTCCTTAGGTAATTAAGGCTGTACTAAAAGGAGAGTGGAATGTGTAATTCTGTTCCACATGACACAGAGGAGAGAGCTCATCTCTCAAATTCTTTATTTCTGTTTGCTTGGGGAACTGCTAGTTGTGTTGTGCCTCACACTATGTTTTAACAGAAGACTAACAAAATAACCACCATACCTTGTGCAAGCTGCAAGTCAAACGTGTACTGCACCTCCTGCACGTCTGTGTTGGGTGCGATGCCTTTCAGTTGATCCCTTAAGTCTTTCAGCTTTATGTAATAATGAACTTTATCTTGTGCACGAGGAAACTGGGCACATCTTGCACTGGATGATGGCATAACATAGCAGAGCTTGAAACAGAGCAAGAAACAGAGCATTACTGAACTATGAGTTAACACTTTGTGCATCAAGAATGATGTTAACAGTTAAACTCACTCTTTTAACCCTTTGCACAAACTTCAACTAATGCCATAAATGGTTGTGGGAGTGGAAAAAATGAGTCTTTCCTTCTCCTCAGCCAGCTAGGTGTCTTGTCCTAACAAGAGGGGCTGATTATCAGCTGCTGAAGCGAGGACATTTTCGGCAGCTATTTACATGCTGCAGGAGCAGTACCAGCATGTGTTGCAATAAGTACACTCTGTAAGCATGTGCCAGAGAGCAGAACACACTCCACAGCTCCCTGAGCAAGCAGAGCTCTGAGCCAGAAAGTCACCAGAGGAGTACGCAACAGCACATGAACTCCCAAATCAGGGAGGGAACCACCTCAGGCTAATCAGCCTGGCTTCTGGGCCAAGTGCATCTGCATCACGCTTCCCAGGGTGTGAAACTCTGGGGTTACTGTGGTTGAAGCCAACTTAAAGCGTCTCTATCTCTCCCAACAGCACTAACCAGAGACATAAAGTTAGTTTGGGGAAAAAAAAAAAAAAAGAAAAAACCAAAAGAAGCAAAAGGAACTGTACCCAACACTCTCATTACTGTGCAGTATTTATGACCAAGTACTTGTCAATAGGATTATTTTTCTTTTTTTTTTTACAAATAGATCTACTGCAGAAGTGTTTAAGAGCTACTTAAGAAGCAAGCACTTCAGCACCAATGGCTCTTCAGGCTCTGATGGCAACACTTGACCTTTCAAGGACAGTTGAAACTCACAGCACTAGTAATTTGGAAGAGAAATAAAACCCCAAACTTTTAAGCTAACAAGGTAACAACACTTTGGAGCAAGCTACCTTGGCAGGCAGTGTAATTGCCTTTGCCTTAACCTGTTTACAGGAACAGGTTAAAGCCATTTGTGATGATACATAGCCACCTCTTGAGGTATCTTCCAGCACTAGATGTCTATGACTAACGCACTCTTCATCAAACAGTTTCTTTTATCTGAAGTGTCCAATTTAATTTCAAGCTGCCAATCAGCCTAAGATGACCTAGCCTGGTTTGGGCATGCCCAGACCCAGCGATGCCACAGCTGTAGTGTAGAACACCACAACAATGGACTTGCTATTCTTTCTCCTGCACTGCGGCACCACTAGCACCATGGTTGTGGTTTGACACCAAGACCTGGTAATACAAGCATACAGGGAACTGGACACAGAGAATCCAGTGAAAGCAGATGATGGCTATCGCAAAAGGTTTATGTTTTGTTCATATTTTACATAGTCCTCAGAAAATGCATTAACCTACTAACCATAATACACAACTTCCCAAATAAAAGAAGCAGCTGCATTAAGGACATGTCTAAAAACTGCACTATCCCTTTTCTCTATTTAATTAAAAGCCTTTCACATTCCTTGTATGCTGAGCAGACTTGAACGTTACCGTAAGTGTGTGCAAGTCCTGAGACTTCGCTGCTTTTGAAATAACCAGAACAGAGCGCCCTGGTTTTGTTTCTCAGCATCAATACTTACTGTTTCTGTATCTGGCACCTTGTGTGGCTGCAGTCCAAATTCCAAGTTCTTCACTTTTATTCCAAAAACTTCTTTACTAAAAATTTCATAAATACCTAAAATGAAAAGTAAAGATGATTAGTGGACCAAGGAAAAAAAAAGCTACTGACAAAAAAATCATTTAAAAATCAAGGTTCTCACATTTTCCATTGAAAGCTGCTATACGAGGTTTGTACTTTTGTAGCTTCTGCATCAGAATTCTCCCTCCTTCCCGAAACTCTTTGCTAGAAAAGAAAATAGTCAAAACCATAATCACAACTATTAATTCATGAACAAGCACAATATCTCTCCCCCCTGTTACCCTACCTGGAGAGGTCTTTGCTTCCTGGTGTTGTCCTTTCAACCATGTTGGTAAATCCAATCCCATATTTATGTGGCAAAGTGTGGTCATCCATGTGGTTCAGCTGTTCATTACTTAGACCAGACATGAACAGACACTTCCCTGTGAAGTAGGAAGAAATGCATTTGCCTTTCTTCTAAGGAAAAGAAAACAAAACTGGACCCCCCCCGGCCCCCCAGCCCCTTGACTACTGGAGGCGATAGTCTGCTTCGGGAAGGCTACTGCCCTATCTAGGAAAGTTTAAAATAGCCAAAATTACTTTATCTACTGCAAGAGGAGAGAAAATCCCTGGCAAACAACGGCAACTCCTCACCATGACCCTGTGTATGGAAACCAGACGTACTCTAAAAATTCAGAAAGAACTTTAGATTTTGTGATTCACTCCAGCAGGGAAACTGATCAACATGGATTTTTGTAGGAATGAATACAGCAAATACAAGTGTTAGTTTTCTTTTACAACCTTATCATCACTTCCACACTGGGCCGGCCTCACTGGGCCTCACTGACAGAACCCCTTGGTATCTTACATTCACATTTAGGCAGAGAAGTATAGCTTGGGTAATTTGCACTGCCAATCTCTTAAGGACAGAGTAAGCAACGAGTTCCTAATGATCTGGGAAGCTTACAAATACCCAAATTTGTCCGAGCATGCCTATCTGGTCTGTTTCTTGGTGACTGAGGAGCTGGAGAAATACCCAAGCCTGACTTCTGAGTCTCCAGGCACCAGAAGCATTTTGGCAGGAGTGTATCACAGGGCTGTGAAGGAGCCCACGTGGAGCTCCCTACTGCCACAGCTGGGGTGGCTCCCAGTACACAAAACAGAGCATTTCAACAGAGCTCGGGTACAATCTTTCTTTATGAGACTATGCTGCAGAAAATGTTACTTAAAATGGAAAAAACTTAGGACAAAAATAGCTGCCTGGAGAATCAGGTATGCTGCACATGTATGCCTGCTGGGAAAGGGCAATGGTTTGCTTTTTCATCAGTTAGAAATCTTGTTTAGAAGAGATGAATAATTGCAAACAGAAGATGGCTTGCTGAAATGCATTTTTCTAAAAAAAAAAAAAGTGTAGTTTTAGTTTATGTGTACTGACTTACCCTTGGTAGCTCAAGTACTAGAGATTAATTTTTTATTCCTTAGGTTGCATATTAACACACCAAGATGTTATTTGGTAATACAATCTGATAAACGGTGTTTACATGCAAATTCTACACCCACATAGAAAGTCACTGATTATTCCTCTTTTGTGTTCAGCATTTGACAGAAGTCAAATGGCTAGAAGCAAAATCTCTCCCTGCATCCAAAAAAACCCAACCAACCACCCCACAACATGAATACCCCAAATCACAGCAGTTTGTTTGAAATGCTGCAAGTTCTAATAAAGTTTTGCAAATTCTATATGAAGAAAGGAAAACAAAAACATACAAAAATGGTTTCCAGGTCCAGGGTAATGATGTCCTTTGTAAGCTGCCATCAAGCCAGGGTTTATGCCAATCTACAAAGATACCAGACCATTATAACAATGAGTACACGGTCTGCCAGGAATTTAATCATGTTACAGTAAGGATACTTACTCAATTCTCTTAAAGTTAGTGTCAATAAACAAAACTTCCATCATTATTTTTTTTAAAAAAGACAATGTTACATCAGTGTCCCATTTAGAAGTGCAATGTCAAAAGCAGAGCTCACTGTTCTACAGCCACTGGCGTAGCACTTGCAGTAAATAGTGTGAGGTAACGCTCTCTCCTGACTATGTATTATTATATGTAAGCCTTAGACTTCTCAGAAGTTACAACTATAATTTTTTAACACAAAATGCAAAGCAGCTCTGCACACAGGAAACAGTTTATACGCTTTATCTTGCAAGATCTTGACACATACGCAATAGAGATAAGTAACCAGAAAGAAGGTGTATCATAACCAGTGAGTACAGAGTATCCACTTCTCTACCTGATCTTGTAACTGTGAGGTACTTACTATAACAATGTCCAGATCAAAGGTCAAAATATCAGGTAAAGTCTTGGTCAGAAGCTCCGCTTCAGATACACCATTAAAACGGTCCACTTTTCGCTTGACTTTAAAAGTATCTGTGATCTTTTCTTGTTTGCCTTTTGACTTGGCTGATTTTTCTTTCTTAGCAGCAGGCTTTTTGGGTTGCTTTGGCTCAGTTGCTTTGGCTTTTCTTTTCCTTCCTCCTTTTTTAACTTCTGAAATACAGAGCAAAAATCCTTGTGTACATTTCTAGTGTTGCAGTGTGGACAATCAAAAAGACTGGGCTAAATGTATGGATAAAAAACCCCAAACAGAAAATTGTTAATTAATTAATTTTGAAGGTAAAAATATCAGATGAGTCTCAGTTTTCCAGGCTTAACACAGAGCTAGCTTGGGTGTCTGCACCACAGACACATAGACTACTGAGTACTCTATGCTGACTTAGCATACAACCAAGAATAACTCCACCAAGTTACGTCGATTAGATGACGTATGCAACAATCCTTTGAAAACAGTGTAATTTCTTTTTGAGGTTGTGCCAGAATATCAAAGTTTGGGTTCTCAGGAATGTGACAGTAAATTCTAGTCTAGTATCTTCACTTCTGTATATGAAAGTTAATTGTTATAGATTACCTAACATATTGAGGAAACTGAACAGCTTGTCAAAAGCAACAGGTCTCCAGCATCACCTACAGCCCAAGGTATAAGCTCGTTAGGAACACAAACCCATAGATTGAAGGCTACATAAACTACTTATAATTTGTTGTTTTCAAAACACATACTCTCCAGGTCCATCATACAGCAAGTTAATGTATGAGAGCTTTAGGATCTCAATTTGGATGAGTGACACCAAACACTAATTTTTATTTTAAAATGCAAACACAGAGTAATAACTGTTCCCTTATCTGAAACTTCCACATCTTCTGGCTCCTAAAGCTTAGAGATTCGATCAGCACAGGTACTGGTCGTGACATGACCACCCAGAGGTTGTTGTCTGTCCTTGTTCAATAATAATGTTGAGTTGCAGAACACAACTTGAAAAGTATGAAAACATATTTGGCAGCAATCAGCAAAGAGCCAAAGTAATCTATTACTTTAAAATTGAAACTTCATGTTATTTTCAAAAATCCTAGATTAAACTCTCACATAAGAAACAAATATAGTGGCTACTAGGGCACTGCCCTAAGTCTGCAAACTTTTGGGGGCTGCTTTTGTTTTCATTCAGCTTTCTTACAAGGACAAAAGCCATATGAAACTCCCACCATCTCAACAGAGCAACCGCTTAGGAAAGCTGTACATAACAGAACTCAAATATGTAGCCTAGTTTCAATGATGGGGAGACAAGAAGGGTGCAGACTTGGTGTGGCACATCGTGTCTTTTCTGTCCTACTCCTTGAAAAACTATGAGGCTTTTCACGTGGTGGCAAAATGCCACAGATGGAATCTGAGTGGTCAGAGTTGGATGTTTCAAATGAAGCACGATAATGTTCTCCTGACTTTCATGCTGATCAGGTACCTACCAACGAGGCACCATCATGAGAGATGAATGATGCCACAGCAGCCTTTCAGGAAGTAATCCTAAAAATGTTACTTTTTTCATCACAGCAGGAGCTGGACTCAAAATCTTTGCCCTTCATATAATTTCCTCCAGATTTCACACACATTTCATGAATCAAGCCCTGCTTTTGAAAGCTTTTTTCTACTCTGAGTTCCTGCAAAACTACTAGGGAACAGCCTTGAAACAGAAGATTACAGTTGTCTAAAAATACTTGAAAGTGCAGTCAAACACTGTGGTCATGGTGACATCATCTCATACAATACTACAGCTGCAAAAGAAGTCTAACTGTACAGCACTTGAGATGCACCATAACTGCAGCGAACAGCACTGTGAATGAACAGCGCAGCTGCAACTGTTTCAAAACTGAGGTCTTCCTCCTATGGTTTAACTTTCCCAGGCATTACTACTGTGAAAGAAAAACTGAAGCTTATGAAAGTCTGCATTTAAACAAGCAGTGCCACTGCATGGACTGGCTGACAGACAACCTCGGTACCAAGAGCTCTGACCTGTATCTCTAAATTAAAAGCAAAACAAAACTCAAGAGTGTGAATATTTGCTGTAGAGTCAGAATTTAAGCGTGGCAGAGATATCCGCCTTTTCTGTGTGGTAAAGAGCAAGTGTAAGAGTAACAGAACAAGGTATCTTTCCTTGGCATGGTCAGGATAAAGCCTAAATGTACAAAATACAAGTGGGGGAAAAGAAAGGCAATGTACAAGTGCATAAACTTT
Organism: Gallinula chloropus; assembly: GCF_964237585.1. Lineage (NCBI taxonomy): Eukaryota > Metazoa > Chordata > Aves > Gruiformes > Rallidae > Gallinula > Gallinula chloropus. The sequence continues at coordinate 23,818,364 of NC_140085.1, forward strand.
GAAACCTGTGTCACATACAAGAAACTTTTAAGCACTGTTTGTGCTTAAATAAGTGAAATATTTGCTTAAATAATCCTTGCTGAAACCAAACAAACCTTGCCGTATATAAGCAATTCACTATTTGCAATTACTACAACACACAAAAACACCACTTAAACAAAAATATTTCAAATAAACAGTATTCTACTGAACTTCTCTTGCAAAAATGTAGAAAATATTTAACTCAGACTGAAGAAAGAAAACCTTTCTAAATAATATTAAGACCTATTAAATGAGCTAAAAATTACTTTTATCTATTGCAACAAAAACCTGAACAAGGTAAGAGAGGTGAGACTGAATACTATCCCACGGTTTCACTCCTTATCTTTGTAATTGTCTGGTAACAAACACTATTATTAATATTTCCTCAAAGAACACGAAGAAATCCAATAGGTCCAAAGAAGCAGTTTAAGAGAAGTAACTTTTTTTCCCCTGATCGATTATTAACGTTTTACATCACTTCCAACAGCCTGGTCAAACTACCTTTCGGAGGCTCCTGAGCGATGTTTGGCTCTGGAATGCCCTCTAGAGTCGGCTGCTCGCTCATGATGTCCACGTTAGGCGCTGCAGTCATCATCTGATGGAACGGAAACGTGTAGAAAGCCTGAGCTTGCTGAAGATACGCGTAGTACCTTAGGGAGAAACAGAGAGACATAACTCATCAGCGGTTTAGAAACCTAGTGATGTAGCAAATAGACTGTAAAGATCAACCGTTACCAAGGCTGGCACATACTCATTCTCTATTAACAACGCAGTAAATTATCCAAAGCCACTAAGCAGTCCAAGTGCTTAGCTGGTATCAGGGGATGTTAGACCAAACCTTGACAATACAGTTAGTGATTACTACAATGTGGCAGAACCACAACATCTGTAAGTAAAACATAGAGCTTTTCCTATTTTTTTTTTCTGGAAAAAATGGCCAAACCACTGTAGCACACATTACCCAGGCAAACTGTCTGCAAAACATACTAACGATTTACAACACAACTGAGTTAAAACTCTTGGAACTTTAAGTTTCTCAACTTTTAGATTTTCTTAATGTTGCATCAGTTACTTCATCTGATACGATACAGAATGGATTAATCATTCTAGGTTACAAAACATAGCAAATACACACAGCATTAACTACTACGCAGATTATTAGGCGGCTCTAAACCAGCCTGGCAGATGTTGTCCTATTTGTTGTCCAAATATTGCACTTATTCTTTACAAAGCATTCAAACAGGGAGATTCAGTCTCCTTCCATGACCTAAAATGTGGGGTTTTTTTTTCCATATACAGCTCTCCTGCTCCACAGATTTATTAGTCACATTCAGCCCTCACACCCCAACACAAACTGCTGCTTCATACCATCATTCCCATCTACCTACGCTGCCACCTTTTTGTCCATAGATTCCACTGCCATACAAATACATACAAAATATTTCCTAAACAGAAAATTTTCTGGAAATGATTTTATCATGTCAGTGCTATTCATAAAAACTCCCACAAAAACCCTAGATCTATAGAAATACCGTCTTCTATCATGCAAGGAGGTATTTGAAGGATCCAACTGTAAATGTGATTTATGCAAGAACAGCCTACAGTCTTGTGATCAGACCTCTAGGCTTTGAACCAAATACCTGCTCTGAATCAAGCACAATAAACTTGCACATAGGTCAGTTGGATTCCTGGGGAAGTTGCCTAACAAAGTCACGGAGGATTTTTAAAGCACAGTAAATACCTCACAGTCCCTGTGCTGTAAGGGTTCCATTTGATAGAAAATACTCATGAAGCTACTGAACAGAATAAAACCTGATCCTTGGACTAGGGACATGTTGGATCCAGTTCATGCCATAAACACAGCAGAACAGAGCAAGACAGATGAGAAAGCATCTAACCCAAGCACAGTGCCTGACAAGAAGTCATTTTGTAATACATGTCTTCTTATATTATGCATATCCAAAGTCCTTAATAAAATTCCCTTTAGACAGAAGAACATTTGCACCATATCGTGGAAAAGTCCTCTAATCACATGAGAGAGAGCTTTTGCCTGTGCCTCTAACCTTCACACGCATTTTTGTGGCTCATGTTTCTTGTTGGGGTTTGGAAACAGCATTTTGTTACCGATGGAACACGCATAATAACAAAACAGCATTTTGTTATTATGGAACACGGAAATATTTTCAGTTCCATAAGGAAAAAGTAGTGATTTAACCTCCCCCCCCCCCCCCAGTTCATACTGAAAAATAAAAGAACACGGGAGAAGAGAAAAATATACGTTCACCGGACCAAAGCAAACAGTAACTCGTTTACAAATCCACCCCTGCACCCCCCTCCTCGTACCCCCCGTATGCACGCGCGGCCGCTGCCGCCCCAGGACCCCGGATCCCCTCTCAGCCGGGCTGCCCGCCCCACCTCCGCACCCCCCAGTGCCCAACAGGGCCGCCTCAGCACCCCGCCGCCCCGGCTCCCACGCAGCGCCCGCCCGCCGCAGGCCGAGCCCCCCGCCCACCGGCACACAACAACTTCCACCCCCCTCACACTCCTACCAAGCGCACCCGCCCCCCACGCAACCCCTGCCGGCAGACACCCACCGCGCCTCAGCCCCTCTGACCCACCATCAGCGCCCGCGGAGCCCCACGCACGGCCGCCCACGCAGGGCTCCCGCCGCCCACCCGGGCCACACAAACGCGGCATCGCGCCCCACACCCAGCGCCTCGCAGGGCCGCCCCGCAGCCCCGGGCCCATCTCGCTGGGCCGCCGCCCGCACCCCAGCCGGGAGCGCCTCCCCCCCGCCCCTTTGTGTGCCTAGGGCGGCCTCGGGGAAGAGGGGCGGGGAAGGGAAGGGCAGGGGGGCGCCACAGCCCGGCCCCGGCTTCCCCCGGCCCCAGCAGAGGAGGAAGGAGGAGGAGGACAACGGCGATCCCCAACGCGAGGCCCGAGCGGGGCTCCGGGCCGCTACCGGTACCTGCCCAACTCCTCGGCCTCCATGCCCGGGCGCGAAGGGTCCCGGCGCCGACGGGGCTATTGTCACCGCCCGGACCGGCAGCCCCCCGCCGCCCCCTCCCCCCGCTCCTCAGAGCCCCGACCGACCTGCCGGGCAGCCCCGCCGTCACGTGAGCGGCGGCGGCCAATGGGAGCGCGCAGCCGGCCGGGCCGGAGAAGGCGGGGCTGGCGGGGGGGCGGTGCCAGCGGCGGGCGGCTGGAGGCGGCCCGGCGCCGGGAGCGGCCGCACCAGGCGGGGCGGGTTGGGGTCGGGGGCTCCGCTGCCGCCGCGCGCTTTGCCCCCCGCGGTCGCAGGGTTTCGGCGCCTTACGTCACGATTTACACCTCGTCATCTGCGGCGGGGGATGCCGCTGTGAGGGGCGGGCCTCGACCCTCCCCCCTGATTCCCCTCCCCGTCTCCCCCGCAGCCATGCCGGAAGCGATGACGTACCTCCGGCGCATGACGTGTTCCGGGGGCGTGGCCGGCTCGTCCCTCACCCCCAAAAACTGTACGGCGCGGGAGTAGCGGCCCTGGCTGGGTTCACCCGGCTCTGGGCTCCACTGAGGAGGCGAGGCGGTCCCGGGCCCAGCCATGCCCGCCGGCGTGCCCTGGCCTACCTACCTGAAGGCGCTGGCGGCCAGCATGCTGGCCATGTTCGCCGGCGCCGAGGTGGTGCACAGGTACTACAGGCCCGACCTTGTAAGTGCTCCGGGGTGCCGGGCGGTGGTTGCGCGGCGGGGGTCGGTGGAGCGGCCGGCCTCCTGTCGGCGCCGCGGTAGAAAGGCCGCCGGCCTGGCCGCAGGGAAGCGGCGGGCGTCCGGAGGAGCGGCGGCGTCAGGGAGCCAGGCCAGCCTCCGGGCGGGCGCCGCTGATGCGGTGCCGCAAGGAGGAAGAGATTCGTTCGGGGGGAGCGAATTTGTGCAGCGGGAAGCGGGCTTTTGGAAGGAGCGGCGAGGGGGCGCGGCACGAAATACCCCCTTCCGCTGGAACGGAAGGGAAGGTGACGGAAAGTTCACGTGAGAACGGTGGCGGGGAGACAAGACTGTCCCCAGCTACAGCCGCAGAGAACCCAGCTCCGAGCGAGGCCGCCTGCCGCGGATACCGATGGGTCTCTCGGGGGCCGCCCAACCCCTGGGCCTTACCTCATCCCGCTCTTGTGTGCTTCTGGTTTTTCGGAGGCACCCGGCTGTATTTACTTCGGGAAAAAGTTAAGAAATCACTGTGCTCGAGCTGTCATGTCGGTGTTTAAGCGATGAGGCTGTTGTGGTTCTGTCCCAGCTGGGAGCTGAGCACCACGCAGCGGCTGGCTCCTCATGGGGGAGAAGGGAAAAGAAACCAAATGGGTTGGGATAGGGTCAGTTTACTGTGACAGCAGAGAGAAAAATAACGATAGTAGGACTCTTATAGCAGAAATAAATGAAACTGGTGATGCACAATGCAGTTTCTCACCAAACTGCACAGCTCAGACCACACAGCTCAGAGACATCCTGAAGCTGGACCATCCCCAAAAACTGTGTGTCCTGGAGCCATGCTCTCCTTCCCCCACCAGCTCCCTTTTATGCTGAGCATGATGCAATTGGTATGGAATACCCTCTTTGGCCAGTTTGGGTCACCTGTCCCAGCTGTGTCCCCTCCTGACTCCCTGTGTGCCCCTGCCTTCTTGTTAGCAGGGCAATATGAACAACCAAAATGTCCCTGACTGCTTGGCAACAACTAAAAACCACTGCTCTCATCCTAACTCCCAAACACCATTACACCAACTGCTGGTAATAAAATTAACTCTACTCTAGATAAAACCAGGATGGAGGCTTTCATCATTGGTAGATGCATACGAGTGTACATGTTTTCAGTCTGTACTGCAGCCTTTGTTACTGGCAAATGGGCATGTTCATTCAGAATGATCATATGATCTACGTCTTTGGCATGAATTTTGAGGAGGTGTGCTTTCTAAAATATCATGCCATCTGGTATCTTTTCCTTTTTTAAATTTCATCCCCAGTTTCAGTGCTTACTTTCTAAAATGGAGGAGTAGAAGCAGTGAAACTTATTCTGTCCCTGAGAGAAAGGAATTTCAACTGGTATGGAAACTTCAGCTGGAGCTTTAAAGCGACAGTGGACATCTTGATGAAATTTAACTTTCTTAAATGGCAAAGAGAAGCTTTTATCTTTTGAACAAACTGCCCATTCTTCCTTTTCCTCCTTTGTTTCAAATCATATTTTGCTACTTGGAAATAAAAGCCAAATCAATAGGTGATTTTTCAGATGTTTTGCATGTAAGAGCTACTCTTTGCTCGAAGAAAGAGGGCAGCATAGTCACGATTTAGCTACAATGCCGCCCCTTACAGGGTATGCTGTTGACTGTTTTGTGAGTTGAGTTTTGCTTCTGCCACAAGGCTGACGTCTCTCTGTTTCTAACAGAGTATACCTGAGATACCTCCTAAGCCTGGAGAGCTGAGAACGGAGCTGTTGGGCCTAAAAGCAACATCAAGCAAAGCTCACACTTCACAGCAGTGACCGGAATTTAATGTCCTATAAACTAGAACTGATGAGATATTTGTTCAGCTGTCTCAGTTGCAGAAATGCACATATGAAAACCTGTACTCTGTGAATACTTTTTTGGTTGCCTTTAAGCAGAGTTAGAGGCAGCATTAAAAATAAACATACTGTGAATACCATTCTTTTTACAGTTGTTATGTGCCAAAATGCTTATGATGTATCATCTTGATTGCAGTGTATCCCTGGGAATAAAAGATGTAAACTCACATTGGGTCTGATGGAATTTGAAACTTTTAGGCTGATTAACAGCTATTGGAAGTTTAGCATATTGAAAAGCCAAGCTCTTGGGGGTACTCATCAGCCTTAATAAGCTTTGCTCTTCACCTGTAACAGAACCCCACTCACCCACTGGCATTTCCCTCCTTTTTAAACTGGTGGTGTGTCCAAGTAAGCACTGCTCAGACTGGAGGACTTCTAATGCTGGTGGACTGCTGTGCCAGCAGTTACGTTGGCTTTCTGTCTGTATTACTGTGGTGGATTTGCATGGCAAGGTTCTGGTGCAAGAAGCAGCCAGAAGTTTCCCCTAACCCCACAGAGTAAAGACTGTCTGGGCTCAAGGCCGGACCCACCACTGACCAAGGCCGAGCCCATCAGCGATGGTCATAGCGCCTCTGGGAATCACATTTAAGAGGAAAAATATGCAAGTAGCTGTTTCTTGCCACCAGAGAAGGGAGTGAGACGTAAGAAACTCTACAGGCACTGAAGTCAGTGAAGAAGGGGGGGAGGAGGCACTCCAGGTGCTGAGATGTTCACCTGCAGCCTGTGAAGACCATGGTGGAGCAGGTGAAGACATATGGAAGACACTGTGACCTGCATTGGAGCAAGCTTCTGGCAGGACCTGCATCCTGTGGAGAGAGACAGACAGGCGTGGGACCTCCAGCCAGGGTCAAACCACCACAGTTACTGACAGGAAATCTACTTTGGTCTGGTGGGGAGGATCTTTCAACTAGGTTGTATTCCTTTCTGTGGGGCAAGAATGTAAAATTACACTGAAATAATGTTTTTACTCCAGTTAGGCATCTTCTGTGCACAGCTGATTTTGATATCTGCACATATACAAAACCTCGAGATCACAAGTGCAGAGTAGGACCTTTCAGTCCTAAAATAGGATCACCATAAAACTTCAGTGCCATGAACATAAGATACACAAAGTCAGCATCTTTCAAAGCTGGCATGACCCCCTGTGTTTGAATGGTATGCAGTAAAGCGTGCGGAGATGGGGGATTGCTGTCCCTTGAGAAGATGATACCCAGGCAAGGCACGGGCTTCATCCTCAGGTCTCACACGGGTTTAACTTGGGAAAGAAACACACCCTCTGACAGATTACCCATTAAGGGAACAAAAAAGCTTCCTAATGCCTACCTATTTCTTGCAATTGTAGGGGGATCCAGAAGTAATCACTGGAAGTTCTCCTTTCACATCTGTTCCAGCTGTGAAGCTGTTATTTTATGAGAGTTTATGTAGTTTGGTTTTCCCAGGAAGAGAATCACAGACTAGTTTGGGTTGGAAAAGACCTTAAAGATCATCTAGTTCCAAACCACTGTCATGGGCAAGGACACCCTTACTAGAC